>NC_140582.1:1070732683-1071932683 GCF_964204655.1 Triturus cristatus
GTTGCACGTTCCGTGATTTGGACCAGGGCCCGGCCATAGTTCTCTGAGACAACTACTTCAGGGTCTCTGTGAAGCCACACCCCCTCAATATTCTACTGGGTCAGTCGACCAATCGTACATACATATCTGTTCGTAATACATTTGGTGGAAGGAAAGGAAAAAACAACATTGTTTGCATAAAAGACATCACACTATTCACACATAATGACCCAGTTGAGTCCACATATGGATAGTGCGTACGGCTCTATGTTATAGCTCAGCACAGGTTTGGCACCCATTGGGTTTGATTTAGCTACTTTTGAACGTTCAGTGTTCTCATTGCACTGTGTTGTGTTTTACTGGGACGCCGGCAGCATGCCTGATCCCTGGTTGGCAGCTGAGATGTTCCGCTCCCTTAAGTAATCCCTCAGGGGCTGCCATATGTTTTTGGTTCTGGACGTGGGGGGATGTAATTCTGCAAAAAAATCACTAGTAGTGTCACAGTATATCATACTCTTGATCCATTTCTCCACTGTGGGCCCTCCTTTGCTACCCCAGTGCAAGGCTACCTCCCTTTCTTCAAGAAGCAGTGCCATCACCATGAACCTACGCAATGTTTTAGAATTGCTAATGACATGACCTAGCAATGCCAACAGTGGGGAAGGTGCTAGTTGCAAATTGGTCAATTGCGCCAGTTCCATGAATATGCTGTTTCAGTAGGAAGTGGTCCTTTCGCAAGTCCAGGCCATGTGTGCAAAGTCCGCTGCATGACATTTAGGACAGTGCGAAAAGCAAGCAGGGTCCGCACAGGACATCAGGGCTGTAGTGGAAGTTATACTGTAACAATTTATGCAGGTGGTTACAAGACATCAATTTGGTTTGAGTACAGTGTTATAACTAGACCTTACCAGTAAGTGGATGCCCCAGATCTGCCTCCCATGCAGTTCTCACCCTGGTAAAATGTGATAGTGTAAGTGCTAAATATGTAAGGTACAGTCTAGAGATGAGGTGGTCTCCGTTAACGTCCGTGATAAGCAATGTGAGTGGTGCAAAACTGTCCGGTGCTATCTGGTATGTTGGCATTCTGTCCCTGAGGCTGCCTGGAGAAGAGCCAGGACATATTGGTTAATATAGGGGGCAGCCTGAAAACTAGGGTCTTCTGTTCGGGAAAAGACATGGCAACCGGGAAAGAGATTTCCGAGCGTGTGCAACCCATGTCGTTGAAGGGTGAGTTGCACTAGTGGTTCCACCGTGATGGTTAGCCATGGATTGGCCATCAACGGAAGCGCCCATAATATAGTGCCGTTCCACCAGCTTTCTAAATTATCTAGTCCATATACAAAAGGAGGTGGACACGGTTTGAACATCGTGGTGATCCTGTGGCAGTCTAGCTGGTAGTAGGGCCTCCATGGGTGTTGGGGCTGCTAGATCTATCTCCGGCTTGGCATAAGG
This sequence comes from Triturus cristatus, assembly GCF_964204655.1. Classification (NCBI taxonomy): domain Eukaryota; kingdom Metazoa; phylum Chordata; class Amphibia; order Caudata; family Salamandridae; genus Triturus; species Triturus cristatus. The sequence goes on from NC_140582.1 coordinate 1,070,734,115, forward strand.
AACACAGACATCTGGATGATACCAGTGGCATGAGTAGCTACATTGCTCTACTATATAATAAAGTTGTATATCCGGAACTCCGAATCCTCCACGTTCATACGGGAGGACAAGGGTGCTCCAGCTGATACAAGGCTGTTTAACCCCCACCCCAGGTGAGAAAAGTCAAGATCGTACGGATTTGAGCTAAAAAGGCACTCGTTGAGGGAATAGGAATGTTATTGAACATATAGCGAAGCTGGGGCAGGACCACCATTTTAATAATGGCTATGCGCCCTGCCATGAACAGCTGGAGACAAATCCATCTCTCCACCCTGTCACCAAGCTGGTCCACCACTGGGTCGCAGTTCAACCGCAGTATCTGTTCTCTGTTGCTGTGGAGATATATCCCCAAGTATTTGGGCTTAGCCTCACACAAGGCCACGGTGAACCCACCACAGGGCCAATCCTGCACCTCTGTCAATGGAAAAATCTCAGACTTTTTCCAGTTTATATGAAGCCCGAGAGAGACCTGAAACGATCCACCTCAGTCAAGAGCCGTAGAAGGTTATCAGCTGGGTGCCTTACGTACAGTACAATATCGTCTGCATAAATGGTCACCAATAAAGGGCCGGTCTTAAACTGCTACCCCAGATGAGAGTGACTCCTCTGGAGATGTTGCACTAAGGGATCCATCGCTATTAAAAAAAGCAGTGGCGATAGTGGGCATCCCTGCGTAGTGCCACCGGAAATGGGAAATGGCCCGAATGGGCGCCGTTGGCAGTGTGCATAGTAAGTACACGAGGGCCGTGAACCCCACCGGGACCCCCAGTTTCCATAGTGTGGCATACAGAAAGAGCCTTTCCACGGAATCAAAGGCCTTCTCGGCATCCAATAATGCTGCCACGGCCAGAACTGTAGGGCAGTTGCGGCCGGCATGACTCGTGGGTGGGGGTGGGAGGAGGGGTCACTCAGGGAGGGGGTTACGCGAATGGGAGGGTGAGTGGGGTTAATTTAACACAAAAAAAAATTTAAACTTACCTTCACGTCTCCTCTTTCTGCTCACAGGAAGCAGAAGCAGGCAGCCTCCCTCTCCTCCCCTAAGCCAATCACAATGGTACAATGGCAGCGTTGTGATTGGCTAGGAGGCCGACCCCACAGACGTCTATGGGGAGGCCATTTTCTCTATGTAGGCATGCAGCCTACATAGAGAAAATGCAGAGTGCACATGACTGCTTTGGTTGGCCCTGGGGCTGACCAAACAGTCAGCGCATTCAGAGTGGGCAAGCCACTTCGCCCCTGGACTCCTGCAGGACCGGCCACCCACCCGCCCCCAACCAGGCATACCCTTCTGCTTTCTTGCAGTGCGAGAAGCAGAAACATAAAATGGTATTTAAAATACCATTTTATATTTCTGCTTCTTGCATTGCGAGAAAGCAGTGGGATGACCCTCCTCCACCCACTTGGAGGAGCCACCCCTGCTGTAGGGGCTTTTCTGTGGAGGACGGCAAACATTTTTGTAAGTTCAGTGCGGTGGATCTATGCGGTATGAAACCAGCCTGTGCAGGTGAAATTATCTGTTCCATAAGGAGCGCCAGGCGAGTGGCTAACAATTTGGCCAATATTTTATTGTCAAAGTACAATAGTGATAACGGCCTGTAGGAGCCACACTGCAGCTTCACATGGGAGGGAGAGTTCCTGTTGTTAATGCCTCCACATAACCTCCAGTAGATGTGGCATGAGGAGGTGTTTAAATGCCTTTTAAAAGGCACCTGAGAGGCTGTCCAGGCCAGGCGCTTTGGTTCCATCCATAGCATTTTTAGCTGGTATGATTTCTTCAATGGTAAAAGGCTCACTCAGAAACTGGTGCTGTGCATTCATGAGCCAAACCATCGCCACCTCGTCTTAGTAGGCTGAGATGGCATCCAGGTCATTTGTCAACCTGGAGGTGTATAAATCAGTGTAATATGTCAGCGGCTCTCGTTGTATGCCTAGTGGGTCCATCACGTATGTGTCATCCAGGCTCCATAGCCCTGTTATATATGACTGACCCCATGGTGGCCGCAGCAACCGAGCGAGGGTGCGCCCGGCCTTTCCCCCTCTCCATATCTACAGGCTTAAACATACTTCCCCAAAAAATAAGCCTCCTGCTCCACTGCTTCTTGATAATCGGCTAGTAGGGCCGCAGGCTTGTTCAACTATTCCAGGTAACTGTCCCTGGGCAGTGAGTGATCCAAAGCTGATAGGTCACTTTCTAACCGGGATAATGTGCGCCGCAAGTCTCTCAGTAATCCCGTTTGTTTAGATATACAGACCCATCTGATGTATTCCTTGAAGGCCTCCCATAGGGTGGCCTGCGATGAGACTGATCCCTTGTTAAGATCAAAGTATTCAATGATAGCCGTGCATAGTTCCATCCAAAATACAGTGCGATTGTCAACTGGTGAGTGATCCAACAGCATGCGGGGAAGGTGTCTCATGTCTAAGACCCACAGGATAAGAGTGCTTGACAAGAGCCAGTAGTCTAACTTTGTCCAAGTATCGTGTTGTGATGAGTGGTGAGTGTAAACAGCTTCCTCAGGGCGCTGTTGTTGCTAGACATCTAGCAGGGCACATGCTTCGCATAGAGCCCGTAATATCTTATGTGAACTTGGCTTGTTGACGAGGGTCCTGGCAGCACTGTCTAGTTTTGGTTCCATCAAAATGTTAAGGTCGCCCCCAAAAATAATGTGGTCTGTATCAAGTAGATCCATCCATTTGTGACTGCAGGCGCTGATAAAGGTGGAGTCATCTACATTCGGGGAATACACATTGACAAGGAGGACACAATGTCCCGATAGGTGGCCTGTGACCAGTAAATACTGCCCTTCAGTATCAGTGAGTGTGAACGTGTGTTTGAAGGGTAGGGCGGCCTTGCGTATCAATATGGAAACCCATCATGAGTAAGAGCTGTAATTGGAGAAAATGTTATGTGATCCCCAAGTGGAGGAAAACGTAGGTAAGCTTGTAGGTGCCAAGTGTGCTTCCTGTAAAAACACAATATCAACCTTGCGTCACCAGATGTATTGAAGCACCTGCCTGCATTTATGCAAATAGTTAGGCCCCTCACATTCCAGGTCATGAATGTGACATCTACATAGGGTCGAACGTCAACTTGGTGTGCCATTGAGTGTGGTGTTATACACTGTAGTGTGTAACTATAAGAGCAATGACTGGTGACAAAATACATTGCTAACTTCAAAAGAATATGAACTGAATACTTTCCTTACACAGCACACTGAAAGAAGTTCTTCATCGCATAGAAGGGTGACACTATGAACATGGAGAAAAAGCTGGCAGGTTACTCACCTTGCAATCAGAGAGAAGCCATGTTGGCCATTCTAGTTATTTATGACATGCACAATATCTTACTTACCTGCCCTCAAGATATCACGAAAGAATTACTGTCCTCTACCTGCGAGAGACATTGAACAACATCTTCTGGGCCAAATCCTGCATCCACAGCTTCCATTAGATCTTTGTGAAGAACTAGACAGGGAATTGTGGACTGGGAAAAGCAGAGGCGGTCAAATCAATGCCAACTGGGAAAGCCACATTAGTATTAGGGAAGATGCTCAGGGAAATTGTGCAGACGTAACGCCTACTACCTGAGTTTAATAATGTCAATATCTTGTTGATCCCCAAGCCAGGGAAAGATCCATTGTACTGTGGAAATTAGTGGCTATTTTTCTGATGAATTAAGTTGTTAAAATGCTTGCTAAAGTCCTGGAAAACAGCTTAAAGAAAAGTATATTTCTCTTGGTTTGTAGGAACCAAGTGGGGTTTGTGCCAGGAAGCTGCTCCTGCAATCCTATGCATTTCCTGCTGCACCTGCTATGGAGTGCGAGACACAACGAAGATGAGAAGATGAAACTTGCTCTTGACACCAAAAAGACATTTGATTGGTTGAAGTAGAGCTACTGTTTTCATACAATATCTAGAATGGTGGTACGGATGACTGTTACAGCTATGACAAGTGGCTGCAATGGTTTTCAGACTGATCAAATAAGTATTGAAAGGGATACCAGACAGGGATGCTCCCTGTCCTCTTTTTTCTTCCTAGTACCCCTCTGCATCACTATTTGTCACTTACCAGGAATCAAGAGCATCAAGACGCCTGCTGGCACTCTTAAATTAATGATGTATATCCTACTGACATTAGCCTCACTGGAGAAATCCCTAACAGCTCTTTTGGAAATAATTTTTAGCACTTTCTTCATTCTCATGCTACAAAATCAAAAATGAGGCTCTACCAATGACACAACAAACAACTACCCACTTACTTCCCGCCAGTGGGTGTCATCCAAGATGAACTATTTCTGGATACTGGTGAGCAGAGATATTAAAGCATTGGTCAGGGTTTACAAGAGATTTTGTAAAATGTAGTATATATCAGCTTTCTCTTTGAGGTCACAATACTTACTGTAAGAATTGGTAGTAGCCCCACACTTCAGTTATGTATTTGGCATGTTGCGGTTTTTGTTCCACATACTCAACTCATACAAATACATCACACCACCCAACATTTGTCACAAATACAATACTACTTTGTTTTTGCCTGGAACTTGCTGTCTGAGTGATTTTAGAACAGAACGTGCAGGGCCTGCAGGCTGGTGTTATAGACCCACAGATGTTGCCATCATCTGCCCTGACAACCATATCCTACTAAGATCTCGGGCACCTCTCTCCACCTTTATTTAGAACGTTGGGGTAGTTACAAAAAACTGTTTTTGGGCTTCCAAGAAACTGTAATCGAGGAAATGTATTCCAAACCCACAACCACACACCTTAGAATCAAATGTTAACAGAATATTCAGAAAACATGCACAGACTCTGATTGGTCGGATTTGCTTGTGGTTTATGAGAGTAGCCTTTGTGTAGTCCGGCTTTAACATCATCAATGACTGGCATAGGTCACCATGCAAACCACACAGGCCCAAACTGCTAACTGGTTTGAATTGCTGGAGATGCGGCCACAATAGTGGTGAAATGGTGCATATTTTATGGGCTTGCCTTGTTTTGCAGGCCTTTTTGAACCTGCTATGACACCAACTGAAAGATTCTAATGACTTTGTTATAACCCCATCAATGTAACTAGTTCTACTTCATGATAAGTGGCAACAATCTGTATTCTGAGATACTGGAAATCTAAAGTTACTCCGACACTTAGTTAATGGTTAGAGAAACAGGTGATTTATAAACTGAATGAACAACTAAAATTGATTGAAGAGATCTGGAGACCCTTTGTTCAATGAAAGTAATACAATTTAGGCATTACTACTTTGCTACTAACATAGGTTTATTATTATTGCCCTTTTTCTCTAATTTAACAGGTAGGATGTCGATATGCATCAAACTTTTTTTTTTTTTTTTTTTTTTTTTTTCCCGGGTCCGATGATTATGCCTACTCCGCGGTGGTCCTCACAAGCAGCGGACCTACTGCGCGAATCCTCAAGCCACAGCCTGCTGCCATTCGCCACGCTGCCTACCTGTTCCTTGTGAGGTCGCCCACACCTGCTCACTACAGCGTCTCCCTGCCGCCGCCGTAGCTTCCATCAACACGGCCGCTGTGCGCAGGGAGACTACCGCTCCCAGCAACCTTTGCGGGTGGAACCCGCCCACGGAAATTGAACGCGCTGAAGGCGCATAAAGCCAGCGAGAGCCCCGGCAGAGCGGGGGTCTCTGTTCCAGCCTGCTGCCATTCGCCACGCTGCCTACCTGTTCCTTGTGAGGTCGCCCACACCTGCTCACTACAGCGTCTCCCTGCCGCCGCCGTAGCTTCCATCAACACGGCCGCTGTGCGCAGGGAGACTACCGCTCCCAGCAACCTTTGCGGGTGGAACCCGCCCACGGAAATTGAACGCGCTGAAGGCGCATAAAGCCAGCGAGAGCCCCCGCGACGCGGGATCGAGCGCGGGTCGGCGCCGGGCTAAGCCCGGGCAAAGGGCGGGCGGGCGGGCCGTCTGAGGCCGTCCGAGGACGACAGAGGACGGGACGGACCCACACTACCTTGATCGTGTCTGAGTGAGTGATCATCGAACTTTGTTACATTGGGTACTGCTGTTATTTGCTCTAACACAGCTGATATCAAGCAGCAGTGAACTTGAAGTAGATCGGGTAAAGCTGTGTGGTGAATATGCCGAAATCGAAAAAAACTACAAGTGCGAACACCATGGACAATTATATGGTGCAGATCGTTAGCAAAATTAATAACGACAGAAGAGCGTCACTGGGGTTAAATTGTTCTCAAAATGCCTCTGAAAAATCTCCTGTGCCTGCACCTTTGTCTGATTCACTTTTGGCTTCCCCCTTAATGGCTAATACTAGCACCCCAACTGAAATTGATGAGTTAGAGAGTGACATTATTGAACTAAGCACTTATCCAACTGTTACCTCACAACCCATTTCTGATGTAGATTTACACATAGCCGTCGAATTAGCTGATATCGATTCTTCCATCCCTCCTCCCAGAGTCAGGCAAGTTAGAACCTGTAGGAAAAATCAGGTTAAAAGTAATGGCTCCCGCCCAGGGAAAAAAAAGGCTACCTCTGCACCCAAAATTGTGAAGAAGGCTGAGGTACCAGAATCTCATTTTGCTAAATATTCTGAGAATGAATTGTCCAAGAAAATAGCAAACATGATTGATATTAAAATTGAGAGTGTTATTACTCCTCTGGTAGCCAGAATTGATGAATTAATGACAGAGGTAGTCAGATTAAACTCCCTGATAAGTAGACCTGTGGAAGAGGTACCTAGAACTGAGTATCCGGCACTGAGCCACAGTAGTCTGATAGTACCACCTGATAGAGGGGAGCGAAGGGCAACACAAAATGAGATTGTGAACCCACAACTCTTGCAATCTACAACTGAGGGGAATACCCAGAAAACATCTAAACCAGGCCTTCCTATTGACCGACTTGCCCAACGTCCAGCGAATGACCAGTTCCAATGTATCGTCGAGGCACTTCCTACTACATTGGTTCTTGCCAATGTACCTAATTTACCTCCTGACAAAATAGAAACTACATCTTCCCTCATTAGTAAATCATTACATTGGCTAACAAAAAATATGAGAATGACTCCTTGGGGAGAGAGGCAATTAGCTGGCGAAATCATCATGGCAAGAAGGGTCTCATGGTTAGGCCATGATCCTAAAAAATATGCCGGGGATTGTGTGGTCATTAATTTTTCCAACTTGGCTGTCCTTCCTAATATCTTGCATAACATACTTCCCCCACAACGGAGACATGGCTCTATCATTCCATTAACGCTGCACTATTTCTATTGCAGAAAGAAAGGGGTGGTAAATCAAGCGATGGTGAGGAAAGGGCGAACCCTATTACCTAGTATAGGGGATAGGGGTGACCTTAATAGGATATGGAATATCAACGTAGAAAACAGATTTGAGGTCCTGTCAAATCTGAATGACTGCGATTGACTTGATGGGAATGCTAGATTTGAGGCTGTTACATCTACTTTGCACGATACCTCATTTATCCCCATAGGAACAGCCAGTTGTAATGACAGTATTGTAAAAGGCAACCCCAGCTCTACAAAGTTGGCTGTACGGGAACTCTGTAGATCTGCATTACCCACCCAACTAGGAACTGGAGATATTGGAGTACAGGCACTAATAAATGAATCATTAAGTAATCCAAATAGCAGGACTGATTATACGAATAGGATTGAAGATGATATCCAATACTCATTAACGTTAAATGAGCTCACTAGTCCCATTAAACCCAAGCCTCATTTGTCCGTTTTATCTTGGAACCTTGCAGGAATTGGCAACAAAATGCACTGTCCTGAGTGGTGCATTTTTGTTGACCAGTTCGATATAATTTTATTTCAAGAGTCGTGGTCAATGGTCCCGGTTTATCGCTTGGGTTTCCTTAATTTCTACGTACCTGCCACTAAAAAAGCTAAAGGTCGTCCCTCAGGAGGCTTGATAATTTGGATCCGCCAATCCCTTTGCTGTAAAATTGACCAACTTAGTTCTCAATCTAGTGACATTCTGTCACTAAATATCACCTGGCCTAATGACCAGGGATTGGTTATAGCAAATGTTTATGCTAGAGGGACGGTTGGAGGCTCCTCATCAGACGTAATATCTGTCTTAGACCAACATCTCTCTGTATTACCATCGGAGAAGCCTATCTTAGTAGGTGGGGATTTTAATACGACGTTCGAACCTCTTGGCTCGGAGGATCAGTTCCTAGCAGAAGAAGAAGATAGTAAGTGGGGGGTTCCCCAGCTGGAACTACCCCCGGTCAAGAGGTGGACCGCCATGGCCATTCAATTGAAAGCACTTTGCCTAGAGAGAGGGCTTAGGGCTGCTAATGGACGCACCCGGTCAGACTACCAGGGGGCAAATACGTTCGACAATGGAAGATCCACTAGTCGTATTGATTATTTCCTAGTGGATATAAGGATTTGGCCTAAACTGAACGATATGATCATAATTAAACGAGATGACAGTGATCATAACGCCCTTCACCTGGAACTACAAACCTTTAATGAGCCCACAGAACTAGGAAATGAAGATGGGAAAACTAGCCTGGATGTTGTTGTATCAAACAACATGAGGCATGTTAAATGGGAGAGATTTATAGAGAAGCCCGAAGAATTAGCAGATCTTAAAAAAGTGGTAACTGACGAAATGGATAAATTGTTTACACTAACATCTGGAAACACATTTTTATCATCAATGGATGAGGTCCATACCACTTTCTTTCAAAACCTCCAAAAAAATTTTAAAAAACCCCTAGTGGGTGGAAAATCCAATAAGGACAAACAACCTATGGCGGGATGGTTCAACAAATCTTGTGGAGCAGCTCGCCAGAGTTTAAGTTTGGCCCTTAGATCAAAAAACATGGATAGTGTGAGATCTGCTAGAAAACTGTATAAGCATACACAGCTAAAGGCTAAGAAGGAATGGGACGAGGATCATTGGCAGGATCTGAAAGCAGCTTGCATGTCGAAGGATCAAAAGAAGTTTTGGGCGATAGTAAAATGGGACAGAGGCGGGGTTGCACCATCTCCCCAAAATAATGTGGCAATAAACCAATGGATTGATTTTTTCAAACCACAATATGCTTTAGCCTTGCAAGAAGGAGAACACTTACCCCCCCCGGTCATTTATTCTCAAACGCAGGTGTTCACGATTAAAGACATAAACTTAGCATTAGATTGTATAACCAGGGGCCGTGCCCCCGGGATGGACGGAATACCTGCGGATGTATTTTTAACTGATAGATTGTCCTGGTGTCAGTATTTCCAATATCTAGCAAATTCTATCGCTATGGGGGCGCCTGTACCCCCCTCATGGAAAGGGGCTGAAATAATCCCAGTTTTTAAGAAAGGGGACAAATCATTACCCAGTAACTATAGACCTATCAGTCTCATAGATTCCGCCCAGAAACTGATAGGTCGATTAGTGCAAAATAGATTACATACCTGGATTGAAGAAAATAACATTCTTTCTCCCTTTCAGGCTGGGTTTAGACCATGCACTAGTTCGGTTGACCAGGTATTTTATTTTTTAGCACTCTATTGGAGGAATGTAAAGCTAACCAATGGGACCCTTTATGCGGTTTTTATAGATTTAAAATCCGCATTTGATTTGGTGCCTCGCTCCAAATTATGGAGGGTTCTCGACGAAGCAGGGATTGCTCCAGAATTACTAACACTACTCGTCCGCTTACATGAAAACAATTATGCACGAATTAGGTGGGGAACGCAGGGGGAGGTTACTGACACATTCCCTGTAGAGCGTGGTGTTCGGCAGGGATGTGTCCTGGCGCCCACGTTGTTCTCCCTGTTTATTAATGGTATTGTAAAACACCTGAGTCGTTCGCCCACAGACGCCCCTGTATTGGCTGGAACCCGCGTACCTGTTCTCATGTTCGCGGATGACACACTGATAGTTTCACGGACACCTAGTGGCCTGCAGAAGGCGCTAAATGCATTCGGTGAGTTTTGTCGAGAACGTGGCCTTGAAATAAACACCTCCAAAACAAAGTTCATGTGCCTAAATAAGAGGAAAAATTTTAGAGGTGTTATCAAATTCAACGACACTCCGTTAGAACAAGTAGAGGCATTTACATATTTAGGGATATCCCTCCAGAGTAACATGAAGTGGACAAACCATATTGATATGGCTGCCCTAAAATTCCATCAGCTAACGGGGGCAATTGTCTCAAAATATAAAACATCCCTGACTAAACCTATCACTCCAGCCTTAGAGATTTATAACATGAAGGCTATTAGTGCCGTATTATATGGTTCAGAATTATGGGGTTTTGGCAACCTGAAACAACTAAGTCTTGCTGAAAACAAGTTCCTACGTTGCCTAACGGGAGTTCCCCGAAGTACCCCAATGATTCCATTAGCCTATGATCTGGGCAGGAAAAGATTTGAGGATTTGGCACGATTGCGCCCACTCCTATATTGGAGACGTATCATGGTCACACCGGAATTGGCCCATTATGCTACAGCCCTAAAAGATATCATTAGGGCCGACCAATTTCATTCTATATCATGGCTTAAAGAAATCAGAGCCTTATTAATAAAACTAGATTTGGGGCATCTATGGGATGATTTAAATGGGCTAAAATTTCCTCCCAAGTCTGCACTCAAAAAAATGTACTGGGATATGATTACAACATCTGTTATTATTACTGGCCAGAACACCAATCTAACAGGACGATATCTCGACATCAAAAGTATTCCATCTTGTGAGGCTTTTTGGGATTATATAGAGAGGCCTTTTGATAGAAAACTGTATTTTCAGTTTCGAATTGGGATCCTCCCTGTTAAAACATTTACACAGAATTGGCTACCCAACGATGATAATTGTTGTCCTCACTGTCGAGATTTGATTGAAGATGCTGGTCATTTACTATTTGTTTGTCCATTATATGTCACTCCACGTCGTAGATGGATAAAACCAGTATGTTTAAATTTGGGAATACGTAGATACAAGGATGCCTTGAGAATACTCGAATCTGATTGCACTCAATATTTGGTCATTGCTGTAGCAAAATTCTTGGGGTGGGCCTGGGTTATACGTTCACGCACCCTAAAAATGTTAGAAGAAGGATAAAGAACATCTGACACCAAGGACATTGTTCTATTTTTAGCATAAATTTGTTTTTAATCGATGTTATCAATTCATCGGAACTATTCGCCAGCATCATGGTTTAATGTATTTTTAAGATTGTATATTGTTTTAATATAGTATTTATATTTATTGTTAGGATGTAAATATGCTTTTATGACAATGCTGTCGAATAAAGCTTTGAATTTGATTTGATTATGCCATTATACTCCAGGTGTCTTGGTGGTTTCCTTAAAAACCTTTCCGATTCTAAGTTGGAGTACTGAGGGGCTGTGAGCTCTCGTTTATTTCTTTTCCCCTTCCTACCACATTACTAACTTGGAGAACGTCTCCCCCCCCCCCCCCGGTTGACGTTTGTATGTCGTCTGGGTTTGGGTTGGAATAGTAGCCAGATTTTTCTATTTTTCTCAGACGACATCAAAGGGGAGTGGCGTCTTTCCTAGAAGTTTGTGGGGCAGGCAAATGAGGACACAAAAGAAAAAAAAAAAAAAAAAAGATATGCATCAAACTTTTAAGTATCCCACCTACTATATCGGTTGTGATCACTTCTAGACGGGGAAAGAAAGACAAAAAAAAGCAAAAGGGGGGGTTCATAGAGTATCCACCGTGACTTTGCACTAATTAGTGCGGGGAAGGAAAAATTCCTTTTCTTCAAAATAACCCTCACACACTCTAGTAGTGTCATTCATCATCATCAGGTTCACCCTGACTCCTAAATGTCGGGGTGTGCTCAACCATCTTCCAGAGAGCGCTTACAGAAAAAAATGACCAGGGGGCTTAGCTAGAGATTAAAAATCCCTCAGCTTCTCCAAGTATCCCCTTATTATTGGAGAAGTCAGGAAAGATAAAAATATAGGGACCGATTCACAGAGGTAATCTGAGACGAAAGTTTAACTTTACGACTTTCCGTATTCACAAAGGGCTTTTTTCTCAGTTAAACGTAAGCTTTGGTCTTACATTTAACTGAGACTAAAAGTCCTTAGACTTAAGACCAAAGCTTAAGTTTAACTAAGACAAAAGTCTAACTTTACTACTCGTAAATGTCCTTTGTGAATACCGGAAGTCATAAAGTTAGACTTTTGTCTCAGTTTACCGTTATGAATTAGGCCAATATAGTTGTGGGTTATTTAGGATTCAATGGTCCTATGACCCTATGTTATACAGACATGTTTCAGCCCTACTCTAAGGCCTAATCAGGTCCAGGGCTTTCATTAAGGCAATATAATGATACCTCACTGGCTAGTGCGGTGGATAATATTATCCTGTATATTTAAAAAAAAGGCACTTAGGCATGCAACATTGTGTATGCTGGGGCAATATATATACTTGCCCTCATTTTGTCCCATTGGGGTCTAACGCCCATAATGTACTAGGGAGGACGTATCCCCCTCAGAATCGCTTTCAATTGTAAAAGGACCTCTCTACCATCCAGATCTGAAAAGAGTTTCCCTGCTCAGATCTAATTTGCATATAGGATGCCGATATGAACAGCCATTCAAGTCTGCAGATTTTGCTTCTTTAAATGTTTCTGAGGGGAGATGTTGGGTGGGTATTTGACACCATTAGGTACTCTCTCGATAAGAATAGTCATTTTGTATATTTTGTATAATTTGCTTCTGCTTCAGTGTTGACTCATATACTCTTTCTATGTGTTAAAATCAATAAAAAGATGTAAACACAAGATGGCTTGTAGGTGAAGTACTGGCTTGCAGTGAGGTATTGGAGTATTCACCTTCAGAATATATAGTACAGACAATACCTTAAACTAATATGTTGCTCTCCAGTTATAGGTAACGATGCATATGCCACCAAACTTGGATGACTACATCCTATTTGATCTACACTATTAGGGTGCGCAGAGTTGCATAGCCAGATGGCTTGCAACTTTGTATAATTTCTTTTAACAGTATTGGCGCTCTGTAAAGTATGTCTCTCTCATAGTTTTTTCTAAATGTTTCGGGGCCACTCAGTGCAATGGATGTGACAAAGGCTGCTTGGCAGACGTTTAACCAATTTGAAGTCCCAGGACCATTGAATAACGACTGCAGTCCTAGAGGCCGCTGGTGTAAATATTAATAGTCACTAGTCTTTTAGGCAGCCCACCCAGCCAAAAATCCATATAAGATGGTCAGTTTTGGCTCCATCACACCTTGCCTGCCCAACTCCAATGCCGGCCAGCCATTCTTCCAAGCATTAAAGAGCACTGCAGTGGCTTTACGCTCTAACAAATCCATTCACACTGGAGGCTGGATTTCTTCTTTCTATTCCTGCTACTGGATGTCCCAGCCAGTGACATTCTGGAGTAGGAAATCTGATTTTGTTTTTGCAGGGCACTCTTATGAGAAAAACTTTGGGTACTAGTCGTAGCTGAAATGTGTCCTTTTTAGGTTTCGCCTGCACAGAGCTTGCAATGTGCTTGTGAAATCACTTGTATTTAATATATCCTAAAAAGGGGCTCTTATCAGTTCCCGGCGGCGAATTACTGTGTCCCTACGCTGTTGTGTGGAACTTTTTTTTGTTTACTTTCCCTGCCTGCGCGCTTTGAAACAGCTGTGTTACCATCCTGATCTTTTCACACTGATGCCACCGAGGAGTATTCATTTGATCTCACTCTACATTTTATGTGGGCTTAAGTTCTTGAACTTGCATACATTTTCTCTTCAGGTTTTATGTTGCTTGGGTACTGAACCGAGTACTGGCAGTCAACTCGGATATCTTTGTTTTTAGGTTTGCCTGCACAAACAGCGTATTATTAATCACATAGGTGAAACGTAATGTGTTTACCAATGCTTGTTTAATAAGGAAAACATGTGTAGCACAAATTACATGCAGCCCTACCATGCACACCAAAACAACACAAACACAGTGCAGCATTTCTGCAAAGCAAGTTTGTTCTCACGTGGATGGCTTAATCCTTAAATCATGACGCATAAGACTAGATCCAGAAATGTATTTCAAAATAATAGCAAGTCGTGCTACATTGCATAACAAAATCACTAGAAGGAATCCGCATGTAGGGACAGATGCGGATGATGAAACCCTGTCTCTAGCCTCAGCATGTCAAAGTCGGGGAGGAGAACTCTGCATATAAAAGATAGGACAGGCCTAAATTTTTATGTGCGAAAGTCTCGTAGTCGTAGAATTACTATTAGTAAAATTAAACTTTTCCTTTGTGAATACCCAAAAAATAAACCTACACAAAAGTGTTAGGGGCATATCAACAAGGGCTTTATCTCTGCTATTTTGGCTTTAAAAGCCAAAAAAGCAGAGATAAAACTAGCACCCTATCAACAACTGGGTGCTAACATGCAAATTGGCATGTTAGCACCCTTTTACTCTACGCTTCCCCTTACATCTCTAATGAGATGCAAAGGAGGCGTTCCAGAGTAAAATAATAGGAGAAATGTCTCTAAGCGACATTTCTCCTATTATCAAGAATATCGCTAACCCTGTTAGAGACAAAAAAAGCAGCGCTAACCTCGGTTAACGCTGCTTTTTTACGTCTGGTATTTTTCTGACTTAGCCATGATATCCTATGGAAGGAGGATATCATGGCTAAGTATGTCTGTCCCTATCAACAATCTAACGTGAGATTATCGCTGGGTTTCCAGCGATAATCTCACGTTAGCCACTTAGCGTGAGGATTTTTATCGCTATTGGGATAAGCGTTGCTAATAGCACGCTATCTCAGCGATAAAAATCCACGCTAGCCGGCGATAATTATCCTAGCGCTAAGTGCGCTTAGCGATAATTATCGCCGCTTGTTGTTGATATGCCCCTATGTTCTTCTTTGTGAATCAGGCCTAATGTTTACAAATCTGTAAAATAATATAATCCTTACAAGAGTCTATATTTCTCATATCAATCTTTACATTACAGTATTCATGCACATCTGCTTCAAAACGTGGAGGTAACCCACGTAGACAATATGATATTAAATCTGGTCCCAGTGCATGGCCATTATTTTTTAATTAGACCTTGGATTCATTTTGCCAATGCTCTCTTCACGTCCTAGGTGTCTTGCATTCTACAGAAAGCTTAGTTATAGTAAACATGCACCTTGTGTTTCTGAAATATAGTGATGTGTGAGGGAGGTGGTCCTGAGAGACATTACATGGCAGACAGTGTAATTGCTTGATACCAATGCTCATATTATGTAAGGGAGCTGTGGAGAAGGAAGCATGTCCTGAGCAGGTGGCAGGTCCAGTTTCATTTTTGTATTATCCATGAGATTTCGTACTACAATCAGATTTGTCCTTCTCTAATCCCAAGTAGTACTATCGTTTAATGGAGGGTGCTGCTTGTCTGGAGCCTCTCGGTTATGCTATGGGTAAAGGTGTAGGAAATGTATGGGTGTGTGTCAAGGTAGCAGTCATGCTGTATGGTTGGCACAGTATTTTCCGAGATAGCCTGATAGCCCATGTTAGATGTCCTTCACATCTAACATGGGCTTCAATTGGAATTCCATAGAGCATATTATCAAGCCCATTATCGCCGTTTTAGCGGCAGTTTTCTGCCACCAAAGCGGCGATAATTTTATCGCCTGGCTTGATAATATGCCCCTTAGTTTCCTATAATTACCGAAACTATAGACAAACAGACCCTTTGCCATAAACATCTCCTATCTGCTTATCAGGGCCGGACGGGCCGTAGCGAATTGGGCATTTTCCTGGGAGGCTTGAAGGGTGGGGGCCCGTTTTGTTACTGGGGGCCGGTTTTGCAGCAGTGCTGCAATATGGGCCCCCAGTAACAAAAGCAGCAAGCAAACCTTTCCAGCCTCCTGGGGCCACGCACTGCCTCCCTAGGGGCCCCCCTCCCTCGAGGCTGGTTGAGAAAATTGCCAGGGCTGTTTTGGGTTCCAGTCTGGCCCTGCTGCTTCTCCCTAGCCCTCCAGTAAAACAAAGCAGAAGTAGGAATAGCCATGGTTTGTTTTTGAAAATGCAGCTTTTATTATGTCCTGTGACCTGCCTTTCCCCCTGGATGCTGCCTCTGGCATCAGGAATTGTGATGTCAGAACGTAACTATAATAACTCATTATAGTTCAGCAGCTACGTCATTTTCTTTTTTACGAGTGACTAGGTGCATTTTTTTATATGAGTGACTAGGTGCATCACAAGTCGCCTATAATAAAGAAATGAGAAACAAGATTTTATAAGGAAAATGCAGGTTCCCATATTTTATAAATGGCTTCGTCTGTGCATACCTCCTTGAGTACGATCCTGATGATACACTATCCGAAAATTATGAGGCATGATATGATGCAAACATCTGTAAACGCTGCCACAATACTCATCACTGTCAATAGCACAGCTCAGAACTGAACTTCAAACTGCTGCAGATCTGACAGCAGGCCCTGCGATTTGTTTGCAAATTGAGAAATGATCCTCCTTATTTGTTACCTAATATTTAGACAGCCTTTTCCTACAACCACTAACTCTACTTTCCCATCAGAATGAAAGGCCCCTCCCTTTAAAGCTGCCTCCAGCACTTTACGTTTAATATTTGATTTCAAGGCTTCGTTTCTGGCATTGTTTCACTTCACAGTCTTTATCCAGATCATGTTTGTCTATTTTATTAATTGCACTCCTCCAAATTTCCCAAGCTTCTTTCGGTGCTTCTTTTTGTAGTTTTTAATGAAAGTGTTCTACCCACCTTTTGCTTTTCTAATGTGGTTGAAGCATGTTGCTTATCCTTTCTTGCCTCTGCAGTTTTAATTAGGAAAGTCATCTTTTGCTTGGCTTGGTGGCAGCCAGTGTTAATTCAAACAGCAGCACAATGGCCTTGTTTATAATTCTCCCCTGCAGGCAGGCCCTTTAGACAGAGGGAGTCACAGCAAGGGCGTTAGCTTCTTGTTCTTAAAAAACATAATCATACATAGTTTCAGATTTATATCTCTCCTGTTCATCACAACATGTTTACCAGCCTGACAATCGTAACTGAGAATGCTTAGCATTCTGCCTTGTTGAAATACAATTTTCTCAGACAATGCCAACCCATCATTATCAATTATTTTTTCGGGATTGAGCAAAATAGCACCTCTGCGAAAATGGTAATTGTGAAATACAGAAAAAAATGACAGTGCTTCAATTTTAAAACAGTTAATTTCTCCTATGTACCAGTTGATGCCCTTAATTCAAATTACCCCGGGCCACATCCCAGTCCATCATTATTTTGCTCACCATGCCACCTCAGTATGGACCCTGCCATATGCAAATCAATTTTAACCCTACTCCAATGGGAACAGTCCAGACCAAACTTCCAGGCCAGGTCTTCCCTGAACCAGAACATAAGCAACCCAGGGCTGGTTGTGCCCTAGTTAGGGCTCATCAGCCAGGTAAAGCTAGGTTCCAGTGACACAGTGTGTCCGGGGCCCACGTCTGGGCATACCCGTCCCACTTAGGGTGACACACAAAAGTATACAACAAGTGATGGAGGGAATGCTTGAATTGGACTGGCAATCTGGGCCAGTGGGGCAGGGTCAAGACGGGTCCTGTGCTCACTTTGCCACTGGAATCAATATATACCTGGCAGGTGAGCTCCAATAAGGGCAAATCCGGTCCTGGGATGATTGTGTTCTGGTTCAGGGAAATGGACATTGGAAATGACTTTCTGGACTGCATTGATCTTTATACCCTGATTATTTCTGCGAACAACATTAACATATCACACAAAGGGAGCACTGTGCCACACACCCTGAATATAGCTGTAATGACCCCATGCTAAAATAACCTGTTTACCCATGAAAACTACCAATATATAGGGAAGTATCTATCAATTGTGTCCCTGGTGCAGAGGCCCCATGACCTAGGAATTTGAGGGGTCACTGCAAACTAATTAGGGCAGTCTTTTACTACCCAAAGCAGGTCACCAACTGAATAGACTCTTTAGAATTGAGTATATTTGTTGTGCGACCAAAGCATGTAACCCACAAAAGTGACAGATATACAGATCTGTGCGCTTTCTGAAAATCACTGGATTCGGCCTCAGGTACAAATGGACTTTATAAGAAAAAATATTCTAGATTATGTAACAAAGAGACGAGAGGGAGATGATTTAGAAAAGGGGCTCGGGCTGCCATTTTCAAACTTTAATCCACACTAAGGAGTGCAAAATGTTTGTGAGAGCAAATGGTAACCTGTTTACCCATTATTTAGTCATGGAAAGAGACTGCCTACAGGTGTAAGCTACAGGTGTAAGCTAGTGAAAACCCGCTGTCCTCAATTTTGTGATTTACCTGTAATTTGATATTCACTTTTACCAAATCTTACCAACTAGATTTCCTTGTCAATAATTTCCTTTGCTCAATGAATCCGGTTGCTGAGTTAGTTTCAAGTAGAAACAACATTAACTTTACCTTTGAAATAACCACAAACTCGAAAAGTTTTAAAATCTTTCTCTAATCAATAATTTTGTGAGTCAAAGATCAAATACAATGCTAACATCGCGTTTCATTCAGGAAAGAAATCAAGTTTAGATCAATAATAAGTCTCAATAAAATATTGTGATGACAGTACCTGTAAAGGGAGGAAAGAGAGAGCAGGTACGAAGACAGGTTTCACAGAATTATATTTACCTAAGGTGATAGATGAACCCAACTCCTTGAAGATGGGCCAGATGGAGTCCACCAGGACAGGTGGAAGACAGAGGATCAGGACAGGTTCAGAACTAGTAAGGTGACCTCTTCTAAATGCAACGCCAGTGTTGGACCCCTCTCTGGCAAACCTCTCCTCAATCTTTCTTCCGCAATTCCCCTTGTAGAGGATTGGTTTATCGATCAGTATTTTGGTCTCTCGAGCAGGGTCTCTGGCATCTGCAAGGTCTGAGACAGCGTCTCGGACAGCGTCTGTGGCAGCATACGTGTCGGGTCAGATTCAGACAGTGGTAGACGGGTCTCTCGATCTCTAATTAACTCAACTCAATTATACTATTCTGTGTTGGTGTACCACCCCCCAATGTTTCAATATTATGTTTTCCCCTACTCTGATTGGACAGGGCAAGGAGGTGAGTTCATCACACCATACTAAAAGTAATATTTTTCTTAAGATCATTGTTCTTTGTTTCCGCCCCTTAATTTACTTTCCCAAAGATTTATTCGAACCTGCATTTCACATTATGATCAATAGATTTTGAAACATTATTCTAAATTTCTTCCTCTGTCCGGGTCAATAGGTTGAGTTCTCAGGTGTTTCTGTCCAGTGTAGCCTTGGCTGTGTTTCAACTATGCCATCATGGTTTCCGGCAGGTTTCTGTGCACCTGCGTGCAAGTCAGGTGGGGTAGGGATTTCAGTCACCCTCCGAGGCCCAAATACGAACTAATAATAAAATCAAAGAAAGACATGGTAAAATACAGAAATAAAGGAATTCACTGTATACCACTTATTACTACTCTATCCCTATTTACTTATATAAATCTTTCGCATTAGTATTTAGTAGAACTTATGAGGTTTAGTTTGGCAGTATCAAGTGCATTAACAAGTGAGTTTCAAGCGGCCATATTAAGAGCTTTTGCGCAGCTGCCAAGTTTCCCCCCAAGCATAGAAGACGTCATACTACGTAGCTGCAGTAGATGCATGCGCAGTGAAGTTCCCACGGTTTTGGCGGCCATTTTAAGACACTCGGGTTACTTGTTAGTGTTACACATATAAAAGCTTCCCCTAGATACAGTATGTTGTGTGTAATGCAATATTAGTATTTATAAAACAGATTGGTTACGTGATTACATATTATTTGAGGGGATTGCATACAAGCAAGTGTCTTTTAGACGAAACCTTGCTCCATCAGTAGGCTGGAGTGCTTTGAATCTGGGCTAGAGCAAGACTATGGCAAAAGACGTTGGACCTGATTCACCAAGGTAAATTTAGACCTGATGTTTCAGTTGGACCGGAAGTCTAACTTCAGACCTGAAGTCTAAACTTTGTGCCCAATTCACAAAGGTAAAATTAGACCAAAAGTCTAACTTAGACTAGAAGACTAAGGGACATATTCTCAAGGACTTATCGCCGAGTTATCGGCACTTTAGTGCAGCAAAAGTGGCGAAAGAATTATCGCCCCATTCTCAAGCTGGTGCAAACTGCCGATATCGCCAGTTTTCCAGTGATAGCTTCCGCAAAAAACATCGCCACGGATGAGTGCGACAACTAACGCTAATGATTTGCAGAGTAGGTGTTCCTGTGCAAAAACACACAAAAACACCACTTCGTGATATTCTCAATGAACAGCCAGATCTGCGATGCGATCTAAAAACAGGCGATAAGGCGCATTAGCAGCAGGGAACGAATACCTGCCTTTTACTGGTGTAAAGCAGGACGACTACCTACAGTATGAAAGGGAGCCCAGTCCAGAGCCACATCTGATCATGCAGCTCGGAGACCCAAGAGGGCCACAACACCCACCGCCACCACCCCCAGGACCCTCCAATCCACCCCGGACTATCACAGAGGCAGCGCAGAACAAGACAGCTGACCTTCCGAAAACGGTATGGCCCCCAGCCACACAATTGTGAATGTGGGGAGAGGTGCGAACCAAGTATGAATGAAGGAGGCAAGTCACCCATGAATAAGAATGCACACAATGCCAAGTGTGGCAGTGATGTGCTGGACAGACCTCAGTATGCAGAGCACAGACCTGTCCATGTGGACAAATACTGCTGGTGTTTGTAGTGTTGTGGACAGTGGACGCAACCATGTTACCTCAGACAGTGGGGAAGACCTTGGTCATGTAGCTGTGTTGTCCTGTCCTGGAAGCGCAAGCGGAGGGGGCTGGTCCGGTGTACGCCAGTCCAGGGTAGGAGTGTGAATAAATAAGCCGGGGCTCTGGGCGTGGTTCACTTCCGGGATGGCCAACGTGTCTGCCAGGGCGGCGACCTTCACTCTGCCACTAGGCCGCTGCTGTGACCGCAGGCCTCCTAAGCCAATCGCTGGCATCTGCAACACAGACCTCAGTGAACCCAGCGGCAAAGCACCGTGGAGTTATGTCTGTGCTGACTACTGCCGTCGACCTACACTGTGGTCTGCAGGGCTTACAATTCAGATCGAGTCGCGATTGCAGATGACGCAGTCCAGTAGGCCACAGACATTGCTCCCAGTGCAGCCCGCCCGGACCACGCATCATCACTGGCTGCGCACCCCCTGAACTACTCAGGTGCCACTAACTCTGTGCACCACAACTCATGGACCCTTTATGATTGAGTTACGTGCTGTGGACTGCGGATGCAACAATGTCACCTCAGGCAGTGTGGAAGACCTGGGACGATGATGATGAAGAAGAGGCAGGTGTAGCCCACCCCACTGCAGCTACAGCAGGAATATCCTGAAGGGACACAATCATTGACAATTTCTTCACATGAGCATGCTCAGCTCTGGTGCCCGTACCTCAGTGCACCACAAGTCATGGCCCCTTCTGATTGAATATTGGGTCACCTCTGCACTTGCTCCGGCTACCTCCATGATGCTTCGCAGTAGTCTGTGTTATGTTGGTGTTGTCTGTTTCCGCTTTAACAGTGATCCCTGTTCAAGTTGTTGCCAGCACCACCCACCCCCTGAGGGCTGGCTCACACTCACCCCACACCCATCCAGCATAGGCGTCACTGGATATGTGATCCTGTAAATAAAAAGGGTCCGGGCGCACGTGCCCTTGGCCGGTTCCACTACCTATCCAAGTGTGTCCGTGTGGTCATTATGTATGAATGATGGCTCCGGGCCATACCACATTACATTGTGCTGTGGACAGTGGACCCAACCATGTCACCTCAGTGGAATCACTGTCCCTATATTCATCCATACATTCATTCTTGATTGATCATGGCCATGACACATCTGTGTGAATTGGAATGTTTTATTCACCTTCAGTGGTGTGTTGAAGCTAGACCAGTACAGGGACCATGCACACCCCACTTTACGTTGTTGGTTCTTGGAGGGCCAGCCAGAGTCCTTTTGGGATTGACAAGTTCATGGAGAATGGAAGACTACAGTCTGCAGTGTGATTGTTGTGTTATTGGTAACTAAAGCAAATATGACAGTCCATGTCGAGGTCCAGGGTGAGTGTCGCTCAGTGTATAGGGGGACAGTGGGAGGTGTTATTCCAGGGCATGATGCAGAGGGCAGAACTAATCTGAACCCGGCCATATGGCTGAGATGAATGCTACCACTTCATCCTAGCCACAAAGCCTGATTCATCATCATCTACGTCCTCTGATGTGTCAGGTGCCACACATGCGGGTGGGGGTGTTTTGTCTGTATCACTGTGTGGCAGTGACACATCAGGGGATGGAGGTGTAAAATCTGCTGCACTGTGTGGCACTGACACTTCAGGCGGAGGAGATGTGGATGTAGTAGTAGCACCAGCATCCATCTGCGCCAGGCCTTGTGGTGGCAAAGCCATGACGACGATCTGCAGGGCATGGAAGATCAGAGCTACATCTCGAGGCTTGCATCCGCTTTATGTTCTCCATGATCATTCGCATGGGACGCAACTCCTTCCTGACATCGCTGGGGCCACTCTGACTAGACAGTTATTCTTGGGTCAGAGTCATGACTCCAGCGATGTCAGCCATGGATTCTTGTAGAGCAAGGAGCAGACAGTGGGTGTCCGCTAGGGACTGTGAGTGGTTCCTGATGGGACTTAGACACCCACGTATGACATCTTGTTTGGCTGCCATGAGGTCGAACCCCACCCACAGCTGGTCAGACATCTCCTCCTGGCACCCTAACACATGGAGTTGGAAGGCCATGTGTTGGTCATGGGGGTCCTGGGAGACAGTCGTGGTGGTGGGTGCTTCCTGTCGTGTGGTCTGTGCAGGGGGTTGGGTCTCATTGACCCAGCTGTGCTGCCCTGCTCCTGGAGGTGGGGTGCCAGGGATGTCCCTGAGCTGTTGGAGTGCGTCGGTGTAGATGTTGGGGAGGTCCTCTTCATCATCAGTGCTGAGTTGTTGGGTCTGCTCTGCAGGAGGTGTTGATTCTCCCTCTGCAATGTGAAGGGGAAATGCGGATTGACATTGTGTTCACATGTATATTGACGCATTGCACAATTTTACAGTCAGACTGCATGGCAATGTACATTGTGACTGTTTATGACGAGACGCCTATTTGAAGCGGAACACTTGGCATTTCTACACCATCAGGGATGTGAGTTTGTACTTGTACATTGTCCTATCACAGTATCCTTCTATGCCAAATGCGAATGGCCATTTTCTACACACAAGCAGCAGCAGTTGTATCCTCTGTTCTGTTGCGAAAGTGTTGCAGTTTGTACCACATTGTTGTCAATGTTGGGATGCTCTGCTTCTTATGTGTGTGTGCTGCATTGTGGGTGAGTTGCCCCTTCGGCTCTGATTTGGCTGGCCCTTATCCCTTTCAGGCGGTGTGCCTTTCACGTCTGTGCTTACACAGTGCTGAGATGTTGCAGACTAGCGTTAATTGGGCTCTTGGTCGGAGTTGTGACTCATGGGCAGGGTTTGTCCGCAGATGTGCTATACTTACTTGTGCATTTGTGCCATTGTGCCCATCTCCCCCCGTCCCCCTGGTCCCTGGCAGTTACTTACCCTGTTGCTGTTGGCTCAGGTCATGTTGTGCAGTGTCCGGTCCCCCAACTCCTGCCACCGTCTCCCCAATAATGGTCTCAGGCTGGTACTCCATGGGGCATGTGGGGTTCTGGTTGTCCTCTGTACTTTCTCCGGCTACCTCCATGGTGCTTCGCATTTGTTTGGGTCTTGCTTGGGTTTTTGGTTGCTGCTTTTATTGTGATTTTGGCCGCATAACTTGTGGGACTTGCAGGCTGGCTCTGCTTCTCGCTGGATTTTGTATCGCAGTTGTGACCACCGCAACTTTTTTCACGTTCAGGTTTTGATTTTTATCGCAGACAAGGGGCTTTTATCGCAGACATTTGACGCGTTATAGGAGAACTATCGCATGTACCGCCATTTTGTGAATAGGACGTTAACACAGTGTTATTTTCCTGTGATATGAAAGATTGCGTTAACCTATTTTGGCAATGATTATCACACGTTCTTGAGAATATCCCCCTAAATGTACTACTTTTTGCTATTTACAGAGGTAAGTTACTACTAGTAGCTTACTACTGGTAATTTTACTAGTAGCAACTTTACTACTAATATGTTTACTAGTAGTACAGTTACTAGTAATAACGTGCCTTTGTGAACACCGAAAAGCAGTAAAGTTAGATGGTCTAACTTTACTCTTGTGAATCGGGCCCCCTGAGAACAGTTTGAGTTAAACTATAGGTTCTGTTTCAGTCACTGGAACACTAGCGTCTCTAATGTATGTTAAAGAGTAAAGACATCAGCTGTAGTTCAGAGACACATGAAGTTTGTCAGCCTTAATCTAATGGAACCACAGAATGCTCCTGGAGACACTGACCTTAATGGCTGGTACCAATTGCATCATATCCAAAATCCTTACAGGTAAATTGCCTCCTTGGTAATGTGTTCCGAAAACGAATACACCATTTTTACCACATGTATGGTGGTGTTTCCTACACCTCATGAACTGTGTAGAACAACATGATCAGCATGGACTCTTCTATCATTAGCACATTTACATTTTTATATGTTTCTTTATAATAACAATTACTATGTAAAGAACACGTCAGTTAATCACAGTATGAAGTGTTAAGCATTTTGGGAATTATTTTTTCACTCATGTGAACCCCTCATCAACAATGTTCAAGTGTTCATGCTGATGTGAAGGTTAGGTATACAAGCAAATGTAATTAACACTCTAATGTCTTCATAGTCAGATTGTTATTGTGTTAACCAAAGGTTTTACAAATTCTAGTTTTTGGAGGGCACACATGTCAAATAAAGAGTATTATTGGTCTCTAGTCATATCCTGGTGTGCAGCTCTTCTATGTCGCACTGATTGGAAAGAAAAATCACACAGTTCATCTGACGTTCCTTTTCTTGTAAATTATGTCTGCATGCACATTGTATTCTTTAAATGTATGTAGGTTCTCTTTCCGAACCACTGATGGGACTTCACCAGGGCTTGAGTGATGCAACCTCGCTAAGTGAAAGAAAGGGCACATGGCATTATTAGAAAAAAATGTGAACTTCAATGCCAGGACACAGGATTGGGTGCTGTATTCCGTAAAAGTGAGAAGTCATTGTCAATATGCCAGTTTAAAAAAAATAATAATAATGTCAATGAACACAAAAGTGAAGTAAGGGGGTGGCTCATAGAAATTCTTAAATTCTCCATGTATGGGCATAGTATAACCGCTGCATAATTGGATATTCATAGTGGCATTATATTACCAAGATTTTTACTCACATTTAGTGTCGTACCCCAGTGTTATTTTTTGACAGGTTGTGCTATAACATAGGCTGACACCTCGATTCCTACATTTAGGAGGGTATAGGGATTGTGTATGTGCTGATTTGTAAAGCAGTATTGTTGCATTGCCTATAGGCATTATACTTGGAATTGCCTTTTTGTATTTCAGAATGAATCTGTGATCTGTGCTGAGAATCTTCAAACAGGTTCTGCCAGCATGGCTGTGTAAAGGGAGTGACAAAAACTCTCACTTTTGAGTAAGCTAGAAGTGTCCAGAAATGCCCACTTCAGCCTCTGATCCAGGTGAGGAGGAGCTATTAAATACCACACCACTAATTCCCTCTGTCTTTGGGCAAGGGTGAGGGACAACCAAACACTCCGCTACACCCTTGGACTAGAGTGTGGTGGGGGGTACAACATACCTCCAGCCTTTGGGCACAGTGTGATTGCTACCAAATACCCACTCTAACTTTAGGGAACTTAAGGGGTTTATCAAATGCATCCCTGGCCAAGGTGTCCAAGGTGGGAGAAGAGTCATCTAATAAACCCCCATCCTTGATCATGGAAGGGAAAGAAACACCTAAATCTCCCTTTCAGAGGACAAGATGAAGGTCAACAAATACATCCCATCCTTGGACAAAGTGGATGGTGGACATGAAATTCCACTCCCTCCTCATGGTCATGGCAAGAAGTGTTTTGTAGTTTCTACTGCTTCAGTCCCATTCGGTGGGACATTTATTGATGGTGATGTATACGATTGGGAATATCACCATACTGCTTAGGTTTACAGTGCCTCACTAAGTACCCTTAATAAATGGCTTTGCGGGTACTAGCCTATAGTGCTAAAGATTATTGTGTGCGTGATCTTCTAATGAGATAGTATAACTACTCTAGTGTGTTCTCATAGAGAAATGGTTCTGAAAATTGCACATAACTATAATAAGGTGAAGGTTCACTACCAGGTTATGCGCTAACATCTTTCATGCTGATTCTCTGCAAACCTTGTAGGGCACACTGCCTGGCGTCAGGAATCTATGAGTTTACAGCCATTAAGGAATTACTAGATAGGCGCACTCAAAAGTGGATTGTTATCCACTAACACACAGCAACAGTTGCCACCCCATAAAAGCTGGCCCAGGTACATTTTCTCACCAATAAGCAAACATCCTATTCTTGTGGGCAATAGTAAGGTAAGGTGGGAAGGTTTACATAGTCTGGAAGAACTGAGAATAAATGCAGGATATGACTTTTCTAACTAATCATAGTGTTGGGTGTTTTCATATTATTATCACTAATGTTGATCACCTTTGCTAGTGTGTGTATTATAATCATGATCATTTGCATCTATACATTCTCGAATAAGTTAGGGTATTGTGTATGCGTATTGATTTGGAAAGAGAGTTAGAATTGAGAAAGTCCCTCACAAGCCTTTCAAGTTCTAAGACAGATCTGTTGTCCTCCAAAATGTCTCTTACAAATGTGCTGTTAGATACCTGCCTGTTATCTTTGCAGAGGGATAGCTATATCTAGTGTGTTAAGGCCTAGTGAAATCTAACCTGGTGTAGTAACAAATATGGGGTGTGCAACAGTGGTAGCCAATAACATGTATCTGCTCCCTTGTGAGCTTTTAGGGTCCAAGACCATATCAGTCACATATAAGTGGAAAAGCAGAGTTGTCAGTAAGGCGCTAAAAAATTATCCTTTGGAAAGGGACAGACGCCCCTTATTTATTAAGAGTAACATGTCCAAAGCAGAAACTAAAATACCGATTTGGACCATAGTCTTTGCTTACAATGGTGAGAAAGTAGATATTTCTGAAAATATGGTTCTGCATTAACTGGCCATCCAACTGGGAAATGGATCCCTTTAGCAGGAGACATTAATCTTCATAGGTCCGAATTACAAGTTGAGATGAGTTGAATTCCTGTGCGAAATTCCGCTCTGCTCATTCATTAGTGGGTTTACTGGGTGCAGTAACACCTAACCCAATTTCACCAACTAGAAAATCCGTCCAGCAAACTTGGGGGCCGATTCACAGAACTAACTTAAGATAAAGTTCTAAACTTACAACTTTTGGTATTCACAGAAGGCATTTAGTAGTAGTAAAGTTAGGATAGACTTAAGACAAACTTAAGACCGACTTAAGACAGACAAGAGAAACTTAAGACAGACTTAAGACAGACTTAAGACAAACTTAAGACAAAATCCTAACTTAAGTCTGTCTTAAGTCTGTCTTAAGTCTGTCTTAAATCTGTCTTAAGTTTGTCTTAAGTCTGTCTCAAGTCTGTCTTAAATTTGTCTTAAGTCAAACTTAAGACAAAATCCTAACTTTACTACTACTAAATGCCTTCTGTGAATACCAAAAGTAGTAAGTTTAGGATTTTGTCTTAAGTTAGTTCTGTTAATCGGGCCCTTGACTTGTGAATTGGCTGAAAGGCAGCCAACTCTATTCATTGGCCCTGCATATCTCCTTTCCAAACCACAGGGGGAGCATAAATACATGTTCTCTCATTCCCTCCCCACTCTCAGCCCTGCACCAGTCCCATTTCTTATCCAACACCTGTTGTGGTAAATGCGAGCATTAATCCCTATGGGTAAGGGAACACTGCATGAAAAATTCTGCTCTGTAAAATTGGATCTGCATAGGTATTTCACATTATCTGGGGAATAACTTGTAATTGCACAATATTTGCAGGATGTAACTGCAACTCATTATCAGTGATGTAGTAGAAGATGATACCATATTTACTATTGAAATGTGTTATTCATGGGTTCATAGATGACAATAGATCCCATTCAGACTGGAGACCTTCGATATTCGAAGCTAAAAATTGCTTTATTTTAGCTGTCTCCTACCCAAAATTGCCTCTGATTCAATATAAATCCAGGGTTGGCTTTAGTGCTGGCGGAGCCGAGTGCGACAATCTTTTTTGGTGCCCCTCCACCTGTGGCCTCCTTCTCCTCAGATCCCTAACTACCACCCTCCAACAGTGACTGACATCTCTCCACAGCCCCTCTCACACATGCATTTAATTTGTTTTATAGCGCTAATCATACCAGTGTAGGCTGTCAGAGCATTTTATATCACAGTTATATCATACAGAAATTGTGGATCATTCGTGTGTAAATCAGTCTATAGGAAATGTTACAAAAAGACAATGAAGATTACAGGGTACATGAGTCATATGTCAGCCATAATAGTAGGCAGTATATTTTAAAATTGTTTGGGCTCGAGAAACACAAACACAGGATTTAAAATGTACAACAGTGGTTGGGGTTGGCTTTACTAATAACAATGTATTTCTACCTAAACAAACCCTTCTTAGCAACATTAAGATAATGAAAGAACGGGGAAAAACATAACATTCTAACTTATATTGTGCATGCTTGCATGCAGCTCTTTGATGACAATTCATAGGACACTATGCTATATTAGGATTGGAATTTATGAACTACAAGTAACAAGGATCTCTGTGTCAAAAGCAGTACCCACTGAGCTATCCACATAAAATGCAGCTCTGTGATCCACATGGTGCAGGTTCTGTGCAACAGGAGAATTCGCCCACTGAGCTCAATTATGATGAGTCAGAGCTTCCACTAGACAAAACTCAATCACTCTTCAGCAGGAACATGAATCACAAGTTATCTTAAAATGTTTTATTGCTGCCTGTGAACTGTCCAACTCACAAGGAACTCTGCAACACGTGCTTTCAAACACCCTGCCCACTACAATCCATACCAACACATAGAAATTTCCCTTCTCTTATTTGGTTTCAGGTACGATTGGCATATGAAATATGCATGCAATAAGGATGGCTCCATTAACCTTTCTGGGGCAAACATGGGCTACCTTTACAGGGTATGGCCCCTCACCCAGTAAAGGAAAGAGAAAAAATAAATGTTACTAGAAATATGCTGTGAGACTTTAGATATTCATAGACAATTAAGGCAGTATGTACTCCAGGCACGGCGATTTGAAACTGATGCCAGTCCATTCTCCTCTGCAAATGCAACCCTAACAACCACTCCACAATCAATAACAGCCATGTTGGTCCATGTCCAGGAAAACAAGATGAGATCCCCTTTTGGATAGCCAACAAGACCCATCAATTACGCTCTATATATTCTAGTTCCAGACTGCAGGATAAGCATCACCCCTCTGGGTAGATGTTGAAAAAACATTTCTTCATCCGTTCCCGCTCAGTGAATTTTTAATTTTTCCACAGAAACCTCTCTCTCAATCTCTTCCTATTTTGAAAAACACATGTAAGATTTTGTGTCCCATTTATACTATACATAATAATATTAAAGATCAATTCTTACATTCTTCAATTTGGTACGATAAGCATATTAAGATCAATAATAGAACTCTTTTTGGAGATTGCGACACACAAAATGTCTGAAATGTGTTAATCATCTTTTTGACAATATTTGTTATTCCTTCACTCAAGCTCAACAAGATTTCACCTTTCCAAACTCATTTTCAACTAAATACTTCACACTCTTATCAACCTGTCGGGTTTCTACAATACCCTGGCATCTAACCTCCCGCCAAGAATAGATAATGTCAACAAGTTTGAGACTTTGATTACAAACTGGCAATTGAAAGCAAGTGAGATACATGCCCCTTTACAAAGTAAAGCCAGTCGTTTGCGGCAGCACGAGGCTTCTAAGTGGTTCTCCTCAGAGTTGAAATTAGCAAAGCTAAGAAGCCGCCAGGCTGAACGGAAATGGCAGAAAACGTACGCGCCAGAAACAAGGGCAATATATGTAAAATCCCTGACAGCCTACAAAGCAGCTATTCTAGAGGCAAAGAAATACTTTTTTACTAGCAAAGTCTTAAGCTCACAAAATAAAGTTAAAGGCATTTTTAATATAGTAAAGGAACTATCAAACCCGTACCGAATAACACCTACTATTACTACTTCTCAGACATTGTGTGACGATCTTAACTGCTTCTTTGTGAACAAAATTAAGAAAATACAAGACTCCATTGTTCCTAGTTCATTGGACTGGAAACTCCAATAGCAAGATACCAATCTATCTACACTCTCTACCTTCCATGGTATAAATTTAGAACATCTCATATAATTAACAAATAAAGTAAAATCAGGCTCACCTAAAGACCCATGCCCCCCTGCAATACAAAAGCACATCCTTAAAATGTTCCCAGATAGCACCCTCACCTTGCTCAACCTTTCACTCATGCAAAGTGTTGTTCCTCACACTTTTAAATAAGCGGTTATAATCCTGCTTCAAAAGAAAGCTGGTATTGACCCCCGACAGTTAGATAACTATAGACCCATCTTGCTTCTCCCTTACCCTGCATAAAGTCTTGAGGCACAAGTAACTAAACTTCTCTGTGCCTTCATCGAAGAGTGCAATATCCTAGATCCCTACCAAGCAGGTTTTCGGCCCTCTCATTCGGCTGAATCAGTTCTTCTAAGTGTTGTGAATGACCTGAAGGAAAGGGCAGACAGGGGATGCACGCAAGCATTGGTCCTACTCGATCTGTCTGCGGTATTCGATATCGTGGAGCATGCGATATAGAGGATAGAATGGGGGCAGCAGATCACAGAGGCACTGCCTTAGAATGGATGACATCCTTTCTGAAAGATCGTACTCAATCGGTTAGGCTTGCACCCTACAGCTGTACCATTGCCACCACTGCCTATGGGGTGCCTCAGGGCTCCTCCCTGTCCCCCCACCTTTTTAACCTCTATATACGCCCCTTGGTTCACTCCCTCCAACAAAGGAAGGTTAAGATCTACAATTATGCGGATTACAAGCAATTCATTTTTTCAATTGATAAGACTAAGGATTCCAAGGCATTCTTCCAAAACACTATGGGGCATATCAACAACAACCGGCGATAATTATCGCTGAGCGCACTTAGCGCTCGGATAATTATCGCCGGCTAGCTTCGATTTTTATCGCTGAGATAGCGTGCTATTAGCAACGCTTATCTCATCAGCGATAAAAATCCTAGCGCTAACTGGCTAACGTGAGATTATCGCTGGAAACCCAGCGATAATCTCACGTTAGCTTGTTGATAGGGACTCACAAACTTAGCCATGATATCCTCCTTCCATAGGATATCATGGCTAAGTCAGTCATGAAGCAGGTGTTAGGAAAGTAGCGATAACAGGTGTTATCGCTACTTTTCCTGACGCTATGCTTCATAGCGTGGGGCTTGATGATAGGAGAAATGTCGCTTAGCGACATTTCTCCTATCATGTCAGGTCAGGAACGCCCGCTTTGCATCTCATTAGAGATGCAAAGCTGGGCGTTAGAAATCCCCGCGCTAAAGCAAGGTTTCACGCGTTAGCGGGACCTTGCTAATATAGCAATAAAATTATCGCCGCTTTTCGGACGAAAACGGCCGCTAAAGCGGCGATAATTTTTTATCGCCTCGTTGTAAATATGCTCCTATGTTATTCATCAAAGACTGGATGAATCACAATCATCTTAAACTGAACTCTGATAGAACAGAGATAGTCATTTTCAACCATAGACTAAACCATTGGACTCCTACTCACTGGCCGGAAACATTAGGAGTTCCACCAATCCCTAAGAGTGCTGTAAAGAGTCTCAGCATCCAAATTGGCGCTAACCTTTCTATGCAATCCCAGATAAACATGGTTACGTCATCCTGCTTTTATCAACTGAGAAACTTCAGAAAGATCAGAAGATTTTTCACTAGGGAGGCAAGCATGGTAATCATGATGGGCATGATTCTGTCCAGAATTGACTATGCCAATGCCATTTATCTAGGTCTCCCCATCAACCAAACTTATAAGCTTCAGTTGATACAAAATCAAGCTGCCAGAATAATTTTCCAACAACTCAGACACTGTCATACAAAGCCATTAATGAAGGAGCTCCATTGGCTCCCCGTAGTACAACGGTCTATCAATTCAATAGATCTTTATTCGATTCACAGAATCATAAAAGCATTACACAAACAAAAAACAAAAAATATGTAAGATCTATTTACAATAATAGGGGAGATCCTTCGTGGGAAAACGCCTATTAACAATTTAAAAGCCCATGATAATACAAGGTACAATGAACTGGGACCCTAACATGACTTATAAGATACTTATTACCTGCTTCTAGGCTTAGTGTTAATATATAAACAGGATTAACTTTCATAGAGTGCAGAGTGCAAAGTGCAAAGTGCTTTATCATAAAGTGCTAAGTTTTTTTTAAAAGAGTGTAAACATGACTTCCCTAAAAATAGTTACATTCAGTCGAAAACTTTAAATACACACTAATTACAAAATTTTAAAAATCCCATAGATCACAATAAAATAATTTTAAAATCTAAGTCCCCTTTTAGTCCTAATAAAGTAGGCTGACAATAAAAATCTGCTAATACCAAACACAATGAGTCTTGAAGAGTCAGTTTTTAGAATACGCAACATTTCGAGGAATCTTCCAACACATAGTTTTCTGGCCAGGGGTTTTATCCATTTGGATCTAGGTGTTCTGTAAAGAGGGCAGAAAAATAAAACATGTGCATCATCCTCTTTGGTCCCTGCATTGCATTGAGAACACCTATCTTCCGCTTCTCCTCTCTCTCTCTGGACAGGCCCCCATTTAGATGTGAACGACTTAATTTGGAGAGTTCCATACCTAAATTTACGGTATAGCACTTTAGCGAGCTGTGGCTCGATCTCGTCCAAAAATTGCTCAAAACGGGGGATTGTTTTAAACATCATGAATTGGGAGGTGAGGGGACCAGCATCACAGTTCAGGACAACATTGTGCATGATAAAGTTCCAATAGATACTTTTTATTTCCTGTTTTGAGTCAGAATTGAGCAGGCTTGGGTTAGCCCAGAACCTGCTCAGACCCAAATCCAGCAGCCATTTGCGAATATGTCCCAACCACGGGAAACTAAGGTTAGTGTCTAGGGCCAGGAGTTCAGTTAGTGATTGTTTATACATGTAGAGTTCCTCTGTCGTCCAAATTCTTATCCAGTAAGACAGGGACATCCACACAGCTCTGTGGCCCAGGCGTTTAATACCTAAATCCATCATAAGGGGGGTTAATGGTGTGTTTTGTGGGAGGGTAACAAATCTCCTCAGTATCGTATTTTCCCCCTTAGTTAAGGCATTAAGCGGGGCCCCCCCCCCAAAGCTCTGATCCATACAGCGCAGCAGATTGGGCCCTTGCCTTATAGACTTCCAGTGCTGGGGTAATTGCCCTGGACGTGGTTGCGTGCAATTTTTTTAAAATTGGGGCTGAATTTTGCATTAAAATTGTACTTGATTTAGTGATCTGTGGCTTCCAAGAAAGTTTGGAGTCAATGTTCACACCCAGATAAATAAAATTGGGGACACACTCTAAACTCATTCCGTTTAATTTAAGATTACGCTTAAAACATTTGTGGGGTCTAATTGACATGTATTTTGTCTTTGCGGGATTAATTTCCAGACCCTTTAATGTGCAATAATCGTTGAGTGAGTTCAAAAGATTTTGCAGGCCCTTTGGAGTTTGCGATAGTAATATTGTATCATCTGCAAATGTTAAAGCGCAAACATGGTTCCCCCCCAGCTTCGGGGAATCGTGACTAGATTTTAGGAGGAACTCAACCATGTCATTGACGTAAAGAAGAAAGAGTGTTGGCACCAGGACGCATCCCTGGCGCACTCCTCTGTTCACTACTATTTCTTCGGTGAGTTCACCCGCCTGACCCCAGCGTACTCTGGCATAATTGTTCTCATGGAGCCTGATCAACTGGATTAGGATATTTTTAGGGACTCCCTGTTGCAACAAGTTTGACCACAAGAGCTCTCTGGGGATTGAGTCAAAAGCGGCCTTTAGATCTATAAAGGCCACGTATAGATGGCCATCTCTTAGCCTGGTGTATTTCCAGACTATTACTATCAGACGAAACACCTGGTCTATAGTGCTTGTCCGTTCCCCGAATCCTGCTTGATAAGGAGAAATAATATTATTTGCAGATATCCAATCTTTTAAACTTTCCAAAATTTGTTTTGCGTACAGTTTTTGTAGTATGTCCAACAAGCTAATTGGCCTATAATTAGCCGGGTCATCCCTACCGCCCTTTTTATATATTGGCACAATCTCTGCCCCCTTCCAGGAATCAGGGATTGGCTGGCCTCCTGCGATTGCATTGCTTAGCAGATTGATGTATGGGACCCATACCTCTGGTGCGTGTTTAAAAAGGTCACCTGGTATTTTGTCAGGTCCCGGAGCTTTTGAGGGCTTGATTGAGTTCAGGGCCAGTCTAGTATCTTCGATGCTAAAACACAATGGGGCAATCGTGGTTGATGATATAAAACTACCAGTGGCACTACTCTGGCCATCCATCACAGGGACCTGTGAGGCGTATAGATGGGTGAAGTGTCTGTGCCAGTTGCCTGGGTCCAGGTTAAGATCAGGAGCCGGGGCACCTGGATTCTTACTCTTTGCAATAATCTGCCAAAATGTAAATTGGTCGCCCAATTTTGCTGCCTTTACTAATTCTCCCCAGCTTGAATCTTCCCAACTTCTACGGGCTACATTCAAAGTTTTGTTGTATGATATCCTTGCTTCTCTAATGAGCAAGGGATCCTTTGCATGGAGAGCCTTCATTAGGAGTTGTTTTTTTTCCACACAATCATTATCAAACCAGGGATTTGGTTTCACAGCCTTTGCGCGTTTTTTTAACTTGGCATGCCCAGGTTTTGTCAGGTCTGATTCAATTCTTTTTACCAGTTTTGAATGGATCTGTGTTATCAGGATTGACCCTGAAGGTTCATTTAAATACAACGACACAAGATCACTAAAACTGTTGTAAATGTGGGTAAGTGATTGGACGTTACCCATTATGGACGGCCATTTTACGGCCCTTCTGTTATTGCTTACTATGGGCTGGATCGATTCATGGCCAGATCGCAATTGTGTGGTTGGATGTTTTTGAAATGATTCTTCTGCGAGTTCTAAACAGAGTGGGAAGTGGTCACTTTCTCTTCTGGTATCTATTTTAAAATCTTTAACGTAAGCCCAGTAAGTCGAGCTTAACATGATATAGTCGATCCTGGATGTCGCGGACCCCCTTGAGAAAGTATTTGATCCATGGGGGTCCGAAAGTGTTCTACCATTGCAAGATCTCAACCCATTTGTTATGGTAAAATTCAGTAACTGTAATGCAGATTGAGAACTTCTACAGGAATTAACTATTCCCAGAAGAGGTATGCCCATAGCAGTATCTTCATCTTCAAAGATGTCTTTCAGGCCTGACAGGGGTTCATAGCAGCAATTGAAATCACCGGCAATTAGAATGGGGCCAACAGGGAGTAAGGGGGCTGGGACTTCTTCCAATAACTGTACTATCATTGATTCTTTGGTATTATCTCTGGGCCTGATATAAACATTAAATAATGATAGCCTCAAGTCATTTTTAAATTTGAAGCTTAAGCCCAGGATGTCCTCTGAATCTGATTGTATTATTCCTATAGACGCGTTGATGCTATTTGCAACCCAAATAAGGAGACCTCCTGATGGTCTACCCCTAGCTGATTGCCGCTCCTCTACACTGTAAGTTCTATAGCCCACCTTGTACAAAGGTTCCCTGGCCCACGTTTCTTGAAACAAACAAAGATCGAAAGTGTCTATATATTCATGCCAGTCTGGTTCCTGCAACTTCCTTGTGAGGCCGGCTATGTTCCAGCTTACTATCTTCACAGCATTTGAGGTGGTATGAGTGTTGGTGGGGGGGCTACAGTCTACTACTGATTGGGTTGTCTGAATATGGCACAATAGTGTCTCAATAGTGTTGTCCAAGTTGCCCCCTTCCTCTACTTCTGAGCCTAGTCCTCCCACCGAATGGGATTTTTCACAGTGTGTATCGTTCTCAGGTACGGGAGGGGATGCAGTTGGAATTTTTTGTGCCAGATGTAATAAGTTGCCAGTCCATTCTTGAGTCAGTCAGTCCGGATCTGATAAATTCGAGAGGCCCCCCGGGGTATGGTGTACTGTGTCCCTACCAACTAGACAGGTTCTTTTCTGTCTAATGCTAATGCTGGAGTTGAAAAAGGAGTGAGATCTAAGATTCATGGTTATTAAATTTTCTGCGATGTTTTTATAGTGGAAGGTTAGCTTGATATCGTCCAGGTCACCCCTGTCTTGTTGGATCCTTTCAACGTTTTTTAAGTCAGATCTTATTATGGATAAACACTGCCTTTCCTTTCTGATCCAATGGATTGCTAGGGAATCCTTGTCTTCCCTTTTGCCCACCTTCAGTCTTGGAACATTTGTAAGGAATACACAGTGTAGCTCTGGGTCTTCCCTTGTTACAGAATAATTGGCCTGATCTAGGTGTCGGTTGTGCACTGGCTCATTATCCATGGTCCCTCTCCAGGAGGTGGAGTGTGGAGGTCTGTCTGTGTGGTAGGTACTCGGATTTGCCTGGGTGTATCTGGCCTGGTGTTGGGGGATAAGGTTATTGGGATTTTCGATGTAGTTGGGCTGTGCTCTATCCTCATTGGTCTGGGCGAATGTATATGTACTTGGGTTTTTACACTGCATAGGTTTCTGATGCTCGCGCTGGCTATTGGGTACTCGGGGCAGTGATTTTGCAATCTGGCTACCCCTGGACGTGTCTACTAGTTTGGTTCCGGGAGCATCGATTTCGCCCGTAATTGGGGATGAGGCCCCTTTGTAAATCGGTGAATGGGACATTAAGATCTCGAGCATTTTTTTGATTGAGCTGACCTCCTCTTGGAGAACATCCAGTTTGGTGTGTAAGGTGGTTACCAAACTGTATGTATCCAGTACTGTTGGGTTTGTTGGTAAGTGTCCCTGGGAATTATCCCCCGTCACATCTGGATGTTTAGGAATTATTTCATCGCTACTTCTCGCGGAGGACCAAATGTCAGGGACCGTGTTCTCACACAGGGGTGCAAATCTATTAGAGCACTCAACTGTGATTACCTCTCTACATATAGGACTGTTGTCTGCCTAGCCACTACCTCCGTATTATCAGGTATTTCAGGGCCGGAGGGAGGCTTTGTAGTGGGCCCCCTTCCTTGCTTTGGGGATAGGGGAGTTAAGGATTGGGATTGTGTCTGTAACTGTGGGGGTGAATAGGGTTCATGTACTGTGGCGATGGGTTCTGGGGGCGTTGCCCTTGGCGCCTTCTCTTTTTTGGCGTAGTAGGAAGAGATGTTATTACCCTTGTTGCTAACCCCCTTGTCGCTAGACAACATAATCTCTACCTCTTCTATTAAATTATCGATCTCAGCCAATGTACAATTATTTACTACTGTTTTAGCTTGTTTGTGCATTTTGGCTAATTTCTTTTTCCCAGTCATAGGTTCAGTAGCTTTCCGCTTGCCCATCACCGCCCTGATAATCGAGCAACACTGTTTGCCCCTCAGCGACAGTGACTCTTTCACCAATTTCCAAGGGATTAATAAAGCCACAGGGTATAGGGGAAAGCTGGACAAACACTATATCTTGTATAACAGTTTACTCCGTAAGTCCCGGGCAATTGTTAGGTGTCCACTCAGTTTCTCAGGACTCCCGATTGCGCACATCCCCTAGGAAGGAGTGACTACCTTTGGTTACAAGTCAGGTCGCTACAATCATCAAGGGTACAGGCATGGCAAAACATAGACACATGAAGGTTGCACACTTCTGCAATTGATTTCTCCCAGAATCTTACTTGAAATGCAAGGGGGGTGGTCCAGTCCAGTCTTGTCCGGTCTTTGACGGGCAAGGACGGGCCCGCCCTTGGCCCGGGCTTCGCCCGGGCGCTGCCCGCGCGCGTCCCGCGCTGCGGTAGGCGCGCTGCGTTGATGTAGGCAGGTGACGCCTGCCACTGACGTCACCTGCGAGCGCCGACCAGGGGAGTCTGGGTGCTGTAGTTTTGATTTATGCCGTTGCCCTCACGGCGGACCTGAGGGTCGATTTGGCCGATGGGTGCTGGCTGCGTGGGCCCCTTCTGAGGATTGCGAGCCTGCCGTTGCCCTCACGGCGCTGGTAAGGTAGCCTGCCTCGAGTCCCCTCCAAGATGCGTCCCGCGCTGCGGTAGGCGCGCTGCGTTGATGTAGGCAGGTGACGCCTGCCACTGACGTCACCTGCGAGCGCCGACCAGGGGAGTCTGGGTGCTGTAGTTTTGATTTATGCCGTTGCCCTCACGGCGGACCTGAGGGTCGATTTGGCCGATGGGTGCTGGCTGCGTGGGCCCCTTCTGAGGATTGCGAGCCTGCCGTTGCCCTCACGGCGCTGGTAAGGTAGCCTGCCTCGAGTCCCCTCCAAGATGCATCCCGCGCTGCGGTAGGCGCGCTGCGTTGATGTAGGCAGGTGACGCCTGCCACTGACGTCACCTGCGAGCGCCGACCAGGGGAGTCTGGGTGCTGTAGTTTTGATTTATGCCGTTGCCCTCACGGCGGACCTGAGGGTCGATTTGGCCGATGGGTGTTGGCTGCGTGGGCCCCTTCTGAGGATTGCGAGCCTGCCGTTGCCCTCACGGCGCTGGTAAGGTAGCCTGCCTCGAGTCCCATCCAAGATGTGTCCCCAACGGTCTATGTTTAAGAGAGGCTGCATTATTTTCAAAGCAATCAATGACAGGGGCCCCAAATTTATCTCTACAAAGATTCATCCTTACCTCCCAAAACCGAATCTCAGATCGGCACAAATGAGCTTCTTGACAGTCCCAAGATTAAAGTGCAAAATAATGGGCGGTTCACAATTCTCTACGCTGGGCCCCCAACTCTGGAACTCCATGCGGATCGGGATCAGACAGACGACTGATTATATGTGTTTTAGAAAAAAATTGAAAACCTGGCTCTTCACTCAGGCCTATTGCTAGATGCAACTTCTGTGGTGGTTCTTAACTTAGCGGCAAGAGACCTTTGGTGTACGTGCTCTTTTATAAATTCCCTTATAACATACCATAACACTCATAAGTGTCATAAAAACAGCCTATGAAAAATTTGCCCTAAACAATGACTCCAATTCTCACACTTTCCAGTTGAAGACCTTATTATTATTCTTCTCTTCAGTGTCGTGCATTTACCTCACAGTCACATCTCCTCCAGAGCATTGAGATAAATCTAACCCCTCCATATACGTCTTTACCAATCTCCTTATGGAATAAGATACGGACCAAGGTTCGCAAAAATGCAAGAGCAACTAATGCAATTGAAACTTTATTTTTTGTTTATAATTGGCTACTGATACACTGAGCACCCTACATGAAATACATTCTGCATCTTTGCCAGCTTGTTGGTATTGTAATATTTCACCCGTAGAGCTTAAACACATGCTCTTTGAATGCTCCTTCACACATCAATTTTGGATAAGAGTCTGGCAACAAATTAATAATATATTTAACAAACATGTTCCTTTTACGTTCACAAATATATATTTTTCGGTAGGCTTGTTGATAATTGGTCAACTCACCATGATCAAATCTTTATTTTGGACTTGCTTCTCACTGTTGCGTTCCAACAAATCACCAAATCTTGGAACAATTCTTCAAAATGATCTTTTCAAGCCTGGTGGTATGGTATTTGTTATAAACATAGATTCGACAGAGCGTATGTCACCCCATTATTTCTTGTTATCAAGAGAGACATTCTTTGGCTGTCTTTCGCAACCGTTCTGGATTCTGTAGCTCAATTCACATATACATTATCCTCCTACAGAAGAAGATCCAAAACCTCCATGAACTACTCATTATTCTTTTCGTATTAATCATACCATTTCAATAGGAATATATAATTTTTGTGTATTTTATTGCAATGATGTTGTATCTTAGTAACTTTTCGTAGTGTATTTTAGCTCTTTGGTCTTTCTTTTCTCTTTCTGTTCTTGATAACTTTGCATTTTTCAGTTTTTAACATTTCTTGCATGCTGAACATATATTTCTTATTTGTTCTATTTTTAAATGTAATAAACTTTCTCTTTAAAATTAAATATTGAGTTTGTTCCACGGTTAATAGGTGGATGCATGTAAGGTGATTTTAGATGTGCTGCTTTGTGGTGTTTCGTGTTGGAAAGCAAGTATATGGTGGTCTGATCATGTTACTAAAATAATTGTTTGAATGGTAACTATTTCTGGATTTCAAAAAATGACATCTAGAATGGGTCCAGTGATGTATGCAGGTTTGTGGACAATCTAATGTAGTTTCAGTGCATCTAGGCCAGTAATGACTGTTTTTGGATGGGGCATATCTTGTTTGTCAAACCAAATGTTTAGGTCACCAAGAATGCATCGGTTGGAGTGTAGTGTTCTCAGGTTTGAAACTGAGTCTAGAATTTTGTCTGGGAATGTTGTATTGCTAGGAGGAGGTCTGTAAAGGAGTAGGAAGCTTCAGGAGGAATATAGTGGAGGGTTTCATCTGGTGAAGAGGGCTTCACAACCTTGCTTGAACACAACAGCTGAGCCGCCTCCTCTTTTGCCTATACAATTTTGTGTGATAGTTTGATAGCAATAGAGGAACGGCTTCAGGCAATACTGGAGCCATGTCATCTCCCAACCATGATTCATTTATGAAGAGTAAGTCAGGTTGTGCGTCAGTGAGAAGGTTGTAGATGTGAATCTTATTTTTTTTACAGTGATCAAGCTTTTATTAGTCGACAGTTTAGAGAATGTCTTTTGTTGATGGTGTGACTTTGTATTGTAGAAGAGCGAGGAGTGTTTTGTGTCCTTAGTACTGGTATTAGCTGTATGAGGATAGCAATAGTGTAGTTTTTCTGTATCATATTCGTCTTCCAGCAGGCTAAGAAGGCATTTTGATGGGTCTGGGTGTGTAGGTGGTTGAGAGTGAGTTAGTGAGCTGTGTTGTTTTTATAGAGTAGCCTTGATGTGCAATAGACATGGAGATTCGAAGTTGCGAAGAGTGACGTGTTTATTTTGTTTGCATCTGTTTAGGGTGGAAGGTCCATGAGTTAGGGGTGGCGGTGCAGCATGTGGGTCATGTTGTAGAATTCTAAATTGTCCAATGGATGAGAGGCTGTTGAAAGAGAGTTGTTGTGTTCCTGTATATGTGTTAGGTGTGGGGTAAGAGAGAAAGCTTGACAGTAGAGTTAGTTTGGGTAATATTTGTGTAGTCAGGAGGATATGAGTGGGTGTGTGTTTCTGGTTTGTGATGGAAAGTATTATGAGGTAGCGTGTGTGTGAGATTTTATTGTTCTGGTGTGTGTTATGTTTTGTTTTTGAGGAGTAATGAGGGGAGATGATGTTTTATTTGTTTTCTGAGAAATATTTGTTTGTAAAGTATTGTTGGTGAGTGGAAGCTGCAAGGTAAATGGGTGGTGCTGGGTTTTGGAAACAAGTGTATGTGGTGTGAGAGGGGATGGATAAGAGTTAGTAGTGTTTGTGTTAGATCTGATTGCTGGAATATGTCATGTGTGGTAGTGTGAAATGTAAGGGTTGTATTTTTTTGGTAAAATGAGGAGGAGGGTGTTAGTGGATGAAAAGATGGAAGGTTGAGTACAGGCTTAGTGGTGACAGAAAGGGGTCTGTTAGGAGTAATTAGAGGGTAGAGCTGGTGCTTTGTATGAGCAGGAGTGTGTGTTTGGAAGGTATATAGTTATGTATGCTGTGGATTTGGGTTGTGTTGGCGCTGAGTGGATTGGTTAGTGGTATAAGTTAGAGTGGTGTTTTGTGTGTTAGTGAAGGTGTCATTGTGTGGTAGTTGGGGTAGAAGGGTGTATATTTGTGGTTTGTGAGGTTTTGTAGTTGGTGTTGAGACATTGAGATGTGTGGAGGGTTTGTTTGTAGTAAATGTGTGGAGAGTATTTGCTCTGAGTGTGTTAATATGTTTGTGGATGTGGAGGGGTTAAAGAGGTATCTGGTGAATGAAAAAAGAGGGCGGCATCTCCGACCTTAGACCCGATCAGTCCCAAACAAGCCCAAACAGGCAACTGCCCTTATCCTCTCCGTCCTTAGCTGCGACGCCCTGAGCCCTAACCTTAAATGACCCTTTTGATCAGGTTACCCCTTCAGCCAATGGGAACCCTAACCCTCACAACACTATCACTCAACCCTAGGCCCAATGGGAGTGCAGGCCCTTACAACCAATCACAGCCCTGGTCCCAGTAGCCAACCAGACACCAAACCCTAAACTAGAAGTCCAACAAAAATCCTAGCCTCAGGAGCCA
This sequence comes from Triturus cristatus, assembly GCF_964204655.1. Lineage (NCBI taxonomy): Eukaryota > Metazoa > Chordata > Amphibia > Caudata > Salamandridae > Triturus > Triturus cristatus. Next base: position 1,070,776,664 of record NC_140582.1, read on the forward strand.
ATCAGAAACCCAGATTTATTATCAAATCAGTACACTAACCCGAAGCCCTAAGTCCAATAGAAACACTAGCTCCAGAAATCAATAAGAACCCCAGACCTATCAGCCAATTAGAACCCTAACCATAATCCCTAAGTCTAATAGAAACCATGGATATAGGAACCAATAAAAGCAAAGGTGTAACAACCATCAGGGAACTTATACAAGGGGCATGTGACCTTAAGCTCAGGCTGCTGAGAAGGGGGACGGAAATTGCTCCTCAATTCAGAATCTCCTTGGATACAGATAGGCTCAATCCACAATCTGGAGTTTCTGTTAGAACACCTCCAGGTATGGGCCAAATCTAAGCCACTAACAATTCTGCTTTATCCACACTTGAACAGCCCACTCTCCTATACAAAAACTAGTGCCCCGTGGCGCGTTTTGAGTTGGGGGATTAAGTTGCCTTGAATCCTGACGGTCCCTGGGGTCCAACTAGCCCACCAGGTACCTCCGGTAAGCACCTCAGAGCTGCATAGCAGAGAGGTGTTAAAAGGGGCATGAGCTATTTTAACCTGATAATTAAATGTGGTATGATCGTTTCCTCTTTCCACACAGTACTTTTCACATAGTACTTTATATTCTCACCTTGCGAGGAGGGTGGCCATCGGCCTCCGGCGCCTCGCGCTCCCAATCCGCCATTTTGTGTGAGGTAAGGTTAGCAGACCAGGCCAGCCTCGCTCTCACACCTGATCGCCGATAAGATTGCTTTTTGTATAAATTAGAGCGCTGGCGCAGGCGCGCAGCGTTATCACTCCTGAGGCTGGAGCCGGGAGTCTACTGCTTTGGATTAGTCACGACACTGCGTTATTGCTGTTGAAGTACTGTGTTTTTTTTTAACTTATTGCCTTAACTTGTGCTAAGAGCTATTTTAACCTGATAATTAAATGTGGTATGATTGTATTCTCTTTCCACACAGTACTTTTCACATAGTACTTTATTCTCACCTTGCGGGGAGGCTGGCCATCGGCCCCCGGCGCCTCGCGCTCCCGATCTGTCATTTTGGGTGAGGCAGGGTTAGCAGACCAGGCCTGCCTCGCTCCCACACCTGATCGCTGATAGGATTGCTTTTTGCATAAATTTGAGCGCTGGTGCGAGTGTGCCCCTGGGGTGCCAAAGGCACGCCTTGGGCAAGCCCATCTGTGCCCGTCCGCGTCCCTAGAGCACCCAGCACCAGCCATGCTGCGTGTTTCAGACCGGGGAATCCGGGTTCATGGAGATCGTATAGCCGTGCGGAATTACTAGCGCTGAAGATGACTAAGTGTAGTGGGGAAGATAAATGGGCTGTCCTGCATAGCATAGCAAGGAGGTGCCCTATATGCCAGTTTTGTTTCCAATCTAAGCCTGCAGCCCCTGCCCCGCGCCCTGAGAGGACTTATCGGCTTCGAGCTGTGCTTATTAATGCCCGTTCAATGGTCAAACATGCTCATGACATCCATAAACTCCTTTCTGACGAATGTTTGGATTTGCTATTTGTCACTAAATCTTGGCTCAATGAGTCTTGTGCCCCTGTGATTGAGGCGGCCGTCACTCCGGGATACAAAATTGCTAGAGTCGATCGTATAACCAGAAGAGGGGGTGGAATTGCAGTAGTGCTGAGATACACCTGGGTTTTCTCTAGTGAGGCTTCAGTCAGGCTAGTGGACGGGGAGGCTCTTGATTTTACCATTGTTTTGTGTCCACATTATACGTTGGGCGGCACGCTAGTATATCGGCCCCCCGGCCCTTCGAGTGCTTCTTTGAAAAGCCTGGATGACGTCATTGTCCCCCGTGCCCTCTGTTTTACAAATTTTCTTCTTGTGGGAGATTTTAATATCCATGTTGATTGCCCTGGGACTCCGGATGCCAGGGAACTAATGGATCTGCTTGATTTGGCGCAATTAACCCAATGGTTGAAGTCTCCCTCTCATATAGGGGGGCATACGCTCGAATGGTGTGTTCCAACTTCGCCTTGTCTATTGGGGACCCTATCCAGGTCACTTGGTCAGACCATTTTTTGGTCCACTTTTCCTGGTCGATGGGGATGTCTCCTATCCCTGGTGCTTCGACTCAAAGCAAACCTTTACCGAAGATTGAAATTCCAGCCCTATCTGCGGCCCTTTCACTCTGCCATCCGTTGTTACCTCATGATTTGGAAGAGGCTGTAGACGGCTTTGCTACCTGGGTTAGCCAGGGTGTTGACTCTGTTTCCCACCCTACTTCAAAAAGGCAGCTGCGATCTTTTCCATCTCAACCTTGGTATACCGGCGCACTTAGAGAGCTTAAATTGGGCTGTAAGAAATTGGGACGTCATTGGCGCCTGGAGTATTCTCCATTAGCGAAAATTGACTTGTGTAAAGCCCAAATACTATGCAGCCATTATACTGGCGAAGAGTAGATTTTATGCAGAACGTATTGCCAAAGCTGAAAACAATGGTAGAGAGATCTTTTCCATTGTTAGAAGCTTTTTGACACCTTGCACTGAGCAAGCGGCTTCTCCTGCCTCATTGCAATGGTGTGAGGAGCTATCCTCCTTTTTCATTGAAAAGATACAATCCTTCCAAGATAGTTTGATGAAGAGTGTTCGGGGGCCAAGTGTCCCCTACCATCTGCCTCTCACCACATTGTCCCCTGTGCCACCTTCATTTATTGGTTTTTCTCCTATAGCTGGGTCAGATATACTGGTTATTCTCAAAACCCTTAAATCGGATTCTCCGACGGACCCATGTCCCGCCAGGGTTCTGGCAGGAGTTGCTGAGGTCGTCTACCCAGAATTAGCATCGATCATTAACCTTTCTTTATGTACGGCGAGGGTTCCTTTGCTTTGGAAGCAGGCAAAGCTGCTGCCACTTCTAAAAAAACCCTCGTTAGATCCGTTGCAATCTGCCAATTACCGCCCCATTTCTCTCCTTCCGGCTCTGACTAAGGTCTGCGAAAAGGTGTTTTTTCGTCAGCTCGACACATTTATTGAAACATCCGGTGCCTTTCATCCAGCGCAGTCCGGATTTAGGAAAACCTATAGCACCGAGACTGCATTAGTGGAAATGGCAGAGGCAATCAGGGAATGCCTGGATGCGGGCGGCAGGGCGGCCTTGATATTGCTTGACGTCTCTGCCGCTTTTGATACGGTACCCCACCAACTTCTCCTTACCCGTCTCTCAAACATTGGCAGTGCTGGTTCTGCCTTGGATTGGTGTAGATCTTTTCTGGAAGAACGCTCTCAGCAGGTCTGGTTACCACCTTTTTCTTCAGCCGCCAGAAAAGTGTCTACGGGAGTACCTCAGGGCTCTACCCTGAGCCCTTTGCTTTTCAACATCTATCTGATGCCCCTAATTTTTCTGGCAGACGAGCTGGGGGCTACAATAATTGCCTATGCCGATGACACCCAGCTCCTATTTACCTGGAAGGACTCCGACATGTCGACATCTTTGGTTCAGAACTGTCTCTCATCTGTATTTCAGTGGCTTGCTTGGGCCCAACTGAAGTGCAACGAGGATAAGTCGGAGGTCCTTCTGTATGGCTCATTTCCACCAGCCTTCAGAGAAATTATGTGGCCCCCAGACTTCCCTCGACCTAAGTCAGAGGATGTTTCTGCTAAGAACTTGGGGATCTGGTTTGGCGAAGACCTTCGGTTTTCGGTGCAAATTAAGAAACTCGGCGGAGTTTGCTTTGGCACTCTCAATTCACTCAGAAGGTTCATCCCCCTGCTTCCCAGGCCTGCCAAGGAAATGGTCACCCGTGCACTCATTCTTTCTCGCATCGACTATGCTAACACGCTATACTGTGGCATCCCAGGATATTTTCTAAGAAAACTGAAGACCATACAAAATGCCACCTCTAGGCTTCTATTTAACATCTCTGGAAGATCTAGCGCGAGACAGCACTTACGAGACCTGCATTGGATACCAGTGGCCCAAAGAGTGCAATTCAAAGTTCTCATGGTGGCCCATAGAGCCCTGCATGGTTTGGGGCCCTTGTACATCAGGAAGCGGTTTGGCTTCTACGTCCCCAGCAGAGCTTTGCGCTCAGCCGCCCAACGTCGGATGATTATCCCTCGATTTTGCAGGTCACGGTTGGGCGGTCAGTCCGTCTCTTAAAGCAGCTATGGCTTGGAATTCTCTCCCACTGGAATTGCGGCATATTGAGGATCTTAGACTCTTCAAAAAACAACTTAAAACTTTTCTCTTCAACTAGCTGATCCATTTTCTCCACTCCATTGGGCTTTGATAACTGCACGCGCCAGGACACTCTCGAGTATTTGAGCGCGCTATAAAACCCTCTATAACATAACATAACATAACCTGGACCACCTCTCTGCAACGCAGCCCTGTGGCGCTTACTGGAGGTACCTGGTGGGCTAGTTGGCCTCCAGGGACCCCCAGTATTGAAGGGAAATTAATTCCCCATTGTAAAACGCGCCACAGGGCGCGTTTGCAGTGTGTTGCTAGGAGGGGGCAGGGCCTCAGCATGATCTCTGTGTTTTTTATTATTTTTTTTTATTTAGAAGGGGGTTTGCGTGGCCCCCCTTCTTTTTACTTTTTTTGGGCCCTGGGGAGCCCATACCCCAGGGCCTTACCCCCATTTTTTTTAAAAATTGAACGGGAAGGGGGCCGCGTGGGCCCCCCTCCCGTGGCCAATTACCGCCCCAGGGACCCCATCCCCCGGGGCATGGCCACATAAATATAAATTTTTAATTATGGAGGGGGGCTGCGTGGCCCCCTTCCTGAGGCCTCTATTGGCCCCGGGGACCCCATCCCCCGGGGCCAGCCTTTCTTTATTTATTTATTATTACATTTTTTGGGGAGGGAGACCACATGGCCCCCCCTCCCGGGCCACTTCTAGCCTTGGGGACCCCATCCCCCGGGGCTCGTCCTCACCGTTGGGGACTGTGGGGGGAGCCCCAATGCCCCACCGGTCCCGCGGCTCCCCACGTCCTGTGGGAGCTGGCATTCCTTTTCCACATGGGGAGCTGCTAACATGCAGCATCCCTTGTGGAAAAGCAATATGCCTTGCTTCATTGAAGCGAGAGCAGGTTTCCATGCTCTCGCTTCAATGAAGCAAAGCAGTCCCTCTCATTGCAAACAGCAGTGTCCCGGGGGTGGGCACCCCGGGACACTGAAGGAGCCAGCCCTGGGGGGTGGCGGTCCCCAGGGCTATCAAGGGCTCCAGGAGGGGGCCCATGGCCCCCTCCCTCCTATTGCACAGCCCCGGGGGGTGGTGGTCCCTGTGGCTCTGGGGGCCATTACTGACCACCTAATTTGCATATTAGTGCCTTGGGGAGGTGGCAGTCCCCAGGGCATGTGGGGCTTGAGCCCCCCACACAGGTGTATATTTTTTAAACTAGAATGCCTGGGGGTGGCGGTCCCTGGGGCTGTGTGGGGGATTGGGCCCCCCACACATTTTTTTTCTGTCCCTGGGACCTGGCCCACCCGGGGGCTTCAATTAAAAGAAGCGCAGGAGCCCGTGCTTCGTTTTGTTTTATTTTTGCGGCCGGATCCGCGGATCCTCCGTGCATCTCGGCGTTTAAAAAAAAAAAAGGCTTGTGTGACCCCCTAAACAGGTCTAGGGGGTCAGGGTGTTTCTACCCTGCCCCCTTTTCTTGTTTTGTAGCTTGGTTTTTCTGTTTTCTTGTGCCTCGGTTGGCTGCCAACACTTCCTGGTTTGGAGTGTTGACGGCCAATTAGCATGAAGCTCGTGATCGGGACAGTGCGCGGATCTTCCACGCCTCTAAATATCGAAACCATTATTTTTGATTTTCTCAGCAACTACTGAACGGATTTACACCATTTTAAAAAAACTCGCTTTCTGAGCCAAGCAGTATCGTTTTGCCAAGTTTGGGGTAAATCCGATCAGTAGTTTCTGCTGTAGCCTTGCATAAAGTTTCCTATGGGAAATTTATTTTTTGACTCTTATTTTTTGAATTTCTCAGCAACTACAGAACGGATTCACACCATTTTTAAAAAAAAAAGGTCTGTTTCTGAACCAAGGGCTATCTTTTTGCCAAATTTGGTGTAATTCTGTTCAGCAGTTCGGACTGTAGTCGTGTCTAAAGTTTCCTATGGGAAATAACATGGAGAAAACGCATTTTGGGACCCCCCTTTTTTTTCGTCCCTCGCTTGGTGAATCACCCCGAAACTTTCAGGATAGGAGCTGACCGGAGTGGGCCATACGTTTTGAAAATTTCACGAAGATTCGTCAAAGTTATTGGGAAAAGAAAAAATGCTTTTTGAATAGAAACAAGGTCCTAACTATAATTACCTAACCATAGGTTTCAGGCACGTTATTGTTAGAAATTAGCATTTAAAAAACCTTTGAAATTCACTGAAAAAACCATAGGTTTCGGGGATGTTATAGTTAGTTGGAAATTTGACTCTTATAAAGCCAGAGAAATTCCCCTGTTATAGTTAGTTGAGCTAACTATAACTCGCGCCCCCGCAATGCACTGCTGATGACGTCACATGTTAAATCATTCATGACACGGTCAGTGACATCACTGATGACATCTCTAATTTCTAACTATAACGTGCCTGAAACCTATGGTTTTTTTAGTGAATTTCTAAGGTTTTTTAAATGGTAATTTCTAACTATAACGTGCTTGAAACCTATGTTTTTTAAAAAAAATTCTAAGGTTTTTTAAATGCGAATTTCTAACTATAACGTGCCTGAAACATATGGTTTTTTCTGTGAATTTCAAAGGTTTTTTAAATGCAAATTTCTAATTATAATGTTAATTAAACCAATCTATTTGTCTTTGTTTTTTAATTATCAACCCATTCTCAACGTGATGAAAACTGCAAATCTCACCACTCTTCCTTCGATACCTTACGCCAACAAAATCGCCACAAACAAGAGCCGCAACTAATGCTAATGAAATGCAAAATAGGTGTTCCATGCAAAAAAAACACGAAAACACCACTTCCCCTTATTTTCAACGACCAGCCAAATCTGCGATGCGATCCAAAAAGCAGGCGATAAGCCGAGTTAGCAGTAACAAATTAACATCAACCTTTAACTGGTGTAAGGAGGTCGACTATCTATTCCGTGAATTGGACCCAACTCACAGCCACATCTAAAGACCAACACGTGATAGAGCTACTGATCATGCAGGTCCAACACGCAACAAGACCAAAACACCCAGCGCCACCACCACCAGAACCTCCCCCCCCGCACCACCCCTCCTACTACCACCAAGGCAGCGCAAAACAAGACAACGGACCTTCCCAACACACCATGCCCCTCAGCCACACAATAGCTGAATGTTGGGAGATGTGGCAACCAACTATATATGAAGGAGGCAAGTCACCCTTCAACAATAAAGCACACAATGCCAAGTGTAATGCTGATGTGCTGTACAGACCTCACTATGCAAAGCACAAACCTCTCCATGTGGAGATATACTGTTGATACTTGCAGTGTAGTGCACAGTGGACGCAACCATGTTACCTCAGGCAGTGGGGAAGATCTTGGTCATGTAGCTGTGTTGTCCCCCCCTGGAAGCGGAAGCGGCGTGGGCTGCTCCAACGTATGCCACTCCAGCGTAGCAGTATGAATAAATAGGCCAGGCCCTAGGCGTGGTTCACTTGAGGGAAGACCAACGAGTCTGTCACAGCGGCAGCCCTCACCCTGACACGTGTCTGCCGCCATAACCGCTGGCCTCCTCGACACAGGCCCCCTGTGAACCCAGTGGCACAGCACCGCAGACTTATGTCTGTACCGACTACTGCCTTCGATCTACACTGCGGACAGCAGTGCTCATAATTCAGATGCAGTGGCGATTGCAGATGTCTCAGTCCAGTTTGCAAGACACTTTGCTTCCAGTGCGGCCCGCCCAGACCACGCATCATCACACGGTGCGCACACGCTGTGTGCTTCAGGTGCTACTAACTCACTGCACCATAAATCATCGCCACGTAGCAGTGCGCCCATCCTGACCGCTGCCTCCACCCTACCCTGGGGTTACACGATTCACAATTCAAGATTAATAGCGACGCAAATTGTGTTAGACACAATAATGGGTTAAGAAGACCACATGCTCCCAATCTGTGCATCTCAAGTCAACGTCACCTGCCTGTGGGCCTTTGCTGACCGCTGCCTCCAGCCTACACTGTGGAACACTGGTGACACGTGGTGCCAACTAACCATGTTCAACACAAGCCGATCCCACATGTGTAACTGTGTCCTGAGTCCTCAATGGCAGCGACCACAGCACCAGACTCCCTTCGATCACTGTGGGGTATTTCCACATGGAAGACCGGCGACACGTGGTGCCACTGAACCTGTACTACACAAGGTTTGTTTGGGTCACCAACGTATGCACGTGGCTGTGGACCCTAGCTCACCGCTACCTCTGGCCTACACTGTGGAAGACCGGCGACAAATGGTGCCACTAACCGTCTTCAACACAAGCCGATCCCACATGTGGAACTTTGTCCTAAGTCCTGAATGGTAGTGACCCTAACTCCGTGAGACAACCACAGCACCAGATTCCCTTCGATCAGTGAGGCATATTTCCATATGCAATGGCAGCAACACGTGGTGCCAATGACTCTGTTCAACACAAGCCGAACAATCCCACATGTGGAACTGTGTCCTGAGTCCTGAATGGCAGTGACCCCAAGTCCATGGCAGCGACCACAGCAGCATACTCCCTCTGATTAGTTAGGCATATTTCCATATGTAACCGCGGCGACACGTGGTGTCAATAACTCTGTTCAACACAAGCCGAACAATCTCACATGTGGAACTGTATCCTGGGTCCTGCATGGCAGTGACCCCAAGTCCATGGCAGCGACCACAGCAGCATACTCCCTCTGATTAGTTAGGCATATTTCCATATGTAACCGCGGCGACACGTGGTGCCAATAACTCTGTTCAACACAAGCCGAACAATCCCACATGTGGAACTGTGTCCTGAGTCCTGAATGGCAGTGACCCCAAGTCCATGGCAGCGACCACAGCAGCATACTCCCTCTGATTAGTTAGGCATATTTCCATATGTAACCACGGCGACACGTGGTGCCAATAACTCTGTTCAACACAAGCCGAACAATCTCACATGTGGAACTGTATCCTGGGTCCTGAATGGCAGTCACCCCAAGTCCGTGGCAGCGACCACAGCACCACACTCCCTTTGATCAGTGAGGCATATTTCAATATGCAAGGCCGGCAACACATAGTCCCACTAACCCTCTTTAACACAAGCCGATCCCACATGTGTAACTGTGTCCTGAGTCCTGAATAGCAGTCACCCCAAGTCTGTGGCAGCGACCACAGCACCACACTCCCTTTCATCAATGAGGGGTATTTCCAAATGCGACTACAGGCTCCAGTAGGCAACTAACTATCACAGTCCTGCACCCTACATATTATCCTTTTAGTATCCTTGCTTCAAGATTTCTTTTTTATATCAGTTATAGCTTTACTACAATGACCAAATTAATCTTCAAATGCAAACTAACATGGAATAGCAGTCTCCACTACAGGCTGTACAGCTCGCAATTCCAATTTTAAATGCTAATTTCTAACAAGATTGTACTCTACATAATATCCTTTTAGTATCCTTTCTTCTTGAACATTTTTTATATCAGTTGTAGCTTTAGTACAATGACCAAATTCATTTTCAAGTACAAATGAACACTCAGCAGTCTACACTGTGGGCAGCAGACCTCACAATTTGAATTTTGGACACGTGGTGCCAACTAACACTGTCCAACACAAGCCGATCCCACATGTGTAACTGTGTCCTGAATCCTGAATGGCAGTGACCCCAAGTCCGTGGCAGCGACCACAGCAGCATACTCTTTGATCAGTTAGACATATTTCCATATGCAAGGCCGGCGACACGTAGTCCCACTAACCCTCTTTAACACAAGCCGATCCCACATGTGTAACTGTGTCCTGAGTCCTGAATAGCAGTGACCCCAAGTCCGTGGCAGTGACCACAGCACCAGACTCCCTCTCATCAGTGAGGCATACCTCCATATGCAAGGACAACAGCACATGGTGCCACTAACCCTGTTCAACACAAACCGATCCCACATGTGTAACTGTGTCCTGAGTCCTGAAAGTCAGTGACCCGAACTTCGTAACAGCGACCACCGCACCACACTCCCTTCGATTAGTGAGGGGTATTTGCATATGGGAGGCCGGCGACACGTGGTGCCACTGAACCTCCACTACGCAGGCTGGTGGGGCCACCAACGTATGCATGTGGCTGTGGGCCCTTGCTCACCACTACCTCTGGCCTACACTACGATCAGCAGGCCTCACATTTTCAGATAGAGTCCTGATTCCACATGACGCAGTCCAGTAGCCAAGACCACACCAAGCATCATCACAGGCTCATACAGTCTCAATACTTCTGCTGCCACTAACCCTCTTAAACACAAGCCGATACCACATGTGTAACTGTGTCCTGAGTCCTGAATGGCAGTGACCCCAAGTCCGTGGCACCGACCACAGCACCACACTCCCTTCGATCAGTGACGCATATTTCGATATGCAAGGCCGGCGTCACGTAGTCCCACTAACCCTCTTTAACACAAGCCGATCCCACATGTGTAACTGTGTCCTGAGTCCTGAATGGAAGTGACCCCAACTTTGTGGCAGCGACCACGGCACCAGACTCCCTTCAGTCTTATTTGTTGTTCTTTTCTTTAAATAATTATTTTTATATGTAAATCTATACATGACTAAGATTCTTCTTTGTCCAACCGTACAGGGACACTTCCAGGCCCAAGAAGGTTGTTGGGGGTATGATGGTAATGTGGGAAGAGGGTGCGTTACCTGCTGATGTGGGGAGAGGCAGCGTCAAAGGGGTATCTATCACAGAAAGAACTCCAATATGTTTTCACAAATGCCTCGAACAAATGCCAGCTGACGGACTGAATCACAAAATGTTTTTTCAATGCTTATGTAGTGTGAGTTATAAACAGTTCGCCCCCAGCTCACCACGCCATGCCATGCCACTGCGATTACGTTCCAACGTTGGCCCCACATAGCTACCTGTCGCAGGCGTACTCGCTGTTGGTGTGCAGGTCAGTGGTCTAGTTCTCAACATCTCACGGCCACTCCCTCATGGCAGGTTTACACACACCACACCCGTCCGGCACATGCGTCACAGGCCATGTGACTACGCAAATATAATAGATCAACAACATCACATCCTTTATTGCCAGTGCCGACTAGATGGCGGACGCTCCACGTGTCTCAACCATAAAGAGTCTTTGAAAAGTTGCGCAGAAGGTTAGTCACACCCTGATCTGTATAGCCATCAGGGGCCTACCACCCCCTTGGCACGTACTTCAGATGCACAGGGTTAGTGCCACCCGAAGCTCATATGGCCATCAGGGGCCTACCAACACGTGGCACGAACTTAACTTCCACAGGCTTAGCGGCCCCAAAAGCTGATGTGGTCTCCGCCATTAATAACTCAGGACTCAGCGATGTGTGTGAGATCTGCCGGGCCGTGGAGAAGATGATGTGGTCTCCGCCATTCATGACTCAGGACTCAGCGACATCATTGCGATCCGCCAAGCACCTGATGTGGCCTCCACCATTCATTACTCAGGACTCAGAGACATATCTGGGATGACTTTTGACAGGCACGTGGAGTGCCCACTGCTGCACACTCCGGTGGCACCAGGTAATTATTTGCTCATGGATGCTCAGAGGCGGCTGTGTCTTTCTCTCTCTCTCTCTCTCTTCCTTCTTTTCCTTCTATCTCTCTAACTCTCTCTTCCCTCTCCCTTTCTCACTCCCTTTCTTCCCTCTCTTTTTCTCTCTGCCTTTTTTTTCCTTCTCTGTTTCTAATTTCTAATTTAATTTCTAATTTAAAACATTTCTAAAGCGCAGCGTACACCATGCGGTTTCTTGGCGCTAGTAGGCAGGATCGGCAACTGTGGGAAAAGACAAGAGTGATAAGAATGAAGAACTAAGTGGGGAAAGCCTGATTGAAGAGGAAGGTTTTTAAATCTTTGCGAAAAGAGAGGTACTGGGTAGCAGAACGGAGATGGTCAGGAAGGGAGTTCCAGAATGTTGGAGCCAAGGTGGAGAAGTTGGCCCCACCCCACTTTTTACGTGTGAAGCGGGGGATCTGAAGAAGGGACTTAGAGGAAGACCGGAGCTCTCTTGTGGGAACATAGGGTTTTATTAAAGAAGAGATAAAGGTGGGGGCAGTGCCTTGGCGGGCCTGGAAGACCATGCAGCCCGTCTTAAAAAGGGAGCGTTCTTTTATGGGAAGCCAGTGAAGCTCCCTGAGAAGGGGGGTGGAATGGTGATAGCGTGGGAGGCCGTAAACCAGCTGGGCCACCTGGTTCTGGATCGACTGAAGTCTTCGCAGGCTGTAAGCTGGAATGCCATGATAGAGGGCGTTGGCATAATCCAGCTTTGATATCACCAGGGCGGCCATGATGATCTTGAGTGCCTGAGGGGAAAAGAAGCGGGAAACAGAGCGGATGGTGCGGAGAGTGAGGAAACAAGAGGAGACCACGGAGCTGATTTGTGGGTGAAGGGTGAGCTGATTATTCATTTTGACACCCAGTGTTTTGACCGTGGTTGAGGGGGAAGGTGCGGGCCCGAGAGAGGGGGGCCAAAAAAGAGAGTTCCAGGGGCTGGATGAACCACCGGTGAGAACCAACTCGGTTTTATCCGGGTTCAGCTTAAGGTGGTTGTGGTTCATCCAGTCCCTGATGAATGTCATGGTAGACTGGAAATTAGAGACAGAAAGGGGAGAGGAGGACAGATCAAAGATGAGCTGGAGATCATCCGCGTAGTTGTACACGGTGACCTCCAGCTGCTGAAGCGCGAAGATAAGAGGGAAGATATAGAGATTAAAAAGCAGGGGGGAAAGAGAAGATCCCTGGGGAACGCCGCAAGTGACAGGGAGGGGAGTGGCAGAGAAGACGCCTAGCCGCACTGCCTGGGTGCGGTCCCTCAGAAAGGAGGAGAGCCAAACCAGGGCTGATCCCCCGATTCCAGCTGCCCTGACACGGGACAGTAAGATGGTATGGTCCACCGTGTCAAAGGCGGCGGACAAGTCAAGGAGGACCAGTGCCTGGTGTTTGTTATCATCCATACCCTTTCTGAGGTTGTCTAGGACTGAGACCACAACCGATTCAGTCGAATGTCTGGGACGGAAACCGGCCTGGCGAGATGCCAGCCCCCCATTGGTCTCAATATGGGCGCTGAGTACCACGGTGACGTGGCGTTCCATCACCTTGCCCAAGAAGGGCAGCAAGGAGATGGGGCGATAGTTGGCCGAGATGGAAGGGTCCGCGCCAGGTTTCTTCAAAATGGGTACTATAGTAGCTGCCTTTAGCGCGGGGGGCACTACACCCTGTGCTAGGGAGCTGTTGAGGAAGGCGATGGGGGGTTCAGAACAGCAGGATTAAATTTGCTGCAGAATACGTGCCGGGCAGACATCCGCCGGAGACCCCGACTTCACTTTGGGAAGGATCTCCAGAAATGATTCCTGAGAAAGGGGGGGAATGGAGGTGAGAGGGCATTGAACGGTGGGAGGGGAAGGATCAACGAATGCAGGTGAAGGTGGTGGAATGTTGGCCTTGATGGTAACAATCTTATCCAGGAAGTAGGCGTTAAGTTGATCACAAAGAGGCTGGGAGGGGGGGATTTGGGGTAAGGTTCGATCTGAGAATGCCAGGTCATTCACTATGCCAAAAATTTCCCTGGGTTTATTTTCAGCGGACGTTATTTTTGCAGAGAAATGGCGAGAATTGCTATTTTATATTTGGCCAGTGATGTGAGGAAGTGAGTTTTTGATAAAGGACAGTAATTTTTCCTCCATTGCCTCTCCGCCCGTCGGACGCTCAGTTTAAGCTCTTTCAGGTGGTCGTTAAACCATCTGTTGGAATCCTTAGGTCGACGGATGGAAATGCGACGTAAGGGAGCCACTGAATCACAGCCACCAGCCAGCCAGGTGTTTATGGCCTTGGCTTGAGAGGTAGATGATAAGCCGAAGAGGGTGGGAGTGGAGTTTCGAAGCAGGGAGGTCAGGGAGGGAAAATCCAGTTTGTTCCAGTTCCGCGCCCAGGTGTTTTTGGCATGCGGAGTTTTTGATACCGGGTTGCGGAGAATGGAGAGGGAAATGAGGGCATGGTCAGACCAGGGGCAGGGAGAGACTGCTGCCGAAGCCACTGGGAGGTTGAGGGACCAGACCTGGTCGAGTATATGCCCATGGGAGTGAGTAGGGACAGTTATATGCGGAGCAAAGTTGAGAGACAGGAGGGATTCTGTGAATTCTTTAGAGGCCGTACACTCATGTGGGTCTGAGGGCCAATAATTGAAGTCTCCCAGCACCAAGACCGAGGCGTAGTTGACCACCAAGTTGGCCAACAGGTCTTGAAATGCCGGTAGGAATGAGGGCGAAGGCTGAGGAGGGCGGTACATTAAAAGGCAAATAATAGGAGGGGAGGATAGAAGAGAACGGACAACCAAAAAGTCAGCAGAGGGGATAGGGGAAAAGGGAAGTGATTGAAAGTTCAATTCCGACCGGGCGATTAAGGCGACCCCACCACCGACCCTGCCTGCTGGGCGGTCGGCACATAAGGCCACATAGGAGTGGGGTAGGGTGGCCAGGAGAACAGGAAGGGAGGAATCACAATACCAGGTTTCGGTCAGGAGCAGTAGGTCAGGTTTCTCTGAATCGAGTAGGACGAACAGCTCGTGGTGGTGCTTGACCGCTGACCTGGTGTTGAGTAGGAATAAAGACAAAGGCGGGGTAGTGGGGTGAGGGTCGGGTGGGAGGGGGCATGGTGACGGGGGTATGCAACGGAGGGTGTGGTGTCGTGGGGGAGGAAGAGGAAGAAGCGAGGCCTAATGCAGAGACGAGCCTGCGGGTGGGATCGGGAAGTGGCCAGTGGCCTTGAAGGGCGATGAGTTCTTTTGAGGAATAAGACATCATTTTGGCATAATGTCGTGCCCCTAGCCCCGTCCGGCCGCGGACGGGCGCAGACGGGCTTGCCTTAGGCGCGCCTTCGGCGCGCAAAAGTCGCGCCCGCTGCGCTCGTCCGCTGCGCTTCCTACTAAGACACATGCTTTATGCCGGTGGGTCGGGAGGTTGGAGGGGGCGTGGCCAGCCGAGGGGGCGTGTCTCGCCTCGCCCTCGGGAATGGCGGCTGAAGGAAGGGAATCGTTGCAGCGAGTAGCGCTGTTTGTGGGAAGCCAAGAGATGCTGGTAGGTGAAGATGCCAGTTAAAACACAATATAAAAACACAATATTTTTAAAAAGTAGTTTGCCCCTGCTCCCGGCTTTTCGCCTCAGGAGCCAATCGTAAATGCGACGCCTGGCACCGGCGCGCTCTATTTCTAGGTATGGCGGGGGGGCGTGGCCAGCCGAGGGGGCGTGTCTCGCCTCGCCCTCGGGAATGGCGGCTGAAGGAAGGGAATCGTTGCAGCGAGTAGCGCTGTTTGTGGGAAGCCAAGAGATGCTGGTAGGTGAAGATGCCAGTTAAAACACAATATAAAAACACAATATTTTTAAAAAGTAGTTTGCCCCTGCTCCCGGCTTTTCGCCTCAGGAGCCAATCGTAAATGCGACGCCTGGCACCGGCGCGCTCTATTTGTAGGTATGGCGGGGGGGCGTGGCCAGCCGAGGGGGCGTGTCTCGCCTCGCCCTCGGGAATGGCGGCTGAAGGAAGGGAATCGTTGCAGCGAGTAGCGCTGTTTGTGGGAAGCCAAGAGATGCTGGTAGGTGAAGATGCCAGTTAAAACACAATATAAAAACACAATATTTTTAAAAAGTAGTTTGCCCCTGCTCCCGGCTTTTCGCCTCAGGAGCCAATCGCCTCTCTCCTTTGATATGCCCATTACACACGTCCATTACACACGTTTTATTTTCCAGGCTCTGTTGTCGACATCCATGGTCCCCACAGGAGTGTTCCGCCTTCTTGTTTTCTATTATTTTTGTTACATTTTGTTTATTCGTTTATCATTTTATCATTTATATATATGTTAATAAAAAATTAATTTTGCAAATAGTTTTTCGTTTATCGTTTACATATATATTTATAAAAAATAAAGTAAAAAAAAAATGTAGAACGTTTTTGGTTGTTCTCTTCACTGCTGTGTGACTCTTTCTTGTTCTTATTACTGTTATTTGATGGAGTCCACCATGGTGTTAAATATTGGGGCACTTATCGTGGGAATACTGGTGATGTCTGCAGTTTAGATTTATCTCAACTTTACTTCCATTAAAGTGCTGATAATGAAATGCAGACTAGCCGTTACCGTACAAAAAGACACGATGTGCACCTTTGCGATTTATTCTAAATACTAAAATCCTGTATTGAATTACACTGAGGTAGTGGCTGCACTTACAGTGCACAAACAAAATCAATTAAGAACTCTCATTGTATTTATATTGATTGGGAATAGTGCGTCAAGTGCTGGATCTTGACGAGATACACTGCTCAGTTTGTATATTGTTCTGCACACGAAAAAATTCACATCACAACTTTCTCACAAACTGCAATGCGAAACAAATTCCAGCGATAAGCCACGTTAGCACCAGGTATTTTACACCTGCTTTCTGCTTGTGTTAAGCAGGACGACTACCTGCACCATGAAACGGAACACAGCCAAGAGCTACACCAGAACACCCACAGGTGCCATAGAATCAATGAGCATGATGCAGGGATACCCATGAGGGCCACAAGACTTATCGCAACAACTCCAGGACCGCCAACGCCCCCCAAACCCGCATCTGAGCAAGTGTGTCCCTGTGGTAGTTGTCTTAGCATGATAGGCACGAGCCCTGCAACATCACAGTGTGCTGTCACCACAGAGTTGGCAGTGAGCCTGGACATGTAGCTATGCACGCATCCTCCTGTATGCACAACCGGCATGTTCTGGTCTGAAGTACACAGATCAGCGCAGGGGTGTGCCTATCCGGCAAGGGGAACAGGGTGCCTCGGACAGCTCCATGTACAGGAAGTGCGGTAAGTGTGTCTGTGTTCTGGTGTGGCCTGCCACAAAGGCCGCAGCACTCGATGTTGTAAAGTGCCATGCACCACCTCCAAATGGCAGTGTGATGGTGTAGTTAGAATGTAGCAGGACATGCGCAAATAGGCATTACAATGGTGTGCCGTACGAGTGCACGAGATACAACAGCGCACCGTAGAAAAGTGTAGGGGCTCGTGGGAGGGAGAAGCAGCTGTTTGGCAATGTAACACACAGTGAACTCGCCCATGTGCCACGTGCTGGGCATCTCATCCATGATAACCACGGTCGCAGACATCCCACAACACCAACGACCGGCCTTTGTACACATCCTGTATGACTGCAGCGTGGTTTTCACTTCCATGCTCTTTTAGTGGTGTGATGTTGGCGGGTTGTGTGACTTGTGCTCCTTGTTGGTGTGTTTCACTTTGGCCATTGTTTGTCTATTCTTGTGCTGTACTTAATTGTGCATGTGTGCCATTCTGCCCAGCTCTCCCCATCCCCCCACTCCCTGCTTCTTCCTCTTCCTGGTGCTGTTGTGTCTATACTTTTGTTGCTCCACACATAATCACATGTAAAGAACAAATTAGAATAGTTCCTTGATTCTTTTAGGTTTCAAAACTTCTCTCTATTGGTTTCTTTTTAATTTTCCATATAAACCGTCTTTTTAATATTCAACAACACATAGAAGTCAGAAGTGCAATGTATGCTATCAACACACTTTCTAGAACATTCTGCAACACATGCAGATTAAAAGTTCATAATTTTTTTTAAACTTAACGATATTTTTTTGCAACATTTTTTCGAACAATTAAAGGCACATTTAGGTTAAAAGTTCACAATTGTTTAAAGTTCGAACAGTGCCTTCCAAATGCAAGTAGCATCTGTGGTTCAGTTGAGCAAATGTTATCCTATGATATGTACTCCATGTTGAAACTGCTTTTTCTTAACCAATCACAAAGATGCTTTTCCACAAAACAAATGTGCACCCTACTTTTAAAAAAGAATGCTTTTCAACTCCCAATCACATATCATTTTGTATGGCAAAAAAAAGAACTTCCCCATCCTTAAACATATCTCTTATTTTACCAAGGAACTGTATGAGCTACAGACATCTTTCCATACCTTCCAACCATACCCTCAAAATGCTAGTGTGGATCGTAGGACATAGCTATATTTTCAGGTGCAGGAGGTATGCAGAACACAGACGTATTGACTTAGACCTAGGTTTACAAAATATGGACATTAAATGGTTTACACAGAGAAGATTGAAGTTGCACCAATTGCTACCTTTGGTTAAAACCTCTTTGCATCTTCCACACCCTGACCTTATGATTGTGCATTGTGGTGGAAATGACCTAGGCACATTGACTAGAGTAGGTTTGGAAATGCTTATGAAGGACACCTTTGGACACCTCAGCTCAACACCATGTGACTCTGGGCAATAGCTCACTTCATAGCTCACATAATTCCCACGCCGGCCTCGAGGGCCTTCAGACCCATAGGGGTGAGTAGTTTGCGCTTTACAAATACTGTATTGATTTGATACGTGCAAATTTACCTTCACACTACCTGTATAACACCCCCTAAGCACCATACACAAGTTACAATGTTCAAAACAAAAGTTCCTCCGAGTAGGTATAACTGCATGCTGACACTACTTGACAGATGTGGCACAGCGGCCAGAGCACATGACTTCACAGCATATGACACACAGTTTGGACTCACGCTTTCATCCCCGACTCCGGCAGCACCTCAGCTTAGCACCATGAGACTCTAGACAATACCTCACATATTTTCCGTACCCCAGGACTTTCAAACCAGTAGGAGTCAGTAGTCCGTCCTAGTAGGTATAAACACATGCTGACACTACTTCCACAGGTGTGCTTCAGCGGCCATGGCACATGACTTCACACCATAAGACACACAGTTTAGGCTCACGCTTTCATCCCCGACTCCCGCAGCAGCTCACTTTAGCAGCATCAGACTACGCAATACCTCACTTAATTTCCGTACCCAGCACTTTCAGACTGGTAGGTATGAGTAGTTTGCTTTGCACCCCCTCTATAGCACACCCTAAACACTCCACAGAGGTTACAATGCGCCTACCCTCCTATTTCCAACTTTTTTTGCCCTTTTTTCCCCTTTCAACGCAATAACAAAATGGCGGGCAACACTTCCTCCTTCCATGAGACTCTAGAAAATGCCTCACATATTTTCTGTACCCAGGACTTTCACACCACTACGGGTCAGTAGTTCATCCTAGTAGGTACAAACACATGATGACACTACTTCCACAACTGTACTGCAGCGGCCAGGGCACATGACTTAACAGCATAAGACACACAGTGTGGGCTCACGCTTTAATCCTCGAGTCGCGCACAAGCTCACCTTAGAAACATCACACACTAGCCAATACCTCACTTAATTTTCGTAGCCTAGAACTTTCACACCGGTAGGTATGATTAGTTCACTTCGCACCCACTCTATAGCACACCCTAAACACCCCACAAAGCTTACAGTGCTCCTACCCTCCTCTTTCCCATATTTGTCCCCTTACTCGCTTCAACGGAATCACAAAATGGAAGCCAACGCTTCCTAGTTGCAAACGCTTGCAGCGCTCGCAGCCAATCAGCAGCAAGCTTGTGCTCGTAACGCCTCAGCCAATCAGATGACAGGATTCCCAAATATTGATATTTGTAAATTTCGATATTTCTCAAAAACTACTGAATGGATTTACACCAAATAAACAAAAGCATGCTTTCTAGACCAAATTTGGGGTAATTCCGTTCACCCGTTCAACCTGTAACCTTGTCTACAGTTTCCGATGGAAATTAACATTGAAAAAATATGTTTTGGGACCCCCCTTTTTTCTCAGCCCCCCCTTGACGAATCACCCCCAAACTTTCAACATAGGAGCTGATCTCAACAAAAAATTAGTTTTGAAAATTTCACGAAGATTCATCAATCGGCGCCAAAGTTATTGCGAATAGAATATATAATTTTCCTATAGGAACTAGGTCCTAACTATAACTACCTACTGGCGACCGCCAGCAGGTAATATATATATATATTTCTTTTTGGGGGTTAATAAAGTTTTTGTTAAGAGTTTCATATCTGTTATAAATTAATCTGGTTATCTTTCATATATGTCATGTGTTGTAGTGACGAACGTTCCCTACTTTTGCACAGACAGGAGTGGGAATAGTAAAGTTTACACATCCAAAGTCCAACACTTTTGCTACTGCTGCTCAAACTGGAGTGGAAATAGTAACTGTGCCACTCCAAAGTCCAACGCTTTACCTACTGTTGCACAGACTGGAGTAAGAATAGCAAATGTGACCCCTTCGAAGTCCAACTCTTTCCCTACTGTTGAACAGACTGGAGTGGGAACAGTAAATGTTTCTTCTCTGGTGTCCAGGACTATCCCTACTGTTGCACAGATTGGAGTGAGAATAGTAAATTGTACCTCATTCAATCAATCATAACATTTGTATAGCGCGCTACTCACCCGGAGGGTCTCAAGGCGCTTGGGATAGGGATGGGTCCGCTACTGCTCGAACAGCCAGGTCTTGAGTTGCTTCCTGAAGGAGAGGTGGTCTGAGGTCAGGCAGAGGTGGATGGGGAGGGAGTTCCAAGTCTTGGCTGCCAGGTAGGAGAAGGATCTTCCTCCCGTGGTGGCTTTTCGGATGCGTGGAACGGAGGCGAGGGCAAGGCTGGTCGATCGTAGCTGGCGAGTGGGAGTGTAGAAGGTCAGGCGGTTGTTGAGGTACCTGGGTCCCAGGTTGTGGAGGGCTTTGTGTGCGTGGGTGAGGAGTCGGAACGTGATTCTTTTGCTGACGGGGAGCCAGTGCAGGTCTCTCAGGTGTCCGGAGATGTGGCTGTGTCGGGGGATGTCCAGGATGAGTCGTGCTGAGGCGTTCTGGATGCATTGGAGTCTTTTCTGCAGTTTGGTTGTGGTTCCGGCGTAGAGGGTGTTTCCGTAGTCCAGTCGGCTGGTGATGAGTGCCTGGGTGACCGTCTTCCTGGTTTCAGTGGGGATCCATCGGAGGATCTTTCGGAGCATGCGTAGGATGTTGAAGCATGACGAAGAGACGGCGTTGACTTGTCTGGTCATCGAGAGGGAGGAGTCCAGGATGAAGCCCAGGTTGCGCGCGTGGTCCTTTGGTTTGGGTGCGCTGCCCAGGGCCGGGGGCCACCAGGAGTCGTCCCAGGCGGAGGGTGATGATCCCAGGATGAGGACATCCGTCTTGTCTGAGTTCAGTTTCAGGCGGCTGTTCTAGGCTATGTCTTTCATTCCTTCGTGTAGGTTGGTTCTGGCGGTGGCGGGGTCGTTGGTGAGGGAGAGGATCGTCGGCGTAGGAGATGATGTTGAGGTTGTGTTGGCGTGCGATGGCCGCGAAGGGGCTCATGTAGATGTTGAAGAGGGTGGGGCTGAGAGATGATCCTTGTGGTACGCCGCAGATGACTTCGGTGGCCTCGGATCTGAACGGGGGGAGGCGGACTCTCTGGGTTCTTCCGGTGAGGAACGAGATGATCCATTCCAGTGCCTTCTCTTGGATTTCGATGTTGTTGAGGCGCTGCACTAGGGTGTGGTGGCAGACAGTGTCGAACGCTGCTGAGAGGTCAAGGAGGATGAGGGCCGCTGTTTCCCCGTTGTCGAGTAGGGCTCGGATGTCGTCAGTGGCTGCGATGAGGGCGGTCTCGGTGCTGTGGTTGGCTCAGAAACCGGATTGCGAGTGGTCGAGGGATCCATTCGTCTCGAGGAAGGCGGCCAGCTGTCTGTTGATGGTCTTCTCGATGACTTTGGCAGGAAAAGGGAGGAGCGAGATGGGGCGGTAGTTTTTGAGGTCGGTGGGGTCCTCTGATGGTTTCTTCAGTAGGGCGCTGAGTTCGGCAGGCTTCCAGCTCTCCTGGAAGGTGGCGGTGTTGAAGGAGCAGTTGATGATGTCCAGGAGATGGGGTGCGATGACGGAGTCGGCCTTGTTGAAGACGTGGTGGGGGCAAGGGTCGGTTGGTGATCCAGAGTGGATGGTGTTCATCGTGCGGATGGTGTATTCGGTGCTGATCGGGGTCCAGGCGCGGAGGGTGTTGGTGGGGGGCGTTGGTTCGGTGGTAGGGTGCGTGGGCTGTGTGCTGAAGCTGTTGTGTATGTCTGCGATCTTGCTGTGGAAGAACGAGGCGAGGGAGTTGCAGACGTCTTGCGAGGGAGTGATGTCGTTGTTTCCGGCGCTGGGGTTGGAGAGCTCTTTGACGATGCCGAAGAGTTCCTTGCTGTTGTGGGAGTTGTTGTCTAGTCGTTCCTTGAATGCTGTCTTCTTGGTGGTGTGGATCAACTGGTGGTGTTTGCGGGTGGCATGCTTGAGGGTCGTCATGTTGTCTGTAGTCGGGTTGTTGCTCCAAGCTTTCTCGAGGGTGCGGCAGTTCCTCTTGGAGCTCTTGAGTTCGTCGGTGAACCAGGGGGCTTTCTTGCTGCCGGGTCTGCTGGGGAGGATCTTCAGTGGAGCCAGGTCATCTGCGCAGATGGTGATCCACTGTGTGAGGTTGTCGGCTGCTTGGCTGGGGTCCGTTGTTCTGGCGGGGGTGATCTGGGTCAGGGATGTGGTGAGCTGGTCGGAGGTGATCTTGTTCCAGCTCCTGCGGGGAACCTGTTGTGGGTGGTGGTGAGTCGTGGTCTTTCGGAAGCTGAAGTGGACGCAGCTGTGGTCTGTCCAGTGAAGTCCGGTGGCATGGCTGAAGGAGATGTCCTTGCTGGATGAGAAGACGGGGTCAAGCGTGTGTCCGGCGTAGTGGGTGGGGGTGGTCACCAGTTGCTTGAGTCCGAGGTTGGCGAGTTTGTCCAGCAGGGTGGTGGTGTTGCTGTCATTGTTGTTCTCCAGGTGGAAGTTGAGGTCCCCTAGGAGGATGTAGTCGGCGGAGGGGAGGGCGTGCGGGCTGATGAAGTCTGCGATGTCTTCGCTGAAGTGTGTGCGGGGTCCAGGGGGTCTGTAGATGAGGGTGCCTCTGAGGGTGGTCTTGGGGTCGGTGTGGATCTGGAAGTGTAGGTGTTCGGCGGCTGTGAGGGTGTCGTCTGTGTTGGTTGTGATGCGGATGGTGTTTTTGTGGACGATGGCGATGCCTCCTCTGGTCTGGTTGACTCGGTCCCTCCGGGTGATCTTGTAACCGTCCAGGATGGCGATGGCGATGTCGGGCGCTGAGGAGGCGTTCATCCAGGTTTCTGTGAGCAAGGCGACGTCTGGAGATGTGGTGTCGAGCAGGTTCCAGAGTTCTATGGCTTGTCTGTGGACGGAGCGGGTGTTGAGCAGGATGCACTTCAGGTGGTTGCTGCTGGGGGTCGGCTTGGCGGGTGCCGCGCAGGTCCGGAGGCAGGTGAACTTGCAGGTTCGGCAGGTGAAGGGTCCATGGGTGTGTCTCGGGGTGGCTTGGTAGCAGCCGGGGCTCCGGCCGGTGTTGAGTGCATTGAGGGTGGCGGCGTCGTACGATCGGTGGGTGGACTGGAATCTGCGGGGGCCAGGGGTCCTGGCGCTGGGCGCGGTCCAGGCGTGGACGGGCGCAGACGGACTTGCCTTTGGCGCGCCTTCGGCGCACTATCGGCGCACCCGCTGCGCGTGAACGCTGCGTGCACGCGTGGTCTCCATTTAAGGACAAGTGGGAGGGAGGGGCAGCTGGGAGGCGGGAGCGGGGAGGGCACAGAAGAAAAGGGGGCGGGGCCGCGATGTACGGCGGCGGGAGGCGGGGAGTGGGGGTCACAGGGAACAGGGGCTAAAATGCAACAGAAAATTACACGGAGCAAAAAACAGGGGCAATAGAGGCAACAAGTGGTGAAAATAAACACAGGGCACAGCACTTAGCGGAACGGCAACAGCAACGATCAGCAGCGAGCGAGGGAGGGGGCACACAGACACAGCTGGAGGGCCGTGCAGCGCGGGGGTGTCCTGAGGACAGGTCACACCTCTTCAAAGTCCAACACTTCCCCTACTGTTGCACAGATTGGAGTTGAAATAGCAAATGTTGCCGCTCCGAAGTCCAAAGCTTTCCCTACTGTTGCACAGACTGGAGTGGGAAAAGTACATTTTACTTTTCTGAAGTCCAATGCTTTCCCTATTGTTGAACAGACTGGAGTTGGAATAGTTATTGTTACCACCCTGAAGTCCAACGCTTTCCCTGCTGTTGCACTGACTAGAGTAGGAATAGTAAATGTTGCCCCTCTGGAGTCCAATGCTTTCCCACCTGTTGCACAGACAGGAGTGGGAATGGTAAATTATACCCCTCCGAAGTCTAGCTATTTCTCTGCTGTTGCACAGACTGGAGGTGGAATAGTAAATTTTACCCCTCTGAAGTTCAGCACTTTCTCTACTGTTGCACATAGTGGAATGGGAATAGTAAAGTTTACTTTTTTGAAGTCTAACACTTTTCCTACTGTTGCAGAGACTTGATTGGGAAAAGTAAATGTTTCCTACTCTTGCACAGACTTGAGTGGGATAATAAATGTTCTCCCGGGCCCCACCTACAATGGATGCTGAGCAACTGGGCCATGTTTCCCTTAGCACTTTACCCTCACTGGAAGTGCGGATCGAGCACTTCAAGGCTTCTCGGGGGGAGGGGGGGAGAGGTACAGGGGAGAGAACACAGTCTTACAACTCAAAGAACATTCAGTAACAGCAATAAATGATTGTCTAGCCAAATGTTGTCTTTTTATGAGAAAAATAGTATTCATATACAAATACCAAGTGAAATGTGGCATACACAATACACACAGCCCCTGAAGTCAGGACACCAGTG
The DNA here is from genome assembly GCF_964204655.1 of Triturus cristatus. Lineage (NCBI taxonomy): Eukaryota > Metazoa > Chordata > Amphibia > Caudata > Salamandridae > Triturus > Triturus cristatus. Next base: position 1,070,801,417 of record NC_140582.1, read on the forward strand.
TTCCATAGTGGGGCACCTGATTCCCACTTCCCTCCCACTAGTGATAGTGGTTATTCCCAGGTTGCGACCAAGGTTCCAAGAGATCTTGTGCATGAGTATATGGCAGGTCTGTACATCTTGCGATGTTTTGTGAACTTTGAGGTTACTTTTATTCCCTTGAATGAGGTGTCTACAAGCAAATGAAGGAGGCTCCAATTAGACAGTTTGGGCTGAAAGCAGCTTAGTGCCTTCAGAGTTTCTGGGACTGGGAGAAAGTGGATGGTGTTCTGTTTGAGACTTGGATTCATTGAGTATAGTGCTATTTGAGTGAGTGAGTGGCTGAATCAAGGAGCACCCTTTGAAGTGTGCTGGATAGCCTGGCTCTCCTTTCTCCAGTGTGTGTGTCCCACCCAGCTCTCAGGAAACCAGCAATACACAAATCTGTCTGGTGCAGGGGATTCCTCTACCTCCTCATGATCCTCCAGTCATCCCAGGGTTTCTCAAAGTAGAACCCAGAACTTTCCATGCATTTTACCTTTCACAGGCAGACATACACATAGCCAATGCATACAACACATAGCAATGCACAGCACCACATACTAACTTGACCAAGATTGGGTTAAGTACACAGCAGTGGGACTTTACACGAGTGAGCCTGTAGACCTAATTCCAGTGACACAGGCAAAAAGGTATGTGTACTTCTACTGATCACTACACGGTATGATGCCACCAACGTGCTTGTGCTGCTTACCTCCTGGCAAAGGCAGTAGCCTTTCGCCACTATGAGGGTAGTACTTTGGGCGCTCTTCCCAGTCCAAAAAAGACCAAAATCGATATGACAGGGCTATGTCATGTCGCACATGCATGATCCCTGTTTACCCACGACAACAAAAATCAGCACACTGGACCCAGACATCGTTGTAACTGAGTGCACTCAGCATTGGGGTACCCGTTCGTCACCATGTGAGAAACTTTACCGTCCCAACAAGACTATTACATTTTTTGTATAGATTTAAATGCATGAAAACAACTACATTGACTGTGATACTACCTAAGTGTCTGGAGCAAAAGCAACATGTTTATTAGCCAGAATACATAGAAAGTCAGTATACTGAATGCAGTACAAAATGAGCTTCTCACAGATTTAATTTCCAAGGAAAATATCTCGCTTGCTTGTGGTTCATGATGAAATGCGAGTTTAAGTGGCCTAATACACGACTGTTTGTTCAAATCCTGAACCAAAAACAATACACTTACTTTTGCCAGATGTGGGGTTGGAAAGCTCTTTCTTGTCTGTGGGAGAGTTCTTGTGCAAGCAGGCTTGAAGTATCACACATGAAAGGCTTGCCAAGAAGCTTGAGGAAAGTAGTATTATGTTTTGGGTGTTGACAAACAGCAGAGCAGTTATGGCTTGATAAACAACAGAAGATTCCTATCCACGAGCCACAATTCTAAATATATAAGGATCTCTTTTGTTGTTTTAAAAAATCCTTCTGGACGAAAAACAAGCAGTAACAAGCAGATGCAGTGGATCCCTATATATTTTGAGAAAGCAAGTTTTCGCACTTATAAAATAACAGTTTTCTTCCCAAAAATGTATGTTTGTTAATAGCGAGGAAACTATACACCAGCTGCACAATATGTCATTAATGATTTACAAGATAATAATCATATATTACCTGCCTATCACAAATGTAACCAGGTTGGCAGGTATCCATATTATAGTGGCTTTGGTATTTCTGATGATAAAGCAGGGTGCTCCAGATCAGCATATGCACAGAGCCATACTCCGCTTCCGGAGAGTACAGCATGTGCCACAACGCATGGAGAAAAACAAGTCAAACCAACTGGTAGTTGCTATATTACACCTAAGAAGGAGGGTTGAGTCAAATATCTGCAAAGCCTGAGGCCTCCAGGTCCACCAGTGCATGGTCTCCAACTTCTCTGTATTGAGGGATATTTATGATCATTGAAGATTAGTTCAAGCTAATAACAATGACTTTCATCAAAATAATCACATTAGTTAAAGGTACAATAGAGCCATCCTTATTCAAGATAACAGGCAGCCGCTCAGCTCAGCGTCAGCCAAGATGAATGGTGATATATAAAATTAAATAAAAATCACGCACATCAAGAACAGACTTACACATTTAGATTATGATTCACAAGCACATCACATTTTACTCGTATGCTGTTCATTCAAATGGTTAAGTTAGGATGCTGGGGTTGAGTTGGGAGGCCTACGGATTCAGATAGAAGTACTTGAAATGACAAGTTATCAATAGAAAATTCCTCCTTGTAAGTGAGGAAATAACAGCCATTGTGGGAAGTTCTTTCTAGGAACGTGTAAGTCAACAGTAGCTATTGTATTCTCTCCCGGTGGCAGCATGAATTATTATTAGCTGTAAATATTTCCTGGCAAATACACACACAAATTCCAAGTATTAGCCTGTCAGCTTCTGTAACTGCAGGCGTTCTGGATGTGTCTCTGTCTCATAGTAATAACGATAGAAGGCTCTCAGAGGTCATACTGAAGGCTTCTCTTTGTGTCTACAGGTCGCAGTGCCAAGAAAGCTCTACATTTCCAATAAGTTTCCACGCAGAAAGGAGCAAAGAGCAGAATATTGTGCACTTCCTAGAGGAAGGCATCTTGTATGACTTGCCTCAGTTGTATGACTTGCCTCAGTTGTTGATGTCACAGGAAACATGCAATGATGGCTGTTGGGCAAGAGGAGTTTGGGGAGTTGTGTGGCGCCATCCTGTGGGCTCTCTGGAATTCCAGGTCAGATGTAAAGCTTGTGTCCAAGAGTTTAAGCAGGAAGTGTGCCAGAAGGGAGCTCTTATCTCTTTCTTATCTCTTCCTTCTTGTTTTTCTAAGCCATCATAAAATCTGTCACGTCTGACCCGGTCTTCTAAATCAGTGACTTTTTTATGGTGCTGGGATGTATCCTGACCCACATTAGGCAAAGCATTCTTTCAGCCCTCCATGTCTGTGTACAAATGTCTCCTCTAATAGCTTCAAATTCTGTATGTGACCATTTGAATTCTTGGCGTTCTGTCAATATTTGCTTCTCCAGGTTAGCTGGTCGCCACAGGAGTAGTTCTGGGATGTTGGGGTTCGGGGATTGTCATATGGCAGGAGCACTGGTAGGCATAGGAGTGCCTGCTGCTTGCTCTCTAATAAACTCTTTTCTTAGCTGAAGGTTGCAACACCATCACAGCAGCCTGTCAGCCTCTTGTCAGAAGTGCCCAGTCTGTGCTGAAGTCTTGTGAAGTCTGGCCGCAGATAGGTACATTCCAGTGTTCACTCAAGAGGGTCCCTTCAATGGTGTGCACTGAGAGGCTCACTGCTGAAAGTTCCTTTAGAATGTTTCTCATGTTAACATCCATGCAGCGTGATGCAGGAGACGAGGCCCCTGTTTCCCCAAACTGAGTGCCTTTGAGAACAGGAATTGCCTAGATGGGTCCAAGGACGATACGATTCTGTTTGGCAGAGGTCACAGGTTTGACATCAGACGGCCAGATGGTCAGCAAGCTTCGTTGTGACTGTAATCCAGGCAGTTGTGCAGAGAGGGAAGGTGTAAGGGTGGTGATGCCAGTTGATCGCCAGTCTCCTGGTTCAAATAAATTGGTTGTCAGGAAGGGGGCAGTGCCTCGAGAGACCGTACAGACAGGAGGAGCTATTCTTGTATAGAATGGATGATATGCAGCACACAAGGGCCAGGTGCACAGCTCCAGAGCCCGTGAACGTCCGGCGGCCACACACTCTCAGATGTGTTGAGACAGGTAGGAGTCGTGGAAGCTATGGGAGCACAGAGGCAACATGCACAATTGTGCGCACTGCAGATGAGGCCTCACTGCTTGTCTCAGTCGACCATGTCTGGGCGCCAAAAGCCTCTGTGTGGCTGTAAAGTGTAGTGTTGGGTGCAGCAGTTTTGAGTCCCTGACAATGGATTGTGGAGAAATGAAAGAATGAAACACTCCTGTGCTGCAGGCTCCAGCATAGGACTGTTCATGTCCCCATACAGGCTGAGGTCTGCAGCTGGTTCCCAGAGGGGCCTGGCAGGGTAGGATGTTCTCAGTACTTGGACCAAGCATCAACTAAAGCAGAGGAGCACAGTTGGGTCTTCCTTGGGGATGCACCGTTCCTCACTCGTGGAGCCGCATCGCCTTCAGCCAGTGTCAGTGCTCCAGTTCCTCATTGTGGTATCTTGATGGTCAGGAGTGGGACAAGCCCGCAGGAATAAGTGCATCTCTGAGCGGGTGTAGGATTGGAGTGCCCACGGCTGTTCTACTTCTCCTCCACATGTTCCACCTCTGGTAGCAGGCACACGGTGTGGTCTGGTGGTCACACTGTCAGTGAACAGAGGAGCTATGGATTAGTGGTAGGTCATTGCCCTTTCCAGGAATACTATAGAGGGAGGATTTTCTATCCTCCTAAGATGTATAGCAATAGGACAATAGTATAGCGTGCCCTACAGAAATTCGCAGGGAAAAGTAATATTGATAGGCCCGTGGTATTGTGCCAAAGGGACATTTTTATGTTCTACCGAGCATGCCACGCAAGATCCTGTTCTACTGAAATGCCATGCTTCATCATAGGGTCTGCTCCTCTCATAGGAAAGCCATTAGGGCATGTGAGCTCCACTGTGGGAGCATTTGCTTTCCTTTTGTAGGAAAGTTTTTTCCTTTATATGTCTTGTAACCTGGGATATTTTTATTATTGTTCCCTATCTCAAGATTGAACACTTATGATACAAGGGATGTTAAACATATCAATTGCCTCCCATTTTCACTGGCCAGCATGATTCAGTCACCTTCCTAAGCCCCATTAAAAGCCTCTGATAATCATCAGGGCCAGAGAGTGCCTAAGGCCGCCCCTCCTACACTTGACTGCTAATCTAATTAGCGTATAGAAGCAGGAAAACATGCAGTCAAAAAGTGGAAAGATCAAACAATACATATAGGTAGGTTATTCTAAACCATATTTCTCTTAATTAAGTAACAGACTGCAACTGTCACGATACATGTGGTTCTATGTTGTATAAAGTGATAACATAACATGTTTATTCGTAAAATGCATGTTCACCCTTTGGTTGGCCCTGAAATAACAGATGTTTATTGTTATCCAAATCATTGGTACTCATTTTATCAACTGCTGAAGGATAGATGGTCGCGCGGTCACACCAGGATTCCAACCTGAGACCGCGAGATCAAACATTGCTGGGTGGGAATCCATGGAGTCCATTGACTCACCAGATGTTGATGGCCACATCTTTCTATGATCAAATCTAGCCATGGTGCACGTGTACACTGCAAACAAAAGCAAGAAAGTTTCACAATTTTGCTGCATTATTTTTGTGATCCTGAAATTCATGAAAGTGACTTACCCTTCTTTGTCCTTAAGTAGGGATCCAGGTGAGAGAAAGAGTCTATTAACCCTCTTCGCCCCACTCTATAATTAATAATGTTTATTACACACGAGTCTCTAAATGCTGTCACTTGTTTTGTCCTATAGCAATCCCATACACGTTCCAATGTTAAGCAACATTGCACAAGCTGTCATTATTTTGCAAGATGTCACTTGCTTGTACTCCAAGGCCCCACCGCTTTTGTCCACTTTTGCATAGACAACAAACTCTACTTTTTCAAAAGCCATAAGTTCTTTCAATCACTGAGTAAGTTTGTTTATAGCAACATTCCTTTGTGTTCTTGGATAGGGATGGAAATATGGGGCCCAAGCAAGAGTATGAATGCTAATTAGATACAAGTGGAATGGACCGTGGATTATCGCACTCACCAAGCAAGCGTCCATCTCCTATGTCTCCACTTGCCGGACAGCAGTGATGGACAGTGAAAGAGTTGTGTGCACTCCCTGTGTAAGGTGCAACTGTCAGTATACATATAAGCAGCTTTGCGCACCATCTGGATGTTCAGGGAATATATATTCCTTCTATTCCTGTAAAGATACTCTGCAGCAGAAGATGGACATATAAGAATGTGTACCCCATCTACACATCCTACAACATTCCCAAAATGTGCAATCTGATACAAACATTTCTCTGTTATTGTCTGTAGTTCTGCTAGGCCGTTTGGAAAGGTTATATACATACATTTATTCTGCTAAGCATTACATTTAGAAAATGTCCAAGTACCCTGGAAAGAGCACTTAGAGCCTGATTAGGCGGGTGGGATACTCCATCACAAAGATGGCGGATTACCGTATTACCAGTTTCATTAGATCCAATGGAGCATAATGGAACTCATAATAGGACGGACGGGATATCTGTCACGTTTGTGATGGAGTAACCCGTCCTCCAAACTCGTAATCAGGCCCCTAGGGCTAACCCTCATGCTACAGCTATAGTGGTTTAGCCTTTCATGCTAGTAGATGTAGGAAGCACTAAACCTTAACATGTGCAGGAATGGCCTGTCTGTATTCAGCTGGTCTCACTGGTAAAGGCTCGAATTTATTCATGAATTCAAGTAAAACAGTCTTGCTAGGTCTGTATCTTTCACAAAAGGGTGACTGTCTAAAAATCCTCTCCTTTCTTCTCCTCCTCCAGGTGTATAGCTCCACGTTAACGCCTCCTCAGCACCACTGCATAAAATGCAGCCATTTTGGATTTTGTTTCTCGATTTCAGGTGGTGTTTCATATTTTCCACCTGGTTATCAGCTACTCCCACTTGATGGTGATCTGCACATGCTATTTGGCTGTTTTGTGTCTATTTGGTGTTTGTGACTCATTTTCATATTTAAATTGTGAATTTCTATTAGTTGTTTCCGGTTTTAGGAATCACAAGTAAGTGACATGCATGCAGTTTCTTATTTTAGCAGTCTGCTATGTAATAATTTCTAAGTCTCACTGCCTTCATACGTACTGATACCTCTTTTTAGCAGTCATAAACCAATTTATGACAGATTACAGATTTGTTATTTCTTTGTACATTAGACATTTGGTCAGTCCAATGCCTCAAGCACTGTTAGGATTGTAGAAACATTATAAGATGCTTGTGTGACAGCTTGCCTAGCTAGTGCATTTTATGGCATACAAATGTGTTGGTGCATGCCGTGCTGTACTGCATACGGCATGTGATGCTCACATCTGCTCAAGGTGAATCGTGAGATTCCTCCTTTCATGACTATGAGTCACTTGCAAAGTAAAGTAACACACCTGCGGCATCAACATTGCTCGGCTTTCGCATGAATGTGCAGTGTGCTTTCCATTGAGTGTGATACATTATATTCTATGACAGTGCAAGCAGGATGTGTGTTTCCATGAACCCTATCTCTTCTCCATGTATTTAGTTGCTTAGTGGACTGTTTCCAGTCCCTCTGGATCAATGCTTAATTTGTGCCGGTGGTTTCCAGTGCTCAGCACCGGCACTTAATTGTCAACACTGGCACTTATGGCTGTCTGCGGCATGGTGGCTCTGTTGTCTGATTTAGAAATGAGCAAAACAATAGTTGTTTATTAATTCTAAATACATTACAAATGACTAATGCATTATGTCCAAGCTATTCCGATAGCTTTGGGGCCTGGAAGAGTGTGAATTGTCATACTTGTAGGAGTGTGAGTGTTAAAACTTGTGTTGGTACTGTCATTGGCAGCACTGGCAGGGGTAATGGGTAGTGTGAGCTGTGGTAGCCTCCGTACGAGGGCCCTGTAACGTATTGTTTTACAAATTAGGCATTGCCTAGGATACCTTGCCACCAGGCAGATGATGAACATGTGATGGCGCACATTGGTGTAATAGCCGGAGATGCTGACCTTGGAACTGGAGAACCAGGTTTGAGTCCCAGTCTGTGATTCTGGGCAAGTCATGTGATCTCCCCATGAATACAAAAACAGAAGATGTATAATGTAATGTGGTGCTCATGTAATGCACTCTAATGCCTTTGGGCCAAGTTCAAACTGTATCACAAAGTGTAAAAAGCCCAGTCCAGCATTTAGGTCAAGGGGTAGAGTGTCCTGCATGGGTCGGTCTCTTAGCAGGTGTAAAGGGAGTTGCTGAAAGGCCAGTTGCATGGTTGGCCAAGGCGTTTCTGCTGGAATCTGTAGATCCCACAGGTCTGGGACCGGTGCAATATTTGAATGTGTCCTCGGATACAATAAGGTACTGAACCCAAATCTGATCATTGCATTCAGTGTACTTGTGCAAAATGAACGATTTCACCGCACACTCCTACTTTTAGCATTTCAGCAAAATGCTCAAACAACTGCTCTAGTAGACATAATTTACAACTGCTCCAATCTAGCTGATAATATTAATTCATGTTTATTTATGTTATGATGAAATGTAGTTTGTCCTTTGAGCAAAGAAATCATTTGAAAAAAAGTGCATGAATAGGACATCAATTTGAAAATTAAGAAAACAAGAGTGGGCATTACAATACGTTGTTTTCCTTGTGAATTTCTTACACTCAAGAATGTTTTCCCACAGTGAACAAAAAGAAAAAAAATGTGTCATTGGAAATAGACACTGCCTTTCACTCAATGCAGATTCAACACTGGAAAAATGCTTCCGCCCCCAACCCCTCCCCAAAGAAACCTCACTGGCCATACCCATAAATGTATCTGGAAACGTGCAGATTTCCAGGCACACTACAGGAAAGGTTTCAGACCTGCAAAATACTTCCTCCCGCACATTCAAGAGCCAGTGTAAGCAGGGCCGGACTGGGAACAGAAACCGGCGCTTGAAAACTGCTCAGCTGGCCTCCCCTGGGGTGAGGGGGAGTGCGGCTGAGCAGTTTGCCAAAACCGGCCCCCACCCTAGCAGCCTACCGGGGAAATGCCCGGTGCCCGCTATGGCCAGTCCGGCCCTGAGTGTAAGTAACTCCCCGCACAAACCTCCGGGCTCCATGTGTGTATGCTAGCTCCCAATGAAGCATCTCCTCAGAGCATGGGCGACAATAAGGCCCAGATTATTTACAGAAGCCGGTGGCACCCTGTGTGTCTGCGAGAGATCTCAGGTAAACCAAAGAAAATGTGACGAATCAGCCGAAGCTCGAGAAACAAAAGCACAGTAGGCAGGTCCATCAAGGGACAGGGCTCAGGACTCTGGAAACACTTTATCGATGGCTGACAACCAAAATAAATACCCCTTTAGACAACCCTTCATCTAACATGAGGCAGCAGGGCTGGCGCCCATGAAGGGCAGCCAAGGTGACCCCTGCAGCATTGCCCCTTCAGTCTCGCCATTCTCAATCCCTTTTGTATTATTCAGACCTCTCAAAGTCATTGGTCACAGGCAAGGTAAATAGTTGACAGAGAAGAAAGATATAAAGCACATGGGCAGCCACTCTCCGCCCCGGTTGAGAGCCGTGGCTCAGTAAAGTTACAGATCACAGCGACTGAATGCAAGATCTCACAGACTGACTTGTCTGCATTACGTTTACTGCAGTGAAACCAGAGCACAGAACATGTTGCCCACCTCCACACTAAGATGCAACTGCCCCTCTCATCAGTATTGAGAGGAAATGGACTGAAACACAAGTAAATCATAAATCTGTCTTAACAAGGAAAATAGCCCTGCATCAAATTTCCCTTTTACTGTCTTTACTCACAGACTATATGTGTCTAGTGTCAAAGGCAGCATGAAAATCAACAAAGCAACATCACTAAGATCCATGCCTGATTTGGACAAAACCCAACACGAACACGTCAAAAACGGCATAATCTGTGATGTTGTAGCACAACTGAGGATGATAAACCTAATGTTTGCAAAAGAAATGTTTCAGTACTGCTGGCAACCTGTGTAGTGGTTCAGTGGTATTTGGTGCTTTTGCATTGTTAACTGACGAGGAAATGCATTTTCTCAGTTCTTTCCACTGTTTGTCTATCAGGGTGAATGATGTCCGCATGGGTCTTGCAGAATGTTCAGTTATAGCTGAAGTACTAGTTATGTCATTACTGGGATGCTGAAACTGATGTAGTGGCATAGGATGTTGTGAGCCAGTTGGGAACTGGAGGGAGAAGAGATAGCAGTCAAGTGAGGTGGTGACCTGAGAAGTGATGGAGGCCAGCAGCCACCGGGTAATGAAGGCACCATCACTGGAGCCTTCTACAAGCAGTCCCTGGGATAGCTCTTATTTTGACAGTTAACAGGGGCTTCTCTCAGGCTTATCGTAAGAGCGGTCCCAGGTTCCTGAGACTGCTAATCTGTTTCAATGAACCAAGCCCCTTTCCCCAGTAGAAGCATAAGAGTATGAGGAAGAGGTATGCTATGTGAACTTCCAGGACTCCAAAGCTTCGTAGTGTTTTGCAATTCAACTTACTTCAAATTAATAAGGGTGGGTCGCAAATTGCATCTTACTATGCTTCGCTACCATCACACTATATCTGGAATTGCTTCGAAATAATGCAATTTTTTTTAATACAGCCTGTTTCCCTTAATAGAATTCAAGATAAATTGAATGAATTTTCTTTCTCGAACTTCTTTTTATTAGGCATACTGGTAATTCACAGATTGGGTAATCATCACATACAGAAACATACCACAGCACACCCCCGCCGAACCGGTTAGCTAACGAGGTTACAGTTTCATAGAAAGAGGGAGTGTGCGGAGCCACATTTTGCTCCTGACCGCCTACCCCATCTGGAGCAACTGGTACATCAAATTAGGCCTAGAACATTTAGCCCCCTCTTATTCCCCCCTGCCCCCTCCCTCCCCTCCCACAAAAAAATAACTTAACAACCAGGATGTGGTCCTAAAATGCAGTTTACAGTGGACTCTAAGTCCCGATGAAACTATGGCTGTCTATAATGAGTAAACTTCTGTTATAAGACTGAATATTTCAAGATGGCCTAGTGGCTTGCTGCTAAAATTGAAATAGGTGCATCGCACGCCATGAGGGAGGACATACCGCCAGGGGGAGGCCACTTGTGAGGTAGGTGACGAGAGGACCCCATTTGTATTCAACGTTTTTATACTCATCTCTGAAGATATCAGCCATCCTCCCCATGGACAATATCTTCCAGAGAAAGGCATGCCACTGTGATATCTCTGGCGCTGAATTTTTCTTTCATGCTGCTGCAATTGCAACTTTGGCTGCCCATAAGCACGCTCACATGATGGCCCTATCCGATTTTGTTTGATGTTCTAGCTCTGGGTTCCTCAACCCTAGAAGGGTATCTTCCTTGGTGGTAGGAATCGGGTAACCGAGCATATCTTTCAGGTGTGACAAAATCTCCTCCCAAAATGGACGAATTGCTGGACAGTCCCACCAGATGTGGCTAAAGTCCCCTACCAGACCGCATCCCTGCCAGCCCCTATCCTAGGTCTCTGTAAAAATCCTTCTAAGTTTTGCCGGGTACAGGTACCAGTCAAAGAGGATCTTATAGTGGGCCTCCCTAAGCTCTAGAGAGTGATTATCCTTAGCAATGTCCCTCCGCAGATGTTTCCATTCGGTGTCCGAGATCTCTCTCCCCGCTCACTATTCCCAATCCTGCATGTAACGGGGTCTCGGTGTATGAGTGAGAAATTGAGAACAGGAGCTTTTAAAGAAAGGAGATCATTCCCCTAATAGACCCCACCCACTGCACCCATTTTTCCCTTGTGTGGCTACCTCCCTGACCTGCGGCTGAAGTGCCCAGAGTTTGAATGAATTTTTAAAAAAAGGAACTTTTTAACTTACATTTCTTAAGACTAGGATGTGATCTGTGAAGCCACTTCCTACTCTCAAATTATTTTTTTTGTCAACATTCACAAAGGGAGAGGGGTCCATTGGCGACCCCTGCCTATTTGCAAATTCTTTACCACTACTTTTCAGTTGTTGGTAAAGCATAAACGCTTTGCAACCAGATTTTGGTCGCAAATAAAAATACATCCCACTGTGAATCACTATATTGAAGGGAAGCCCTAAACACGCTACTTCCATATACGGATTTTGTATGCAATTGCACACCCCAGTTGTGACCTGGTAAAGTGTTATTGAATCGCAATTCGGGTTTCTGACACACAAAAAGGCCTTTCTGCAGTCTCAAATGACCCAATTTTGTGACTTGGATATTATGCAAAGGCAAAAATGGTTCATGCACCTGGTCCTTGAGGACAACTTGCCTCGCTAAACAAAACTTTTAAATAAATAAATAAATGATAGAATATTTTTTTTATTCAGAATGTCGATAGGATTAATTTTTGCTTTTTTCGTTTCTATAGGCAGTAGAACTTTAATAATTTTGGGTTGCCCTTGACTTCAGGGCCACTTTCAGTTTACTTGAGAATGTCTCCGAACACTGAACGACCTAGGAGATAAAAAAAGGGCACATCAATCAAATTTGAAAATGGGAACTCGATCAAGAAGCAGGAACAGAAACAAAAGTTAAGACAGTATGTTGCTCATAAAACCTCTTTCCGGTACAAAGGAACACTCCCAGCCCCCTCCATCCGCAGGTATGGAGAAGCAACAACATGTTGAATTATATGTTGGTATGACAATCCGACTCCCACGGTCTATGGCCGGCTGCCAATTCAGAGTTCTTGGGAACTTGTCCTCACAACTGCACAAAGACTTTCTTGTGGAATGAATACTTTAATATTGCTAACAGCAGCTGATTGTTTTGGCAAAGATGTTTACATCTTATTCTGAGAGGCATTCTGGAACCACTTCAAATTAGAAGGAGAAAAAAAGAATATTTTCTCTGGCTGCCTAACCCACTAGACGCACACACATTCATAACCATTCATGGACTTGAGGGAAGCCCGTATATAGTAGCGTAAACGTTCACTAACTGAGGTATGAGTACTTATCCTCCTCAGTGATTCTCCACCTCTTCAAAAATATCCTGGTGCAGGTTTGAATCTGTTCTAAGTTGGGTCCCATACATTTCCAGGGGTGTCTAACAACGCTAGTGCATAAAAAGGGGGGCCTTCCTTAGTATTGCATGCACTGTTTCTCTAACCACAGTAGCAGAGTGAGAGGAAAAGGACGCATGATATGCTTTTGCCAGTAAAAATGTGTATGAGTGGAACCAAGTAATATCTATGGAAATTGTCGTCAACCAGATAGATCCTGTAAGAAAGAGCATTTATAACAGACTTCCTCATAATGGTATGTAAATAGTGTTATCGAAGGTTTTGTGTGGCATGGAGAAGTGCTGAAGTGATTGACTAATTTGTTTTCTACGTAATTAATTCAAATCATTAGAAAAATGTGTTATTAAAACTATGCAATGTGTTAAAACAGTACACAATTTAAAACATTACAATTCTTCCTTAAAATTAACTACAGTTTGAATTATTCTTTCTGTGCTACAATGTGTCCACATTTCACTGACCTCTCTGGCATACAGGGTGACTGAGCTTAGTCTACACATGGGAGATGGCCTGATTGGTACGGCAGTAATAGTTTCTTCACAGCGGCCTCTGGCATACAGTCAGTGACTTCACTCCGCACAGGGGCTACAGCCCGATCGGCACAGCAGTCATGCAATCTTCATGGTGGCCTCCACTGGTATAAGGGGTCGCCGACTTCACTCTGGGCACGGGCTATGGCCTGATCAGCACACAGTCATGCAATCGTCATTGCAGCCACATCTGGCACGCAGGGTAGCTGACTTCACTTTGAACATTTGCTATTGCCTGATCTGAGCAGCCACAGCTAACTTCACACCAGCCCCCTCCCTCATAAGGCATGGCCAAGTTGAATCTGCACAGAGGCGATGACTCGATTGGTCCAGCAACTGTCGTCTCACATATTGCTATAGAGATCCACTTGCCAGGATCTCCCACTGGAACTTGATCCCTTCAAGTGTTCTACTCTTCCTCAGGGGTACTCTGGTCTTGGCAAGCAGGCAGACACTGGTGCTCCATGCACCAGGGGCAGGTAGTAGTAGATTTCCCTGGATGATATCCCCTGACTCAATTAGGAAACTGGAAGACCTTAGCTACCAGTCAAAAGTCTTGCAGAGCCTTTCCTCCTAAACATACAGCTCAACTGGCTGCTTGAGTCGTTAATTTCGGGGGCTTTGAGCTCCCATTTTTATAGTCCATTTCCAGACACTAAATGTGATTTAGAGTTTGAGCCTTTCAAGTTTGTGTTGGGGGTCTGCTGTATTTGGAAATGCCCAGTCCTCTGTCCTGCCCTTCGTCCAGAAGGCAGTCTGTCATAGCAGGAGTGACTACAAATCTGATATCCCCACAACACTGACCATGTGAGTAGTGGTTCCCACCTAGATGTCAACCACAGTGATATGTACATCAAAAGGTTACCCCAGGGCCCAGGCTCTACTCTTTATGATTCTCTTATCAGCCCCATTGCCTTCATGAGATGTGCTAAAGTCCCTTTCCAGGGCCCCCTCCCTGAATCAAAGAGCACCCTTTGAAGTACATGGAAGAGCCTGGCTCTTCTTCCTCCAGTGTGTGTCACACTCAGCTCTCAGGAATGCAGCAATCCACAAAGCTGTCTGGTAGATTCCTCTTCCTCTTCATGCTCCTCCAGTCAGCACTGGGTTTCCCAAAATAGAACCGAGCATCTTCCATACATTGTACCATTCACAGGTACACATAAACACTGCACACACACGCAATCAGACAAACGCTGCACAGACCACTACACGGTATGCCTTTGACGTGCACAGGTGCCCAGCCATACCTGGCTCCAGAATAACTACATTAGCCCTTTGTGTGGAGACTAGACACTGCCTATTCAAGTGTAAGTAGAGCTGTAACCAGCTCCTCCAGCCCATCCTGAAGTGAAGGCCCATACAGTCACACCTAAGCTACCATTGTGTGCGGCTGTCTAGTACGAATATACAAAGCAAACTGTCACCCATACCCAATCATGTGACCCAGCGACAGGCTACAGGCATCAAATGGCTAAGGTAAGACAATGCCAACTTTCTAAAAGTAATCTTATAGAGTTATAGCGCACAATCTTGAAATTCTTCAAATTTTATGATACTGGTTTAATTCTTTCTCCTAATGTTTAGAGGGTGCTCCTGGGGTAGCTTCTTCCGAACTTGAGACGTCTCTGTGAACAAGACTTAGTTGTGCTTCCAAATTCACTTGGTTGCATCCCCCTATGCACACCATAGATCCTATGATAAGGAGTTCATTGAGTTTCTTAAATAATAATCACATTCACTTGTCGAATGGTTCTTCAAGCAATATTTTATTACTTCTTATGGCTTCTTATTGAAATTGTATTAATTTCAATGTTTTTTTCATTAATTTCCAAGTTGTAACATCACTCAATCTGGCTCCTATGCATTTCGGGCATATGCACCCTTCTTCAGCGAGCGTGTCTGTAAAGAATCACAACACATGTACAATTCAAGGAATCCTGTAATTGTTAAAGTTCAATCCCTAATATTGTGATGAAAATACTTGCTATGTCAGGTATATGTGTGTGCAATGTTGCCGCTAATCTAAAGGGGACATTAAAAACTTTGTCAGTCACTAGATATTGCTGAGCAAGTGCACCAATTGAACAGAACCGAATACAGTTTTTATACAGATTCAAAATCATAAATATACTAACTATGCGTTCATTCAGTCCATGTGGTTTATATGACTGAAGCTTCATTGTTCAGAAATTTTCTCTTCGTAGAAGATGCTTATTATTGTCTCTTCCTTCTTTTTTTTTAATGGTTTCGAGAATTAAAAATTGGAGTTGAGATATGTTGTGGTGTTGTTCCATAAAGTGAGTAGCGATGGTAGACTTCATATTCTTTGTTCTAATGTTAGACTTGTGTTCATTCACTCGCGTTTTAATTTTTCGCTCTGCTTTTCCCACGTAGACTTTGACACATGGGCACTTTAAAAGGTATATTACATTTGCTGTATCACATGTGGCTGTGGTCCGTAATTTTATTTGGTATCCTTTCATGGGATGGGATATGTTGGTTCCTTTTATAACATTGTTGCAGTTACTGCAATTCATGCACGGTCTCGTACCTTTCGCTTCTTGTTGTACAATATGTTTTTGGTTGAGGATTTCCCCCAGATTTCTACTCCTCGAGTATGCAAACAATGGTGGTTCTGAAAACATTGTTTTGAAGTCAGTTTCTAATGTCAACATCGGCCAACGTCGATTGATGATTTTTTTTAAATGGTTACTCATATTCAAAAATTGAGAAACAATCACCATTCTGGTGTTCTTAGTTTTAGCAGTGTTTTTCAAAAGGTCCATTCTTGAAGTAGAAAGACAACGCTGTTTTGCTCGTTCTAGAGTGCGTTCTGGATATCCCCTTTCAGTGAACCTTTTGGCCATGTCCATGATGTAGATGAAAAAGCAGATTCAAGTACGTGGAAGGGTCCGATGGGTGTGTCAGATCCGTGTTGAACTGCATCATGCATCCCTCCTCTGGGGTGAACCGCCTCTGAGTCGTCATGCCCTCAAACTGCCTCTGAGTCATCAAGCCCTGAATTTATGCTTCTGGTAGACTCTGCTGCTTCAGGGTCATTATCCCTTGAGAATGGGTAGGCGGGGCAGCCATGTTACTCCCACCTCTTTCATTGTTATTTAGCGATACAGCACTTACAGAGAATGCCCATCTTGCACTGTGCAAATAGGATCCGTGTGCCCTATGGGCTATTAAAACAAAATGTGAACAACGTGTGAGGCAGCCGTTTTAATTTTGACACTGCACAGGAAGAGAATGACCATTTTACATTGGCCATGAAAGGCAAAAAACACACCACATTTGAGGTAGTTAGTTACTAGATTGTGGCAGGAATTGTACGATGATCTGCACACCTTAAATTGGAAGACAATTGTACTAATTCTGCCCCAGACATTTAGCAGTAAACTGCACAGATATAAACACTTTTTTATACTTATTCCAGTGGTAACCCTGTAAGTATCATTATGGCAAGTTTGAATACATGGAATTTGTTGTCCCACAGTTGGATCATCTGGAGAACCTTCCATTAAGTTGGAGGAATGAAAAGAGTATTTTATAAATTACATTTCCACTTTTGAAGACAATGAAAGTTGTACTCCTGATAAAAAGAAAAAAATAATCTTCCATTGGTTAGGCCTACTAGATTTAAAGGGCTGGGTCAAGAATATGTGTTTACAAATGAGATAGAAGATTTAGATACGCATTTTAAACCCAGAGTATGTATATGTATTGATAGGTACAAATCCTATCATCTGAAGCAAGTTAAGGAAGAATGCAATAATTTTGTAGCTTCCTTAAAAAATCTAGCATTGACATGAAGGTTTGGAGTACTACATGTTGAAATTATGAGAGACCAGAGAGTAATGCATGCAGCCAATCCATGTATACAGGAAAATCTAGGGAAACCTCTTTCCAAGAAGTGATAGATATTGTTAAGCGGGCAGAACTAACCCTTAGATGTACCAAGGCAGTAATACACAAGGAGAAACCTGAAAAGGATAAAGAAATGGTTGGCAAAGTAACTACCAATCAGAAGATCAATTCAAATCAAAATGGCCAAAGAAGGGACCAAGAAGAGTTAGAGAAAAAATTAACTGAAAAAACAAGAGTGTAAAGCATAAGAAAGGAAATGTTACAAATGTGGTAATAGTGGCTATTTTGGCAATGATAAAAGATTTCCAGCTCATAGACAAAAAATGTTCAGGATGTGGAATTATGGGCTATTTCTATAAAGAGGTGCAAAAGAAGCAATGACAATGGGGTACAGCATTTGGAGCATGGAAATTCTGATTCTAATGTGTCTGAGGGGGAGGATACAAATATGTGCATTCTGAGCATTAGTGAGGAATTGGAAGACCAAGAGGTGAACATTGTAGAGGAACAGATCTAAAAAATGGAGACAATAGGAATACAGACACCATGGACTGCAGAAAAAAAGATTTGAAAGAAAGAAACCCGTATGTGACCAGGATTTTTTTTTGGGGGGGGGGTGAAAATGCAAATAATAGTTGATTCTGATTAACCTAATACAATTGTAAATGAGAGAATATGTGCCTATATTAAGAACATTTCCTGAACCACCTGACATGTCACCAAAAAGCTTGACGGGGAAGAGTATAGATAAGGTGGGATTTAGAAAATTGCCATTTAAATTTAAGACTAGGCAGGAAGAATGCAATTTGTCTATCTCAAAAGAAGGACCATCTGTGTTGGGGTGGGAAGATATTGAGCATTTAGATATGGTTTTAGATCCTAAATGACTGTACAACTTGAGGAGGAGACAGGGTCATGGGTTTTAGATACATTCCCTAAAGTGTTCTCTGGTACGATTGTAAAATTAAAGAGGTTTGAACACAGGATCATATTAAAGAAGGACACTGTACTGTGCATCCATAAGGCAAGGGATGTTCCAATAGTAGTGGGTGAGGAACCTGTGAGTTAATTGGAAACATTACAGTCAGAAGCCAAAATTGGACCTATTGAAGCGTCTGACTGTATGGCCCCATTAGTGATAACAAAAAAAGCTAAAGGAAAACTAAGGTTATGTGTGGACTTAAAATACCGTAATAAGAGCATACTGGTGGATCCGTTTCCTCTACCTAGAATTAACAAGATGTTGTCTTTGACAAAAAGTGTTGAGTGGTTATAACAGCTGCCTACCACTAGGTACCTTTGTAAAAGTTTAATAACGTTTTCACCACCATTTGGATGTTTTCAGTTTCTGAGAGTTCTTTTTGGGATGGTGTTTGCAGTCAGTATGTTTCAACGACTGATGCACGAGTTATTCAAGGGAGAAAAATGGTCATGTTTTTTCAGGACGATATCCTGGTTACGGTAAAAACCAAGACAGAACACGTTAGAGATCCTAAACAAAAAGGGGCTTACAGCAGAAATAAGTAAGAGCGAGATTTCCTGCAGGAAAGTAATGTATCTTGGTCATGAGGTGGGTGGAGATGTTAACCGACCCAAAGCTGAGTTGGTGGAAGCCATAAGGAGTGCCCATTCTCCATACAAACAAAGATGGGATAAGAACATTTTTGGGACTAGCTGAGTATTATTGAAATTTGTCAGCAACGTTTCCAGCAAAATGTATCCCATAAGACAGCTTTTGAAAGTAAATAACAAATTTGATTGGTTTGAAGGGTGCCAGACAGTGATTTGAAGGAAGATATTTGTAGAGCCCCACCTTTATAAAGATTTGATACTAATATCAGAAGTGTTGTTACAATTGATGCAAGTGGTAAGGGTTTGGGGCAGCGCTAATGCAAATCGATTATCAGGGTATAGAAGTTGTTGTAGCCTTTGCATAACAAGCACTCTCTCTGACTGAGAAAAAATATGCTGTCACAAAACTGGAAGCACTTGCCTGTGTATGTGACTGGAGCATTTGAGGCAATACATATGGAGTACATGTGTAGCATTACATGGTGACCATAGACCGCTTACTAAGGTTTTAAAGATGAAGGGAACGGTGAATGCATCTACAACATCAGCCTGGTTTTCTCTAAGATTATGAGGGTATAACAACATGGTATGTGACAGGAGTAAAGAATAGGACAGCAGATGTTTTGAGTCAATTCCCTCTTCCCTTGAAGAATGTGTATATGTGAAAGCAGGATGAAGAGCATGTTGCAGATGTGCATGAGGAGAACAGGCAATGATTGGATGAAGGCGCATGACAAAGATCCCCTTATGAAAGAAGGAAAGAAGTTTATAGCTGAAGGTTTGGCCTGGAAAAAAACTGTTGAAAATGAGTTAAGGAGTTTTTGGGTAGTAAGACGTGAGCTCACAATGACAGACAAGAAGGTCATGAAAAAAATTACAGATTGATTCCACCTCGTAGCCTCAGAGAAAGACTTCTGAAGATGTGCCATAAGAGTTACTTGGGGATCATAAAACAAAAATGAGGGTGAAACACTCATATTGGTGGTCTGATATGGATAAGGACATTGAGGCGGTAGTATGAGAATATGTACTATTTGAGGAGGCAAACAATGCCAGATCTACCCTAAGACCACTATTATGCCCCGTGAGTGCTCTAAACATGCCTTGGGAGAACATTGGGATTGATGACATTATGAGTCTGATAAGGGATAATGATGACACACAAAAGTTTAATTTAGTTATCATTGATCATTTCTCATATTGGCCTGAAGTAAAAATAGTTTCAAGAGCAGAATTGAGCAACATTGTAAAATTTCTTGACAAAGTTTTATTGAGTGAATGGTTACCTAATTGCATACTTAGTGACAATGGGCCACAGTTTGTTTCGGATGTGGTCAAATCTTTTTTAAAAAGGATTTGGATTACACACAAACCTTCATCCATTTACCATTCAGCTGGTAATAGGACTGTTGAGAGATTCAAGAGGGTCATTAATAAAAGGTACCATTCAGCTGGCTGTAAGGGCAAAATAGGATTGGGAAACATATGTTATGTGCATGGTGTTAGCATATAGAATATCCCATTGTGATTCATGGGGCATAGTCAGTTCAACTATTGAGGGTTAGGAAAGTGATATCTAAGGACAACTTGGGTTGGATGACAGAAAATAAGAGAGTAAATTGGTCTCCCACTGCATGAGGAAAAAATTGATTTACAGCCTAGAAAGCATACAAGGAATGTTTTGATGTACTGTGACAATAGGAGATTGTGTGAGAGTAAAAAAACCTGGATTGGTTGTCAAAGGATTTAGCAAATTCTCAAACCCATTGTGGAGGGAGAAAGTATTTTGTAATTCTCTTCTTTTAAGTGATGGTAAAGTATGGCATTTAAGTTGCATCTCTATGTGTGGCAAGAACAGGCTACAACAAAGGCAGTGTGGTGCCGGGCAGCTGAGGAGGAGGATACCATTGTTTCACTTAAAGAATTTGTTGTGAAAGGATAGCCCGATAAACGGATGAGGATTTTTGGATGGCATGTGAGGGATTGATGATTGTTGAGAGTTTTCTGTGTAGAAGTGAGAGATTGATGCCACCTAAGGGGTTGCATGACATAATTGTTAATTTGGCACATGAAGGTCACTTGGGGAGGATCAAAACTAAGGCCTGAGTGAAAGACTGTTATTTGGGGCCTTGTATTGACCACATGGTGGAGAGAGTGGTTAAGGAGTGTGTACAGTGTGTGTACTGAGACAAAAGGAAAGTGACCAGAACTGAATCTTTGTCACTCATGGAGGTTCCAGAAAAACCTTGGAGCAAGGTAGCTGTAGACATTGTGAGGACTTTCAATGCAGTAGCTCAGGCGGAGAGATGTATTATAATATAGGTGGATTACACCGCCAAAGTGGATTTCAGCAGAGTGTGTGAAGGAAGTCCATACCCAGACAATTATTGCATTCTTGAAGAATTAATCTGTGTACAAGGGAAGTGCCGGAGTGTATCGTCTTCGACAATGGTGTACAGTTTGTTTTGGCTCAGTTGAATGCGTTTTTAAACAATATGGGTGTGAGACATTTCAGAACCGCACTGTACTAACCAAAAGCCAATAGACTGGTGGAGAGTATGAACTGCCTGGTTAACGCTTGCAGTTAAGAGGCACCGTGTGGGAGTGTTACAATTAGGTGTGTTTTGCGTGAGAAATTGTGGGCACACAGAACCACGCCAAATGTGATCACATGTTTTACCCCTTTCAGTGTGATGAAGAGCAGAAGGGTCGCTACCAAGATGAATCCCAAGTGGTTGAAAGGTGGAGTATTGGAAAGTAGAGTGTGGGATGGCAAGATGAAAGGGAGATACTAAGCCAGTTTTGCTCATAAACATGGTGTGGTGAGGAGAGCATGAGCCATGGGGGATGAGGTGTGGATTAAAAAACATGGTTTTATGCTAAAGGTGGGAGTGTTTTTTTTACCTTTCACAATTATTGGGATGAAATCCAATGTTGAACAAATGCACACAGGCGAATGGTGGAGCATGTTCAGACTGTTGGGGGTGAGTGGTAGAGATTTAGGAAAGGATATTGAGAAATGTAAAAATCAAAGCAGTGTGGCTGACTCTCATGCACAAATGATAGACAAAAGTCTATGGATAGGTGGTGCTGATCGCACTCAAAGAATGTTAAAGACTCCTGTGTGGTTGAAAGATCATCTCAGATAACTAAGGCTTATCTCCATATTTTGGAGGGTTGTATATTCTACACGGTTAGATTCTTTTTTGGGGGGTTTGCAATGTTTATTCCCCTCTATTATTTATTTAGTAACCATCTTTTTGTCCTTCATAAGTTAGCAAAGTAACACTAATTTTGTTCTTCACCATTTCGCAATGCATGCTTATTTGTATATGTATATTTCATTTTAAGTTGTGTAGTTGGTTCCTCTTAATTGTTTATGGAAGGGGAATGTGTTATGTTGTGAACAGTGATATAATAGTGGGCCATCATGTCACTAAATTCGATGGAGAATGCTGAGAAAGGGAATTGGCAGTTAGAAAGGAGCTGAGGAAGAAGTCATACCTGTTTCAGTGCTGTCCGAGTTTATATCACATAGTCTTACCATTTCTAGCAGATCTTAGATAGTGAGGTGGTCCCTAACTAGTTCCAAAATGGAGCTTATTTATTTCCTTTTTCAATAGCACTCCCTCAGTTGCCCAGATATATGCTCTGGCATATGGCTGGGGCATGTTAGCCAAGTGTGAACGAGATGTGACCCAACAACAAGCACAGGTAAACGGTTATGGTTGATATTGTGAGTACAGATGGCCCTATCCATGTATTATTAAATGTATACCCCCATTTACTTCCAGAAACAGCCATCAAAAGATTAAAGTCTCCTGTTGACTGAATTTGCTAATCTAGAAGGTGCAGCAAAAAATAACAATTTTATTATATAATTTAGCAAGCCGCTATAATAAACCATGTTTAATTTAATTTATAGTAATTCTGCATACATTATACATGGGGTTGCCTGCTCAATCAAAGGCCACACATTCAAATGTCTATAACACTGCAATCCGGACTTCTACTTGTTTCCCTGTTTTATTTGCTTAAGTGACCCAGAGTTTTGTTTTCAATATCTTTTTTCAGAACACAGTCTTTGAGTAATCCGGCAACTAGATCCTTGTGAACCCCATTACTTGTTGTGTACGTTATGAAATCAGGTTATACGTGTGTAAATTTTTAAATAAGGCTAACACTCATACACCCACCCACCACACACTCACAAGCCAACTTATACACCCACACAACCACTCACACATTCACTCACACACCCATACAGTCACTTATACACCCACACAACAACTCAGACACTAACTTACATACCCATTTACACACCCACACAACCACTCAAACACTCATACTGCCCTCATACACCCACTCAGAACACCACTCCCATACCCATTAATACACCCACTCAGAGACTCACCCACATACCCACTCATAGTCACTTACATACCTACTCACACACCCATAGAGCCACTCACACACCACTCAGATACTCACACAGCTACTTACACACCCACTCATACACCCTCCCATCACATACTCACACGCCCACATACATACCCACACAACCACTCAAACACCCACGCACTCACCCATGCAGCTTCTTAAACACCCATACAGCCACTCACACAGCCTGTTACACACACACTCACACAGCCACTAACTCACAGAACCACTTACACACACACAACCCTCACATACCTACTCACACATCTATACAGCCATTTACACATCCATTCCCAGATCCAGAAAATCACTCACATACCCACAGTGCCATGCACTAGATAGCTACTCACACATCCACACAGTCACTCTCACACCCATTTACACACCCACACAACCACTAAAACACCCACTCACACACCCATATAGCCCTCACCCACCCACACAGTTACTTACATAGCTACTCACATACCCACACACAGGCAGTACTGCAGTTATATAAATTGTAATAGGATATGTTTGTATTAAGTATGTTGTTGTTTTGCATTGAATGTGTGCTTTTGGTTGGAGACAGATCCATGGGTCCATCATGGATCTGCCTGCAACCTAGCCGGCAGATCCCTTATTTGGCTAAGGATCCATGGAGGATCTGCAGATCTGAAAGAGAAATCTGAAAAAAGGATTTGAAAACAAAAAGAACCAGTATTTGGGGAAAGGGTTGGCTTTGAAAAGACCCTGTGTGTTTATGGTGTGTAGATGATAACTACACATAGAACAAGATGCAGTCTTTTAAGTTGTTGAGGGACACCCTGTTGTCCGTGAAATGGACACTGCCTTACACTATATTCCGTTCATGTCCAAGCAGAAGTTGTTATGTTATTTAGAGCCCATGTTGTGGTCTCGGAGAAATGCAGAAACAGTTTTCTGGTTTTCTCTTTGCGGACAAAATTTGGGTTGCCACGTCTGTCTTTGGCAAATTTGGAGAATACCAAATCAATTAATTTACCAAAGGTATCCTTCATTAGGATTTCCAGTCCTACCCCAGTAATTGTGCATATGGCATTGCCATCACAGTGCACAATCATAAGGTCTGGAAGTTGCCAATCCGCAATGTTTTCAACCAAAGACATCAATTAGTGCCACTATAACCCTATCTGGTCAACCAAAGTAATGACTACATTAGGTAGCCCTAGATCTCTGTCAATGCCACTTTTTCTAGCATTCTCTCTGGCCCAAAACACAAAACTATGGCCCACAATCCAAACCCTGTTGGAAACAAGCATGAGTAGCACAGAGGAAAAGGCCTCAACAGAATGAGTCATTAAAATGGAGGACAGCAAATAAAATATATTAGAATATATTTGATTGGATGGTAAATAACTCTGTGATTGGCTTTGGAAAAATAAAAAAAGTTATGTTGTTTGGGATATGCTTGGAATTGTAAACAGTTAAGCATACCTGCTACAGTTAATGTAAAGCTAGTATGCTGTTTAGCAAACGTCTTGTGAACTTTTTTTGACCTACTGGTAGGCATAGACTATTGGAAACATGGTTACCAATAAAACAATGCTTAAAGAGTGCAGCAGTAAGGAAACAATAGATACTGCAGTGTCAAACTAATAAAGTAGACTAGTGTACAAAAATTGCTCAGTAGGGAGTGTATGTCTTGTAATTGACAATATTTTGCAAAATAAAATATAACTGAAAAGCATTAACAGCAGATTGTTGAATGCTGTTAAGGGCTTTCAGGTGAACCCACAAATCCACCGTAAAACACACAGGGGGCCGCACTGAGCCCCGCGGTGGATTCACGTATCTGCAGAAAACCCACCAAATTGGGCTACTTTACAGCAGCTATGGAGAAGAGTAAAAAATAGGGACCATTTAGAAGTGTATAACAAAAATAAAAAATGAAATGAAGTCTGTCATTTGCTAAGTACAGGAGTATGAGTGAGAGCACCATGTACAGGGTAGCCACTATTGGTACTTTTGTACTGAGAGTGGAGGAGGATTGCCATATTTCTGACTGGACATTTGCTCTGTAAAACAGATATTAACAGATATTAAAATAAAAGTTGGATAAACAGCAAAATGATTTTAAACGTATTGGTAGTTAGGTTGTATTATACAAAAACATATTTTAAAACACCTATGAGTTTATAGAAGCTAAAATAAAATGTGTAGCCTTTAGACACTACAGTAAAAGGCAAAATAGAAGGGAGACTACATGAGAAAAAAGGTTTTTATACACTTTATTTTTCGATCATTTAAACATTTTTTACATGTCAACGCACACCAGCATTACTCAAATATATAATATCGCACACCTAATAGTTCAATAGCAGTCAAAATCTTGGCAGCATTAATAACACAGTTTCCTACTACACTTATCCCAACATGTAGAATTTGTGCTCGACCCATCTCCACGTCCCTCGATGCGTAGTTCTTATCACCACATCTCGCCCAGTAATACACCCCAAACCCCACGTGAGTACTTCGTACCGAACCCTGAACCACTCCAGCTATGATATATAGCATCCACCCATTCACCCCACTCCCTCCGGTACAATGCCGTTCTCTACCTGTGTGTCCGAGGCCTGCTTATTAACTGCCACATAGTCTCTAAATGAACCCCAAATGTCTCTGGGACGAGATGTCGATGGCATCAAGCTGGCATAGGATTCGGCATTAACATTGCAATATGCGAGACTCTGTAACCAATCCTGCAATTTGGGAGAAGTTTTCTGGCCCCAATGTATGGCAACCTCTCTTTTGGCCAGAAGTAGCCCCAAGGAGGCCAACCTCCTAACTTTTTGGGGGATCTGTACCATATATCCTAACAGCGCGATCTCTGGTATGAGATTTAGAGGGAGGCTGATCATTTTCCCCATGGTAGTGTGGACGTCCCTCCAGTAGGCCTGTAATTGGGGGCAAGACCAAGCTAAGTGTATGAAATCGGCGTGTGGTGCGGTGCATTTTAAACATGTGTGAGACCTAGTGACATCTATCCTATGTGCCATGGAAGGAGTAAAGTAGGCGCGGCGCAAAAACTTAAAGTGAACCAGTTTGTACCTACTGTTGAGGGAAATTTATTTAGTGGCCACGCAGCACTTTGCTCATTGGTCATCCGTTATGGGGCCACCGATATCTACCTCCCAGGCTTGTCGAAGTTTGGTGTCGCATATTGGTTTCATGGTAGCGCTGGCTTTGTACATTTTGGCAATTAGTCATGCCCCCCCCAGGGATTCTCTATCACTAATGAAAGTGGGGTAAATGAGTCTGGTTCAATAGGAAATGTGGGGAATGTGGCCTGCAGTGCCGATCTGACCCGGGTCATGATGAAACGTGTCATGAAACTACCACTAGCCAGACTGTCGTCCTCACCTAGGGTGAAAACATGCCCCTCGGGGAAGAGATCACCTATTTTATTAATGTTCAGTGAAGTCAGTGTGCGCTGTAACAGGCCCTCTCCTGTGATTGGGAACCATCTAGCGTTTGGCAGTGGAAGGGAGGATGAATATAGGTGCGCTGCGCCGGTGAGTTTCCTGAATTTACCCCACGCCCAGGAAGTGGTGGAAACCGTCTGAATGTCACTTCTGTCTCGAGGGAACCCTCCGGGAAGCACCGCGGATAGTTTGTCCGGGAGTAAAAGGTCCGCTTCTGGTCGTAGAAACGGTATACGTGCATCTGGGTGATACCAGGCGTGTGCATATCGACACTGTGCCACCAAATAATACAGTTGAAAGTCCAGGCCTTTATACCCCCCTCTGTCGTATGGTAGCGTTAGGATAGACCAGCAAATGCGTGGTTGTCTCCCTCCCCATACCAACTGGACCAAGTGGGAATGGAGTGTGCGAAAAAACCATCAGTGAGGGGAAATTGAATATTATTTAATAAATATAAAAATTTGGCAAGGACTACTATTTTCAATATTGCCACCCAACCCGCCAATGATTATGGTAACCTCAGCCATGTACCGATCTGTTCCTCTAGCTTGTGAACGGCCTGGCCATAATTTAAGCGTATAATGTGAGTGGTCTCGCGGTGGATATGGATACCGAGGTATTTCACTGAGTCATGGCACCATTCGAAGGGGAATTCACAGTCCCATTGTGTCGTACCTGCAGTTAAGGGAAATATGATGGACTTATGCCAGTTTATACCCAGCCCCGAGAAACTACCGAAGCACAAGATTTCCCTTATAAGGGGTGCCAGATTAATCTGGGGCTTTCGGACATATAAGATGGTGTCATCAGCATAAAGAGAAACCAGGAGTGGGCCAGTATTGAGCTGTAGCCCTCGATGCATGTGACGCTCCTGAAAATGCCTAATCAGTGGGTCCATTGCTAAAATAAAAAGGAGTGGGGTCAAGGGACAACCCAGTCGAGTCCCACGGAATAGCTGGAAGGGCCTGGAAAGGGTGCCATTCAAATGGAGTCTCGCCACAGGGTTGTTGTACAATAGGGCCACCGTGGCAATGAAGCCATAGGGCAAACCCATGCGCCTCATCACTTCACGGTGGAATGGCCACTCCAGGGAATCAAACGCTTTCTCTGTATCTAATAATATAGCGGCCACAGGGGTATCAGGCTGTATCCTGTGCAACACCACAAACAGTGTGCGTAAGTTCAGGGAAGTGGACCGATGTGGGACAGAGCCTGACTGAACCGGGGATATAATGTACTCCATTAATTGAGACAGTCTGTTGGCCAGGGCTTTAGCCAAAATTTTGTAGTCTAGATTGAGCAGGGATAAAGGGCGATACGAGCCGCATTGTCTATGGTCTTTACCGGGCTTGGAGAGGAGAATTATTACTGCCTCCCGAAACAGGCGGGGAGTATCTGCTTTTCTAGTGCTTCCGCATAGACTTCAATGAGCTGTGGAGCCAAAAGGTCTTTGAACTCCTTATAAAAATTTACCATGAAACCATCCAGCTGGTGGATCCCCGGATGGTGTCAATAGCATGCGTTACATCCTCTACTGATACCGGTACCGACTAGAAGTCTTGCATATCCTTCTCCAAATAGATAGAGGGTGTAGTGGTAAGGGTGTCGCATGTGGCAGAATGAAGCTCTGTGATGTATGCTTTGCAATATTGTGGCCTCAGCATTTGCGCTATCACTCTCCCCGGTCTGTCTCTCTCCCCATATCGCAGAGCAGTGTGGTATTTCCCCTGATACAATATTTACCGGTCAGCAGTATCTCTGTATGCAGACACAAGAGAGAGACGTGTTGCCTGATAGTCAGGGGTCATGGACTCCGAGGATTGGGAATCTAACTTACCGATTTCCCGTTCAATGCGGGTCATCGTGTTACGGAGATCTCTGAGCACTCCGGTGTGTTTAGAGATGCAGACTCCTCTAATAACGGCTTTGAAGCCTTCCCACAATACCGCCCTGGTGTCAACCGAACCGGCATTAATCTCAAAATATTCTTCTATCGCTTCTCGCACCTCTGCCTTGAATGATTCGTCCTGCAGTGCTCTACCGGGGAAGCGCCATTGCCGTTCGTACCCTTCTGGTCGTGGGAGCTTCAAGTGTAGAACTATCGGGGAGTGATCAGAGTATGTTCGAGGGAGCGTCCTGTGGGAATCAAACCAGTTAATGACATCGGGGGATAGCAAGCAGTAGTCAATCCTGGTCCAGGTATCATGTTGACCAGAATTGTGAATGTACTCAGTCAGTGTGGGCTTGCGGCTATGCTAAATATCAACAAGGGTGTATTGATCACAGAGGTCTCTCAGGGCACGCCGCGACCGTGGTTTACAGTCAGGGGCTCGGGAAGTGCTGTCCAACTCTAGGTCTAATAATAAGTTCAGGTCCCCGCCCAATAACATCTTCTGAGGTGCATATTTTGCAAGCTTAACTTTCAATGTGTGGAAAAATTCGGGGGCGTCAACGTTCGGTGCATAAACGTTAACCAGTGCAGTTCTGTGGCCACAAAGAGAACCAATAACTAGGTTATATCTACCTTTTGGGTCACAGAGGACATCACTGAGGCTAAAGGGGACCCTTTTTATGCACCAGGATGAAGGCACACCTGGCGTAATTGCTGTAGCTTGCAAAGAACCTATGTGCACCCCAACTAGTACCAAAGCGCCCCGCGTTTGAAGGGGGAAAATGCGTCTCTTGTAGATATGCTATATCTATGTTGTGCCTGAGTAGATAATGAAGCACCTGTCTGCGCTTACTGTTATCGTTGAGACATTTGATGTTCCATGACATCAAGGTTAATATTGAGGGGCCCTCAATATTACCTAATTGTGTCATCAGAGGAAAGTGTACATTTTAGCCTGTTAAAACTGCTGTGAGCATCAAATATATCTAATAACGTTGAATTAAGGTGTGGAACCGGACTATTGAATGTTAACTTACCCTTTCCCACCCTCCTCCCCCCACCCAGCCTCCTTCTAACCCAAAGGAGGCCAACCCTCAATGAATACTCAAACCTGTCATACAAAGGAGCCATCTGCTGAGCAGAATTGGCGCAAACAAAAAGCCCCAAGGTGAAAATGAACCAACTATATGGATGCACCATAGGGGGCGGCAGACCATGTTCGAACAAGCCTCATGTCATAGCAATGAACAATACAAAAACTTTCCCCAATGGAAAACATAAGTACGTTTAGAGCAAATCATTGCATCAACCAGTGCCAGGATTGGAAAAAAGCTCTGCACTAGCATCCGTGCTGCTGTGTGGCGGGGAGGATGGAGAGCCGCCCGCTGTGGCCTGTATGTTTTTTTGCCTGTATGTCCGGAAGAATTCCTGCGCCTCAGTCGGCGTGTCGAATTTGCGGGACCTACCACCAACCTCCACCCTCAGTCTCGCCGGGTAAAGCATGCCATATTTGAGTCCCAGATTTCACAGCGTGGCCTTCCCTCCAATGAACTTTCGGCAGGTCTCCTGAACCATTGCTGTAAAGTCTGGATAAAAGGACAATTTTGACCCCTGCCTGGTCACTTTTCCACATTCTCTCACCAATCTTAATGTAGTGTCTCGGTTCCTAAAGTTAAGAAGGCCCGCTATTATGGGCCTGGGGGGGAGGACGGGATTAGGCCAGGGGTCCAGTGATTTGTGGGCCCATTCTACCACGAAGCCAGGTGTGAAGACTTCTCCACCAAACAGTTCTGTGTGTAACTTCTCTAAGAAGTGATCCATCCGGCCCGTGGCTGTCATCTCCGGAACCCCCATAATTCGGGTGTTATTGCGGCGGCTGTGGGCTTCCAAATCCTCATTTTTAATAGCTACCTCCTTGAGCAATCGCTCCGTACGCTCCAGCCTCTTGCGAGACTGCGCGGTCCCATCTTCAATGTCTGATATGCATGCCTCCACAACGTCCAGCCGTCGATCGTGCACTTGTATTTTGGCCCCCATGTCCACAATGCTCTTGTCTAAGGTGTCAAAACGGGAATCTAGAGCCTTGAAACCGGCCCTCATTTCTTGCAGCAGAGAAGTGACAGCAGTCTTGGTGCACGCAGAATGTTCCATGGCCTTCGTGTTGTCAGCCATTCCGGATGGATTTAGAGAGGTGTTGTCTGCCACTCTTCCAAATGGGAGGGTTTTCTGATTGGGATCCTTCCGTCCCATGCCTCATTAATTGCACCAGGAGTGAAATTGTGTCGGCCAGAGCTATTGTCAACTGGCTCCAGTAGTGAGTCAAATGGTGCAGACCATGC
Source organism: Triturus cristatus (assembly GCF_964204655.1). Lineage (NCBI taxonomy): Eukaryota > Metazoa > Chordata > Amphibia > Caudata > Salamandridae > Triturus > Triturus cristatus. The sequence goes on from NC_140582.1 coordinate 1,070,832,303, forward strand.
ACCATAGGCAGCTACGTGTCCCCTATATATTGGCCAGCCTCGTTGCTGACCTTGCCGAGAGCAGGAAAACAAAATGGCGCCCTCACAGCATAGAATTTTACAGTGGGGCAAGCTGGTTCACAGCCGGCGTGCCCCCTCTCTATTACGCCAGGAAGGTCTGCTGGAGGCTAGACCGCCGCTGTCAAGGCCGATATTGGGGCTATACCTGGCGGGGAGAAGTTAAGGGCACATGGGTGCAAGTGCCATGCCGTGGTGTTGTACAGTTTGCGGAGATGCAACTCATTAGCAGCGGTTGTTATGGCTCAGAGAACAGGCAGGGGTATCAGAGATCAGTGGCAGTCCAGGAATCTGCAGAACTACACCCTTGGCACAAGGGGGGACTTGATGTGTTGGATTTTGGGTTTAAGACAGAAAGAGAGTCTGTGGCTGAAAAGTCGTCTGGGCGGTGCGCAGCTGTAGATGGCAATGTTTCCGGGCCGGTCGCCGTACCCACACCTCCAGTCCTGTGCTCCGTGGGAGTCCCCCCGCCGCTCCAGCTCCCAGTTGCCACCCGAGCCCCCGATCGCTGCAGCATGCGGGCCCTGTCCTCACGCACGGCAGCACTCGCTAGATGGGTGTTGCGGGGCTGGGCCGAGATTCTGACCAAATCAGCTCAGGGACACGAGCAGGCGGGGGGCCGGGTGAAACACCAGTGCTCAACTTACCACTCCAGCGCCGGGTTCAGCATGCGCCACCGCTACCCTCTCTGCTGCCCACATGTACGGTGGTATGCCATGAGCTCCGGACACCACGACTACGGCTCCTCCCCGGCCACACCAGGAGCGCAATCTCTCCGCGTTGGTGGCTGATCAGCGGTCCATGAACGGTCCACGAAGTGCAGCACCTCCTTCTGCACACGTTACGTTTCTATCAGCATGGCTTGAGCCGCATTGTTCTGGGGAAACTTCGGATGGGCCTGTGTGATCCCCGGAGCTTCTCTACCAAGCGGCCATCTTAGCCGCCAGCTTGGCCACGCCCCGACTACATGAGAACATTAACTAAAAATATAGTGAGCCGCAAAGGAGGAAGCGGAATTGCTAAATCGAAAATATAGTTATTTTATTAAGCTAGTATGAAAGCATTTGTTTGAAATTAGATGTGGGTGGTTGTAATTTGCACCCACTCACCCAGTCAGTCAGGCAGGCACTTACATACCCAGTTGTACTCATAAATTCACCTTATGTACCCACCACTCATATAGCCAGAAGTGACTGACACAATTAGTCACAAGCCAATAAAACCATTTATATACCCATTTATTCATCTATACATCCACTTACACAGTCATTCACACACCTATGTAGGTACTGTCACACCCTCTCACACACCTATACAATCATTCATATACCCAGCACTCAGTCAGTTACCCATGCACTTGCACAGCCATACACCCAGTTATACACCAAGTCACCCACTCATACCGCCACTCACATACCTATTTAAAACAAGCATTTGCAATGCAACAGGTCTCGCATTTACGCGAGTTTAAGCTATTGGCATTGTAAATGACAATGCCTTTTATGTATGTTTTAAAAACCAAAACATAAAAAAGGCATTGTCATTTACAATGCCAATAGCTCAAACTTGCGTAAATGCGAGACCTATTGCATTGCAAATGCTTGTTTAAATGGCATCCGGCCAACCTAGTGCCACTCTCTGGTACGTATCCCACTTCCAGTGCTGGAGGCGTGGGAGGGGGTGGAGGTAAGACCTGCACCCTGAAGAGTTAATGAAAAACCCGTGGAGGTCTAATTGAAGGTGCGAGGGGTGAGATCTCCATTTAAAAGGAGGGTGCCAGGGGTCCCGAACAAATCTGTGTTGTTGTGATCCCAGTGTGAGCCTCTTACGAACTTCAAGAAGAGTGTGAAGAGTTCACGCGCAAAGAGCCCGAAGTGCACACCTCCCCCTGGGCACGGGGTGTCTGCACTTCAAAGCAGGACGCATATCACACGGGAAGCGGAGACTTGGGCTCTGAGATGTAAAGCATCGAGCCAGAGCCGTGGAAGCACTGCCTAGATTATGAGATCATAGCGCGTGGCATAAGGGAGAACGAGACGGGTGGGAGCATAGCGCGGGGCAGAAGGGAGAGCAGCGCGGGGTAGAAGGGAGCACAGCACGAGGCAGAAGGGAGCACAGTGCGAGGCGCAGGAGGGAGCACAGCGCGAGGCGCAGGAGGGAGCATAGAGCGGACACAAGGGCGTTGAGAAGAGAGCAGGACGGAGCACATCCCGAGGCTGGACGGCGTACTGCCCGAGAAAGACGGGAGGAGAGTCTCGAACAGGACGGTTGTAGCCTGGGCAGAATTAGTATTAACAGCCGATAGACGGACCACTGCCTGGACTGCAGCACGTGCTAAGGCATGAGTGAGCACTGATCAGGATGGGCCGAGGAGAAAGCACAGATCAGGACGGACTAGAGCAGTCTAAGACTGCAGGGAGACCTGAGGAGGGCTTCACTCTGAGGGAGAGGAGTACAGCATAGGAGGGAGTACAGCAGACACGCAGGAAGTGGGATAAGGGAGGGGGTGGCAAATGGCGTGTACATTTAGGGGGTGCTTTGATGTTCGCAGTGGCCGCGCGGCTCACTGAGAACATCAAGCGCCCGCGAAATGTACACACAGGCTGCCAAATGGTGCACGCGCCCAGCGCACATGCACTGTGTGAAAGTGATCACGATCGCGAAAGTGAAAGCAAACGGTGTGCAGGCTGCCAAATGGTGCGCGTTAGGCCGGCGCACATGCACTGTATTTGGAGGCCTGAAAGCACTCGTTTGCACTTCCAGATCCCCCATTTACAAAAGCTCTCGCGAGAGCAGCGCTAAAGCGCTGTCTCAGGCGAGACCTAAAAACATACAGCCACTCACACACCCTGTCAGATAGTGACCAAGGCACTTAAACATCCACACACACACCCACACAGCACTTACGTATCCAGCAATAACAGAGTCAAATGCACACACAGTTACATACCCAACCGCCCACTAACACTGCCAGTTACCCATTCATTCAGCCACTTACATACCCATTTAGACATGCATACAGTCACTAACACACCTAGGCACACATCCACACAGAGACTTACACATATATTGCCACACCCACAGAGGGACTGATAAACTCACTCATATATCCACTTAACCACTCGCACACCCAGTCACCCACATGTACAGCCACTTATGTACCCATTTATACACTCATACTTAGACACTTATACAGTGTCTTACACTCATAACCACTTGTGTAGCTATCCACTTGCTTATAGTATGTAATCTAGCAGTATGTAATATAAAGATAAATGTATTCTATATTTGCTTTTTAGATATCTACTTGTGTTTAAAGAGGAATGAAATAATGAGGTGAAAACAATTTAACAATTATGCTTGATGACAGCATCTGTAAACTGGACAACAGGCGACATTTTAGTGCAACTGGCATAAAGCATTTGCCACAATGAGTCACCATGTCTTGCAGATTTGGTGAAACAGCGGGTGTGGTAACCATCTGGTCAGGGTCCCACAAATGGTCCAGCCGCTGATGATGATGAACCACCCTCGCTCTGTCTCATCATCCTGTGATATGTCCTTGAATGCATGGTTTTCAGGTGTTTCCACATAGAAGATGTGCCATGTGAATACTTCTTCCCCGTAACTCTTGACTTTTTGCTGCCTATATTTCTGTTCTTCTGAAGAGATGGAGAAATATTTTCAAACTTTGGAGCAATTCTTTTGGTAAGTCTTCTTCTTTTTTATCCTGCTCTTCACCTCATCTTCTATCTTCAGCAGAAGACAACCTGAGCAAATGTAGATGGGTAGAGACTTACTGTATCCAATGAGAAGTTGAGGTTTGGGTGTGTTCCTGGAATAGCAGCAAATTAATGGTGGCATTGCAGGGGATACCCTGATCGATAAAATGAAGACTTGTTCTATTGCATTTATAGAAAGACTGCATAAGTCACCTTATGTTGATGTGTTAATGGTTACTTCTAAAATGTATAATAAGAATAAATGCATATATAAGATGTATTTATAAACTTGTAAAAAAGTATATTACTAAATGTAACTTATAGGTGAAATTGCAGTACAATTTATATTATAAACAAATGGTGAAATTCATTAAAAAACAAAGGTTACAGGAACTTCATAGTTAAGAAATAGTATTAAAAAACTAAGAAATTCACAGAAAAAAACAGTACCCGGGTGACAATGATTTTTATGTTTTAATACAATGGTATTTTAGAACCTGATGATACTCACAGTTGAAAGGAAGAGAGGAAGATACAGGACTTTATTGAACAGCACTTTAAGATCAAGTACTGTGTGTTGGAAATGATCCTGAACCTTTGGTAGCATGTGTCAATGAAGCGCATTAATCAAAGCATATTTCACTTTAGAGCAACCTTTATGAACTCAGATCTAATAATGGTGAACTCCGGTTTACTTATGCTTTAAAAAACGTGATACTATTGCACTATAGCTATTCAGAATGTATGGTGAATAACTGTGCTAACACAGTAAGAAGGGATGGAATACTTTGGCAACCAAAGATATTCAAAGATGAACTGAAGAAATGAAGTTGTAGCATTTCATAGTACAGGATCATAAAAACTGGTACTGTGTGCTAAATAGTATCCGAAGTGTGTGGTAGAGCATGTATCTAATAAACAGTTTGCACTTTAGAACAACCCTATGTAACTTGGATCTAATAACAGGGAAATATGCTTTCTACACTTTATGCTATGACACTTTAAAATCTGACACTATTGCACCTTAGTAAATCAGAATTAGTAGCCAACAACCCAGAAAAAACAGCTGCATGGATTGGGATATTTCTCTATTTTTTCTATGATTGAAGTTGGATAAAACAGAAGGGAAAGAATGGCTACAATCTTTACAGATTATTATAATTGATGCTTACAATTCACTATAGACAGATCGCATAAAGGGAATCCGAGATAAGGAGGATGTGAGATCCCATCCTTAATGAGTACTTTACTCCGAAAAGGCCGCAACCACATTATTGCACAATCTCTCTGGTTGAAGGTCTCAAACCTAGAGTTAGAAGATCACAAAAGAAGATCATAATCAGGGATGGAACAACCATGTGTGAACTTGATCAACAGAAGTTTATCCAGAGAATAGCTCAGAATAACCCAATTTATGCAGAGACAAAGATAAGGAGATAAAAGGAATCAACAAGAAAATAATAAGAATCATTTGTAGATCAATTATGGTGATTTACTCGTAAAAATACCTGTTTATAAATATTTATACACATCTGGTACATAGCATGGTGAATGTATAAATGTATGAATAAACGTGATGCAAAATATAGATACTTTTTTAACAGAAGTGGAATGCCTGCTTTAGGTTGGAAAAGTAAAAGAGAAAATAAGGATTTTGTAATTGTAATTCGGGAGATATGATAATCTTCGAAAAGTCACTGCTTCACAAAGGCATTGAACACAAAAAGACTTATTTTTAAGCCCCTTGCACCACAGGTGCGTCACTTTTTTATATATGGGAAAAAGTGATGTACCGGCGGTTCAAGGGGCTTATAATAAGCCCCATATTTTATATATATTTAAATATATATATATATATATATATATATATATATATATATATATATATATATATATCCATGCTCGTGCTTGGTTGGTCGTTTGTTTGAAAAGCACTCGACAAGCACCAAGGTGTTCCAAGCATCACCTTTATTAAACGGAAAGGAAAACGTCTCTCTACTGCTTACACAGTTCCCACTACGTACGCCGACGCGTTTCGAGGCAATCCTCTCTTCAGGGCTGGTAGTGGAAAAATGCACCTCCGATCACTCCCTGCTGAAAGCACCATGTGATATACCATGTGGTCGGTTGTCACCTGTGCGATGAGCAAAGTATTATGGGCAATGTAGTGTCGGCTTTGAATAAGAGTGCAACTTCCTGCTGAACGGAGCCCCCGAATGAGCCCCGGCAGATTAACGTAGTGCATTTTTCCACTACCAGCCCTGAAGAGAGGATTGCCTCGAAACGCGTCGGCGTACGTAGTGGGAACTGTGTAAGCAGTAGAGAGACGTTTTCCTTTCCGTTTAATAAAGGTGATGCTTGGAACACCTTGGTGCTTGTCGAGTGCTTTTCAAACAAACGACCAACCAAGCACGAGCATGGATTTATTGGCGGCGGTCGTGCCGTCGAAGAGCACCACCCCGAGAACCTGGGGGCCCCAGGGGCTAACATCTGCTGGCCTCTAATTGGGGACTAACACCAAGGAATTGAGGACTACGTTAATCTGCCGGGGCTCATTCGGGGGCTCCGTTCAGCAGGAAGTTGCACTCTTATTCAAAGCCGACACTACATTGCCCATAATACTTTGCTCATCGCACAGGTGACAACCGACCACATGGTATATCACATGGTGCTTTCAGCAGGGAGTGATCGGAGGTGCATTTTTCCACTACCAGCCCTGAAGAGAGGATTGCCTCGAAACGCGTCGGCGTACGTAGTGGGAACTGTGTAAGCAGTAGAGAGACGTTTTCCTTTCCGTTTAATAAAGGTGATGCTTGGAACACCTTGGTGCTTGTCGAGTGCTTTTCAAACAAACGACCAACCAAGCACGAGCATGGATTTATTGGCGGCGGTCGTGCCGTCGAAGAGCACCACCCCGAGAACCTGGGGGCCCCAGGGGCTAACATCTGCTGGCCTCTAATTGGGGACTAACACCAAGGAATTGAGGACTACGTTAATCTGCCGGGGCTCATTCGGGGGCTCCGTTCAGCAGGAAGTTGCACTCTTATTCAAAGCCGACACTACATTGCCCATAATACTTTGCTCATCGCACAGGTGACAACCGACCACATGGTATATCACATGGTGCTTTCAGCAGGGAGTGATCGGAGGTGCATTTTTCCACTACCAGCCCTGAAGAGAGGATTGCCTCGAAACGCGTCGGCGTACGTAGTGGGAACTGTGTAAGCAGTAGAGAGACGTTTTCCTTTCCGTTTAATAAAGGTGATGCTTGGAACACCTTGGTGCTTGTCGAGTGCTTTTCAAACAAACGACCAACCAAGCACGAGCATGGATTTATTGGCGGCGGTCGCGCCGTCGAAGAGCACCACCCCGAGAACCTGGGGGCCCCAGGGGCTAACATCTGCTGGCCTCTAATTGGGGACTAACACCAAGGAATTGAGGACTACGTTAATCTGCCGGGGCTCATTCGGGGGCTCCGTTCAGCAGGAAGTTGCACTCTTATTCAAAGCCGACACTACATTGCCCATAATACTTTGCTCATCGCACAGGTGACAACCGACCACATGGTATATCACATGGTGCTTTCAGCAGGGAGTGATCGGAGGTGCATTTTTCCACTACCAGCCCTGAAGAGAGGATTGCCTCGAAACGCGTCGGCGTACGTAGTGGGAACTGTGTAAGCAGTAGAGAGACGTTTTCCTTTCCGTTTAATAAAGGTGATGCTTGGAACACCTTGGTGCTTGTCGAGTGCTTTTCAAACAAACGACCAACCAAGCACGAGCATGGATTTATTGGCGGCGGTCGTGCCGTCGAAGAGCACCACCCCGAGAACCTGGGGGCCCCAGGGGCTAACATCTGCTGGCCTCTAATTGGGGACTAACACCAAGGAATTGAGGACTACGTTAATCTGCCGGGGCTCATTCGGGGGCTCCGTTCAGCAGGAAGTTGCACTCTTATTCAAAGCCGACACTACATTGCCCATAATACTTTGCTCATCGCACAGGTGACAACCGACCACATGGTATATCACATGGTGCTTTCAGCAGGGAGTGATCGGAGGTGCATTTTTCCACTACCAGCCCTGAAGAGAGGATTGCCTCGAAACGCGTCGGCGTACGTAGTGGGAACTGTGTAAGCAGTAGAGAGACGTTTTCCTTTCCGTTTAATAAAGGTGATGCTTGGAACACCTTGGTGCTTGTCGAGTGCTTTTCAAACAAACGACCAACCAAGCACGAGCATGGATATATATATATATATATATATATATATATATATATATATATATATATTCACTGAAAAAACCATAGGTTTCAGGGGTGTTATAGTTAGCTGGACTTTTCACTTGTACAAAACCATTGAAATTCCCCCGTTATAGTTAGTTCAGCTAACTATAACTCGCGCGCCCGCAATGCACTGCTGATGACGTCACATATTACATCACTCATGACATGGTCAGTGACATCACTCATGACATCACTGATGACATCTCAAATGACATCACTGATGACATCACTGATGACATCATCCAGTGAATGTGTGTTTTTCTGAAAATTAAATATGTTTTATATATGTGTATCTCAAGGTTGATGGAAGAATACATTTGTATATAAGTGTCTAAATGGATGATTTGTTTTTGAAAAATTGATTGTGTAACTGACTGATTAAGTGTATCATAGTGAATACATGGCTTAGTGAGTAATGTTTAAATATGTAAATATCTGTATCAGTCTCTCACTTTGTGTATAAGTGGCTGCATGGGTTGGTGAGTAGCTACATGGGTGTCTATACAGGTTATTAGTTGGTTTTTTGAGTATCAGTCTGAGTGTCTGCATGGTTCGGTGGGGGGTATTACGTAGTGCATAGGTGCATGAATGAGTGACTCACTGTTTGTATGTGTTGAACACAGCATGTGTGCAGGACTGTATGAGTGGATGAGTGTGTGTATGGGTGTGTTAGTGAGTGAATGACTGTCTCAATAGTGTCTTTATGAGTAAATACATATGTTTTAAACTAGTATATGTGACTATTGGTGTATATAAGTGAGTAAATGTGAGAGTGAGAGATTGAAAGAGTTCCTGTATGAATAAGTATGTGTTTCTATAAGTGATTGTTTAAAAGACTTAGTATGTGTAAGTTTCCGTAGAAGTAAGTGTGGTGGTGTGTGTATAACTGTATATGCAAGTAAATGTATGTTTGATTCTTTATTAGCATGAGTGACTATGTGTGTGAGTAACTCTATGGATGAGTGGCATTGTGTAACAGGATGTATAGGTGTATGAGTACATATGATGAGTGAGTACATGTATGAGTGACTGTATAAGACTGTTGGTGAATGAGTGGATGTGTATGTGGATCTTAGAATTACTGAAGAGGTTGTTGTAACTGATATTGGTATGTCCATTGTTTTGAAAATTTTAGTCTCTATTTTTGAATGTGTGTATGAAAGGTTATATTAGGGTGAGATGAGGTCTGCCACTCTATCACAAGGATGATGTCATCAGTGATGTCATCAGTGATGTCATTTGAGATGTCATGAGTGATGTCATGAGTGATGTCACTGACCATGTCATGAGTGATGTAATATGTGACGTCATCAGCAGTGCATTGCGGGCGCGCGAGTTATAGTTAGCTGAACTAACTATAACGGGGGAATTTCAATGGTTTTGTACAAGTGAAAAGTCCAGCTAACTATAACACCCCTGAAACCTATGGTTTTTTCAGTGAATTTCTGAGGTTTTTTAAATGCTAATTCCTAACTATAACGTGCCTGAAACCTATGTTTTTTTCTGTGAATTTCAAAGGTTTTTTAAATGCTAATTTCTAACTATGCCTACAGAGATAGGACATGTGAAGAAAGAAGAAAAAATGCACAGAAAGAAACAAAAGAAGTGCAGAAAGAAGCAACAGAAGTCCTCAAATACGAAGATAAGTGCAGGAAGAAGGATAACGTGCAGAAAGAACAAAAAGAAGAGCAGAAAGAAGCCTTGTTGCAAAATCATCCTGTACCCTCAACTTTTTCAGACGGATACTGGTGGTAACTGAGTCTGACTAACCAGTCCTACAGCCAGTGCTATGTTAAAAGACACTTAGAATACAGTGAAAACACCTACATACACTAGGGAACATTATGCGTTGGGGTCCCCCTGTGATTAGCCTGACCTCCTCTGTAAGCCCCTAGTATATAATAGGGCATGGGGATTAAAACTACCTCTTAAAACAGGCCACAGGGCGTTTTTGCACACGTTAACTCAGGCCCCGTCCCCTCCCTTCACCACTGTGTAAACACGCCCTGTGTCCGTTTTTAGTTGGGAGATTAAGTTCATTTGAATCCTGAGGGTCCCTAGGGTCCAACTAGCCCACTAGGTACCTCCAGTAAGTGCCACAGAGCTGCGTTGCAGAGAGGTGTAAAAAGTGGCACGGCCTGGACCACCTCTCTGCAATGCAGCTCAGTGGCGCTTACTGGAAGCACTTGGTGGGCTAGTTAGCCCCCAGGGGCCCTCAGTATTGAAGGGAAATTATATCCCCAATTTAAAACGTGCCATAGTGCGTGTTTGCACACGTCACCTCAGGTCCCGTCCCCTCCCTTCACCACTGTGTAAACGCGCCCTGTGGCTGTTCTGAGTTGAGAGATTAAGTCCCCTTGAATCCTAAGGGTCCCTAGGGTCACACTAGACCACTAGGTACCTCCAGTAAGCGCCACAGAGCTGCGTTGCAGAGAGGTGTAAAAAGGGGCTGGCCTCAGAACACCTGTCTGCAGCGCAGCTCCCTGGCGCATACTGGAGATGCCTGTTGGGGGCGCGAGTGCTGCACGGAGGGGGCATGGCCTCCGGCACGATGCCAGTCTTTTATTTATTTTAATTTTTTAAGAAGGAGGGCAGTGTGGTTCCCCTTCTTATTCTAATTTATTGGCCCTGATGACCCCATCCCCCAGGGCCTGTCTCCTAATTATATTTATTTGACCCCAATCCCCAGGGCCGGCCACTGTTTTTTATTATTTAAAAAAAATATATATTTATAGACACACCTAGGACATGCTGGACAAACCGTACGTACCTATCACCATGACGATTTGCGTGATATTCATTAAAAGGCGACTATGCATGCAATGAATCCACGTGGAATGTATTTACACCACTAGTGAAGCTCTGACATGTCTGATGCCCTACAGTGCCTAATCCCGGTAGACACCCTTGTCGTTTATTTATACAAACATGGGTAGCTATTGACGGGCACATTTAATACACATGCACACCAAGCCATTCAAAGGGGATTCGACAAAAATTCGACCAAAACTATGCAAGAAACCCCCCTCACGGTTAATAAAACACACATCCACTGCCGGATGTGTAATACTTTTTTTTTTACTCTCTGGAAAGGGGACGAACATCACTTGAGAGTCACAGCGCGCTCCTGACAGAGCCCAATGCTGTGTTACACCCACCATTGCCTGCTGAGTGCCACACACCTCTGTGTTGTATTCCACTAGCTAGTGCATATGCTATGACACTCTCTAGCCCATGTGCACTGTAACACCACCCCGTGAATATGTCATGCCACACTTGTGTTCGCACGGGTTATATTGCCCCATCTAACGTGCCTTCCTCGATGCCTATGTTATAACGCACAGTGCTATGCCATACATATTACAATCTGGGATCCATATCTTTGTCACAGTGCATATGCAACGTTACACTCCCCAGCACATATGTTATATTACAACTTTAGAGACTAGTTAGGTTACACAACACTGCCCTGTGCATATTACACTCCAAGGCGCATATCGCATAGCACGCATTAGTGCCTGTGCTATCTCGCGCTCTCCAATGAATCTGTCATTGCGCACAATGTATTGCATATTATATTTCACGCCTGGTTCATCTTATATCACACTTTTTGGTGCATTGTTTATACCATACACTATATCTAGTTTTCATTTTCAATCGTGCTCTCAGGACTATGTTCTATATAACAATGTGTTTACCTACCCTTTTCACGGGCATTACATTTTGCGATAGGGGGTGGAGGGTCAGGGGGTGTTTCTGCCAAGTAAGCCCAGAGTCACAGTCACAAACGTCCTCTTCTTCCTGAATAAAAGTGAGATTATGCTGCATACTTGTTCATATTTTAAGTAGTTCGCACAGACACAATGTTTTAAAAACAATAAAGTTCCTAATACCCGCCTTCTCTGAACAGTTAGCTTGCTGCCCCATCCCCCTCCTCCCTATCCTCTGTTGTGTGAATCCATGGACTAGTCTCCTCCCTCCTGCCATGCCTGGTCCGATGTGCTGCCACTGCCCTCAATTTAGTATGATGTACCAGTCCACTCCTCCTGCCCTCCATTGCCCAATTCTATGCCCCATCATTGACCTCCTGCTTAAACTCTGTGCTTAGCTTGCTGCCCCTGTTCTCCTTCCCCCTGCCCTCCGATGTCTTTGTGCATGCCCCTGTTCCATCCTTTTTGCCCACCATGTCCCATGGACCTGCCACTCCTATCTACTCTGAGTGTTCTGTTGAGCTGCCACTCCCCTCCCACCTGCCTAGCATTGTCAGATGACTGTAACCTGTCCCTGCCACCTCCACCCTGCCTGTCCACATGCCATGCCCCTATCCTCTTCCTCCTGTCCTACATGGTCCATTTTACTGCCACACCCTTCTGCCCTCCCTGGTCTGTTGTGCTGCAACTGCTCCTCCTGCCTGCCCCGTGTGGTCTGTTGTGAGGCCCCTTCCCCTGAACTTTCTTGTCTGTGCACAGGTCCTGACCCTCCCTTCTATCCTCCATCGTCCTTTGTGCATGCCCCTGCACCCTCCTTCTTGCCCATCATAGCCATTGTGCTGCCACTAACCCTCCCACGTGCCATGCATGGTCTTCTGTGCTGCCATGGCCCCTCCCACCTTCCCTGTGTGGTCAGTTAGCTGCCCCTGACCCCCTCCCACCTTCCCTCCATGGTCTGTGTGTATGCCATCACAGTCTCACTGTTGCTTTTCATGGTGTGTCTTGCTTCTAGTGCCCATCCTGCCTGACCTCCATGGCTATCTTGCTGCTCCTGCCCTGCCCCCTTGCCCCCAGCCCTCTGTTTACATGTGCAGACCCCTACTCCCTCCCTCCTGGCTTGTCTGTTCCATTGTAATGCCCCTGATCCGTCCCTCCTGCCCTTTATGGTCTGTTATGCTGCAGCTTTCTCTCCTGTCTGTCCATTATGGTCAGCTAGCTACCATTGCCTCTTGCCCCTCTGTTCTCTGTTGTCCATGTGCATGGTCCTGTCCCCTCCCTCTTGCTTTCTATGGATTGTTGTGCTGCACTCCCGTCCTGCATGCCCTGTGTGGTGTATTGTGCTGCTGCAAACCCTGATGCCTGCCCTGCAGGGTCAGTTTGGTGCACCTCTCCATGTCCCTCCTGTCCTCTGTTATCCAAGTCCATGTCCCTATCCCATTTCCTTCCATGATCCAATATACCATACTTGCAAACATTTTGAACTTGGTAAGAGGGAGATTTTGAAAAAAAACTGGGGTATTGATTTTCCCCTTTGAGTTACATTGAAAAAGAGGATATTGTAGACAGGAGACAGATCAAATAAAGCCCATTTGAGCTTAAAAACATTGGACGTTTCCTGGCTGAATCGGGTCTGTTGGCATGTATGGTTGTACTACCATTGCCTCTTCCTTCTGCCCACAATGGACTATTACATTGCCACAGCCTTGAAGGAGGGTAGATCTTGTATCACAGGGGGCCCCTGGCCCGTTCTGTCCACACCTGAAGCATGAGACCCTTGTCCTTGCCCTGCCAGCCGCATTTGTAGGCCGTATTAAATTGACCAGCGGGTCCTGTGTTGCTATATAATTATCCTGAGACATCCTTACCACTCAGCCAGCATAAAACCCCTGTGTAGGCCCTTCTGTTCAATATGTAGGCCTCTTTGTTAAATTGACCATAGCTCTGCAATTTTAGTGTATAGCAGTCTGAAGGCAGGTCTGCGAGGCCTTCTGCTCCAAACTAGTAGCCCCTACCCTACCCGAGTGCTCCGTTCTCGGTATCAAAGTTCAACATCCCCCTGAAGCTGTCGACATACAGTAGGCTGCATCCTGGACTGGTACTTGCTTCCTGGACAGGTTTCCCGCTTTTAAGGAAGTGGCAACCGCAGAGCGTCAAGTTAGGAGATCTGAGGAGATTTTATACATGAATATATTGAATTCCCGTACAATACCCATTATTTTCTGCTTGCTCTATGGAACTTACAATAAGCGATTGGCCTAAGAGACTGACCTTTTCACCCAGTCCATTGTCAGCATTAAGTGGGTAAATGACGAAATGTCTGGTAAAATCTGCAGACGAAGCTTTTGGGTAGCATACGTAGGTAGATGTAGCGTGCAAAGGAGCCCACAAAATGATATAAAAAGGGAGCACCCACAGATATCGACGGACTACCTCGCCGTCTGTATGTAGGTTAACAGGCTGTGCAGGTTTTCCCCAAGAGCTGGGAGCTCTTGTCTTCCTTTGCTTAAAATGTCTTGCTCTGCTTTGCTTGAAGTATCTTATTCTATTTTACCTATATGAAATGTCATGTTATGTTTAACCATTGTTCTCTTTACTTTTGCATTTAAAAGATTTTGTATTGTAATTGCAGGAATGCTTGCTCTAAGAGTAAACGTGAGTGTTCCTAGGTAACATTTTCCTTGGTGTAACTTGTTTCTCATGATGCATTTATAGATGTGTTTTCTCTCTCTCTCTGTCAGTACATTAATTGAGATACAGAGAATATCATGACAGCTGTATGATTATCTGGATTCTGTATTTTGTACTTTATGTCTCTATTCTACGGTTTCTTTGAAGTTGCATCTTCTCATTAAACTGCCATTGTATTCTGCCTCCAATTCCATGTCTCATATGTCTGTTTTCTTCATTTTTGGAGCAAGCGTTCCTAGGCACCCCGGCTCAAATTAAGGTGCCCCTTTTGTCCCTGACTCACTCTCCTGCTCAGTTCTGTGGTGGCTCCCGGGGCTCTGGGGACCGCCCCTAGCTTCCTTGACCCGTAATAGATCTTCCCTCCAACAGCCTCTCTTGCAAGTCCTGTATTGTTGGTTTGTTGCCCCTGCCCCCCTTTCCACTGCCCTCCATAGTCTGTTGTGCTTCCACGGCCCTTCCTGCCTGCTCAGTGTGGTTAAATTGTTGCCTTGGCACCCTCCTACCTGCCTTCAATTTTCAGAGTCCGTGCCCCTGGCCTCTGCCTCTCAACAGTATCCTAATGAACAACTAGATTGCTAACATTCTATATTTATTACAAAAGTGTGGAACGCCTGACATCATCTTGATGTAATCAAAACTGTAATACCTAGAGCATTTCCTTTAGAAATTACATATATGAGAGGGTCTTATTGGCATCAAAATTATGGTTAGTGCTCTAAAAGACTAAAATAAGGACATTTTTTCGGAGTTTTCAAATAGCGACAAAGCACTTTTAAATTATTTGTTATCTTTATGTTTTTGTAACCAGTTGACCACTTGATTAAATGTTGCACTTAGGGGAGAGGATGTGGTGTTACTTCCAGAACTGCAGACTTTGCAACTGGGGAACCAGGTTGAAGTTTCTGCTTCAGCTCGACATTCTGTGATTCTGGTCAAATCACTTAGTCTCCCCATGTCTACAACCAAAATGAATTTGTTCTTGTGTGATGTAACCAATGCTCATGTAAAGCACTCCAATACCTGACAAGTCTGCACTATATAACACTGCAAAAACACAAAATAATAAGTGTTTTGCACACTTCTGTCATTGGGCTATATTTGGGCTATATCTGGGTGGTTTTGGGCTACATTTGGGCTTTTTTGTCTCCGGTGGCCATCTTGGGAGATTTATTTGTTATGAAGTTTCCTAATTTCCTCATGTACTGCAGTCTCCTCAGTAGGAAATGCTTTCAGTTTTTTACTTTGATTCCATCATGAAGGTATTCAGATATGTCACACATGTGCCATAAATTCTGAATGTTAGCACTCTAGTTGCTCATTAGATCACTGTAGTAAAACTACTGTTCACCATGGAAGTCTGCTCCTGGTATTAAAAGTGCATGTTTCAGTCTGCATGTCAGAATTCTTTAATGAAATAGAAGAGGATTTGAGAAGTCACTCAAAATGTGCCCTAATTTTCTTTCTTCAGCATTAATCATAATTTCTATGGCAAAATGAACCCCCTCATTGTGTTCCTTTTTAAATTAAATGTTTTAAGTGTTACCAGTTTATTCCAATCAAGATGGCTTCAGGTGTGCCATACTTTTGTCATAATGAAGACAGTAAGCGCTCTAGTTGTTTTTAAGAACATTCTTGGACATTCTGTCATTGGGCTATACTTGGGCTACAAAATGGCCACAGAGACAAAAGAGCCCAAATGTAGCCCAAATATCACCAAGATGTAGCCAAAGTATAGCCCAATGACAGAATATTCCAGAGTGTTCTAACGAACAACTAGGGCGCTAACAGTCTTACTTATGACAAAAGTATGGCACACCTGAAGCCATCTTGATTGGAATAAAGTGGTAACACTTAAAACATTTAATTTACAAAGGAACAAAATGAGAGGGTTCATTTTGCCATAGAAATTATGATTAGTGCTGCAGAAAGAAAAATTAGGGCACATTTTGACTTCTCAAATCCTCTTCTATTTCATAAAAAAATTCTGACATGCAGACTGAAACATGCACTTTGAATACCAGCAGCAGACTTCCCTGTTGAGCAGTAGCTTTACTACAGTGATCTAATGAGCAACTAGAGTGCTAACATTCAGAATTTATGGCAAATGTGTGACACTTCTGAATGCCTTCTTGATGGAACCAAAGTAAAAAACTGAAAGTATTTCCTACTAAGGAGACTGCAGTAAATGAGGAAATTAGGAAACTTCATAACAAATAAATCTCCCATGATGGCCACCAGAGACAAAAGAGCCCAAATGTAGCCCAAATATCACCAAGATGTAGCCCAAGTATAGCCCAAAGACAGAATGTCCCAGAGTGTTATAACGAACAACTAGAGCGATAACAGTCTTACTTATGACAAAAGTATGGCGCACCTGAAGCCATCTTGATTGTAATAAAGTGGTAACACTTAAAACATTTAATTTAAAATGGAACAAAATGAGGGGGTTCATTTTGCCATTGAAATTATGATTAGTTCTGCAGAAAAAAAAATCAGGGCACATTTTGACTTCTCAAATCCTCTTCTATTTCATAAACAAATTCTGACATGCAGACTGACAAATGCACTTTGAATACCAGCAGCAGACTTCCCTGGTGAGCAGTAGTTTTACTACAGTGATCTAATGAGCAACTAGAGTGCTAACATTCAGAATTTATGGCAAATGTGTGACACATCTGAATGCCTTCTTGATGGAACCAAAATAAAAAACTGAAAGTATTCCCACTGAGGAGACTGCAGTAAATGAGGAAATTAGGAAACTTCATAACAAATAAATCTCCCAAGATGGCCACCAGAGACAAAAGAGCCCAAATGTAGCCCACATATCACCCAGATGTAGCCCAAGTATAGCCCGATGACAGAATGTCCCAGAGTGTTCTTAAGAACAACTAGAGCGCTTACTGTCTTACTTATGACAAAAGTATGGCGCACCTGAAGCCATCTTGATTGGAATAAACTGGTAACACTTAAAACTTCATAACAAATATATCTCCCAAGAGGGCCACCAGAGACAAAAGAGCCCAAATGCAGCACAAATATCACCCAGATGTAGCCCACATGTAGCCCAATGACAGAAGTGTGCAAAACACTTATTTTTTGTGTATTTGCAGTTTTATATAGTGCAGACTTGTCAGGTATTGGAGTGCTTTACATGAGCATTGGTTACATCACACAAGATCAAATTCATTTTGGTTGTAGACATGGGGAGATCAAGTGATTTGACCAGAATCACAGAATGTTGAGCTGAAGCAGAAACTCCAACCTGGTTCCCCAGTTGCAAAGTCTGCAGCTCTGGAAGTAACACCACATCCTCTCCCCTAGGTGCAACATTTAATCAAGTGGTCAACTGGATAAAAAAAACATAAAGATTACAAATAATTTAAAAGTTCTTTGTCGCTATTTGAAAACTCAGAAAATATGTCCTCATTTTAGTTTTTTAGAGCACTAACGATAATTTTGATGCAAATAAGACCCTCTCGTATATGTAATTTCTAAAGGAAATACTCTAGGTATTACAGTTTTGATAACATCAAGATGACATCAGGCGTTCCACACTTTTGTAATAAATATAGAATGTTAGCAATCTAGTTGTTCATTGGGATACTGTTCAGAGGCAAAGGCCAAGGGCACGGACTCTGAAAATTGAAGGCAGGTAGGAGAGTGCAGAGGCAACAATTTTACCACACTGGGCAGGCAGGAAGGGCAGTGGCAGCACAACAGACTATGGAGGGCAGTGGAAAGGGGGGCAGGGGCAACAAACCAACAATACAGGACTGGCAAGAGAGGCTGTGGCAATGTAATAGACCTGTAAGACCTGGGGTCTCCAGGCCCTATGGGGCGGTAACGTGACACGAGCAGTCGGGCCACCAAAGGTCTGTGTGTAAAGCAACCATACAACACGCACCTCACATGGGACAAGGAACACACACAATAAGTGACGCCACACGGTAGGAATTAAGTAAATACACAAGTTTATCCAAGCAGAGCACGTTAGATGCAGTTCATGAGGTAGCAGTACATTTCATAAGCTGGTAATACCACAAATGACATTCAGTATATTTCAGTACGGCCTGAGGTACAATTACCCTTCACCTGGAGGTACATGCGCGCTTCGCTTTCCTGTAGCGCCTTAAGGAGGTGATGATGGCGCTAGGCGCGCTAACTGGTGGCGACCTCAGAACGGGGCATCTAGCATAGGGCTACTCGTAATAGATGTCATTTAGCATTTCGTTATGGACCATGAATAACAGCGCGCTACTCGTAATCAATAGCACGTAGTACTTCAACATGGGCGTAAATAACAGCGCGCTACTCGTAATCAATAGCACGTGGTACTTCAATATGGAACATGACTAACAGAGCGCTACTCGTAAACACCACCACGTAGCACTTCAATATGGCACATGAATAACAGAGTGCTACTCGTAATCACCAACACGTAGCACTTCAATATGGCACATGAATAACAGAGCGCTACTCGTAATCACCAACACGTAGCACTTCCATACAGCACACGAATAACAGAGCGCTACTTGTAATCACCAACACATAGCATTTCAATACGGCACATGGATAACAGAGCGCTACTTGTAATGGTGGGCGCTGAGTCAAGGCGCCTCACGGAGCTTTCAGCGGGCGGTGCCTGGGACAGGAGGAGCGAGTCTATCGGCTCCGGTGCAGTTCGTAGGGCACCTCGCTTCAAAGCAGTCACGGGGACACAAGGAGAGGATCCCTCGGCGGGGTCTCTCCGTCGCGCTGGCAGGGGGAACTCCCACGGAGAGGGGACCCGGGCTGAGGGTGCGGTGCGGTTCCCGACCAGTAGGGGGCGCACCAGGGGCAATCCCAGCCTCCGGGCTTACCTCGTTCTCGGCGTCCGACGGCGTCCGCTCCAGCGACGATGAGAGAACTCGGCACCAGGCCTCGCGCACCTTCTCTCACAGCTGCGACGGCAGCGGCGGGGCCCCGGGCTTCTCACGGGCCTCGTGACTCTGCAGGGCACTTCTTCCGGCCTCCGGGCCGCGGCGGTGAGCGCACTGGCTTCCACGTCACAGGGGGGGGGCTCAAGTTAAGGTTGGGGACTCCGCGCTCAGCGGAGCATGCTGCCGGGGGTCCCAGGCCAGGTCAGGGAGCGCAGGGGTCTCAGCGCCAATACCTGGTCGATCCCCGGTGGCTCTTCAATCTGCTTTGCATACGGCTTCAGGGGTCAGTCTGGACACGCAGTCTCAGCGCTTGGCATATAAGTTTAAGAGTTCAATCTGGACACGCAGTCTCAGTGCTTGGCATATAAGTTTAAGAGTTCAATCTTGACACGCATTCTCAGTGCTTGGCATATAAGTTTAAGAGTTCAATCTGGACACGCAGTCTCAGTGCTTGGTATATAAGTTCTGTCCTCAGATGTTAGATAGAGTCTTGTTGGCGCAGATGTATCTGGCGCCCTTAAAGGGTTCTGTTACAGGGGGGTAGGGATGGAGAGGGCGACTAGATCCTTCCTAGTCAGGCTGGCAGAGAGTCTCTGGGTCCTCCTACTGCTGGGCAAGATCAGTGGGTTTCACAGGGTCCCTCACTCACTTAAGAGGCAGCACCTAAATCCTGTCACTCTCAGAGGCATAAGTCCCTGGCTAGGCCCTACCGCCTACACTCCTGGTGGATTCTTCCAGCTCTGCTTCACCCCAATGGCCAACTCACCACAAAAGTTTCCCTCCCTCACTTAAGTAGCCCTAGGTCAGGTGACCTCTAGCCAAGGCGGCAAAAGAAAAACCACACCTCCCTTCTAGAAGGTTCCAGCACATTCCAGGAGCTTCCCCACTCTACCTATGGGACAAAAAGGCGGGCTGGAGTCGCAACATTGTTGTGGGGTTCCAGCCAGCTCCTGGCAGCTAGGGTGCTACTAGAACAGGCCACTCTGCAGTAGCAGGGGCCTGTGGCAGCCATCTTGGGTGAAGGGAGCACCTGCACCTTAACACTACAAAAACGAAAACATTCAGGGAAAAAGGGCCAAGTCCAACATAACCCCCTTCCAGCCAAAAGCCAGGGTAGACCGATCAATGCCTTGATGGTCGTCCCTGCTTGGGGCGAGAAAAGGTGGACGCAGGCCCGCAACTGCAGATTCTCGTCCACTCTGGAACCCGATGGTTCCCTCTCAATCCTCCCTGGACCAACGAAACCACCCCACTGGGGCTCCCTAGCTAGTTGTGGCCAGGGCCGGCCCCCGGGCCATCCAGATGTCTCTGGCCCGTGTGGTCTCTCAGAGTGGGGGGCAGTAGCCCCAGGCCCGTAGTGCCCGATGACCACTCTCCTACTCTTCCTTGCAGTCCTAAACTGCCTCTGGTCCTTCCACCTGGGGTCCACACCCTTAGGCTGACCAGCCTTCAGGGGCGAGGCTCTCCTCCCCCTAACTCTCCTTCTGGGGTTCCTCACCCTACCCTGCGAGGCACCCTCAGACCACCACTGTCTCCTCAGTACAGGGCCTTGACCCTTCAACTGATTCCTCAACCTAGGGTCTAAACCCTTAGGCTGAGCCGGTGCCCGAGGCGAGACCTTCCTCCCTCTGCACCCCCTTCCAGATTTCAGCACCCTCCTAACGGGAAAAGAACCCCTGGAAGTCAATTTCGGGGGGACCCTGTTAACAGAGGCCCCACCCACCAGGTCAGGCAACCCCTGAGCCTGGCACCCCAGCCCAGGATCTAAATCCTGCAACTGGGCCAACCCCTGAACCTCAGGCTCGCTGGTTACAATCGCCCTGGGTCCTCCTGACACTAGGGGCTCCCTTTCCTCGGGCGGCACATCGGGACAGCCTAGGCTCCCAACCTGGGGCTCCCTTGCGGAACTCTCCAGGCCCTGAGACTGCGGTTGGGGCACCTTGGGACACCTCCCCGTCTCACTCCTTCCTACGCATAGGTCGTGAGGCCCTACAACCCTCTCTCCCTGGGACCTAGCTGGGCTATCTGCCATCTCCCCCACCTCGCTGGGTTGGAAGAGCCCTGCACCACCCCCTTCAGGGTCACCCACCAATGCCTCCTCAGACACCCTGGTGATGTCATCCTGGGGTAAATAAAATTCCAGCTCCTGTGGAGCTTTCGGTATGCTGCCACCAGTGTCCTCACTGGACACATTCATCTGGAGGGCACGCAACTCCAGCTCTTTTAGCCGAAGCTCGTGCGCCATCTTCATTTCCTCCATTGCCCACCTCTTATTTTCTCTTTCCTGTTCCACTCTGGCCAATTCCCATTTTCTTTCTCGCTCCAACTTGGCCAGCTCCCATTTTAACCGACTCTCCTTCCTCCTGTCCTCGTACTCCTCTGGGGACGCGCTCCTCCTCGACCCTGTCCTACTACTGGCCCCAGAACGTATCCCTGGGGGCACATTTTCAGACACATCTACATTCAATATGTCGATCACTTCTTGGGCGCTCTCCTCCTGAGGTGCATCTGGCGCCTCCCGTCCCTCATCCCCTCTCCCGTCTGGGTGGGCTTCTACCCATGCCCTAATGGCGGTGCGGAGTTACGGTCCTTTGGCCTTCCGTACCCCAGGGACCCCCATCCCCTGCCCGAACTCCCTTAGTTGCTTCACTGAGTACCCGTCGAGGTCAGCTAACCGGAATTCCATTCTGGCAGGTGGGGACCTAGACACTAAGGAGAAAATTTCTTAGGGTATAGGTAACAGTTCTCAGCTAACCAGGCTTCCTGTACTCTCAACCTGGACAGTGGAAATAAAAAACAGAATGCAGCAATCAATGGTTTCAGAGCTCTGGAACAATTAGGCGTTTAATTGTGGCGCCCTTCGCCTCACGGAAGGGTGCTGTATGGTCACAGGTCCTAAGGATCCCCCCGTGCGCCAACAATGTAAGACCTGGGGTCTCCAGGCCCTATGGGGCGGTAACGTGACACGAGCGGTCGGGCCACCAAAGGTCTGTGTGTAAAGCAACCATACAACACGCACCTCACATGGGACAAGGAACACACACAATAAGTGACGCCACACGGTAGGAATTAAGTAAATACACAAGTTTATCCAAGCAGTGCACGTTAGATGCAGTTCATGAGGTAGCAGTACATTTCATAAGCTGGTAATACCACAAATGACATTCAGTATATTTCAGTACTGCCTGAGGTACAATTACCCTTCACCTGGAGGTACATGCGCGCTTCGCTTTCCTGTAGCGCCTTAAGGAGGTGATGATGGCGCTAGGCGCGCTAACTGGTGGCGACCTCAGAACGGGGCATCTAGCATAGGGCTACTCGTAATAGATGTCATTTAGCATTTCGTTATGGACCATGAATAACAGCGCGCTACTCGTAATCAATAGCACGTAGTACTTCAACATGGGCGTAAATAACAGCGCGCTACTCGTAATCAATAGCACGTGGTACTTCAATATGGAACATGACTAACAGAGCGCTACTCGTAAACACCACCACGTAGCACTTCAATATGGCACATGAATAACAGAGCGCTACTCCTAATCACCAACACGTAGCACTTCAATATGGCACATGAATAACAGAGCGCTACTCGTAATCACCAACACGTAGCACTTCAATATGGCACATGAATAACAGAGCGCTACTCGTAATTACCAACACGTAGCACTTCCATACAGCACACAAATAACAGAGCGCTACTTGTAATCACCAACAGGTAGCATTTCAATACGGCACATGGATAACAGTGCGCTACTTGTAATGGTGGGCGCTGAGTACTTCAATGTGGGGTAGGACAGTCAAGGCGCCTCACGGAGCTTTCAGCGGGCGGTGCCTGGGACAGGAGGAGCGAGTCTATCGGCTCCAGTGCAGTTCGTAGGGCACCTCGCTTCAGAGCAGTCACGGGGACACAAGGAGAGGATCCCTCGGCGGGGTCTCTCCGTCGCGCTGGCAGGGGGAACTCCCACGGAGAGGGGACCCGGGCTGAGGGTGCGGTGCGGTTCCCGACCAGTAGGGGGCGCACCAGGGGCAATACCAGCCTCCGGGCTTACCTCGTTCTCGGCGTCCGATGGCGTCCGCTCCAGCGACGATGAGGGAACTCGGCCCCAGGCCTCGCGCACCTTCTCTCACAGCTGCGACGGCAGCGGCGGGGCCCCGGGCTTCTCACGACTCTGCAGGGCACTTCTTCCGGCCTCCGGGCCGCGGCGGTGAGCACGCTGGCATCCACGTCACAGGGGGGGGGGGGCTCAAGTTAAGGTTGGGGACTCCGCGCTCAGCGGAGCACGCTGCCGGGGGTCCCAGGCCAGGTCAGGGAGCGCAGGGGTCACAGCGCCAATACCTGGTCGATCCCCGGTGGCTCTTCAATCTGCTTTGCATACGGCTTCAGGGGTCAGTCTGGAGACGCAGTCTCAGCGCTTGGCATATAAGTTTAAGAGTTCAATCTGGACACGCAGTCTCAGTGCTTGGCATATAAGTTTAAGAGTTCAATCTGGACACGCAGTCTCAGTGCTTGGCATATAAGTTTAAGAGTTCAATCTGGACACGCAGTCTCAGTGCTTGGTATATAAGTTCTGTCCTCAGATGTTATATAGAGTCTTGTTGGCGCAGATGTATCTGGCGCCCTTAAAGGGTTCTGTTACAGGGGGGTAGGGATGGAGAGGGCGACTAGATCCTTCCTAGTCAGGCTGGCAGAGAGTCTCTGGGTCCTCCTACTGCTGGGCAAGATCAGTGGGTTTCACAGGGTCCCTCACTCACTTAAGAGGCAGCACCTAAATCCTGTCACTCTCAAAGGCATAAGTCCCTGGCTAGGCCCTACCGCCTACACTCCTGGTGGATTCTTCCAGCTCTGCTTCACCCCAATGGCCAACTCACCACAAAAGTTTCCCTCCCTCACTTAAGTAGCCCTAGGTCAGGTGACCTCTAGCCAAGGCGGCAAAAGAAAAACCACACCTCCCTTCTAGAAGGTTCCAGCACATACCAGGAGCTTCCCCACTCTACCTATGGGACAAAAAGGCGGGCTGGAGTCGCAACATTGTTGTGGGGTTCCAGCCAACTCCTGGCAGCTAGGGTGCTACTAGAACAGGCCACTCTGCAGTAGCAGGGGCTTGTGGCAGCCATCTTGGGTGAAGGGAGCACCTGCACCTTAACACTACAAAAACGAAAAAATTCAGGGAAAAAGGGCCAAGTCCAACAAGACCATTGTGGGCAGAAGGAAGAGGCAGTGGTAGTACAACCATACATGCCAACAGACCCGTTTCAGCCAGGAAACGTCTAATGTTTTTAAGCTCAAATGGGCTTTATTTGATCTGTCTCCTGTCTACAATCTCCTCTTTTTCAATGTAACTCAAAGGGGAAAATCAATACCCCAGTTTTTTTCAAAATCTCCCTCTTAACAAGTTCAAAATGTTCGCAAGTATGGTACATTGGATCATGGTAGGCAGGAGGAGTTGGGGTAGGGACATGGACTCGGATAACAGAGGACAGGAGGGTCATGGAGAGGTGCACCAAACTGACCCTACAGGGCAGGCATCAGGGTTTGCAGCAGCACAATACACCACACAGCGCATGCGGGACGGGAGTAAAGCACAACAATCCATAGAAAGCAATAGGGAGGGGACAGGACCATGCACATGGACAACAGAGAACAGAGGGGAAAGAGGCAATGGTAGCTAGCTGACCATAATGGACAGACAGGAGAGAAAGCTGCAGCATAACAGACCATAAATGGCGGAGGGACGGATCAGGGGCATTACAATGGAACAGACAAGCCAGGAGGGAGGGAATAGGGGTCTGCACATGGAAACAGAGGGCTGGGGGCAAGGGGGCAGGGCAGGAGCAGCAAGATGACCATGGAGGTCAGGCAGGATGGGCACTAGAAACGAGACACACCATGGAGAGCAACAATGAGACTATGATGGCATACACTTAGACCATGGAGGGAAGGTGGGAGGGGGTCAGGGGAAGCTAGCTGACCACACAGGGAAGGTGGGAGGGGCCATGGCAGCACAGAAGACCATGCATGGCAAGCGGGAGGGTTAGTGGCAACACAATGGCTATGATGGGCAGGAAGGAGGGTGCAGGGGCATGCACAAAGGACCATGGAAGATAGAAGGGAGGGTCAGGACCTGGCACAGACATGAGAGTTCAGGGGAAGGGACTTCTCAACAGACTGCGTGGGGCAGGCAGGAGGAGCAGTTGCAGCACAACAGACCAGGGAGGGCAGAAGGGTGTGACAGTAAAATGGACCTTGGAGGACAGGAGGAAGGGGATAGGGGCATGGCATGTGGACAGGCAGGGTGAAGGTGGCAGGGACAAGTTACAGTCATCTGACAATGCTAGGCAGGTGGGAGGGGAGTTGCAGCTCAACAGAACACTCAGAGTAGATAGGAGTGGCAGGTCCATGGTACATGGTGGGCAAAAAGGATGGAGCAGGGGCATGCACAAAGACATCGGAGGGCAGGGGGAAGGAGAATAGGGGCGGCAGGCTAAGCACAGAGGCTAAGCAGGAGGTCAATGATGGGCCATAGAATTGGGCAATGGAGGGCAGGTGGAGTGGACTGGTACATCATGCTAAATGGAGGGCAGTGGCAGCACATCAGACCATGCATGGCAGGAGGGAGGAGGCTAGTCCATGGATTCAGACAACAAAGGATAGGGAGGAGGGGGATGGGGCAGCAAGCTAACTGTTCAGAGAAGGTGGGTATTAGGAACTTTATTGTTTTTAAAATGTGTGTCTGTGCGAACTACTTAAAATATGAACAAGTATGCAGCATAATCTCACTTTTATTCAGGAAGAAGAGGACGTTTGTGACTGTGACTCCGGGCTCACTTGGCAGAAACAGCCCATGACCCTCCACCCCCATCGCAAAATGTAATGCCCATGAAAAGGGTAGGTGGTCGCAGTGTTATATAGAACATAGTCCTGAGAGCACGATTGAAAATGAAAACTAGATATAGTATATGGTATAAACTATGCACCAAAAAGTGTGATATAAGATGAACCGGGGCTTGAAATATAATATGCAATACATTGTGCGCAATGACAGATTCATTGGAGAGCGCGAGATAGCACAGGCACTAGCGTGTGCTATGCAATATGCGCCTTGGAGTGTATTATGCACATGGCAGTGTTGTGTAACCTAACTAGTCTCTAAAGTTGTAATATAACATATGTGCTGGGGAGTGTAACGTTGCATATGCACTGTGACAAAGATATGGATCCGAGATTGTAATATGTATGGCATAGCGCTGTCTGTTATAACATAGGCATCGAGGAAGGCACGTTAGATGGGGCAATATAACCCGTGCGATGGCAAGTGTGGCATGACATATTCACGGGGTGGTGTTACAGTGCACATGGGCTAGAGAGTGTAATAGCATACGCACTAGCTGGTGGAATACAACACAGAGGTGTGAGGCACTCGGCGGGCACTGGTGGGTGTAACACAGCATTGGGCTCAGCCCGGAGCACGCTGTGACTCTCAAGTGAGATTCATCTCCTTTCCAGAGAGTAAAATAAAAAGTATTACACATCTGGTGGTGGATGTGTATTTTATTAACCGTGAGGGGGTTCTCTTGCATAGTTTTGTCGAATTTTTGTCGAATCCCCTTTGAATGGCTTGGTGTGCGTGTATATTAAATGTGCCTGTAAATAGCTATCCATGTTTGTATAAATAAACGACAAGGGTGTCTACTTGGAGAGTACCCACTGGCGGGGACGCCGGGATTAGGCACGGTGGGTCGTCAGACACGTCAGAGCTTCACTAGCGGTGTAAATACATTCCACGTGGATTCATTCTATGCATAGTCGCCTTTTAGTGAATATCACGCAAATCGTCATGGTGATAGGTACATACGGTTTGTCCAGCATGTCCTAGGTGTTTCTATAAATATATATTTTTTTAAAATAATAAAAACAAAGGCCGGCCCCGGGGGCCATAAGTGGCCTGAGGAGGGGGGCCACACAGCCCCCTCCTAAAGAATAAAAAAAAAAAGGCCATGACCCGGGGGTTGGGGTCCCCGGGGCCGATTAAGACCTTGGGAGGGCCAAATTAATTTTTTTCAACAAAAAAAATTAGAGTGCAGACCCTGGGGGATGGGGTCCCATGGCCAGTAAATTAGAAAAAGAAGGGGGCCCACACAGCCCTCCTTCTTAAAAAATAAAATAAATAAAAGACCGGCATCGTGCCGGAGGCCACGCCCCCTCCTTGCAGCACTCTGCAAACGCGCCCCCTGGCCAGTTGTAAGTTGGGGAATTAATTCCCCTTCAATACTGAGGGTCCCTGAGGGCCAACTAGCCCAACAGGTATCTCCAGTCTGCGCCAGGGAGCTGCGTTGCAGACAGGTGTTCTGAGGCCACGCCCCTTTTTACACCTCTATGCAACGCAGCTCTGTGGCGCTTACAGGAGGTACCTAGTGGGCTAGTTTGACCCTAGGGACCCTTAGGATTCAAGGGGACTTAATCTCTCAACTTAGAACGGCCACAGGGCGCGTTTACACAGTGGTGAAGGGAGGGGACGGGGCCTGAGGTGACGTGTGCAAGCACGCCCTGTGGCGCGTTTTAAGTTGGGGAAATAATTCCCTTTCAATCCTGAGGGACCCTGGGGGCCAACTAGCCCACCAGGTGCTTCCAGTAAGCGCCACTGCGCTGCGTTGCAGAGAGGCTGTCTAGGCCGTGCCCCTTTTTACATCTCTCTGCAACGAAGCTCTGTGGCGCTTACTGGAGGTACCTAGTGGTCTAGTTGGACCCTAGGGACCCTCAGGATTCAAGGGGACTTAATCTCCCAACTTAAAACAGCCACAGGGCGTGTTTACACAGTGGGGAAGTGAGGGGACGGGCCTGAGGTGACGTGTGCAAACACGCCCTGTGGTGCGTTTTAAGAGGTAGTTTTAATCCCCTGCCCTATTATATACTAGGGGCTTACAGAGGAGGTCATGCTGATCACACGGTGATCCCAACGCATAGTGTTCCCTAGTGTATGTAGGTGGTTTCACTGTATTCTGAGTGTCTTTTAACATAGCACTGGCTCTAGGACTGGTTAGTCAGACTCAGTTACCACCAGTATCCGTCTGAAAAAGTTGAGGGTACAGGATGATTTTGCAACAAGGCTTCTTTCTGCTCTTCTGTTTGTTCTTTCTGCACGTTATCCTTCTTCCTGCACTTTTCTTCGTCTTTGAGGACTTCTGTTGCTTCTTTCTGCATTTCTTTTTTTTCTTTCTGTGCGTTTTTTCTTCTTTCTTCACATGTCCTATCTCTGTAGGCATAGTTAGAAATTAGCATTTAAAAAACCTTCGAAATTCACTGAAAAAACCATAGGTTTTAGGCACGTTATAGTTAGGAATTAGCATTTAAAAAACCTTCGAAATTCACTGAAAAAACCATAGGTTTCAGGGGCGTTATACTTAGCTGGACTTTTCACTCATACAAAACCATTGAAATTCCCCCGTTATAGTTAGTTCAGCTAACTATAACTCGCCCGCCCGCAATGCATTGCTGATGACGTCACATATTACATCACTCATGACATGGTCAGTGACATCACTCATGACATCACTGATGACATCATCCTTGTGATAGTGTGGCAGACCTCCTCTCCCCCTAATTTAACCTTTGATACACACATTCAAAAATAGAAACTAAAATTTTCAAAACAATTGACATACAAATATCAGTTACAACAACCTATTCAGTAATTCTAAGATCCACATACATATCCACTCATTCACCAACAGTCCTATACAGTCACTCATACATGTACTCACTCATCATATGTACTCATACACCTATACATCCTGTTACACAACGCCACTCATCCATAAAGTTACTCACACACATAGTCACTCATGCTAATAAAGAATCAAACATCCATTTACTTGCATATACAGTTATACACACACCACCACACTTCTACAGAAACTTACACATACTTAGTCTTTTAAACAATCACTTATAGAAACACATACGTATTCATACAGGAACTCTTTCAATCTCTCACTCTCACATATACTCACTTATATACACCAATAGTCACATATACTAGTTTAAAACATATGTAGTTACTCATAAAGACACTATTGAGACAGTCATTCACTCACTCATCCACCCATACAGTCCTGCACACATGCTGTCTTCAACACATACAAACAGTGAGTCACTCATTCATACACCTATGCACTACGTAATACCCCCACCGAACCATACAGACACTCAGACACTCATACTGATACTCAAAAAACCAACTAATAACCTATATAGACACTCATGTAGCTACTCACCAACCCATGCAGCCACTTATACACAAAGTGAGAGACTGATACAGATATTTACATATTTAAACATTACTCACTAAGCCATGTATTCACTAAGATACACTTAATCAGTCAGTTATACAATCAATTTTTCAAAAACAAATTATCTATTTAGACACTTATATACCCATTTATTCTTCCATCGACCTTGAGATATACAGATATAAAACATGTAATTTTCAGAAAAACACACATTCACTGGATGATGTCATCAGTGATGTCATCAGTGATGTCATTTGAGACGTCATCAGTGATGTCATGAGTGATGTCACTGACCATGTCATGAGTGATGTAATATTTGACGTCATCAGCAGTGCATTGCGGGCGCGCGAGTTATAGTTAGCTGAACTAACTATAACGGGGAATTTCAATGGTTTTGTACGAGTGAAAAGTCCAGCTAACTATAACGCCCCTGAAACCTATGGTTTTTTCAGTGAATTTCTAATATATATATATATGGAATGAGGTTGTTTCAATATCATTGTATGAAATGGCATTGTTATTGCAGGAAATGTATTGCACGCAGTTGCCACCTATAAGCAAACAGGAAGTACTGTATATGGTCTAGTGTTCTTTTAAAGAGGTAAGGGGAATGCAGGATGTTTCCCTTTAAGTAAACACTCTTGATGTCACCACTCTATAGCCCAGTTAAAGGCTCTGGCCGAAAACATGTAGGCTATTTGCTGTTTTGTCTAGCAAAATGCACTGAGGCTTGTAAAAGAAAAAGAAAAGAAAAGAAAAATATCTATGTAAACTCACCGGAGTGTGCCATCTCCTGCCTAAGCCTGGAATTGGAAGTATGTATTGTGGGCATGTTGGTTCAGGAAATTTTTTCCAATATATAAATATAAACAGTATCGTGAATAAACATTGTGATTTGTGAGTATCTCAAAGGTGTGGTTCCCTTCTGTCAAATATAGAATGAAGGAATGTAGGGAGAAATGGAATGTGGGTAGAAATGTGAGCAGACTAGCCGAGTCTGCATTAAGCCATCAGTCAGCAGTCAGGAGCGCCTTGGAGATCAGCACAAGTGTGAATATACATACACACACTGAAAAAAACATAGGTTTAAATTCACTAAATAAAAAAGTAGGTTTCAGGGACGTTATAGTTAGCTGCACATTTCACTCCTACAAAACCATAGAAATTTGGCTGTTATAGTTAGTTGAGATAACAATAACTCACGCCCCGCAATGCACTGCTGATGACGTCACATATTACATCATTCATGACATGGTCAGTAACATCACTGATGGCATCACTGATGACATCTCAAATGACATCACTGAAGACATCCTCCAGTGACTGTGTGTTTCTGTAAAGTTTAAATATGTTTTAAAAATATATTGGCCAAGGTATATTGAAGAATGAGTGGGTGTATAAGTGTGTGGATGGAGGATTTACTAGGTGCGTTACTGACTGTATAAGTAAGTGATTAAATGTGTTTTACGGAATTCATGGGTTACTGACTAAACTGTGTGAATGTCTGTATCAGTCTGTCTTTTGCTCTGTAAGCTACTGCATTGGTTGATGAGTAGCTACATGAGTGTTTATATGGGTTATTGATTGGTTGCATGAGTATTTTTATGGGTGCCTGAGTGTGTGTGGGTGGGTGGGAGGTGTGTGACTTTGTGCATAGATGTGTGAGTTCTTTATTCACTGGGTGTATGGGTTTAAGACTGAATGTGGAAACAGCTGTATGGGTGGGTGAGTGTGTGTATGGGTGCGTTGGTGAGTAAATGGATAACTCTGTGCTACATGTCTAAGTATCTACATATGTAAAACACAGTGCATGAGAGAGTTGGACTATATAACTGACTATATGTGAGAGTCGGTGATTGTGAGAGTGCTGTATGGATGAGTGTGTACTTGTATCAGTGATTGTATAAGAGAGTAAGTATATGTTAGTATCAGTATGACTAAGTGAGGTTGTGTGTGTATAACTGTATGGCTGAGTAAATAGAAGTGTGATTGATTTTTTGCATGACTGACTAGATGTGTGAGTAACTCTGGATGAGTGGCGGTGTGTGAATTTTTGTATAGGTGTATGAGTGCCTATAATAGTGTTGTATTGATGAGTCACTATATGTATGAGTGACTGTATGGGTGAAGGAGTAGATGTGTGTGTAGACCTAGGAATCAGTGCGTGCATACGTAGTAACTGGTATTGGTGTCTCTATTGTTTCGAAAATGGTAGTCTGTATTTTAGAGTGGATGTATCAAAGGTTTTATTAAGGTATGAAGAGGTGCATCAGATTTTCACGTGGATGATGTCATCAGGGATGTCATCAGTGATGTCATTTGAGATGTCATCAGTGATGTCACTGACCATGTCATGAATGATGTAATATGTGATGTCATCAGCAGTGCATTGCGGGGGCATGAGTTATAGTTAGATCATCTAACTACAACGGCCGATTTTCTATGGTTTTGTACGAGTGAAATGTGCAACTAACTATAATGTCCCTGAAACCTATGGTTTTTTCAGTGAATTTCAAAGGTGTTTTAAATGCTAATTTGTACCTATAACGTCTCTGAAACCTATGGTTTTTTCAGTGAATTTCAAAGGTTTTTAAAATGATAATTTGTAACTATAACGTCCCTGAAACCTATGTTTTTTCAGTGAATTTAAAAAAAAAATGCAATGCTAATTTCTAATTATAATGTTCCTTAAACCTATGGTTTTTTCAGTGATTTTAAATTATCATTCCAGTCTCAACCTAGTGAAAACAGCCGATATCCCCAGTTTTCCAGCAATAGCTTTCGCAAAAGAAAATTACCAGAAATGACAGCAACAACTAACAGTAATAATATGCAGAGTAGGCATTCCCGTGCAAAAATAACACAAAAACACCACTTCCCGATATTTTCAACAAGCAGCCAAATCTGGGCTGCGATCCAAAAACAGGCAATAAGCCTCGTTAGTAGGAGGAATCTAACATTTGCTTTTTACTGGTGTAAACCACGACCACTACCTACAGTGTAAAAGGGAGCCCAGCCCAGAATCACATCTGAAGAACAACACATGTCATAAAGTTAGTGTTCAAGCAGCTCTGACACCAAAGAAGGCCACAACACCCACTGCCACCAGCCTCAGGACGATCCCCTGGACCACCCCACTCCCTACTACCACCGAGGCAGTGCAGTACAAGACAGCGGACCTCCAAAAACGGCATGGTCCCTCAGCCACACAATACTTGAATGTTGGCAGATGTGGCAACCAAGTATGTGTGAAGGACGCAAATCACCCATCAATAATAATGCACACAATACCAAGTGTAGCGGTGATGTGCTGGACAGACCTCACTATGCAGAGCACAAACCTCTCCATATGTACATATACTGCTGGTACTTGTAGTGTTGTGCACAGTGAACGCAACCATGTTACCTCAGGCAGTGGAGAAGATCTCAGTCATGTAGCTGTGTTGTCCCCCCCAGAAGCGGAAGCAGAGTCGGCTGCTCCAACGTACGCCACTCCAGCGTAAGAGTATAAATAAATAGGCCGGAGCTCTGGGTGTGGTTCACTTCTGGGAAGACCAAAGCATTTGCCAGGGCAGCAGCCCTCACCATGCCATGAGGCCTCTGCCATGACCGCCGGCCTATTCAACACAGGCCCTCTGCGAACCCAGCAGCACAGCACCACAGACTTATGTCTGTACAGACTACTGTCTTCGATCTCCACTGCGGACAGCAGGGCTCACAATTCAGATCGAGTCGCGATTGCAGATGACGCAGTCCAGTACGCAAGACACATTGCTCTCAGTGCGCTCCCCTGGACCACGTATCATCGCAGAGTGCGCAAACGCTGAGCGGCAAAGGTACCACTAACTCAGTGCACCAGAAGTCAACGCCACGTGGCCTTATTAAGGCAGAATTCATTAGACAAAAAACATTGCTCCCAGTGCGACCCGCTCGGACCACGCATCATCGCAGGGTACGCACACACTGGTTGCTTCAGGTGCCACTAACTCAATGCACCACTTATTATCGCTGGGTGCACACGCACTAAATTGCCGATAACTGTGCAGCTCAACTCAATGCCACATGGCTGTGGGTCCTTGCTGACTGCTGCCTTCTGCCTACACTGTGGTCACCAGGGCTCACAATTAAAATTGAGTCTTCATTCATTAATTGCACAGTGCAGTAGGCAACTAAGTATAACGTCCCTCAAACCTACACAATATCCTTTTAATATCCTTGCTTCAAGAACTTCTTTTATATGAATTATAGCTTTACTACAATGACCAAATTCATCTTGCAAGTCCAAATGAACACTGAATGGCAGTCTACACTGTGGACAGCAGAGCTCACAATTTGAATTCGGTTTAGATTTATTTATTGCAGAGTGAACTGTACTCTATGTAATTGGATTTTCTCAAGAGGAAGTCACAAAAAGCATTCCTCGATGTCTATGCTAACTACTGCCTACAATCTACACTGCTGATAGCAGGGCTCATAATTCACATCGAGTCGCAATTGCAGATGACACAGTTCAGTAAGGAAGAGACATTGCTCTCAGTGCGGCCCGCCCGGACCACGCATCATCGCTGGCTGCGCACATGCTAAATGCTTCTAATGCCCCTATCTCAGTGCAGCACAACTCATGGACTCTTTATGATACAATATGTTGTGTATAATTTCACATCTGGTGCTCCTTCCTCAGTGTACCACAATTCATGGACCCTTTACGATAGAATCTTTTGTGTATTACTTCACATCTGGTGCCCCTACGTTAGTGCAGCACAAATCATTGACCCTTTATGATTGAATCTCTGTGTCTGATCCAATGATTACTGTTGTACTTCTTGCCAGCACCAACCATTCCCGGAGGGCTGGCTTACACTCACCCCACACGCATCCAGCACAGACATTACTGGACATGTGACCCTGGTAATAAAAAGGAGTCGAGCGCACGTGCCCGTACCCAGTTCCACTATCTATCTGTGTCTGTGTGTTCATTATGTATGCAACATGCTGCCCCTGGGCCCTACCACATTACATTGTGCTCTGGACAGCGTATGCAACCAACTTACCTTTGACAGTGGGAGAAAACTTTGGTTATGTAACTTTGTCTCGGTCATTGTACAAGTAGGTACGTAGAGACTGGATGATTAGAGTACTGCAAGGAGAGTGTATAGTGAATTTATAAGTGCGTGGGGATTAGCGGAGTGATGTTGGCGCAGCCTAACTCCGACAACAAGGTTGTCTCTAATTGGCTACCCTCCATGTCCTAAAAACTGAAATTTGGACTTTGCATGGCCCAGTATTGCTACAGCTGCAATACTCCACTGAATGTGCTATAAATATTCACATACACATAGATGTGTCATGTCCACCATCTTTCTTGTGTGGAACTATGGATCAATGTAGGGTCAGTGATTCTCCGTACCTTCCATGTTGCCCATGTTGTGGGACTTGGCTCACAACATGGGCAACATGTGACACATTGATGCTTGCGACCCGAGTGACGGCAGCATTTTTTAAGCATTCTCTAGCCCAAAGCCAACCAAAAAGTAGCCCAAAGTAGCCCAATATGGCTACTTTGAGGAAGGAGGGGCAGGGACATCTTCAAGCAGGCGGTGAATGCATTGGAATTGATGTTGCAGCAGGCTGCCAAGTAAATATTTGTCTAATAAAGCACTTTAACATGCTAGTTTGCTGGAGCGCTGTATATATATATTTATAATCTGGCAACTAGCACAAACCAACATTTTACCGCACAACCGGGAAAAATATGGCCCAATTGTGCGTGATCTAGCCCAATCTAGCAACAGGCGGCATCAGTTGATACCTCTTACAGCTCACGATGGAGCCACGCCCATAGCTCAGGAGTCATTCTTCACAGCCTCAAGCAGGACTGCCATACGCCAGGCAGCCCACCTCGCTTATGCTTACAGGGAAGGACAGCAGCGCTACATGGCCCAGATTTTCATTTTAGTGATCTGCTGGTGACAGGTCTAGTTGTCAGTATGCCACAGCCACTCCCTAACGGCTGGTATACACCCACACCACACCCATCCAGCACAGGCGTCACAGGACACGTGACCCTACCAATAAAAAAGACCGGGTGCACATGTTCTACGCCATTTTAGAGTTGATCCCACCGCATGCACTGTGATGGCCTGTCCCGGTGGTCCAGACACCTCATGTAGGCCTGAGCCATCGAACTGGGGGGGCCTACCACCACGTGCGTGGTCTCACTGGTCACTGAGTTAGTGGCACCACAAGGACTGAGCGGTTGTGCAACCTGCGATGATGAAAGGTGCACTAGTATGTCCTCTGCCATGGAAAAATCAAGACGCAGCACCAAATGTAAGACTTGTAGGCTTGCGGAGCACGGCTGCATGATGTGGAGGGTGCCCTGGCCGCGAAAAGGTGAGCAGTGAGGCCTGGGTGCGCAGTGGTGGGCAAATACGTCTGGCCGGCGGTAGTGGAAGGGGTGCAACAACCTGGATGCACAAAGGCGGCGCAGCGATTTAGGCGTACGTAGTCGTATATACTCTCCCATTACTAATTCTGTACTATGTTTCAGATGTGGGTGCTTGAGGGCTCCACTAGGTCCCGGCACGTGGTTGGAGACACAGCGGTGGCGTAAAGGTGAGCACACTCTTTCTCTCTCTCTTCCTTTCACACTGTTTCTGTCTTTCTCTCTCTCTTCCTCTTTCTCACATTCTTTCTCTCTCTCTCTTCCTCTTTCTCACTGTTTCTCTCTCTCTTCATCTCTCTCACTCTTTCTCTCTGTCTTCCTCTCAGTCTTTCTTTCTTTGTCTCTCTCTCTCTGCCTCTCACTCTCACTGTTTCTCTCTTTCTCTCTGTAGTCCTCTCACTCTTTCTTTCTTTTTCTCTCTGTTTTCCTCTCACTCTTTCCTTCTCTCTCTATCTCTCTTTCTCCCTCCTTTGATGGACGCATGACGCACAATCTTATCTTGCTTTTTGTCTAGCAGGCCTGCGATGATGCGTGGCCATCCTGCAATCAACACTCAATCTGAATTATGACCTCGGCTTCGCCGTGTGTATACAATGTGGGAGGAGGTTGCTTTGGCACGTGGTGGACCTTCTTCGACACACGCCGGTGGCTGAAGGTGAGCAGAGAGGCTTGTTTGCGCAGTGGCGGGCAGTCCACTCCAGGCAGTAGGAGTGGATGGGGTGTAGCAGCCTGGGTGCGCAGTGGCAGGCAGTCACCTCCGGGCAGTGGGAGTGCATGGTGTACAGCAGCCTGGGTGCACAGCGGCTGTCATACACCTCTGGGCAGTGGGAGTGGATGGGGTGCAGCAGCCTGGGTGTACAGCAGCAGGTAGACACCTATGGGCAGTGGCAGTGGATAGGGTACACTAGCCTGGATACACAAAGGCTGTACAGCGAATGAGGCGTGCGCAGTTGTATGTACTCATCCATTACTGATTCCATACTATGTTTCAGATGACTAAGCTTGAGGGCTGCCCTATATCCCAGCACGTGGTTGGAGACACACCGGTGGCAGAAAGGTGAGCTGTGAGGATTTTCTCCACAGTGTCAACAGTCACTCTCCCTCTTTATCTCTTCCTTTCTGTCACTCACACTCTTTCTCTCTCTCTCACTCTCTATCTCTTCCTTTCTCTCTCTCACACTCTCTCTCTCTTTCTCTGTCTCTCACTGTTTCTTTCTCTTTCTTCCTCTCGCTCACTCTTTCTCTCTCTCTCTTCCCTCTCTCACACTGTTTCTCTCTCTCTTCCTCTATTACACTGTTTCTCTCTTTCTCTCTTCCTTGTATCTCACTCTTTCTCTCTTTCTCTGTCTTCCTCTCTCTCACTTTCTTTCTCTCTCTTCCTCACTCTCACTCTTTCTCTCTCTCTCTTCCTTTCCCTCACTCTTTCTCTCTCTCTCTTCCTCTCTCTCACTCTGAAGTACTGGGTAATTTAGACCCAGCGGTGCAGGGACACACACCCTATGACTTCTGGGTTCACCCTGTTCCGGACCTACAGAAACACAGAGTCTTCTGGGTGAAGTCAAAGAATCGTTTATTGGCTGCAGACCAATGACAGGTATCCTAGAAGTACAACAGCGTGTATGTTCTCAGGAGACTGCTGAAAATCATAGGAATGGACTTCATCTTAAATACCCTTTTTCCTGCCTCAAGCATACATTCCTAGGTTTTATGATACGGCAATATGCAAGTGTACATTACAAAGAAAAGGCAGAGTCATGATGACCATCCCACATTCCAGTTCGGCCAGCCCACAATGATTTACACAACAAGGTTCAGATCCCACATTACATGTAAACAGATCCCCCCAATAAACATGAGCATCTCCTGTTTTGGGAACCAAGTCATAAAGCAGGAACAGCCAGGTGCGAAAGAGATTAGCCAGGGGCTTGTGTAGAATGAAAGGGTTTTATGACGGGTCAAGCCCTGATGCTAATCACAGGTGGAGAGAGGAAGGGGAGCTCGTGAGACCAGTTTGACCCGGGGCAGCAGAGCCAGCTGCCCAGGTCACAGAGAAGTCAGAGAAGAAGCCCATGTACTGTGAGGCCCGTATTTGCTCCATTATAGCCTATGTGAGGGCAATGACAAGATGGCCACTGCTTCCAAAATGGAACCCGCGTAGTGCAGCAGAATAACGTGTACACAGTGCATTCATAGCTAGAACGATAAGTAAAGCACTCGTATATGCCGCATTTACCATTTGCGGTTCGCTAATACCAAGATAGACAGGGGTAGGGCCCTGTTCCCTACGTGGTCCCGAATATTAAAGTACGACAGACCCTCCTTTTGCCCTTACATAGGCAATCACTATACTCATCTTAATCCGAGTCTAGGTCAATGTTCACGAAGTCATGGAGATGTTGCTGTAGCATCATCCTATTACTTAGCTCGTCCCTCGATACAGGTTTCCTTACACATAAGGTAGCACAGAGGCCACATATCGCAGGAGCACACTGTATACACAGACAGAACAGGAAAAGAATGGCTAAGATCATTCCAATGACCATCAGAACTTTCCAACCCCAGGCAGATATCAGTTCCCAGAACCACCCCACCAGTGACCAATCTCCCTTATCCACGTGTATGGATTCAGATATTTTATGGAGTTTGGAGATGGCTTGATACACTGTTGGAGCATTATCTGGTATGAAAATGCAGCAACTGGATTGGATAACCCTGCATACCCCACCGCGGTCTGCAAGAATAACGTCTAGAACCATGCGGTTCTGCAAAGTCATAAGGCGATCCGCTTGGAGCTCAGCTGTCAAATTACCAAGGGCACCAGCCGTTACATTAACGGTGGATTCAACCACACGAGTCAGCTGTCTCAGGTTCCTACTATTGACCATAGGTCCCCAAAACGGCAGGAAACCCAAGAAGAAGTCTCCCGCTTCCTGACCGGCAGTGTCCTCCTTACTAATCACACCTCTCACAACTCTGGTCTTGTGATAGTCGGAGGCGGCAGTAAATGTAGGCGGTAGCAGATTCGCAATATAACATGTGCCCGAGAAATCAGGGGGCAACCATGTATATGCTCGGTCATTACAGATGAAATATGTACCCTTGGCAGTTAAAAACGCAGGGGAAAACTGTGACGGGAACGTGTACGTTTCAGTGCAGTCACTTCTTCCCAGTTGAGCTCTAGGGTTCTGACCATTACCCTGTAAGCAGAACCGACCCATGTGGGGTACGACCCAGATTGGAGATGAGATTTTTCGCTGTCTTTCACCCAGACTAATACTATACCCCGTCGCGTTCCATCCTACATAAGGTCTCAACTCTTCTTTGGGGATGGATGAGTATGCATCAATATCCCTACTCATATCGGCAATTCCTCTCACTAAGGCTTTATTATTTGTACCAGGTCTGATGGAACGCGGTTGGCGAGGGGAGTATGTCTCTAGGGCGTAGAGAAACATGGTCTGGAATGCCCATGACGATCCATTATAACTATATGGCAGCACCAAATAAGGAATACCCTTGTTAATGGTATGTGGCATTAACCCACACACCCAGCAATTGGTCGTATTCACTACTAGTTGGTGCTGGTGCAAGAGCTGGATAAACGAGTTATTTACAAACTCCGATCGTCTGGTCTGTTCGTGTTCAGGCAAAGGGTGAAAAGAGTGAGAGGAGGCAGTAGAAAGAGGTATAGGCTGTTCAGTGGGTGCAATGGGCTTTTGAGTGGAGAAAAACACAAATCCTACAATAAACATCATAATACTACACAGTGTAAAAAGGCACAAAAAGACAAAACATTTACTTTTTACAATTCTACACATTCTGGTTTTAAAGTTCATTTCCTCAATCGGTCTCTCCATCTTAAAAAACTCCATCCTCTACTCGGGCCGCTCGCGGCGGATGAGTTTCTTCTGCTAAGGAGTACGCCTGTCAGTCCAGGGAAACGCCCTAGACCAACCAGAACCGTTGACCTAACGTCTTCGGCCTGTACCCCAAAGTCTTGGCACCGCGACCCTGCGGCAGAACCCGGATGGTGGTTCGAAAAACAAAAATCAAGAAAGTCCTTCAGATGGGAGAGCAAAAAGTGTCCAAAAAGGAAATAGTAAGGAAATCTTTATTTGTCCATGGGCCTGGGTCTCAAATTATAGCGGAGACGGCCAGGTGCCGTTTGGTCTTGGAACAAAAGTTCAGGCTCAGTGGTGTCCAGTCGATTTGATGGTGGCACAGCTTCCTGCAGAATATTGTCACTCTCTTGGACTGAAGCTGTGTCTTTTAGGCGTGCGTCACTGAATGGTACAAAACGAGGTACAGTGTCTGTCTCAGTGTCGGCGATACCCTCCTTGACCCACTGGTCATATGGCAGAGGCAAGGGGACTATTTTGCAGTGGGTACCATGTATCCAATGCTTCCTTCCTTTTACTCGCACCGCTGATCTCGTCGACAGGAGCACAAGATGAGGGCCGATCCAGCGAGGCTCGTCGTTGCCCTTACGCTGGAAATTCCGGACCAGGACCCACGAACCAGGGTTGATAGGGTGTCCAGGAGGTTCAGAAGCTTGGGGAAGAGTATCATGTACCTGTTGGTGCAAAACACGCAGTTTAACAATCAAATCATACAGGTAATCGAGCAGTACTGGATGCTCAATCTCACTGAACTTCGTAGGCCTTGGCACACCCCATACGTTGGCCGGGCGGCCAAAGACTACTTCATAGGGACTAAGTCCCACTCGTGAGTGTATGGTCATTCTGGTGGACAGGAGTGCTAAAGGCAGGGCGTCAGGCCATTTAAGACCGGTGCTCGCCTGGATTTTGGCCAGCTTGAGCTTTAAGGCTCCATTGTAGCGCTCTACTAGTCCAGCTGATTGGGGGTGATTTGCAGCGTGGAATTTCTGCCTTATGCCTAAACCTTCACATACGTTCTTCATCACTTTACCCACAAACTCACTTCCATTATCACACCACACCATTCTTGGCATTCCAAACCTAGGGAAAAACTCTTTCACAAGGGCTTTGGCTGTGGATAGGGCAGTGTTATCTTTCAGAGGATAAGCCTCTATCCATTTTGAGAAAGCACAAACAACCACCAGTACATATTTCAGGTTGTTGCATCTTTCCATGTGAATAAAGTCCAGCTGCAAAACTTCGAATGGACATGATGGGGGTGCAAAGTGACCGGCTGGAGTTGGGGTTCCCCTACCAGGGTTGTATTTCAAGCATACCATGCAATTCTTGACCACATTCTCTGCACACTTGGGAATCCCAGCATTCTGCCATACTGGAGCCAACAACTTACAGATACCTTTCATACTGATATGTGCCATTCCATGTGCCATAGTAACCACTGGAAGCACATATGCATCAGGCAACAACCATCGCTTATGTTCTGTCAGATCAATCCAACAACCATTCTCATCCAACTTACCCATACTCTCTCTCCACTTGCTTAACTCTTCCTCTGTGGCTTCAGCCTGAAGCGACTTCACACTCTCTATTGTGTTCTCACACATTCCAACATCATTAACCCATCTTGCGGGGCCTGCAACATACATTCTAGTCTTCACATTCTGTGCTGTTTCTTTCGCGGTCTCATCAGCAAACGCATTCCCACGTCCAACATCATCTGTAACTTTCCTGTGCGCACTGCATTTCATGATCGCAACTTGCAACGGTAGGGTCAGTGACTCAAGGAGATCATTCACCAACTTGCCATTCTGAATTTTAGCTCCATGTGACGTCAGGAACCCACGCTCTTTCCACAGTCGTCCAAAATTATGAGCCACGCCAAAGGCGTACTGGCTATCTGTGTATATATTAACTCTCATTCCTTCAGACAACACGCATGCTCTCGTGAGGGCAATTAATTCTGCTGCTTGGGCCGAATTATGTGGCACTCGTGCAGTTTCCACGACCGTGTGTAAAGTCGTGATAGCATATGCAGCAGTCGTGTCACCATTAGGGAGTTTGAAGCATGAACCATCCACCCATAAAGTACCATCACACTCAGTCAGGGGAGTATCTTTTAAATCTACTCTCCCTTTCGTCTCTTCTTCTGTTCTGAACAGACAATCATGTTGCTCAATCTCATCTGAGTCTGCTGGAATTGGCAATAACGTAGCTGGATTCAGCGTATTACATCTTTTTATGTGTATATGATTCGCTAACAGTGTGAGTTCATACCCTGATAATCGCGCACTAGTCAAGTGTTGTGTCTTGGTCCTATTTAATAATGTGTCTACAGCGTGTGGGACCATAACGATCAATGTGTTGTCCATTACCAGACCAGCAGATTGTCGGATAGACATTGCTGCAGCAGCTGTCGCTCTCAGACAGCTTGGCAATGCCCTCGCTACAGGGTCCAAGGTGGATGAAAAATACGCGCATGGGCGCGGTCTGTCGCCAA
Source organism: Triturus cristatus (assembly GCF_964204655.1). Classification (NCBI taxonomy): domain Eukaryota; kingdom Metazoa; phylum Chordata; class Amphibia; order Caudata; family Salamandridae; genus Triturus; species Triturus cristatus. The sequence goes on from NC_140582.1 coordinate 1,070,874,813, forward strand.
AAGGCTGTGTTAACACTGACAACGCACATCCATCTTTCTCGTGAACATACAATGTAAAAGGCTTGCTATAGTCAGGAGTGCCCAACACAGGTGCTGAACACAATGCATTGCGCAATTCCACAAAACTTTTCTGGCACTCTTCAGACCATGGGATAGGATTCGGTGTGTCTTTGCATGTTAATGCTAATAAAGGTTTTGCCAACAAAGAAAAACTAGGAATCCAATGCCTACAGTATGAAGTAATGCCCAAGAAAGCACGCACTTCTCTCTGTGTTTTTGGCACACTCAACTGTGCAATGGCTTGAATTCTTTCTGGGGTCAGTTTCCTTCCCTCCTTCGATAAGAGATGACCTAAGTAGGTCACTTCTTGTCGACAATATTGCAGCTTAGAGAGAGACACTTTGTGATGAAAAGCGGATAAATGGCGCAACAATGACAATGTGGCTTCTTTACAGATCTTCTCAGTATCCGCGGCGATTAGTAGATCGTCCACGTACTGAATCAGGATAGCGCCACTAGGTAAGACAAGTGCATCAAGCTGCGCTTTCAAAGCTTGACTGTATATGGATGGACTCTCGCAGTAGCCCTGGGGAGCGCGTTTGAAGCGGAAGCTTCGGCCTCCCAGACTAAAACCAAAAATGTCTCTGCTTTCTTCTGCAATTGGGATACTAAAGAAAGCATTTTTTAAATCAATCACTGAAAACCATGCAGCAGAGGCTGGAATCATCGTTAACAAGGCAGTTATATCAGGGACAACCGGAAACTGTGGCACAACAATCTTATTAACCTCTCTAAGATCAATCACAAATCTGTAAACAGGTGGCTGTGAAGGGTCCGTTCGTTTTAAGACAGGTAAAATCGGACTATTGCAAACGTTGCCTCTTGTCTCTTCAATCACACCCTTATTAATCAAGTCGCCGACAATGTCTAACAATGCTTTCTGGCCTTCATTAGAGATTTTGTACTGGGGAATACGTGGCAGTCTGACATTAGTCTTTAAAGTCACCACGTATGGCGGTATCTCCAAGAGGCCCACGTCATTGGGACCAGTAGCCCAAAGGGCATCCGGAAGGGATGACAATTCAGGTGGCATTGTGTTTTTAGACAAGTACATTGGGGAAATCACTTTCTTGCCTAATGTAAGTTGTACTCCTGAAGGAGAACAGTACAGTGTAGCATGCAATCTTTTCAACAAATCTAATCCCAGCAAATTCTCACCACAACCTGTTGTCAGAATCAGGGGTGCTTTCAGCTCGCAAGGCCCAACAGAAAGTGACATGGGACTAGAAATCGGGTTCCTAACCGGGGCGCCAGAAAAACCTACTGAAACATTTATATCGCCAGACAAAGGTGCGCCAGGGAGTTTTGAATGCATGATTGAACTGTTTGCAGCACCAGTGTCTAGCAGAAAAGGCTCCGTTACATTTGCTGTAGTCACATCAACATACGGTCCACTCTGATCCACTGGCACTGAAACAACTCCCTCTCTCTGTCTATGGCTGTCCTAGTAATCACTACTTTCTGCATCACCGTCCTCCACATAATAATCATTATTGTAATACTGGGCCGTATTACTAGTCGCGTTAGCTTGCTGATCAAAGCTATTAATGGCGCTTTGGGGCGGAAGAGGACGCGCGTTCTGGGGAACACTTCCACGCCCTCTGCCTCTAGGAGCTTGCTGACCACCCCTACCTCTAGCGCCATACACATTACCGTTCCGTTGCATTAATTTAGGGCAACTATATTTATAATGACCTTCCTCTTTGCAGTATGAACATTGGTTGGGACCCACAGGGACACGTGGTTGATAATACCCATTCATTTGCTGATTGTTCTGAAATTGTTGGGGTTGGTGATAAACACCTTGGGGTTGCCTATAATTATTCTGACCTCCACGTGGTGGATAGGCCTGCTGTAAAAGGACCTTTGTCTTTAATTCCTTCGTTTTCTTCTCTGTCCTATCTTTCTCGTCTTTATCTCTATTTTCATAATACTGTGCAGTAGCCAGTATTTGCGCTGAGGAAGAAACAGCCCAAGAACTCTCTGAATCTTTCAACTTTTTACACAGGTCAGGAAGTAAATTCTGCACAAACTTATCCACAAATAACCGTTGGCCACCCTCAGTACTCATATCCTGCCCACTGTGGTCAATAAACGTTTCCTCAAACCTAGTAAAGAAGTCTGACACTGTCTCATCCTTCTTCTGTTTACACGCAGATAACTTGTCCCAATTTACGCGCATTGCAGGCATTAGTGTCTTCATATATGTGATGATTCTACCAGGCAGTTCAGCTACTAAAGGCTCAGGTTTCGCGCCACCAGTTTGTCTAGCATCAGCAGCAATAATGTTAGCCCATGTATCCCCTAGTTCTGCATCGTGATCTGCATTACGTATTGACCCCCATAGAGGCTGTGGAACAACATTACCAAACAACATGTCTATGTCTGCCAAATTCATAACGCATGATCCTGCTGTTTGTGACAACTCTTTATAATAACCTGCTGGGTTTTTACGGGGATCGGGTAATGTCTGCTTAAGCGCTAACACCTCAGAGCGCTTCCATGGAACATGCACCCAAACACGTTGGAAATGCGCTGGCACAGCGGGGTTACCACCGGCAGCTGCGACTGCTTCCTTCCATACCGGGGGAACTTCTCTCATGGGGTATTGTCGCGCTTTTACCTTTTTCCCCACAAGGACATCTTGTTCAAACAATGACTGTTGACAATCATCATTCCTTAAGGACAATACAACTGCAACTGCTTTATCTATATCGCGGTCCACGATTATACCAGTTCCAAAATCAAACCTCACTCTACACAATTCCTGCGGGCTCGGATTTTTACCACTATCCTCCAATTCTTCACAGAGAAATTCGCACATTTTCTCAAACACATATCTCTGTTTTGGGGCATCCCATTGATGGAAAACGCTGACAACTGATTCCACATCATACAATGAAGGGAAAACAATCCATCTACGCGCCATGCTGTCTATTACCTTTTTCTCATCAGGGTTAGGCAATTGACTACGCAATTGCTTACGCCGTAAACCAGGAGTCGCACCAGACGACTCAAAGAGAGGCGACATTAATGTAGTAACCACATTAGCTAAACGCTGTCGCGCTGAAGGAGAAGTTGAAGCGGAAACAGGGGGAAAAACAGAGGGAAGAAAAGAGGATGTAGAAACGGGTACTGGAGTGGTGCAAGGAAGAGTGTTAGGGGAGGCAGCTGCTGAATTAGGCAAAGTCGCAGGAAGTGCGGGGGCAGTTGGAAACACAACTGGCAACCCTTGAGAGGGTTGCGCTACAGGGATAAGAGCCGGCTGCAAAGCAGCTGGCGGTTGCGGCAAAGCTTGCGGCATATTGACTGGAGGAGGCATATTCACAAGCTGGGGAGGCGCCGTGGCATTTTGCGCATACGGGGGTGGCGAACTCAACAAATGCGACATCAAGGGATCTTTCTCCTTTTCTTCTAACTCATTCTGCTTAGAATGTGGTAAAGCTGGGTAACATTTGTCAATCCCTAACTTGCGCTGCCTGTGTAATTGCTCGCTCATCTGCTCCTCCTCATTGTCTTTAAATTGTACAGCTGCTTGCATTACTGTCATACCTTTTTCTCTCTTATTCTTTTTCGCTAGCTTAATTTCCTTTTGTTTGGCTTCCTTTCGCCATAAGCGGAAAGAGTCAAACATCGCCGGCCGGGCTTTCTTCTTAAACAATTTAATTTCCAAATTATCTAAAATATCGGTATCAAAACTACCATTTTGGGGCCATTTTAAAACACCGTCTTTTCTGGTGTAGTGGATCCATACTTCGTTATATGCAATGGGGCCTACGCCATGTTTTACATAGAGCTCATAAGTTGGAGTTCCAACCGGAGGAACCGGGCATGATTCTTCCAGCTGGAAATCTCTTCCACAACCCAAACAAAATATTCTACCAAATATTCTAGAACCAGGCATCTTCGCTCACTAGTCTAGATCCAAACGTCAAAGGATTATCGATTACGATATTCTCGTGAATACACGAGTCCTCTGGCTTTGGGGTTTGCAAACACCAAATCACCTATTACCAAATCAAACCAAACGATCCCGAAGGATACCAAAACAAATGGGAGACGCTCCACGTATACTTAACTGAATATTGCTGATCGATGGCGTCACCAGAAGACTCTCTCGATTGTTTCGCTCTCTCAAACTCGTCAAGGGTCCAAAACAGGTCGATTAATCAGGGCAGCAGTCCTTCGTAGCCGTCGGGACGCGGAGAACCTCGCAGAAAAGACTTTCGGACCACGTCGACATGCAGGGGTCGATGAAGTGGCGGCCTTCCTCCAGAATTTCCACACGAAGCTCCTCACGAACCTCTGGCTTGGACTGGTACCGCTGAAATCGTCCCGAGTTGGGCGCCAAACTGAAGTACTGGGTAATTTAGACCCAGCGGTGCAGGGACACACACCCTATGACTTCTGGGTTCACCCTGTTCCGGACCTACAGAAACACAGAGTCTTCTGGGTGAAGTCAAAGAATCGTTTATTGGCTGCAGACCAATGACAGGTATCCTAGAAGTACAACAGCGTGTATGTTCTCAGGAGACTGCTGAAAATCATAGGAATGGACTTCATCTTAAATACCCTTTTTCCTGCCTCAAGCATACATTCCTAGGTTTTATGATACGGCAATATGCAAGTGTACATTACAAAGAAAAGGCAGAGTCATGATGACCATCCCACATTCCAGTTCGGCCAGCCCACAATGATTTACACAACAAGGTTCAGATCCCACATTACATGTAAACAGATCCCCCCAATAAACATGAGCATCTCCTGTTTTGGGAACCAAGTCATAAAGCAGGAACAGCCAGGTGCGAAAGAGATTAGCCAGGGGCTTGTGTAGAATGAAAGGGTTTTATGACGGGTCAAGCCCTGATGCTAATCACAGGTGGAGAGAGGAAGGGGAGCTCGTGAGACCAGTTTGACCCGGGGCAGCAGAGCCAGCTGCCCAGGTCACAGAGAAGTCAGAGAAGAAGCCCATGTACTGTGAGGCCCGTATTTGCTCCATTATAGCCTATGTGAGGGCAATGACAAGATGGCCACTGCTTCCAAAATGGAACCCGCGTAGTGCAGCAGAATAACGTGTACACAGTGCATTCATAGCTAGAACGATAAGTAAAGCACTCGTATATGCCGCATTTACCATTTGCGGTTCGCTAATACCAAGATAGACAGGGGTAGGGCCCTGTTCCCTACGTGGTCCCGAATATTAAAGTACGACAACTCTTTCTCTCTCTCTTCGTCTCTCTCACTCTTTCTCTCTGTCTTCCTCTCACTCTTTCTTTCTTTTTCTCTCTGGCTTCCTCTCACTCTTTCTTTCTCTCTCTCTCTCTGTCTTCCTCTCACTCTTTCTTTCTCTCTCTCTCTCTCTCTCTCTCTCTCTCTCTTTCTCTCGCCTTTGATGGACGCATGACGCACAATCTTATCTTGCTTTTTATCTAACAGCCTGTGATTCACGAATCAACGTCCCCCCAACACCACCGCAGCTGAACGCGTGTAGAACCTGCGATGATGCGTGGTCATCCTGACAATGCCTGAGAAAGTTGCTTTGGCACGTTGTGGACCCTCTTACACATACATCGGTGGCAGAAGGTGAGCAGAGAGGCTTCTTTCCGCAGCAGCGGGCAGTCACCTCTGGGCAGTGGGAGTGGATAGTGTGCAGCAGCCTGGGTGCACAAGAGCGCACAGACACCTCTGAGTAGTGGGAGTAGATGGGCTGCAGCAGCCTGAGTGCGTATTGGCCAAAAAGAGAATTAGGTGTGTGCAGTTGTATGTACTCTGCAATTACTAATTCTATACTATCTTTCAGATGACTAAACTTGAGGGTGCACTATGTCCCGGCACGTGGTTGGAGACACAACGGTGGCACAAAGGTGAGCTGCGAAGATTTTTTCCAGTGTCAACACTCCTTCTCCATCTCTTCCTTTCTCTCTCTCATGCTTTCTCTCTTTCTGTCTCTTCCTCTCTCTCATTCTTTCTTTCTCTCTCTTCCTCTCTCACTCTTTCTCTCTCTCTATCTTCCTCTCTCTCACAGTGTTTCTCACTCTCTCTTTTCCTTGTATCTTACTCTTTCTTTCTCTCAATCTTTCTGTCTTTATCTGTCTTCCTCTCTCTCTCACTCTTTCTCTGTCTTCCTCACTCTCACTCTTTCTCTCCTCTCTCTCACTCTTTCTCTCTCTCTCTTCCATACTCTCACACTGTTTCTCTCCTTTTCTCTTCCTTGTATCTCACTCTTTCTCTCTCTCATTCTTTCTCTCTTTCTTTGAATTCCTCTCTCTTTCCCTCACTCTTTCTTTGTTTCTCTCTTCTCCCTCACTCTTTCTCTCTTTCTCCTTTGCTGGACGCATGATGCACCATCTTATCTTTCTTTTTGTCTTGCAGGCTGTGATTCACAAATGGTCCAGTGATGGCACGACATGGCTGTACATAGTTTTATTTGTTGTTGTTTTGTTTTAATAATTTTTTTATATGTAAAACCATACATGACTAAGATTCTTATTTGTCCAACCTCACAAGCATCTTCTTATTAATAATTTTACAACATTATCCAATTGTTTACGTTCCAGATTCCCTAACGTGACTGTCACATTTGTTTGTGGGGGGTGGTGGTGAAGGGGGATGGCGGACAAGGAGCTCCTGCTGGGGGATGTGAGAGCAGTGTTGGGTGTCCGACCTGCATGATCGTTGCCTCCATTGCATCTGTTCTTAGGGACTTATGAGCCGGCGGGCTGGCTCGTAGATGAAGAACTGCGAGCCGACTGTCAGGCTCATAGAGGGAGAACCACGGCCCGTCAGTTCGCAGAGGGAGAGCTGCGGGCCAGCTCGCAGATGAACACCTGCAGGCCGAATAGTATAGAGAATGGTGTGGGCAATCGGCTTCCAAAGAGAAAGCTGCGGAACAGTGATGTGGGGAGAGGGAGCGTGAAGAGCGTATCTCGCAGAGAGAGACCTACGGTATATTTCCAGTCTTGGCTTCACAGATACAACTGCGGGCCAGAGAACTCACACCCGAAGAGCTGTGAGCCGACAAGTGGTTCGCAGAGGTAGACTTGTGGGCCCAAGAATGTTGTTGGAGGTATGCTGTTGATGGGGGAAAAGGGTGCGTTACCTGCTGAAGTAGGGAGATGCAGCGTGAAAGGGGTATCTCGCACAGACAGAGCTCCGGTATATTAAATTGCCCCCGGGACCTTTCTTTTATATTTTCACTCGATGCGAGGCACAAGATGGCTGCTAACATTTCCTGGTTTGCAGTGTTAGCAGCCAATCAGAGGCAAACGTGTGCTCGGTAGTTAGGCACCGTCCAGATATATCTTTTTTTCCTTTAATATCTCAAAAACTACTGAACGGATTTACACCATTTCAACAAAAGCGTGCTTTCTGGACCAAGACCTTTCTCCCTGATAAATTTGGCTTAATTTCGTTCAGCAGTTTGACCTGTAGTCTTGTCTAAAGCTTCCTATGGAAAATGCATTGAGAAAACACTTTTTTGGACCCCCCTTTTTTCTCAGCCCCCCCTTGACCAACCACCCAGTAATATGTGTTCGCAGCTAGATTGCTCGTGTGTGCAAATATCTTTCAATCAACTTGTTTTCAATCAACAACCAACCTTGTACGCCCTCAATACACCCCTAAACTTTCAAGCTACGAGCTGATCAAAAAAGTGAAACATTTCGGAAAAGTTTGTAAAGATTCGTTAAACGACAAAGTTATAAGCACATGGAGGGCTCCAGGAGGGGGGCCGTGCAACCCCCCTCCCAATATGAGTAAAGCCCCGGGTCTGCAGGGACTCCAGTGGGCCCCCGCAGGCCCAGCGAGCCCCCGCTATTATTTTTTAAGAAATGCCCCGGGACCTAGCCCACCCTGGGGTCTCATTCAAATAAAACCCGCAACCCCAGCGTGAATTACGCCGATATATATTTTGAAAAAAAAATGTATGTGCAGCCAATCACAGTGAAGCTCATGCTCGGGACATAGGCTCCGCCCAGATATCCAAACTTTTATTTTTCTAATTTTTCAGCAACTACTGGATGGATTTACACCATTTAAAAAAAAGATCGCTTTCTGATACAATATATATATATATATATGAAAGAAAGGTTACCCCTTGTGTGGAGGCACACTCAGGATCACTCAGCTCAACAGGCACAATCCCATTAAATCTGCTGCCAACGCAATTCAAGCCCATAGCCCTTCCTGATGGGCAGATCGTGATCTAAACAATGGCGTACAGAGAACCAGCGTTTTCCCATCTTTTATTTCCATTGTTCCTGAAATAGAAAAATTCAATGAATTGTGGGACTGGTAGTCTCGTAAATAATCAAACCCAAATGGGGTACGTCCATTTTCAAAATATATCAAATTCATTTTCCATTTCCTGGGAAACAGAGTGTCCAGTGAGCACGGCATCTCCTGCTCCACCTCCCTGATCCAATTTCGATAGGGGCGGACCCGCAAAGTTCCTCCAGTGGTGCCATCTGTGACCGGGGTTGGTCACTCAGATACAAAAGACAGGTTACCCCTCGGGTGGAGGCACACTCAGGATCCCTCAGCTCAACAGGCACAATCCCATTAAATCTGTTGCCAACGCGTTTCAAGCCCATAGCCCTTCCTCATGGGCAGCTCATGATTTAAACAATTGCGTACAGAGAACCAGCGTTTTCCCATCTTTTATTTCCATTGCTCCTGAAATAGAAAAATTCAATGAATTGTGGGACTGGTAGTCTCGTAAACAATCAAACCCAAATGGGGTACGTCCATTATCAAAATATATCAAATTCAATTTCAATTTCCTGGGAAACAGAGTGTCCAGTGAGCATGGTATCTCCTGCTCCACCTCGCTGATCCAATTTCGATAGGGGCGGACCCGCAAAGTTCCTGCAGTGGTACCATCCGTGACCGGGGTTGGTCACTCAGATACGAAAGAAAGGTTATCCCTTGGGTGGAGGCACACTCAGGATCACTCAGCTCAACAGGCACAATCCCATTAAATCTGCTGCCAACGTGTTTCAAGCCCATAGCCCTTCCTCATGGGCAGCTCGTGATTTAAACAAAGGTGTACAGAGAACCAGCATTTTCCCATCTTTTATTTCCATTGCCCCTGAAATAGAAAAATTCAATGAATTGTGGGACTGGTAGTCTCGTAAACAATCAAACCCAAATGGGGTACGTCCATTATCAAAATATATCAAATTCAATTTCCTGGAAAACAGAGTTTCCAGTGAGCACGGCATCTCCTGCTCCACCTTGCTGATCCAATTTCGATAGGGGAGGACCTGCAAAGTTCCTGCAGTGGTGCCATCCGTGACCGGGGTTGGTCACTCAGATACAAAAGAAAGGTTACCCCTTGGGTGGAGGCACACTCAGGATCACTCAGCTCAACAGGCACAATCCCATTAAATCTGCTGCGAATGCATTTCAAGCCCATAGCCCTTCCTCATGGGCAGCTCATGATTTAAACAATTGCGTACAGAGAACCAGCGTTTTGCCATCTTTTATTTCCATTGCTCCTGAAATAGAAAAATTCAATGAATTGTGGGACTGGTAGTCTCGTAAACAATCAAACCCAAATGGGGTACGTCCATTATCAAAATATATCAAATTCAATTTCAATTTCCTGGGAAACAGAGTGTCCAGTGAGCACGGCATCTCCTGCTCCACCTCGCTGATCCAATTCCGATAGGGGCGGACCTGCAAAGTTCCTGCAATGGTGCCATCCGTGACCGGGGTTGGTCACTCAGATACGAAAGAAAGGTTACCCCTTGGGTGGAGGCACACTCAGGATCACTCAGCTCAACAGGCACAATCCCATTAAATCTGCTGCCAACGCGTTTCAAGCCCATAGCCCTTCCTCATGGGCAGCTAGTGATTTAAACAATGGCGTACAGAGAACCAGCGTTTTCCCATCTTTTATTTCCATTGCTCCTGAAATAGAAAAATTCAATGAATTGTGGGACTGGTAGTCTCGTAAACAATCAAACCCAAATGGGGTACGTCCATTATCAAAATATATCAAATTCAATTTCAATTTCCTGGGAAACAGAGTGTCCGGTGAGCACGGCATCTCCTGCTCCACCTCGCTGATCCAATTTCGATAGGGGTGGACTCGCAAAGTTCCTGCAGTGGTGCCATCCGTGACCGGCGTTGGTCACCCAGATACGAAAGAAAGGTTACCACATGGGTGGAGGCACACTCAGGATCACTCAGCTCAACAGGCACAATCCCAATAAATCTGCTGCCAACGCGTTTCAAGCCCATAGCCCTTCCTCATGGGCAGCTCGTGATTAAAAGTATGGAGTACAGAGAACCAGCGTTTTCCCATCTTTTATTTCCATTGCTCCTGAAATAGAAAAATTAAATGAATTGTGGGACTTGTAGTCTTGTAAACAATCAAACCCAAATGGGGTACGTCCATTATCAAAATATATCACATTCAATTTCAATTTCCTGGGAAACAGAGTGTCCAGTGAGAACCGCATCTCCTGCTCCACCTCGCTGATTCAATTTCGATAGGGGCGGACCCACAAAGTTCCTGCAGCGGTGCCATCCGTGTATATATATATATTTACAGAATCCTTCAGTTTCACAACAAAAGGTAAAGTCGCACTCAGGATCAATTTAAAGTTTGAAATTTATTGACCAACGCGTTTCAACCTCACTGTCTTTGTCAAAGTCACTTCCAGACCCAGAAGTGGCTGTATTTAAGTGCTTTTCGAAGGGTCAAACATAATGTGAAGACATAAAAGAAATACAAACATGTTGGTGTCTCTTCTAACGTGAGGACAGACTCATTTCACTCTATTCATGCAATTGGTACAAAACATCACAGAAAATAAATGCATGCATAGTTGAGCACTATAAAACTAACCCTGGGCATAGTGGGCGTAGTGCGGCTACGTGGAGTATTGTGTAGTGTGGCCAAATATATGTACACGCGCTCCGCGTAGCCCCACTACGCGCCACCCGCCTCCCGCCCGCCCTCATTTTAAAATAATTTAAAGTATTTTAAAGTAAGAGAAAATGCCTTACCTGCGGTGCGGCGTCCCGGGGCTCCCTCTTCCTGGTTCAGCGGCAGCTTCTTCTCACAAATGTGCATGCGCGGACGCCCGCGCATGTGCATTTCTCGTGAGGGGAAAAAGGTTAGAGAAACGTTAAAAAACCAAAGAAGGGGGCAGGGTAGTAACACCCTGACCCCCAGGCCTGCTCAGGGGGTCCCACAGGGATCCCAGGCTCCGCCGAAAATAAAACTAAAAGTTAGCGTGGGCTCCCGTGCTTTATTTTTTAAAGCCCTCAGGTGGGCCAGGTCCCGGGGGCATTCCTTAATTGTGTAGCGGTTGCCTGCGGGGGCCCTGCAGCCCCAGGGACTGCCATCTCCCCGGGGCTTTATAATATATGCACGGGGGCAAGCGCCTCCCGCAGCCCCGGGGACTGTAAAATGTGTGGGGGGCTCCTGCCCCCACACACTGCCCTGGGGAACACCACCTCCCCGGGGCAATCTGTAATTAAATCCGGGGGTCCATTGTGGACCCCGACCAGTAGCACCTGAGTGGCCCTGGGGACTGCCACCACCCAGGGCCGGCTCCTGTAATGTCCCGGGGTGCCCACCACTGGGACATTGCTGTTTGCTAGGACAGGGCAGGAGCACGGCTGCGCCCTGTCATAGCAAACCCTGGTTTCAATGAAGCAGAGCAGGATTGCTTTTGAGCAAGGGGAGTTGCATGTTAGCAGCTCCCCTTGCTCAAAGGCAATGCCGGATCCCACAGGAGGCGGGTAGTTGGCAGGACCGTGGGGGCATTGGGGCTCCCCCCATGGTCCCCAATGGAGAGGCCAGGCCCCAGGGGATGGGGTCCCTGGGGCCAGAAGTGGCCCAGGAGTGGGGCCAGAAGTGGACCAGGAGTGGGGCCCCGCGGCCCCCTCCCCAATAATATATATATATATATTTTTTAAACAAAAAGGACGGCCCAGGAGGATGGTGTCTCCGGAGCCATAATTGGCTTCTGGAGGGGGGCCACACAGTCCCCTTCCCCAAAATAAAAAATAAAAACAAGGGTGCGAGGCGAGGGACGGGGTTTCCGGGGCCAAAAGTGGCCCGGGGAAGGGGGGCCACGCAGCCCCCTCCCATAAAAGAAAAAACAAGAAAATAAAAAAAGTAATCGACAAGTCGTAGGAGGCCCTGCCCCTCCCTGCACCACTCTGCAAGCGCACCCCCTGGCACGTTGTAAGTTGGGGAATTAATTCCCCTTGAATACTTAGGGCCCCTGGGCCACACCCCTTTTTACACCACTCTGCAAACACGGGTTCTGGCGCACTGCTGCTCGGAGGATGCGTCCTGAGGTCCTCAGGACACAAGAGGACCTCATCGCCCCACCAACAGTGCGCTAAGCGGCACGTTTGCAGAATGGTGTAAAAAGGGGCGTGGCCTCAGACCACCTCTCTGTAATCCAGCTCTGTGGCACTTACTGGAGGTACCTGGTGGGCTAGTTGGCCCCCTGGGACCCTCAGTATTCAAGGGGACTTAATCCCCCAACCCAGAACATGCCAGGAGGTGCGTCTGTAGAGTGGTGTAGAAAGGGGATGTGGCCTGGTATGAGAAGTTATTAATCCTACTGTGTGGGACTTACTGGAAGTAATAGGAGGGGTAGTTGGCCACCAAAGTTGACGTTGGGGGCTAACTGCCCTCCTGTTACCTCCAGTAAATCTGACACAGTGGGATTGCTAAGAGGTGTTCGGAGGCCACGCTCACCTTTCTCCACCACTCTGCAAATGCTACTGCTATGTTATAGTTAGAAATTAGCATTTAAAAAACCTCAGAAATTCACCAAAAAGACCATAGGTTTCAGGGACATTATTGTTAGAAATTAGCATTTAAAAAACTTTAGAAATTCACTAAAAAAAACATAGGTTGCAGGGATGTTATAGTTAGTTTGGACATTTTACTCTTACCAAACCAGAGATGGCATCAGTGATGTCACTGAGCGTGTCATGAGTGATGTAATATGCATTGCGGGGGCGCAAGTAATAGTTATCTCTACTAACTATAACAGCCGAATTTCTCTGGTTTTGTATGAGTGAAATGTCCAACTGAGAGGTGTCATTTTAAATCACGTTTCATTGCTGACAACAACATTGAGAAAGGACAGATTTCAGTTTTCTGCATTTTTGGGCGCCATTTTAACAGGGTTTGAAAATTACACCGGCTCTGGTGTTAATAATTTCCAAGCCAAGTTTCTAAACGCGTATGCCAACATAGCAAGACATATTTAAACAGTTCAAGCTTAGTTGTTTTCTCATAGCATGTTTAGCTGTATATCGGCGAGCTCGCCTATTGTCACCTACGCTAAAATTGTAATGCAACCTTGTAAGCTTCATAGTGCTGTGCGCCATGCAGGCACATACATAGCATAATTATAGCAAGATACAACATACAATTATTGGTAGGCATTCAAGATTGCTCATTTGCAAATGCTATGAGAAATTACATTTCTTATAAAGCCGTGAATCGGCATAAATTTGCCCAATTAAAGCAGTTATTAACAATCTGTCACAATTGCAACCTGCTAAATTAATCATAAAGCCGTGTATCGGCAGCAATGTTGTAGTCATTATGGCTATTAAAAGGAAAATTCAGTATGTCGTTAAATTGACCATTTACTGAAACATTATTGACCACCTCCCCGGGGCATCAAGTGCGCAAATGGACGGCCAGTTCTTTCCCACTATTCAGGCCTTTGGGGGCCTTTGTTTGTCGGTCACTAATTTAAAAAAAATAGCAAGGTGCCTCGCAACTGGATGAGTAAAATCTATGTTTGCGATTACTCGCATGTATGCAAATCTTAACACTATGTATTGTGCTTCCTATATATTTTAACCCACATGGGCAGATCAAACAATATATGGAATGATTTGTTTGGCACGTCATAAATTTAGGTATCGTTTTCCGTTTTTTCATTCCAGCTATTTCATAGGTTAGTACTCTCTTACTATTGGAACACACAGAGAAAAAGCTGCACACGGATCGGGAATTGCAGAGCAGTGAAGCTCACAGACCGGTAAGCCATATGCTTGCGTGTGCGGAACGAGTGTAATTGACCAGCGGTAGGACGAGGGGGCAGTTGCCAAGCAGCGAGTATAACACAGCAATTCACTAGGAAAATGTTCAGTGAATCAGCATGCAGAGAGGCGGCAATGGACATTTTTAAAAAGAAAAAATCAGACACTTTTAATACAGGAGACGCGGTTGACCCGAACACTTCTAACAATTTAAACGCACAATATCTAAAGTTGAAAAGACTCTATGAAAGGGAAACGAGGAAGTGGTGGGAGGCAAGCTCCCTCCAAAACTACATGGATGTAGACAGGGTCCCTAGAGGACTGCGAATTTATACCGTACCAGCGAATGAGAACCCGGACCCTCCCTTGTTGGAAGAGTGGGCGGAACATACAGCACTATCATGCAAAGGAATGTTGAACATTCTCATTAAATTTGCCTGGAACGACAGGGAAAAGGCTTTGAAGGAAATATAGCAATTAGAGGATGAAATATTGAAAGATGCTGACAAAAATAAACAGGAGCAACTAAGAGAATCCATGAAAAAGCGATTGCTGAAATATGAGCTTAAAATCAAACAAAGAAAACAAGAAAAATTCAAAAGAGATGAAAGGGACTACTCACAGGGGAGAGTGCTGACTTTTGCTAAGAAGTTTGATGGACCTAGAAAATAAATTCACCAGAAAAAAAGCAGCGCCAACATCAGTGAGGGTGGAAACTTCAGAATCAGATGTGACTGAAAATGAACAATCAGAAGACGAAACAACAAGCACCTCATCTGGAAAGTGCAAAACTCCTTTTCACGATGAATTTCATGTTATTTGCCAGTCCTGGCTAAGGGAGGGGCAAGAGCAAACCACCGGAAGGAACCACCAAAAAAACAGAAGGGTGGGCTGGAAGAGGAAGAGACAACATGTTCCCGTGAGTAACATGCAGCATGAGAGGGGGCAGACGGTAACAGAAGCTGAGAATTTGAAAATAGTCAACCTGACACCTAGGACTCTCACATCAACTGAAGAGTCGGTACTAAGGTTAGGATTGACATTTTGCCCTAACAATCAGATGGAGTACACACAAACAAGAATAGACCTTTTAAAATTTGTGTGCAAACTCAAACTGCACAAATATTTTAAGCTCAGACCCTCAATTAAAGAATCCAGGCTGATCATACAAAAATCTAAAGACACTGATATTTTGACAGTGGATGATTTGACATCCTTAGAAATGTTGGAAGAGCTATTTTTGAAACAAGAGGGGGGAAGCAGAGTCATCAAAGACATTGCTCAAAGAACAATGCGTCTGGGCATAGAACAAGAGGCACCAGCAAGTCCATTCAAGCCGATGTCGCAATTTATGCCACAAATGCCAATGGACGCGATTGATACCTTCTCAGATGCGGTGATTAAGGACCTCTTGAAATTCAGAACAAATACCAAACATTCAATGAACAAGACCAACATGATGAAAGATCAGAAAGAGCATTGGAGAATCTACTGAAGGACACCACAATTATATGCAAGCCCTCAGATAAGGGAGGCAATATCGTCCTATTAACAAGGGAGCAATATTGTGGTGAAGTGTTGAAACAACAATCAGATATTACGAAAAAACAACTAAAGAGAGATACAATGACAGCATCAAACAATACCATTCACTGATCAAAAAGTGGCACGGAAAATCTATGCTTGAGACAGATGATTATTTCTTTCCCCGAAATACAAGTCCAGTTACACCGATGTTTTACAATCTTCCCAAAATACATAAGGACAGTACAAATCCAACTGGCATGCCAATTGTTTCATCTCAAGTGATCCTCGCAGAAAACCTTTCCATATTCATCGACCTCTTCCGGTTCCAATTTGTGCTGCAACTATCCTCTTACATCAAGGATACAAAGGACTTTATAAACCACATTGGGATCCTGAAGTGGGAACCATCATACAGGCTAATTGTATTGGACATCCTGAGCCTATACCCATGCATTGACCACAAACATGGACTCCGTGCGGTGGACTACTTTTTGAAAAAGAGACCGTTAAAATTTGCAGAACATAACACCATGCTCATGAAATTTATTGAATTTTGCCTGATGAATAATATTTTTTTATTTCAGGGAGACTACTATAGACAGATCTCCGGAATGGCGATGGGTACCTGCTTCACCCCCAGCTATGCACATTTATTCGTAGGCTGGTGGGAGGAGCAGGTAGCCTGGTCCTCAGGCAACGAGACATGGATGAAAGAAGTTGTGGCCTGGCACAGGTATATTGCCGACCTCTTTCTGGTCTGGAAAGGGCCAGAAAATGCGGCAAAGGAATTTACTGATCACCTGAATCAGAATGATCTGAATTTAAAATTCACATGCGAAATCAGTTCAGTGCCAGTGAACTACTTAGATCTTAGGATTTCTGTACTAGATGGAGAACTATGTACAGCATTATACAGGAAACTAACGGCGGGTAGTTCTACACTTCATGCCGAGAGTAGCCACCCTCCTAGGTTAATAAAAAGTATACCCTATGGAGAATTCCTTCACTTAAAACATAATTGCTCTAGAGACTGTGATTTTAAATCAGCAGTAAGAGAGAGCATTGCTAGATTTGTGGCCAGAGGATATAACATCAATTTGTTAGAGACAACTTTGCAAAAAGTAGAAAGCATTCCAAGGGAACAGGTAGTGAAAGGAAAGGATACAATTCGAAAGAAAACAGAGGAGGGGAAATTCCGTACGATCACAACATATATATATATATATGTAGATTGGTTCATGGGCTGAGAAAAACACATATCAAAAGTTCACGTATTCATATAAAGCCTTATATTGATCTCTTCAAACACTTGAAGGCTGGTTGTGTTTGAATATGTTGTGAAGAATTTTGAACAAGTATATTGGAAGTATTGATATAAAAAACTTACAAGAACTGTAGAAAGACCATTTTTAAGTGTTTGAAGAGAAGATCAATAAAGGACTTTATGTAGC
The DNA here is from genome assembly GCF_964204655.1 of Triturus cristatus. Lineage (NCBI taxonomy): Eukaryota > Metazoa > Chordata > Amphibia > Caudata > Salamandridae > Triturus > Triturus cristatus. Next base: position 1,070,891,888 of record NC_140582.1, read on the forward strand.
TACATGAACTTTTGATATGTGTCTTTCTCAGTGCATGAACCAATGTGATGTCACTGACCATGTCATGAATGATGTAATATGTGACATCATCAGCAGTGCATTGCGGGTGCGAGAGTTATACTTAGCTCAACTAACTATAGCGGCCAAATTTCTGTGGTTTTGTACGAGTGAAATGTCCAACAAACTATAACATTCCTGATACCTGTGGCTTTTATCAGTGAATTTATAAGGTTTTTTAAATGCTAATTTCTAACTATAACGTCCTGAAACCTATGGTTTTGTCACAGTGAATGGCGAAGGTTTTTTAAATGCTAATTTCCAACTCTAACGTCCCTGAAACCTATGTTTTTTTTCAGTGAATGTCAAAGGTTTTTTAAATGCAAATTTCTAACTATAATGCCCCTATAACCTATGGTTTTTTCAGTGAATTTCTAATGTTTCTTAAAGCTAATTCGTAACTATAACATCCCTAAAACCTATGGGTTAGGCCTAAGGGTGGGCAGAATTTGCATTGCAAAGCTCCGCGAAACGGTAAAAAATCTCACCGAGCATGCAGAGAGTTCCACGAACACACAGAATTGCTTGTTCCACCCGTTCGCGATGCTTTTTTCCTGTTTGCGAACGCTGTTTGCATGCTCGGGGGGAAATATCTCATGAACACACATTTTGAAAGCACGAACAAGCAAAATATTCTGCTAAGTCGCGGATAACGGAATTTTTGGCAATGCCGCGTTCTCTGTGGAACGTGAAATTACCCAAATTCCGCGAGAGGATCGGAATTTACCGCCCAGGCTGAGGTAGGACATGTGAAGAAAGATGCAGAAAAGCGCTAAAAGAAGCAAGAGAAATGCAGAAAGAGGCATCATAAGCACAGAAAGACACAGAAAGGTAGAGAAAGAAGCAAGAGATATGCAGAAAGAACCTACAGAGGGGCAGAAAGAGGCCTTGTTGCAAAGTCATCCTGTGCCACCAACCTTTTGCTGACTGGTACTGGTGGTAACTGACTGACTAACCAGGCCCGGAGCCAGTGCTGTGCTGAAAGACACTTAGAATACAGTGAAAACACCTACACACTATGGGTTGGGGTACCCCTGTGATTGGCATGACCTCACCTGTAAGGCCCTAGTACATAATAGCGGGCAGGGGGATTAAAACTACCTCTAAGTCAGAGGTGCAGAAAGAGGCAAGAGAAGTGCAGAAGGAAGCAACAGAGGTGCCAAAACAGGCAAAAGAGGTGCAGAAAGAAGCAAGTGAAGTGCAGAAAGAGGTAAGAGAGGTGCAGAAAGAGGCAGGAGGGGTACTGAAAGAAGGAAGAGAAGTACAGAAAGAGACAACAGAGGTGCTGAAAGAGGCGCAAAATGTGCAGAAAGAGCAAGAGAAATGCAGAAAGAACAGACAGAGGTACAGAAAGAGGCATTAGAGGTGCAAAAAGAGTCAGGAAAGGTTCAGAAGGAGGGAATAGGGGCACAGAAAGAGGCAAGAGGGTACAGAAAGAGAAAAGATGGGTACAGCAAGACGAAAGAGGGGTACAGAAAGAGGCAAGAGGAGTGCAGAAAGAGATAGGAGAGGTGTACAAAGAGGCAAGAGAGGTACAAAAAGAAGCAGGAGGGGTACAGGAAGAAGGAAGTGAAGTGCAGAAAAAGGCAAAAGAATTGCTGAAAGAAGCAACAGAGGTGTAGAAAGAAGCAAGAGAAGTGCAGAAAGAGGTAAGGGAGGGGCAGAAAGAAGCAAGAGCAGTGCTGAAAGAACCAATAGAGATGCAAAAAGAAGCAGGAGTGGTACAGAAAAAGGTAGAAGTGGTGCACAAAGAGGCTAGAGAGGTACAGAAAGAGGCAGGAGGGATGTAGAAAGAAGGAAGAGGCATGCAGAAAGAAGCAACAGAGGTGCATAAAGACGGAAGAGAGGTGCAGAAACAAGCAAAAGAAGTACAGAAAGAGACAAGAGAATTGCTGAAAGAAGCAACAGCGGTGTGGAAAGAAGCAAGAGAAATATAGAATGAGGCAAGAGAGGTGCAAAAAATGGCAAGAGAACAGCAGAAAGAGGCAAGAGGGATACAAAAAAGGGAAGAAGGGCACAGAAAGAAGCAAGAGAGGTGCAGAAAGAAGCAAGAGCAGTGCAGAAAGAGGTAAAAGAGGTGCAGAAAGAGGCAGGAGGAAAGGGGCAAGGAAAGAGCAGAAACATGCAAGAGAAATGCACAAAGAGCTAAGAGAGGAGCAGAAAGTGGCAAGAGGGGTGTAGAAAGAACCAAGAGAAGTGAAGAAAGAGGCAAGCGAGGTGCAGAAAGAAGCAAGAGCTGTGCAGAAAGAACAGAGGTGCAAAAAGAGGCAAGAGGGGTACAGAAAGAGGCAGGAGGGGTACAGAAAGAAGGAAGAGAAGTGCAGAAAGAGTCAAGATAATTGCTCAAATAAGCAACAGAGGTGTACAAAGACGCAACAGAAGTACAGAAAGAAGCAAGTGAGGTGCAGAAAGAAGCAAGAGCAGTGCAGAAAGAACCAACAGAGGTGCAAAAAGAAGCAAGAGGGGTGCAGAAAAAGGTAGGAGAGGTGAACAAAGAGGCATGGGTGGTATGGAAAGAAGCAGAAGGGGTGCAGAAAGAAGGAATAAATGTGCAGAAAGAAACAACAGAGGTGCTGAACGATGCGCGAAGGGTACAGAAAGAGCAAGAGAAGTGCAGACAAAAGCAACAGAGGTACAGAAAGAGGCAAGTGAGGTGCAGAAACAGGCAGGAACAGTGCAGAATGAGGGAACAGGGTACAGAAAGAGAAAAGAGGGGTGCAGAAAGAAGGAAGAGAAGTGCAGAAAGAAGCAACAGAGGTGCTGAAAGAGGCTAGAGGAGAGCATAAAGAGGTTGGAGAGGTACACAAAGAGGCAAGAGAGGTACAGAAAGAGGCGGGAGAGTGCAGAAAAAAGGAAGAGAAGTGCAGAAAGAGGCAAAAGCATTGCTGAAAGAAACAACAAACGTGTATAAAGAAGCAAGAGAAGTGCAGAAATAGGCAAGTGAGGAGCAAGAAGAAGCAAGAGCAGGGCAGAAACAACCAATAGAGGTGGAAAAAGAAGTAAGAGCGGCACAGAAAAAGGTAGAAGAGGTGCACAAAGAAGCAAGAGAGTTGCAGAAAGCGGGAGGAGGGGTGTAGAAAGAAGGAAGAGAAGTATAGAAAGAAGCAACAGAGGTGCTGAAAAGCAACAGAGGTGTGTAAAGAAGCATGAAAAGTGTAAAAAGAGGCAAGTGAGGTGCAGAAAGAGCAAGAGAGGTACAGAAAATGGCAAGAGAACAGCAGAAAGAGGCAAGAGGGATGCAAAAAAAGGTAGAAGGGTACAGCAAGAAGCAAGAGAGGTGCAGAAAGAAGCAAATGAAGTACAGAAAGAGGCAAGAGGGATACAGAAAGAGGAAAGAAAGGTTCAGCAAGAGGCAAGGGAAGTGCAGAAGGAGGCAAGAGAAATGCACTAAGAGGCAACAGAGGAGCAGAAAGAGGCAAGATAGGTATAAAAATAAGCAAGAGAAGTGCAGAAAGAGGCAAGAGAAGTGCTGAAAGAACGGAGGTGTAGAAAGAACCAAGAGATGTGAAGAAAGAGGCGAGTGAGGTGCAGAAAGAAGCAAGAGTAGTGCAGAAAGAACCAATGGAGGTGTCAAAAGAGGCAAGAGGGGTGCACAAAGAGGTAGGAGAGGTACACAAAGAAGCAAGAGAGGTACAGAAAGAGGCAGGAGGGGTGCGGGAAGACGGAAGGGAAGGACAGAAAGAGGCAAGAGAATTGCTGAAAGAAGCAACAGAGTTGTCCAAAGAACCAAGTGATGTGAAGAAAGAGGCAAGTGAGGTGCAGAAAGAAGCAAGAGCACTGCAGAAAGATCCAACAGAGGTGCAAAAAGAGGCAAGAGGGGTACAGAAAGAGGTGGGAGAGGTGCACAAAGAGGCAAGAGAGGTACAGAAAGAGGCAGAGGGGTGCAGAAAAAAGGAAGAGAAGTGCAGAAAGAGTCAAGATAATTGCTCAATGAAGCAACAGAGGTGTACAAAGAAGCAATAGAAGTACAGAAAGAAGCAAGTGAGGTGCAGAAAAAAGCATGAGCAGTGCAGAAAGAACCAACAGAGGTGCAAAAAGAAGCAAGAGGGGTGCAGAAAAAGGTAGGAGCGGTGCACAAAGAGGCATGGGTGGTACGGAAAGAAGCAGAAGGGGTGCAGAAAGAAGGAAGAAACGTGCAGAAAAAGCAACAGAGGTGCTGAAAGATGCACAAAGGGTACAGAAAGAGTCAGGAGAGTGCATAAAAAAAGAAGAGAAGTGCAGAAAGAGGCAAAAGAATTGCTGAAAGAAGCAACAAACGTGTAGAAAGAAGCAAGAGAAGTGCAGAAAGAGGCAAGTGAGGAGCAAGAAGAAGCAAGAGCAGTGCAGAAACAACCAATAGAGGTGCAAAAAGAAGTAAGTGCAGCACAGAAAAAGGTAGAAGAGGTGCAAAAAGAAGCAAGAGAGTGACAGAAAGAGGGAGGAGGGGTGCAGAAAGAAGGAAGAGAAGTACAGAAAGAAGCAACAGAGGTGCTGAAAGAAGCAACAGAGGTGTGTAAAGAAGCAAGAAAAGTGTAAAGAGAGGCAAGTGAGGTGCAGAAAGAGGTAAGAGAGGTACAGAAAGAGGCAGGAGGGGTACAGAACGAAGGAAGAGAAGTACAGAAAGAGACAACAGAGGTGCCGAAAGAGGCGCAAAAGGTGCAGAAAGAGCAAGAGAAATGCAGAAAGAACCAACAGAGGTAGAGAAAGAGGCATAAGAGGTGCAAAAAGAGGCAGGAAAGGTGCAGACGGATGGAATAGGGGGTACAGAAAAAACAAAAGAGGGGTACAGAAAGAGGCAAGAGGAGTGCAGAAAGAGATAGGAGAGGTACACAAAGAGGCAAGAGAGGTACAAAAAGAGGCAGGAGGGGTACAGGAAGAAGGAAGTGAAGTGCAGAAAAAGGCAAAAGAATTGCTGGAAGAAGCAACAGAGGTGTAGAAAGAAGCAAGAGAAGTGCAGAAAGAGGTAAGGGAGGGGCAGAAAGAAGCAAGAGCAGTGCAGAAAGAACCAATAGAGATGCAAAACGAAGCAGGAAAAGTACAGAAAAAGGTAGAAGAGGTGCACAAAGAGGCAAGAGAGGTGCAGAAAGAGGCAGGAGGGATGTAAAAAGAAGGAAGAGGCATGCAGAAAGAAGCAACAGGGGTGCATAAAGACGGAAGAGAGGTGCAGAAACAAGCAAAAGAAGTGCAGAAAGAGGCAGGAGAATTGCTGAAAGAAGCAACAGAGGTGTGGAAAGAAGCAAGAGAAATATAGAATGAGGCAAGAGAGGTGCAAATAATGGCAAGAGAACAGCAGAAAGAGGCAAGAGGGATACAAAAAAGGGAAGAAGGGTACAGAAAGAAGCAAGAGAGGTGCAGAAAGAAGCAAGAGCAGTGCAGAAAGAGGTAAAAGAGGTGCAGAAAGAGGCAGGAGGAAAGGGTCAAGGAAAGTGCAGAAACATGCAAGAGAAATGCACAAAGAGGTAAGAGAGGAGCAGAAAGTGGCAAGAGGGGTGTAGAAAGAACCAAGAGAAGAGAAGAAAGAGGCAAGCAAGGTGCAGAAAGAAGCAAGAGCAGTGCAGAAAGAACAGAGGTGCAAAAAGAGGCACGAGGGGTACAGAAAGAGGCAGGAGGGGTACAGAAAGAAGGAAGAGAAGTACAGAAAGAGTCAAGATAATTGCTCAAAGAAGCAACAGAGGTGTACAAAGAAGCAATAGAAGTACAGAAAGAAGCAAGTGAGGTGCAGAAACAAGCAAGAGCAGTGCAGAAAGAACCAACAGAGGTGCAAAAAGAAGCAAGAGGGGTGCAGAAAAAGGTAGGAGAGGTGCACAAAGAGGCATGGGTGGTATGGAAAGAAGCAGAAGGGGTGCAGAAAGAAGGAAGAAACATGCAGAAAGAAGCAACAGAGGTGCTGAAAGATGCGTGAAGGGTACAGAAAGAGCAAGAGAAGTGCAGACAAAAGCAACAGAGGTACAGAAAGAGGCAAGTGAGGTGCAGAAACAGGCAGGAACAGTGCAGAATGAGGGATCAGGGTACAGAAAGAGAAAAGAGGGGTGCAGAAAGAGGCAAGAGGGGTGCAGAAAGAAGCAAGTGAGGTACAGAAAGACAGAAGAGGGGTTAAGAAAGAAGGAAGAGAAGTGCAGAAAGAAGTAACAGAGGTGCTGAAATAGGCTAGAGGAGAGCAGAAAGAGGTTGGAGAGGTACACAAAGAGGCAAGAGAGGTACAGAAAGAGGCAAGAGAGTGCAGAAAAAAGGAAGAGAAGTGCAGAAAGAGGCAAAAGCATTGCTGAAAGAAATACCAAACGTGTATAAAGAAGCAAGAGAAGTGCAGAAAGAGGCAAGTGAGGAGCAAGAAGAAGCAAGAGCAGTGCAGAAACAACCAATAGAGGTGGAAAAAGAAATAAGAGAGGCACCGAATAAGGTAGAAGAGGTGCACAAAGAAGCAAGAGAATTACAGAAAGAGGGAGGAGGGGTGCAGAAAGAAGGAAGAGAAGTACAGAAAGAAGCAACAGAGGTGCTGAAAGAAGCAACAGAGGTGTGTAAAGAAGCAAGAAAAGTGTAAAAAGAGGCAAGTGAGGTGCAGAAAGAGCAAGAGAGGTACAGAAAATGGCAAGAGAACAGCAGAAAGAGGCAAGAGGGATGCAAAAAAGGGTAGAAGGATACAGAAAGAAGCAAGAGAGGTGCAGAAAGAAGCAAATGAAGTGCAGAAAGAGGCAAGAGGGATGCAGAAAGAGGCAAGAGAGGTTCAGCAAGAGGCAAGGGAAGTGCAGAAGGAGGCAAGAGAAATGCACAAAGAGGCAACAGAGGAGCAGAAAGAGGCAAAATCGGTATAGAAAGAAGCAAGAGAAGTGCAGAAAGAGGCAAGAGAAGTGCTGAAAGAAATAACAGAGGTGTAGAAAGAACCAAGAAATGTGAAGAAAGAGGCGAGTGAGGTACAGAAACAGGCAAGAGTAGTGCAGAAAGAACCAACGGAGGTGTCAAAAGAGGCAAGATGGGTGCACAAAGAGGTAGAAGAGGCACACAAAGAAGCAAGAGAGGTACAGAAAGAGGCAGGAGGGGTGCGGGAAGAGGGAAGGGAAGGACAGAAAGAGGCAAGAGAATTGCTGAAAGAAGCAACAGAGTTGTCCAAAGAAGCAATAGAAGTACAGAAAGAGGCAAGTGAAATGCAGAAAGAAGCCAGAGAAGAACAGAAAGAACCAACAAACGTGCAAAAATAGGCAACAGGGGTGCAGAAAACAGTAGGAGAGATGCACAAAGGGTGAAAAAAGAGCAAGAGAAGTGCAAATAGAACCAACAGAGGTACAGAAAGATGTAACAGAGGTGCAGAAAGACGCAAGAGAGGTACAGAAACAAGTAAGACAAGTGCATAAAGAAGCAACAGAGATGTAGTAAGAGGGAAGTGGGGTGGAGAATGAGGGATACAGAAAGAAATGAGAGAGGTGCAGATAAAGGGAAGAGGGGTGCAGAAAGAGGGAATAGAAATGCAGAAAGAAGCAATAGAGGTGCTGAAAGAGGTGTGAACCGTGTAGAAAAAAGGAAGAGAAGTGCAGAAAGAATCAACAGAGGTACAGAAAGAGACAGCAGAAGTTCACAAAGAGGCAGCAGAGGTGCAGAAACAGGCAGGTGCAGAAATAAGGAACGGGGGTGCAGAAAGAGAGAAGATGGGTGCCGAAAGAGGCAAGAGGTGTGAAAAAATGTATAAGAGAGGTGTAGAAAGAAGCAAGAGCAGTGCAGTGAAAAACAACAGAGGTGCAGAAGGAGGCAAGAGGGGTACAGAAAGAGGCAAAGAAGAGCAGAAACAAGCAAAAGAGATGCGGAAAGAGGCTGGGGGTGCAAAAAGAGGCAAGAGAGGTGCAGAAAGAAGCACGAGAGGTGTAGAAAGAAGCAAGAGAAGTGAAGAAAGAGGCAAGTGAGGTGCAGAAAGAAGCAAGAGCAGCGCAGAAGGAACCAACAGAGGTACAAAAAGAGGCAAGAGGGGTACACAAAGAGGTAGGAGAAGTGCACAAAGAGGCAAAAGAGGTACACAAAGTGGCAGGAGGGGTGCGGAAAAAAGGAATGGAAGTACAGAAAGAGGCAAGAGAATTGCTGAAAGAAGCAACGGAGTTGTCAAGAGAAGCAATAGAGGTACAGAAAGAGGCAAGTGAGGTGCAGAAAGAAGCAAGAACAGAGCAGAGCAGATAGAAACAACAGACGTGCAAAAAGAGGCAACAGGGGTACAGAAGAAGGTGGGAGAGGTGCACAAAGAGGCAAGAGAGGTAGAGAAAAAGGCAGGAGGGCTGCAGAAAGAAGAAAGAGAAGTGCAGAAAGAGCAAGAGAAGTGCAGAAAAAAGCAACAGAGGTACAGAAAGAGGCAGGAGAGGTGCAGGAACAGACAGGAAAGGTGTAGGGAGAGGGAACAGGGGTGAAGAAAGAGTCAAGAGAGGTGCAGAAAGAGGGGAGAGGGATACAGAAAGAGGCATGAGGGGTGCAGAAAGAATCAAGTGAGGTGCAGAAAGACAGAAAAGAGGTGCAGAAACAAGCAAGAGAAGTGCAGTAAGAGTTAAGAGAATTGCTGTCAGAAGGAAGCAACAGAGGTATAGAATGAGCAAGAGAAGTGCAGAAATAGGCAAGTGAGCTGTAGAAAGAAGCAAGAGCAGTGCAGAATGAACCAACAGAGGTGCAAAAGAAGCAAGAGTGGTACAGAAAAAGGTTGAAGAGGTGCACAAAGAGGCAAGAGAGGTACAGAAAGAGGCAGGAGTGGTGCAGAAAGAAGGAAGAGAAGTGTAGAAAGAAGCAACAGAGGTGCTAAAAGAGGTGCAAATGGTGAAGAAAGAGCAAGAGAAGTGCAAAAAGAGCCAACAGAGGTACAGAAAGATGCAACAGAGGTGCAGAAAGACACAAGAGAGGTGCAGAAACAAGTAAGACAAGTTCATAAAGAAGCAGCAGAGATGTAGTAAGAGCGAAGTGGGGTGGAGAATGAGGCATGAAGGATACAGGAAGAAATGAGAGAGGTGCAGAAAGAGGGATGAGGGGTGCAGAAAGAGGGAATAGAAGTGCAGAAACAAGCAAAAGAGATGCAGAAAGAGGCTAGAGGGATGCAAGAAGCGGCAAGAGAGGTGCATAAAGAGGCAAGAGAGATGCACAAATTGGGAAGAAGGGTGCAGAAAGAGGCAAGTGGGGTGCAGAAAGAAGCATGAGAGGTGTAGAAAGAAGCACGAGAAGTGCAGAAAGAAAAAACAGAGGTACAGAAAGAAGCAACAGAGGTGTGTAAAGAAGCAAGAAATGTGTAAAAAGAGGCAAGTGAGGTGCAGAAAGAGCAAGAGAGGTACAGAAAATGGCAAGAGAACAGCAGAAAGAGGCAAGAGGGATGCAAAAAAGGGTAGAAGGATACAGAAAGAAGCAAGAGAGGTGCAGAAAGAAGCAAATGAAGTGCAGAAAGAGGCAAGAGGGATACAGAAAGAGGCAAGAGAGGTTCAGCAAGAGGCAAGGGAAGTGCAGAAGGAGGCAAGAGAAATGCACAAAGAGGCAACAGAGGAGCAGAAAGAGGCAAGATCGGTATAGAAAGAAGCAAGAGAAGTGCAGAAAGAGGCAAGAGAAGTGCTGAAAGAAATAACAGAGGTGTAGAAAGAACCAAGAAATGTGAAGAAAGAGGCGAGTGAGGTACAGAAACAGGCAAGAGTAGTGCAGAAAGAACCAACGGAGGTGTCAAAAGAGGCAAGATGGGTGCACAAAGAGGTAGAAGAGGCACACAAAGAAGCAAGAGAGGTACAGAAAGAGGCAGGAGGGGTGCGGGAAGAGGGAAGGGAAGGACAGAAAGAGGCAAGAGAATTGCTGAAAGAAGCAACAGAGTTGTCCAAAGAAGCAATAGAAGTACAGAAAGAGGCAAGTGAAATGCAGAAAGAAGCCAGAGAAGAACAGAAAGAACCAACAAACGTGCAAAAATAGGCAACAGGGGTGCAGAAAACAGTAGGAGAGATGCACAAAGGGTGAAAAAAGAGCAAGAGAAGTGCAAATAGAACCAACAGAGGTACAGAAAGATGTAACAGAGGTGCAGAAAGACGCAAGAGAGGTACAGAAACAAGTAAGACAAGTGCATAAAGAAGCAACAGAGATGTAGTAAGAGGGAAGTGGGGTGGAGAATGAGGGATACAGAAAGAAATGAGAGAGGTGCAGATAAAGGGAAGAGGGGTGCAGAAAGAGGGAATAGAAATGCAGAAAGTAGCAATAGAGGTGCTGAAAGAGGTGTGAAACGTGTAGAAAAAAGGAAGAGAAGTGCAGAAAGAATCAACAGAGGTACAGAAAGAGACAGCAGAAGTTCACAAAGAGGCAGCAGAGGTGCAGAAACAGGCAGGTGCAGAAATAAGGAACGGGGGTGCAGAAAGAGAGAAGATGGGTGCCGAAAGAGGCAAGAGGTGTGAAAAAATGTATAAGAGAGGTGTAGAAAGAAGCAAGAGCAGTGCAGTGAAAAACAACAGAGGTGCAGAAGGAGGCACGAGGGGTACAGAAAGAGGCAAAGAAGAGCAGAAACAAGCAAAAGAGATGCGGAAAGAGGCTGGGGGTGCAAAAAGAGGCAAGAGAGGTGCAGAAAGAAGCACGAGAGGTGTAGAAAGAAGCAAGAGAAGTGAAGAAAGAGGCAAGTGAGGTGTAGAAAGAAGCAAGAGCAGTGCAGAAGGAACCAACAGAGGTACAAAAAGAGGCAAGAGGGGTACACAAAGAGGTAGGAGAAGTGCACAAAGAGGCAAGAGAGGTACACAAAGTGGCAGGAGGGGTGCGGAAAAAAGGAATGGAAGTACAGAAAGAGGCAAGAGAATTGCTGAAAGAAGCAACGGAGTTGTCAAGAGAAGCAATAGAGGTACAGAAAGAGGCAAGTGAGGTGCAGAAAGAAGCAAGAACAGAGCAGAGCAGATAGAAACAATAGACGTGCAAAAAGAGGCAACAGGGGTACAGAAGAAGGTGGGAGAGGTGCACAAAGAGGCAAGAGAGGTAGAGAAAAAGGCAGGAGGGCTGCAGAAAGAAGAAAGAGAAGTGCAGAAAGAGCAAGAGAAGTGCAGAAAAAAGCAACAGAGGTACAGAAAGAGGCAGGAGAGGTGCAGGAACAGACAGGAAAGGTGTAGGGAGAGGGAACAGGGGTGAAGAAAGAGTCAAGAGAGGTGCAGAAAGAGGGGAGAGGGATACAGAAAGAGGCATGAGGGGTGCAGAAAGAATCAAGTGAGGTGCAGAAAGACAGAAAAGAGGTGCAGAAACAAGCAAGAGAAGTGCAGTAAGAGGCAAGAGAATTGCTGTCAGAAGGAAGCAACAGAGGTATAGAATGAGCAAGAGAAGTGCAGAAATAGGCAAGTGAGCTGTAGAAAGAAGCAAGAGCGGTGCAGAATGAACCAACAGAGGTGCAAAAGAAGCAAGAGTGGTACAGAAAAAGGTTGAAGAGGTGCACAAAGAGGCAAGAGAGGTACAGAAAGAGGCAGGAGGGGTGCAGAAAGAAGGAAGAGAAGTGTAGAAAGAAGCAACAGAGGTGCTAAAAGAGGTGCAAATGGTGAAGAAAGAGCAAGAGAAGTACAAAAAGAGCCAACAGAGGTACAGAAAGATGCAACAGAGGTGCAGAAAGACACAAGAGAGGTGCAGAAACAAGTAAGACAAGTTCATAAAGAAGCAGCAGAGATGTAGTAAGAGCGAAGTGGGGTGGAGAATGAGGCATGAAGGATACAGGAAGAAATGAGAGAGGTGCAGAAAGAGGGAAGAGGGGTGCAGAAAGAGGGAATAGAAGTGCAGAAACAAGCAAAAGAGATGCAGAAAGAGGCTAGAGGGATGCAAGAAGCGGCAAGAGAGGTGCATAAAGAGGCAAGAGAGATGCACAAATTGGGAAGAAGGGTGCAGAAAGAGGCAAGTGGGGCACAGAAAGAAGCATGAGAGGTGTAGAAAGAAGCACGAGAAGTGCAGAAAGAAAAAACAGAGGTGCAGAAAGAAGCAAGAGCAGTGCAGAAAGAGCCAACAGAGGTCCAGAAAGAGGCATGAGGGGTGCAGAAAGAAGCAAGAGAAGTACAGAAAGAAGCAAAAGAGGTGCAGAAAGAGGCATGAGGGGTGCAGAAAGAAGCAAGAGAAGTACAGAAAGAAGCAAAAGAGGTACAGAAAGAAGCAAGAGCAGTACAGTAAGAAACAACAGAAATACAGAAGGATGCAAGAGGGGTGCATAAAGAGGCAAGAGGGGTGCAGAAAGAGGGAAACGAGATGTATAAAGAGGCAAGAGAGTTGCACAAAGAGGAAAGAGGGGTGCAGAAACAGGCAAAAGGGGTGCAGAAAGAAGCAAGTGAGGTGCAGAAAGAGGCAAGAGAGGTGCAGAAAGAGAGGCTAGATAGATGCAGAAACAGGCAAAAGAAATGTTGAAAGAGGCAAGAAAGGTGCAGAAAGAGGTAATAGAGCTGCAGAAATAGGCAAGAGAGTTGCAGAAAGAGGCAAGTGTGGTGCATAAGGAGGCACGAGAACTGCAGTAAGAGGCAAGAGCATTGCAGGAACAGGCAAAAGGGGTGCAGAAACAGGGAACAGGTGGGCAGACTGAGGCAAGAGAGGTGCAGAAACAGGGAGGAGGGTTGCAGAAAGAGGCAAGAGGGTTGCAGAAAGAATTAATAGAGGTGCAGAAATAATCAAGAGAAGTGCAGAAGGAAGCAACAGGGGTGCAAAAAGAGGCAAGAGAAGTGCAGAAAGGTAACAACAGAGGTGCAGAAAGAGGCAAGAGAAGTGTAGAAAGAGGCAAGAGAGGTCCAGAAACAAGCAGGGGAGGTGCAGAAAGAGGGAACAGGGGTGCAGAAGAGGGAAGACGAGTGCAGAAAGAGACAACGGTGCAGAAAGAAGCAAGACAGGTTCGGAAAGAAGCATGGGAAGTGCAGAATGAAGCAAGGGAGTGCAGAAGGAGGCAAGAGAACTGCAGAAAGAGGCAAGAGAGTTGCAGAAACAGGCGAAAGAGGTACAGAAAGATGGAACGGGGTGCAGACAGAGGCAAGAGTGAGGATCACGATCGAATCGACCCGCCATTTTGTGACCCGCCGCCATTTTGTGTTGCCATCACTCAGGCAGAATGGCGAACAAAGTCTATTCTGCTTTTTCTGTAGCCTGGTGTCGAAATACACCCTCGGCCTCTATTTGCAAAGCTGGTGTTAGAACTAGCCGAGTACACTAATCCCTGTCTGGCTTTTCTAATCCCTGTTTCAAATATCTGTTGGCTCACACTATTCTTTCCTGACTTTATCTTATCGACTGGCCTTCACTGTCGCCTGCTAGCATTCTCTTGTTTCACGACTGTCCTCCAATACACACAAACGTATCTCTCCACCTGCAAGTTAGTTATGAATCTGTTAATGTATCAGCTTGAGGGTGGGGTGACAAACACAGTTGGAGGAGAGGTCTCTTCGAGTCATCTGATAATTCTGTTTTCGAACCTTTCCTATTGGTTCCGCTTTGTTTTCCAACTTTCCCTATTGGCTCTTTCTTATATGCTCTGGGAGTGTATCTCGTTAATAATTGCATCGTTGTATAGTATTTTATCTGTTGCGCCACAAAGTGAAGTGGCAGTCTCCTGAGAACCTACTTTGTGTACTTCTAGGATAACTGTACTAGCTGCAGCTAAATAAATCTGATCTTCTAACCCCGACAGAGTGTCCCGTATCTCTGTGTAGCGAAGCAGGTGAACTCCGGAGACATAGGGCGTACCCTGCGCTGCCAGGCCCAAAAGGTTCTGGTTCTTCAAAAGAGGTGCAGAAACAGGTAAGAGGGATACAGAAACAGGCAAGAGGGGAGCAGAAATTTGCAAGAGAGGTGCCGAAAGAAGCAAGAGCAGTGCAAACCTACTAACAGAGGTGCAAAAAGAGACAAGTGAGATGCAGAAGGAGGCAAGAGAACTGCAGAAAGAGGCAAGAGAGTTGCAGAAGCAGGGAAGAGAGTTACAGAAACAGGAAAAAGGGGTGCAGAAAGAATGACCAGGTGGGCAGACTAAGGCAAGAGAGGGGCAGAAAGAGAGATGAAGGGTGCAGAAAAAGGCAAAAGGGATGCAGAAATTTGGAACAGGGGTGCAGAAAGAAGCAAGGGCAGTGCAGAAAGAACCAACAGAGGTGCAGAAAGAGGCAAGTGAAATGCAGAATAAAGCAGAAGAGGTGCAGAAAGAACTAACAGAGGTGCAAAAAGAGGCAAGAGGGGTACAGAAAGAGGCAGGAGGGGTGCAGCCAGAAGGAAGAGAACTGCAGAAAGAAGCAAGAGCAGTGCAGTAACAAACAGAGGTGCAGAAGGAGGCAAGAGGGGTACAGAAAGAGGCAAAGAAGAGCAGAAACAAGGAAAAGAGATTCAGAAAGATGCTAGAGGGATACAAAAAGAGGCAAGAGAGGTGCAGAAAGAGGCAAGAGAGGAGCACAAAGAGGGGAAAAGGGTGCAGAAAGAGGCAAGTGGGGTGCAGAAAGAAGCAAGAGAGGTGTAGGAAGAAGCAAGGGAAGTACAGAAAGAAACAACAGAGGTGAAGAAAGAAGCAAGAGCAGTGCAGAAAGAAGCAACAGAGGTGTAGAAAGACGCATGAGGGGTGCAGAAAGAAGCAAGAGAAGTACAGAAAGAAGCAAAAGAGGCGCAGAAAGAAGCAAGAGCAGTACAGTAAGAAACAACAGAAATACAGAAGGATGCAAGAGGGGTGCATAAAGAGGCAAGAGGGTGCAGAAAGAGAGAAGAGAGATGTATAAAGAGGCAAGAGAGTTGCACAAAGAGGAAAGAGGGGTGCAGAAACAGGCAAAAGGGGTGCAGAAAGAAGCAAGTGAGGTGCAGAATGAGGCAAGAGAGGTGCAGAAAGAGGCTAGATAGATGCAGAAACAGGCAAAAGAAGTGTTGAAAGAGGCAAGAGAGGTGCAGAAAGAGGCAAGTGTGGTGCATAAGGAGGCACGAAAACTGCAGTAAGAGGCAAGAGCGTTGCAGAAACAGGCAAAAGGGGTGCAGAAACAGGGAACTGGTGGGCAGACTGAGGCAAGAGAGGTGCAGAAACAGGGAGGAGGGTTGCAGAAAGAGGCAAGAGGGGTGCAGAAAGAATTAATAGAGGTGCAGAAAGAATTAAGAGAAGTGCAGAAGGAAGCAACAGGGTGCAGAAAGAGGCAAGAGAAGTGCAGAAAGGTAACAACAGAGGTGCAGAAACAGGCAAGAGAAGTGTAGAAAGAGGCAAGAGAGGTCCAGAAACAAGCAGGAGAGGTGCAGAAAGAGGGAACAGGGGTGCAGAAAGAGGCATTAGAGGTGCAGAAAGAGGCAAGAGAGGTACAGAAAGTGAAAGAGATGAGCAGAAAGAGGCAAAATAAGTGGTGAAAAAAGAAAGTTGCAGAAAGAAGCAACAGAAACACAGAAAGTGGCAAAAGAGGCCCAGAAAGAAGCAAGAGTGGTTTACACGACAGTAGTACCAATTTAACACCCACATTTAGCAATAAGTAACAGGTGACTATTCTAGGTTTGCAAAGGGCCATCCACCACGCTTTAACACTTGTCGCTGCACTTTTGATAACGTTTGAGCCATTTAAGCTAGAAACAAGGCTTTTTTTGTTCAAATCTGCAGATTAGGCAGCAGATGATGGATTATGTGGCTAATGCGGAAAATGTATTATTGTGTGAAAGTCGGTGCAGCCAAACAGTTGCATAATTCCAGTGGCCCTGCTCATACCTCTGACTAGGTCCAGAAGTGCTCCTCAGTGATTCCTTCTTTTTTTTGTCTCATTGAGTTCATAATTTAGCTTCTATGGAAACAAGAAAGACTAAACCTGAGATTACCACTCCACAGCACAGACTACAATAACACATAATTACTCTCCATAACACATTATCCCACTCTACATAATTCCTATACACTAAATACCACATACTTTCTATCCACATAATTTCACTGCACAACATACCACATAATTCTACTACACACAAAGTACATCCACTCCACTCCAAAAAACATTAGTAAAAAACATTTAGATTTATAACGCCAATAGCTCTAACTCTTGCAAATAGGAGACCTATTACATTACAAATGCTTCTTTAACTGGTAGTCACGTTTGCAGAGTGGTGGAGAAAGGGGGCTGGGCCTCCAACCAGCGCTCAGGAATTCTGTTGCATAGGACTTACAGGAGATACCAGGAGGGCTACTTGGCCGCCAAAGTCCCTCAATGAGTAAAGTGGGCTTCACCCCCAACCCGTACTGTGCCAGGAAGCACATTTGCAGAGTGGTGGAGAAAGGTGAGCGTGGCCTCCGAAGACCTCTCAGCAATCCCATTGTGAAGGACTTACAGGAGGTAACAGGAGGGGTAGTTGGCCCCCAAGGTGAATCTTAGGGGCCAACTACCCCTCCTATTACCTCCTGTAAGTTCCACACAGCAGGATTGCTAAGTTCTCATAGAAGGCCACACCCCCTTTCCCCACCACTCTGCAGACGCACTTCCTGGCATGCTCTTGGATGGGGATTAAAGTCCCTTCACCGCTGGGTGTCCTTATGGGCCAACTAGCCTACCTGATACCTCCAGTATGTCCCAGATAGTGAGACTGCTAAAAGGTGGACCCAGGCCACGCCCCCTTTCTCCACCAATCTGCAAACGTGCCTCCTGGTGCGTTCTGAGTTATGGGATTAAGTCCCCTTGGACCCTGAGGGTACCTAGGGGCCAACTAGCCAACCAGGTACCTCCAGTACGTCCCACACAGCTGGATTGCTGAGAGTGGCATGAGGCCATGCTCCCTTTTTACACCACTCTGCAAACACGCTTCCTGGCGCACTGCTGTTTGGGGGGATGAAGTCCACTTTAGTCCTGAGGTCCTCTGGACACACGAGGACCTCAATGACCCAACAACAGTGCGCCACGAGGTGTGTTCGCAGAGTGGTGTAAAAAGGGGCATGGCCTTGGACCACCTCTCAACAATACAGCTGTGTGGTGATTACTGGAGGTACATGGTGGACAGTAGAGGCCCGTGGAGGGAGTTCTGTGGGGCGGTGAGGCGGGGCAGGGTGGGGGATAGTAAACACCGGAATATGGATGAACAGAGGTAAGTAAACAATTAAATAAATTAAACGAATTTCGTTGTACGCGCTGCATCGCAAAATGTGATGCAGCGCCTCACTGCCCCACAGAACTCCTTCCACGGGCCGCTACTGATGGTGGGCTAGTTGGCACCCAGGGACCCTCAGTATTCAAGGGGACTTAATCCCCCACTTAGAACGTACCAGGAGGTGTGTTTCAAGAGTGGTGGGGCTTCCAGCGAGATGCCGGCTTTAAAAAAATATTAGCAAGAAGGGGTTGTGTGGCCCTCCCTTCTTTAAATCTTTTTTGGGCCCTGGGACCCCATCCCCCAGGGCCTGCCACATAAAAAAAAAGAAAAGGTAGGGGCCTTACAAGGCCTACTCCAGCCCCAGGGACCCTATCCCCCGGGACATGGCCACATATACATATTTGTTAATTTAAAATGGAGGGGGGGCCGCGTGGCCCCCCACCTGAGGTCTTTATCTGCCCTGGGGACCCCATCCCCCGGGGCATTGCCTCTTTTGTTTTTATTTTATTTTATTTTTTATTCAGGATGGGGCCGTGTGGCCCCCCCTCCCAAGGCCAATTTCAGCCCCTGGGATCCCCATCCCCCAGGGCATGGCCATATATACATATTTCTAAATTTGTAATAGAGGAGGGCTGCATGGAACTTTTCCTGAGGCGTTAATCTGCTCCGGTCACCCCATCCCCTGGGGCATTGCCTCGTTTTTTTATTATTTCTTTCTTTTTTTATTTGGGAGGGGGGCCGGGCTGTTCCCCCCTTCCTGGGCCACTTCTGGACCCGGGGACCCCATCCACCGGGGACCATTAAAGGAGCCCCAATGCCCCAACGGTCCCTGCCGGCTCCCCACCTCCTGCGGGAGCCAGCATTGCTTTTGGGGAAGGGGAGCTGCTAACATACAGCTCCCCTTGCCCAAAAGCAATTCTGCCTTGCTTCATTGAAGCGAGAGCAGGTTTCAAACGAGCAAAGCAGTGTTTGCTATGGCAGGACTGGAGACGGGCTCCTGCCCTGCCATAGCAAACGGCAATGTCCCTGGGTGGGCACTGGGAGCCAGCCCTGGGTTGTGGTGGTCCAAAGGGCCATTGAGGGCTCCAAGAGTGGGGTCGCATGGCCCCCCTCCCAGCATTTTTAAAGTCCCAGGCAAGTGGTGGTCCCCAGGGTCGGGGTCCGTTGCCCCGGGGAGGTGGTGGTCCCCAGGGCAGTGTGGGGAGGGACAGGAGCCCCCCCCACACTTATCTACATAAATTTGAGCCCCGGGGAGGTGGCGGTCCCCGGGGCTTGTGGGGGCCCGCGAGGCCCCCTGCACATAATTAGGACTGCCCCAGGGAGGTGGCAGTCCCTGGGGCATCATGGGGGGCAGGAGCCCCCATGCATTATCTAACAAAAAGCCCCAGGGAGGTGGCGGTACCCGGGGCTGCGGGGGGCCATGTGCCCCCCGCATATGATATACAAAGCCCCGGGGAGGTAACAGTCCCCGGGGCTGAGGTGGAACGGCACGGAACTCCCTCTTACATTTCCAAAGTTTTCATCCCAGAGCCCTTAGGGAGAACCTTCCATTCGGACAATTACTTCGCATTCGTCGGAATTGTTCTGAGGTGTCCAAATACCGTGAACATGCCTCCCTCCTGTCTATACAACTACAAGAGAGGCAGTACCCCATGAAGATCATAAAGACATCCATGAAAAGAGCCAGAAACAATCATAGAGAAGCTCTGCTTGAGAAGAGGACACAGAGTCCCATGGAAGACAACAAGAGAATTACTTGTGTTAACACCTTTTGCAACTACTCTAATGCACTGAAAAAGAGCATCCTGAGAAACTGGAGAGTGCTTAAGATAGAGGGCAGTCCTCTACCTCCTCCCCTTTTTGCCTTTAAAAGGAGCTCTAACTTGAAAGACCATTTGGTGCATACACGCCCCAGGACAATGAGAAACCCAGATTCTACAACACTATGGGGCTTACCGCCAGTCGTGGGTCATTTCCCGTGTGGGACTTGCTCAGTGTGTCCCCAAACTTTTCATACAACCGAGGTAGATATAGGGACGAGCAGACCTTGGTCTCTGAAGACACACACGAATTGTAATAGGGAGAGGGTGATTTACCTGATAAAGTGCCCCTGTAATAAAAACTATGTGGGCATGACATCACGTAAGATTAAAGTGAGAATATCGGAACACAAGAGCACCATCCGGTGCAAGAAAAGTGCGACCAAGCTCACCAATCACTTTATAACAGTGGGTCACAAAGAGAATGAGCTACAGTGGGTCATTCTAGAACAACCACACATTCCATCTCATATAACTGATATCCAGAAGTTCCTGCTACTCAGAGAACAGAGATGGGTGCACAGACTACATTCTGATACTGAGGGTCTGAATGATGATATTCCTTGGCTGTTGCTTTAAGATTTTGCCTTTGCAGCCTTCATGGGTTACGTATGAAATAGACCTGTTGTTTGCTAGGCAGATGACATCATAACGTACCAAGGGAAGGGCATTGTAAACGAGGTTCAGTTCTGTTCCCCCTTGACGATACAATATCTTGGAGACGATTACTGTTTTAATGTTAGGCACTTTCTTCAGTCATTATTTACACTTTTCTTGGGCCCTAATATACATGATACTGCCCTAATTGGCTGTTTCTGTCTATACATTTATAGAACAGTATGTTGTTTTGCAGCTCGTTGAATACACTCCCGAGCGATTCACACACTGTATTGTTAGTTATAGCTATTCACATTGTTTCCATCATAGGGAAGCTTTTCTATACCGTATATGATTACAAGTGGCAGGTATGGAGTTCTGTCTTGAGCGGTGGCTGGATGCAACACACGCGCAGTGTGAGCGAGTGAATGTGAGTTAGCATTGACTCCACTGCACATGCGCGGTTTCGGCATTTTCCGTGACGGGCACTTCTTTGGACACCTATTCCTGCCCGTCTCACCTGTATCAACTTTGGTCCCAATATGGATAAATAGTGGTTGCCGACCCTTCCGCCGATACCTCCGGTCTTAATTCAAAGACCGCCCCGGGGTACCGACGGATAGGTGAGTTTCCTCTGAGCACTCTTCTCTATTTATAACTTCGAGCGCGTCAGGCACTTTGATTTAATCCGCAATTTACTTTTTTAAGTATACGTTATCAATGGGAGGGTGTAGAGGCCATCATTGGTTCCCTTCCAGCTGCGATTACTCGCTTTTTGGTTTATTTTGCCTGACTAAAAGAACTTAAATGCTCTAAAGGTCTTTCTTTGAGGCTTTTCTTTGATGCTTGTACTAGGTCTCTATGCTGCCCTATTAATGGTCTAGATTTACTATAGAGCTAGTACGGTAGCGAACACTTAACCGTTCTTTGCATTCATGGTACTTTTGTCCAGTCTTTTACGAATTTTCCACATCGGACATTCCACCTTTCTGTACTACCATTTGATTTATGGTGTTTTTATTGACCAAATTGCCATTCACTGCAATACATGGGTGCTTTTCTCATGTTCTTAAGCCATGCTTTCAAGAGGAGAGTTTTTTCAGGTATAACCAGTTGCACCTGTTTTCTCTTTCTCCTACTGTTCTTCTGTTTTAGAGCGGGGCCCCTTTCCCTGAGTTGAGACCAGGTTGAGGTGAGGGCAGCACCCACTTGACATGGGTAAGTGCAATTCAGTTTATTACATTGAATGCCACACAGCATTAATATATGCGTGTTTCGGAGTCATTTAGGATTAATGACCTCCGGCTGAGTATTTTTGTAGACACTGGGCTATTGTTTTTATTTCTCTTTTTTTCCACAGGTATCCGGTTTTGATTGCTTCTGACCTGACCGGTACGGTAGGAATAGCTTATTCACACACCCCTCCTTTTGGATTCTTTTTTCACGTTTTTCACATTGAACCACAGCAGTATCATAGGTCCTGACGAAAGCCCTGATACTTATGATCTATTACGGGCAGAAACATGTTGACCGATCTTGCTATGGACAATAGCATAATGTCAAACTTATTTATGCCGTATTGCCATATTGCTTTTTAATTATGACAGGGGTCCTCTATCAATAAAGAACTTTTGAGCACCCTTAGCCATTTTTAGTTCACACCATTATAATTTAATACTGCTGACTTTAGGATCTCCCGTTTTTGATCTATGGGTAAAATTCCATCCCAGACAAAACCCTTGAGAGATCAGGTGACAACCCTCCTTTGTTGCTTCTTCTATGCAAGTGACCAGATCGCTGCTTCATGAACTGGTTCAGCATGTTGAAGTACACAGACCCAAATGATAATAAAAACTAACCACCTTAAGTGATTGATGGGTCCTGTTCAAGGAGTTTCTCTCTGATAGAGTCGTCACATTGAGAATGGGGTATACTTTGGCCTTTTAGTGTCTAATCTTTGCTCAGCCCGAGACCCAGGTTGTTTCAGTGTTGTTATTATTGTTCTTTAGGGGAAATACAACCTGCTGGTCTATTTTTCTGTAAAATTTTCCCTTAGACCTCCCCCCCACATTGATATGTGTACTGGCCTACATGGGCCCACATACCATAATTACACCCAGCACGAATTCAACCAAAATTGTTTTAAAATGTTTTTTTAGGCCCTGGGGGTCCTTGTGGGTCCCACTGAACAGGCCTAGGGGTTCAGGGTGTTTCTACCCTGCCCCCTTTTCTTGTTTTTTAAATATTTTTTTCTACAGTTTTCTTGTGACTCGGTTACCGAGTCACAAGATGGTTGTCAATACAGTCTGGTTTGGAGTGTTGGCAGCCAATCAGAATCAAGCTTGTGCTCAGGAGAATTCACGAATCCTCCTCGGTGCTCAGATATCGATATTTTTTTTTTTTTTATTTCTCAGCAACTACTGAATGATTTACACCATGTAAAAAAAAAGGCGCTTTCTGAAACAAGTGCTACCTTTTTGCTAAATTTGGTGTAATTCCGTTCAGCAGTTCGGGCTGTAGACTGTTCCAAAATTCCTATGGAAATTAACATGGGGAAACGTGTTTTGGGACCTCCCCTTTTTCTCAGCCCCCACTTGACAATTCACCTCAAACCTTTCAAGACATGAGCTGACCTGGGTGAACCATTAGTTTTGAAAATTTTGCAAAGATTTGTCAAACTGCTCTAAAGATATTGTCAAAAGAAAAAACGCTTTTTGAATAGAAACAAGGTCCTAATTATAACTACTATAACTAGTACCTACTGGTGACCGCCATATATATATGTATAATATATATGTATTTGGATATATAAAATATATATACATAAATACATATATAGATATTGTATTGTATTTAGTATTTATAAAGCGCACTCTGACCAAAAATGGTATCCTAACGCTAGCTAAACCACTGTGTGAGGGAGTCAACTGGAGAACTGGAGTGAGTCTGGAGGAGTGGAACCTGATTGTTAGTGAGGAAAGAGCCAGGTTTTCAAGGACTTTCTAAACTTTAGCAGATCAATGTGAGATCCTAGTGGGCTGGCAGTTTATTCCATATCTGAGCTGCTCTTGTGGTAAAGGCTCAACCTCCTTGTCGAACTTTTTAAAACCTATATTCCTGGACATAATTGCATGTAGCTGATCGTAGAGGTCTGCCAGGGGTGTATTTTCTTAGTTTGGCTGTAAAGGTTTTGGCCCTTTTTTGTTTAGTGCCATGTGTACAATACAGAGTGATTTGAATATAATCCTGTTTAACATGCAGCCAATGAAGATCTCTAAGGGCATTTGTAGCAGAAGAGTGTTGGGGTATGTTTAGTGTTAGCTTTGCTGTGACTATCTGGATGCGTTCCAACTTTTTTAGTAAAAAGCTGGGAGCTCCTAATAAAAGGGCATTTCAATAGTCCAGCTTACTTAATATTACACCTCTAAAAATAAAAGATCTAGCTGGGAGACCAAGCAGTGGGTTTAACTTCCTAAGGGAGTGAATCAATGAGAAGCAGGCATAAGTGATTCCATTCACTTGCTTTTCTATAGAAAGACTTTCGTCTTTAACTACCCCTAGGTTTCGTACCGCAGTTGAGTTGACCAGTTGGGCTTCTTTGGGCAAAAGCCAGAAGTTTGGTGGTAGGGGTGTGGAGAATTTGCTAGAAGGATAGCAAAAGAGGTTTGTTTTACTTTCATTCATTTTAGGTGAGTTTGCCTTCATCCAGTTAGATATATTCAGAAGACATGCCTGAAAGTCGCCATGAGGGTCAGCCTGATCTTTGTTTAGTGATAAAATCAGCTGACTATCATCTGCATAGTTAATCAGCTTCATCTTGTGCTTCTTAATAAGGGAGATTAAAGGTTGGAGGTAAATGTTGAATAAAATTGGGCTAAGAGAAGAGCCCCGGGAGATGCTGTTTGAAGGCATTCTGAATTTAGAAAGAAATGGGGGCACAGAAACAGCCTGACAGCAGTCAGTCAGATAAGATTTTAGCCAGTTCAGCATCGGACCATCAACACCTGCTGACATAAGTCTGGGCAGAAGGGTGAGGTGGTTAACCGTGTCAAATGCGGCGAATAGATCGAGGAGGACCAGTACAACTGGTTGTCCTATGTCTGTTATCCTCCGTATATCATCAGTAGCGGAGATCAGTGCAGTCTCGGTTCCATAACCGGGACAAAAGCCAAATTGCTCTTCTTCTAGCCATGCATAGTCCTCCAGGTATTGAGACAGGATTGTACCGAAATAATGCTCTAGGATTTTTATTGGGAAGAGAAGAAGGGAAATATGTCTAAAATTAGCTAGATCTGATGGGTCAGCCAAGATTTTTTTCAACCGCAGCTTCACTATAGCCCTTTTCCAACAGTTAGGCACTGTCTCAGTTTCAAGGGAATTATTAAAGAGTTGCAGGAGAGAGCCTGACTCATCTTCCCATTTTTGTCCATTGCTGCGGTGGAAGGGGATCGAGAGGGGATGCCTCTGTGTAGTATTTTGAATGCCCCATCAGAGATAGGGTCCAGCCTGGTCAGAGCTGCTTAAGTGAGGTCCAGAAGATGTGGAAGACAGATTGGGAAGGACTGTTAATGTTTGGGGTAGAATTACTTAATGCACTAGGTTTGTCAATGCTATATATATATATATATATATATATATATATATATATATATATATATATATATACACATATATATATATATATATATATATATATATATTCACAGAAAAAACCATAGGTTTCAGGCCTGATATAGTTAGGAATTAGCATTTAAAAAACCTTAGAAATTCACTGAAAAAAACAATAGGTTTTAGGGGTGTTATAGTTAGCTGGACATTTCACTCGAACAAAACCATTGCAATTCCTCCGATATAGTTAGTTGTACTAACTACATCTCGCGCGCCTGCAATCCACTGCTGATGATGTCACATATTACACCATTCATGACATGGTCAGTGACATCAATATAAATAAGTATACATAAGACTCAGTGATTGTATGAGTGACTGTATGGATAACTGTATTCGTGTATTAGTGTTTTTATAACACACTAAGTATGAGTTATTATCTATATGAATAGATGAAGTGGTGTTTTTATAAGTGTATAGCTAAGTAAAACTAAGTATGATCCATTGTTTGCATAAGTGAGTAGGATGACTTCATAAGTGATTAGGATGTGTGCTGGTGTGTAATATCGATATAGGTTTATAAGTATATTTGATGGTGTTCTATTGATCATTGACAGCATGTATGAGTGAATCTATAGATAAGTGATTAGATGTGTGTATAGATCTACAAATCACTGAGTGGGTGTTTAAAACTTGTATTGCTGTGTCAATGGTTTTAAATGTGGCACTCTGTATTTTACAGTGAGTGATGAAAGGTTATACTTGTGTATGATGAGGTGTATCTGATTATCATGTGGATGATGTCTTCAGTGATGTCATTTGAGATGTCAGTGTGATGTCACTGACCATGTCATGAATGATGTAATATGTGACATCATCAGCAGTGGATTGCGGGCACGCGAGATGTAGTTAGTAAAACTAACTATATCGGAGGAATTTCAATGGTTTTGCTCGAGTGAAATGTCCAGCTAACTATATCACCCCTAAAACCTATTGTTTTTTCAGTGAATTTCTAAGGTTTTTTAAATGCTAATTCTTAACTATATCAGGCCTGAAACCTATGTCTTTTTCTGTGAATTTCAAAGATTTTTTAAATGCTAATTCCTAACTATATCATGCCTGAAACCATGGTTTTTTCAGTGAATTTCAAAGGTTTTTTTAAATGCGAATTCCTAACTAAATAAGGCCTGAAACCTATGGTTTTTTGAGTGAATTTCAAAAGTTTTGTAAATGACAATTTTTAATGTATTAATTGTTATACTGATTTTTTTATACTGATTTACTACATTTTTTAAACTGTTTATTTTTAGATATATTTTTTTAATTACATTATAATTACATTATACATTACATTACAAAATATACTTTCTCAGAATGAATTACTTTTGTTTAAATACTTTGCAAATAGGCAATAGACTTTTAAGTACAGTAGTTACAGTTGTTGCAATGGGCAACACAATTTCAAACACAATGCAACATTGAGCTCAATGTGAATTTCTAGTCAAATGCAATTAGTTACTTTATTGAATTACTTTTCTAACCACCGGACTGGATCCTAGATTCATTCCTTGGACATCTCCTGTAAACAGTTGAGTAAAAGCATTTTGGTTACAGTAGTGATTTGTAAGGAATATTACTGTATTTTAAAAGGTGACACTTAGAAATCTTTTCACTTAGAATCACCAATGTTATCCTATGGCAGAAAATTCAGTCAGGAGGTAAGTAGTGTTATCGTTATTTTTTTCTTACTCAGTGGTGGATCCTGGATCCAGCACTGGTGAATCTCCTGTAAACAGTCGCAAGAATGTGTTTTAGTCATACAGACGATATTTTAGGAATATTTTTAGTTGGTGAAAATAGACACTTAGAAACTTTTCTGGTGAAAACCACACAATGGATTCCTATGGAAGGAAATACAAGTTACTGGTAAGTATGTTTAGAATTACTTTCCAGGGTCAGTGCTGGGCTAAAAGATGCAGCACTGGATTCTACTCCTGATAACAGGTGAGTAAATCGGAATTCCTAATTCAGCTGATTTTTGAGGAATATTTGTACGTTTCAAAAATGGACACTTAGAAACTTTTTTGGTGAAAACCACACAATGAATTCCTATGGAAGGAAATACAAGTTACTGGTAAGTACGCTTAGAATTCCTTTCCAGGGTCAGTGCTGGGCTAAAAGATGCAGCACTGGGTTCTCTCCTGATAACAGGTGAGTAAATCGGAATTCGTAGTTCGGCTGATTTTTGAGGAATATTTGTAAGTTTCAAAAATGGACACTAAGAAACTTTTCTGGTGAACACCACTCAATGGATTCCTATGGAAGGAAATACAAGTTACTGGTCAGTACTCTTAGAATTACTTTTCAGGGTCAGTGCTGGGCTAAAAGATTCAGCCCTGGGTTCTCTCCTCATAACAGGTGCGTAAATTGGAATTCGTAGTTCGGCTGATTTTAGAGGAATATTTGTAAGTTTCAAAAATGGACACAGAAACTTTTCTGGTGAAAACCACACAATGGATTCCTATGGAAGGAAATACAAGTTACTGGTAAGTACGCTTAGAATTACTTTTCGGGGTCAGTGCTGGGCTAAAAGATGCAGCACTGGGTTCTCTCCTGATAACAGGTGAGTAAATCGGAATTCGTAGTTCGGCTGATTTTAGAGGAATATTTGTACTTTTCAAAAATGAACACAGAAACTTTTCTGGTGAAAACCACACAATGGATTCCTATGGAAGGAAATACAAGTTACTGGTAAGTACGCTTAGAATTACTTTTCGGGGTCAGTGCTGGGCTAAAAGATGCAGCACTGGGTTCTCTCCTGATAACAGGTGAGTAAATCGGAATTCGTAGTTCGGCTGATTTTAGAGGAATATTTGTAAGTTTCAAAAATGGACACAGAAACTTTTCTGGTGAAAACCACACAATAGATTCCTATGGAAGGAAATACAAGTTACTGATAAGTACGCTTAGAATTACTTTTCGGGGTCAGTGCTGGGCTAAAAGATGCAGCACTGGGTTCTCTCCTGATAACAGGTGAGTAAATCGGAATTCGTAGTTCGGCTGATTTTAGAGGAATATTTGTATGTTTCAAAAATGAACACAGAAACTTTTCTGGTGAAAACCACACAATGGATTCCTATGGAAGGAAATACAAGTTACTGGTAAGTACGCTTAGAATTACTTTCCAGGGTTAGTGCTGGGCTAAAAGATGCAGCACTGGGCTCTCTCCTGATAACAGGTGAGAACATCGGAATTCGTAGTTCGGCTGATTTTTGAGGAATATTTGTACGTTTCAAAAATGGACACTTAGAAACTTTTCTGGTGAAAACCACACAAAGGATTCCTATGGAAGGAAATACAAGTTACTGGTAAGTACGCTTAGAATTACTTTTCAGGGCCAGTGCTGGTCTAAAAGATGCAGCCCTGGGTTCTCTCCTGATAACAAGTGAGTAAATCGGAATTCGTAGTTCGGCTGATTTTAGAGGAATATTTGTACAATGGTGAAGGAATGGGGTGGGGCCTGAGGTGACGTGTGCAAACACACCCTGTGGTGCGTTTTAAGTTGGGGAATTAATTCCTCTTCAGTCCTGCGGTCCCCTGAGGGCCAACTAGCCCACCAGGTACCTCCAGTATGCGCCAGGGAGCTGCGTTGCAGAGAGGTGTTCAAAGGCCATGCCCTTTTTTACAACACTCTGCAACGCAGCTCTGTGGTGCGTACTGGAGGTACCTGGTGGGCTAGTTGGCCACTAGGGGACCTCTGGATTGAAGAGGAATTAATTCCCCAACTTAAAATGCTCCACAGGGCGTGTTTACACACATATCACATCAGGCCCCGCCCCCTTCCTTCACCACTGTGCAAACGCGCCCCGTGGGGTGTTGTAAGTTGGGGGATGAAGTCCCCTTGAATCCTGAGGTCCCCTGGTGGCCAACTAGCCCACCAGGTACCTCCAGTATGCGCCAGTGAGCTGCGTTGCAGAGAGGTGTTCAGAGGCCACGCCCCTTTTTACACCTCTCTGCAACGCAGCTCCATGGTGCTTAGTGGAGGTACCTGGTGGGCTAGTTGGCCCCTAGGGGACCTCTGGATGGAAGAGGAATGAATTCCCCAACTTAAAACGCGCCAAAGGGCGTGTTTGCACACATATCACCTCAGGCCCCGCCCCCTACCTTCACCACTGTGCAAACGCACCCCGTGGCGCTTTTTAAGTGGGAGGATTAAGTCCCCTTGAATCCTGAGGTCCCCTGTCAGCCAACTAGGCCACCAGGTACCTCCAGTAAGCGCCACGGAGCTGTGTTGCAGAGAGGTGTAAAAAGGGGTGTGGCCTCATTACACCACTCTGCAACGCAGCCCCCTGGCGCATACTGGAAGTTCCTGGTGGGCTAGTTGGCCCCCAGGGACCCCCAGTATTCAAGGGGAATTAGTTCCCCCTCTGCAAACGCACCAGGGGGCGCGTTTGCAGAGTGGTGTAAGGAGGGGGCATGGCCTCCGGCCCGATCCCGTCTTTTATCTTTTTTTTTTTTTTTTTAGAAGGGGCTATGTAGCCCCCTTCTTTTTCTAATTTATTGGCCCTGGGGACCCCATCCCCCAGGGCCTGCCCCCAGTTTTTTTTTTTAAATCGGGAAGGGGGCCGCGTGGCCCCCCTCCCGAGGCCATATTTTGCCCCGGGGACCCCATCTCCCGGGGCATGGCCAACTTTTCTTAGCTTTTTATGGAGGGGGGCTGCGTAGCCCCCCTCCTCTGGCCACTTTAAGGCCCCGGGGACCCCATCCCCCGGGGCCGGCCATTGGTTTTAAAAACATTTTTTTTTTTCATAAATGGGGAGGGGGACTGCGTGGCTCCCCTCCCAGGCCACTTATGGCCCCGGGGACCCCATCCCCCGGGGCCTGGCCACCTCGTTAGGGACCGTGGTCCCAATCCCCCCACGGTCCCAGCCGGCTCCCCACTTCCTGCGGGAGCCGGAATTGCTTTTCCACATGGGGAGCAGCTAACATGCAGCTCCCCATGTGGAAAAGCAATCTGCTTTGCTTCATTGAAGCGAGAGCAGGTTTCCCTGCTCTCGCTTCAATGAAGCAAAGCAGTTTGCAATGGCAGGGTGGGAGCCGTGAGGCTCCCGCCCTGCCATTGCAAACAGCAGTGTCCCGGTGGTGGGCACCACGGGACACTGCAGGAGCCGGCCCTGGGGGGTGGCAGTCCCCCAGGGCCTGTACCAGGCTCCAGAGGGGGGGACGCATGGCCCCCCTCACACATGTTAACGTTTCCCCAGGGGTTGGCGGTCCCATGGGCTGGGGGGGCCTGAGAGCCCCCTCACCCATTGTTAAAAAGCCCCAGGGGGTGGCGGACCCCCGGGCTGCGGGGGGCTGTAAGCCCCCCAGCCTATATTATGTGCGTGTTAAAGTTTCCCCAGGGGGTGGCAGTCCCCAGGGCTGGGGGGGCTAAGAGCCCCCCACCCATGTTCACAAAGCCCTAGGGGGTGGCGGTCCCCGGGGCTGCGGGGGACCGTGAGCCCCCCGCATATACAATGTTCGAGCCCTGGGGGTGGCGGTCCCCGGGGCAGTGTGGGGGGGATTTGGACCCCCCACACTTTTTTTTTACTCTGCCCCCGGGATTTGGCCCCCGGGGGCAAATTAGCATATTCAGTGCGGGAGCCCACGCTGAATTTTAATTTTTTTTTCCAGCCAAAAGTCGCGCTGGGTGCACGAATCTCGCCACTTTTAAAAAGAAATTAAAATCTTTTTCTGGCCCTGGGGGTCCTTGTGGGACCCCCTGAGCAGGCCTAGGGGGTCAGGGTGTTTCTACCCAGCCCCCTTTTTGTGTTTTTCACGTTTGTTTTTTAGGTTTCTTGTGCCTCGGTTGTACCGAGGCACAAGATGGCTGCCAACACTTCCTGATCTGGAGTGTTGACAGCCAATTAGCATACAGCTCGTGCTGGGGAGGGTGCGGGGAGGGTGCGTGGATCCTCTGAGGCCATAGATATATATGTACTTTTAACTCTAATTTTCTCAGGAACTGCTGAACGGATTTACACCATTCAAGCAAAAGGCACGAGTCTGAACTGAGGACTACCTCTTTGCCAAATTTGGTGCAATTCAGTTCAGCAGTTCGGGCTGTGGCTGCGTCAAAAGGCCCTATGGGAAAAAGCATTGGGAAAATGTGTTTTGGGGCCCCCCTTTTTTCTCGGCCCCCGCTTGATGAATCACCGTAAAATTTTCAGGATAGGAGTGGACCAGAGCTGGCCAAAAGTATGGAAAATTTCGCAAAGATTCGTCAATCGGCGCCAACGTTATTTCAAATAGAATGTTGTGGATTTCCTATGGAAAATAGGTCCTAACTAGATCTACCTACTGGCGACTGCCAGTAGGTAATATATATACACACACATATATATATATATATATATATATGGATTCGGCTTTTCCCGTAGGGAAGTTTTTTCCTCGTGCACTCCCGTGTAATGAATTCAAAGAAACCAACATCGGGTTTTCAATCAAATTTCCATGTGTTTATTACAGCATCCAGCAAAACCTTACGCGTTTCGGTCTCTACGGAGACCTTGCTCACCTGTGAGTACAACTCCTTTGTCACTCGTGACAAAGGAGTTGTACTCCGAAACGCGTCGAGTGACTGGCCAAACTTTGATTAAATAAACACGCTGTGATAAGGAGCAAGTGGCTGTGGCATCGTTTTTCTGGAACGAGTGAAGCACGATTGGTTGGGAGATATGGGGTTCGCGTCCCCGCCACAGCCCACCGCTGCAAGAGGCTTGGGTTTCTTCGCGAAAACTGTTTGTGGATATATATATATATATATATGCACTGAAAAAAACATAGGTTTCAGACATGTTATAGTTAGGAATTAGCATTTTAAAAACCTTAGAAATTCACAGAAAAAACCATAGGTTTCAGGGGTGTTATAGTTAGCTTGACATTTCACTCGTACAAAACCATTGAAATTCCTTTGTTATAGTTAGTTCTACTAACTATAACTCGCGCGCCCGCAATCCACTGCTGATGATGTCACATATTACATTATTCATGACATAGTCAGTGACATAACTGATGACATCACTGATGACATCATCAAGTGAATGTGGTTTGGTTCGATATTTAAATATGTATTATATATACAGCAATCTGCATTGAAGAATGAGTGGAAGTATAAGTGTCTGGATGGAGGATTTACTAGCAGTGTGATTGACTATTTAAGTGACTAATTTAAAGTGTCTCACTAATTATATAGGATAGTGATTAAACTGTGTGAATATCTGTATCACTCTGTCTTTTGTTGTGTAAACTACTGCATAAGTTGGTTACTAGCTATATGAAAGTCTATATTAGTTATTGATTAGTTAAGTGAGTATTTTTATGGGAGAGTGAATGTGTGTGCGGTTTTTTCAGTGAATTTCTAAGGTTTTTTAAATGCTAATTCCTAACTATAACATCCCTGAAACCTATGATTTTTTCAGTGAATTTCAAAGTTTTTTTAAATGATAATTCCTAACTATAACATGTCTGAAACCTATGTTTTTTTCAGTGAATTTCAAAGGTTTTTTAAATGCCAACTATTTATTTTATATATTTTATTTTTTAAATTACATTATATATGTTTAATTTAAATGGAAAAAAATGTTTTTTAAATATTGAAATTCAAATTTTTTTTGTTTTAGATTTTTTAAAATATATTTATATTATTTTCTTAATTTTATTTTTCCAATTTGTTTTGGAGAGTCGCGCCCTCAAAGCGTACCATTCTTGATCACTGCGCAGAACCTAGCCGCCATTTTAGGATTGTTGTGTAGGATCCGCGTAGGATGTGCGATGGGTTCATATTTACGTGCTCGATCGCTATGCGACCGGTACGCGACAACAGGTGCATACGCTCACACATATGTATTACTTTACGTGATGCTCGCGCGCTTGCACGTGAAAAGCCCTGGGGGGTGGCGGTCCCCGGGGCTGCAGGGGGGCCGTGAGCACCCCGCATATGTATTTTAAAGAAGCCCCGGGGCTTGGGGGGGCCTTTCAGCCCCCCACCCGTGAATATTGAAGACCCGGGGGTGGCGGTCCCTGGGGCTGGGGTGCCCCTCTGGGCTCCCCACTCACATAATATTATTGCCCCCGGGAGAAGTCCCTGATTAAAAGGGCTTCGAAATGCGTTGGCACCTTGTTCACCAACAGGGGACTATGTGTTTGAAATAAGGCAGCAACTGAAGAAATTAATTCAAAATAGGTTGCTTATAAAATATATCCCCGTTGGGTGGTTGCCCTGAACCATAGGCTTTGGACAGCTGTTGATGATCTCTGCTTACGACTGGTAGCAGTGTATATTTGTATATATTTGTGATTACATGTCAATGTTGAACAGTCATTGGATTTTTTTTTCTGTGTAATGTGGATTTTTGTCTAAATTCATTTATGTCTAATTGTAGATGAAATATAATATGTGTTTTGTATATGTTTTTTAAATAATGAGAAGTGTGCATTGTTGTTCCTTATCCAACACCCAAAAATCTTTTTGTGGACATAACAAAAATATTTAAATATTGATATGATTAAATCATTGGATCATTATATTTAATAGTTTGGTCTAGCAGTGATTGATAGTGGTTGAATGTGCAGCTAGCTTTTTTCTCTTTTGTGAATCTTAATATTGACCCTGTCCAGCTGGATGTTATAGGGTCCACCCCGTTCCTTATATAGACTATGGTATTTTTGCAGCCCTACTGTACTGGCCAAAAAGGTTTTTGGAACATATGCGTGCTCTAAACAAGAGAGATATACGCTATCCAGTTGCAAGACACTTCCAGGAACATCATCTCTCTAACAGAGTTATTTCATTATTGAACAGGTACATACTGGCCCTAGAGGCGGTAACAGAGTTCATATGTTACGTTAACATGAATCCAAATGGATTGTAGCACTCAAAACCAAACAACCAGGAGGGCACAACGTAGATGAGGAATTGAGCATACATCTATATGAAAGTTAAATACATACTTCCTTATTTTAAAAATCTTCCATGATTTATTGTACTTAGATGTATAGTATTTATGTAAATTAAGTAATTATGTAATTTGCATTATCTCATTTTAATTCATATTTTTTCTTTCTCTTTATATTTTCACAGGAGGAAAGGAAGGGACCCTCTGCCAAGGGACGGACACTTCTTACACAGGTTCCCTACCCTTTTCTTCCCAGTACACGTACACTTTTCAACTGTCAAGCGGTCTTGCTTGACGGTTGAAACATGTCACAAAGCCTGGATTTATGAAGTAATTAATCCTTTTTGTACCGCATCCATGCTTTTGTGTGTGTGTGTGTATATATATATATATATACATATATATATATATATATATCCACATTAAACAGGAACCCACTTTGGAATCAAGCCACACGGAGGTAAATTGTGCTCGAATATCTTTAATGACAGCTTGCCAGCAGGAACACTTCATGAAAACGACATCAATTCTCGTGCCAGACGCGTTTCAGGAACCTAATCCTTTCTTCAGTGGCATTATGGAAGACAAGAGGAAAAGCGTTTTTGGTTGCAAACTAATCCAATTTATCGCACCTGCCCCGATGGGCGTGGCCTCACGGCATTCTGGGCGATGAAGTCCACACCATTGCTACCCCAGTGGGTGCGTTTTCTCAAGTCCAAATAAATCCTTTTAGTGATGCATAAATTCTTGAAGGTACCTGCTCCGCTTTCCAACTGCCAAGTGAGCCTTAAACTGACATCTTCCTGTTAAGGCGTCAGTTTGCCTCCGTCCCGTTAGTTGCAGCACCACATGGTGTCGTCACGGACCCGCTATTGACGCGGTGGGCTCCGTCCACGACCGGGTTAGGGCCGTTATAAATCCACATTAAACAGGAATATATATATATATATATATATATATATATATATATATATCAGGGGCGGCTGGTGAGATTTGAAATTGGAGGGCGTAAAAGTTCGGCATGCGTACCTTACGGCGAGCGACCAAGCCCGACTGCCATTAGGGGAGTTTGGGGGAGGGGGTTCTCCCCCCGGTAAACTTTTGAAGAAAGAGTGTGAAAAGGGTACATTTGCAAGCAAAATTGAGAAAGCAAGAAGGTTAATAAAGCAATTCTTATGTAATGTCAAATAAGTGCACTCATTCTCTCAGCTATGATGATGGGCAAAAAACAGACAACATGTACCTAGAGAATGAAACATACACAGTTGCGCTAGCACACAAACAGATAACACACACAAATGCAGATTTATGCACATCGAAATGCATACACATGTCCACAAAACTCAAATCCACAGACACACACAATCGACGACTTATCCTAACAATGGTGCACAGTGTGGTTCCAACCAAAACTGCAAAGTGGCTAAAATTCCACAGTAAATGTAACTACCCAGCCATGAAGCATGCCACAATGCTAGAAGCCTCAAAACCACATAGAATCTGCGTCAGAAATTACATCAGGTACATACAGCAACTCACATTGCATGTCGATAAAAAAATAATCAATAACTGCAAATACAAGAATGTTTACAAAGACCATTATTTGATGATTTACATGCACCAGGCAGAGGAGAATGAAATTTGGGTATTCATACACACTTATAATGCAGTCTCTCAGGTAGTTATGCCGTGTGACAGGCGCATAGCCAGCATTCTTTGCATTCTGGAACATGCAGTCTATCCCGAATTATAGCAAAACTACTAGAGGTGGATATGGTCCGGCTTGGAACCTCCAGACAAGGCAAGGAGCTATGTTGCTTCTGTCACCCACCGCCACAGTAACATGCAGTACAGTGCAGCATCCTCCACCAAGTTGCTTGTTGGGATAATACATGTCATAATGCACAGAACATCACACAATACTGTCCGCAGCTGACTGCTTGAAAGATTCTTGGCAATCACGCATTTAAGAGTAAACGCCCAGAGGTTTTGAAAGTCTTATCCACACTGTCCATCACAGTAATCCCGCTTGTTGCTCTTACAGTCTTGCTCTGGATGGCCAACACGTTACCTGAGAGAAATGCTGTGTACGCACAGAACCTTTCTGCAGGTCTGTGTGTGCACACCCAGATCGGCTGACTTTCCCACCCTAGTTTAAAGAATTAAAAATAAGAAAAGTCAATACTGAAATTCCTCATAAAATATGTAATATTTGTATCACGTTATTTTGATGTCACCTGCAAACACAATGGCATATTTTTAACACACTGATGTTATAGTATGTTGCGTAGTTTATAAAAAAAAAACAACAGGGGATACACACCCTTCTAGTACTGCAGATTGCTCTGCATACAGGACTGTCCCCACTGCTACAGAGCGGATGAGGAGATGGGACTTTCAGTAGATGGAGCCGTGCATGCTGCGCACTAAACTCACTTCCGCTTTATTATCTGTACAATATTCAATGAACGACCAGTCAGCTAAAGCTACAGTACCTGAGAAATGTTCAGCAATCCAGCCCTGGGACTCTGCAGGAGGGCTTCTGATGCACATTTCAGTGAGAAGCCACACAGGGTGAATCACACCGACCTTTCTCTCCTGCCGTAGGGGCCGAGCCAGGTGAAATGTCACACACTAAACCAACTGGCAGGAGGCAAGACACAGCGGAGGGCCCACAGCTCATGCCACTGCCATACTCGCGGCCATGACAGGAAGTTCGACCAACCTCCCCAAAGTTTCTTCATTGTGCCCCAAGCAGACGTATTTCCAACCAATGAGCGAGTAGCTCACCTTGTATAGCGCCAAACCTCAGAGCAGTCCGTGTCAAGCCGCTTTTGCAGCTCTACGGTCCCTCATTCTTTGCTTGAGGGTGGTGATGGGAGCCCGAGTGCTGGCCTTGGAAAGCAGAGCAGCTTTCATTACCGTGACAACTGAAGTGGTTAATAAATAAACACAATAACAAGCTAGCGGTGTTGTTTAACCCCTAACTAACTGCTCAACATCCAAAACACCTCCGACAAAAGGACTTAGTGATTTACCATGAAGGGTGAAGTGAATCATTTGCTACCTGGTGGTGCTGGAATAAACTCCTTCCTCACCCCCTCCTCCCTGGATTCTGCTGCTCCAATAAGGGGAATCAAGTAGTACTCACTGTTTTCAGCTTGATCATGGGTTTCTCTCGGACCGGGTTGAAGGAAGCTGGTTCAAGGAAGGAGGGAAATGGAACTCAGCGCAGGAAGCAGTACTTGAAATCCCGCCTCTTGTCATAGGGTGACTCTGCATCAACGTCATCCAGTCAGGGGAGGAGGCGGGATCCTAGAACTAGAAGAATGTTCTGAGCTGAGCTACATGACTACGTCAGATCAGGGCGAGCCGAAAATCCGACCGAAGTCTTGGAAAACCAGCTGCTTCAGGTAGCGCCTGCTTGCCCTCACCACTGCCTCACAGACACACTCTGCACATGCGTGACTTGGGCGATATTGAAGTCGAACGAACGTCCACCACACATCATGCGCAGGGTGTGTGTTTGTTTGTACAAGGCTGGGCTGCACTGCAGTGCTAACACTGTTTCAAGGTGTCTGTCTTAGTGTCTTGTCTTCCTCCGACCCCGATCCTCGTCCGTCCGGAGGCTGGTGAGGCAACGCCCCATTCGCCCCTATGCACCAGCCGCCCCTGATATATATTTTACCTACTGGCGGTCGCCAGTAGGTAGTTATAGTTAGAACCTAGTTTCCATAGGAAAAGCATTTTTTGATTTGCTAATAACTTTGGCGTCGTTTGATGAATCTTTGCGAAATTTTTTGAAAAAAGTCTATCCAGGTCAGCTCCTATCCTGAAAGTTTAGGAGTGATTCATCAAGCGGGGGCTGAGAAAAAAGGGGGGGGTCCCAAAATGCGTTTTCTCCATGTTAATTTCCATAGGAAATTTTGAGATGGGCTACAGCCTGAACTGCTGAACGGAATTACCCCAAATTTGGCAAAAAGGTAGAGCTTGGTTCAGAAAGCGACCTTTTTTTAAATGGTGTAATTCTGTTCAGTAGTTTTTGATACATTAAAAAAATAAGAGACAAAAAATCAATTTCCCATAGGAAACTTTGGGCAAGGCTACAGCCGAAACTGCTGAACGGAATTACCCCAAATTTGGCAAAAGGGTAGTGCTTGGTTCAGAAAGCAACCTTTTTTTAAAATGGTGTAAATCCGTTCAGTAGTTGCTGAGAAATTAAAAAAAAAAAGGTTCGATATCTAGGGCAGCGGTGGAGTCACGACCCCTCCCGACCACGAGCTTCATTCTAATTGGCTGCTATGACCACGAGCGTCATTATAATTGGCTGTCAACACTCTAAACCAGGAAGGGTTGGCAGCCATCTTGTGACTCGGTGGAAGCGAGTCACCAGAAAACAGAGAAACAAAGATATAAAACAAGAGAAGGTGGCAGGGTAGAAACACCCTGACCCACTAGGCCTGCTCAGGGGTCCCAGAAGGACCCCCAGTGCCAAACAAAGCATTTTTTTAAACATTTGTGGCACAATATGCGCTGGGGTAGAGAATTCCGCTGAAATTGTTTGAAAACAATGAAGCGTGAATTCCTGCGTTTTATTTTAATGAGGCCCCGGGTAGGCTAGGCCCCAGGGAATTTCTTAAAAAATAATAGCGGTGGCCCGCTGGGGCCCCTGCAGCCCCGGGGTCCACCACCTATCCGGGGCTTCACTCATGTTGGGGGGGCACACGGCCCTCCTCCTGGAGACCGAGATGGCCCTGGGGACTGCCACCCTCCAGGGCCGGCTCATGCAGTGTCCCGAGGTGCCCACCCCGGGACACTGCTGTTTGCTATTACAGGGCAGAAGCCATGTGGCTCCCACCCTGTCATGGCAAACTTGCTCTAGATTTTGGAAGCGAGATCAGGGAAACCTGCTCTCGCTTCCAAAATCCAAAGCTGATTGCTTTTCCACATGGGGAGCTGCATGTCAGTAGTTCCCAGTGTGGAAAAGCAATGCCGGTTCCCGCAGGATGCGGGTAGCCGGTGGGACCATGGGGGCATTGAGGCTCCCCCCACGGTCCCCAACGGTGAGGCCAGGCCACGGAGGATGGGGTTCTCGGGGCCTAAATTGGCCATGGGAGGGGGGCCAACGCAACCCTCTTCTCGTTTTTGTTTTTTAAATAACGAACATGTCGGCATTCTTCGGGGGATAGGGTCCCCGAGGCGAATGTAAATTAGTGAAAGTGGATGTTTAAATTTTTTTTTTTAAATGGAATTGCGACTCTCAACGCAGCCCCCTGTGTGAAAGCGAGGAGTGCGCGGCTCTCAGCGCGGCACTCGAGTACTTCTTAAGTCTTTCAAACACCGAGGGGTATATTCTGAAGGACACATCACCAAGTTAACGGAACTTTATCGCAACCAAAATGGTGATAAATGTAACGCACCATTCACAAGCTGGAGCAAACATCCTATATCACCAGTTTACCAGCGATAGCAGCCTCAAAAAGCATCGTCACGGATGACCCCGGCAAATATTGCTAATGAGATGTAGAGTAGGTGTTCCCGGGCAAAAAACAGGAAACACATCACTATGCAAGTTTCTCAACCACCAGCAAGATCATCGAAGAGAGTACAGAACAGGCGAAAAGGTGTGTTAGTAGCAGGAAGTTTATACCTGCTCTGAGCTGGTGTAAAATCGGACTACAACCTGCAACATGAAAGGAAGCCCAGCCAAGAGCCACACCTGAATGACAAAAGATGCAATGGAGCCAACCATCATGCAGCTTGGACACCCAACACTGCTCCAACAGCCCCCGCCACCAGCCCCTTGTCCGCCATCCCCCTCACCCCCACCCCCCACAAACAAATGTGACAGCAACCTTAGGAAATCTGGAACGTAACAAATTGGCTGATGTCGCACAATTATAATAAAGAAGATGCATGTGAGGTTGGACAAATAAGAATCTCAGTCATCCATGAGTTTACATATAAAACATTTTATTTAAACAAAACAACAAAATAAAAGTAGGTACAGGTATGGCGTGTCATCCCTCGACAATTTGTGAATCACATCCTACAAGACAAAAAGAAAGATAAGATCATGCGTCATGCGTCCATCGAAGGAGAGAGGGAAAAAGAGAGAAAGAATGATAGAGAGGAAGAGAGAGAGAAAGAAAGAGTGAGAGAGAGAGGATGACAGAGAAAGAGTGAGAGAAAGAGGAAGAGAGAGAGAAAGAGTGAGATACAAGGAAGAGAGAGAGTAAGAGAGATACAGTGTGTGAGAGAGGAAGAGAGAGAGAGAAAGAGTGAGACAGAGAGGAAGAGAGAGAGAAAGAAATAATGAGAGAGAGGAAGAGACAGAGAAAGAGAGAAAGAGTGTGAGAGAGAGAAAGGAAGAGATAGAGAGTGAGAGAGAGAGAAAGAGTGTGAGTGACAGAAAGGAAGAGATGAAGAGGGAGAGTGAGTGTTGACACTGTGGAGAAAATCCTCACAGCTCACCTTTCTGCCACCGGTGTGTCTCCAAGCACGTGCCAGCCCTCAAGTTTAGACATCTGAAACATAGTATAGAATCAGTAATGGCAGAGTACATACAACTGCACACGCGTAATTCGCTATTTCACCCCATGCACCCAGGCTGCTGCACCCCATTGACTCCCTCCGCCCAGAGGTGTCTGTCCGCCCTGCGCACTCAGGCTGTGGACCCCATTGACTCCCACTGCCTAGAGGTATCTGCCCACTCCTGTGCACCCAGGCTGCTGCACCCCATCCACTCCCACTGTTCAGAGGTGTCTGCCCGCTCTTGTGCACCCAGGCTGCTGCACACTATCCACTCCCAATGCCCAGAGGTGACTGCCCGCAGCTGCGGAAACAAGCCTCTCTGCTCACCTTCTGCCACCGGCGTGTGTGTAAGAGGGTCCACCATGTGCCAAAGCAACCTCTTCAGCCGTTGCGTACACGCGGTCAAGCCGAGCTCACAATTCAGAGTGGGTGTTGATTGCCAGGATGGCCAAGCATCATCGCAGGCAGCACACGTATTCAGCTCTGGTGGCACTAACTCAGTGGAACTGAAGTCATTGCCTTGTGGTGGGAGGTCCGTGTGGGGGGGGTCATCAATCTGTGAATCACAGCCTTCTAGACAAAAAGCAAGATAAGATTGTGCGTCATGCGTCCATCAAAGGAGGGAGAGAGAGAGAGAGAGAGAGAGAGAGAGAAAAAGAG
This sequence comes from Triturus cristatus, assembly GCF_964204655.1. Taxonomy (NCBI): domain Eukaryota; kingdom Metazoa; phylum Chordata; class Amphibia; order Caudata; family Salamandridae; genus Triturus; species Triturus cristatus. The sequence continues at coordinate 1,070,932,059 of NC_140582.1, forward strand.
TGAGAGGAAGACAGAGAGAAAGAGTGAGAGAGAGAGGAAGAGAGAGAGAAACGGTGAGAGAGAGGAAGAGAGAGAGAAAGAGAGAAACAGTGTGAGAAAGAGGTTGAGAGAAACAGAGGAAGAGTGAGAGAGACAGGAAGAGAGAGAGAAAGAGAGAAACAGTGTGAGAGAGAGGAAGAGAGAAAGAAAGAGTGTGAGGGAGAGAAAAGAAGAGATGGATAGGGAGAGTGAGTGCCCACACTGTTGACAAAACCCTCACAGCTCACCTTTCCGCCACCGGTGTGTCTCCAACCACATGCTGGGACATAGTGGAGTCCTCAATCTCACTCATCTGAAACATAGTATAGAATCAGTAATGGCAGAGTAAATACGACTGCGCACGCCTAAATCGCTGTCACGCCTTTGTGCATCCAGGCTGGTGCACCCCATACACTTCCACTGCCCAGAAGTGTTTGCTCGCCGCTGCGCACCCAGACTGCTGCACCCAATCCACTTCCACTGCCCAGAGGTGTCTGCCCACTGCTGTGCACCCAGGCTGCTGCACCCCATCCACTCCCACTGCCCGGAGGTGACTGCCCACCGCTGCACACCCAGGCTGCTGCACCACATCCACTCCCACTGCCCAGAGGTGACTGCCTGCCGCTGCGCAAACAAGCCACTCTGCTCACCTTTCACAACCTGCTCGTAGAAAAGAGGGCCTACCACATGCTGCTGCAAGCCCGGGGCCGGCGGACAGGGCACCCTGCATATCATGCAGCCCCGCTCCGCAGGCCACCAGGTCTCACATTTGGTGCTGGGTCTTGATTTTGCCATGGCAGAGGACATACCAGTGCACCCGGCTTTTCATCACAGGCTGCACACCCGCTCAGCCCTTGTGGTGCGACTAACTCTGTGACCAGCGAGGCGACGCCACATGGCGGTAGGCCTGTGCTGTCCATGGCTCAGGCCTACAATGCGGTCCAGCAGGGCACAAAACCTGAGCTGTCCAGACCGCCGGGATGGGCCATCACCGCAGGCTGCACACCCACTCAGCAGTTACGGTACCCGTACCTCAGTGGACCGAAAGTCACCGTCCCGTGCTGGTGTGCCTGTGCCGGCCGCAGTGCATCTGGTGAGAGCAACTCTGAAATGGCGGAGAGCACGTGCGCCCGGTCTTTTTTATTGGCGGGGTTAAGTGTCCTATGACGCCTGTGGTGGATGTGTGTGGTGTGGGTGTATACCAGCCATGAGGGAGTGGCTGTGGCGTACTGACAACTAGGCTGTGATCAGCAGATCACTGCAATGAAAATCTGGGCCATGTAGCATTGTTGTCCTTCCCTGTAAGTGTAAGTGGAGTGGGCTGGCCTGACGTATGCCAGTCCTGCGTGAGGCTGTAAAGAATGACTCCGGCGCTATGGGCGTGGCTCCATCCTAAACTATATGTGGAATCAACTGATGCAGGTGTCCCTGATGTAGTGCTGATGTCACCGAGGTCGCAAGTGCCAATGTGTCACTCTGTGAGCCAAGTCCCACAGCATGGCCAACATGGAAGGTACGGGAATCTCTGACCCTACATTCATCCATAGTTCCACACATGAAAGATGGTGGACATGACACATCTGTGTGGATATTTATGTTTGTTGCACATTCAGTGTAGTGTTGCAGCTGTAGCAATACAGGGCCATGCAAAGTTCAAGTTTCAGTTTTTGGCACATGGAGGGCAGCCAATTAGAGTCAAGCTCGTGTTCGGGGTTAGGCTACGCCAACATATGTACTTATACAATCACTCTGCCAATCCCCAAGTACTTATAAATTCACTATACACTCTCCTTGCAGTACTCTAAAGATCAGGGCTCCACCTACAATGACCGATACAAATTTAAATAACCAAAGTTTTCCACACTGCCAGAGGTAACATCGTTGCATGCGCTGTCCACAGCAAAATGTAATGTGGTAGGGCCCAGGGCAGCATCATGCATACATAATGGTCACATGGACACAGTTAGATAGATAGTGGAACTGGGTACGGGCACGTGCGCTCGGCCCCTTTTTATTACCAGGGTCACATTTCCAGTGACATCTGTGATGGGTGCGTGTGGGGTGAGTGTAAGCCAGCCCTCAGGGAATGGTTAGTGCTGGCAACAAGTACAACAGTAATCATCGGATCACACACAGAGATTCAATCATAAAGGGTCGATGATTTGTGCTGCACTAAGGTAGGGGCACCAGATATGAAATAATACTCAAAATATTCTATCGTAAAGGGTCAATGAATTTTGGTACACTGAGGTAGGGGCAGCAGATCTGAAATGATACAGAAAAGATTGTATTAAGGGTCGATGAGTTGTGGTGCACTGAGATAGGGGCATCAGAAGCATTCAGCGTATGCACAGGCAGCGATGATGCGTTGTCCGGGAGGGCCGCACTGGTAACAATATCTGTTGCCTACTGGACTGCGTCATCTGCAATCGTGACTCGATGTGAATTGTGAACCCTGTTATCCACAGTGTAGATCGAAGGGAGTAGTCAGCACAGACATCGAGGAATGCTTTTTACCACTTCCTCTTGACAAAATCCGAGGACATAGAGAACAATTCTGTCTGTAATTAATAAATCAAGACTGAATTCAAATTGTGAGCTCTGCTGACCACAGTGTAGGCGCATGGAACAAAAGATGAAACATTTATGGAATACACTGTCGAAATATGTAGGTTTCAGGGACGTTATAGTTAGTTGCCTACTGGACTGTGAAATTAATGAATGAAGACTGAATTTGAATTGTGAGCCCTGCTGAGTACAGTGTAGGCTGGAGGCGGTGGTCAGCAAAGGGTCACAGCCACTTGGCGTTCATTTGAGCTGCACAGATTGGGATCATTTGGTTTTCTTAACAGATTATAGTCTCTTACACAATTTGCATCGGTACTAATCTTGAATTGTGAGCCCTGCTGACCGCAGTGTAGACCGGATGCAGTGGTGAGGAAGGGCCCACAGCCACGTGGCATTGACTTGAGCTGTATAGAGTTAGTGGTAGGTGTGGCGCTCAGCGTGTGCGCAGCCAGCGATGATGCGTGGCGTGGGCGGGCTGCACTGGGAGCAATGTCTCATGCCTACTGGACTGCGTCATCTGCATTCGTGACTCCATCTGAATTGTGAGCCCTGCTGTCCGCAGTGTAGATCGAAGGCAGTAGTCAGCACAGACATCGAGGAATGCATTTTGTGACTTCCTCTTGAGAAAATCCAACGACATAGAGTACAGTTCACGCTGCAATAAATAAATCAAAGCTGAATTCGAACTGTGAGCTCTGCTGCCTGCAGTGTAGACTGCCATTCAGTGTTTCTTTGGACTTGCAAGATGAATTTGGTCATTGTACTAAAGCTATAATTGATATCAAAAAAGTTCTTGAAGCAAGGATACTAAAAGGATATAATGTAGGTTTTAGGGACGTTGTAGTTAATTGCTCTGTAATGAATGAATCAAGACTCAATTTTAATTGTGAGCCCTGCTAACTACAATGTAGGCCAGAGGCAGTGGTCAGCAAGGACCCACAGCCACGTGTCTTACAGAGTCTCATATGTGCAAATCTATATTTCTAAGTTCCCAATCCTTAATTGCATCTCAATTAGCAATGTTTAAGTTTACAAAAGAAACAGGCTGTACTAGCCGACTTCTTGCCTCAACACATCGAATATAGTCACATTTTTAATCACACTGACATTTTTCACGAGTAATCTATTTCGTGTTGGGTTACAGCACCTATATTCACGTCTGCTGTATCTATCTGACTGGGCCGCGTTTTGAATAAAAAATGCCATGTCTCGTCTCCACGGCTTGAAGAAATTAATTAGTACTGAGGAACAGTATTAATACAAAAAGAAGTACTCATCTTCATTTGATGATAAAATGTTAGCCGGCCTTTATATTTAGTTTTAAAGTGCAAATGCTTTTGTGCAAGATTGAAGTACAAATGCTTTTGTTGAAACCACAACTAAATTCCATAGAGACGCAGGGACCACCCTACTCTAGCATAATGCTTTTATTGATAATTGATGGTCTTGAGCCTGAATTACTTTGCATGTATATCCATGCATCTTTCGCAATCTAGAGTGCAAAATCGCTGATTTATAGTGCAAAATCGCAAATTTGGTGTGCAAATAGCAAATTAAAGTGCAAGTGCTTTTGTATTGACATACGATCTAGCAAGTCTATACTTTTGTGCAAACTTCGCAAAGTTAAAATATAATATAAAATCGGCCTGAAAGTAGGGGTGGGCGGATTTTGCGATATCCACTTTCGCAAATTATCACGAAAATGTTAAAAATTACAAACACGCGGAAATATCGCGAAGATGCGGAAGTTTTTTTCCCACATGTTCGCGAGATTTTCTGCATGGTTGCAGCTCGCCAACTTACCCATGCGGTTGCTCGCGGGCGCGGCCATCTTGTTTTCAGTTGTCTCACGGTGCATGATCGCGAGAAGAAAGACGTGATCGCGCGACGCATGACGTCACTGCGGGCGCGAACTGTCACGAGACAGTGCAAATGGCTAAAAACAATACAACATCTCATGGAGAACGCGATCGGATCAAGAAAACTTGTCGGCGAACGCAGGGATTCAGGTAAGGCGATCGCGTGCGCGAGAATGTATTATTTTACAGCGCGAGCAAGAACCAAATTATCGCAAAGCTGCGGAATGTGGAAATTTTGACATTTTCGCGCTTTCCGCGGAACGCGAAAATGTCAAATTATCGCAATTTCCGCGAACGGAACGAAATTTTAGCCCAGGCCTACCTGAAAGGTACTTCTAAAAAGTGATAAAATGCAAGTGCTTTTATCCACGTCTATAACACCAAACTTTTCCTTATATGATATTGTCTATTTTAAGCATTGGCATCATTGCATGGATTTTCATATAATGCCCATTATTTCATCATGACTACTTGATGTTTGGCTGGCAGCAGTATAAACTACCTCATAAAGTTTGAATTCTCTTTTCGAGAACATTTTTGCATACATTGCCTACTTGTGAGGGGCTTGTTGGTTACCTATATACAAATTCACATGTTCAGAAACTTTTTCACCTATGTAATAAAATAATAAAAAGACATTAAAACAACACAGTCATGGTTTCAGCAAATCAAATATAAATCATATAAACAAATAAACAAGTTTCATTCAAGTCATAATTCCGCATCAAAGGATATACCATCATTTTCTACATTTCATTCTAGATGAACATGTAGGTCCTCGTCAGAATTAAGACCTCTCAGTACTTTATAGTCAAACTTCAAAATATAACGTGATTCTAACTGCCTAAGCCTGCCTTTGCGGTGGCCTCCTCTTCTATTCTTTGGTATAGAGTCTATTAAAAAGTATGTTAAATCTTCTGTTCTCCCTGCATGAACATCGTTTATGTGGCGGGTTACAGGATAGGTTTTGTCATTGTTTTTCACTGCTTGCAGGTGCTGCAGAATCCTCACATGTGCCATATGTATTGTACTGCCTACATAATAATTCGGACAAGTGCATTGGAGTACATAAATAACATATTCACTTTTACAGTTATAAAAACGTGGAATCTTCCATGGTTTGTTTAAAAATGGCAATGCTATTTCTTTTTTGTTCACTCCATGCTTACACGCCTTACATTTAAAACATTTATAAAACCCTGGATTAGCCCTCAACCAAGTAGCTGTCTCATCCACTTCAGGGCTATTCTTCACCAATAGTTCTCTGATCGACATTGCTTGTCTGAAGGTAATAAGGGGTTTCCGCGGGATCAGGGGACCCAATCCTGGATCACCCTTAACCAGGTACCAATGCCGACTCAAGCGTCAATCGGGGCCCCTGCATAAAGGTATGATAGAGGGGCATAGTACTAGATTTAATATTCCCACGTTCAATCAATTTGATAGGCTTTCAGAATTGGAGGGGGTGGATTGACTTAGTATAGAGGGCACAATTGATAGTTTGATCCCTAACCTGGTGGATGTGATCTCCTCCCCCAAACGGCTTAAACCTGCCACCGTTAACACTCCTTAAATTTACACCACGATTGAGAATTCACAAAATCTGTCAGCTATTTTGGGTTCAGCCGACAGAAACAACCGAGTGATTTCGATCAGTAAGACCCAGAGTATTTCTTTAAAGGAGAATACAAGTACAGGCCAAGTCCATGCTAGCTCATGGGGCAACTCTAACTTGAATATACTTTATTGAACACTGCAGGTCTGCGCTCAAAAGTGACGAATGACATTTGGCTTAGTTTTGTCCACAAGTTTAGTATCCTTTGTATCCAAAAAACATGGGCTACATCGGAGATACACTTAGAGGGCTACAAAACGTACTTTCCTCCAGCATTACCATCACCCTCTAGTAGAGCAAAAGGTGGTCTGACTATATTTGTTTCTAATCTTGTGCAGATCAAGCAAATAGTCCCAAGTAAATTGGAATCAAATTTCCAAATCTTAATCCTGTACCTGAGTAAAATTGACATTGTTATATTGGTCATTTTTTACAACAATCTCCATCCAGGAGAGTTTATAAGAGTGATAAAAGAAATTTTTCTTTCTGTCCAGGATATAATTAACAAGGTCACCAAAGATGTGGTTATTATTTGGGGTGGCGATTTTAACCAAACTCTTTGCAAGATTAGCGATTACTTAGTTTGTGGTATTAAGGACGAGAATGAAAACTCATTTTCCCCATACCGCATTAGGGGATTCCTTGAATTAAATCTTATGTGGCTTAGACATAGCTCTGGCAAATGACATGGTGAACCCCCCAATTCCGCTTATTCATACTTGTAATGGTAGAGGAAGGTTAAGCATAATAGATTTTATATTCATCTCCTCCAAAGCTGGACCTCGAGTCTTGAACTTCAAGACCCATGATATCACTATTAGAGATCATTATCCAAACAGTATTACCCTAAATCTTCTGCAGAAGCAAGATAGGCACAATACAATAAGGATCCTTGGGCAAAACACCTTGATTTTAGATAGGCTTAATGGGTATTCACTTAAGTGGGAAAAAGTGGACCCATTGGATATCACCACGAGTGTGGTTAAAAATTCACGAAAAGCGATAGAAAACTGTCTTGATTTGGCCACCACTAATGAGGATGTCATGACTAATTTTGCGATTGTAACTATATCAATAAAGGTAGCCCTTCACGTCAAATTGAAAAATAGTAAGCCCAAAGCCAAAGGATGGTTTGATAGTAGTTGTACTAATGCATATAGAAAACTAAAAGCAGTATTACATAAAACAAAAAGGGACAACCAGGAAATTGTCACTCTTAGAAGGGAATATAACCGGGTTATAAAACTTAGGAAAATAGAACTGAAAAAAGAACTATGGGCTTAACTCCATAAATCTTGCACTTTAGGAGATAGTCCTGCTTTTTGGCCGGTTATAAAGTCACCTTTTTTGTCAGATTCTAGAGACAAGCCCAAAATTGATGTCACGATAGATGAACAACTATGGGTCGAGCACTTTGTGCGGATTTTTGGCACTCCCCATAATGGGCCTGAAACACATAATGTACAGATTCCAACCATTACTGAGTCCAAAATAACTCCATTCCCGATTGCTTTAGATATAACGCTTGAAGAAGTGGAGTTCGCAGTGATGACTAGCAAAAATGGAAAGGCTCCTGGCCCCGATGGGGTCCCAATAGATCTTTTTAAATTCAACATGGACTTGTGGATCCCAATTTTGACCAGAGTCCTACGAGCTTCCTGTGCTGTAGGGCTTGTGGACTCGTGGTCAAAATCAATTCTTGTTCCCATTTTTAAAAAAGGGGACCGCCAATCCCCTTCCTGTTACCGTCCCATCTCTTTGCTGGACTCTCTGGGGAAAGTGGCGGGGCGAGTTATCCTAGAGCGACTCCAGCAGTGGGCGGACGATAATAAGATCATATCAGATATTCAGTTTGGGTTTTGAGAAGGACTTGGTACTACTGAACAAGCCCTTAATTTGTCTCTTTTGATGGGCAAGTACGTAAATGCCAAGGGGGGGGGGCTTTATATATGGCGTACGTTGATCTGTCGGCAGCTTTCGACTGTGTTAGCCATACTAAGTTATGGTCCACTTTACTGGATATGGGGGTAGACCAGTCTCTCGTAAATTTTTTGCACGAATTATACTCTGATGCCACAGCTAGAGTTAGGTATGGTGTTGGGGGGGAACTAACGGCGTCATTTAGGGTAGAGAGAGGGGTTAGGCAGGGCTGTGTCCTGGCCCCCTTTTTGTTTACCCTTTATACAAATGGCCTGGAACAGGATATGGTAAAAGGGTGCCAGGACCTGTCTATTATTAACAATCGCCCAATACCGGCCTTCTCCACGCGGATGACGCCGTGATTTTAGCTCGCACCCCCTTAGAATTACAACGTGCTCTCGTGAGATACAGCACTTTCATGGCCAACCTGGATCTAAAAATTAACATTAAAAAAACTTTTATTATGTCCTCAGGTTCCCAAATTAAGAAAAGTAAGGCTATCTTTATTGATAATGTAAAACTTGAGAGCACTAACACATACCCGTATCTGGGAATTCTAATAGATCATAAAGGTTCCTGGAGGCAGGCTATTGAGTCGAGGAAATTGCTTTTTATGAGGGCAACAACCGCGTTAGTTAATTGTTCGAGGAGATTGGGAACGAGGCCTCCCATTGAACTCATCAAGATATATAAAGCTAAATGCGTAGCTATTGCAATATATGGGGCCGGCGTGTGGGGGTATGGGAAGGTCGAAGCCCTACAAAAGGTGGAAAATAGTTTTTTAAGCTTTCTTCTTGCTGTTCCTCAGGGCACTGCGACTTATTCGTGCCATTTGGAACTGAGCCTGTCTTATTTGACAGACTTAGTTAAAATCCAACCTCTCCTTTTATGGCACCGCATTTGGACATCAGAAAAAACTATCTTCTGCCAAGGGTTTATTCAGGACTGTATTTCTCTAGAGAACGTTCATAAGATTGGATGGATAGCTTACATTAAAAACTTTATGTATGATTTGGATATGGCGCAATATTATCATACTCCTATCCTAATCTCGGAACTCTCTAGAAAAGCGTTTAAAAAAAATGCTTGACGCATTTAGAATACCTGCGGCTGACCAACGAGGCCAGCAAAATAACATTCCAACATATGTTATTAATTCAAACAACTCTGTCCACCCAACCCTACTTAACTTTTAATCTTTCTAGTTATGAAAGATTTTTGTTAACTCAGGTAGGTTGGATATTTTCCACCGTCTGGTCACTTTTCCAATAACTAACGACTGGGGAAAGATTTTACAATCATGTCCTTGTGATGACGTCTCTGCCCAATATACAATCCACACAATCCTATTCTGTAAGTTTTATTGTGAACCAAGGAAATGTTGGCTTGTACCGATTTTAAAAACTCTGGGTTTTCGAAGGTGTCGCATCGCATTTCTCTCCCTCCAATATTTGGATGAAGAATGCTCTGCTAAGCTATAGCTAAATTTTTGAAGTTTGTTATCAGACAAAGGCCAAATTTAGACTAAGCTGAGAAATTTATTCGTCAGGGTTATACTTACTTTTTTTAGCTGTATAGCTTAAGACGTTTCTTTTTTTTTTAAATTGTTCTTAATTGTTTTTTATTTTTGTATCTTATCAATTGTGAAAATCGTGATAGTTCTAGATTAATTTTCGTATGCTCTTTATCGGAAGAACATAACTTAAATTGTAAATTATTTCATCTGTGTAAATCTTCTTTTAACATGTACTTTTATGGTTTTTTATCTTCCAAATATATAAAAACCGAATAAAGGACTCATTGAATTGAATTGAATTGAATTGACTCATGCAGTCTCTCACTCTGACATGGTAGGCATTGTACCCAATTATCATCCTCACTTCCTGTGATGTGCTTTTGTCTGCTCTTCTCCCTTTCTTAAACAGTATGTCCTTTCTAGTTATCCAATCTACCTTCCCCATAGCCTGTTCTAAAACCTTTTGGCTATACCCTCTTTCTCTGAATCTTTGTACCAATTCTGTTTGTGCTTGGTCTAAGGAGCTTGTCTCACTACAATTCCTTTTCATGCAAAGTAATTCTGCGTAGGGGATACTTTGTTTTAGTTTTTGCGGATGGAAGCTACTTGAGTGAAGGATAGAGTTTTCCGCAGTCAATGTTCTAAAAGTGCGTGTATGCAGTGTTCCTTTTTTGATAAAAACCTCTAGATCTAAAAACGTCACCTGGGATTCACTAATCGTGCTTGTAAAAGTTAGATTTAGTTCATTGGTATTCTAGGCTTCCCTGCTGACCCTCTCCATACAATGAATAAATCATCAATAAATTGATGCCAGACATTTATATTTTCCTGCCATTTTGATTGGAAGTTGACCCTGAGCACCTGCTCCTCCCACCAGCCCATGTGTAGGTTCACATAGCTGGGGGCGAAGCAGGTGCCCATGGCCGTTCCCTGTAATTGCCTGTAGGTGTTGTTTCCATACAAGAAAAAATTGTTAACCAAACAATGTTCCGCCATTTTTGCCAACATCTCTGTGTGTTGATACATTCTGATCGGCCTAGAACCCAAAAAATGTCTGAGTGCTTTCAGGCCATCCTGGTGAGCAATACTCGTATATATATGTTTATATCCTACTGGCAGTCATCAGTAGGTAGTTATAATTAGGACAATAGTTTCCATAGGAAGAGCATTCGTTTTTGCCAATATCATTGTTGCCGATTGACAAATCTTCACAAAATTTACTTTCCTCAGTTCAGCTGCTGTGTTTAAGGTTTCAGGGTGATCCGTCAAGTGGAGACCGAGAAAAAAGGGAGGTCCCAAAAGGCATTTTCCCCATTCTCCATTGGGGATTCTGAACACAACTACAGCCGGAACACCAAATTTGGCAGAAAGCTTGATGTTGGCCCAGAAAGCGTGTTTTTTATGATTTGGCGTAAATACGTTCCGTAGTTTTAGAGATATTTAAGTTTGAAAAATATAAATATCTGGGTAATACAGATTCTTGCAGTGGACTCATGGATCCACAGTCCCCATGCAGAAATTCGATTGGCTGTTAACACTTCAACCACAAAGTTTTGGCAGCCATCTTGGGACTCAGCTTGAAGCTGAGTCCTACAACAAATGTAAAAAATAAAGGAAAGGGGGCAGGTTAGGAACACCCTGACCCCCCTACCAGATATGGTAGGGGCAGTAAAAAAATGTTTTAATTCAATTTTGCAGTGAATTCGCGGGTGGATCTGCGGTAAATTTGAAAAAAAATTAAGCATGGGCTCCCGCACTTCATCACTAATCAGCTCCCCAGTGGGTCAGGTTCCGGGGCCATTTTAATAAAGTAGGGTGGTGCATACCCCCCCCACCCGGGGCTTATTGATGCCCCGAGGACCACCACCTCTCCCGAGTTTGTTTAATAAAAATGCGAGGGAGGCCTGTATGGTCTTCCACCCTAGGACCACCATCTCCTGGGGCATATTTACATAGCAATGGGGGCCCTCTTCGACCACCCAGTCCCAGATCCCCGTCACCTCCATGGGGCTTTAATTTTAATTAATGCAGGGTAGCTTTCCAGACCCCCTGTCAAATCGAGGGTTGCGATCTCCCCAGGAACAGATGACCAAGCCCTCTATTCCCTCTTTCCAAACCCAGTGACAGATGGAGAACAGCTGCCTCTGAATTTAGCCAGGGGGGAAAGGGGAAGTGGATGACAAACACAAGAGAGACTGCCTCAGGACACTGGTTCTTCTTGATAGACTTTTAGTGGAAGATACCTGAAATAAAACACATTTATTAAATTCTTCTTGCCTCAAAACTATGTGGCTACTTTTATTATTGAATTCACCTGCTGAGTATCTTACCCTTCTTTACCAGAGACTTAGCCTCTCTCTATCTGTGTTTGCCTTTATTATTTGATCAGTCTTCAGAGCTTTAATGTCCTAAAGTAAGTACTCTAGCCAGAGTCTTTTCATGTGATGGAAACGCCAAAACGTCAGGTTGTAAGACGTTGTGCCCAATTCTATTCTCAGACACTAACTTGTCTCTTCAGTAATGTCTGGCTGTTCGTATGGGCAACCAAGTTACTCAAATCTCAAAGTTGCTTTTAATGTCTATAGAAGATTGTCTTTAATATACCAAAAAGGCAGTTTCTTTGGTCAACCAGGATTCAAACTTTGAAGTATCTCTGCTGACTTTCAAATGAATAATTGAACCTGAACACGCTTACTTAAAAGGGGAGAAGGCTTCTCTTCACAGAAACTCTTCTCCAACTCGAACGTCTTCTCTCTTCGGGAACTTTAAGGCTGACTGGATATCCATTGACTGAAAACATGCACTGCAAGAACATCGAGAAAATGCACATAAAAATTCACTCTGAGCATACTAAGGAATAGTCTCTGAATACTTCCCTAATAGGAAGATATCTCGGGCCTCATATCGTCAATTGAAAACTCTCCTCAGGAAAAAGTCGGGCGCCTTCAAGACAAGCGTCCGTTACGGAGTTTGAAATCAGTTGAAGTGCGCCGCGCGATTCCCGCGCAGGCGCATTGTAAACAGTGAAGTGTCTCGCGACTGAAACAACTAGACCGAGGACACTTCCAGGAAGTCGAGGGGCTGATCTACCGAAGGATGGAAGAAACGCTTAATCCATATAAAATGGATTTTAGAGAAGTCTTCCAAGTTGGGGCCAATCTCAGCCATCGTGGATACTTTACAGGACTCTGTCGAACTAAGCATGATTTTACATCATCGGTAGAAATAGTAGAGCAAAACCATGGCGTCTTGACAGTATCCCCCACCAAAAGACGTCCCTTCAATCTTGGCTTGGTAGGGTTTTTCCTGTGAAAGTCTCGAATTAGTCTGGGAGCATGAACGTTGGTATATGGCTCCCAAGATCTCTCCTCTGGACCACAATTCTTCCAACTGATCAAATAATATAGTTTACCTTTTCTGAAGGTTGAATCTAGAATCTCATGTACCTCAAATTCCTCCCTAGAATCTACCACTACTGGTTTTGGGAGAGGGTGGACTCTCAAATTGGGCGGGTTCTTTTTTAGCAAAGAGACGTGAAACACTGGATGTATTTTGAAATGGGATGGCAAATGGATCTTAACTGACACTGGATTTACCATTTTGCTTACTTTAAATGGGCCAATAAATCTGGGTTGGAATTTTCGATTTTCTTTTAGTTTTAGATGTTTTGTGGACAACCAAACCTTGTCTCCAGGTTTAAAAACTGAACTCTCTCTTCTCTTCTTATCAGCCTGAGTTTTATAGGAGTTTTTTGCCTTTTCAATATTCTCTCTAGCTAGAATAACAGATCTTTGAATTCTATTTACAAATTCTTCTACTGCAGGAACAGGGCCTTCTTCTTTCTCAAGGATTAAACTGGGGTGTCTACCAAAATTTAAATAGAAGGGTGAATAACCAGTAGTGGAATGCTTGGCATTATTATAAGCGAACTCTGCTGACCACACTAATTCTGACCACCCAACTTTCTGATCCATCAAATTAAGTCTGAGGTACTGCTCCAATTCTTGATTGACTCTCTCTGTCTGGCCATCAGTTTCTGGATGAAAACTGGTGGAAAAACGAGCGTCAATCCCTAACTTTTTTGTGAAGGACTTCCAAAAATGGGAAACAAATTGCGACTCTCTATCGGAGACCAACACTTTGGGAATTCCATGCAACCTTACTATATGTTGGGTAAACAATTGAGCCAGTTCAGGAGCCCTAGGGATATTCTTCAATGGAACAAAATGTGCCATTTTAGAAAACATGTCTACCATCACCAAAATAGTGTTAAACCCTTGACTAGGAGGGAGGTCAACAATTAAATCCATTGAAACAGTATGCCAAGGATGTGGCGGAGTTGGCATAGGCATCAAAAGCCCTTGGGGAGCCCTACGATCAGACTTTCCCTGCAAACATCTCTCGCAGGTGGCAACATACTGTCGTATTTGGGGTTTCATGCCTGGCCACCAAAAATTTCTTTCCACCAATTCCAAGGTTTTTTGTACTCCTTTATGCCCAGCCAGAATTTCATCGTGACATAACTTCAAGGCCTTCTCTTGTAGCTCCTTAGTTGGAAGATACAGACGATCTTTTAAGTACGGAAGACCATTCTTGATTTCTCTCTCTGATTCTTCATTCACCCAGTGAATCATCTCTTCATTTGACATTGTTTCTTAGATTTCTTTTGAAAAGTCAACTTTTAGAGTGGCCACAATAAACTTCTCTTCCGGAATTATTGCCTGCTCCTTTTGATTGGATTCTGGGTAGTCCGAGTTGATTCTTGAAAGAGCATCAGCTTTGACATTACTTGTACCCGGTCTGAATGTAATTACAAAATTAAAATCAGCAAAGAACAAAGACCAACGTAATTGTCTGGCCGTTAAGGTCCGAGCTGTCTTGAGAAATTGGAGGTTGCGATGATCGGTGTACACAGTGACCTTGTGCATTGCTCCAAGCAAATAATGCCGCCATTCAAGAAAGGCACTTTTCACAGCCAACAATTCTTTGTCTGCAATCGAATAATTGCATTCAGGAGGAGTTAACTTTCTGGAATAATAAGCCACAGGGTGCAGCTGGCCAGTATCCTTGTGACGTTGAGATAAAATACCGCCGATTGCTACATCGGAGGCATCTGCTTCTACATAGAATGGTTCATCTGCTCTTGGATGTAACAGAATCGGAGCTTGCGTAAATGATCTTTTCAAAAACTGAAAGGCTTCTTCAGCTTCTCCATCCCAAATGAACTTAACTCCTTTTCTCAACAAACGTGTGATAGGACTTACTTTGTGAGAAAAATTCGAAATGAACCTTCTATAAAAATTTGAAAAACCAATGAAGCTCTGAATCTCTTTCACACTTTTTGGGGAGGGCCATTCTTGCACTGCCTTCACCTTGGAATTATCCATGCTCACTCCTTCTGGAGATAACACAAACCCCAGAAATTCCACCTTTTCGACATGGAACGCACACTTCTCCAGTTTCACGAAAAGATGGTTCTCAAGTAGTCTGGTTAAAATCAATCTGACATGGGTAACATGCTCTTTTATGCTGTCAGAAAAGATCAAAATATCGTCAATATAAACGACTGCAATTCTGTCCAAAAATTCTCTAAGGACGTCGTTTACAAAATGTTGGAATGCCGCTGGAGCATTGCATAACCCGTATGGCATCACTCGATACTCAAACAAACCATAACGGGTTCGAAAGGCTGTCTTCCATTCGTCGCCTGAGGCTATACGAATCAAATGGTATGCCCCACGTAGATCCAATTTGGTGTAGATTTTCGCATTCTTCACTTGATCTAGCAAAACTGAAATTAATGGGAGAGGATATCGATTCTTTATAGTCACTTGATTCAAGGCTCTATAATCAATGCAGGTCCGAAGCTCTCCATTTTTCTTTGGGATGAAAAATAAAGGGGACGAGACTGGAGACTTTGAGGGGCGAATAAATCCATTCGCCAAAAATTTATCCAAATAGCTTTTAATTTAATTTAATTTAAAACACTTGTAGAGCGCAGCATACACCTAGCGGTTTCTTGGCGCTGAGGGTTCATTGGCTGAGGGAAGGAAGACCGGGGCGATAGTTTTTAAGCGGGGAAAGCCTGGCTGAATAGGAAGGTTTTTAAGTCTCTGCGGAAAGGAAGGTATTGGGTTGCGGAGCGGAGATTGTCAGGGAGGGAGTTCCAGAAGGAAGGGGCCAGAGTGGAAAAGTTGGACCCGCCCCACTTTTTGCGCGAAAAGCGGGGGATCTGGAGAAGGGACTTGGAGGAGGACCGGAGATTTCTAGCGGGGACGTAGGGTTTGATGAGTGAGGTGATGAAAGCAGGGGCAGTGCCCTGACGGGCCTGAAAGACCATGCACCCGATTTTGAAAAGGGAACGTTGTTTCACAGGGAGCCAATGGAGTTTTTTCAGGAGGGGAGTGGTGTGGTGATAACGTGGAAGGCCGAATATCAGTCTGGCCGCCTGGTTCTGAATGACTTGGAGTCTACGCAGGCTGTAGGCTGGGATTCCATGGAAAAGGGCGTTGGCGTAGTCCAGACGCGAAATCACCAGGGCGGCCATAATGGTCTTCAGAGCCTGGGGGGAGAAAAAACGGGATACAGAGCGAATGGTTCGAAGAGTGAGGGAACAGGAAGAGACCACGGAGCTGATGTGTGAGTGAAGGGTGAGCTGATTGTTCATTTTGACACCCAGTGTTTTGACAGTGGGGGAGGGGGATGGTGCGGGACCGAGGGAAGAGGGCCAGAAGGAAGAGTTCCAGGGGCTGGATGAACCACCAGTAAGAACCAACTCGGTTTTGTCAGGGTTCAGTTTAAGATGGTTGTGGTTCATCCAGTCCCTGATGAATGTCATAGTAGACTGGAAGTTAGTGACCGAGAGAGAAGAGGAGGACAGATCAAAGATGAGCTGGAGGTCATCCGCATAGTTGAAAACGGTGACCTCCAGCTGCTGAAGAGCAAAGATAAGAGGAAAGATGTAGAGGTTAAAGAGAAGAGGGGAGAGAGAGGAACCCTGGGGAACCCCGCAGGTGACAGGAAGGGGAGTGGAGGTGAAGTTGCCTAGACGGACCGCCTGGGTGCGGTCCCTCAGAAAGGAGGAGAGCCAGACCAGGGCTGATCCTCCGATACCAGCCGCCCTGACACGGTTAAGTAGGATGGTGTGGTCCACCGTGTCAAAGGCGGCGGAGAGATCGAGGAGGACCAGTGCCTGGTAGTTGTTATCGTCCATGCCCTTTCTGAGGTTGTCTAGGACAGAGACTACAACCGATTCTGTTGAGTGCCTGGGGCGGAATCCTGCCTGACGAGAGGCCAGCCCCCCATTGGCCTCGATGTGAGCGCTCAGAGCTGCGGTGACATGACGTTCCATCACTTTGCCCAGAAAGGGCAACAGGGAGATGGGCCGGAAATTGGACGAGATCGAAGTGTCCGAGCCGGGTTTCTTCAGCAGGGGTACTATTGTGGCCGCTTTTAGTACTGGAGTCACCATACCCTGAGCCAAGGCACTATTGAGAAAGGCAATCGGGGGATCCGGGCAGCTAGAATAAATTTGCTGTAGGATGCGTGCAGGGCAGACATCCGCCGGGGACCCCGATTTAACTTTGGGGAGTATCGCCAGAAAGGATTCCTGAGTGAGGGGAGGGATGACGGTGAGATGATTTTGTACAGGGGGGGGGGAAGGATCGACGAAGGTCGACGAGGGTAAAGGGATATTTGCCTTGATATTGGTGATCTTGTCCACGAAGTAGTTGTTTAATTGGTCGCAGAGGGACTGGGAGGGAGGGATTTGGGGTGAGGCTCGATCTGAAAACGCCAGGTCGTTCACGATGTCGAAGATAGCCCTGGGTTTATTGGCGGCCGACGTTATTTTCGTGGAGAAATAGTCGGTCTTTGCAGATAAGATTGCTGATTTGTATTCGGCCAACAGTGTCAAAAAATGGGTTTTTAGTGAGGGGCTATACTCCTTCCTCCACTGCCTCTCCGCCCTCCGGACACTCAGTTTGAGTTCTTTTAGGTGGTCGTTGAACCATCTGTTAGAGTCTTTAAGCCGGCGAATGGAGATGCGTCGCAGGGGGGCCTCTGAGTCGCAGGCTCCGGCCAGCCAGGTATTAATGGCCTTGGCCTGTGAGGCAGAAGATAAGCCGGAGAGGGAGGGGATGGAATTGTGAAGCAGGGAGGTCAGGGCGGGGAGATCCAGCCTGTTCCAGTTCCGCGCCCAGGTGTTTTTGGCGAGCGGGGTTTTGGGGGATGGGTTGTGAGGAATGGAGAAGGAAATGAGGGAGTGGTCGGACCAGGGGCAAGGAGAGACAACCACCGAGGCCAGTGGGAGATTGAGAGCCCAGACCTGATCAAGTGTGTGCCCGTGGGAATGAGTAGGGACAGAGATGTACGGGACGAAGTTGAAGGAAAACAGAGAATCAGTAAATTCTCTTGAGGTGGGGCACTCGTGTGGGTCAGAGGGCCAGTAGTTGAAATCCCCCGTCACCAACACCGAGGCAAAGTTAACCGCCAGATTTGCCAGTAGATCTTGGAAGGCAGGTAGAAAAGAAGGCGAGGACTGAGGGGGGCGGTACATGAGGAGACAGGTGATGGGAGGGGAGGTCTGGAGGGAGCGGACCACCAGGAAGTCAGCAGGGGCCATAGGGGAAGAGGGGAGTGTCTGGAAGTGCAGATCTGACCTGGTGATTAGCGCAACCCCACCGCCCGCCCTGCCGGCCGGTCGATCGGCGCGTAGGACCACGTAGGACGGTGGAAGAGTGGCCAGGAGAGCGGGAAGGGAGGAATCGCAATACCAGGTCTCGGTCAAGAGCAGTAGATCCGGTTTCTCGGTGTCGAGTAGGACGGACAGCTCATGGTGGTGCTTGACCGCCGACCTGGTATTGAGTAGAATGACGGACAGAGCTGGAGTGGTGGGGGGTGGGTCGGGGCTGGGGACGCAAGGTGGCAGGGAGAACCGCCGCGGGGAGGGCAGAGGTATGGGGAGGGTGGGGGCAAGGCCCAGGGAGTGAACGAGTCTACGGACGGAGTCCGGAAGTGGCCAGATGCCTCGAAGGGCGATGAGGTCCTTGGAGGAGTAAGAAAGAATTTGAGCATGGTGTCGTGCCCCTTGCCCCGTTCGGCCGCGGACGGGCGCAGACGGGCTTGACTTTTGCGCGACTTCGGCGCGAAGTCGGCGCTCCCGCTGCGCTCGTCCGCTGCGCGTTCTGTATTGACACATAAATAAGGGTGGCCGTAAGGGCGGGAAGGGGGCGTGGCCAGCCGGTAGGAGGGCGTCACGTGAGCGATGGATCCGCTACACGGAGCCCTCGTTGTGCAAATCAGCAGATAGCAGCAAGGTAGAGTTTTTAAAAACACAGATTACACACTTTAAAACAGAGCGTCTCCCGGCTTCCGCCTCAGGAGCAAAGAACCAAGTGAGCGCTTGAAGGCTGGCGCTTAAGAAGGGCGGGAAGGGGGCGTGGCCTGGAGGTGGGCGTGGCCAGCCGGTAGGAGGGCGTCACGTGAGCGATGGATCCGCTACACGGAGCCCTCGTTGTGCAAATCAGCAGATAGCAGCAAGGTAGAGTTTTTAAAAACACAGATTACACACTTTAAAACAGAGCGTCTCCCGGCTTCCGCCTCAGGAGCAAAGAACCTTTTGAGATATTGATTTTCCGTTTCCGTCAATGCATAAATTCTACTGCAAGGCAAAACAGCCCCAGGATCTATGTCGATCTTACAGTCATAGGGACGGTGAGGGGGAAGTTTTTCCGCCTCTCTTTCATCAAACACCGGCGACAAATCCTTATATTCCACAGGGATCTCTGTTGTTTCTAAAGAGCAAATCAAGGCTGGACGACCAGCTAATTTCCTTGCTGGTGACTCTTCTAACGACTTGTGCTGTTCGCAAAAACAATTCTCTTTACAAAAGGTTGAATCCATAGTAATTGTTCTCTTCTCCCAGTCGATGCGAGGGTTATGTTCTGTTAGCCAAGGAAGACCCAGAATCAGCTGAAATTGAGGAGCATCAATCAGATTTAACGTTAATATTTCAGAATGGCCATTTAGTCCTGTTAATTGAATCAATTCAGTTTCATGAGTTATTGGTCCAGAAGACAAGTTTGTACCATCTACAGCTCTGACAGCTTCCATAACCAGTTTCTCCACAAATTTGATTCCAATTTGCCGGGCATATTTAATATCACAAAAGTTTCCGGTTGCCCCAGAGTCGATCATCACAGAGACCTCTCTCACTTCTTGATCACGAAATCTTGCTGTTAAAGATACCACTAAATGAGGAGTTGAAGATTGTAAGGTATTTACCACTTGCTGTACATTTGGAGCTGACTTTAAATTCGCTTCCACCTGTGCAACTCCCTTTACAGGTGAAGCCGGTCTTTTCCCTGCTGTGTTGATTTTGGTTTCTTCGAGCAATCTTTGACGAAATGACCAGAGAGGCCGCAATAAAGACACAGGTTTCCCGATCTTCGTCTTTCCTTTTCTTCTTTAGATAAAGGGCCTCTTATTGATCCTATCTGCATTGGTTCTTCTGAAGATGAATTTTCTGAGGGCTTATTTACTTCTGTCCTCATTCGATCAAAACGAGGTGGAAGCGGGCGAAAGTCTCTTCTTCTTTCATGTCGGCGCTCACTCAATCGATGATCAATTTGCAGCACCAAGTCAATCAGTTCAGAGATTTCGGTTGGTCTTCTGGGAATCTGTGCCAAGGCGTCCTTCAGCTCATCTTTTAAACCCCTATAAAATATCGCTGCTCTCTTAGCGTCCGGCCACTTTGACTCCACAACCAATTTATTAAATTGGGCCAGATATGCTACCAAATCCCGATTGCCCTGCTTTAACTCCAGTAACTCATTGTCTGTAGCTTGTGAGGCTGAACGCCGATCAAAAATTCGTAAAAATTCTCCTTTAAAGTCATTGAAATTGTATAGTATAGGGTCATTTTGCGTGACTAAAGACATTGACCAGGCTGCTGCATCCCCATTCAAATACGACAGAATGAAAGCCACCTTAGATTGATCCTCCACAAAAATGACTGGCCGACACAAGAAATGTAGAGAGCATTGTGTCAAAAATATTTGCGCCTTCTGTGGGTCCCCACCAAATCTCTCGGGAGGCGCCAATGGAATAATTGGTGAGACTGCATGTATAACCTGAGTGGATATGTCTGTAGGGGATAAGTTACTTGGCAAACTTTGTTGACTCTTAAGACCCGAACCAGAGGCCACCAATGCATCTAATTTTTGTCTAATTTGCAGAGATTCCTGACTAGATCTCCTAACTTCCTCTTTTAATGACTTATTCTCTTCTAACGCACCATCTAGTTGTTTCTGCATTCCTTCCAAAATGGAAGCTAGGGTCGTCAAATCTACCCCGTCCGCCATTCTGCTCAGGGGGAGATCTAATCTCCTCAATTAAGAGGAAGGCACTTCAATCTGTCAAATCGAGGGTTGCGATCTCCCCAGGAACAGATGACCAAGCCCTCTATTCCCTCTTTCCAAACCCAGTGACAGATGGAGAACAGCTGCCTCTGAATTTAGCCAGGGGGGAAAGGGGAAGTGGATGACAAACACAAGAGAGACTGCCTCAGGACACTGGTTCTTCTTGATAGACTTTTAGTGGAAGATACCTGAAATAAAACACATTTATTAAATTCTTCTTGCCTCAAAACTATGTGGCTACTTTTATTATTGAATTCACCTGCTGAGTATCTTACCCTTCTTTACCAGAGACTTAGCCTCTCTCTATCTGTGTTTGCCTTTATTATTTGATCAGTCTTCAGAGCTTTAATGTCCTAAAGTAAGTACTCTAGCCAGAGTCTTTTCATGTGATGGAAACGCCAAAACGTCAGGTTGTAAGACGTTGTGCCCAATTCTATTCTCAGACACTAACTTGTCTCTTCAGTAATGTCTGGCTGTTCGTATGGGCAACCAAGTTACTCAAATCTCAAAGTTGCTTTTAATGTCTATAGAAGATTGTCTTTAATATACCAAAAAGGCAGTTTCTTTGGTCAACCAGGATTCAAACTTTGAAGTATCTCTGCTGACTTTCAAATGAATAATTGAACCTGAACACGCTTACTTAAAAGGGGAGAAGGCTTCTCTTCACAGAAACTCTTCTCCAACTCGAACGTCTTCTCTCTTCGGGAACTTTAAGGCTGACTGGATATCCATTGACTGAAAACATGCACTGCAAGAACATCGAGAAAATGCACATAAAAATTCACTCTGAGCATACTAAGGAATAGTCTCTGAATACTTCCCTAATAGGAAGATATCTCGGGCCTCATATCGTCAATTGAAAACTCTCCTCAGGAAAAAGTCGGGCGCCTTCAAGACAAGCGTCCGTTACGGAGTTTGAAATCAGTTGAAGTGCGCCGCGCGATTCCCGCGCAGGCGCATTGTAAACAGTGAAGTGTCTCGCGACTGAAACAACTAGACCGAGGACACTTCCAGGAAGTCGAGGGGCTGATCTACCGAAGGATGGAAGAAACGCTTAATCCATATAAAATGGATTTTAGAGAAGTCTTCCAAGTTGGGGCCAATCTCAGCCATCGTGGATACTTTACAGGACTCTGTCGAACTAAGCATGATTTTACATCAT
The DNA here is from genome assembly GCF_964204655.1 of Triturus cristatus. Lineage (NCBI taxonomy): Eukaryota > Metazoa > Chordata > Amphibia > Caudata > Salamandridae > Triturus > Triturus cristatus. Next base: position 1,070,954,137 of record NC_140582.1, read on the forward strand.
CGGTAGAAATAGTAGAGCAAAACCATGGCGTCTTGACACCCCCCCCGCAACGCCGGGGACCAAGACCCACCCAGGGCAAATTCTAAGAAAGTGTAGCCCCCTCTTCCTTGAGCCATTCTTGGCCCAGAGTACCACCACCCCCCAGGGCCGACTCCTGCTATGTCCCCAGATGCAATGTTTATGTGGGAAGGTGCATTTATTTAGGGGAGAGCGCTATGTGGCCCTCCTCCCTGGGCCAACTTTGGCCCTGAGGACCCCATTCTTGGTACCCACCTTCATGGTTTTTTTACATAAACTATATGATTTTTTTTTCCAAGACTTATATACCAGCTTCCATAATCACAGTAAATCACAATGCAGATCGTGTGGCACGCTGACGTGCACACAGCTAACATGTACATTAACATGGTACCAGTACATCATTACAAAGTGCTTAGGACTACGACAACAATGCATTACTGTGTATACATCTCCTGACAGTAGATATTCCAGTCTATATCTTTACCTTACATTGTGAGATTTCAATTATTCCTGATAAAGCAACACAACCACCCTAAATCCCTCCCTCCACCCCCCCACCCGCAGTTATCTAACTGGGAGCACCATCTGTATCCGCATCATAGACAGAGTAATATAGTAACATTTCTCATAAGGGTCCACCTTCATGTTTATGAGGGAGAGGGCATGCAGCCCCTCACTTTTTGGTCCTGGGGATCCCATCCCCCAGAGCCTGGCCTTAGTAAAATGCGGGAGGGGGTATGGGTATCATATCCCGGGCTGATTTCGGCCCCAGGGGCGCCATCCCCCAGGGCCCAGACAAAATTTATAAGGGAGATGGGGAATGCAGCCTTCCTTCCCTGGCTGTTGTCAGCTCCAGGGACCCCGTCGCTGAGCCATGCACTAAGGGGGAGGAGGTCAGGCGCAGATCCCACTCCTAGGTAGCGGGAGCATTTTTAAAGTACCCACCAGCTGGTAACAGACTTCAGGCTTGCTGTAACTTGGCAGGAGCTTTAAAATTGCTCCCGCCATGTGAAAGCAAACACAGGTTTACCTGCCTGTGCCAGTGCGGACAGGGAAACTGCTATGTCTCAGGGGTGGGTACCCCGGGACATAGCAGGATCCGACCCTGGGGGATGGGATCCCCAGGGCCATTAATGGCTCTGGGAGGGGGGCTCCTGTGGCCCCCATCCATTTTATAATTATGGACGGGATGAGGTCACCGGGGCTGAAATCATCCAAGGGAGAAGGGTTACATGCCCCCCTCCCACTTCTTAACTATGGCCAGGCCACAGGGGATAGGGTCCCAGGGCTGAGATCTAACGGATCCATGGATCCTCCACGTCTCTAGGTATACATCATTTTTTTTTTATTACTTAAAAACTCCTGAACAGATTTACACCAAATTACAAAAAGCTCTTTTTCTGGACCAAAATCTAGCTTTCTGACATATTCGATATAATTTCGTTCAGCTGTTGGGGCTGTAGTCGTTTTCAAAATCCCTATTTGAAATTACATGGGAAAGATGCATTTTGGGACCTCGCCTTTTTGTCGGCCCTCACTTGACTGAATCTTTCCAGACAGCAGCTGAGGTGAGTGACAAACTAGTTTTGAAAATTACGAGATGATTCTTCAAACTGCACCAAAGCTAATAGCAAAACAAAACAAAATCATGCTTTTTCTATGGAAACTAGGTCCTAACTCTAACTACCTACTGGTGACCGGTAGTAGGTAATTAATATATATATCTTTGGTAAGGGCGTTTTCAGAGTTAAGGGGAGGGTAAGGATATAGTGGTACGGATATCTATAGGGTTTAGGGTGGGTAGAGGTATTTAGTGGTGAGGGTGCTTTTAGGATTTAGACGTGGGTAAGGGTTTCGGGTGGTAAGGGTATTTTTAGGGTTTAGGGTTGGTAGGTGTTTGGGTGGTACTGGTGTTTTTAGGATGTGGGAGTGGGTAAGGGCATTGGGTGGTAAGGGCATTTTTAGGGTTATGGGGTGTTTGAGTTTAGGGGCTGAGGGTTGATAAGGAATATATGTATAGATATACACACATATAAATGTATATGTGTGTGTATGTATATATAAAAACACTGATGAAGGGAAACCCCAAAACGTGTTTGTTTTTGGAAGCGCTGTAAATTGAATTAAAAACAAGGTTGTGACACCTGAAGCCCGAGAGTGCTAGCACTTTTTCCAGACGGGAGAGAGTGTTGGAGCGGATATATATATATTAATATAAATAAAAAAGGGTTTTCACTTACCTGATATAGACTTACATTTAATGGTATGCATGGTAAAGACTTGTATGGTAAAGGAAATGTGTGGTAAAGGCATTGCTGGGTACTGATTGCATGGTAAAGTTTGTTTCCCAAAAATATGTAATATACCTTCAGTGCAGCAAGTATACAAAAGTATATATCCCTTATTTAAGCTCTACAGTACTATTGTAAGTAATTTATCCATAGCATTAGGACTGAATCTCATAGGGTTTGCCTCAGGAATGTTCTGCGCAATCAGACATGTTCAAACAGCTATGTATGACACATCACACTTTTCACTTACCGCCATGCACACCCACTATGTTCCTTGCATTTGATTACTTTCCCAAATGCCTAGTACCTTAAACTCAGTTCCATTCCCTTTTGTATACGTAAAAACACTGAAGCATTCATTGACGAGTATTGCTTCTGCCAAATCAGTCTAAAATGATGATGATGTACATATTTTATCAATTACAGGCATGAGCCTTTCCTTAATTGTTTGTATTCCATTTATATATTTATAGAATTAAATATGTCTTTGATGAGAGTATAATTGAGTCTCTTGAATGAATGGTTGCCTCAGGTGTTGTGACTCTGAAATCACTATGAGGCCTGAAAGCTATTGAAAGCACCTGGCTGCTTGCCACTACTAGTAACCAGGGAGTGGGCCAGCCAACATTCCTCTGTATTGTAGAATGAACAGTGGGAGGTAAAGCCCTAGAACCAACAGGCAGCTGTTCAAAATACATAAATTTTCCATGATAACATAGAAATAAACACATAATAGACAATATATTTATTGTGAGGTTAGAAGCAGGTGTGGGTGAATTTATGATGTTGTAATTTTTTTGTATACTTGCATTGTATGTGCAAAGGCATTTAATTTCCTAGCTAAACCAGATGCACTTTGAGCAGCGTGTGATCGATGAAATGCAGAATAAGGTCTAATGTCTTGAATATGTCAAACATGCCTAGCGTTAATAAAGTACACTTACGTATTGTATAGTCTCTGGGATCTCTGTAGAACATAAACAATAACAGGATTCATTTATGATAAGTACAGCACAGGAAACACTACAAATATAATGCTTTGATAAGGATTCCATGGCATTTGTATGATGGCATAACTGATTGGGTGGTAAGTATAATAAATCCTCATTGTGAGAAGATCTGCTTGATTTGCTCACATTCATCCTCCTAAAACTTAATACCATTCATCGTATTCTTATTAAAGAAAATATGTATTTAACATTGTAGTTTGGTAACACAGTCAAATAAAAAGAAGGGAGTCAAAAACTACATAAAAGGGAATCTTTCAAATTCTGAAAAACTACTGCTCCATTTGAAAGTTCCTTGATATCCATCAGGCACCAGTTATAAATAATGGGAGATCCATATAGGATGGAGTGTCTTGGATGGAGTATAATGAGTGAAGCAGTACAGTGTCTGAGTCTAGGATGCAAATCGCTTTATGTGAGAGAATAAATAAGCTCCAGCTGGAAGAATGTACAGTAATTGTGATTTGATTTCTTATGCTATAATGATTTATTTTCTGTTTCTATAGTGACATCTAACAGGTGAATATAATTCTGCTAGATCACTCTGCTCAACAATGCGCAACACAGTCAACTGCGTGCATCCCTCAGTAAAGGGGAGATTGCTCCCTTGTGATTCTTTCAGACATTACTCACGTCCATCAATAATCTGTTCCTCTTCTCAGTCCCATCATACCAACCTCATAGAGGCATTACTTTCTATGGCTGGATAAGCCCAAAAACTGATTCATTTGTTCAAAATCTTTATTCGGCCAAAAGACAAAGGCCATAAAAGTACATAAAAAGAAAACACATCATCAATAGCCACCAACAAATATGCAACAATATTAAATTCAATATTAAAAGCCTCTAAAGCTCCTATATAAAATACATAACAGTACAATACTTTTCCCAAAATGTATAGCGGCACATATATTAAGTGCAGTTGTAACACAAACAGTGGGTTCTCTAGTGCAAATATAGTTTTAAAAGCATCTCTGAAATCCCAAATATTGCACTCGTGGAAAAGTTGTTTTAAATAATACATCCTCAAACCCTCATAAAAACCACAGAGTAGAATAAAGTGCCATGTTCTTTGAGCGGACAGTCTGTCATAAGGATAGGGGGCAGAGGAGTGGTTGGTCCAGGTTTCTGTAAAGAAGGCGACGTCTGGTGCGAGGGTGTCGAGGAGGTCCCAGATCTCCACGGCCTGTCTGTGCAGGTGGGGTTGGTGTTCGGTGTGGAGATGGGGATGGGGATGGTGGCCATGTGGGTGCGGACGGTGGGGAAGCTCTGGCAGCAGTCAGTGGATGTAAAAGAACTGGCACATCAGTGTGTGGAAAGATAAGTGGTAGGCCTTCTGAGGAAATCACTAGTCAGTCTGGTTCCTGGATTTGTCCTGCTTTCTTATTTTCAGTTCCACTACTCAAAGCTCGAGCTTGGGTCTTAATCTAGTGTGAGCAGAGAAGTTAGTGTGGTAAGCGGTAAACTCCGCTCCACTGGCAGAGTTCATGGAGTTTTGCCCACTTCGAGCTCTGCTTGGAGTGCGAAGCTTGGTAAAAACCCTGCCAACCGCCGTGGAGCAGTGTTTACTGCTCACTTCAGCCGTTAGCTCCAAATTGCCATGCGCTGCTTGCTATCAATTCCGATCCATATCAAGCAGCAACTGGCTTCATAGTGAAAAAGGGAAATGTGTTTTCATCTCCCGTAATTCCAGAAAGTGTAATTGCACCACATGTTGTTTAAAGTGTTTCGACTCTGTGACTTCATTCGAGGTGGGGAGTCGGGTGCTCAGATTGGCCCTGTTAAAGAAGAGATGCAATTTCCCTGTTGTGGGCAGGCTTGCCTTGTCACTGACCTGGATTGGGGAGGGGGAAGAGGTGGCTGGGGAGCTTGACCTGGCCTCCTGGGGGAATGTGGTGAATCTGGAGTGGCACATATTCGGGCCAGGTTCTAGGGGAGTCTGAGAGCTGTATCTGGAGGATTACAGTCACACCTAGCCAGGAATCGGCAATCTCATCCGGGGCCGGGACACACCTGCTACAGAGCTCCCAGCTGCCCTGAGGGAGTGAGTGACCAGCCTGTGGAGCTGCAGTTGTCAAGGAGCACTTTCTGCCTCTCGGGCAGCAGTGTCGGCACCATGTTGGACCCTTACTCCAGCGAGAATGACTCAGAGCTGGATGCCGGGCTCCCATCGTCAGACTCGGTGCTGCAGTCCCAGCCCTGTGCACAGTGATGGCCTATAGCTCTACTCTTCATCATCTGCTGCATCGATCACACCTTCAATACCAAGCAGCCCACCGAAATGGCCTGGCGGCAGCAGAAGGTAGGTGGTGGGTGATTGCTGTGGAGCGCTGTGCAACGTTTTACAGCACAAGTGCAGCCTCCCACTGACTACTGAATATAAAATTGGACCATTGTCTGTGCCCCTGTGTACAGCACAACTACTGTCTGCCACTAAGCCGTATATCGCTGTGGTGTTTTCTTCTGGTTACTGACTGTCCTACTCTTGCTGTAATATTGTGTTGCCCTTGTACTTCCGCTGCACTACCTGCCAATCACTACTGTGATTACACCACTCTCTGCCCCTGACTACTGTACCAGCCTTGATATTCAATGTCCACTGCACTGCACCTGTGTGTGCCTCTGGGGGATAGAACCTGTTTAGTGACTCAGTGATTCTACTGAGAGCTAGTGTGCACATTACCAGCACCACGGACCAGAATTCCGCAGCACACTGAACTCTGTGGAATTCTCCTGAGATTTAGGGGACTCTGTGGAATTACGCAGAGTACAACTCTGCAAGCTCGGCCCACCTCTATTATCTCCATTTCTGTTTTTGTTTGGAACTTTCTTTACCATTGTATGGCTGGAACTTAGGCCCTAAACATTTTACTTTGACTGAGAAAAGCAAGAGCCTCATTCAGGGCCCGATTCACAGAACAAACTTAAGACAAAATCCTAAACTTAGTACCATTTTGGTATTCACAGAATGCACTTACTACTTCTGGTATTCACAGAATGAACTTACTACTTTTGCGATTCACAGAATAAACTTACTACTTTTGCTATTCACAGAATGGATTTACGACTACTAACTTTACGTCCGCACTCGGGCCGGAAATTCCGGCCCGGAGGCGGAGCTTCTGGGCTGGAGGCGGGGCTTCCAGGCTGGAGGCGGGGCTTCCAGGCTGGAGGCGGAGCTTCCGGCCCAGAGGTGGGGATTCCGGCCAGTGGTGGAGATTTAGCCATGGCCAAAATCTCCACCTCTGGTCCGGAAGCTCTGCCTCCGGTTCGGAAGCCCCGCCTCCGGGCCGGAAGCTCCGCCTCCAGGCCGGAAGCTCCACCTCCGGGCCGGAATTTCCGGCCCGAGTGTGGACATAAAGTTAGTAGTCGTAAATCCATTCTGTGAATAGCAAAAGTAGTAAGTTTATTCTGTGAATCACAAAAGTAGTAAGTTCATTCTGTGAATACCAGAAGTAGTAAGTGCATTCTATGAATACCAAAATGTACTAAGTTTAGGATTTTGTCTTAAGTTTGTTCTGTGAATCGGGCCCTCAGAGTTTAAGGGAATTGAAAATCCACCTATTTTTTGTAGAAAATTCAGAATACTGAGTAGAATTCACTGTCGGATTTTCTCACGCAATATTATAATATTCTGATGGTGGAGGAAATTCAGTTGGTGAATCATACTCTTGATCTAGAAATTTCACCAGAAATTGAAGGATTTTCAGTTCCAGCTGAACTCCAAATAATATCCAAAGTTATTTTGGATTTCTTTGTTTGTTGACAATGGGGATCCTCACATCATAATGTTGGGCAGCTCAGCTTGCTCTAAACCCCTTTTACCATTTTATTATGAAAACAGCATTCTGTGGGTGAAAATATTAATCCCGGCCCCCTAATACACCATCATAAAAAAATTGTTGTCCAGAGATGTTCATTTTTGATTTGTGTTTTTGGTTTACTAGAGAAGTAATTTAGCTTGGGTAGACATTGTTAATCTGGGCTGAATTTTTTGGACTACAGTTTAAAAAATATTGGATGTGTTGCAGAGATGATGTAATATTTCAGGAACCATGAGAACTATATACTTCACTTGTGGCAAAGCATAGGTTTTGGTGGTCAAATACTCCTATAGAGACAGAAAATAACTCCTCAGACACCCCTTCCGCCATTTCTCAAAATGGAGGCTATAGTAGAGGAAGAAGAGACATGTATAGAAATGAAAAAAATAATAATGATTTTGAATCCTTTTAGGTATACATCTAACAATTTTTATGATCTGAATATGAATAAAAACTGGAGGCCCAATTTACAAAACTTTTGGTCTTAGTTAAACTTAAGATCAAAACTTAAGTTTAACTGAGACAAAAGGTTTAACTTTACTACTCATAAAAACCCTTTGTGAATACCGAAAGTCGTATAGTTAGACTGAATATTTGAGAAGAGCATATCGACATGGACATCTTTTTGTAGCGCAGGTTTTGCGAATACATGTACATGTAAATTCTGTGGGTAGAGGCTTTAGAAATTTCTTACTTTTTAGCATCCCATAAATATCTTCCCAACCAAATTCACACTGATCTTTCTCTACGTATGCATGATCCAAAACATTTGCATATCTTTTGATCAAGTAGAATGCTCTTTTAATGTGTCCATGCACCGAATATTATGTTGGTGGAAGGTCACTTAGCGGAGCTGATCTCTTGAACTCACTGTACCGAAGATTATCAATTGTTTGACTGTCAGAACTCATTTTCCACACACGCACAGTGTATTTTTCTATGTCTTTAAAGTCACATTATACTTCCGTCCCGGTAAATCCTTTTAGAAACTTCACAAGTTCAGCAATTAAAGTTCCAAGCTTTGTTTCAATTTTGATCATAGTTTCATCACCCATAAGAATATGTGCCTTGATAAGGACAGTGGGCATCTCTGGGTCAAGTTTCTTGTACAGAATATGAAGCAGCATTAAGTGTCTTTTCACTGGTGGAACTTCAGGGGTTGATGTCTGATGCTGGGGAAGGGGAGAGCACATCTGACAGGCAGGAGGTAGCGGGGAGCGGGGAGTAGAAGGGGACTGGCGGTAGGCCCTGGCCGCCCGCACCTTGGCTCGGCATGAGGGAAGGCTCTGTTTGCTTAGGGAGAGGTTGGGCTCCTGTATCGTATTTATCAGGGACGAGGGGTGCATCGGAAGAGGGGTAAGGGACGGGGGGCACACTGACATAGGGTGGGGGAGGGGGGGGGGTAGGGGACTGGGTGGGAAGGTTGTTCCTTCTCCTGGATAATTGGTCTTGATGATAAATATGTGGTACTTCCTGGACGGGTGGAGGCAGGGGGATGTTTGTTGAGTTGTTGATTGGAAAAGTGTCTTTTCACTGCTGTTCCATAATGCACCCAATACTCTGACAATCCTTGAATTATGAACATTGCAACAAATCTAGGTAGCACAATAATAACATCTGCGTCATTTGATTTTACAATGACTTGATTGGAAACATTTCTAACAGCCCACTCAACATGTGGCACAACACAAAGGTCACCTTCCTCCAAATTGCTGTTAAGTTTTTAAACACAATGGCCAGTTATTTTCTTTATATCTCTGCATGCACCAACTCCCCATTGACTATCATTCCACCACCAATAATTGGAAATTCAGTGTTCACTGAAGCATCAGCAATGTTCATTTTGTTCAATGTTGATTACCAGAATTTATCAAGTTGCAGAGGTATAGCTGTCAAATGTTTGATGCAGACAAAGTCAATTGTTCCATTTGTAGACATTCATCTGATTCTCTCACATTCTTTGCAGACAGGTCAAAATAACTGTCAAAGACAATGTGCAGTTCTTGGAAGGTGCACACTGCCTTTGATATCTGTAGAATTGTTTGTTTTATGTACTTACACCACTGCCACAAATCAATCTGAGGATACTAACTTCATTTTTAGCCTTCGTATTTACAGAACATTTAAAAATTTCCAGTTTTATATTTTGTTTCTCAATTTTCTTAATCTGTTAATATAATTTCATTTTCTAAACAGTCACAAACCCCCTGAAGTAGGCTTCATGGACCCCCCGGTTTCCCCAGACCACAAGTTAAGAACCACTGCCTTAGAGCCTGATTCCCAAACTACATTTTGTAGTACTATTTGTAGTACTACAAAACGTACTTCAAAGTGCTATTCAGAAACTATGTGCAGAGTTTAAGCCTCCTCATTTCGTATTCATATGAATGCACAGTTCTCTTCCCCAACTACAGAGTTTTACACACATACTCATATATTTTAGTAGTAAATATGAGGGAGTGGCATAAAAGGGGTACACTTACTACAAAAGAGGATAGGAATTAGGGAGGAGTAAAGGGTGTTTAGAGAGGGCTAGGGGGGAGTTATGGGAGTGACTTCACCCACCCACACTGGAGTAAACCAAAGCAAATTTACACTTGGACTTTGTGAAAACAGAAAAATAGTAAACTTACTTTAAAAAGTTAATTACTCTAAATTGTAAGTTACTTTAATGAATCAGGCCCTTAGTGTGTTGTGTACTTGCTAGGTATCCTTGGGGCATTTACTCTAACTTGTAATCACCAAATAATTCATTATTGTATACTGTGATTTAGTGTTTATACTCAATGCCATTCACCTAATATTTAGGTGGTTTAGCAGTAGCAGAAACTAGACAAGTTTGTTTTTATTTCTGATCCAGACATCTCCCTCTACCTCGTTGAGTATATTTGTAAGCTACGGTCAGATCTGAAATCCTCAGTCTAATGGATCTTCTTCCATATGTCACAGACATCTGGGGCACGTAGTTCCCTCCTGCCCGCCCCATTGGGCGATTTTTGCTGGGGTATAGTATAATGAAAAAATAGTTTTATAATGTTGGGCCTGTAATCCTGCTAAACAAAGGACAGTTCTAAAGACCTTTCAAAAAACCTCCTGTTTTATACCAAGTTTATCTCCCCATTTTTTACCATGTTTTTCAATATCATCAGCCTTTAATAAAGCCAGATCAGAGTATATTTTCTTAATAGTACATTCTTGACCCTTTTTTAATGTATCCATAATTTTTATCGGAGAGAACCCAATCACCCCACCTGTTTTCTCCTTTAAAAAACTACGGATCTGTAAATATTTAAAGAAATGAGTTTTATCCACCCCATACGAAGCCTGAACTTCCGCAAAAGAAAAAATTCCCCCTACCCCCATAATGTCTCCAACCTTTTGGATTCCCAATCGCCCCTAATCTACCATAACTCTATTGGAGAAAGTTTCCGGAAAATTGGGGTTTTTATATAGCTGTGTATAGTAGTGTATCCTACCAATACCTATTTTCTTCCCTAATGCCCTCCAAATTTTATAAGCTGCCAATATTGTCTTAAATCTAGTCCGCTTAAAGTAGCTAGGTTCTGTAAACTGTAGAAAACAATTAGTTGCTTCTTCACCTAACAATAGTTTGTATATCTCTGGAAGACCGTTTAATAATTCATTGTCCTGGGCACCAACTAAAATCCCCATATATTGTAAAGCTGCAGCCCAGTAATACATCCTGAAATCAGGGACTGACCAGCCTCCTCTTTCCTTCGGGAGTGACATAAATCGCATAGCTCTTCTGGTTTTACCATGGGCCCAGATAAATCTGTTAACCAAATGCTCTAAAGTTACAAACCATCTTTTCTCAAATTTCAGAGGGATTGTCCTAAAAAGATATAATATTTTGGGCAAAATTATTATCTTGACAACATTAGTACATCCAACTATTGATAAATGGAGATTGTTCATTCTGTCTAAATCTTTTGAAGCTTGTTGTATAATTGGTTTAGTATTTCTATCTACTAAAGTATCCAAATCTGCAGTTATAACTATACCAAGATGTGTTGCCGAATCTTCCACCCTAGGATCATTGATCATAGTCAGTTTATTTTTCACAATTTGCGTTTTAGTTTGATTAAGTGCATATCCAGAAACCGACCCAAAAACTAAAGCTTCACTTTCGATTACCGCTAATGCTTCCCCAGGTTTAGAAGTTATTACCGCGATATCATCCGCGTAGGCCAGTATCTTAGTCTCCAGCCCATGTGATATAATTGGATGTATTCCTTCATTAGCCTCTAATCTTTGGATAAGTGGATCGATATATAAAGCAAAAAGCAAGGGTGAAGATGGGCAGCCTTGCCGTGTACCACGCTTGATCGCCAAGGGTGCCGTATATCCGCCATTTCTTTTTAAGTGAGCCATTGGATCTCCATATAAAGCCTGTATCGCATTTATATATCCATCTCCGATCCCAAACCACCTTAAAACAGCCCATAGATAACCCCATGAGACCCGATCAAAGGCTTTTTCAGCTTCCATTAAAATTAAAGCCATAGGGTCTCCTGAGACTATTGTGGAATCGAATAATGTTATAACCCTATGTATATGTTGAGTAGTCCCTCTCCCTGATATAAATCCATGTTGGCAGGGATGTACCATTTTACCAATAATTAAATGAAGCCGCATTGCTAAAACCTTTGAATAGATCTTTGCATCGCTATTCATTAATGTGATAGGCCTGTAGGAGCCAGGATCTCTCGGTGGGTTACCTTTTTTGAGAAAAACTATTATCTCGGCCTTTGACCAAGAATTGGGCACAGCATGGCCTAACTGAGCCATCTTGATAATAATTATCAGGTCTGGGGCAATAGCCTCCTTAAATGTTTTATAAAATTCGAGAGGAATTCTATCAGGCCCAGCAGCTTTCCCCGAGGGTAAGTCTCTAAGTGCTGCGTAGATTTCGTCCTGCGTAATTTCTCCTTCCAGGCTATCCCTTTCTAGTTCTGGAATAGTTTCCCTGGAGATTTTTCCCAAATATTCTAGATCCCATTCTCTTCCATCAGCTGCTCCTCACTGTATAGATTTAGATAATAGTTACGGAACACGTTGCGGATCTCAGGTATATTTGTTACAAAGGAGCCATTGCTATCGTTAATCTCAGAAATTTCTCCAACACTACTCATTTGCCTTATTCTAACAGCTAATGTTTGCCCCACCTTTTCACTGTATTCATGGCATATTTCTCTTTTTGCTAAATATCGTGCAGTTATCTTTGTTATTGAGATATCCCCTATCTCTGATCGTATGGCTGCAATTCTAAGCATAATGTTCTCCAGTGAATTGCCAGTAGCAATTGCAGTCAGCAATTCCTCTTATGCCAATGGTAATTCCTTACAGAGTTTATCCATAAGTGCCGCTTCCTTTTTTTGGCGTAGCAAACTATAGCTTAGAGTTTCACCTCTCACTCCGGCCTTAAAGGTGTCCCAGACAATTCCTGCCCCTGTGCTACCACGGTTAGCCCTCCAAAAAAGCGGTATCCATTGATTCATATGGGTTAGATATTCCGGCTCCACCAAGAGCCCTCTTTCAAATGTCCATTCTCGTTTCGGCTGAGAATACCCTGTTAGAATAACAGTAAGTATTAAAGGGTTGTGGTCGGAAATGACCCGGGGGTGTTTTTCTATACTACACCTAGCTAACATTGTACTTGAGACAAAAAAGTAATCTAATCTAAAAATTGATTTGTGAGGTGCAGAAAAAAAAGTGCTACCCGTATCATTAGGTCTGAGTCGCCCCCATACATCTACCAGAGCATTGTTCTGCAAAATATTGGTAAGGGCGGAGTAAACTTTTTTTTTCCGGCCACAGTAAGCCCCCTCAGTGCTCCCCCAAGGTCTACCAATACCCTCAATATTAAAATCCCCACACATCATCACTGGGGTAGACCATGAGGCGAGTTCTACTTCTAAGAAATCCAAAAGTTCTGGGTCATCAGCTGTTGATCCGTATACAGTACAGATAGTAAATGACTCCTACTGGAGCATACATTCTACCAAGGCCCAGCGTCCCCATTTATCAGCAGCCTTTCTTTTAATCATTAATTTCTGGTGGCGAGCTAGAACGGCTACCCCCCTTGTCCTTACCCCTTGTTTAGTGGCTGTAAGCAACTTAAATCCCAGCTGCTCCAAAAGGTACCCTCTTGTTTCTTCAATGTGAGTCTCTTGGAAGCACAGAATATCTATACGCAATGTCTTAAGGTATGCAGCTACTCTAAACCTCTTTTGTTGATCATTGAGACCACAAACATTAATAGTTGCCACTCTGATACTCATTTTTGTGATTTTGATAAAGCTTAGTACTATACCGTGGGCTTGTTAGTCCAACAATCTGACATCTCCCTAGTACCACCCAAAGTGTTCTGTGCTGTGCTGTGCTCTTTTGTCCCCTCCCCCTCCCCCTCCCCCTCCCACTCCCTTCCCGCCCCCCGTCTTGCCCCACCCAGACCTACTCTCCAGGCCTCACTCATACCATCACCTACCCCACCCACACCCTCACCCCCACCCCCCCAGTCCCATCACAGGCAAATAGGTCAAGCATGACCTATGTGTGGCAGCCTAACTGATCATCCCTAGTCAGCGCTGCTACGTCTCCCCCCTTGGTTCCCCCCACCAACTACTGCCTCGGGACTAAGCTTAAACTCTTAGATCCTTGTTATTTAACCCCCGTCTTTTTTTTTTAAACTCCACTCCTTGGCCTTATTCCACCTCACTTAGTGCATTTCATTTCTTCCAGATATTCTTGTGCTTTGATCTCTGAGGTAAACATTCAGACTCGACGATTCAGCACCACCTTAAGCCTAGCTGGGTATAGCAAATATGCCTCGCTGCCCCTCTCCTGAAAAGGTGCAATCATCTGCCGCATTCTCCACCTTCTCTCTACTGTACTGTGTCAGAAATCGGGCTTAGCGAAAAAGGTATGTCTGTTAAAGGAGCGTTTAGTATGAGGTTTTGCCTTATAGCTTGCCTTAGTAGAAAATTCCCAATATAGACAAGGATTGCTCTAGGGTGCATCGTCTGACCTGGGTTCTGGCCTTTCCTTGCTGTGAGAGGATACCGATGTGCCCTCTGCACCTCGGTGGACCAGTCCCAATGAGAGAGATCGGAAAGGCGCCCTTCAATAAGGACACCACAAAGGCCAGGATATCACCACCCTCAATATTTTCCTCAAGGCCCAGGAGTCTAACATTATTCCGTCTCTGTCGGTTCTCAAAATCTTCAATTTTCCACATAAAATCTTCCGTCTGCTTCTCCTGTTCCTTCTTAGATACCTGAATCTTCCCTACTTCTTCCTCCAGTCTCTCAGTTCTTAGCTCGACCTGGTCCACCCTTTCAACCATATCCGTGTACAGCTTGTTTACTTTTTGTAGTGATATTTGAAGTTTTTTGGTCGCCTGGCGTGCTCTACGGCTCTCCTGTCTGGCTTCCCCTTGCATCTGCTTAAGAGTGGAGTATAGCAGATCAAGCGAGGTCGTAGGGGCAGCTTCCCCAAGAGCTTCTGGTGCAACTGGAGTGTCCCCATACACTTGACTAGTAGCTGAATAGTCCCAGTTTAGCTCCTTGACTGCAGTTGCTTCCAATCTTGCATTCAGCAGTTGTTTTGACCTCCGCTTCAAGGTCATACATCTACGTGCCGCTGCCCCCTGAGAGGCAGAAGATGCCGCTGAGTCTAATTCTCCTGATGATTGTTCTTCACTACTGGAAAGATTGTCTGAGTCCTCACTTACCGAATAGAACTTATCGACGTCCGGTGGGCTGAGTGGTAACTTGCCCTTAATAGTTGCGTTACTCCTTTGCTCTTCTATATTCTTCACACTTTCTTTGTCCAGGGTATTAAAGTCTGCATTAGAATCTGCACCACTGTTGTTTTTGGAATTATTTATGGGAGAGTTTAGAACAGCCTGTGTTTTTATTTCCTGGCACACCATGGTTAGCTCCCTCTTTGTAGCAACTCCCCGTTGGATTTTGTTTAATCCGCCTTCTCCATTATCTTCATTTTGTGGATTTTCGCCATGGCTTTCGCTATCATAGATTAAACCTTCAGGTGAAGCATCTGTAACGTGCAATGCCTGCTTAGCCCCTGCAGGGGAATCCCCAGGCTCAGCTATACTCCGTGTTCGGTTTCCTTGATCGTCTCCATCATCTCCAACTACTATCTGCCCTCCGGTCTCCAGACTCGTTGCCAAATTTTCACCTGCAAACACATCCTGCACAGGGGAGCATGTCCTGAACGCTTCTAACACTGTAGATTGCCGCAGGGAGAGTTCTTTTACATCCCCTTGTTTACCACGAGCGGCAGAAACATCCGGGGTACTCGTAGAAGTCAGAGCCGGTCCCACAACGTTGAAGCCAACTTTCTTTGTCGATTTCCCCTTGGCTGACACGACTCGACCCCGGCCAGAAGGTCCAGTGAGTAATTGTGGCATTTGCCCCCCTTGGGGAGCAGGAGGTTCCACAGATCTCGATGGCGCACCGGATCTGTCCCCCGCCATCCTTGCCGTTTTCGGGTCAGTTCTCTTCCCGCCAACCATCGGATCCCTATCAGCGGAGTTTGGAGACAGCCAAGCGAGCAGCAACCTCCTTGCAGCTATACTCACTACAACAGCTCTCCTCAGACACCCTTTAAAAATCAGCCAGGTACGTGTGTGTGCAATAATCACCATCCTTTCTTACTCCAGCTTAATCGCAGCATTTCGATTAAATCCAGTATCCAGTATAAACCCCGGGGGGGAGAGGTGGTAGTAGCAGCGACTTTCCACTGAGATCAGTCAGCGGCCATCTTGCCCCCCAGCTGTTCCTATTCCTGATGGTATAATTTGAGATAAGGTTGATTATGATGTATTTGGTCAGACAGAACTTGTGAAAATTCCTATTGTGTTCAAAATGTCTCTAAGTGATATCATTACCTCCAGCACATTTTCTGATGATTGGGATTTTGAAACTGTAAATAATATGTTGTCTGATTTAGAACAATCTGCTGCTTTTTCAAGCACTGAAATGTTAGAAGACACATCAGACTATAACATTATGTACTGTTACCAACATTATGGTCATCACTTTTTACACAAATCCAGTATCCCACGAAATGTTTTTCCTTACCACCAATGGGAACATTGCCCGTCATCACCGAAAAGTAGTTTGAAGACATTTGCACAGAAAGTTTCATATTTTTCAGGGTTGAACACTTCTGACCCAACCTCATATTACTATAAGGTTGCACCTACACCTGCACAGAAAAATATGCTGACTAACACCAAACAGATATATTCTGCATCCTTCATTTCCCAACTGTCTGAACAGGGCTTCAAATTATGGAAGGACACTATAGACATAAAATCTGTCTGGGGTTCAAAGGAATGTAAAGTTCAGGGAACAGAAGCGTACCTCATTCCTCAGCAGATGATATTTCTGAATGACAGTGTGCAACAGACTTCCTGTCTTGGACTAGCCAAGAACAACAATTTGAACAAACCTCGGAATACATCACCATCACACTTTGAGGGGTGGTAAAACTTTACATCACGTGGAGGGGATATGATAGATGACATCATTCAGTACAATTCATCAGACCCCAATTGGAAGGGATGGTTAGTTTGTCCCACAGACACAAACAGATTCAGGGGTACCACCGAAGGGTTTAGTATCCATAGGCCAGACCAACGCTATGTACATCCGGGGGTGGTGACATCATACAGTGTTGGAAAGTTATGCCTCGATTGGCTAAAATCGCGACACTGTCACAGGTGAAACAGCAGTTATCCTTAATCTCAGATGAGGTGGATTTAGTGGACTTTTTTATTAGGTCCCCAAAAGCCACACCAGAAACGTTTCTTATAAGCTGTCTATAATGAAATCTGGAAAATCTCTCAACAAGAAGCTGCGGAGAGACTTTGTGAAATAGATAGAATTAACCTAGAAAAGGCGTTAGCTGTAGTTGACATTGGTATGACTACATTAACATCCAGGATTAATTCATTGGTCAACATTGTATCTTCTGCTATAGATATACTAGAACAGAACTTGTCTATATTACAACACGGACAATCTCAACTACGTTCTATTATGTTATTAAGCTGGATGCTGCATTCATTGCGCGCTGGTTATGTGCCTTGGCGATTTATCAACAGTACGTCCCTATTTTCTGCATACAATCTAACTGAAAAATAGATAACAATGACGCAAAGGGGAGCAAAATACACAATGCTGCCTTTTTGAAAAACTGGACCAATTACCTTTTACTGTGGCAGAGTCACCAACCACAGAATTGTTAATCCATGGCCATATAACATTACCAGTCACAACTTTCCAGTTTCAGTATTGCCTAGAACAACAACAGGCGGGCAGATATGAAGCCATGGGTGGGGAATTCATCAAGGAATCTTGAGAATTGCCTTACAGATTTCGATGCAGGAGTAGGGACATGAAAGTGTTTCTAAGTGGTACAAGCTGCAAGAACGCTTTAAGTGGGTCTCTCATATGCCAGGATATCACGCTTCACAGGGCCTGTAATGGTTCTGTTGTAAACTTATCCTATCACTTGAAAGGGTCCCCAGCTGCCGTGATTAATCCAGTGATCAAGTTATTTTCAAATGGGAGTTACTTGATTCTGAAAGATCAAGTCAGTTGTGTGATGCTCCCGGACATCGCATATCTTGTCACTGTAAGCTCCAGGGTTACTTGCTGTATGCAAGTATTGTATCCACCGACCCATACAGTCAGGGAGGCGCCATTATGGCCTTCGTTGAATGCTTCCTTTTTATGGTTTGATACTCTGAGCCGAATGAAAGCCGTGCTTTTGCAGAAAACCGTGCCCCTAACCTCCTCCCCAGAAACCTATGATCTTCAGGTTGCATGGTCCTCAGCTGAGATACTGGCACTAGTACGAACAAACTGCCCTTTCCATTTCACAGAAATGGTACAACGTATCTTTAACATGTCTGATACGATGGGTATAGTACACCTATTTAAGACCATAGGTTCTGGACTCTTAAGCACCTTTCAGATAGTCTTCGTAGTTATTCTCAACGTCATACACTCCGTATTCGGAAGCATTTTTGGAGGGCTTCCGCTGATCCTGTTCATAATAGCAATGGATGTCCCAGTCACCAAGGAGATGGAAAGAACGCTCTTGGAGCGCCGTTACCGTGATCGCATGGTAATCCATCTGGGCACACCTCACCTCCACGAACTGAGCGAGTTTTGATTCCTGTCATTTAGACCAGTCTGGATTGACTGTGTTCTGCCTGTCCTTCGATGCCTGTTCTGCGGACAAGAATGCATGTTAGATCTCTGTCTAACAATTCCATTGGTTGCTCCAGCGGACATTGGTGCTTTACTGGACCCTATAACGGCCCATGTTGTGCTGTGTCCTCAGTATATTCCCATGTTGATATCTGCATTCTTAGAGCCACCACAGGATGCTTTAGCTCCTGTCGGAATGGATACCAGCTCCTCAACAAATACTCATGCCTTGGATGGTACACAAGCTTCCCCACCATCGGCTGTGGATAGTGCAGAAGAACATCTGTGCTCGATTGACCTAATCTGTGAAGTGTCGCAGGGATCGTCGTCTGCAATGGCAAGCAACAGTGATGTTGCATCTCCCAGCCAGGACACATAAACATTTGGCTCATCATGTGTTGGGAACAATTTGGACTTTTTCTAAACAACCATATTTGGAATTTTCAACAAGAGACACGTTTGCTAAACTGCTTGGCTTTCAGGCACTCATTTTTCGAACTATATATACAAACATATTTAGTACAGACTTCTATCGTTTGCAATATATGTTTTTTAGCATTTTAAAAAATTTTAAATAACCATTTTTATGTACTTATTAGTCGTTTGCGTACAACGCCTAGCTGTACGTTAGAACTTTTAGTATGTCGTCCAGTCGGATGAGGGGTGGCTGTTATGTTTCATATAGGTACTTCAATATAGACTCAAGTAGCAACTCAACCTTTCACATATATTCTCCCCTACCACTACACTACATAACAGTTCTTGGGACTGACCTTTTACCTAGTTACAGTACTGTTTACAGGATGTGGGATTTTCCCTGAAAACTAGCCTCATCCATTATGCATGAGTATTCTTGGAAACTCAGCAGGACTACCATCTCCTAGATAATGACTATGTATAAAGGTCATTCCTTTCGTTATCCTAAGTCCGACATGACACAGCAAGGTAGAACTCCAGAGGGTACCACTTTGGGTATATAAACACCATATCTTGCTGAGGCAGTCAGAGGAGAAAAGGACTCCCATGCTGACACATTGACATGAGACGCTGAGGTTCCTGCAGGCAGACACTCCAGCTCCCAGTGGTCGCGGGGTTTCCATCTCGAGACCAAGACGCGGTCCCACAGTATCTCACTTCAGGTAACGGGGTTGACTTTATCCTGGAGGGATTCTTGGCTCCACACCTACATACATGCTAGGTACACTTAGGTACATCTAGTTAGGGTCGCATTGTAGGAGTACGCATATTCACTGTCATCATGTATTTTCATACATGCCTGCATTCATTTTTTAGCACTATGGTAGAAATCTACCATCCTTTTACTCTGTTGGTGCTTTAATCTTTTATATCTGTTACTGTCTCATGGTTGTTACAGCACACCTATTTTACACTAGAATGATGAGGGTTCAATAAATGCTTATTGAGAAACATCCCTCCTGTTTACTCTGCGTATCTCTCGGAGACGAAGTGAGCACGAGTGACTGAGCAAAAAGGTATCGCACTGTTCCACGATCCCTGATGGGACAGAGTTGTCATGTTCGATAGTTGCCAATAACTATTCTTTCCTTGTTAAGAGGGGTTTCTAGTGGCACTGTGAGCTAGCTGGTGTACAGGCTAATATACCCGGTGGGGGTGTCTAGAATCAGTCTGGACACTAAACCTACAGTGTATGTCGTCCAAATGCGCAGATCCTATATAGGTTTATAGGAACTACACAACAGAATAGGCTCATAGGCAAGGCTGCACTATGGTCTAATCGCCTTCTCCCACAATTGCAAAGATTACAAGGCTTCCAAGGTTGGGACCGGATTGGGATTTCTACACTGGGGGATGTTCTTCAGGGCATCACTCTTAAATCCTTCTCAGATCTACAGGTAGACTATTCCATGCCGCGCACCCAATTTTACAAATATTTACAGCTTCACAACGCACTCTCCCCCTATCTTAGAGGTCTCACAGCCCTTCCTGAATTCAGTCCACTCGAGGGAAAATTCCTTATGGGAGACCTGGCTCAAATTTCCAAAATATACCAAAGACTGGTCACCCACAGCGCATCAATACTAGAGTACCTTAGGGAGACCTGGCAGGCTGATATATGCCCTATTGATAATGATGACTGGAGGGTGGCTATGGAGTCCCCCCGGGGAGCAGTCCCTCGTGATTGTGATTGATACGGTTAAAATACCTGCATAGAACATACTATACCCGGGTGTGGCTTTATAGGGCTGGGCTCATTGCGTCCCCAACGTGCCTACACTGTAGGGTGGAGGAGGCCACCTTTATTCATACGGTATGGACATGTCCGGCTCTTTGGGGGGCGTCCATAGATACCTGACTGAGGTGCTGGCGTGGACCATACGCAGTACACCACAGCTAGCTTTATTACACATTGCAGAGGACATTGGGGGTAACAGATATGAATGTCACTTACTGTTTTTGGGGTTAACCGTGGACAAACAAGACATAGCCCGCTTGTGGAAAGCACACTCCCCACCCCTGTTAGGTGTGTGGAAGCAGGGTTTAGATTTTTGAATGGGGTTGGAAGAGCCTGTATTTAAGGCCCAGGAATGCCCCCAAAAACACACATGCATATGGCGGCGCTGGGTGGACTTCAGAGGACTTGTCCTGACCCCACCGACTCCACCGTCCACATTGCTGGATTTAGAGATCCTGCCCCATACCTAATGTTGTTCTGCCTCTGAGTTAATGAGGGGATGGTTAGCCAGAGCAACATCCAGGGACTTGGTCATCTCGTAAGCATATTATTCTTTTCCACTCTGATCGCAGCTGTTTTCTTTTATTTCTTTTCTTGTTCGGTGATATTGTTAAATTATACAAGTGCAATTCTATATCTTGTCGATACATGTATAAAACGGCTCCTGAAGCATGATGTGGGAAAAAGAAATCCAATAAACTATGTTTATAAAAAAAATAGTGTTAAAAAATGCAAAGTGTCCATCACGGTTATGTGGTCACTCTAGACTAGGTCAAAGTCAAAAGATAAGGTCTACTACAATGGATCACTGGTCGGATACAGGAACCAGGCTCATCCCGGTGGAAAGTTTGCCTTTAGACTTAGAAATGTTTATGGCGAAAAAGTGGTACTTGACAAGTCATCTTGATCCAGCTGCAAGCTGGATCCAAAGCTGGAGTCAGCAACGGCGAGTTTCTGTGGAGGGGTTGTGGTGCAGTCATGGACAAAGACAGGAAAGCTCAGAGTGGATGAAGTCCAAAGTCTGTGCCCAGGAAGGCCACATCAATGATTTGCTGCTCGGCATCAGTTCAGATAAAGTCATCTATGTTTGAACTTAGAAGCTTTTCTGGAAGTCATCTCTCCTTCGGTGGGGTAAACCAGCAAGGTGAGGCTGACAGGCGATTTGACTTTGATGGCTGCAGCTTCGATGGTGATCCTGGTCTCCGCTGGTTCTCCAGGCAGTACGTTGGCAAACAGTTTCTAAGTCCCAGCTTTTCCTTTGTTGACTGGAGGGGTATACTGTAACACCAGCCAAGGATCCAGGACCTGGTGGGCACCACTTGAGGGTTATAACTCAGTCCAAAAGAGGCAGTAACAGAGTCCAGGGCAGAGTCTATTGGAATTGGTCAGCTGTGTAGCTGTGTAGTCGCAGGGAGAGAGGCCTCTGGAATCTTGTGGTGTCTGTTGCTCAAACAGGAGGTAAGCCAAACAAACCATGGAGTCACTTCTGGGGTCCTCAATTCAAGGCTAGCAGGTCATGCCTTTCTTCATATTGTTCAGACTGCAGGGCAGTCCATCTTCTTATTTTCTACAGGTCCAGGAGTGCTCTGTGGAGAGTACCAGAGATGGCACATTTATGCCCAATACCAGCTTGTGGGTGGGGGAAACTCCTGGTCACTCTCTAACCCATGGGGTAAAAGTTCCCATGGGTGACATTACCCAGGTTTGCAGCACTTCCTTTGTGTTTTACTGTAACCTATCCCACAGTGCCCCTTTCTACCTAAATCCTAACAGGGCAGAGTCATTCTTCCCCTGCTTAGAACTCCCTGTGCCTACCCAGAGGGGTGGCTATGATAATAGGCAAACCCTCCTTTGGGGTCACTCCAAACCAGTTCCAGGGTGGCTCCCCCTCGAACTGGGTTTGGAGCCAAGCTGATTAGCTTTCATGTTGTCATGTTCTATAACTGCTCTTCTTTAGCCCTAGCACTCCCTTCTCCAAAACAAAACATTTCTGTATGTGTGTCAACAAATAGTAACATAAAATGACAATGGGTAGCTCTTGGAGATATTTGACAAACATCTGTGTAATTCTATCATTGTGCGTTTATCTGTAAGAATCGGTTAGTGATATAACAAGAGTACTGGGGCCGGAGAGAAAAAATAATTTTATTTCTTTGAAAGACAGACCTCTTACTCTTTTTTAAAAAAATATATGCTTTTGGATTGTTCAGAGACGTTATTCTTTGGTCTTTTAGGAATTTGGAAACCTACCACAACCACATATTTTTAACATCTAATTTAATGTAGTTCTTGTATAGTGCAAAGTTTCCTAGCACTGCAGTACATGGTCAGTAACCTGCATATAATGCCTAGAATAGCCATGTTTTTAGCTGTTTGTGGGAACCGGCTAAGGGAGTTGCAGTTTCTGATTGATTCTGGAAGTGTTTCCACATTTTGGATCGATGAAAGAAAGTGTCCTACCTCCTATTTGAGAGCGTCTAAATTTGGGCACTGAGAAGAGGGACTGATTATTGGAACGCAATGTACAAGAGGGATGATAAGGCACAGCCAATTTTGGTAAGAATTCTGGGCCTGTGTGGGTCTTGGTTTTATACATGAAGCAGAGGACCTTGAAGTTGATTTGTTTGTCTATGGTGAGCCAGTGGAGGTCTTGAAGGAGGCCGGAAACTGAGGAATGTTTGGGAAGCTGGAAAAGCGTCCTTTCTGTAGCATTTTGGACCGCTGAAGGCATCTTATGACTGCCTTATGGGCACCCAAGTAAAGAATGTTGTCATAGTCAAGTCTAGAAGGGACATCTAGGCATCCTAAGATTTCTATCTCTGGCAGGGGAGTAACAAAGGCTCTAGCAGCCCCTGTGGTGCGGGCGACCTCCACACTTATCACATCGCAGGGCCCACAGGCCTAGTTGGCTGCAAAATAAATGAACAATACAGCCTAACAGGTGCTGCATTGCAGAAAGAGTAGCTGAGTTGGTGAGGATACCCATAGTGGGTGGGGCCCCTTCAATGACAGTTGTTAAAACCAAGAGGATCCACTGTCCCCTTAGCCTCATTTACTGAATGAGGAAAAACACTGTAATTTTAGGCAAAACTTTGCAGGCTGCTCCCTTGACCCTGATAAACACACCACAGATGAATGGGCCACTTCAGTCCTGGGTAGGACATGTCTGGGAATGTTTTGGGACTCCTCAACATTAAGGATAATCTGCAATTACAATAGTGTCCAGAACTGAGCAATGGATAACAAGAAATGTCAGTGTTGTTTTTTTCTCTGCAGTTGTCAATTGATGCGACCCATGCAGTACGTTTGGGAAGTTAACAAGAGCAGGGACAGGGACCAGGAGACAGTCTCTATGTGTGCTTTGTGTTAACCCTCCTTACTCTTGGACTCAGGGAGTGAGTTTGGTGAATAGGACCAGCAGTGCCTGTGTTCACAGTTCTTACAACTTTATTTCTCATAGACCCCGGGTTGGCCACTTTCTAAGTTTTACTTCAAATAAATGGACTGCAAACAGTAATAGGCTTTTGTAACATTTTATATTGCAAGCCTCCATAATGATGTACAAAGTAAAGTATACTAAAAGAAAATGTACAAGTTTTTTAACATACTCCTATTGAATCATGCACATCACAGATACTCTTGAAGATTAAACCTCTCAGAGTTTTTACATGAAAACTTTGTTACGGGGTGAATCAAAATGCATTTTCAAGATTACAACGCAACCACACAGTAGGAGCCTCTCCTCACCCATAAGTGTACACAGGGGAGTAAGACAGGGTTGTATATTAGCCCCACTTTTAGTCACCTTATATATAAATACCTGGGATTGTTAGCTAGGACAGGAGTTGGTCTCCAGTGTCTGCTTAGCTCCTTTATAGATTTCAAGAAGTTGCTGGATTGAGCACTAGGGGCCACATGCACGATCGCTACATTTTGCGAGTTCCTAATTGTGACTTGTTGTGGCTCGCAATTCGGAAGTTGCAAAATGCAATGTGCAACAGTGTGTTTGACACTTTTTGGAATTCCCAGTAGGTCACCAATGGACCTTTCTCATCAATATTGACGAACCAGCTCACATATTGCGACCCAGTTGGAATGCCTGAAATTACAGGGATGGTGGCCTACTGGGGTCAGCAGACCACAATGTCTGTGATTGCTTTCTCAATAACGTAATTTTTGGGGGAAATGCAGCTTGTTTTCCTTCAAGAAAAACTAATGCATTTCCCCCCCAAAAATGTTTTCTTTTAATTCTTTAATAGTAGGCAGTGGTCCGTGGGACCATTGCCTGCTCTTAAAAAAATGTTTGCGCTCACATTCATAAAGAGTAAGGGGTCCCTTGGGGATGCCTTTCCATTTGTGAATGGGTTATCACCAACTTGAAGTTGGTGGTAAACTGCAAATGTTTTGCGATCGCATTCCAGTCACAAAACATTCATATATCCCCCCTGTGACTCGCTATTAGGAAGGGACACCCATAACACGCCTCTTCCTAATACCAACTCACAAACCCTAATTTGCAATTCGTTAATAGGTGATATATGGGGCTATAGTGATTCAGTGGACTTACAAATAGTGGAGAACACATTTGTGAGAAACTTTCTATCTATTTCTCAATCTGTTGCCTCCGTTATTGCCCATGAAGAGTTGGGGATGGGGTACATTTCTGACCTGGTGGCACTTTCAGCTCTGTTGCGATGGGTTAGGATCTGGATTAACCCTGATTGGATTTGAACCAGAAAATTGTTACAGACTGTCTGTCCCTGGAGAGGGCCAACATTATCCCATGGATCTGCCTTATTAGACCTCAGCGGAGAAACTGGGTCACCCCAAACTGTTTGCATCTCCAAATGCGATCACAAAAAGAAATTTGAGCTGGGTGAAGGGACAGTTTTTATCTATCGTGTGCGTGGAGAGAGTCGTGAGGGAGCTCACTAAACCTTCTGTACGGGTTTATATTTTATTTAAAAACCTGTCCCTTAGTAAAGCCCTATTTAGGGGTCGATTCCGATCCTGTATTATTTTTTTCCGTACGACTCGTTTCCGTAATTTTTTCTGTATGAATCGTACAAGTCCCGTCCAACCCGTGATGTATGATTCGTACGGGAAAAATACATATGGATCGGCCCGATCCATACGAATCCTATCAGAAAAAGTTGTACGAGACGGACCCGGACACTTTTCCGAACGAATCCTAAAAATACTGTCCGACCGTACAAGTACTATCCGGACCAGATTTTCGATTTACGAATCATACGGAAAATGTCCTGTGCACGGGGAATGACTTTACCTGCTACGTAGCGAACTTTGTACGACTCGTATCCCGGGAAAAGTTGTTCCCGGGGTGCGAGTCGTACAGGGGTACGAGTCGTGCAGGCACCCCCATGCATATGTATGCACCTTACAACAACATCGCGTATGTACGCGCCGTACCTATGCAATGTTGGTGCACACACTGTACATACGCAATGTTGGTGTACGCACTGTACCCCCGCATTCATTGCGTGTGTACGCTCTGTATCACTATTGTACTGGTGCCGTACGGGTACGTGTGCAATGCAATGTACACGTCCACTTCCGTTGTTGCGGTACGCAGGGGTTGCTGGACACACCCCCCCCAAGTGACCAGACCCTGGTGGTAATGTATGGGCTCCATATTATTGGTTTGGCTTTGGGTATGGGGTATGTTTCCTGCCCCTCACTCCCACCCTGGCCCCTGGGTGTTGTTCTCACCTTCTGCGGCGTGTGTGTCAGTTTCGGTGCACCAGGTCATAGGCTAAGAGGACTGGAATGACACGTACGATGGGGTTCATGGCGTGTACGTCGCGTACCGGGGCTCCGTTTGTAGGACTCTGCTTTTACGGCTGTTTTTGGCTCCCGTAAGAAAAGAGCCGTACGGAGTGCCGTAGGGACGAATCGTACTTGCTTTGCCGGAAACCGCTGCTTAAATACGTCCGGACGTTGCGTACAGGCTGTTCCGGATCCTATTTGTTGTTTTTTTTACCCGTACGGTCTTTTGTATGATTCGCACGGAAATAGGCTTTCTGTACGAATCGTACTTCCTAGGTTGTACGGAAAGTTTACCGGGTACGAGTCGTACGCCGAAAACGCTCCGTACAACGATTCGTACAGCCTTTTTCCAGGATCGGAATCGGCCCCTTAGTATTGACCACAAAACCCTACCACAGGTTTCTTTTAACCAGGTTCAGACTAAATCTACCCTAGTTACTTGCTGTGCCTACGGGGCTGTAGAAGGTGGCTATATTTACCTAAATTGGTGTAAATTTTTCTTATGTTGTGTTTTCACCTTGTTACTGTTTGAAGCGCTGCATAAAACACTTTACACATTGTCTCTAAGTTAAGCCTTGTTGATTTGTGCAAAGCTACCAGAGGGTTAGCATAGGTTATTTGGGCTTTCTTGCGTTATACCCTGACAGAAATTATGGTTGCTGCTTGAGTAGTCTTGTACCCCCCTCAGCAGTAACCCAATTTCCAATGGTAGGATTAGTATTTTATTTGTATGAAGAAACACCTGCCCCCACTTATCTCTAATTGTATTGATGGTGAGCAAACCACACCTCACAGCCACTATGAGAAATCTAGATTGCTCACTCATTGCAATATAGGGGGAATTTATGTGCAAACTGCCTCAAATGCATATTAAAGTCACTTCTTTGCACTCCAAATGCTGGCAGACACAGAAGCCAAGACACTGAGAGATGCATTGATTTGCAGTGGCTCACACCGTCTCTTGAAGGCAGAGCTGGGATGCAAACCCAGGTATCCTGGATTATTTAGCTACTAAACTATATTTTGTCCAAAATAGGCAATGTTTCAGTAGTAGTAGTATGTGGGTGACAACACTGAAGGGTTATTATTCTATTAAAAAGGAATATACTTGTTGAATATACTAGAAACCCAATTTTTGATCACAATGTGAAAGTAGCGGTAATGACCATTTCACGTGAATTTCATTTGCATCTCCAAATGCATTACAGAGTAACCTGCTAAATACCTTTATTTAAGAGCTCTGTTGATTTATGATTCTGAGATTATGGGGAAAATACTGTCAGCATATCAACCCCATTTTGTAAATCAAGAGCACTGAAACCAATTTTCAATGTTCTCTTTAAGCCTGGGCAAAGCACTACGCTATGCTCGCGTAGTTTGCGAAGTTTGCGCTACTTCGCACTACGCAAATTGCACGTAGCACAGTGCAAACACGCGTAGCGTAGTGTTGCGTAGTGCAGCGGTAATTTTTTGCTTGCTCGCGGTCCTCAACGTCAAGTTGGCGATCGCGGGCATGGAAAATAAACCATCTGGCGAGATTCTCAACGCGAGGAGGTCAGGTTTCTCATTGCGAGTGGTCGCGTATGCTCGCGACCGCTCGCGATAAGAAACTACCAGTCCGCGTTGAGAAAGCTGCCGCTCGAGTAAAAATCTACTCGAGCAGCAGAAAACTACAGCTCGCACTGTGCAAGATGCCGTTTTCAATGATTGCACAGTGCAAGTTGCTTGTCCGCACTGTGCAATCATTGAAAACGACTTCTTGCACAGTGCGAACAGGGTACTACGCAGTTCGCGAAGTGCTACGTTTAGCTCGCGTAGTGCGAAGTGCACTTTGCGTAGCTACGCGTAGCGCTATTTCACGAACTACGCCCAGGGTTAGTTCTCTGTTGTCACTCTGAATATAGTGTATAATGGTCACTCAGGGTTTTCAGTATTCCTTTTTAAGAGGGAATAATGAAACTCATTCTGAAGTTGTGTGATATGTGTCAGGAGGCAAGACAATTCTGCATATTTGCAAAGGCAGTGTCAGTGTGATGGTATGGGGACCCCGTCAGGATACCTTGTGGGGGGCCTTATGACTTTGTTGCACCACTGATCACTGGGTGCCAGATGTTGTTGATCTTGCTGATCGTCCTGATAGGCTAGCTAAGACAATGCCTTGAACATAACGTTTAGCAGATGCTATACCTGGTAATTCCCTTTAGCCTTTCTTAGACAGGAGAATATCATTGCTAAGGTGTGACTCACTTCTTTGTTACTGGGATCTCCGAAGTGTGTGTTTATCGTATTACTGCTTGGCCCTATGGAAACCTGCCAGAGCTACATAAATTCAACATCTGCACAGGTTTCTATTGCTGGGAACAAGACCTCATCTGCCCTCATTGGGTGTCCGGGACAATGAGTTGAACATGAGATTAGCAATTTTTCCCCAGTAAATGTTAATTCCCTCTAGTCTTCCACGCCCAGTAACATATCTCTATTAAGAGTTCACCCACACCTGTGCTCCTCCAGTTCTCTCTTCTCTAGGGGTATCAGGCATGTGTGAGTTTTCAATGGTTTGGTAAGGACCTACCCACTAGACACCCAAAATGTTTTTGATGGGAAAAGCTACCATGTGGATGGATGCAGTATGTGGGACTGCAGTTGTCCGACTCCCAGGGAAATATACCAACCCCAGACTGTTCTGCAAACAAGAGGCACAGAGGAATCCGAGGTGATGTGGCTAGTATGAATCCCAGCACTTTTTAATACTCAGAAAATAAATCATGATTGTCTTTTTATTCACCCCCAATTACTATTCATTAGAATTTTCATTATCAAGTTGTGCAAGATCAGTACACATGCAGAGTAAACCACAGCTTGTTCTAGGCTATGGTATCATGGCCTTTGAACAAACTACAAATGTTATACACCTGCTGGATGGAATGGTATATTATTTTTGTGGCTCTCCCTTCTGTGCAATAAGTTACAAGTAAAAACCTTGTTACATATTTATGTCTTTGCACCAATTGTTTTCACTATCTTTTATTTTAACATTTAGGGCCTGATTATAATATTGAGGCATGGGATACTCCATCACAAAGTAATGGATATCCTGTCCATCGTATTATAATTCCAATCTACCCCATGGAACTTGTAATAAGGCAGACAGGATATCTGTCACGTTTGTGATGGAGTATCCCATCTGCCAACATTGTATTCAGACCCTTCGAGAAATTTACACAAATGACACTTTGCTGAATGCCGCTTTTGGTCTATTTAAACATCCATGGATTTCACCTGCTTCCCACACAAAGTGCAAGTATGCATTAATTCAAAAAAAGGAAATGTCTGTTTCCTTAGGCTAATAAAAAAAGAGGCTCCTTTTGGTGGGTACAGAAATGTGTGCCTGCATCCCAGAAAGGAGCCAGATGCTGTTTGAATATTTGTACTAGCCTAGAAAAAATCCACACAGCCCCTGACTCCTTGTTGGGACACAGATACACAGCTCATTCCTCTCGCAATGCTTGCCACAGCCAGTGACCACTTTTCAGCACATCCCTCTAGAAGGATGTTATATCTGTACAGTTCCATACCATATGTAAGAAGTCATTTTCTGGTGCTCCACAACGAGGGCACCTGTCCGATCGTGAAGGGTAGCTAGCGTGCAGGGTCTTAGGGGTAAGGTACAATTAGTGGACAAAGTTTTACCGTATGAGTTTAAAGCATGCGTTTGAATTCACCGTGCACGTCCCCTCAAGTATCTTGCTCCAGTCATGTCTCCCAACCCTTCCGCCCATCTATTGTGTGCTTTTGGGGTTATTACCAGGGAATCTTCTCTCATCGTTCTATACAGGTGAGCTATAAGTCTCCGGTTCCCGGTCATATCTATTAGCCTGTTCAGTGTTTGTGAAGGTATGGGTACATCTGGGAAATAGGGCCAGATCTTGCAGGCTGTAGACAATATCTTGTTATATTGTAGGTATTGTCTAGTACCTAGTGCAAGTGAATTTACTGCGTTGTCTCGGGTAATAAACTGTCTCCCCAGGTATAAGTCACCCAACACATTGCATTCCCCTCATTCCACTTCCGCATCGACATGATGTTAGCTATGTCCACAAATGGTTTATGCTTCCAGATTGGTATATACCGTGCATATGGGGCCCTTTGCGACAACTGTTCCCAGATTGGGCCCACTTGTCTAATTAGATATGGATTCATCTTCGGGATTCGTGCCCCACACATTTGAAGCTCCGGAAGTTGATAGTGGGTCACCCAACAACCTATTCTCCCAATTATCCTTCTTGTCGAACCAGCGGATCATGTGGTAGGCTGCCATGTAATACAGCTCCAGGTTAGGAAGTTTAATGCCCCCCCACCCCCCGGTCCCAGGTTTGTTTTTAACATGGGCAGCCATCTTCTCTTCCATTTTATAGACCATTATAAATCTATGATTAGACCATCCATTTCACTAAAGTATCATTGTGGGATCTCGTAAATCTCACTCTGCAAGGTGTAGAGGCACCTAAGCAGCACCACCATTTTTACTAGGGCTGGTATTTCGATCAGTGTAAGGGGGATATAAAGGCATTTAAGTGGGGTAAAGGCAACGGATAGATACAAGTTATACAATCATATAAAGCAGTTCAGGTTATATATTTCCATTTGTTGTCTTTAAGAAACAACACAATAAAGTGCACTTTAGTAAACATATACACATGACTAAACAATCTATATCTTTGTTTTGAAAAAGGATACTTTTATTCAAGGTATCTCATTGGTGAGGAAAATCTTTTTTGTGGAAAAGTTTAAGATGTATCAAATATATAGTTTTATGTACAATTATTAGTATTGATATTCTCGATCATCAATGATTCATATGTATAGCAAACTGATAATTAATCATAGGTCTGTGAAAAACATGTACATAATCATATTTCTATGAAGGACAGATACATACATATATAAATATGACAACAATTATACATAACAATACTATACTTAGGTTTAAAATGCAAGAAAAGGTGGGTAGACTATAAAACAATTCAAAGGCTGGCGGTAGATAAGAACACTACGCGCGTTTCGGCGTGTATGCCTTCGCCAGGAAAACCCGTCTCAACTTTGTCTTATGTAGATGCAGTGAACAGTAGTCTTAAATTTAAGATTGAAAGTCCTTTCTGCTCAGGGTCCAAGAACAAAACCTTTTTATCTGTATAATGGCTCAAAAAGGAGTTACTTCATATATATCGATGTTTATATTAACGTTGCTTCATTGGAGGGTGTAAATATAGGATTAGATCGATAAAGTCCTCTATATGTGAATAATGATGCATTATAGACAGTTTATCTCCAGCGTAAAAGTTTAATGGCAAGAGTGGTTCAGGGGTATGTCCAAGATTGAAGACAATTGAACTCATGATTTCAGTAAAGAAGGTTCAATACTGGAGTGTCTGGTCTGAGCTGCAAGGTAGTTCCCGAAGTCGATCGTGCAGTCGGCAAGGATACCACCTTGCTGCTAAGACCAGACACTCCGTTATTGAACCTTCTTTACTGAAATCATAAATTCCCCCTACAGCTAGCAAGTTTTATCGTTTACCATAGGGTCCCCTTTTTTCCAAACCATAAGGGGGAGACCTCTCCAGAACTGGACCGAGGCACGCAGCCTGGTTACCACCCTACCAATGTTCATGTTTGGGAATTGTTGTTTTTCAGTGGCTATCCTGATCCCCAGGTAGCCCATGCCCTCTGGACACCACAGCCGTACAAACTCCGTTAGCACCTAGGGGTCCACTGCCACCAGATCTCCAATTGGCAATAGCTGGGATTTCTGGGCATTCACTGAGAGGCCAGGCGCCCCTACGAACTCTGACAGTGCCATCAACAATACCGCATTTGCCCCAGCTGGATCCCGCAAATATACCAGGGCATCACAGGCGTAGAGTTAGATTGTGTATATAGTGTCTCCCACCGTGATCCCCTAGGTGCAAGTCTGTGCTGCAGCAGTGCCACCAGTGGCTCCATCAATATTGCAAATAGCAGCAGCCACAGAGGGAAGCCCTGCCTCATGCCACCGTATAATGAAAAAGCCGCTGACACAAAGCCACCTATCCGGAATCTATAATAACTTAAGCCATGAAATGTACTTGGGTCCAAAACGTAATATTTTTTAAGACCTGCCAGCTATATCCCCACGTGACTTAATCAAATGTCTGATTTATTTCAAGAAACATTAGCACGTGAGGGTATGTGGGGGCCTCCAGTATTTCAGGAGTGTGGAGGACTTGAAACGGTCTTCGGAGATTGTACTTGGTGCTTCTCTTGGGGATGAACCACCACTGGTCTTCATGTACAAGGATGGGCATACATGGGAGCAGTCAGGATGCCAACAGGCCACTGAGTATCTTGGTGTCGACATTCAACATAGAAAGATGCCGGTAGGGCATCACTTCATCCAACGCCTTGCCTGGTTTCAGCACTAACGGTACAAGTGCCTCACACAGAGTGTCTGGGAGGTGTCCGATTTGGTATGCCTTACTGTATACCTCTAGTAGTTTATCGGCCATCAGATCAGCATATTTATTATAGAATTCTGCCAGGCGGCCATCGCCCCCTGTGTTTTGACTGTTTTATGGTGTCTCGGAGATGCAAGGATCTCCTCCCTTGTCAAGTGCACTTCAAGCACGGCCCTCTCCTCCATTCCCAAGTAGGGAAGCTCCAACTCTGCCAGGAGGTCCGCTCCACTATTCCACCTCACCATCTCCCTCTGAGTATATACTCTCTTTAGATGGGTTTGCAGCACCTCGCTTATAACTGTTTGTGAGATGACTATTTGCCTCCAGAATTTCAAAATGGCAAAATGGGCTCTCAGCACTCTTGCTGCCTCAGCAATCATAGCAACATAGCTCCCGTCTTATCCCCCTCAACATGGAGTCTCTGTCTATGGGCTGTGTAAGTATATTATTCTAACTTGCGCCAGTCATTGAGAACTGTGCTTTAGGTGCGTCACCTTCCTCCAGTATCAGCGGTTGCGTCTTTTGTATGTCTAAAAATGTGGCCTTGGTCTGTTCTAAGTCACACACTAACTGTTGCCTTACTCTGTGTATAGTGTTCATGAATACTCCCCGAACCACCACTTTCATTGCATCCCAGTCATGAGCCTTGCTGCTTGAATTACCCCAGTTCTTCTGAAAGTAATGGTCAAGGGCCTCGCAGATCGTAGCTACAAACGGTCGGTCCATCAGCGCCTCTGCTCACAGGCACCACAATGGCAATACAGGACGTATTCAACCCTGTGTTAGGGAGACCATCAGTGGGAAGTGGTCAGAAATGTATTTGGCCAAATATGTTACTTCGTGGGTCTGTACGACAAGGCCCATACCATATGTAAGAAGTCATTTTCTGGTGCTCCACAACGAGGGCACCTGTCCGATCGTGAAGGGTAGCTAGCGTGCAGGGTCTTAGGGGTAAGGTACAATTAGTGGAAAAAGTTATACCGTATGAGTTTAAAGCATGCGTTTGAATTCACCGTGCACGTCCCCTCAAGTATCTTGCTCCAGTCATGTCTCCCAACCCTTCCGCCCATCTATTGTGTGCTTTTGGGGTTATTACCAGGGAATCTTCTCTCATCGTTCTATACAGGTGAGCTATAAGTCTCCGGTTCCCGGTCATATCTATTAGCCTGTTCAGTGTTTGTGAAGGTATGGGTACATCTGGGAAATAGGGCCAGATCTTGCAGGCTGTAGACAATATCTTGTTATATTGTAGGTATTGTCTAGTACCTAGTGCACATGAATTTACTGCGTTGTCTCGGGTAATAAACTGTCTCCCCAGGTATAAGTTACCCAACACATTGCATCCCCCCTCATTCCACTTCCGCATCGACATGATGTTAGCTATGTCCACAAATGGTTTATGCTTCCAGATTGGTATATACCGTGCATATGGGGCCCTTTGTGACAACTGTTCCCAGATTGGGCCCACTTGTCTAATTAGATATGGATTCATCTTCGGGATTCGTGCCCCACACATTTGAAGCTCCGGAAGTTGATAGTGGGTCACCCAACAACCTATTCTCCCAATTATCCTTCTTGTCGAACCAGCGGATCATGTGGTAGGCTGCCATGTAATACAGCTCCAGGTTAGGAAGTTTAATGCCCCCCCACCCCCCGGTCCCAGGTTTGTTTTTAACATGGGCAGCCATCTTCTCTTCCATTTTATAGACCATTATAAATCTATGATTAGACTATCCATTTCACTAAAGTATCATTGTGGGATCTCGTAAATCTCACTCTGCAAGGTGTAGAGGCACCTAAGCAGCACCACCATTTTTACTAGGGCTGTTATTTCGATCAGTGTAAGGGGGATATAAAGGCATTTAAGTGGGGTAAAGGCAACGGATAGATACAAGTTATACAATCATATAAAGCAGTTCAGGTTATATATTTCCATTTGTTGTCTTTAAGAAACAACACAATAAAGTGCACTTTAGTAAACATATACACATGACTAAACAATCTATATCTTTGTTTTGAAAAAGGATACTTTTATTCAAGGTATCTCATTGGTGAGGAAAATCTTTTTTGTGGAAAAGTTTAAGATGTATCAAATATATAGTTTTATGTACAATTATTAGTATTGATATTCTCGATCATCAATGATTCATATGTATAGCAAACTGATAATTAATCATAGGTCTGTGAAAAACATGTACATAATCATATTTCTATGAAGGACAGATACATACATATATAAATATGACAACAATTATACATAACAATACTATACTTAGGTTTAAAATGCAAGAAAAGGTGGGTAGACTATAAAACAATTCAAAGGCTGGCGGTAGATAAGAACACTACGCGCGTTTCGGCGTGTATGCCTTCGCCAGGAAAACCCGTCTCAACTTTGTCTTATGTAGATGCAGTGAACAGTAGTCTTAAATTTAAGATTGAAAGTCCTTTCTGCTCAGGGTCCAAGAACAAAACCTTTTTATCTGTATAATGGCTCAAAAAGGAGTTACTTCATATATATCGATGTTTATATTAACGTTGCTTCATTGGAGGGTGTAAATATAGGATTAGATCGATAAAGTCCTCTATATGTGAATAATGATGCATTATAGACAGTTTATCTCCAGCGTAAAAGTTTAATGGCAAGAGTGGTTCAGGGGTATGTCCAAGATTGAAGACAATTGAACTCATGATTTCAGTAAAGAAGGTTCAATACTGGAGTGTCTGGTCTGAGCTGCAAGGTAGTTCCCGAAGTCGATCGTGCAGTCGGCAAGGATACCACCTTGCTGCTAAGACCAGACACTCCGTTATTGAACCTTCTTTACTGAAATCATAAATTCCCCCTACAGCTAGCAAGTTTTATCGTTTACCATAGGGTCCCCTTTTTTCCAAACCATAAGGGGGAGACCTCTCCAGAACTGGACCGAGGCACGCAGCCTGGTTACCACCCTACCAATGTTCATGTTTGGGAATTGTTGTTTTTCAGTGGCTATCCTGATCCCCAGGTAGCCCATGCCCTCTGGACACCACAGCCGTACAAACTCCGTTAGCACCTAGGGGTCCACTGCCACCAGATCTCCAATTGGCAATAGCTGGGATTTCTGGGCATTCACTGAGAGGCCAGGCGCCCCTACGAACTCTGACAGTGCCATCAACAATACCGCATTTGCCCCAGCTGGATCCCGCAAATATACCAGGGCATCACAGGCGTAGAGTTAGATTGTGTATATAGTGTCTCCCACCGTGATCCCCTAGGTGCAAGTCTGTGCTGCAGCAGTGCCACCAGTGGCTCCATCAATATTGCAAATAGCAGCAGCCACAGAGGGAAGCCCTGCCTCATGCCACCGTATAATGAAAAAGCCGCTGACACAAAGCCACCTATCCGGAATCTATAATAACTTAAGCCATGAAATGTACTTGGGTCCAAAACGTAATATTTTTTAAGACCTGCCAGATATATCCCCACGTGACTTAATCAAATGTCTGATTTATTTCAAGAAACATTAGCACGTGAGGGTATGTGGGGGCCTCCAGTATTTCAGGAGTGTGGAGGACTTGAAACGGTCTTCGGAGATTGTACTTGGTGCTTCTCTTGGGGATGAACCACCACTGGTCTTCATGTACAAGGATGGGCATACATGGGAGCAGTCAGGATGCCAACAGGCCACTGAGTATCTTGGTGTCGACATTCAACATAGAAAGATGCCGGTAGGGCATCACTTCATCCAACGCCTTGCCTGGTTTCAGCACTAACGGTACAAGTGCCTCACACAGAGTGTCTGGGAGGTGTCCGATTTGGTATGCCTCACTGTATACCTCTAGTAGTTTATCGGCCATCAGATCAGCATATTAATTATAGAATTCTGCCAGGCGGCCATCGCCCCCTGTGTTTTGACTGTTTTATGGTGTCTCAGAGATGCAAGGATCTCCTCCCTTGTCAAGTGCACTTCAAGCACGGCCCTCTCCTCCATTCCCAAGTAGGGAAGCTCCAACTCTGCCAGGAGGTCCGCTCCACTATTCCACCTCACCATCTCCCTCTGAGTATATACTCTCTTTAGATGGGTTTGCAGCACCTCGCTTATAACTGTTTGTGAGATGACTATTTGCCTCCAGAATTTCAAAATGGCAAAATGGGCTCTCAGCACTCTTGCTGCCTCAGCAATCATAGCAACATAGCTCCCGTCTTATCCCCCTCAACATGGAGTCTCTGTCTATGGGCTGTGTAAGTATATTATTCTAACTTGCGCCAGTCATTGAGAACTGTGCTTTAGGTGCGTCACCTTCCTCCAGTATCAGCGGTTGCGTCTTTTGTATGTCTAAAAATGTGGCCTTGGTCTGTTCTAAGTCACACACTAACTGTTGCCTTACTCTGTGTATAGTGTTCATGAATACTCCCCGAACCACCACTTTCATTGCATCCCAGTCATGAGCCTTGCTGCTTGAATTACCCCAGTTCTTCTGAAAGTAATGGTCAAGGGCCTCGCAGATCGTAGCTACAAACGGTCGATCCATCAGCGCCTCTGCTCACAGGCACCACAATGGCAATACAGGACGTATTCAACCCTGTGTTAGGGAGACCATCAGTGGGAAGTGGTCAGAAATGTATTTGGCCAAATATGTTACTTCGTGGGTCTGTACGACAAGGCCCATACCATATGTAAGAAGTCATTTTCTGGTGCTCCACAAC
Organism: Triturus cristatus; assembly: GCF_964204655.1. Taxonomy (NCBI): domain Eukaryota; kingdom Metazoa; phylum Chordata; class Amphibia; order Caudata; family Salamandridae; genus Triturus; species Triturus cristatus. Next base: position 1,070,991,724 of record NC_140582.1, read on the forward strand.
GAGGGCACCTGTCCGATCGTGAAGGGTAGCTAGCGTGCAGGGTCTTAGGGGTAAGGTACAATTAGTGGACAAAGTTATACCGTATGAGTTTAAAGCATGCGTTTGAATTCACCGTGCACGTCCCCTCAAGTATCTTGCTCCAGTCATGTCTCCCAACCCTTCCGCCCATCTATTGTGTGCTTTTGGGGTTATTACCAGGGAATCTTCTCTCATCGTTCTATACAGGTGAGCTATAAGTCTCCGGTTCCCGGTCATATCTATTAGCCTGTTCAGTGTTTGTGAAGGTATGGGTACATCTGGGAAATAGGGCCAGATCTTGCAGGCTGTAGACAATATCTTGTTATATTGTAGGTATTGTCTAGTACCTAGTGCACATGAATTTACTGCGTTGTCTCGGGTAATAAACTGTCTCCCCAGGTATAAGTCACCCAACACATTGCATCCCCCCTCATTCCACTTCCGCATCGACATGATGTTAGCTATGTCCACAAATGGTTTATGCTTCCAGATTGGTATATACCGTGCATATGGGGCCCTTTGTGACAACTGTTCCCAGATTGGGCCCACTTGTCTAATTAGATATGGATTCATCTTCGGGATTCGTGCCCCACACATTTGAAGCTCCGGAAGTTGATAGTGGGTCACCCAACAACCTATTCTCCCAATTATCCTTCTTGTCGAACCAGCGGATCATGTGGTAGGCTGCCATGTAATACAGCACCAGGTTAGGAAGTTTAATGCCCCCCCACCCCCCGGTCCCAGGTTTGTTTTTAACATGGGCAGCCATCTTCTCTTCCATTTTATAGACCATTATAAATCTATGATTAGACTATCCATTTCACTAAAGTATCATTGTGGGATCTCGTAAATCTCACTCTGCAAGGTGTAGAGGCACCTAAGCAGCACCACCATTTTTACTAGGGCTGGTATTTCGATCAGTGTAAGGGGGATATAAAGGCATTTAAGTGGGGTAAAGGCAACGGATAGATACAAGTTATACAATCATATAAAGCAGTTCAGGTTATATATTTCCATTTGTTGTCTTTAAGAAACAACACAATAAAGTGCACTTTAGTAAACATATACACATGACTAAACAATCTATATCTTTGTTTTGAAAAAGGATACTTTTATTCAAGGTATCTCATTGGTGAGGAAAATCTTTTTTGTGGAAAAGTTTAAGATGTATCAAATATATAGTTTTATGTACAATTATTAGTATTGATATTCTCGATCATCAATGATTCATATGTATAGCAAACTGATAATTAATCATAGGTCTGTGAAAAACATGTACATAATCATATTTCTATGAAGGACAGATACATACATATATAAATATGACAACAATTATACATAACAATACTATACTTAGGTTTAAAATGCAAGAAAAGGTGGGTAGACTATAAAACAATTCAAAGGCTGGCGGTAGATAAGAACACTACGCGCGTTTCGGCGTGTATGCCTTCGCCAGGAAAACCCGTCTCAACTTTGTCTTATGTAGATGCAGTGAACAGTAGTCTTAAATTTAAGATTGAAAGTCCTTTCTGCTCAGGGTCCAAGAACAAAACCTTTTTATCTGTATAATGGCTCAAAAAGGAGTTACTTCATATATATCGATGTTTATATTAACGTTGCTTCATTGGAGGGTGTAAATATAGGATTAGATCGATAAAGTCCTCTATATGTGAATAATGATGCATTATAGACAGTTTATCTCCAGCGTAAAAGTTTAATGGCAAGAGTGGTTCAGGGGTATGTCCAAGATTGAAGACAATTGAACTCATGATTTCAGTAAAGAAGGTTCAATACTGGAGTGTCTGGTCTGAGCTGCAAGGTAGTTCCCGAAGTCGATCGTGCAGTCGGCAAGGATACCACCTTGCTGCTAAGACCAGACACTCCGTTATTGAACCTTCTTTACTGAAATCATAAATTCCCCCTACAGCTAGCAAGTTTTATCGTTTACCATAGGGTCCCCTTTTTTCCAAACCATAAGGGGGAGACCTCTCCAGAACTGGACCGAGGCACGCAGCCTGGTTACCACCCTACCAATGTTCATGTTTGGGAATTGTTGTTTTTCAGTGGCTATCCTGATCCCCAGGTAGCCCATGCCCTCTGGACACCACAGCCGTACAAACTCCGTTAGCACCTAGGGGTCCACTGCCACCAGATCTCCAATTGGCAATAGCTGGGATTTCTGGGCATTCACTGAGAGGCCAGGCGCCCCTACGAACTCTGACAGTGCCATCAACAATACCGCATTTGCCCCAGCTGGATCCCGCAAATATACCAGGGCATCACAGGCGTAGAGTTAGATTGTGTATATAGTGTCTCCCACCGTGATCCCCTAGGTGCAAGTCTGTGCTGCAGCAGTGCCACCAGTGGCTCCATCAATATTGCAAATAGCAGCAGCCACAGAGGGAAGCCCTGCCTCATGCCACCGTATAATGAAAAAGCCGCTGACACAAAGCCACCTATCCGGAATCTATAATAACTTAAGCCATGAAATGTACTTGGGTCCAAAACGTAATATTTTTTAAGACCTGCCAGATATATCCCCACGTGACTTAATCAAATGTCTGATTTATTTCAAGAAACATTAGCACGTGAGGGTATGTGGGGGCCTCCAGTATTTCAGGAGTGTGGAGGACTTGAAACGGTCTTCGGAGATTGTACTTGGTGCTTCTCTTGGGGATGAACCACCACTGGTCTTCATGTACAAGGATGGGCATACATGGGAGCAGTCAGGATGCCAACAGGCCACTGAGTATCTTGGTGTCGACATTCAACATAGAAAGATGCCGGTAGGGCATCACTTCATCCAACGCCTTGCCTGGTTTCAGCACTAACGGTACAAGTGCCTCACACAGAGTGTCTGGGAGGTGTCCGATTTGGTATGCCTCACTGTATACCTCTAGTAGTTTATCGGCCATCAGATCAGCATATTTATTATAGAATTCTGCCAGGCGGCCATCGCCCCCTGTGTTTTGACTGTTTTATGGTGTCTCAGAGATGCAAGGATCTCCTCCCTTGTCAAGTGCACTTCAAGCACGGCCCTCTCCTCCATTCCCAAGTAGGGAAGCTCCAACTCTGCCAGGAGGTCCGCTCCACTATTCCACCTCACCATCTCCCTCTGAGTATATACTCTCTTTAGATGGGTTTGCAGCACCTCGCTTATAACTGTTTGTGAGATGACTATTTGCCTCCAGAATTTCAAAATGGCAAAATGGGCTCTCAGCACTCTTGCTGCCTCAGCAATCATAGCAACATAGCTCCCGTCTTATCCCCCTCAACATGGAGTCTCTGTCTATGGGCTGTGTAAGTATATTATTCTAACTTGCGCCAGTCATTGAGAACTGTGCTTTAGGTGCGTCACCTTCCTCCAGTATCAGCGGTTGCGTCTTTTGTATGTCTAAAAATGTGGCCTTGGTCTGTTCTAAGTCACACACTAACTGTTGCCTTCCTCTGTGTATAGTGTTCATGAATACTCCCCGAACCACCACTTTCATTGCATCCCAGTCATGAGCCTTGCTGCTTGAATTACCCCAGTTCTTCTGAAAGTAATGGTCAAGGGCCTCGCAGATCGTAGCTACAAACGGTCGGTCCATCAGCGCCTCTGCTCACAGGCACCACAATGGCAATACAGGACGTATTCAACCCTGTGTTAGGGAGACCATCAGTGGGAAGTGGTCAGAAATGTATTTGGCCAAATATGTTACTTCGTGGGTCTGTACGACAAGGCCCATACCATATGTAAGAAGTCATTTTCTGGTGCTCCACAACGAGGGCACCTGTCCGATCGTGAAGGGTAGCTAGCGTGCAGGGTCTTAGGGGTAAGGTACAATTAGTGGACAAAGTTATACCGTATGAGTTTAAAGCATGCGTTTGAATTCACCGTGCACGTCCCCTCAAGTATCTTGCTCCAGTCATGTCTCCCAACCCTTCCGCCCATCTATTGTGTGCTTTTGGGGTTATTACCAGGGAATCTTCTCTCATCGTTCTATACAGGTGAGCTATAAGTCTCCGGTTCCCGGTCATATCTATTAGCCTGTTCAGTGTTTGTGAAGGTATGGGTACATCTGGGAAATAGGGCCAGATCTTGCAGGCTGTAGACAATATCTTGTTATATTGTAGGTATTGTCTAGTACCTAGTGCACATGAATTTACTGCGTTGTCTCGGGTAATAAACTGTCTCCCCAGGTATAAGTCACCCAACACATTGCATCCCCCCTCATTCCACTTCCGCATCGACATGATGTTAGCTATGTCCACAAATGGTTTATGCTTCCAGATTGGTATATACCGTGCATATGGGGCCCTTTGTGACAACTGTTCCCAGATTGGGCCCACTTGTCTAATTAGATATGGATTCATCTTCGGGATTCGTGCCCCACACATTTGAAGCTCCGGAAGTTGATAGTGGGTCACCCAACAACCTATTCTCCCAATTATCCTTCTTGTCGAACCAGCGGATCATGTGGTAGGCTGCCATGTAATACAGCACCAGGTTAGGAAGTTTAATGCCCCCCCACCCCCCGGTCCCAGGTTTGTTTTTAACATGGGCAGCCATCTTCTCTTCCATTTTATAGACCATTATAAATCTATGATTAGACTATCCATTTCACTAAAGTATCATTGTGGGATCTCGTAAATCTCACTCTGCAAGGTGTAGAGGCACCTAAGCAGCACCACCATTTTTACTAGGGCTGTTATTTCGATCAGTGTAAGGGGGATATAAAGGCATTTAAGTGGGGTAAAGGCAACGGATAGATACAAGTTATACAATCATATAAAGCAGTTCAGGTTATATATTTCCATTTGTTGTCTTTAAGAAACAACACAATAAAGTGCACTTTAGTAAACATATACACATGACTAAACAATCTATATCTTTGTTTTGAAAAAGGATACTTTTATTCAAGGTATCTCATTGGTGAGGAAAATCTTTTTTGTGGAAAAGTTTAAGATGTATCAAATATATAGTTTTATGTACAATTATTAGTATTGATATTCTCGATCATCAATGATTCATATGTATAGCAAACTGATAATTAATCATAGGTCTGTGAAAAACATGTACATAATCATATTTCTATGAAGGACAGATACATACATATATAAATATGACAACAATTATACATAACAATACTATACTTAGGTTTAAAATGCAAGAAAAGGTGGGTAGACTATAAAACAATTCAAAGGCTGGCGGTAGATAAGAACACTACGCGCGTTTCGGCGTGTATGCCTTCGCCAGGAAAACCCGTCTCAACTTTGTCTTATGTAGATGCAGTGAACAGTAGTCTTAAATTTAAGATTGAAAGTCCTTTCTGCTCAGGGTCCAAGAACAAAACCTTTTTATCTGTATAATGGCTCAAAAAGGAGTTACTTCATATATATCGATGTTTATATTAACGTTGCTTCATTGGAGGGTGTAAATATAGGATTAGATCGATAAAGTCCTCTATATGTGAATAATGATGCATTATAGACAGTTTATCTCCAGCGTAAAAGTTTAATGGCAAGAGTGGTTCAGGGGTATGTCCAAGATTGAAGACAATTGAACTCATGATTTCAGTAAAGAAGGTTCAATACTGGAGTGTCTGGTCTGAGCTGCAAGGTAGTTCCCGAAGTCGATCGTGCAGTCGGCAAGGATACCACCTTGCTGCTAAGACCAGACACTCCGTTATTGAACCTTCTTTACTGAAATCATAAATTCCCCCTACAGCTAGCAAGTTTTATCGTTTACCATAGGGTCCCCTTTTTTCCAAACCATAAGGGGGAGACCTCTCCAGAACTGGACCGAGGCACGCAGCCTGGTTACCACCCTACCAATGTTCATGTTTGGGAATTGTTGTTTTTCAGTGGCTATCCTGATCCCCAGGTAGCCCATGCCCTCTGGACACCACAGCCGTACAAACTCCGTTAGCACCTAGGGGTCCACTGCCACCAGATCTCCAATTGGCAATAGCTGGGATTTCTGGGCATTCACTGAGAGGCCAGGCGCCCCTACGAACTCTGACAGTGCCATCAACAATACCGCATTTGCCCCAGCTGGATCCCGCAAATATACCAGGGCATCACAGGCGTAGAGTTAGATTGTGTATATAGTGTCTCCCACCGTGATCCCCTAGGTGCAAGTCTGTGCTGCAGCAGTGCCACCAGTGGCTCCATCAATATTGCAAATAGCAGCAGCCACAGAGGGAAGCCCTGCCTCATGCCACCGTATAATGAAAAAGCCGCTGACACAAAGCCACCTATCCGGAATCTATAATAACTTAAGCCATGAAATGTACTTGGGTCCAAAACGTAATATTTTTTAAGACCTGCCAGATATATCCCCACGTGACTTAATCAAATGTCTGATTTATTTCAAGAAACATTAGCACGTGAGGGTATGTGGGGGCCTCCAGTATTTCAGGAGTGTGGAGGACTTGAAACGGTCTTCGGAGATTGTACTTGGTGCTTCTCTTGGGGATGAACCACCACTGGTCTTCATGTACAAGGATGGGCATACATGGGAGCAGTCAGGATGCCAACAGGCCACTGAGTATCTTGGTGTCGACATTCAACATAGAAAGATGCCGGTAGGGCATCACTTCATCCAACGCCTTGCCTGGTTTCAGCACTAACGGTACAAGTGCCTCACACAGAGTGTCTGGGAGGTGTCCGATTTGGTATGCCTCACTGTATACCTCTAGTAGTTTATCGGCCATCAGATCAGCATATTTATTATAGAATTCTGCCAGGCGGCCATCGCCCCCTGTGTTTTGACTGTTTTATGGTGTCTCAGAGATGCAAGGATCTCCTCCCTTGTCAAGTGCACTTCAAGCACGGCCCTCTCCTCCATTCCCAAGTAGGGAAGCTCCAACTCTGCCAGGAGGTCCGCTCCACTATTCCACCTCACCATCTCCCTCTGAGTATATACTCTCTTTAGATGGGTTTGCAGCACCTCGCTTATAACTGTTTGTGAGATGACTATTTGCCTCCAGAATTTCAAAATGGCAAAATGGGCTCTCAGCACTCTTGCTGCCTCAGCAATCATAGCAACATAGCTCCCGTCTTATCCCCCTCAACATGGAGTCTCTGTCTATGGGCTGTGTAAGTATATTATTCTAACTTGCGCCAGTCATTGAGAACTGTGCTTTAGGTGCGTCACCTTCCTCCAGTATCAGCGGTTGCGTCTTTTGTATGTCTAAAAATGTGGCCTTGGTCTGTTCTAAGTCACACACTAACTGTTGCCTTACTCTGTGTATAGTGTTCATGAATACTCCCCGAACCACCACTTTCATTGCATCCCAGTCATGAGCCTTGCTGCTTGAATTACCCCAGTTCTTCTGAAAGTAATGGTCAAGGGCCTCGCAGATCGTAGCTCCAAACGGTCGGTCCATCAGCGCCTCTGCTCACAGGCACCACAATGGCAATACAGGACGTATTCAACCCTGTGTTAGGGAGACCATCAGTGGGAAGTGGTCAGAAATGTATTTGGCCAAATATGTTACTTCGTGGGTCTGTACGACAAGGCCCATACCATATGTAAGAAGTCATTTTCTGGTGCTCCACAACGAGGGCACCTGTCCGATCGTGAAGGGTAGCTAGCGTGCAGGGTCTTAGGGGTAAGGTACAATTAGTGGACAAAGTTATACCGTATGAGTTTAAAGCATGCGTTTGAATTCACCGTGCACGTCCCCTCAAGTATCTTGCTCCAGTCATGTCTCCCAACCCTTCCGCCCATCTATTGTGTGCTTTTGGGGTTATTACCAGGGAATCTTCTCTCATCGTTCTATACAGGTGAGCTATAAGTCTCCGGTTCCCGGTCATATCTATTAGCCTGTTCAGTGTTTGTGAAGGTATGGGTACATCTGGGAAATAGGGCCAGATCTTGCAGGCTGTAGACAATATCTTGTTATATTGTAGGTATTGTCTAGTACCTAGTGCACATGAATTTACTGCGTTGTCTCGGGTAATAAACTGTCTCCCCAGGTATAAGTCACCCAACACATTGCATCCCCCCTCATTCCACTTCCGCATCGACATGATGTTAGCTATGTCCACAAATGGTTTATGCTTCCAGATTGGTATATACCGTGCATATGGGGCCCTTTGTGACAACTGTTCCCAGATTGGGCCCACTTGTCTAATTAGATATGGATTCATCTTCGGGATTCGTGCCCCACACATTTGAAGCTCCGGAAGTTGATAGTGGGTCACCCAACAACCTATTCTCCCAATTATCCTTCTTGTCGAACCAGCGGATCATGTGGTAGGCTGCCATGTAATACAGCTCCAGGTTAGGAAGTTTAATGCCCCCCCACCCCCCGGTCCCAGGTTTGTTTTTAACATGGGCAGCCATCTTCTCTTCCATTTTATAGACCATTATAAATCTATGATTAGACTATCCATTTCACTAAAGTATCATTGTGGGATCTCGTAAATCTCACTCTGCAAGGTGTAGAGGCACCTAAGCAGCACCACCATTTTTACTAGGGCTGTTATTTCGATCAGTGTAAGGGGGATATAAAGGCATTTAAGTGGGGTAAAGGCAACGGATAGATACAAGTTATACAATCATATAAAGCAGTTCAGGTTATATATTTCCATTTGTTGTCTTTAAGAAACAACACAATAAAGTGCACTTTAGTAAACATATACACATGACTAAACAATCTATATCTTTGTTTTGAAAAAGGATACTTTTATTCAAGGTATCTCATTGGTGAGGAAAATCTTTTTTGTGGAAAAGTTTAAGATGTATCAAATATATAGTTTTATGTACAATTATTAGTATTGATATTCTCGATCATCAATGATTCATATGTATAGCAAACTGATAATTAATCATAGGTCTGTGAAAAACATGTACATAATCATATTTCTATGAAGGACAGATACATACATATATAAATATGACAACAATTATACATAACAATACTATACTTAGGTTTAAAATGCAAGAAAAGGTGGGTAGACTATAAAACAATTCAAAGGCTGGCGGTAGATAAGAACACTACGCGCGTTTCGGCGTGTATGCCTTCGCCAGGAAAACCCGTCTCAACTTTGTCTTATGTAGATGCAGTGAACAGTAGTCTTAAATTTAAGATTGAAAGTCCTTTCTGCTCAGGGTCCAAGAACAAAACCTTTTTATCTGTATAATAGCTCAAAAAGGAGTTACTTCATATATATCGATGTTTATATTAACGTTGCTTCATTGGAGGGTGTAAATATAGGATTAGATCGATAAAGTCCTCTATATGTGAATAATGATGCATTATAGACAGTTTATCTCCAGCGTAAAAGTTTAATGGCAAGAGTGGTTCAGGGGTATGTCCAAGATTGAAGACAATTGAACTCATGATTTCAGTAAAGAAGGTTCAATACTGGAGTGTCTGGTCTGAGCTGCAAGGTAGTTCCCCAAGTCGATCGTGCAGTCGGCAAGGATACCACCTTGCTGCTAAGACCAGACACTCCGTTATTGAACCTTCTTTACTGAAATCATAAATTCCCCCTACAGCTAGCAAGTTTTATCGTTTACCATAGGGTCCCCTTTTTTCCAAACCATAAGGGGGAGACCTCTCCAGAACTGGACCGAGGCACGCAGCCTGGTTACCACCCTACCAATGTTCATGTTTGGGAATTGTTGTTTTTCAGTGGCTATCCTGATCCCCAGGTAGCCCATGCCCTCTGGACACCACAGCCGTACAAACTCCGTTAGCACCTAGGGGTGCACTGCCACCAGATCTCCAATTGGCAATAGATGGGATTTCTGGGCATTCACTGAGAGGCCAGGCGCCCCTACGAACTCTGACAGTGCCATCAACAATACCGCATTTGCCCCAGCTGGATCCCGCAAATATACCAGGGCATCACAGGCGTAGAGTTAGATTGTGTATATAGTGTCTCCCACCGTGATCCCCTAGGTGCAAGTCTGTGCTGCAGCAGTGCCACCAGTGGCTCCATCAATATTGCAAATAGCAGAAGCCACAGAGGGAAGCCCTGCCTCATGCCACCGTATAATGAAAAAGCCGCTGACACAAAGCCACCTATCCGGAATCTATAATAACTTAAGCCATGAAATGTACTTGGGTCCAAAACGTAATATTTTTTAAGACCTGCCAGATATATCCCCACGTGACTTAATCAAATGTCTGATTTATTTCAAGAAACATTAGCACGTGAGGGTATGTGGGGGCCTCCAGTATTTCAGGAGTGTGGAGGACTTGATACGGTCTTCGGAGATTATACTTGGTGCTTCTCTTGGGGATGAACCACCACTGGTCTTCATGTACAAGGATGGGCATACATGGGAGCAGTCAGGATGCCAACAGGCCACTGAGTATCTTGGTGTCGACATTCAACATAGAAAGATGCCGGTAGGGCATCACTTCATCCAACGCCTTGCCTGGTTTCAGCACTAACAGTACAAGTGCCTCACACAGAGTGTCTGGGAGGTGTCCGATTTGGTATGCCTCACTGTATACCTCTAGTAGTTTATCGGCCATCAGATCAGCATATTTATTATAGAATTCTGCCAGGCGGCCATCGCCCCCTGTGTTTTGACTGTTTTATGGTGTCTCAGAGATGCAAGGATCTCCTCCCTTGTCAAGTGCACTTCAAGCACGGCCCTCTCCTCCATTCCCAAGTAGGGAAGCTCCAACTCTGCCAGGAGGTCCGCTCCACTATTCCACCTCACCATCTCCCTCTGAGTATATACTCTCTTTAGATGGGTTTGCAGCACCTCGCTTATAACTGTTTGTGAGATGACTATTTGCCTCCAGAATTTCAAAATGGCAAAATGGGCTCTCAGCACTCTTGCTGCCTCAGCAATCATAGCAACATAGCTCCCGTCTTATCCCCCTCAACATGGAGTCTCTGTCTATGGGTGTGTAAGTATATTATTCTAACTTGCGCCAGTCATTGAGAACTGTGCTTTAGGTGCGTCACCTTCCTCCAGTATCAGCGGTTGCGTCTTTTGTATGTCTAAAAATGTGGCCTTGGTCTGTTCTAAGTCACACACTAACTGTTGCCTTACTCTGTGTATAGTGTTCATGAATACTCCCCGAACCACCACTTTCACTGCATCCCAGTCATGAGCCTTGCTGCTTGAATTACCCCAGTTCTTCTGAAAGTAATGGTCAAGGGCCTCGCAGATCGTAGCTACAAACGGTCGGTCCATCAGCGCCTCTGCTCACAGGCACCACAATGGCAATACAGGACGTATTCAACCCTGTGTTAGGGAGACCATCAGTGGGAAGTGGTCAGAAATGTATTTGGCCAAATATGTTACTTCGTGGGTCTGTACGACAAGGCCCAAACTCACGAGACAGTAATCTAGCATGCTATATGTACCCGCAACAGGTGTATAACAAGGGAATAATCTAGAGCTTGTGTGCCTTTCTCTCCACACGTCTAGTAGGCCAAAATTCTACATTAGTGCCTGAAACTGGGCAGTCATATGGGGCTCCGTATGTGCCTTTAGGGGTTCGCAGTCCAATGTTGCGTCTAATATGCAGCTGCAGTCACCAGCCAACTAGCCTTAGTAGTAAGGAACTGGCCTGCAGCCGTCACCATCTCAATGAAGAACTGTGACAGTCTGTGTTAGGTGCATATACATTTATAAGGCAGAGATCCCATTCATTCAGAACTCCTGTTAGAACCACAGATTGGCCCTCGGGATCCACCACATGTCTCTATGCTGAAATGGTACCCCAGGTGCCACCCAAATCAAGGCACCTCACGAGAACCCTGAATACGATGTAGCATATAATTGTCCCCTCCAGCATTTACGTAAATTGGAGAAACAGTCCCCCCAGACATGCGTCTCTTGCAAAAAGGCAACTGAAACATGGCATCTCTTGAGGTATGCATGTACTCTAAAACGTTTCTCCGGCTGGGCCAGTCCCCTGACATTCTATGTAAGGAATTTGAATGTCATCCCAGCCATCCCTACAGCTTGTTAAGGTCAGCCCAGTGTATGTACATTGCCACAGACACTGCCTTGTCACATCCTCCATCATCCATTCACATAAGCTGTCACATAACCCACTAAAATAAAACAAAAATATTCCCTCAATTCCCCGCCCCATGGGCAGTACCGCTAACCCGTCCTGCCTCACAACTAGAGACACTAGAACCTGCAGGTCCCGCCCCACACCCAACATCTTGCTCATATTAAATCAAAAGAAAAATCAAAAGAAGAAATAACTAATATGATATGCTAGGGATCTGTGTTTCATGACAGGTTTAGGGGGAAAATACACCTGCAATCCTGCCGCTGCCTAATGACCCCTGGTCCGTACATGTTGAAGATGTGCACCTTGTCCCATCCTGTTCAGAAGAATTAAATGAGACATAAACTGCGTTAACCACATTTGGACCCTCCCTTTGCATAATCAGGAACATGCCCATATTGGAAGAACGGAATGTATAAGAATTATCTAACCCCCCGGCAGCTTCTGCCATAAGAGTTTGGTGGTTACACTCCATGAGAAGGAGTTCAGTGACACTGTTCACCAGTGAGGTCCCCACAGGGGGTCCCGACAGGGCCATCATCTGGTGTCACACCTCCTTTGTACTTATTGTGCACCATAGGGGGGAAAAGTCATGGTAGGCCTCTGTCCATGCTATCTGTGCAGTATTTGGGGCCACTTCGTCTGTCCAGTCGAACCTTTTGTGTTGCTGACATGGCCTCAGTATCTCACAGCATTCAATCAGAGCACACCACTATGTGTCCCCGGTTTTGGAAGTGGTCTGTGTGCGTCTCTCAGTCTGCCTCCTCCTATGTGATGATTTTTGCTTCCCCTTCGTGGTCAGAGTTCCAGTTCTCCCCAAACTCTGGGAAGGAGCCTCCTGCAATGTGTCCACCCACTCCAAGGCAACAGATGCTTTGAAGAAGAAATGCACCTTTCCCCAGTAGACCACCTAGAGCTTTGCAGGTAACAACAGACTGTACCACAAGTTGAGGTATTGGTGCCTTTTTTTAACTGCCAGGAATGTTCGTCTCTGTTCCCGGACCTTTAGGGTGTAGTCTGGGAATATAGAAATTGGGTGGACTTCAATGTTTGCCGAGCCCTTCACTCGCACCTGTTGTAATATTGCATCCCTGTCTTTAGAATTGAACAGCCGGGCAAGCCAGCACTCTGTGTGCCTCTTCTAGCTTAAAAATCTTTGATAACTGTTGTGGATGCATGATTTTTCTAAGCCATTCTTCAAGATATAGTTCTGCAGATTGTCCCTCTGCTTTTTCAGGGAATCCTACGAAGCACAGGGTGTTTCGCTGTGATCGGCCCTCGACATCTTACACTCGATCTTCAAACCGGATGGACAACTTTTGGAGGGAGGATACTGTCTCTCGAAGGGTCACGATCTCAGATTGCAGGCGTGCCACATTCCCATCTGTGGTGGTTACACGGTCCGCAACACCTCGAAGATCCGCCCGAAGTAGATTGATGTCAATGGCCACCGAATCTATTTTAGTGACCAATTCCGTTTGTGTGCTCTGGATAGTCACTATTATGTCAGATAATGTGGGTTCTCTTACTTGAGCATCCACTGGAGGCTGTTCAGGAAGTCTTGTGTTCACCTCATATGTGTTCCCTGCCGATGTGACTGTATGGGTGTAGTTGTCTATATTGTTTGATTGTGTCAGTTTGGCATCTTTATCCTTTCCCATGTTGCATGGTTCGGAGAATGTCATGCCCCAAAGTTTGATCAGGACCTGTTTGTGATTGGCCAGACCCTCCTTTGAGGCACCACAGCACATGCGGCCCACAGCAATCTGTAGGTATGAAGATTGTAACAGGACAACAGGTAAGCGGTTAAGAGAGACGGGGCATCAATGACCCTGCATTCCTTCACTATAAGCAAGCCCAAGGAAGAGCATTCCCGCAGTTGAGGGTGTTCATGCCATGGTGAGTTCATACACTTTAATTGCAGATTGGCACAATCTTCTGCTTTCATGTTGTGGATTATTGTAGCTCTACAAGGCCCAGAGCATGTGTCCAGATATCATGGTCGCCAGTACCGGGTCCAGGATGGGGTGGACGGCCACAGTCTCACCCAGCAACTTATCTATTGCCACAGGCAGTCAAACAATGCAAGGGCAGTGCCCCTCCCTATCTCACAGCCACGCTGTGGCCACCCCTGCTGTCCATAATCCTCATCAACTGCAAATGGGCGCACCCACACTGGAGGGAAGTCATCAGGGTCTTGTGTACTTTACCATGTCCTTGTCCTCAGCTTATTGCATACCGGAGCAGCCTCCACGGAGGATAGTAGCGTGGGCTTCACAGGCTGCGAGGTGTTGCTGCAGTCCTCAGGGGTAGGCCAGGGCCCCGCCGGGCATCGAGCACTGTCACAGTCCTCTCGGGGCACATTGGCGCAGGTGGCTTCCCGGGGTACGCTGCAGAGTTGGTATGCTGTCCTCTGGATCTCTTAGGTGGAACAGCCAGGTCGGGGCAGTATTGAGACAATCACCTGAGGGCAGGATAAGCCGTCACTCACCCTTGATAGACATACAGGGCAACGGGCAATTCCGGCAATGGAGGCGAGGCCCTTAAGGTCCCTCGTAGGCCATCCAGGCAGCTCCCACTTCAGCTGCTTGATCCCCTCCACACAGGGGTTAGCCCTCAGGTCAGGCCAGGACACATGTAACTCTAACGGGCCCATTCCTGCTTCTTGCCGCAGAAGTTAGTCCGGGGGCAAGTTTCAGCGCACCCAGTGCACCACAGCTGTAGTCGGGGGGTCTGATCACTTTGGATGTTCAGTGCACAGCAGGGTTTTTACGGATTTATAGGGTATTCAGTGGAGCCTCACTACAGCGTGCCCGCCATCTTGACCGTTTGCAACATTATAAATTCTGCCCATCAACATAGAACAAGACGAATTTGGAGATGTTAACTCGCCAAAACATTGCTGATGCTTCATTGAACACTGAATTTCCAATTATTTCAAGTGGAATGATTGTCAATGAGGAGTTGGTGTCTCCAGATATATATTCAAAAGGTACGGGTTATATTGTTCAAGAGCTTAACAGCAAATTGAAGGAAGCTGAACTTTGTGCTGTGCCACATGTGGAGTGGGCTTTTCGAAATGGTTCCAATCGAGTCATTGTACTGTCAAATGACACCGATGTTGTTATTGTGCTACTTAGATTTGTTTGCAATGTTCATAAGTCAAGGACTGTCAGGGTTATGGACCATTCGAGAAAAGACACTTAATCCCACTTCATATTCTGTACAAGAAACTTGACCCAGAGATGCCCAGAGTTCTTATCCTAAGCAAACACAAGGAGATGATGGACAAAGAGCTGAAACTTTTCAGACAATCACCCCCAGTCACAGATCTGGGTTGAATCCATCATCGTTCTTTAGCTCAATTTGCCACACCAGGTGAGACACAGCTTTATGCAAATCAGTCTTGACCCTGTGCCTCATGGGAACAGTCCAGCCCGAACTGCCAAGCCATGTCTCCCTGGACCAGAAACAAGCATCCTGGGCCTGGTTTCGGAGTAACACCCCTCATCAGCCAGGCTAGCTTGAATCCAGTGGCAAAGTGAGAAAGGGACCCACGTCTGGGCATACCCTGCTGACTTAGGGCAAAGAAAAGCAAACACAAGGAGATCATGGAAGGAGCGCTGAAACTTTTCAGACACCCACCACTAGTGAAGTTTCTAAATGGATTTGTTGAGAAAGAAGAAGAATGTGACTTTAAAGACGTAGAAAAATACTTTGTGCATGTGTGGAAAACGAGTTCTGACTGCCACACAGTCTTCGGTACAGTGAGTTCAATAGATCAGTCCCGCTAAGTGACCTTCCACCGGTGTCATATTTTCTGCATGGACACATTAAAAGAGTGTTCTACTTGATCAGAAGACGTGTAAATGTTTTAGATCATACATATTTAGAGAAAGATCTGTGTGAATTTGCTTGGGAAGATATTTATTGGTTGCTAAAACCTACAAAGTTTACACAGCCTCTACCCACAGAACGTACACATACTTGTCTTGGAAAAATGTGCGACAGAAAAGCTGTCCCTGTCGATATGCTCTTCTCAAGTGTTCAACATTGTGCAAATGTTGCCGAAACAAATAAAGTGAACTATGAAATGTGTCTAAAACAGGAGTGATAAACTTTTTTTTTCATATTCAGATCATAAACATTGTTTGGTGTATATATAAAAGGATTACAAACCATTATTATTTGTTTTATTTCAATATATGTCTCTTCTTTCTCTATTATAGCTGCCATTTTGGAAAATGGCGGAAGGGTTGCTCTGAGGAGTTATTTTCTGTCTCCATAAGACTACTTGTCCCCCAAAAACACCAAAATTAAGTATAACTGTCTCATAGTTTCTGAAATATTAACACATCCCCCATTTTTAAAAATGTTGCTTAGAACATTTCGGCCTGGATCAGCAATGTCTACTGAAGCTAAATTACTGAATCAAAAAAAGCAAATCAAAAATAAAAAAGGTATATCAGGTTGGCGGGATTATCCACTAGCATAGAAATGAATGAGGAAATAAGAATTGGATGGGGAGGGTCTAAGAACAATCCAAATCTCTACCCTTACAATTTCCACCTCTATAGTTCATTTGTTCTCTTTTCTCTTTGTAGAGTGGATAGAATGGTGGGAGAGAGGGTGGAATTAACAAAGCTGCTCCCTCACTCTCGCCTACCCTCCTTCCGCCACAGCTTCCGAAAATGTGGATTTGGCTGGTGGTCATGGCAGGGGGGTAGTTGGAGGCAGTAATAACTGCCCTTCGCTCCTTCTGTTGCCCCACCCACTGGCCCATTCCTGGGGAAGGTCCTTGGAGGAGCTAGGAAATCCCACCTTATCCTTCCAATATGTGTGTGGCATCACAAGTGACTCTAAACTTCAATGAGCTACCCCGTATATTAGCACTTGACTGCCTCATTTTGGATTTCACCCCGAAAGCAAAGGCCAACCACAGACTTCCTCCCACCCCTCCCTCCACAAACGTGGTTGTTCCGCATCATGGGCATAAAACAAATGCAAAAATGGGCACTGGTTGGGAGGGCTATTGACCTATTGTCATATATATCTCATAAGAACGTCATAGGGATACCATATAATGACGTTTCTATATATTAGGGCACCAAAGGATTAATTGGACTGCAAATGTTTCATAAAAATTATAAACAAATTAATACTTGTTCCCAGCTGAAGTATTAGCTCTGATACTGCCTAAAAGACGGGCTAACAAATAAAAACCAGCTAAAATATACATGAGTATCAGTAACTTTAAAATGTCTTTACCAAAGTGTTACTTTTATCTGTATCTTGGTTCCAGCACTGTTCTCACGCATCTTTCCATTCAGTAATGCCAATGTTTGGGTGAGTGTCGAATGCTTTTACTGCTGATGTCCATATGGTTCTCTTAGTTTTACTGTTCTTGAGGATTTGTTTGCAGTGTAAAAGCTGTAATAGCTGATCTGGAAAAGGTTGTCCTCCTGGCTGCTTTATAATGCAATGTAATGTATATGTTGTAATATGTCCAGTTGGACTGGAGTCAGGGCCTTACCAGTAGGGGCCTGCAAAGCTATGGGTTTTTTCGCAACCCAACTGGGCAACTTTGTAAAGGTTGCAAAGATTTTCTCTTCCCAATTATGGCTTGAAAATCACACATTTTGCACAATTTATTTATTCAAATCTACTTGTTTGATACAATTATACTGCACAAGATATACTTTGCATAACACAGTGCTCAGAGCATTACCACTGTGCATAGAAGAAGCTTTGGAAGTGGTAGGCTTGCAGAGAAATAAGCCGAATTTGTTTTCGATTCTTTCTGGGACATGTTAGGGGCAAACTGTTCTCATTAATAGCAAATATGACCTCGCGAAACTTCATCAAAACATTTCTCAAGGTATGGTATATCAGGAAACTTGACAACCTTTGAGAAAGAAAAAAAGTGGAAACTATGCAAGACTTCAGATTGTGAAAGGCCGAGCTGTGTCTATTACAGGGTAAAATCATCTCTGGTTTCATCAGAGTTGCTTTCTAAAGTAAACAAGTTCTGTTGACGTGCACATCCTGTAATTTTACTCATACTGTTGTGCAGCTGTACCCAAGATCCCCTTTGTTTACTTATTTGTAAAGCTAAACAGGGGCGAGTCACAATAGGAGCTTTTCACATTGGAGTTGTAGATCAACAACTAAGGCCCCTATCAAAGTAATGCCACAAATTCACAACCGCCCTGGTACAAACTGCACACCAGGTAAATAAACGCCTCTTATTGATAGGGTGTGTAAGTTGTGTCCAATTCTCATTTACCTATATCACTTATCAGGCCAATATGCTATAGGTTTGGCCTGATTAAATTCAGTTAAACAAAAACCTATAGCGTGCACAATTTGTTTCATGTTGTGATAATGAGCCAACTGTGTAGAACGTATTTTCAGATTCAGTATTTGAAAAACAATCCCACTCATACATGTATTTACACTGAGCAAAATGCCAAATGGCCCCTTTATGCATGGATTTACACTACCAGGTCATTTACTCTAGTATTGTCAGGATAATGGTGGTACTATAGGTACATTCTAGTTGGTTGCAACCCAGAGTGTCCAGAAACATAAATTTGGCCTATAATGAATGTCATTGCTAATCAATCAATCAGCCAAAGTACACTATTAGTTTGAAAGGTAATACCGAGAAATCACCAGAAGTGAAAGCGTGTGCTTTAATTTTAGAGACAACACTTCTTAAGGATATTTTGAGTTAATTCAGCACTTCAAGGGAAGGGCTTGTTGTGCTTAACACCTTTTGGTATCTCTGTTCCACTAGGTCCTCACGAGTAACTATTTTGTAGGTAATGTTTGAAGCCCGAGGCAAAGTTTAATTCAAAGAAGCAACTGAGTTAGCTGAATGAATGTTAGTTTTAGCTAAACTGTAATACTGCAGACCCTATGAAAATGGGGTTTGGAATACTGCACTGGTATCACTGTTGCTGAAATTACCAACATGTATCATGGGTATCAGTAATTTAAGGAGCCCAAATTACTGATTCACTGCCTCCATAGACCCCAAGGAAAAAGAGGTGGTTTAGCCATGATTTCCAGGAACAAGTTTTTGTGTAGAGTAGTCAGGGGCCCTATTTTGGATGCTGAAAGTGGCCTCTTTCATATACAGCTGTCTCCGAATTTCTCTTTAACTGGATTGTTAGTCTATCGCCCCCCTGGGTTGATTAAACAATTTTCCAGCTCTATTTTGGACCACGTCCCCGTCCTAGCGGCATCCTCCCCTAACTTTGTATTATTGGGGGATTTTAATCTTCACTTTGACCTGCAGGAGGATAAGAGTGCAAATGACCTCAGATCTGAACTTAGAATATCTAACCTTAACTTACACAACCTGGAACCTACGCACGTGAAGGGCCACCTGCTGGATTGTGTGTTTTCTAACATTGCGCACCTTCAAATAGGTTCCCCCTTTCCCTTGCCTTGGTCGGATAATTTCCTGGTGGCAGGGGAGCTTAATGTCAGCTTGGACCCTTTTCTCTCTCACCATCAGAAGACACCCCCTATTTATAAGAGAATTTGGTCACAACTCCCTATTGACAGCCTCTCACGTTCTCTCGCCGAGTCCACTCCCCCCCCCGGTCTCGGTCCTCTGGAAGCTGACACTGCTTTTCATGACTGGCTTTGTCAAGCTTTAGATGCAGTTCTGCCTGCCAAAAAATTTACCAATAAAAGCAACAGCCACAGGTCGTCCTGGTATACCCCAGAGTTGGGGATGATGAGAAAGAAATGCAAAAGGCTTGAACGGGAATGGCGGAAGGACTGGGCCGTTAATAGTAAAGATAAGTACCGTGAAGCCATGAGATCTTACAAAGCGGCACGTAAATCAACTAAGGCCACCCATTTTGAGGATAGAATAAATAAGGCAGGCAATTCTTCAAAGGAAACCTATAAGATTCTCAAAGAGCTTATCACGGTTCCCACCCCTTCGACCTCTCAAGTGGTGAATTCTAATAAATGTAACCAGCTGGCTCAGTTTTTTGACTCCAAAATACGGAACATCTTAGATAGTCTTCCCCCCAGTTCAGGAAACATGGCCATAACAGTCCCCGAGGGGGTTCCAGTTGGGAAGGGATTAGATATAATCTCTCCCATTTCAAGGGAGGATTTCTGTAAGGAGCTTTCGGCTCTGAAGAGTGGCTCCCCGTTGGACCCCATGCCCATCCGGATCCTCAAACAATTTGCGGATCTCATTGCTGGTCCTGCAACTGATCTTCTGAATGCCTCCTTCACCTATGGCATAGTTCCACCTAGCTGGAAGCAGGCCACTGTCAAGGCTCTTTTGAAAAAGCCCGACCTTGACCCTGCTGATCTGGAAAATTACCGTCCCATCTCGCTTCTGCCTGGCCTGAATAAGATCGCTGAGAAGTTTGTCAACCGCCAGCTCTCCGGTTTCCTAGAAGCTAATAACTTACTAGGTCAGACGCAGACTGGCTTTCGACCAGGCCAGGGAACCGACTCGGCTTTGATAGCAATGGTCGAAGAAGGCAGATGCATCTTAGATTCAGGAGGATCCGCTGCAATGGTCCTCCTGGATCTAAGCGCTGCTTTCGACACGGTGGACCATAATATCTTGATCCACCGTCTGGGAAAGATGGGAATAGGAGGGTCGGCCCTCCAGTGGCTTCAGTCATATCTGAGTGATCGTTCCTATCAGGTCTGCGATAGCGATTTTAGATCTTTGCCTACCCCCCTCCTGTGTGGAGTCCCGCAGGGCTCTTCACTGAGCCCGACGCTTTTTAACGTCTACATGGCCCCACTGGAGGAGGTGGTGGCCCCTTTCGGTTTGACAATGGCAACCTACGCAGACGACACTCAACTGATTGTTTCTTTGTCCCTGTCGGAAAGCCAGGGGGCGAAGTTTGCGGCTTGCCTTAGCAACATCATGGCATGGATGTCGGACTCCCGGCTAAAACTGAATGGGACGAAAACGGAGCTAATGCTCCTTGGCAATCTATGCTCATCACTGCCCAAATGTATGTGGCCGGCTAGTCTGGGCGTCCCCCCAGCCCCTAAGGGCGCCATAAAAAGTCTTGGGGTATGGCTGGAACCTGAGCTATCTATGATCACACAAGCCAAACGAGTAGCAGGGACGTGTTATGGGCTGCTCCGGTCAGCCCGTAAAGTCCTGGCGCTTCTCCCTGATAATTCCAGGAGACTATTGGTCCAGGGATTGGTGCTCTCCAGGCTTGATTATAGCAATGCCCTTTTCCTGGCGGCACCTGAATCCGCACTGAATGTTCTCCAAAGAGCACAGAATGCAGCTGCACGGATGCTCACTGGTACTGCCAAAAGCTCTTCAGCTCGGCCTGCCTTGAAGGCCTTGCACTGGCTACCTATTAGAGCCCGCATTAAATTTAAATCTCTCTGCATAGTGTTCAAAGCCCTACAAGGATCGGGTCCCCCCATTCTAAGAGATTTGGTCCACTCTTACAAACCTACGCGAGCCCTTCGTTCTGAAGATGGTAATCTAGTAATGATACCCAGGGCAAAAAAGGCGAAATCGGGTGGACGTCGGTTTTCCATTAATGCAGGTCAACTATGGAATGCTCTACCGATGGCTTTGCGTAAAGAACCCAACTTGGCAAAATTCCGCAAAGCATTGAAGACCTATCTTTTTCCTCTGTAGGTCTCTCCCTGCATCTTGGGGTAGCGGCTCAGTACATTGTTAGCGCTGGGACGCTCAAGGGCAGCCATGCGCTTTAGAAATCTCTTTTCATTTCATTTCATTTCATTTCAAAATACTGCTGTATTATGTGCTTACCCATAATGGTCTCCTGAGAAATTGGAATCACCATGCCGAATCCGCGCTAGTTGCATATTTTAGGGTTTCGCTAGTGAAATGACTGGGTGGGGAAAATGTGTACCGGAAACCTTGTTTTGGGACTCCCACCTCAATATGAAGGTACACATTATGTATAGATGCATTTTCATCACTCTCAGTTCTAAAGAAGATATTCTTGCTTTTGCAAAGGGGCATGTCTTGCACAAATTAGATGAACCCCAGAAGCCCGGCTCACTGTCCCGTGAAGGAAGATATGCAGGGTGACAGTTCTTGCTATGAAGTTAGAGAAAGTAGACCAACCTGAAGTGGTCCATTGGATTTGCAAATGTATCATGGACCTCAAGCAAGGAAATGGTTTGCCTTTCACAAAGGTTGTAAACTCCAGCAACAATTAAAGTGCAGTCAGCTTCTTGCACTTGTGTGAACCATGCCCACTTCAGCTGCACTTGCTACGCTAACGATAGCTACAAATTCACTCTACCCAGTAAACAGGGACTAGGAAAATCTCCAAGCCCCACAGTGCAGTCAGGGGCTTCACACCTCAAGCCACTATCCCACTAGATTAAACGATCTGCTATTTGTTGATGCATATTGGAGTACCCAATATTTACAGACTTTGGACCTAATTTGCAAAACGTTTTCCTATTAGGAGGTGGGAGAATAGAAAGTTTGTCTGAAGTGTTTGGGTCCTATCAATGTAAAGAATGGCAGCCGTCACCCACAGCTCCTCTTCACAGCAACTTCACGTGGTATTGGTGAGGGCTACAATCTTTGTGAGAGAAGAGATGATGAGGTATTAGAAAATATGGAGAGAACTCTCCATAAGTGTGGGAGTGGGTTTGTAAAAATTGGTGATGGGTGCAGATGGCAGCCCTATTGTTGAAACTGCCTCCTAGTAGACGCTACAGATGTTTATTCTTGTCTACATTAGGTAGGGGTGAAAAATTGGTTTCAATGTGACCCTATACACAAGATCAACATGTGTCTGCCTGAGTCAGACCATCGAGAAAGAGGTGTGGAGGCACTCATCCAACCAAAATCTATAATATAACAAGGAAATAATAAGAAAACTATACAACCAGTGATAGCTGAGTTTATGTGGTGTTTGTCCAGAGATAAAAGACACACGATTTACATGATAAGACATATATCTGTAGTAGAGGGTAGATAGTGCAGTCATACAACCATGGGAAATTGACTTCGAAGTGTACCACTCAGTGAAAGTGATGCACACACAGACACACACACACACACACACACACACACACACCACACAATCACACACACACAGAATTCATCAAAGGAAAATTAGTGGGGTTGGCTTGCCTACTTTGCGTTGGGGTCAAACCTCAACCCTGCTTTGTGTACAAAGCATGAGCAAACCTAAGGGACACCCACAGGCAGGGATAAAGTAAGAAAACATGTATGTCAAGGATCCAAATATAGTAGTAGATAGCTGTCATTATAATCAGAACATAGTATAGCTACACTCAAAGCCCATTCTGGGAAGTCAATGTTATTGTATAATGAATAAATGGCTTTCAGGTAACATTGAATTGCGAGAGAAAAAAAAGTCCAATACTGATAAATAAAATTGAGCTAGTTAGCTACTAAGAGGTACACAACAGTGCGAGCCCAAAGAGGAGCTTTGCCAACTACTGTTTAGCTGATAGGTAGGAATGAGTTACTTATCTTCTAAAAGAAGACTTCAATGAGATCCAAATGAGGACCAATGCTGTCTACTAAATGAGATCAGGGATATGCCTACCTTAGTTGTTCATGCCCTTGGGCCACGGTGCCATCTGAGAAAGTGAGGAGACCCTCCATAGGGGCCCTTGTGGTCATTAGGAGGAGAGATTGATAGATCTGTCAGCAATAGGGTGGCCTTCCCCCAAATATTTCGACTGACCCCTCCATTTTTGCTGATCTCATTTTGTTGGCTGTAGGACTCTACTACTAACTGCTAACCAGTGGAAAGGTGCGTATGCTCACTCCTTTAAGCATGGTCAAATTGACTTACACCCAATTGACACATTTATTTTACTGGTAAGTCCCTAATATAGTGGTACTATAGATACCCAGGGCTTGTAAAATCAATGCTACTATTGCAACACTGATTGTGCCACCCACTTAAGTAGCCCTTTTAAAAATGCCTCAGGCCTGCCATTGCAGTATGTGTGTGCAGTTTTAAACTGCCATTTTGACCCAGCAAAATAAGTCTTTTTGCCAGAGCTAAACCTCCCTTTATAATATGTCAGCACTAGGGTAGGCCCTAAACAGCCAACAGGGCAGGGTGCAGTCTATTTACAAATTTGGACATGTACTTTTAATTCTTACATGTCCTGCTAGTGAAAATCTCTTACATTTTATTTTCACTACTGCAAGGCCTACTTCTCCCTTGAGTTAACATTGGGTTACCTTCTTACATTTAATAAGTGTTAACTTTCAATTGGGAGCAAGTAGGGATATTGAGTTTGGTGTCTAAAGATTGTAATTTAAAACCCTCTTTAATGGTAAATTTGAATATTAAGTCACAATTCTGAAAATGCCACTTTTAGAATGTTTACATTTTGCAGCATGTATCTTGTGTCACATGACTAGGTATAGCTGGCAGTTGATCTTTGTGTAATGCTCTCAGGCAGGGAGACAAAGGGGAATAGGTGTTGGCAGGATGGGCCATCTCTGACTTGATAGGGGGGCCAGAACGTTTACCTACCACACTTGCACAACATAAAGCCTCTTCTTGAGCACACTCACAAATAGTTTGACACTATTCTTTTATGCCTCTAGAACATCTGGGGCCAGGGAAGGTAGGCCAGATATTCCAAACACCTTCAGAGGTGGAAACCTCCTGAACTTTCTCCTACTTCAAAATTGGAACCAAGTATAAGTATTGGACCCTTAGACCCAACTCTTCAGTACACCCATGGACCTGTGGATACTACAGAAGACCTGCTATGCTGCTGTGATGTCAGAAGTACTGCTAGCCTGCTGCCCTGCTTCTCTGCTACTCTGCTTGCTGATAAGAAAGACTGGACCTGCACCCTTTATCCCAGGCTGAAGTGAATCCATAGGTCAGCTCCTGTTCTGAGCTACAGGGACATCCCAAGCTCCAGAGACCCCCATGCATCTGTCCAGCTGTTCTGCTACCTGGATCTGCACATGGACCCACAATTAGACTTTCCCAAGCCCTGTTGGCTTCTACTAGAGTGAGTTCATGATCCCCAAGAGATACCCCACAGGTCTTGTACCCTTGGTATGTAATCAGTTGAGTTCCCTCTTCAAGAAAAGGAGAAATCATGATGTTTTGGTCTCTTAGCAAATGCGAACATGCCTATTCACATAAAGATGTTGCCATCTGTGCAGCCTGCCAAAGCGAAGCTCGGGTAAACCCAACTCTTTGTGCCACATTGAACACCAGTGATACAATGCAAGATCCGCACTTCGAGCTACAGCATTGACAGCCCGTTGTGTCCACCTGTATTAATCTCCATAATTAACCATCCATGATACCTGACATGGTCTTTGAGCTAGAGTGATGGCCAATCGCAATGCCCGGTCTGCTCACACTATATTAACCACCATCCGCAACACTCTCCCTGCTCCTGGTGACCCCCTCTACCATGAATTCAACTCTTCATGCTGGACTTTTGAAGGTAACTCTTTCAGTGGGACTAACCTGGTCCTGTATCAGCCCACCTTCCATTGTGGTTGCCCTTAACTTGTACTTTCACCCAGTCTGGCATGACCAGATTACCATGAGTGGCACTGTGTGCCTTTTGGCACCATGCTTACCTAAATCTTGAACTTTCTAGTGGTCATCCCTATATATTTTACCTTACGAGGGTTGCAACCACACCAACACCATTGGTGGTGTTGGTGTGAGGAGGGGCCTGATGATGAAGCATGCCACCTCAGTGTGGGTGATAGCTACCTTCCTTTAAATTGATAGGACTTAAGCCAGACTTTCTATTCTACCGCCATTTGGTCATGGGTACTCAATGTTTTTTATCGTTATGATTAGAAGGCTGTGCTCCTTGGTCATTCAGTACTCAAAATCCCCTCTGTGTTGGGAATATAATAGGACGTGCCAAGAACAACTCATTGTTATAGTCGCCACATTTTATCATCCTCATAATTTGCACTACAGCGGAGTTGGAGCATGCTGTAGAGGTTTCTGTGCAAAATCAATTAATAGATATTTGCTAAAAAGCAGTCAGCTCCAGATATGCTTCACTGTAAATCTTTGTGATTACTGACTATATGGCATCTTGAAGGTGATTGTGTGATAATGGGCTCCACAGTGATTTGCTCAGTGTGTCTTCGTGGTATTCGCCGTTTCACTGGGTTTGTTCCAGTGCCATTTTTGTGAATAACTCATCGGATGAGTGTTGTAATTCTGAGATGCCCAAGCCCTCATTTAACTAACCCTGGGATCTTATTATCTCAAGAAATGGACAGGTTAGGCTTTGGCTTCTTTCTGAGGAGTGTTTCTCTCTCAACCCAATTTTCAATTACAGAGGCTCCCTTGTCATTTAAAAAACAAAAATGTCAACATAAACAATAAACACATTCAACACAAATCACAAGGATCATATAGAAATATTTTGTGACAGCTTAAAAGTTACGTTATAGGGCCAGATTCTGTTATCCTAATCACTGTTCCCATTTGCAGGGGAAGTGCAGAGAAAATGCAGAGTGTACAGATGGATAACTGTGAACAACAAGGATGTTTGAGAAACAGCTGAAAAACCTGTCCACTGTTATGAACAGACTTTTGTCCAATTGTGGCATATTATAGAAATCAATAAACATGGACTCATAGAGGCAGTCTTCTGCTTCAGGATCAAACTTTCTCAGATGACAATAGTGAATAACAAGCTTCTTTCTACCATACATCGTCACAATGTATTTTAAAAAGCCTGTTCAGGACAGTGGATGGTTTGGCACCAAGCTTGGTATTTGAAGCATATTGTGAAATCATTCACTAAATGACCCTTTACCATACCTGTTGAGTGTGAGTTAATGTTCTATTTATACCCATTCAGTTTCTTTTACTAATCCCCTGGTGTCTTGTAAATGGAACAGAATTTACTTTGCTTGCATACTTGTCTGACTGGCTTGAATCCAAAATGTCAAGATGGCCTGTCAGATTATTGGCTGGATATAGACTCAATTTGGCAGGAGCTCAAAATTAAACTTTACTTGCACTCTAATCTCCTAATTGCATAGCCACTATGAAAGGAGCAGAGGTATTCAACTTAGAAATAAAGAGCATAAAGCAGCATAAAGCAGATTGTTCACATTTTGCTTTACATTAGGCACTTCAAGTAATATTGGGCTGCACCATGGGTGAGATTCCATACATTTGGCACTGGAACAAAAAGAGAAGCATTTCTTTAGCTTTTTCACTGTCACACAAAATAGGATATCTCGATCTTCCCTCATAAGATGGGTACATAATGCAAACACAAGAACTCATGATTAAATTGTTTTACAAAATCTTTTTAAAAAATGCATTGGATGATTGATGAAATAGATCCAATCAGGGGAATGAATCAAAATAATAAAAAATAAAAAATAAGAGATAATAGTAAGAGGTGTACTCAATACTCGGATTATAATAAAAATATTTTTATATATTAATGTAAGTGTACAGTCTTTGAAAGCCAATGGTATTTTTAAATCAAATTCACTAGTAGTTTTTTTATTGTTTTTTTTTTTTTTTAAATAGAAAAATGAAAAGTTGAATACAATTTCCTTGCAGGTTTACATAGACATCTGTTGCACAGTATTTCCATGAGCGTTTCTGAAAATATGCCTTGCATCATTGAGAACAACCACTCAACCTCATCCCAATGACTCTATTCCAATACTACATGTAATACACTTTTCGAAATTGTTTCGGTCTCCTTGTGGATCAAAACCATGAGGCCATCTTCATGACAGAAGAAATTGAATAGGGCCCTTAGGTCTGATCAAACAGATGAAAATTTCATGGACATAGGTTGTGGGCACAAATCCCAAAACTTTTTAGATGGGCAAAGTATGACACTAAATCAAATAGAAAAGACAATCACCATGGTGACATTTGCTGAGCAATAAAAAAACGATATTTGCTATGTTATGCTGTTTTTTTTGCAAGATAAGATAAGAAATGGAGCAAAAAGAGTTTTCGGCAATTCTAAAAATGTAAAGCTGAAACTAAGATACAGGCAAAATCATTTTGCTCCTTTTCTTGTTGAGAAAACAGCTTAAGTTTGATGCATTATTTTAAGAAAGATTATTCAAGGATTATGATTTGCTTAGTTAATAATGCTATCACACATTTAAAACTGATTGACTACCAATTACACATCACCATGTTTTGCAGTTGTTTTTCAATATGTTTTCTCCATTATTACACAGGTGGAAACACGCTCATTTCGAATGCACTGGAGTAATATCAGTGTGTTTCTTCTTCTGTTTCTGAACCAGCAAAATGGTTCATCTGCAGTAGTTTTGCACCAGTGCAAAGTTTACACAGGCCCTCAATCATTAGACATGATTTGTGCCTGCCAAAGACCTGGCCCTTCTCTTCTACTAGAAATGCCTCAAAATTAAAAATAAAAATAAAAAACGTAACTGTTGCTTCATGCATCAAGTCGTTTGCTCAACAATGTTAGGCAGAGATAAGGGCAGTAATGACTTGTGAACAATGCATTATAGTTCAAATGTGTTGGTAACTTAAACACCAGTCTGGTATGTGCTGTCTGGGTGAGTGGTGCTTGTTTCAGTAATCTGCTAGTGTGAAAACTTGCCGTTTGCTTTGACAAGAAGGTATGCTAATAATGCCTGGGAAACATGCCTGACTCTACTCACAGAGCCAAGTTTAACTTTGGTAGAATAACATTCCATGTTGACCTTTAGTCGGTTACCAGCTTCCATTTTGCGGGTCGGTTTGTTTGCATGACGGTAACACTGTTTTGCAGAAACAAGTCTCCTTTTGCTAAATTTGAGAAATGTTGCATTAGAACACAATAATCATTCCAAGGAAGAAAAAAGGCAGTCTATTTGAAAAAAGTTGGCAACGGGAAAACGAATGTAATGTCAATCGTGGTTAAGCTGACATGTCACACAACATTATCTTGCATCAGAGTGTATCCGAGCGTTTGTTTGACATGAGTCAGTGGAACGGGGATCTATGCGCGCCGAGACCTGTCCATCATGTGTCAATGAGCGTAGCTGCAGTACTAGCTTTATGCATTCGTTTTCCTGAAAGTTCAACTATTTGTGTGTGTAGTGCGGCGCCTTGATCAGTCTCTCTGATTGTAATTAACCATTTCAAAAGGGGGCAAGGGATGTTTTTATGGGTGCAGAACAGAACGTGGAATTCCAGATATTTCTGCCTCCAAGAATTAGAATGCATCTTACCCTTAAAAAAGACTTCCTACTAGATAGATGTTTAGGGCTATAGATAAGTAGGCTAAAATCTGAGTTCATACTGCTGGGTGAATAGTTGGACATGCCACATCGATGCTGTGTTGTATATAAGCTTTATATGGCGCTTTCATACTGCTGGCGCGGCCCGGGGATCTGTACAGCACGCGTCTGATTTGCGGTACCCTCGCTCTAATGTGCATGGTTGGGAAAGAGGAGGCCTACAATAGGTGAATTTACACCTATAAATTGATTTACCCGTGTACACTTATTACCCACAAATGCCATGCAATTCTGCATTGTGAAATTCCGCTCGAGGGGCAGGGACCAGGTGTTGCACTGAAGGAGTGCCCTGAAATGTAAGGGCACACCCACCAAGGGTTTGTGGATATTCACAAACATGTTTCAGACCCATTCCCACTCTACTGATGGTTAAAGATGTAATGCTAGCAAAGGCAAGAGTAAATCTCTGTCAAGGGTGGGGATGGGCTTGTAACATTCCCGAAATTGGGGAGAAGTAGCATACCTGAAAAGGAGTTTCTTGACACCAAATAATATTTTTCGTGTGGTGAGTAGGCAATAAAAATAGTGCAATTGCGCAAAGGCAAATGCGAAAAGGCATGTATCAATGCACACTATATACAACTAGACATGAAGAAAGCAATTTGTAGACTTCAAAGTAGAAATTGACAAATATTTTTCCGAAGTACACCTGAATACCTGTCCCATCCATCTTGTAATGTTTTTCTAAACTCAGTACATTTATCAATCTGGATCAATGCATGACCGTAAACATGTGTTTATGTGTACAGCTATTCAGTCATTTCAATAAATATAGAACACTTTCCACTACCTGAGTGAGAGATGTAATGCCTGTAAGGCTGCACTAGGAAAACACGCAATGCACCGTCGCTCTGCCACAGGAGCCCAGCATTGTTACCTTTCTCCAGCAGAGCCTTCTAAGTAAAGTGGCAGCTCAGAGAACATGTATGCTTACTTGAAGGGAAATGTATATAGTGCAAAACAAGCTGGGAAGCAGTGTATTGTGGAACAAAAGGATGAGAGGCTCAGTACATCTAGAACATTCACAAAAAAGGGAGAACTCTAATGGATGAGGTGGTGGTATTTGGTAAAGAAAAGTTCTTTCAGTTTCTTTCGCAATTGCTGGGAAGCAGAAGTATTTCTGATATCAGTAGGGATGTTGTTCCAGATCCTGAGTGCAATCCTGAGAAAGACTGTACTTTGGCCTTTTTTTCCGACATTTCCAAGATTCCAGTCTGGTAATGTCTTGGCTTGCAGTATTGTCCTCTCTATGTGGCTAGTAATCTCATAGATTTCACTGAGTCACTTTTCAGGGGCGTTCCTACGACGGAACGCCCCCCTTGAGTAGCAACGCCCACATGAAACCTGACGCAGGTTTCATGTGGCGCAGGGCTTTACACCGTGACGCATCTCCATAGATGCGTCACGATGTAAATGGGGCACAACATGGCGCAGGGTTTACGCCGCCGCTGCGTCACAAAAGTGATGCAACGGCGGAGTAAAAGGGGCGCAAGTCCCTCATAAATCTGCCCCATGCTTTATAGGAAGCAGAGCTAGTACCAGGCTGTCTTAGTTTTTTGGGTGATTTGTGGCCCGAGGGCGAGGTCTGCTTTGAGTGGCTTTGGGTAAAGCTGTCAAGGTTCTGCTAATCAATCCTCAATCAAACTTTGTTTCGTATTATTGATTTAGCTACACATGGCCTTTGACAGTGCTCAGCATGCTCTGGGCACTTAACTGTGCCTACAGCCAAAGTAACGTAAAGTAAGTACATTTTATTGTTTAGTTCATTAAAACCATAACAATTTCCCCACAAATCTCAAATACAAATAATAAGAAAAAATAAAATAAAAATCACTGAAATAAATTATTGTATAAAATGTCATAATATAGTGCATAATCCAAACAATGCGTATATGACTATATAGTCCAAAATGCCATGTACATCAAGATGAACTTGAGACTGCAATATTAAACCTTGAATTGTAAAATAGCACACAAGATAGTTGTGTTTCTAATCAAGAATGACTTATCCAGTTTAGATGAGTTTTTGGTTCAGAGGGACCAAGGTATACCATTTAGTCCATCAATATCCTTATGGTGTTTTAAGTACTGCTACTTCTGGTAGATGACTTGTTTAGATATATGGACTTTCCTTTTCAATAAAAAGTTCAAACAACCAATTGGGTTTGAAATCTTCATGTAGTCCCGAAAAGGAAGTATAAATCCTTCTACTGCTGAGATCTTTACAAAATTCAGGTTTCCCAGCTGCAATACATAAAACCACCTACTGGGCCAAAGTTTTCAAAGCCTGTTCATGAAGTCGGAGGAATTTTATCAGCTTACAGTTCATTTGGGGGTCAGATGGGTCTAACCCTTTCGTTAAAACAGATCTGCAGGTCCTTATTCCTCTGTCGGGTAAGGCTTTTCTTAATCAAGTGACCCGTGCTGTATACAGTTTCGGGCATATGCATATCAAATGGATAAGTTCTTCTTTTTGGCTGCCGCAGAGTGGACACCCTATGGACCCTGTGTTTTTCCAGCTTTTATAATCTGCTAATGAAGGAATCTTTCCAAAGCGCAATGCCATCAGCTGTTTTTTTTAGGTGGACCAAAAATGTATGATCTTGATAGGCCGCTGGTTTAATAGCTTTATAGTTGTTGATCACCATCCAGGCGTGGGATCTAAGGCTAAAAGTCCTTTTGTCACGTAATAAAGAATGATGTTTGGCAGCTTTATTTATTGCAAGTTTGAATGTTGTGAGAGCAAATTTTTGTTCCAGAGGTCGATTTTGAAAGTTGACCTAATCGCGTTATAAAGGAATTGATTGTACACTGATTGTTTTGTCTTTCTCAAGTTCTAACCATAATGCTTTATTAAGTCCGGAACGCTCTATGTTTTGCTTTAGTCAATACCAGACCTTTATAGATGTATACATTCTGTCTATTGTTTCATTCATGAGCCCGAATTCAAAGCGCACTTGAGCCGGCTAAGCAGTCTGGGGAAGTTGAAAAACCTTTTTTTAGGTGCTGGTTATTAATTTATTAAGGAGGGCCAAATCTTTACCGCATAAGGCAGTACTAGCATAAGTTATAGTTGGAAACGTTTTTGCTGCTATTACAGAGAGCAGCGGTCTAAACGATGAACCCTACAGTTTTTTTGCCAGTGACCTATATGCAAAGGTTAATACACACGCACGCCGAGCCCTGTAATATTTCTGCTCATGGTGGTTTAGTTTGTTGTCAATATAAAATCCCAGGTATTTGCAGGATGATACTTCCTCCAGGGGTTTATCTTCTATCCAGATGATCTGACGAAGACCGGACCGATTACTAATAAGCATTATTTTGGTTTTGGATACATTGATTTCTAATGTATTTGCTGTTAAGAATTCTGTCATGTAGGAAAGTAATCTGCGTAATCCAATCTTAGTTAGACTCATTAAGACAACATCATCTGCATAGGAAAAATGTCATAGAGGTAGCAGACTCAAGTGCGGTGGGTGGGAGTTGATCTTATTGAGCTTATCGGACAAGTCTGACATAAACAGGTTAAAAAGATGTGGGGCCAGCTCATTTCCTTGTTTCAAGCCCCCTTTTGTGAACCGTCGCCAAGTTCTACTCTCAGCCAAGTTTGGGAATAGAATAGCATTATTCCTCTTAGAATTCTGTCGTGTATATTCCAGGCCCGGAGTTTGTTCCACAAAAGGTGCCGGTCCAAACTGTCAAATGCAGCTTTTAAGTCTATATATCAGAGGTGCAGGCTCTTGTTTTTTTGTTCTTGCAATTTTCTGCTATAAGGGAGATTGATGAAATATTGGAAATATTTCCTATCCCTTTCCTAAATCCAGTTTGGTTGTTTGGAGTCAAATTGAGTTTGTCTGACCAGTTGACCAGATCTTCCAGGATGAAGGAGGCGTATTTTGCTTCCACGTCCTGTAGTGCAAAAAGCCTATAGTTTGATGGATCAGTTCTGTTGCCTCCTTTGTATATAGGTGTAATGATTGATCCTTGTCAGCTTGATGGTATTTGGTTTTGGGACTCTACTTCTTTAAAGAGTGCAGCCAGGTGGTTACTCCAAAAATCTGGTTAATGTTTAAAGGAGGCTTGTGGGATGATATTAGGCCCTGTGGCACCGTCCCCTCTACATTTGTTTATTATATTTGTCGTTTGCTCCACTGAGTAGGCAGAGCAATATGTTTTATTTTCCCCTCAGACATCAGATCCCTCATTCCTGGCTGACGGATGTGCTAAAGTTTCGCTGGACTTCGATAGATCTTGATGACTTCGGGTGTCCGAAGGCTTCTGAGTCAGTGTTCTCTATAAATGTATTTGTTATATAATTGGCCCAATCATGTTTTTGTACATTAGAAGTTAAGGTGTTCACTGGCCTGTTCAGATAGGTTATTGTCAAATTTACTCGAGTTAGGGTGCCTCGTGCTGTGCAATAATTTGGACTAAAATCCCTCCTTACTCATTCTTTTGTCTTCCCATAGTTTCTTTTTGTAAAGATTCCTCTGCTGCCGCAATGCTTTCCAAGCAGTTCCATCATGGTCCATTAAATTACGTTTCCTAATTGATTTTTTTAGTTCACGTTTCAATTTTTGGACTTCGCTTGTTATTACTTTGCATGCTTTGTATCTTGATGCCTGCTTTCGCAGTGTCACTGTTGTCAGTGTTCACAAAAAGTTAGTCCAAACTTGTATCATGTTGGCACTCTCTTTTACAGATGCTATCAGTAGTTCTTTAGTTGTTGTGTGCAACTCCGGTTTGTTTTTATTTGTCCATTTAATATGTTTTAAATCTGTTGAGTTAATGTTTCCTTCTATTAATGTAGTAGATTGAAAATTTGGCAAATTGAGATCAAAGAAAGTATGTTGGTACGAATAATCATTCAAAGTGGTATATTCTATCTAGAATCGAAAAAGAGATGTCATTAAGGGTAGGGAGATAACCGTGAAATTGAATATCGATTGCTCACTTGATCCATGATAGGTATATTTTGGTGGGTTGTCTTCCGCTGATCTGCTGTTTGTCAAGAGCACACCCTGGTATTCCAATGCCTTTACTAACTGATAGCCTATGTAGTCTGGGCGATTCATCCTAATTTAATGTTGTGGCTTAACATTCCAGCAAATATGGTCTACTGACAATATTTCGTCCTTATCTGGAGTATAGATTAGA
This sequence comes from Triturus cristatus, assembly GCF_964204655.1. NCBI lineage: Eukaryota > Metazoa > Chordata > Amphibia > Caudata > Salamandridae > Triturus > Triturus cristatus. The sequence continues at coordinate 1,071,026,191 of NC_140582.1, forward strand.
TTGGAGTTAAAGTCTCCCGTCAGTACTATGTTCCAGACAGGTTTGGCACATCACATGTCTGAAATGGTTTTAATTAAGAGTGCATTATTATCTTTTTTTTAATGTATTGCTGGTTGAGTGTAGTAACTAATTAGTAGCATTGTCCTGTTTTTGTCTGTGTGCCGGTCAGTGAGTTTGATTAAATGAATACTGGGATCCGGTGAAACAAACTGTTCTGATGTGATGTTTAGCGTTGTAGATACATAGACTGCTACGCATCCTTTGGCGTTACCGTAGTGCTTACATTTTTCTGCAACTACTGTATAATGAATAAATCTAACTAGGGGAATGTCTTCCAGTGCCCGTGTTTCTTGAAGAGCTATTATATCACATGTGGCCCAGTCATAGAGAGCGGTGCCTTCTTCAAGCAGTTGTTTTGCTTCGGCTATATTCCATGATATCATGGGGGTGGTGCCGTTCTGGGAGTGGTTCGCTTTACTTTTCATTGGTCAGTCACCCTTCTTAGTATAAAGAATACTTGGGAGCCAATTCTGTTGATTATGGTCTACTTCAGAATTTGCTTTTTGGTCTTTGATAGACCTTATTATTTCAGTACTGCTTCTTCCCTTGGCATTCTGCAGAATTGAGTAGACCTGCGTTGTTTCCGTTATTTGTTTTGGCTCGTCATTGATTTTGTGCACTCGGTTTTCATTAGGAGGACAAGGATAGCGTGGCACAGCTGGTGTAAATAATTTCATGCCCCAGGCTTCAAATTGTTCTGAGCTGTTTAATATTAGGTGTACTAATTCTTCTGACTGCCATGTGCTTAATGTTTGTTCATTTTGTTGTTGTTGTCCAACTGGAAGAAATTGCACAGCCAGGAGGTTAGCAGATTGTTTGTGTTTTAATGTAGGAATTTCTCCGCTGAGTTTTAGTACATTGCCTCTGTTCAGAATATCTTACCGCACTTGTGATTCGTATTCGGGCGTCAGTAATATTTGCTGTTTTAGTTGTTTTTGGTTTTTCCCTAATTTATCTGGTTGATTGCCTACCTCCCATGTATTTTTATTCAGATTTTACATGTGACACTTGATATTTCCTTGTGGGGACAGGCTACCAGCTCTTACTTTTTGTAGCAAGGCATAGCCGATGGATGACTCTGAATGTTGCAGCCATTCTGATGTTTGGTTTCCTGAGGATCAGGGCAGAGTGGGACATTCTTTTTACTCATACAACTTTTCTTTTCATTCTGTGCCTGCTGAGTAGTATCCCCCACATGAGCTACTTGGAGTTCAATCACTTTTAGTGTTTGCCGTTTCACGTCTGCACTTTCCAAGCGATCTTTAACTTTCATTATCGAGTCAGAGAGAGTGGTAGTTTTAGGACTATCTGTTCCTAAACTTTTCTGCTTTCCAAAGCTTGCCTGAGTTTTTTGGTTTGATGGCATTGAACTCTTCTCTTTGTTGTTTTCTCCCCCCCCACGTTCTGGTCCTTGCTTCTTTTGCTGTTAATCTCGCTGGGTTGTCTGTCTTATGTATTTCAGTTTTTGCCTAAGGGTCCGTGTCGTCCATAATTGAGGAGTCGGTATTGTATATCTTGCTAGGAGTTAACTCGTCTAGGTTATTGCGTGCTGGAGCCCAGTTTTGTAAACTGGTGTTTTGAAGGAGGTCTGCTGTTGTAGGTAGTTTGGTTAGACCCTCCTTGGCTTTTTCCTTGCAAATTGAGGTGAAAATGGAGTACACTTTAGTTGCCTGACGTTTCGCTTGTTCCAGGATTTTATTTCTAGCTTTCCTTTAACGCTTTTATTGTCTTCTGGATTGATTCGATGTCTTAAGATTTCCTGAATTGGCTTTCAGTGTTTCCATTTGCTCTACCAGTGGAGCTTCTGTCTATTAAGTTGTAGTTGTGCCATGCATTGACTCCAGTGAGGTGTTGCAGCTAAGGGTGAACATTGTTCCTTTGTTGGTTGTCTCGGTTGTTTTTTATGTATACTGTCGGAGTGCACCCCATGTGTAATGTGAAGTTTAATAATAGTAAGAATCTGTTAATAATTTTGGTAAGAGACTCAGTTTATCAATTATAGGGCCCCAGGTGCAGGGATTTTCCCGCATAGAGTATATGGATTGTCATTAAATTGGTTAATTTGTCCAATTTCGTGTTTATCCATGAGATATAGGATGCTAAGATGTTCATTAGATCCATTTGAATATCTAATTTGTCTGACTGCATTATGAGGGTGTCTGTTGGACAATTTGCAGTAGTGGGGTAAAAGAATCAAGCTGGGTATTTGAATTACTGAGTAGGTCTCCTTCCCCAGATTTTTAGTTAAGGTTAATTGTCACACTTTTCTTATATTCAGCTGTCAATTTCGATTTTGGTTCCGTGTTATTGTGACATTGAGTGGTTTCCTGTAGTTGTAGTTGTCGAGGTGGCTTATCAATGTTTTTTTTGGTCAAGATTATTTCTTTCGCTTTCTTATTGTTTTGACTCGGGTTAAGATGGTAATCTGTCCTTTCTTGGGCCCGTCACTTGCTTCTTGTGAGGTTTGTTCGGGATCTATGACTTGCCAGTCATCCACATTCATTGGTGGCATACATGAATTCAGCCATGAGAGATCAAAGTCGCCCTTCCCAGCATGAGAAGCCTGCAAAACGGATATGCGTTTTTGCTCTGTATCCTGGGTAGAAATGCCAACAGGAGTGGTGTGTACTTGATTCTCTTGCTCTGTAGTTGAACTTGCTGATACATTTTCTCAGTCAGTTTTTAAAAGACCAGTTTGCAAACCAGGGACGACCAGCACATGGCTCTCTGTTATGTTTTTAATTGTCTCTTTTTGATCTAACTCTGTTGTCTCAGTACCTGTTACATGCGCATGAGCTGTTGTGGAAAAAAAATAATTGCATTGAGCCCCCATTAGCTGATTTTTCCATTTCTTTATTTTTCAAGCAATGGTTTGATGTTCCTAGGCCTTGGCCAACTGGTAGCGGTTGGTCTATTGCTTCTGAGATGTTTATGGAGGCGTTCTCATTCACTTGCGTGCCAGGCTATAGCTGATCCTTTGGGGGGCCGGAGGCGTCTGAAACCTGGCGTCTCTCCTGTTATTGCACAGATTGTTGCCCCAGGTTCTTTGAGAAAATTCAATCTTGAGCTTTGGTTCTCTTTTGTACTTGTGTCTGGTCTCCAGAACATAGCAATTATTAGGGAGATTAGTGGGCTCCTTTATGAGTGGCTTGATTCTTCTATATTTGGTGTTTTTCCTGTTTTTAGCTTTTTTTTGGATGCTCGTTTATGTGCATTAATTTTCTCCCCCGGGGTCCTCCTGATTCTGCCAGATTGCATATTTCTATATATTTTTTTCTCTTTGTATGGGTTGTGTTTTTTCTTGGTCCTTTGGGATTTTTATATCATGACTACTTTGCACTCCTAGCTCCAGCTTCTATGCATAGCTGCCACTTTCTGTCGATCTAGTTTTGTGGGTTTAGCACCTCAATAGGTCTAGTTGCAGGGTAGGTAGCCATATGGCCCTCTTTATGTAGCCTTGCGATCACAGTTGCAATTACGCAGCAAACTACACAATTTACATAGCAAGTAGTGGCAGTAGGCAGTAACTGTTGCCTTCTCCTCAGCACTGGCACGTGGGCGGGCCTGGTGTTGGGGCAGGTGTAGGAGAGTAGGGTCTGCTATCCTATGGTCACCCCAAATTTTTGCTTTTTGCTTTACTGGTTTTTGACATATTGAGGCTGTGGGCCTGCCAATCAGACCCCCAGCCTGCTGTTCTCTCTACTAAATTAAAACTATGCACCCTAGGTGCATAACCAATTGGAAGTGGATCACCCTGTCAGCCCCTGTAGCAGTGTACACTAGGTACCCAGGGCATTGGTGTACCCAAGGCCTGCCAGGGGCTGAAGCATGTATTATGCCACCCCAGGCTTGGCCTAACAATTTGACACAACTGGCCGATCACTCAGCTGGGGTAAGTTGGTGTAATCACCTCTTACTTAGGTGTAGTATATCTATACCTAACCTTAAATGGGACACCTGGTAACCTATAAGTCACTCCTATGGCAGGCCTTAACAATCCTGAAGGCAGAGTGCTTGGTTCCATGTGAGATGGTGCTCTGGCATGAGCTGAGCCTGTCTGCAATGGTCGGAACAACTTCCTTCTACTGTTTCCAGATATCGTCATACCATATACTCTTAAGTGCATTATGAACCTCGCGGTTAAATGCTATCTTTGGTTTGGCTTTATCAAAACATGTCGAGTAAGGTGTCATACGAATTGGAATACTAACCCCTCGCCAATTCTGGCGACGGGGTTAGCATTCCACCCTTCTAGAGGGACACGACATGTACAGTACCTGAAACCCGGGTAAAATCAGACATAGCCTCAGCTCCACAAAATGGATGCTGCCACCACAGACACAAGTCTGCCCTCCTGCTGCTGGGAGTCCTTCCAGCTTGGGAGGTGTGGACAAAGGGTTTCCTGCCAGGGGAGGTGCGTGCACCACCCCAGACAGGATTTTGTGTATTGGTCAGGTAGGGCTTGAAAGAAACCAGACATGCCTGTGGCTCACAAGGAGCCTCGGTGCATGTGCCAGTTCAAACCGGTCCTGGGGCACACCAGTCCCGGGCCTGGGGCGAGCTGGACAAAGGATTGGGGCTGTAACCACCCCCCTTCCTGGTCCCACCCATAGGGAGGGACCTAGCAGGTAGTCCGGCCCCTAGAATCCGCTTAAAGGTAGGAGCTGTGTCCTAAGACTTCAGACATCCTGGAATCAACTTAACACTAAGAAGAAGACAGGAACTTCGACGCTCTGCTGCACAGAGGACTGAAGCCAATCTCCCCTGTGGTCAGGGAGTGACCACCTTGCTAACGCAAGCACCATCCAGCGAATCAACGTCTGCTTTGCCGCCGCCTCCCGCCGGAGCCCGAGCCCAGAGACTGACAAGACCTGGACCTCCAGACCTCTCACCGCCCGATCCACAGTCCCTGAAAAGAGGAGACCCGTGGAGGCACCGAGACACGTGGAGCTGGCCATCTTGGAACGACTACGACAAGCTGACAAGTGCAACAACCGAGGCTTCCTCCAAGTTGTGCTTTGAGATCTGAGAAGCCCAACACCCGAGCAGCATCTGCACCAAAGGTGAGCCCTCCAGCATCTCCACGATCTGCGTGGGGCCCTTCTGCATTTTGCCACTCGACGCGCCTAACCGGTTGCTGGCCCGCTGGCTAGTAGCCATCTTGGCGACGAACTTCAAGAAATACACCACTGGTCTGGTTGCTCCAGACTGGCCCTTGCTCCCCTCCAAAGGAGCAGTCCTTCTGACCTTGCTGGTCAGAACCATCAGCTTATTTCCTTTTCCCACAACAATTGCTTTTGCCAAGGCTTGTTTGCTTCGATCAAGTCGCCGACACCGCCAACAGCGAGAGCCTGCGTGGGACAGCTCGTGACTTGACTCCTGGACGTCGTCGACCTCCAGGGACCACGTGGCTGCAGAGACAAGCTACACCTTTCTCCCTGTTTGCACCCGACATTGCCTGGTACCCACCTGGTGCCACGCCGGTCACTGGCTAGTGACTGTGAACACTGTCCCCTCTGCTTACAGGTCTTCAACATCTCCGATCCACTCTTGGATCCACTGCATCTCTCCCGGACCGACCGCCTGCAGCATCTTTGTCTTCAGGCTCCACGGAACAGATAGAAGAAACCCGACGCACTTCGAGGCCTATGCACCCGCTTCCTGTGGGTGAGGTAAAGCTGGCACACCTGTGCCCAAGTGTAGTATTACATCTCTAGTGCCTGTGTTCCAAATCTTGAGTTCCTAGTCCATCCGGAAGATCCTCTTTGCAGTAACTTTGTACTTTTTACGCACCCATTGAAACCTATGGGAGCACACGTGTGACTATTTGCTCTGCACACGCCACCCGTGGACCTCCTGGTCACTAACTGACGTTAGCTCCTTGTAGGCCCAGCGATTCTAGAGGCCCTAGGCCTTTTCCCTTTTCTGTTCGTGGTACTTATACCACTATTTTAGTATATGGTTCGAGTGGCCACCAGGGCCTATCCATATAAAATGCAACTTCTGTGTATTCTACTGTAATCTTGTTTGACGATTTGTGCTCCTGTGCTCATAAAGAGACTAGGGGTTACTTTGAGAAATAAATACATATATATTTTGAATATATATCTGTGTGGTGTCCTTTCATTGGTATAAAAGGGGGTTACATTTGGTAAAACAGCTGGCTTAACACGCTTCACGAGTTTAGCCTCAAAGACTGCTTAGCCTACGCTACCACTAGGGCAGCTAGTCCGAAAAGGTTGACTTACAACCACACCATAAGGGTTGCTTGGCATGGTACAAGGTGATCACTTTAACTAGTGAGCATCATATACCAGGCCAACTTCTCACATTGGTGGCAGCGGTGGGATTTGAGCTTGCTGTGTTTTACCATTGTAATCTCTTGGTTACCAATTGAAAGATCACATAGGTACCTGTAGGTACATATAAAACAAGATTAGATATACATAAGTTCTACTGAACTTAGTTGTTGTAGAGCAAAGGGAGTAGCACACCCTGACTACAACTACTAGATAGGTTTAGTAGGCAAACCCAAGTGTAGGTAGATTGCAACACATCCACCCACACTTAAGAGCAATGGCCGGGGCAGAGGGGTCCACTGTACCCATCTCTGTTGAGAGTGACCCCCAGAGGGCACCATCCAGCTTTGCTACCCTTAATCAGAATGAGCTCAGGCATTTGGCAACTCTTAGAGGCCTTAAACAGCCCAAGAACCCTACCTCTGCTGAGCTCAGAGAACTCTTACAGAATGATGAGAATCAGAGAGAACTCAAGAAAGCTTCCCAGTTAGCCCCCTTAGGGTCAGGAACAGGAGGCCCCCCTTCTGAAGATGCTACAGAGGTACCCAGTTCCAATAGCCATCCCTTAGATGAGAATCATACTACAGGGGAGGAAAGTGGTGAGGATACAGAAAGTAGTGATGATGAAGGGAGAACTAGCCCAGTGCCAAGTGTTATACTTGGCCCAGCTAAACTAAGGCTATTGGGGATTGACAGTGGGTTTACCCCATTGGATCTCCCCAGTGGACTTAACACAGGGCTTGGGAGGCAAAGGAATCGCTCAGGTGACTCCAATGCTTCTCATGGCTCTAGAGGCTCTCAAGGTCACTCCAGGAAAAGGATGACCACCCCTCAGAGGAGGGAACATGAGGCCAGAATGCAGGAAGCCCAGCTGAGGATCAGGAAGCAGGAGCTAGAAGTAGCCCTGATGGAAGAAAAACTGAACAAGGCTAGGCAACCTAGAGAGAGTGGGTCTATACCCACTGGTGGCAGCATTGTCCCTAAGGACAAAGATAGGGTCTTTGATAATAGGAACCTGTCTAAGGTTGTGCCCCCCTACAAAAGTGGGGATGACATCCACAAATGGATAACTGCTCTTGAGAGAGCCTGCAAAGTACAGCAGGTTCCTGAAGACCAGTGGGCAGCAATCCTCTGGCTCTCCTTTGAAGGAAGAGGCAGAGACAGACTCCTCACTGTTAGAGAAGAGGATGTCAGAAACTACAGAGTCCTGAAGAGTGTTCTGGTAGATGGGTTAGGCTTAACCACTGAACAGTACAGGTTAATGTTCAGAGACACCCAAAAGACACAGACTCAGGACTGGTCTGAATATGTTGAATGTGCCACTAAGGCTTTGGAGGGTTGGTTGCTGGGAAGTAAGGTATCTGATTTTACAGGATTGTATAATTTGATGATGAGAGAACAGATTTTAAATAACTGTCAAAACCAGCAACTGCATCAACACTTGGTTGACTCTGATCTGACCTCTCCCCAAGAATTGGGAAAGAAGGCAGACAAATGGGTCAGAACCAGGGTTAAGCAAAAGAACCAGAACCAGGGCCAAGGGGGTGATTAGAAGAAAACAGACCAAAAGGGTGGAGATCAGAAATCTAAAGACCAGAAGTCTTCAACAGGGCCCCAAACTACTGCTAAGGAGGGTGGGTCCCAACAACAGTCCAAAAAGAAGAAAGAAGGTCAAAAGAAACCCTGGTGCAATCATTGCAAAAATACAACTCACTGGACTAGTGATTGCAAAAAGGGTGGAGCCCCCAACACTGTTGCCCCTAAGGCACCTGCTCCCAGTACTACTGTTAGCAGTGTTGGTCCCCAGACAAAGGGTGTAGTGGGAATCACTATGGGAACTGAAGGAGATTCTGACTTAGACAGAACCCTGACACAGGCAGTCTTGATCTGTGATGGGGACATTGATTTGTCCCTGACTGTGAGCCCCAGTAACCTGGGCAAGTACAGACAGACTCCTTTAATTAATGACAAAGTGGCTCAAGCCTACAGGGACACATGTGCCAGTGTCACTATGGTGACACCAGGCTTTGTGGACCCTGGACAGTACATACCAGGTGAGAACTACCTGGTGACCAATGCCAGCAATGCCACTACTTCACACAGTGTGGCAGTTGTTAACTTCTCATGGGGAGGGGTAACTGGCCTCAAAAGGGTTGTGGTTAGTGCAGACCTCCCAGTAGAATGTTTGTTGGGCAATGACCTAGAGAGTTCTCTATGGTCAGAAGTGGAGTACAGGACTCATGCAGAGATGTTAGGTATATCATCACATGTCCTTGCTGTGACCAGGTCACAGGCCAAAAAGTGCCTCACTGAACCTCAGGTCTTGGATCCTGGAACAATGGACCAAGCACCTACCAAGAAGAAGAACAGGAGGGTCAAGGCTGTGCCTTCCCCCCTGCCTCAGAGTGATGATCAGCCTTCCCAGGAAGCTGATCTAGAGGACCCTGAAGGAACTGTCCCTGAAGAGCTTGAACCTGATCAGGTTGAGTTTCTGGGGACAGGGGGACCTTCAAGGGCTGACTTGAGGCAGGCTCAGTTATCCTGTCCCTCTCTTGAACCCCTCAGACAGCTGGCTGCTGCTGAGGCTGCTGGGAATGCTCAAGGTACCCATAAAGTGTATTGGGATGAAGGGCTCCTTTATTCAGAGGCTAGAGACCCCAAGCCTTGTGCTACCAGGAGGTTGGTTATACCTCTGCAATTTAGGGGCTTCCTTCTTACCTTGGCCCATGACATTCCTTTAGCAGGACACTTAGGCCAGAACAAGACTTGGGACAGACTTGTCCCTCACTTTCACTGGCCTCATATGAATGAAGATACAAAGGAGTTTTGTCGCTCCTGTGTGACCTGCCAAGCCAGTGGCAAATCAGGTGGCACAACAAAGGCCCCCCTAATACCACTACCTGTGGTGGGGGTCCCCTTTGAAAGAGTGGGAATAGACATAGTGGGTCCCATGGATCCTCCCACTGCATCTGGGCACAGATTTATACTGGTGGTAGTGGATCATGCCACCAGGTATCCAGAGGCAATTCCCCTTAGGACCACTACAGCTCCTGTTGTGGCCAGGGCCCTGCTAGGAGTATTCTCCAGAGTGGGGTTTCCTAAGGAGGTAGTATCTGACAGAGGTACCAACTTTATGTCAGGATACTTGACAGCTATGTGGAAGGAATGTGGTGTCAACTACAAGTTCACCACCCCTTATCACCCACAATGCAATGGGCTTGTTGAGAGATTCAACAAGACCCTAAAGGGTATGATCAAAGGATTACCTGAAAAGCTCAGGCGAAGATGGGACATCCTTCTACCCTGCCTTCTGTTTGCTTACAGAGAGGTCCCACAAAAAGGAGTTGGCTACAGCCCCTTTGAATTGTTGTTTGGGCACCCTGTGAGAGGCCCACTGTGTTTGGTGAAGGAAGGATGGGAGTTACCTCTCAAAAAGCCTAAGCTAGACATAGTGGACTATGTACTTGGTCTCCGCTCCAGGATGGCTGAGTATATGGAGAAGGCATCCAAAAACCTTGAGGCAAGCCAGGCCTTACAGAAAGCTTGGCATTACCAAAAGGCTGTCTTGGTTGAGTTTCAGCCAGGACAGAAGGTATGGGTGTTGGAGCCAGTGGCCCCAGCAGCACTCCAAGACAAATGGTCTGGACCCCATACAATCCTGGAAAAGAAGGGAGAGGTCACCTACTTGGTCGACCTAGGAACTCCCAGGAGTCCCCACAGGGTACTCCATGTTAACAGGCTTAAAGCATATGTTGACAGGGCAGACATGGGCTTGCTCATGGCTACAGATGAGGGACAGGAGGAAGAGAGTGACCCTCTCCCAGACCTGTTGTCTCAGAACCCTGAAGATGGCTCAGTTGAAGGAGTGACCCTTGGAGGCAACCTCACTGCCCATCAGCAGACTGAATGTAGACAGGTTCTACAATCATTTTCACATATGTTTTCCTTGATACCTAGTCAAACTGACTGGTGTACCCATGTGGTGGACACTGGTGACAGTCTGCCTGTAAAGAACAAGCTTTACAGACAACCTGACCACGTCAGGGACTGTATAAAGGCTGAGGTACATAAAATGCTGGAATTAGGTGTCATTGAACCCTCAGAGAGCCCCTGGGCTAGCCCAGTGGTTCTGGTCCCCAAACCTCACACCAAGGATGGCAAGAGAGAGATGAGGTTCTGTGTGGATTACAGAGGACTCAATGCTGTCACCAGGACAGATGCACACCCTATTCCAAGGGCAGATGAGCTCATAGACAAACTAGCTTCTGCAAAGTTTTTGAGCACATTTGACTTAACAGCTGGCTATTGGCAAATCAGATTAGCTGAGGAGTCTAAGGCCAAAACAGCATTCTCAACCCCAGGTGGGCACTACCAGTTTGTGGTGATGCCCTTTGGTCTGAAGAATGCACCTGCCACCTTCCAAAGGCTGGTGAACCAAGTCCTTACTGGGTTGGATGACTTTTGCGCAGCATATCTGGATGACATTGCTGTCTTTAGCTCCACCTGGGAGGATCACCTGATCCACCTGAAGAAGGCTCTTGAGGCTCTGCAAAGGGCAGGCCTCACTATCAAGGCTACAAAGTGCAAGATAGGGCAGAGTAAGGTTGTATATTTGGGCCACCTTGTAGGTGGAGGCCAAGTTCAACCACTGGAGAGTAAGATACAATCCATCAAGGACTGGTCCCCTCCAACCACCCAGACTCAAGTTCGAGCTTTCTTGGGCTTGACTGGGTACTACAGGAAGTTTGTTAAGAACTATGGGTCCATTGTGACTCCTCTTAATGATCTGACATCCAAGAAGATGCCCAAAAAGGTTCAGTGGACAGTAAGCTGTCAAAAGGCATTTGATGACCTGAAGGAGGCCATGTGCTCTGCACCTATCCTGAAAAGTCCTGACTACTCCAAAGAGTTTATTGTCCAAACAGATGCTTCTGAGTTGGGTGTGGGAGCTGTGCTGTCACAACTTAATGTAGATGGTCAAGACCAACCCATTGCTTTTATTAGCAGAAGGTTGACCCCCAGAGAGAAGAATTGGTCAGCTATTGAGAGGGAGGCCTTTGCTGTGGTGTGGGCCCTGAAGAAGCTGAGGCCATACTTGTTTGGCACTCACTTCAAGATTCAGACCGACCATAAGCCCCTCTTGTGGCTAAATCAGATGAAGGGTGAAAACCCCAAACTGCTTAGGTGGTCCATTTCCCTACAGGGGATGGACTTTACAGTGGAGCACCGGCCAGGTACTGACCATGGGAATGCAGATGGTCTCTCCAGGTACTTCCACTTAGGACATGAAGACGAGACTGGTCAAGGCTAGTTTAATGTCCCAGCGTTTGGGGGAGGGGTTGTGTAGGAGAGTAGGGTCTGCTATCCTATGGTCACCCCAAATTTTTGCTTTTTGCTTCACTGGTTTTTGACATATTGAGGCTGTGGGCCTGCCAATCAGACACCCAGCCTGCTGTTCTCTCTACTAAATTAAAACTATGCACCCTAGGTGCATAACCAATTGGAAGTGGATCACCCTGTCAGCCCCTGTACCAGTGTACACTAGGTACCCAGGGCATTGGTGTACCCAAGGCCTGCCAGGGGCTGAAGCATGTATTATGCCACCCCAGGCTTGGCCTAACAATTTGACACAACTGGCTGATCACTCAGCTGGGGTAAGTTGGTGTAATCACCTCTTACTTAGGTGTAGTATATCTATACCTAACCTTAAATGGGACACCTGGTAACCTATAAGTCACTCCTATGGCAGGCCTTAACAATCCTGAAGGCAGAGTGCTTGGTTCCATGTGAGATGGTGCTCTGGCATGAGCTGAGCCTGTCTGCAATGGTCGGAACAACTTCCTTCTACTGTTTCCAGATATCGTCATACCATATACTCTTAAGTGCATTATGAACCTCGCGGTTAAATGCTATCTTTGGTTTGGCTTTATCAAAACATGTCGAGTAAGGTGTCATACGAATTGGAATACTAACCCCTCGCCAATTCTGGCGACGGGGTTAGCATTCCACCCTTCTAGAGGGACACGACATGTACAGTACCTGAAACCCGGGTAAAATCAGACATAGCCTCAGCTCCACAAAATGGATGCTGCCACCACAGACACAAGTCTGCCCTCCTGCTGCTGGGAGTCCTTCCAGCTTGGGAGGTGTGGACAAAGGGTTTCCTGCCAGGGGAGGTGCGTGCACCACCCCAGACAGGATTTTGTGTATTGGTCAGGTAGGGCTTAAAAGAAACCAGACATGCCTGTGGCTCACAAGGAGCCTCGGTGCATATGCCAGTTCAAACCGGTCCTGGGGCACACCAGTCCCGGGCCTGGGGCGAGCTGGACAAAGGATTGGGGGTGTAACCACCCCCCTTCCTGGTCCCACCCATAGGGAGGGACCTAGCAGGTAGTCCGGCCCCTAGAATCCGCTTAAAGGTAGGAGCTGTGTCCTAAGACTTCAGACATCCTGGAATCAACTTAACACTAAGAAGAAGACGGGAACTTCGACGCTCTGCTGCACAGAGGACTGAAGCCAATCTCCCCTGTGGTCAGGGAGTGACCACCTTGCTAACGCAAGCACCATCCAGCGAATCAACGTCTGCTTTGCCGCTGCCTCCCGCCGGAGCCCGAGCCCAGAGACTGACAAGACCTGGACCTCCAGACCTCTCACCGCCCGATCCACAGTCCCTGAAAAGAGGAGACCCGTGGAGGCACCGAGACACGTGGAGCCGGCCATCTTGGAACGACTACGACAAGCTGACAAGTGCAACAACCGAGGCTTCCTCCAAGTTGTGCTTTGGGATCTGAGAAGCCCAACACCCGAGCAGCATCTGCACCAAAGGTGAGCCCTCCAGCATCTCCACGATCTGCGTGGGGCCCTTCTGCATTTTGCCACTCGACGCGCCTAACCGGTTGCTGGCCCGCTGGCTAGTAGCCATCTTGGCGACGAACTTCAAGAAATACACCGCTGGTCTGGTTGCTCCAGACTGGCCCTTGCTCCCCTCCAAAGGAGCAGTCCTTCTGACCTTGCTGGTCAGAACCATCAGCTTATTTCCTTTTCCTACAACAATTGCTTTTGCCAAGGCTTGTTTGCTTCGATCAAGTCGCCGACACCGCCGACAGCGAGAGCCTGCGTGGGACAGCTCGTGACTCGACTCCTGGACGTCGTCGACCTCCAGGGACCACGTGGCTGCAGAGACAAGCTACACCTTTCTCCCTGTTTGCACCCGACATTGCCTGGTACCCACCTGGTGCCACGCCGGTCACTGGCTAGTGACTGTGAACACTGTCCCCTCTGCTTACAGGTCTTCAACATCTCCGATCCACTCTTGGATCCACTGCATCTCTCCCGGACCGACCGCCTGCAGCATCTTTGTCTTCAGGCTCCACGGAACAGATAGAAGAAACCCGACGCACTTCGAGGCCTATGCACCCGCTTCCTGTGGGTGAGGTAAAGCTGGCACACCTGTGCCCAAGTGTAGTATTACATCTCTAGTGCCTGTGTTCCAAATCTTGAGTTCCTAGTCCATCCGGAAGATCCTCTTTGCAGTAACTTTGTACTTTTTACGCACCCATTGAAACCTATGGGAGCACACGTGTGACTATTTGCTCTGCACACGCCACCCGTGGACCTCCTGGTCACTAACTGACGTTAGCTCCTTGTAGGCCCAGCGATTCTAGAGGCCCTAGGCCTTTTCCCTTTTCTGTTCGTGGTACTTATACCACTATTTTAGTATATGGTTCGAGTGGCCACCAGGGCCTATCCATATAAAGTGCAACTTCTGTGTATTCTACTGTAATCTTGTTTGACGATTTGTGCTCCTGTGCTCATAAAGAGACTAGGGGTTACTTTGAGAAATAAATACATATATATTTTGAATATATATCTGTGTGGTGTCCTTTCATTGGTATAAAAGGGGGTTACATTTGGTAAAACAGCTGGCTTAACACGCTTCACGAGTTTAGCCTCAAAGACTGCTTAGCCTACGCCACCACTAGGGCAGCTAGTCCGAAAAGGTTGACTTACAACCACACCATAAGGGTTGCTTGGCATGGTACAAGGTGATCACTTTAACTAGTGAGCATCATATACCAGGCCAACTTCTCACAGCAGGGCACACCAAATCTAAGCCTGGCCGAGCGGGGCACCACCGTGCAGCCCGCAAGCCGTGCCCTGACCTGTCAGGGCCGCTTCCACGGGGAGCCCGGGCTCTCTCTCAGCAAGGGTTCGCTGAGACCCTCGCGCTCGGTCTGTGGCACGTAACAACTTAGGCCACTCACCTCCATGCAGGGACCCGTTGTTGCTGCTTTTATCCCCATTGGCTCCTCCTGGCGGACAGGCAGACAGATGGGTGGGCAGGCGCTTCAGCCCTGGGGCCCTTCACCACCACCTCACTGCCACAACTGACTGTCAGAGCCGCCACGAACTGCCATACAAGTTGGACACAGGTTGGCCGCAAGCCGGGCGCATCGGACGTGGCTTCAGCTGCTTCGACCTGCTTGTTTGCGCGGTCTTCTCGTTCACTCCCATGATAACCATGAACCTCAAACTACAGCCAAGTTCTGCTCCTGCTCCCTGCCACTGAACTCACCACTGAATACAACCAGTGCTTAATTTGAGCCAGTGGTTTCAGGTGGGTGCACCAGCACTTAATTGTCTACACCAACAGTCTGCCACTTGGTGGTGCTTTTTGTCTAATTTAGACATGAGCACAACAACTGTTTTTTATTAATACACTAAACATTTAAAATGACAAATACCTGCCGCCCAACCCATTTTTATGGCTTTGGAGGCCTGGAAAAGTCTGAATTGTCACACTTGTTGGAGTGTGAGGGTTAGTAATTGTGTTGGAACCGTCTTTGGCAGTGCTGGCAGAGATAATGGGTGGTGCAAGCAGCAGTTGCCCCCTGATGAGGGCCCAGCAGTTATTTTTTATTTACAAACTAAGCACTATATGCAACCTTTGGACCTGCACAGCTGCCTTTGAGCACAGTGCTCACTGCACATGGTGATTGCCTTACACAGTTTTGTAGTCTATAGAAACAAAACACAGGATTTGCACAAAACAATCAAAGCATTTCCGAATCTACCAGTGGATGCACAGATCTGTGGACCTCAATCTTGACGTGTGAATCCCACAAGAAAAATAAGGTTGTTTGGAATGGGCAGTATCTGGCCTTTTGAGTACCCTTGACTTGGGACTATGGGACAGATGTATGACCCTTTTTTGCGGCCGCAAACGGGAGATCCTCCCATTTGCAACCGCAAAAAATGTGTAATGGCATGTACAAATGCTATTTTACGAGTCATTTACTCACAAAATAGCATTTGTGACTCCCGCTAGTAGGAAGGGGCGTCCCTTCCTAATAGCGTGTCACAATGCCATGTACTATTATTTTGCGACCGCATTTGCGGACGCAAAACACTCGCAGTTTACCACCTACTTTAAGTAGGTGGTAAACCACTCGCAAAAGGGAACGAGTCCTCAGGGGACCCCTTCCCCTTTGTGAGTATGTGAGAAAATATTTTTAAGAGCAGGCAGTGGTCCGAGGGAACAGTGCCTGCCCTTAAAAAAATGAAACTGAAAAGTTTCATTTTTCTTTTTTAAATGTATCCCGTTTTCCGCTGCATTAAAAAAAAAAAAAAAGCCTGTTGTATTTAAAAGCAGTCCCAGACATGGTGGACTGCTGACCCCAGCAGGCGACCACCCCTGGGAGTGCTAGCCATTCCTAATGGGGTCGCAAATTGCACCTGCCTCATTAATATTCATGATGCAGGCAATTTGCGACCACATTAGGAATCGCAAACAGTGTTTGAGACACTGTTATACATCCCAATTTGCGAGTCGCAAATGCGAAGCAATTAGTGGGTTGCAAATTGGTGGGTCGTACATCTGGCCCTTTGTCTCTTTAGTCACTAAACATGCT
Source organism: Triturus cristatus (assembly GCF_964204655.1). Lineage (NCBI taxonomy): Eukaryota > Metazoa > Chordata > Amphibia > Caudata > Salamandridae > Triturus > Triturus cristatus. The sequence continues at coordinate 1,071,042,461 of NC_140582.1, forward strand.
TCAGTGACTGGCATTCTGTAATGGCCACAGCAACAAACATTGTCAGTTGTTATCAGCCAATCAGATTGTCAGACACTTAAGTCCTCCTATGATCTGTGGATCCTGCATTGGACGATGAGAAAAGATGCTTTCTCTGCCAATGAGAAACTAATATTTTCAACGGTATTGAAGGTTTCAAAGATCTGGAACTGAGAATAATTAGGAAATTAACAGGAAAGATATACCAATGTCCCTCACTGATTAACCCTTTGAAGACTGTCCGACACTTTTAAGAACACAAATATATTAAAAGCTACTGAATGGATGTACACCAAACCACACAAAGTTCTAATTTCATGTCATTGTTTTTTGAAAATTGCTCTTTATTGAGTGCTTTCATATATTACATATGCAAAGCACTCACCAATAGTTGTGATCTTGTGCCAGTGCCCTATGGTACGGTCTAGTTCCATGTCATATTTGTTGTAATTCACTTCAGCCATTTTTGCTTTAGCAATAAGAAAATGTTCCTATGGCATTTGAAATGGAAAACACAACTTTTGCTCTGCCAAATGACTCCTGCCCCTGATGGACCTGCCCCCTGTTGGACCTGCATGAAATTTGACATGTTAAACTCAGCTGTCACACCGAGCAGGCACCACATTGTTTTCCGTAGAAACCTAAACCTAGGGATTCATTTAGAGTTAAGTTATTTAGCGATTAGTGGTTGAGGGCTATCTGTCAAAAAGTGGTGAATTCCCTGTTCACCAACATTGTGGTTCACAATTACCTTTAGAGATGGGAGAGGTCCCAGGTTTCTGTCAGCAAAGCCGCAGTAGGCCCTGCTGATGGGCACCATTGACTACAGTCTGTCTGCAAAGGGTCATGAGGTGATTTATATCGCAATTGCGACCCTATTTAGGGTGCAAGTCCCTATGCACCATTTTCATGTTTTGGGCATCTCTGGAAAGCCTGGTGGTCCTGAATATGAACCAAGAGAAATAACCCCAACCCAAAGAGAAAAATTTCAGTACATCAGAGCCATTTATTTTTATATTTCAATAACAAATTCCAGCTTTGGTTGTTTCTTATTGAATAATCAATACCTTTGCTGAGCTTGAGCAATGTTTAATGTTCAATGGAGCCACTACATTGGCTTCCCCCAAGAAACAGACCCTTCCCTGCGAGTATCTCTAAATATGGTGAGCAGTGCTGAGTCAGGGAAGTGGTGGCCCTAGCCTTCACTGACTTGGCAGGTCAGTGGGCCAACCTTTATACTCGAAATAATGATTTTTCTTTATTCTGTTGCAAGTGTTTTTTAAGATGGACGACAGTTGTATTCTGTCCTTTGTTTATGCAACCTGCTACTCCGTTGTGTGATCAAGACCTTTCGAGGTTGAAATGCAGCACAGAGGGTTTATGATGTTAATGAACCCCTTTATATATCTTTGTTGCCCTGCTTGGTTATTTGCAAAGACCCGAGAGCGCGATTGGGACTCCGTTCTGGTTTTATATTGATTACCGCTTCTCTCAGCCAGCAACGCGCCACCCCTCTACGGGCCCAGTATCTCCGGAAGGAGTGACTTTAATGGTGATATTGATGGAGGAGATTGAGGGCCGGCCGCAACAGAAAAGCTCATTACAGAAATGTAGCTTACGAGTACGTCCCGGATCCCCAGGAGCATCGACCCTCACACTATCCCATGCCCGGGATACACCATGAAGGTAATCAATCGGGGAGCAAACACGTGGGAGGTACGGGCCCACAAAAAATTACAAAGCAATATCAGCAACTAGTGATATATCTAGACACGGATTGGGCTGCGCGGAGATTAAAACTGAGTATTTTCTACTTGAGACTGCAAGTTTGCTTCTAAATACTCTTGGAACTTTTGCGCAGTAAGGTGAACTTTTTTCTATACGGCAAGGGAACTTTGTACTATAAACAGAGAGGTAACGCAACCAGCAGGCTCCAAAGGTCTGTGGACAGGTACAACAAGTCCCACGCAGGGGTATGGAGGAGGAAAGTGAATGAAGAGAGGTGGCACAAACACTATTTGCACATATACTGGGAGTAGGCAGCAGCCTACCAGTGACAATCCATACAGAATCAACCACATTGGATGTACTTAAGAAATATGAAAAACTGCACAAGCAAGAAATTTCTAAGTGGTGGGAAGAGACGTCCTTGCAGAACTACATTGATAAGAAGATGGTGCCCCGAGGACTTAGAATCTACATCACTCCCTCTTACAACTCACCAGACCCGTCTATGTTGGAGGAATGGTCGGCCAATTCAGCCAACAGCTCGAAGAACATGCTAGAGATCCTAGTAAAGTATGCGTGGTCCGACAAAGAGAACATCAAGAAGGAGATTGCACGGATCAAAAACGATCTGACTAAAAACACGGAACAAGAACTGATCTCAAAATTCTTTGAGGAGATGAAAAAGAGGTTGAGACAGGTGGAAGATGATATAAAAGCGAGGAAACAGTGTAAACTCCTCCGTGACTGCAGTGACTACAAATCCGGCAGGATACTCACCTACAGTCATAAGTATGACCACATTTACGATACCGTAAGTGGGAAACATCTACAACAACAAAAACCAGTGCCAATGATTACGAAGAGGTGGCAAGCACCAGTGAAACCAACACAGAGGCCTCAGACTTGACCAGAACATCAGAAAGCTTGCTATCGGAAGGAGATGGTGCGACACGACTAAAGACTTTTTTAGACGAGTACCGGCCCATGAAACGGAGCCGGCAGACAACAAGATCTACGTCCAAGATGAACTACAACGAGAGCACTCCAACAGCAAGAGGAGGAAGAGGAAGAGGAAAAAGAAGGGGTACCAGAGCAAGAGGTGGAAGAGGTGCCGGTAAAGGAGAGAGAAGAGGGAGCGACCCGGAGCAAGTGGGATACAAACAAACACGCTCCAAGAAACAACTATGATGGAAGATGCCACAGTAAACCAAACCATCATTAACCTTTCTCCCAGACGCATAAGCGTTAAAGACAAAAGAACCTTATGCTTAGGACTCTCATTCTGCCCTGCAGTACCCATGAGCTATGCAGACAGTAGAATTGATATCTTCAAATTCTGTAGAAAACTGAAATTGAAAAAGTGGCACAAATTAAAACCAACCAAAAGCAAGGAACATCATTACGTAGATTGTTCCGTACATGATGAGGAATTGACTATAGGTGACATAGACACTCTGGTGGCATTACAGGAGTTACAGGGAGAGCCAGAGGGGGCTTGCATCAGTACAGACTCCCACAACATTCTAGATGAGTTGGAAATTAGACATGACATAGCGTCAATAGTTTCAAACCTAAATCAACATTTGTACCGACTATGACCCATGACAATATTGAAACCTTCCAAGAACAGGTTGGTAGAGAACTACTGAACCTCAGACAAAAGAATTGGCCTAAAAAAATGAAGAAATTCAAACATAATTTGACTTTTGTGCAGAAAAAGGCAATGCAAGAACTGGCAGAAGACAGCAGCATCATAATCAGGCCCGCAGACAAAGTGGGGGAATATTGTTATTCTTACCAGAGATATGTATGTTGCGGAAGCCTTGCGCCAACTGCACAACACAGATATATATACCACAACTACCAGAACAGAGTATAATAACAGCATTACCAGTATCTGGGAGAAATTGGGAGATTGGAAGGACAAGGGACTCATTGAGTGGGAAGAATACTGCTTTCTTAAAAAAGATTATCCTGTCCTTCCGGTTATGTATCTACTGCCCAAAGTCCATAAAAAAAGGGACAACCCCCCGGGAAGACCCATAGTTTCTTCCAGGGGAAGTGCCCTAGAGAATATATCACGTTACGTTGATCACTTCTTGAGGGACTTTGTAAGCATACTGCCCTCATACGTAAGAGACATTAAAGACTTTCTCAATAAAATCAATGACTTGGTATGGCAGGCAGATTATTTGTTGATAACCATGGATGTGAAGTCACTGTACACAGTGATTGACCATGAACAGGGAATAGAGGCCTGTGCTAGATACCTTAAACGCAGACACAACAGGTATTGGGGACACACACAAATGATATTGGACATGATCAGGTTTTGCTTATCAAACAACTTTTTCATGTTCAATGGCGTGATTTACAAGCAGACCCACAGACCCGCGATGGGCACATGCTTTGCGCCTAGTTTCGCGAACCTGTTCATGGGAGCATGGGAGGAGGTCATTAGGAAAGACATTAACCTTAACGCTGATTTCACCAAGGTTATCTTATGGTTAAGATATATAGAAAACGTATTCGTGGTATGGTGAGGCAGCAAACAGGAAACCTTGAGGTTTGTAGACAAACTAAACCAGAATATAAGAAACCTCAGACTCACCAGTACCATCAGCAAGAATGAGGTAGAATATCTGGATACCAAAGTGCAGGCGAGATCCACTAAGGTGCAAACTACCCTTTTTGAAAATGTACAGCAGGGAATACCTTATTACACGCCATGAGCAGCCACCCAGATAACCTAAAGTGGAGCATCCCCTATGGGAAAATGCTCAGGGCAAAAAGGAACTGTGGTTCAGAAGAAGGATACCTGATAGAGCAATCTATCATGATGAAAAGACTCAAGGAGAGGGGTCACCCATCTTGGGTCCTCAAGAGGGCTGTAGAAAGGATGGAGAAAGTAGGGAGAGACACCATACTTGAAGATACGAGAAAGACCACCGATGACAACATTGAGAACACAGAGACACGCATTATCCTCACATACAATGGGAATGCTAGGAACATACGTAAAACCATCGTACAGAAATGGGATATCCTCAAAGGAGACCCTATTATAGGGAATACCATACCTGCCAGACCTATGATCACATACAGGAGGGGGCGCAACCTTAGAGATCTCTTAGTGCAAAGTGACCTGAAGGATACCTCAACTACCAGAAGTATTGACTTACAGGGCTTTTTCACATGCGGCCATTGCAAGGCGTGTTGCAACAGCCGTTTTAGGAACGAGTTCTGGAATACTAGTACTAACAACATGAAAAGCATCAAACAGTTCCTGACATGCAGTACAACCTTTGTGGTATATGTACTAGAATGTCCATGTCTGTTGAGGTACGTAGGAAGTACAACTCACATGGCAAGATAGAGAATCCTAGAACACATGATGGCCATCACTAATAGAGACAAACAGTACCCGATCGCACAGCACTTTGAAACACACCACTTTTCAGTCAGTGCCAAACTATCGTACCATGCGATTGAGCAGGTGATGGGCAACAAAAGAGGAGGTAATCGCACCCGTAGACTCAGACAGCGAGAATCAAGGCACATCATAGGGATGGCCACTCGCTACCCCAATGGGCATAACCTGGATGAGGAAATGGCTATACATCTACAATAAGACTAGGAACCAAGATACTAGTTCACCATAGTGATAGAGCCACATGTAGCCGGGAGGAGATGTCTGACATTGCTCTTGCTTGATTGCTACTGAGTTTGTTCAAAAATGTGTTTTCAAAAATGTTTTACTGGTTCATTATTGCATAGGGCATCATAGTTTATGTGTCTGACTCTGTTCTCTCTTCTTCACATCTTTTTCAGGAGGAAAGGAAGGGACCATGTCTCATGCCTGTGACAGGGGGATGCCTACCCTTTTCTTCGTGATATCATTCTGCTGCGACCATGTGCACAGATAAGACTTTTTGCACTGTATTTGTTTTTTATTTACTAATTCCACATTCTAACATGCACTTAATAGGTGGGGTAGGGGGCAATGAATTGAGACAGGTTGCAGATGTTTTTAGACAACTTCTGGATACATTCGCCACAGATGTGCTTCACCAAACATCTTTACAGGGTAGTTTGGTTCTATATGTACTTAGTGTCACCTTCAGCTTTTCTAATCAGGGGAAGATAGAAGGTGTTATGCACGCCAACGCGTAAGAGACATTGGATATCTACGAGTCTGACTTCCCACTAGCTAGGGAATACCGCAATCAGAATGTCTGCCAGCTGGCAACAAAAGCGCTAGGATAGACTCACTTTTCATACCTCAGCTGAGGGAATGCGACAACAAGCTTGCCTCTACATACTATATATACTCATGATAGCATGACTCTGCTAGGTTACTTCACAAGTTATGGTGAGAATGTATTGCAAGTTTATATATATCGCGCTACATACGATCTTGGAATTATACTCCCACTAACTAGGGAATTTCACAATCAGTATGTTTACCAGCAGGCAATAACAATAATTTCCATACCTCACCCGAGGAAATGTGGTAATAAGCTTGACAATACATGCTACACACACTCGTAATAGCTTTACTCTGCTATGTAATTATGTATGCGAGTACGGACACCGCAGTGCGAGGATATATATATCACGCTACATGCATTTTCGAGATAGGCCTTTATCACAACTGCAATTACCAGCATGCCCCATAACGGACTTTACTGCGCATTATCTTACGAAATGTACACCGTGTATTAGACATGTTGATTTGTCTTTATTCTGTCACAAGTATTTTTTTATGATGGATGAGATACTGTTCACTTCACATATATGCAAGGTAAAGTGCCAGCAATGATGAACTTTAGTTTGACTATACTGAGATGGCAATGAAGTACAGAGATGTAGACTCTGAGAAGTTGTATTATGTCCTTTGTTTATGTTTCTACCATACAGGAAGTGTATGAAAGTACTGCAACCTGCTACTCCGTTGTGTGATCGAGACCTTTCGAGGTTGAAACGCGTCACGGAGGGTTTATGATGTTAACAAACCCCCTTATTTGACTTTGGTGCCCTGCTTGGTTATTTGAAAAGACCTGAGAGCGCGATTGGGACTCTGTTCTGGTTTGATATTGATAACCTGTTCTCTCCGCCGGCATCGAGCCACCCCTCTACGGGCCCAGGATCTCCGGAAGGAGTGACTTTACTGGTGATATGTATATATTTATGCTGAGTGGCTAGAACGTTTGGGGACCGGAGGAAGCTTTTTTGGTTCAAAATCACGGGATATTGACTATTGATCACATCACTAACTGCTATGTATTCCGCCCAACTACTTAGAAATGTCCTGTGCAACACTTACAAGAGAATGGGATTCTGGGACTTGTAGTCTTCAACAACAGCGAGTGGTAAACAAATAATCTATGAAGGGGCCAAGGCGGACTCCGACCAATAGGGGAACTAGCAGGTGATTCAAAAGCAAGTGGTCAAGTCGCCTTAACATTGTTAGGCATCTGAAGAAGGCCGTTAGGCCGAAATTCATTATGCCGCATTACAAATTAAAGGGCTTCCACCGTCTCCCCTGTGTGGCCTCTGCATCTTCGTTGCTGGAGGAGGTGTGGAGTGATATTTTGCGCTATTGCCAGAGACGCGCTACAGGGGCCCCGTTCTTCAAGTTGACCCGGGTCACACTGGTGCGTGCTTCGGCATGGTTTTTCTTTCATCCAAGGTATTGGGAGGACCTGGTGCCCGCCGCACAGCACAGATGACACAAGGGCGGCTGCAGCGCGGTCCGTGACTTCGTGTAGGGTGGAGTGCACTGCCATATCTACCCCTACCCGGTGGAAATTGTTTGCTGAGTGGCTGGAACGTTTGGGGACCGGAGGAAGCTTTATTGGTTCAAAATCACGGGATATTGACTATTGATCAAATCACTAACTGCTATGTATTCTGCCCAACTACTTAGAAATGTCCCGCGCAACACTTACCAGAGAATGGGATTCTGGGACTTGCAGTCTTCATCAACAGCGAGTGGTGAGCAAATAATCTATGAAGGGGGCAGGGCGGACTCCGACCAATAGGGGAACTAGCAGGTCATTCAAAAGCAAGTGGTCAAGTCACCTGAACATTGTTAGGCATCTGAAGAAGGCCGTTAGGCCGAAATGCATCATGCCGCATTACAAATTAAAGGGCTTCCACCGTCTCCCCTGTGTGGCCTCTGCTTCTTCGTTGCTGGAGGAGGTGTGGAGTGATATTTTGCGCTATTGCCAGGGACGCGCTACAGGGGCCCCGTTCTTCAAGTTGACCCGGGTCACACTGGTGCGTGCTTCGGCATGGTTTTTCTTTCATCTAAGGTATTGGGAGGACCTGGTGCCCGCCGCACAGCACAGATGACACAAGGGCGGCTGCAGCGTGGTCCGTGACTTCGTGGAGGGTGGAGTGCACTGCCATATCTACCCCTACCCAGTGGAAATTGTTTGCTGAGTGTCTGGAACGTTTGGGGACCGGAGGAAGCTTTTTTGGTTCAAAATCACGGGATATTGACTATTGATCACATCACTAACTGCTATGTATTCTGCCCAACTACTTAGAAATGTCCCGCGCAAAACTTACCAGAGAATGGGATTCTGGGACTTGTAGTCTTCATCAACAGCGAGTGGTGAGCAAATAATCTATGAAGGGGGCAGGGCGGACTCCGACCAATAGGGGAACTAGCAGGTCATTCAAAAGCAAGTGGTCAAGTCACCTGAACATTGTTAGGCATCTGAAGAAGGCCGTTAGGCCGAAATGCATCATGCCGCATTACAAATTAAAGGGCTTCCACCGTCTCCCCTGTGTGGCCTCTGCTTCTTCGTTGCTGGAGGAGGTGTGGAGTGATATTTTGCGCTATTGCCAGAGACGCGCTACAGGGGCCCTGTTCTTCAAGTTGACCCGGGTCACACTGGTGCATGCTTCGGCATGGTTTTTCTTTCATCTAAGGTATTGGGAGGACCTGGTGCCCGCCGCACAGCACAGATGACACAAGGGCGGCTGCAGCGTGGTCCGTGACTTCGTGGAGGGTGGAGTGCACTGCCATATCTACCCCTACCCGGTGGAAATTGTTTGCTGAGTGGCTGGAACGTTTGGGGACCGGAGGAAGCTTTTTTGGTTCAAAATCACGGGATATTGACTATTGATCACATCACTAACTGCTATGTATTCTGCCCAACTACTTAGAAATGTCCCGCGCAACACTTACCAGAGAATGGGATTCTGGGACTTGTAGTCTTCATCAACAGCGAGTGGTGAGCAAATAATCTATGAAGGGGGCAGGGCGGACTCCGACCAGTAGGGGAACTAGCAGGTCATTCAAAAGCAAGTGGTCAAGTCACCTGAACATTGTTAGGCATCTGAAGAAGGCCGTTAGGCCGAAATGCATCATGCCGCATTACAAATTAAAGGGCTTCCACCGTCTCCCCTGTGTGGCCTCTGCTTCTTCGTTGCTGGAGGAGGTGTGGAGTGATATTTTGCGCGATTGCCAGAGACGCGCTAAAGGGGCCCCGTTCTTCAAGTTGGCCCGGGTCACACTGGTGCGTGCTTCGGCATGGTTTTTCTTTCATCTAAGGTATTGGGAGGACCTGGTGCCAGCCGCACAGCACAGATGACACAAGGGCGGCTGCAGCGCGGTCCGTGACTTCGTGGAGGGTGGAGTGCACTGCCATATCTACCCCTACCTGGTGAAAATTGTTTGCTGAGTGGCTGGAACGTTTGGGGACCGGAGGAAGCTTTTTTGGTTCAAAATCACGGGATATTGACTATTGATCACATCACTAACTGCTATGTATTCTGCCCAACTACTTAGAAATGTCCCGTACAACACTTACCAGAGAATAGGATTCTGGGACTCGTAGTCTTCATCAACAGCGAGAGGTGAGCAAATAATCTATGAAGGGGGCAGGGCGGACTCCGACCAATAGGGGAACTAGCAGGTCATTCAAAAGCAAGTAGTCAAGTCGCCTGAACATTGTTAGGCATCTGAAGAAGGCCGTTGAGCCGAAATGCATTATGCCGCATTACAAATTAAAGGGCTTCCACCGTCTCCCCTGTGTGGCCTCTGCTTCTTCGTTGCTGGAGGAGGTGTCGAGAGATATTTTGCGCGATTGCCAGAGGTGCGCTACAGGGGCCTCGTTCTTCAAGTTGGCCCGGGTCACACTGGTGCATGCTTCGCCATGGTTTTACTTTCATCCAAGTTATTGGGAGGACCTGGTGCCCGCTGCACAGCACAGATGACACAAGGGCGGCTGCAGCGCGGTCCGTGACTTCACGGAGGGTGGAGTGCACTGCCATATCTACCCGTACTCGGTGGAAATTGTTTGCTGAGTGGCTGGAACGTTTGGGGACTGGAGGAAGCTTTTTTGGTTCAAAATCACGGGATATTGACTATTGATCACATCACTAACTGCTATGTATTCTGCCCAACTACTTAGAAATGTCCCGCGCAACATTTACCAGAGAATGTGATTCTGGGACTCGTAGTCTTCATCAACAGCGAGTGGTCAGCAAATAATCTATGAAGGGGGCAGGGCGGACTCCGACCAATAGGGGAACTAGCAGGTCATTCAAAAGCAAGTAGTCAAGTCGCCTGAACATTGTTAGGCATCTGAAGAAGGCCGTTAGGCCGAAATGCATTATGCTGCATTACAAATTAAAGGGCTTCCACCGTCTCGCCTGTGTGGCCTTTGCTTCTTCGTTGCTGGAGGAGGTGTGGAGTGATATATATATATATATATATATATATATATATATATATATATATATATATATATATATATATATATATATATATATATATATATATATCCCACGTTGTTGGCTCGTTTTCGTCAGAGAAGGTTGCGCTCTCCCCAGTGCGTTATCCTACGGTCGAGCCCAGACCGTTACAATGTATCCAAAATCTCTTTGACCAAAGAGAAAGTAGGGTCGCACTCCGCAAATGTAAAAGATATTTTTATTTTAGCCCAATTACTTTGTGCAATTAATCCATAAACAAAGCGACGCGTTTCGGTCTTACCACAAGACCTTGCTCACGACACTGTGGCGTGGTTCACGATTACAATAAATAACAATTTTTTGAAAAAAAAACAAAGCATTTCCTGTCATGTGACTTTCCTATGCATTATGGGACTTGTAGTATTCAACCCCTTTCAACTTAAAAGTTAAACATTTATCCACATGTTTTGAAAATATTCAAACGAAAATAATTCCTGCAGTTATTTTCCGCAAACCAATAATGACACAGTTGGTATTTGTAATAATTAAACAATTGTAAATTGGAATGTGAGGTACCAAAATAACTTGTAATAGTAAAATAATCAAGGCATAATATTTAACCTATTGTTCTAGCATTGTTACTCATCAATGATACCCCTCCAGTGGGGTGTGACCTTCAAATCTTATGAAGATGCCTCTAAGTGTTCGTCTGATAACCTAGGTACATCTATTAGTCCGGCTTAGAAAACAGGTAAGCTAAGGGAAAATGGGAGTAAACACAATGAATAATCGACATGTATCATTGTATATTCCCCAAGTTAAAAGCTATTGAAAAAAACCCCACCACACAGGTTTCCAAAGCATTCCTAAATTTTCTTATCATCAAAAGTTCGTATCCAACAGTTCAGAGGTGGCTGTATAATTCCTCACTTTGGTTCAGTCCATGTGGGGTCAGTGTCCTGAATTTAATGATGAAACGAGATTCCTTTTGTCGTAATGTTTTTTCTCTGTTTCCACCTCTGATGGTCAATGGTATGGTTTCAATTCCGTAAAATTTTAGGAGCTTCCAATTGTTCGTGTGTGATTGGTTCATATGTTTTGCCACTGCATTGGAAACGTCCTTGTTTGTCACTGCTCGTGTGTGTTCCAAAATTCGTTTTTTTAGTTCACAAGTTGTGCTGCCTATGTATTTCATTTTACACGGGCACTCAATAATGTAGATGGTAAATTCACTTTTACATGATATGAGTTGCTTTATTTGCCATTTAGAACCATTCGCTAGACATACTTCTTTGGTTGGTTTGGCAATTTCACACACTTTACATTTTTGACATTGTATGAACCCTGTTGTTTTTAGCCAATGAGTATCCTTTCTGACGTGATAATGACTGTTAACCAGTCGATCTTTGAGGTTACGAGCTCTGCGATATGTGATCATGGGATGGGTGCCCACAATTTCTTTTACTGTTTCATCCATTTGCAAGATTTTCCAATTTTTCCTTAATATGCTACTGATTTGTTGGGCATCATTTGTAAAGTCTGAAATCATTCTGATTGGTTCCTTGCCCAATGCCAACTCTTGCTTAGGTTTCAAACAGTCTGCACGTGGTTTTTCATCTGCTCGTTTCCAACATCTTTTTATCAATGTTTTATCATACTTTCTCAACTCAAATCGTTTTGCTGTCATGCGACTCTGATTTATCCATTCATCATACTCAGTGCATATTCTACGCAATCTCAAAAATTCCCCGTAGGGGATACTGGCAATCAGTGAAGGTTGATGGAAGCTAGTTGCTTCTAATGTTGCATTTGTTGCTGTAATTTTACGGTGTACAGTAGTTTGAATTTGGCCATTTTTTATGTAGATGTCAGTGTCTAAAAAAGTTATTCTCTATATATATATTACCTACTGGCGGTCGCCAGTAGGTAGTTATAGTTAGGACCATGTTTCCATAGGAAATCCGCAACATTCTATTTTGAATAACTTTGGCGCCGGTTGACGAATCCTCACGAAATTTTCAAAATAGGTGGGGCGCTACGCTCCGCTCCTACCCTGGAAGTCTCGGGGGGATTCGTCAAGCAGGGGCTGAGATAAAAGGGGGGTCCCAAAACGAGTTTTTCCCATGCATTTTTCCATAGGACCTTTAGACACAGCTACAGCCCGAACGGATGAACAGAATTACTTGAAATTTGGCAGAGAGGTAGTCCTCAGTTCAAGGAAGTGCCTTTTGTAGGTTTGGTGTAAATCTGTTCAGTAGATTCTGAGAAAATAGCCTTTAAATCAATATATATATCTGAGCCAGCGTACGGTGCGCTTACGGTGCGCTTACCGTACGCGTACGGTGGCGTGCGCGAGCGCGATTCTGATTGGTTGTTAGATCTTAGTAAACATTCGAATCGGTCGAAACCAGGAAGCGGCGGCCGCCATTTCGTGTGTTTCACTAAGAAAAAAAAGAGTGATATCTTGAAAAGGGGGCAAGGGAGAGAGTTACAGACCCCCTAACATTTGTAAGGGGGTCAAAAAAGGACAGAAAAGTACAAAGAAAACATTTATTGATTTTAAAAAAAATCGCGGGGTACGCGTACGGTAAGCTTAACGTACGCGTACGGTAGAAAAAAAATAAAATAAAAGAAATGAAATGCAGATTTAAGAGTTTAGATATTAGGGGGCTCTAAAAAGAGCCGTTGTGTTTATGAAGTGATTTTTTAGTGGTACCTACAAGTAAGTACCGATGCAGAGTCTAAGGTTCAAGAGGAAGACTCTGTTCCCTTCATCAGTGAAGTGCACACCATCTCCTCTATAAATGTCTTGCATGTCGTAACGGAAGTTGTTGTGGTAAATGGAACCCATACCATAGTCACGGAGGAAAGCAGAAACAGATTTGTTGACGTGCTTTCTTGCTTTGTCAATCTGTGGACAGAAATGATTGGACCAGTTCCATTTTTGCCTTTGGCATATGTTAGAAAACACAAAGGCAGTTTTAGGGAAAAGTGAAAACAGTTGTGCAAAGGTGTCCTTCATAAGCATTTCCAGACCTACCCCAGTCAAAGTGCCTAGGTCATTGCCACCACAGTGCACTATTATGAGGTCAGGGTGTTGGATTTGCATGAAGGATTTCACCAATGGCATCAATTGGTGCCACTTTAACCCTCTCTGACCAATCCATTTAATGTCTACATTTGGCAAAGCAAGGTCTCTCACCATATCTGTTTTCTCTGCATACTTTTCACTCCAGAAGACATAGCTGTGCCCTACAATCCACACTGTGAACATCTTCAAAGGAGAACTGGATGCACTCAGGAGGTGTAATTCAGTAGAATGGTAAAAAGAAATGAAAGACAGTTTGGAAATGGGGGCATACATATTTTTTTTATAAAAAAAAAGAACTGATTGGCTGTTTCATACCATTCTACAATAAAAACTAGGCTGTATGTGTAAATTAATAGAAGCATGTTTTGTATTGGTACAGAAAAATGTGTTACCAAAGAACAGTACTATGGATTTGCTGTTAGGTTTGAAAAGTCAAGCACTCTTGCTCTTTGGAAATGAAACATTGTTTGGTGAACTTCTGACCTAACTCCACACAGCAGTGTTCCATGAGCTGTTGCTATGGTAGCAGGCAGAAGTCAAGTTGGGGGAAGGGTACTTTTGGAAAAGGGTTGGTTTTCAACCAATAGAAATGTGTGATTACATTTGAAAAAAAGGGGGAAGCACTGAGATTTGAAATTAACATGTATATGTGTGGAAAAAGAGAGGGAAAGTTTGCCATTATCTGGTTCTGCTGAGAGGAGAGAGGTGTAAAGAACAGAGATCCTGGCTCTGATAATCTGCTGTTTGAGTGCCACATTTCTTTCACAACTAACTAATTTTAAAGGTGAGTTTAGAGTTTGAGAGGGGATGTATATGGTAAATTAAGAAATGAATAATAGAAATGGAATTTCTTTTGTTGAAGTTGTGTTTATCATTTTCTGTTTTGGGAGAAATTTAAATGTGAGGAACATGTAAAATAATATGGACTATGTTTTCACGATAAATTAAGGTGTACTGGTATAAATAAGGAATACTTTTAGGGTTTGAGGTTGCACTCAGTAATGCAAATACATTCAGCATTACTAAGGCTGGTTGCCCTTGCTGGAGTGTAGTCAGTCACCCAGGTTACACATGTTGTTGGTCTCAGAAAGCTGTTTGGTATTGCTCTGGTGATTTTACATTTGCATTAGATGGAAAGGGGGAGGTATTTTTTTATGCAGAAGCAGACTCTTAGCACACAGCCAGCTGCTTACCCTGTGGAATCATGCACAGTATTCACAACCGAGTGGGGTTTGACGTTTCAGTCAGTAATGCAAATACATTCAGCATCACTAAGGCTGGTTGCCCTTGCTGGAGTGTAGTCAGTCACCCAGGTTACACATGGTGCTGGTCTGAAAAAGCAGTTTGGACATGTGCTTTTTTAAGAATCTAAAAAGTTGGTTTAAAATGTGTCAGTCTGTAAAAGTGTTTATCACTTGCCAAAAAAAAGAGTAGTAAGTGTGCTTTCAAATTGGCAAAGAAATTTCGTTTTGTGACTAATATGAAAACATGACTCTGTGTGCAAAAAGGAATTACAGGCAGAGATTTATTGCGTATTGCTCTGGTGATTTCACAGTTGCATTAGATGGAAAGGGGGAGCCATTTTTTGGTGCAGAAGCAGACTCTTAGCACACACCCAGCTGCTTACCCTGTGGAATCATGCACAGTATTCACAAGCGAGTGGGGTTTGAGGTTTCAGTCAGTAATGCAAATACATTCAGCATCACTAAGGCTGGTTGCCCTTGCTGGAGTGTAGTCAGTCACCCAGGTTACACATGGTGCTGGTCTGAAAAAGCAGTTTGCACATGTGCTTTTTTAAGAATCTAAAAAGTTGGTTTAAAATGTGTCAGTCTGTAAAAGTGTTTATCACTTGCCAAAAAAAAGAGTAGTAAGTGTGCTTTCAAATTGGCAAAGAAATTTCGTTTTGTGACTAATATGAAAACATGACTCTGTGTGCAAAAAGGAATTACAGGCAGAGATTTATTGCGTATTGCTCTGGTGATTTCACAGTTGCATTAGATGGAAAGGGGGAGCTATTTTTTGGTGCAGAAGCAGACTCTTAGCACACACCTAGCTGCTTACCCTGTGGAATCATGCACAGTATTGACAAGCGAGTGGGGTTTGAGGTTTCAGTCAGTAATGCAAATACAGTCAGCATCACTAAGGCTGGTTGCCCTTGCTGGAGTGTAGTCAGTCACCCAGGTTACACATGGTGCTGGTCTGGAAAAGCAGTTTGGACATGTGCTTTTTTAAGAATCTGAAAAGTGGATTTAAAATGTGTCAGTCTGTAAAAGTGTTTATCACTTGCCAAAAAAAAGAGTAGTAAGTGTGCTTTCAAATTGGCAAAGAAATTTCGTTTTGTGACTAATATGAAAACATGAATGTGTGAAAAAAGGAATTACAGGCAGAGATTTATTGCGTATTGCTCTGGTGATTTCACAGTTGCATTAGATGGAAAGGGGGAGCCATTTTGTGGTGCAGAAGCAGACTCTTAGCACACACCTAGCTGCTTACCCTGTGGAATCATGCACAGAATTGACAAGCGAGTGGGGTTTGAGGTTTCAGTCAGTAATGCAAATACATTCAGCATCACTAAGGCTGGTTGCCCTTGCTGGAGTGTAGTCAGTCACCCAGGTTACACATGGTGCTGGTCTGAAAAAACAGTTTGGACATGTGCTTTTTTAAGAATCTGAAAAGTGGATTTAAAATGTGTCAGTCTGTAAAAGTGTTTATCACTTGCCAAAAAAAAGAGTAGTAAGTGTGCTTTCAAATTGGCAAAGAAATTTCGTTTTGTGACTAATATGAAAACATGAATGTGTGAAAAAAGGAATTACAGGCAGAGATTTATTGCGTATTGCTCTGGTGATTTCACAGTTGCATTAGATGGAAAGGGGGAGCCATTTTGTGGTGCAGAAGCAGACTCTTAGCACACACCTAGCTGCTTACCCTGTGGAATCATGCACAGAATTGACAAGCGAGTGGGGTTTGAGGTTTCAGTCAGTAATGCAAATACATTCAGCATCACTAAGGCTGGTTGCCCTTGCTGGAGTGTAGTCAGTCACCCAGGTTACACATGGTGCTGGTCTGAAAAAGCAGTTTGGACATGTGCTTTTTTAAGAATCTGAAAAGTGGATTTAAAATGTGTCAGTCTGTAAAAGTGTTTATCACTTGCCAAAAAAAAGAGTAGTAAGTGTGCTTTCAAATTGGCAAAGAAATTTCGTTTTGTGACTAATATGAAAACATGACTCTGTGTGAAAAAAGGAATTACAGGCAGAGATTTATTGCGTATTGCTCTGGTGATTTCACAGTTGCATTAGATGGAAAGGGGGAGCCATTTTTTGGTGCAGAAGCAGACTCTTAGCACACACCCAGCTGCTTACCCTGTGGAATCATGCACAGTATTCACAAGCGAGTGGGGTTTGAGGTTTCAGTCAGTAATGCAAAAACATTCAGCATCACTAAGGCTGGTTGCCCTTGCTGGAGTGGAGTCAGTCACCCAGGTTACACATGGTGCTGGTCTGAAAAAGCAGTTTGCACATGTGCTTTTTTAAGAATCTGAAAAGTGGATTCATAATGTTTCAGTCTGTAAAAGTGTTTATCACTTGCCAAAAAAAAGAGTAGTAAGTGTGCTTTCAAATTGGCAAAGAAATTTCGTTTTGTGACTAATATGAAAACATGACTCTGTGTGCAAAAAGGAATTACAGGCAGAGATTTATTGCGTATTGCTCTGGTGATTTCACAGTTGCATTAGATGGAAAGGGGGAGCCATGTTTTGGTGCAGAAGCAGACTCTTAGCACACACCCAGCTGCTTACCCTGTGGAATCATGCACAGTATTCACAAGCGAGTGGGGTTTGAGGTTTCAGTCAGTAATGCAAATACATTCAGCATCACTAAGGCTGGTTGCCCTTGCTGGAGTGTAGTCAGTCACCCAGGTTACACATGGTGCTGGTCTGAAAAAGCAGTTTGGACATGTGCTTTTTTAAGAATCTAAAAAGTGGATTCAAAATGTGTCAGTCTGTAAAAGTGTTTATCACTTGCCAAAAAAAAGAGTAGTAAGTGTGCTTTCAAATTGGCAAAGAAATTTCGTTTTCTGTCTAATTTCAAAGCATGACTTTGTGTGCACACAGGAATTATTTTTAGAAATTTAATTTGTGAAGGTGTTATTGTGATTTTCATTTATAGGAAAGGGGTTTATAGTATTTTAAGATTTCTAAAGAACATAAAATATGTAGTAATATATTTAAATAAAATAAAGAAATTTTTTTTAGTTTTTTTCAGGTATTGCTGAAGAGCAGTGAACAAAATTTAAGATGCCTACAAAATCCAGAGTAAAGAAAGACCACAAAAAAAACCTATATTTGAAGACAACTGGAGGACCTAAGTTAGTTGGAGATGCTCATGTTGGGAAAAAGAAAATATCTTCTGGTAAGCAAACAAAAGATTTTTTAAAGAACATATTCAAAAAAAGGAAAAATGTACAAAATGTCTGTACTGAAAAGAATGTTTTCAATAGAAAAGGAGAGGAAAAAATTGAGAATTTAGTTAATGCAAATATACCTTCTTCAACTAAAAAGATTAACTTAAACAGAAAAACAGCGTTTAAAGAGATACGTAGAAAAATGTTTCAGAGAAGAGTTATGTCCAATTTGATAAAGGATGTGAAGAAATATAAGCAAAAGGCTAAATTTTACAAGAGAAAAAAAGAAATTGAAGCCATTGCAGCAAAGGCATTAGAATTAAAAAGGAAACTATTCATTTTAATTTTGAATAGGATGCGTACATTAGATAAAATGGTTAATGTACTGAAATCACAAAGCAAAAGGAAAAGAGTAGTGAACAGAACAAACTTTTGTAAAGTGTTTTTAGGAAAATGGATGCATAGTTCAAGTAGTGAACCTTTTTTTAATGAAGAGAGCTATTTTCAAAGTAATAGTTTGCTGCATGCAGTTGACACCAGAGGTCGTGCTTACGAAGTGAAAAATGGTTGCATAATGGAGAAGGAGATAATGGTTCCAAGAGATGAGGTACAAGTGATGGCGGATGAGGCTATGGGGAGACGTCCTAAAGCCCCAGTGTACACTTGGAATTGTAGTAGTATTTGCACTGTGCGTCAGGAATCTATTGATAAATTTCGTGAGTTTCTAAGAGAGTATAGTAAAAAAAGTGTAAAACAGAAGATTAAGGTGCTTCAAAGTCTAGATCCATGCAGAGTGAGAGAGAATACTGGTTTGCAGGGTCATTCTCTGGCTTGTCTATCTAGAAAAGTGTGTATTAGTGTTTTCCATCATTTTAGAATGCTGGCTGTTCATCATACTGAAATGAGAAAGTTTGTGAGACGGTTGTATTTTGCTAAAAGTCCAGCAATAAAGTTAGATGAATTGAATAGGGCTCTGTTCCGTGGGTCAGTATCAGATGTAGAGAAGGTTGTTGATGAAATTCAGTTTTGTTACTTTGGTCCTGAACAAAACAGTGCAGAAAAGGACACAGTAAATGAGGAAGAAGTGGAAGAGAATGTAGAACCATTTTTAAGTAAGACATTTAATGATCACATAACAAAATTTGAAAAAATCTCTAATGAAAGACCAAATATTACTTGTATTTGTTGCCGCAGAACTCATTATAGAAAACAAACCAGGTATGTTGATCTCTATAGAAAAAGTGAAAATGAAGATAATTATAAGTGGAAGGATTTTGCCACATATATATTTCTTGAAAATTGTTTTGAATTGGGTGAAGTTCAGCGTATTTGTAAATACTGTTACAACAAATTAGAAGAAAATAGAATGCCGACCAGAGCTGTACATAATAATTTAGAATTGGATGTTATTCCTGCCGAACTTTCTGAATTAAATACTTATGAGTCTATACTTATTCAATGTGTTCATCCGTTCCAGACCATAGTACGTATGGAGCCCAAAACTGGTAAATTACCTCCTTCAGATTTACTGAGAGGTTTAAAAGGTAGAGTGGTATATTTGCCTTTGGATTTGAAAAAAAATATGGAAACTATTGATGCAGATACTTTGGAAACTGAACCATTAGTTATTCTGGTTAATGGTGTACCTACAAAGAATAAGAAGATTTGGCAGGAGCTGGAATTTGTACGGAAAGTACAAAGAGCAAATTTGTATTTGAAAAGGAATAACAAATGGTATGAATCAATTTATATAGAAGAAGAAGAAGAAGAAGATTTACAAGAAGACACAGAAACACCAACTGGACAAATTGAAAAAGTGGACAAGTCAAAGGAAGAAGAAATTTATGAACATTTTAGCATACATCCTCTTCATTCAAAAGAAGTTATGGGAGACAATATTGATCTGTTTCAGATGAAGAAAGCAAAAGGAACTCCCGTGAGTGTATGGGAGGAGAGCTTGGAAGCTCGATGTTTTCCCCAGCTGTTTCCGAAAGGAAAAGGAGGACGATACGATGAACGTCCAGAACAGATTCCAGCTTCTGAGTATCGGACTACAAGACTATATGCAGAAGATCCAAGATTTCGACAAAGTATTCCTTATTTGTTCCATCTTTTATTTGAAAGCGACTTGTCTGCATTATCATATGCAGTAAATCACATTTTAAAAAGTGGAGTACATTTACAAAATGTGTCTGCTAAGGATTTTATGGAGAAAGTTCAGCACCGAGATGATCATTTGGAAACACAACTGATCAATCTGATGGCTTGTCAGCGTGGGACTAATGAATATTGGTACCGACGCCATGGTGAATTAAAATGCGTGTTACGGAATTTAGGAACACCAACATGGTTCGTTACCCTAAGCTGTGCTGAGTACGCTTGGGATGATTTACTGGATTTTCTACGAGAGGCAAATTCAAACATTAAAAACATCGAATACAAGACAGCAGGAGAACTGTGCTCATTGGATCCGGTTAATGTTTGCAGATATTTCAATCATAGATTTGAGGCTATGATGTCCTTCATCTGCAATAAAAAAAATCCACCTCTAGGAGAAGTAGTGGATTTCTTTTGGAGAAAAGAGTACCAGGCAAGAGGTGCTCCTCATATTCATATCCTGTTGTGGATCAAGGATGCCCCAAAGTTTGGAACAGATGCTGATGAAGCAGTGTTATCTTACATTGAAGAATATGCAACATGTGCTATACCAAAAAGCACAGAAGAGAAAAAGTTAAAGGAGCAAGTTTTACGTTTCCAAAGTCATCGGTGTGGAAAATACTGTCGACGGAAATACAAGAGCAAAGATAAATACTACACTAAATGTCGATTTGGATTTCCTAGACCTGTTCTTTCAAATGGAAACAGTTTTATGTCATCTGTGAGACATACTATCACAAGAAAATCACCTAAGAATACCTACAACCTTAAAAGAAAAGAAGAATCAAAAAATATAAATGACTACAACCCAGTCATTTTATCCATGTGGAATTCTAACATGGATATACAGTATGTAGCTGACAATTCCATTGCTGTTGCTCGATATGTAACGTCTTACATTACGAAATCAGAAAAAACAGAATTGAAGGAAATGTGGGACGAGATTTCTCACGAGAAGACTGTCAGTAAGAAGCTGTACAGTTTCAGTTTAAAGATGTTATCGCATCGAGAAATTGGATCCTACGAATGTTCAGATAGGTTATCTTCTGCAAGTCTCTACTCGAAATCAAGAAGAATAATTTGGGCAAGTTTAGGCCTTGCAGCAATGAGAAATCGGGTATTGAAATCTGTTGGAGAAATTGAATATTTGGCCGAGAATGACCCAGAAAGTACAGATATTTTGAAATCAAACATGTTGGACACATATTACCCAAAGAGAAGTCATCATCTGGAGAACATGTGTCTTTATGAAGTGCTGCAGAACTACATTTATTCACGGAAAGCCGCAGAAGACATCAACAATGGAAAATATAAAGTCCTTGGTGAGGAAGGATGTTTGGTGAAGCAAACAAAAGGAAGTTTGATAAATCACAGGAAGCTGAGTTGCGACAGTACTGACAAAAAGGAATTTTACTACTTGGCTCTTTTACAGCTGTTTAAACCATGGCGTACAGAGGATGAACTACTGGGAGAATTTCAAAGCTATGAAGATTCTTTTAATGCTTGCAAAGACAGCATACAATGCAGTACATTCTCAACTTATCTGCAAATGTTAAATGAAGAAATTGAACAGGAAACTACAATTGCAGCAGAAGTAGCTAGAGACAGTTCTCAGGACAGCCAAAGTTCAGGAACACTCAGTCAAGATCCCCTAGGACAACCAATCGTTGAAAATGAAGCATCAATAGCCATGAATGAAGTGGAAACGGCTATGAATCAAGCTCAAGAAGAATTTATAGACTTACAAAATTTGGAAAGACAACTGAACGAAGAGCAGCAACAAATTTATGAAGAGATCAGAAACAAAATTGATCACGGATTTCTACATGAAAAAAAAGAGTGCTCATGCACATCATTTCATCCAATCAGGATGTATGTAAGTGGACAAGCTGGAACTGGAAAAAGTTTCTTAATAAAAGTCATCAGAAGCTACCTACAGCAAAAAACGGATTCTACTTTGTCTTGTGTGGTTACTGCTCCAACTGGGTTAGCACTTAGCAGCATATAACATAAAAGGAATCACCTTACATCGTTTGCTAATGTTACCAGTGGAGCATGAGAACAAAATACAATACAACAAGCTAACTGGAGAAGCATGCTTGGAAGTTTCAAGAGTATTGAAGAAGATGCAAGTTCTCATTATTGATGAGGTGAGCATGGTATCAAACTTAATGCTTGCCTTTGTGCATTTAAGAATGCAGCAAATTCTAAGGACAGACTATGACGTGTTATTTGGTGGAAAACATGTCATAGTTTTTGGGGATCTTCTACAGCTTACTCCAGTTAAAGGACAACCAGTGTTTAATACTGTGACACATGAAGACACAAAGAAGTCATTGGGAAGCATCGGTAATGCAAATATTTGGTCCTTCTTTGAGTACAAGGAACTCACTACCAATATGAGACAAGCAAACGATGAAGAATATGGAAGTATTCTGAAAGATATCAGAATTGGACTACTCACTGAAGCTGGCACAAAAGCATTACAGAGTCGGTTGCTACATAATTTATTTCCAAAGGAAGAAATAGTTGCAGAGAAGATATACAAGAACATTGCAGAAAAGAAAAGTGTAATCTGCTTAATGCCAACTCTACGTGAATGCTCAATATTCAATGAGGAGCTTTTGAAATTGGAAAAGGAAGATATCAGGAAATTGGAAGCAGTGGACAAAATTGAGGATGGAAGAATTACTATCACATTAACAGGCAAACTGAAAAATAAATTGGATTCACTAGAGAAGAACATTTCCAAAACTGCTGGATTAGAAAAAAATCTATATGTTTGCATGAACTGTAGAGTATTTTTAAGGAGAAATTTGGATGTTGAAAAAGGTTTAGTTAATGGAGCTATGGGAAGAGTTGTGGGTTTTATTAATTATCAGAAAAAAGATGGAATTGAATGTTTAAAAATAAAATTTGATCAGATAGAAGAAGTTAAAGACATTTGTCGTTGTTCAGTTCGTTTCATGCTTGTGAAAGACTTATATGTACGTAGGAAGCAGTTTCCGTTTTCTCTAGCATATGCTGTAACTATTCACAAGTCTCAAGGATTGACTGTAGATTGTGCATTTGTGAACATTGGTTCAACTGTGTTCAAAGAAGGTATGGCATATGTTGCTTTGTCACGAGTGAAAACATTATCAGGTTTATTCATGATAGACTTTGATGACTCAAAAGTTAGTGCTGATACAAATTGTGTAAAGGAGTATAATAGATTAAGAAGAAGCTATGCTCCTCATTTAGGTCAGTATCCTGTGTTGGAGAAACGTGTAGTTTCTCGTAAAAGGAGAAATGAGAATATCTGTAATGAAGATGTAGAGAGGAGGAAAAAAAGAGGAGTGATGTAATTGCAAGCAAAAAGAAAAAGGAAAATGAAGAACAGGTTGTAGGATATCATTTTGAAAATAGCTCTGGTGTCAACTGCTACGCTAATGTAGTGCTGAATGTTGCATTTTATCTGGAAAGTGTGCAAGAGCAGATAATAGTAAATCAGGGAAAAAGATTCTGTTCTGAGTTGAGTCTCCTTTTTCAAAAGCTGAGTAATGATAAAACTCAAATAGAAAGTGCTACTGAAATTAGAAAACTTTTAGATGTATGTTCAGGACGAACACAGTTTTCTCAAATGTACAGCAAGACGCACAGGAATTCTTGATGTTTTTTCTTCAGGTACTGGAAGAAGAAGGGGTTCCCATTGAAAATTTATTTGGTCTCTCTTATAAATGGGAACATAGTTGTGAAAACTGTTATAATATATGTGGCTCTAATGTTGATTCTGAAAGGTTTATTTATTTAACATTGCCAGAAAGTAAAACAGTCACTTTTGCTAAATTAGTTAAAGATGCTAATCATAGCATGGAATGCGGTGAGTGTCAATCTGACATGTTTTCAACGTTAATTTTAAAAGAATACGGACAGTATGTAATTTTAATGATGCAACGCTGTAAAGCTGATGGTTCAAAATTAGATACTTTAATAAAGAAGTTTACAGGACAGCAATTATCAATTTCAGGAAAAACTTTTGTAACAGTTGCAATAATTTTCCATGATGGACCTACTGTAACTTCTGGTCATTACACAGTTTATCTTAAATGTGAAAAAGGCTGGACACTGTGTAATGATTCCCAATTGATTTTTAAGCAACGTTTGCCTTTTGATTTAGCAAATTCCTATCTAATCTTCCTGAAACCAAAATTTTAGAGAGACTTGGCAAGAACTGTACAATACAAATTTACCATATTATTGGATTACCATTGGAATTTTCAAAAAAAATGATTTTACAAATTATCATTTGGCCTAATGGAAAGGTAACCAATTGTAATGTGGACTTTTTCAATTTTTAATGAAACTTTGGAAAACCAAAAATTTAGAAAAAATCGGTAACATCTGCACAATTTAAATTTTGGAATGTTATTGGATTGCCATTGGAAATTTATTCCAAAAAGATTTTTAAAATTACTATTTGGCCTAAAGGAAATGGAATCAGATGTATTGTGGAGTTATTGAAGATATATTTTTGTGATTATACTTCTGAAACAAAAATGTCAGACGGTATTTTAAAGAAATAAGTATTGATATTAGATGATATTTTTTAAGAATATTAATCATTTCTATAAAGTTATGTTTATGCAAAAAGAGATTGTGGGCTTTTTTAAAACAATCTTTGAGATTGTTAATTTTTTTTTTGCCCGCTGTTAAATGATGAATGCAATTACTTTCACAATTTATAGTGAAATGCAATATATTTTGAAAACAGCAAAAAAAAGGCAAAACATTTTTTTGAAAAATATGTAAATAAGTGTACTGTATTATGAAATGTTTTATTAAATATTAATACTTTTTTCTTTTTTTTCAGATTGAGATAGAAAATTTTCGACAACTAGAACCATTTTTAAAGCAATTAAAATTAAATTTAAATTAATAAATAATTTTTTGAGTGGGTATGGTAAGTCAAAAATTTCAAGGTCCCTTTTTTCCACTTCTCCACAATCACATTTTCAGTTTTTCATTGTAGTCTCTCAAGGACCTTGTAATGTGATAATTGATTTTTAGTGTTTTTTTTAAAAAAAAAAAAATTACGCGTACCGAAAAAAAGTTTCAAAAACATATATAAAAAATAGATGAAAGGTAAGGTTGGCTCTTAAAAGAGCCGTTGTGTTCATGCAGGGACAGAGGAAAGAAAGAGTGGGAATATTAGTCTCTACGACAAATGTGCTGATCTATTGTTCACTAGGGAAACACTGGTCTCCCTATGACAAATTAGATCATGACAAGTGGCGCACCGTATTTCAACCCTCAAAAAACGATGGTTGGTTTCCAGAGGAGAAGAAAAAGGAGATGCTCCCACCACAGATGAAGGGCTCACCTGACCTGCAGAAGAAGGACTCGGCCCTGCAGATGATGGACCAGGCTGAGCTGCTGTGGATGTGCTTGGTTGACTTACTGAAGGGTTACCTTCAGTATGTCGAGCATGTGTCCTTCTGTGTACATCTTTAAGGTGTCTCAACATGGTGTGATTCCCGAAGGAATACTTCTTGTTGGGATTCCCTCTTGAAAGTACACGGCCACACAGCTTACAAGTCACTAAGGGTGCATTTACCTTTTTCTTGTCGTCTGGAAAAGTAAAATACTCCCATATGAAAGAGGTCTTTTCTTTCCTCCTTCTCTGCCTCAAGGTGGTGCTGCTAGCCTCATTCTCAGAAGAGCTCTGCTGTTCTGCCATCGTATCACAAAGACAACCCAGCTCCTTCTCCTAAGGGATCACAAGCAGAAATGAGGGGAATGGGTGTGGTGTAGGAGAGTTCTAGAACTGAAAGTAGTTTCAACCAATCAAAAGTTGTGTTTCATGATCACATGACCAACCGTACGCTTACGGTACGCTTACGGCAAAAGTACGCATGCGCGTAAAAAAGACACGCGCTCGCGCGCATGCGCATAACAGTCACTCCCCAACACTTCCGCGTAACGTGCGCCACGCGCAGTACGCGCGGCTACGCAAATTGCGTAACTATACGCAAACAGCGTAGTTAAATTACGGACATTGCGTAGACCGTACGCTTACCGTAAGCTTACCGTACGCGCACTAAAAAAAAAAAAAATATTTTCAAAGTTATACTAATATATCTCACCTGTTTGGTAAAAAAAATAAAGAGAAAACTTGAAATATTGCAGATTTTTAAGAAAAAAAACATAGTGTTTTAAGAGAATAAAAAGTTAAAAAAAAAACTTGTTTTTTTTTTTAAAAAAAACACATTTAATATAAGAATTTATAAAAAAAAAAATCATAAAAAATCAATAAAAAAAAAATATGGGAATCACATATGTTATAGCTAAGAATTAGCATTTATAAAATCAAAAAAAATTAACTGAAAAAACCATGGGTTTCACACACGTTATTGTTAGAAATTAGCATTTAAAAAACCTTGCAAATTCACTGAAAAAACCATAGGTTTCACACACGTTATAGTTAGGAATTAGCATTTAAAAAACCTTAGAAATTCAATGAAAAAACCAAAGGTTTCACACACGTTATAGTTAGGAATTAGCATTTAAAAAACCTTAGAAATTAAATGAAAAAACCAAAGGTTTCACACATGTTATAGTTAGCTGGACATTTCACTCGTAAAAAACCAATGAAATTCCCCCGTTATAGTTAGTTCAGCTAACTATAACTCGCGCGCCCGCAATGCACTACTGATGACGTCACATATTACATCACTCATGACATGGTCACTGACATCACTCATGACATCACTGATGACATCTCAAATGACATCACTGATGACATCACTGATGACATCATCCAGTGAATGTGTGTTTTTCTGAAAATTAAATATGTTTTATATATGTATATCTCAAGGTCAATGGAAGTATAAATGGGTATATAAGTGTCTAAATGGATGCTTTATTTTTGAAAAATTTATTGTGTAACTGACTGATTAAGTGTATCATAGTGAATACATGGCTTACTGAGTAATGTTTAAATATGAAAATATCTGTATCAGTCTCTCACTTTGTGTATAAGTGGCTGCATGGGTTGGTGATTAGCTTCATGGGTGTCTATATAGGTTATTAGTTGTTTTTTTGAGTATCAGTCTAAGTGTCTGCATGGTTCGGTGGGGGGTATTACGTAGTGCATAGGTGCATGAATGAGTGATTCACTCTTTGTATGTGTTGAAGACAGCATGTGTGCAGGACTGTATGGGTGGATGAGTGTGTGTATGGGTGTGTTAGTGAGTGAATGACTGTCTCAATAGTATCTTTATGAGTAACTACATATCTATTAAACTAGTATATGTGACTATTGGTGTATATAAGTGAGTATATGTGAGAGTGAGAGATTGAAAGAGTTCCTGTATGAATAAGTATGTGTTTCTATAAGTGACTGTTTATAAGACTAAGTATGTGTAAGTTTCCGTAGAAGTAAGTGTGGTGGTGTGTGTATAACTGTATATGCAAATAAATGTATGTTTGTTTCTTTATTAGCATGAGTGAGTATGTGTGAGTAACTCTATGGATGAGTGGCATTGTGTAACAGGATGTATAGGTGTATGAGTACATATGATGAGTGAGTACATGTATGAGTGACTGTATAGGACTGTTGGTGAATGAGTGGATGTGTATGTGGTTCTTAGAATTACTGAAGAGGTTGTTGTAACTGGTATTGGTATGTCCATTGTTTTGAAAATTTTAGTCTCCATTTTTGAATGTGTGTATCAAAGGTTATATTAGGGAAAGAGGAGGTCTGCCACTCTATCACAAGGATGATGTCATCAGTGATGTCATCAGTGATGTCATTTGAGATGTCATCAGTGATGTCATGAGTGATGTCAGTGACCATGTCATGAGTGATGTAATATGTGACGTCATCAGTAGTGCATTGCGGGCGCGCGAGTTATAGTTAGCTGAACTAACTATAACGGGGGAATTTCATTGGTTTTTTACGAGTGAAATGTCCAGCTAACTATAACATGTGTGAAACCTTTGGTTTTTTCATTTAATTTTTATATATATATATATATATATAGATATATATATGATTTCAAAGTTTATCCAAAGGACGATGCCTGCACACTTATCAAGGCTCCGAGCAGATGTCAGGCTGAGATTACAGGACTTGGCCTCAAGCCTAATGCGTTTCGGATAAATGGATCACAGGCAGCCAATTCAAAAGTGCAGCATTTCACTCCAAACCACTGAATGAGTTTAATTAGGTAGTCTCCTTTTATTATTGTCATGTGACCGCGCATAGCATTATGAACTTCGTAGATTGGACACAAAACATTTAACGCAAGTGGCTGTCGCACTCTTGAATAAAACATAAAAACATGCCCATTTGCCTATGTGGGCAGAGAGATTGTCATCAAACAGCTTCTTAAAGCCCCCTCGATGTTCCGCACAGTCCAGAATAAATGAACCCACGGCCCCGTTTTTTCTCTGCATCAGTGCAGGCTCCAATCAATCAATCAATCATAACATTTGTAAACCACACTACTCACCGTGAGGGTCTCAAGGCGTATAGGGGAGGGGTGCTGCTTCGAAAAGCCAGGTCTTGAGTAGCCTCCTGAAGGTGAGTAGGTCCTGGGTCTGCCGTAGAAGGATGGGAAGGGTGTTCCAGGTTTTGGCGGTGAGGTGGGAGAACGATCTGCTGCCAGTGTTCGCTCTTCAGATGCGGGGGACGGTGGCGAGGTTGGCGGAGCGGAGCTGGCGGTTCGGGGTGTAGAAGGTGAGTCATCTGTTGAAGTATGTCGGTCTGGTGTTCTGGAGTGCCTTGTGTGCGTGGGTGAGGAGCTTGATCCTGTTGTTGACAGGAAGCCAGTGCAGGTCTTTTAGGTGGGGTGTGATGTGGCTGCGGCGAGGGATGTTTAGGATTAAGCGTGCGGAGGCATTATGTATGCGTTTTAGGAGTTTGGCCGAGGCTCCTGCGTAGAGGCCATTGCCGTAGTCTAGCCTGCTGATGACTAGGGCCAGTGCGACCGTTCTTCTTGTTCCGGTGGGGATCCACCTGTAGATCTTGCAGAGCATGCGGAGGGTGTTGAAGCAAGAGGACGAGACGGCGTTGACTTGCTTGGTCATGGAGAGTGTGGAGTTGAGAATGAACCCTAAATTGCGTGCGTGGCCGGTGGGTGTAGGTGCTGCTCCCAGTGTGGTCGGCCACTAGGAGTCGTCCCACACTGAGGGAGTGTAGCCGAGGATGAGGACTTCTGTCTTGTCTGAGTTCAGCTTCAAGCAGCTGATCTTCATCCACTCGGTGATGGCTTTCATTCCTTCGTGAAGGTTGGTTTTGGCAGTGAGGGGGTTCTTGGTGAGGGAGAGGATCAGCTGGGTGTCGTCGGCGTAGGAGATGATGTTGAGGTTGTGCAGTCTGTCGACGTGAGCGAGTGGTGCCATGTAGATGCTGAACAATGTCGGGCTGAGGGATGATCCTTGGGGTATGCCGCAGATGATCTCGGTGGCTTCGGATCGGAAGGGGGGGAGGCGGACGCTCTGGGTTCTGCCGGAGAGGAAGGAGGTGGTCCAGTCCAGTGCTTTGTCACGGATCCCAGCATTGTGGAGGCGTGTGCGTAGGGTGCGGCGGTAGACAGTGTCGAAGGCAGCTGACAGGTCCAGGAGGATGAGGACTGCAGTTTCACCGTTGTCCAGTAGGATCCTGATGTCATCAGTGGCAGCGATGAGGGCAGTTTTCGGTGCAGTGGTTGATGCTGAACCCGGACTGGGGCAGATCCAGGATGCTGTTCTCCTCGAGGTAGCGGGTTAGTTGTCTGTTGACGGTCTTCTCGATGACCTTCGCTGGGAATGGGAGCAGGGAGATGGGTCGGAAGTTCTTGAGGTCCTTGGGATCTACCTTGGGTTTTTTGACAAAGGCGTTGATCTTGGCATGTTTCCAGCTTTCCGGGAAGGTCGCGGTCTTGAAGGAGATGTTGATGGCCTTGCGGAGATGGGGTGCAATGGTGCAGCTGGCTTTGTTGAAGATGTTGTGTGGGCATGGGTCTAACAGAGAGCCGGAGTGGATGGTGTTCATGATTTTGGTGGTGTCGTCGTCATTTATGTTGGTCCAGGTGAGCAGGGGATCGGTGGAGGTGGTGGCAGTGAGGTCGGAGGTCTCGGTGATTGTCGGGGTGGTCAGGGTGTTGAAGCTGTCGTGGATGTCTGCGATCTTGCGATGGAAGAAGCTGCCGAGGGCGTCGCATTGGTCTTGTGAAGGTGGGATGTCGTTGGTGTTGGAGGGCTCCTTCACGATGTTGAAGAGCTCTTTGCTGTTGTGTGCGTTGTTGTATAGGCGGTCTTTGAAGCAGGTCCTTTTGGCAGATCTGATGAGGTGATGGTATCTGCGGATGGCGTTCTTGTGGGCTGCGTAGCTGTCTGGCATCTGTTCACCGTGCCATTTCTTCTCTAGTTTTCGGCAGGTTTGCTTGGATGCCTGGAGGTCCGTGGTGAACCAGCTGGCTTTCTTGTTGCTGTGTCTGTTGGAGGGTTTCTTGAGCGGGGCGAGGGTGTTGGCACAGTCATCGATCCACTGTCTAAGGTTGCGGGCGGCGGTGTCGGGGTTGGTGGGGTCGATGGGTGGGCTTCGGGCGAGGGTGGTGTTTAGCTGGTCTTCGGTGACTTTGCTCCAGCATCGGCGAGGGATCTGTTGAGTGTGGTGGTGCGTTATGGGTTTCCGGAAGGTGAAGTGGATGCAGCAATGGTCGGTCCAGTTGAGTTCGGTGGTGTAGCTGTAGGAGACGTGGGAGCTTGCGGAGAAGATGGGGGTCAAGCGTGTGGCCGAGGTTGTCAATCAAGGTGGTGGAGTAGGTGTTGTTGTTGTTCTTGAGGTGGAAGTTCAAGACCTCGAGGAGGATGTAGTCTGTGGAGGCGAGGACGTGCGTGCGGACGAAGTCAGCGATGGCGTCGCTGAACTGTGGCCGTGGTCTGGGGGGGTCTGTAGATGAGGGTTCCTCTGAGATTGGTGTTGGGATCAGTGTGGATCTGGAAGTGCAGGTGTTCAGCTGTGCTGAGGGTGTCATCGGTGCTGGTCGAGACTCTGAGGGTGTTCCTCTGGACGATGGCGATTCCTCCTCTTGTTCCGTTGGTGCGGTCCCTGTGGGTGATCTTGTAGCCGTCAGGGATGGCTTTGGCGATGTCGGGTGCCGAGGAGGCGCTCAGCCAGGTCTCCGTCAGGAAGGCGATGTCTGGGGAGGTGGAGTCGAGTAGGTCCCAGAGTTCGATGGAGTGTTTCCTGGCAGAGCGGGTGTTGAGTAGAATGCATCTGAGGTGGTTGCGTCCTTTCTCGGTGGGTGGTTTGGTGTCTTGGAGGCTGGTGAAGCTGCAGCTCCCCAAGAAAAGGGTTCTTGGGTGCGCTTTGGGGCAGCCAGGAAACAGGTGTGTGATCGTCCAGTGCTGAGTGCGTGGAGGATGCTGGCATTGTAGTGGAGACGGGCGTCGTGGCGTTCGCGGGGGCCAGGGGTTCTGGTGCTGGGCACGGTCCAGGCGCGGACAGGCGCAGATGGGCTTGCCTTAGGCGTGCCTTCGGCGCGGCCGCGCAGCGGCTGCCATAAGAAGGGGAGGTGGGAGGGAGGAGCAGCTGGGAGGTGGGTGGGAGCTGACGAATGGGTGAGCGGGGGGGCGGGGATGCAGGGGATGCAGCGCCAGGGAAAATGGGAGGGAGGAACTGCGAGGGAAACAGAAGGCAAAAGGGCAAGTAAAAGTACAAGAGGGAAAGGAAAAAACGATAAAACGAAAGGAAGCAGATAAAAACAATCACAGTACAATTACACTTACAGCAGGGGTGAGTGGGGGGCGGGGCCGCAGGGGCCGCAGCGGCGGGAAAAACGGGAGGGAGCAACTGCTAGGGAACAGAAGGCAAAAGGGCACGGGGCACAGTAAAAGTACAAGAGGGAAAGGAAAAACGATAAAACCAAAGGAAGCAGATGAAAACAATCACAGTAAAATTACCATTACAATACAAAAAAGAGCTAAACCTATGGTCTACCACTGGCCACCAGGGATGAGGCGCAGGTGGTAGCTTGTGGGTGGAGGAGGGCCTCGAACTCCGTCATCAGCGGCAGCTGGGGCTTAGGACACGGGCACACAGGTGGTGCTGTGCGCCGTGTGGAGCGACCTGCCTGTAAAGGGTCAAGGGTCGCTCTCCTCACTGCGCAGCAGCCGCCATAAGAAGGGGAGGTGGGAGGGAGGAGCAGCTGGGAGGTGGGTGGGAGTGGACGAATGGGTGAGCTGGGGCGTGCGACCGAGGGGACGCAGCGGCGGGTAAAACAGGAGGGAGGAACGGCGAGGGAAACAGGGCAAAAGGGCACAGGGCACAGTAAAAGTACAAGAGGGAAAGGAAAAACGATAAACCAAGGAAGCAGATAAAAACAATCACAGTACAAATACAATTACAGCGGGGCGAGCGGGGGGGCGGGGCCGCAGGGGATGAAGCCGTGGGAAAAACAGGAGGGAGGAACGGCAAGAGAACAGAGGCAAGAGGGCACAGGGCACTGTAAAAGTACAAGAGGGAAAGGAAAAACGATTAAAAAAAACAAAGGAAGCAGATAAAAACAATCACAGTACAATTACAATTACAATACAAAAAAGAGCTAAACCTACGGCCTACCACTGGCCACCAGGGATGAGGCGCAGGTGCTAGCCTGCGGGTGGAGGAGGGCCTCGAACTCCATCAGCATCTCTCTGCTGGTCTTCCTCCTGATCTGCTGATTAGTCAAAGAGCACAGACAACCAGTTCATGTTCAGACAAAGTCATTGGGCCTTGATCTACTTCGCACACCTCTATTTCCTACTTTTTATCTAGTATAGTCTATCCAAGAAGAGATCTTGTGCACCACTGAGCAATGAACAACATCTTCTCTCTGTTGGTGCCTCTGCCACTATCCATCCACCATCCCTAAATAGTCCACCAATTGTTTCCCTATGGCTGACATCATTGCTGATCACCTAAAATAATTTTGTGTTTTGTCTTCCAAACCATTCATAAATAAGTTCAGCCCCCCACCCCCACTAAGTGTGACTATCTAGCAATTCATGCATAGTGTTCCTCAAGAATGTCGGACCTATGTCCGGGGCACACATGGATGCTACAGTTAAGGGCACTCCCTGTAACCACTGTTGTCTACTCATCTTCGCGCTCTATTTCTACCACTGTGGGAGCCACATTGATTATTTTTATGGATTAGAATCACTACTCATGTCATTTTATTGCGGGCAGAGGACAAAAAATGCACTAAATACTCTGTAGATCAGAGCCACTTACAGTCTTGTCTTAGAATGTAGATCTTTATCAAGAAGTAATTGTCTGACTTCAGCTAGAAAGCTTGTGGAGGATTCTAAGCTGCTTTGGTGGGGTATATACCCTCTCTTATATTATAGAGTGTGATTATGAAACCCATTCTCTCAACCATTTGTTCCTGCTAATTGCACTGCTATGTTTTAATATACTTTTCAAACCATGCTCTGATTAATAAACTGCTCTTGCCAGGATGTGGGTCTGCAGACCATCTGCGACCAACCCTTAAACTCCTTCATAATGTAACCCATTAGTAAACCAACCTATTTCTTAAACTCAACAGCCCTTACTTATGCTCCTTGTAGACAAGAATAAAGCATCCCTAACAATGGGAGGGGGAGAAGGTATAACTCATCCCAAGTAATATGGGGAAATACTTCTTTCCGATATCCCTCCCTCTTCACCCCACCGCATACACACCCCATGGCCGAAACTGACAAGCAAAATGTCCTTACTCACTAGACTCGTCTGTGCCTTCTTAAGCATGCTTGCTGCAACCCCAGGAACCACCCTGCCCCTGGCACACCGCAACCTCAGCAGTTACATTTCAATCATCACCAAAATCTGACATGTAGTCTTGCTTAGCAGCACTGAACATTAACGCTTTGTAATTGTACTGCTGCCCCTAGCCATCCTGTCAAGACCTGTGTTCGCTAACTTGTTTCTAGGCTCTCTCGGTGTCCTTACGGGTGCACTTGGAGCAGGTTCGTAACTGAGTTTTCTCCCGAATCTAGCCTTGCTTCAATTCCAGCACTCCAATTTTGTGGGCTTCCATCAAAAACCTTGCAGACCATTGTTGCTCCTTCTAAAGAAAAAAATCCTGAAAGAAATACCCCTACTTCTCCCTCACTCCTTGTGGCTTCAGGAAAGTCGTCACTCACTGGTTTAGGCCCACTTCTTTTCTACAATCCGACTTGGGACAAGTCCTTGAAGATATGCAGTGTAATCCCATTGAAGGAAAAACCTTCTCCTCATGAGGCCTCACACTAATCCACACTTCTTCATAGTGATGTATGCATGACAGAACATCTAGAAAGGTCTCATATTTGTTTGACCTGGATTCCAACCTGTGGAAGTATCTAAGGAGACCAGACTTTCATCAGGACTCGGTATGCAGTGGCGGCTGGAGAGTCCGCCAATAAGAGGGGTGGGCAAAGGGCTTAATACATTTTTGTAATAGTACAGAAATACAATTAAATGCACAAAAGAAATAAAAAGGTACTTACCATATTTTCCGGAGATACGTCCTCCTCACGCCAATCATCTTCTCCTGACGTCAAGTCAAGTCCAGCTGGGTTCAACCAATCCTGGTGCTACATGGGAGCAGCGCCGGGATTGGAGAGATCTGCCTCTCTTGCCACTCCCGAGGACACTGGAGGCTTGTGTGGTCTCTTAACATGCTATCTAAGACAGCCGGGTGTAGAGGTTTATAGTGTGCATGTCGGGCTGGCAGTCACAAGACCGCAAGCCAAAGGGGCATGCGCACTATAAACTAGTGCCCACCACTGCTGCCACTCAACAGGCCCGCCCCGTACTGACACTCGGTTCGGGACTAGTTGATGGAAAATAAAATGGTAAAGAATTAACTTCATTACCATTTTATTTTTCGGCTCTGGGGCAATTAAGTGGGGCGACTCTCCCCTGCTTAAGCAGAGGATCTGCCCCAGCCAGTATGGCAGTGAAAAGACCCTGTAAAAACGATTTCACACTTTTTACTCCCACTCTAACTCAATTAAATGATATTACTTGCCATTAGCTACATAATGGTCGCCAATGAAGTGACCCTCAGCGTTGTAATCACAGTATAGTGGAGTCAATGAAATTCTCTGCCGTGGAAGTGCGCCTGATTTAACTGATGTAAATGCTTATATATCCTCAGTATTCAGTGATTCCCCCATCCATACAACCCAATACAAATACACACACAAAGCTCGGACATCAATTACAATTACCAACAAATAAGCAAACATATTTACTTTGTCAATGCTTGTTTGCTATTGTATTGCAGAATAGAGCACTCACATGCCTGTTCTGAAGGATTGGAAATGCACCAAAAGGAGATTAGGTGGTGGGTGTGGGGGACTCACACACTTGCCAGTGTTATGAGAAGGGTGCCAAGGACCTTAGTGCAAAAGAGGAAAATGGGCTCCTCGTTGAGTAATACAATAGGGCATTACTGGGAAGCCTGGCATCACAGGGCAAAGAACTTGGCATTGACAAGAAGGGCCTAGGATCAGGAAGCAAGGAGAATATCTGCCTAAACATTAAAAAAAAGTGGAAAAACGAAGTTTGCTTCTTTGTTGCAATTGCACAGTAATGTACAATTTCGCTACCAGATTTGTGGATTTTTCAGATTCCCTCGCAAGCTTTGATTTTGTGTTTTTGAAAACATTTCAAATATACTTCTATAGATTTTCAGAATAACTGCATAACTGGATCGTCTCGCTCCATAGTGTTTTACCATTTATGTAATCGACCTAACCCCATTCTTCCTCACTGCTCTGACAGTATGTGTTTTTAGGTTTATCTTGAAAGCCGATAGTGTCTATTGTTACCAATCCATTACAGTATAAATGAAGGGTCATTAATTCCAACCAGATGAGCTTAGTCTCTCACCTCATGCTGTTGGCTGTTTGGTGTATCCTTCCATCTCGCATTGACTGCTTGCTTTACAATGTATGAGGGACTAATTTGCATCTCAATAATACGTTAAATCATCACACATTAAATTCCGTAGCTCACAAATACATCGTACTCAGAAAGAAAAGTTTTTGTTTCATTTCTTTGCAGTAGAATTGTTTTAATGATTTGGAGAGGGCTAAAACTGTTGACTTTGCCATTGCTTCTTTTAGTTTATGAGTCTCTGCAACATATGACTCCACCTGCGTTTTTGTAAAACAATGATCTGGAAGAGAACCACCACTGCTCGCCACTGTTGTGTTTGTTGCTCTTTCAGGCATCCAGCAGGTGTAACAGGAGTAAGAGCCTTGATGGCAGATAGTTTTTTAAGTCCAAATTTTATTCTGTAGTTTTAAATAATGGTAAATGAGTCATGACTCAGAACATGAAAGGGCATTATTCTAAATGAAAAATAGCCCATAAAAGAACACGTGACATTTATAAATACCAAAGCAGACTTAGACAATGCCACTCAAAACACTGTGTATTTTGGCCTCACACAGAGCAGTGGTTAACTTGTTTAACTAGTATAGGAATTCACAATACTAACAAGAATGTTTTCATTATTCTGAAATATTCTCTTTTGGCAAACATGCAATCTAACATACTCTGTAGCAATTTTAACATTCCCCCAGACATAAATGTAGAGTATTTGCTTCCAAGTACACCCCCTACATTGCATGTGGAATGTTAAGCCCACACCAAGGGCAATTTTTGCACTGTGTGCTGGAGAAGTGCACAGTACACCATTTTAACGTACAGCAATACTGCACAAGACAGCTGATGGTAATCCATGGCACTATATTGTTTTACTTTTTTTTTTTGTAAGACAGCTTTATTTTACTGAGATATTTTTCAGTACACATAGCTCGGATCACATTACTTAGCGCTGAATTTGAGCCGGTGGTTTTTGATGCCCTGCCCTGGCACTTAGTTGTCAACACCGGCGCTGGTGACAGTCTGCCACAAGGTGGAGCTGTCTTGTTAATTTAGACATGACCACAACAACAGGTAATTATTCATTCAATGTCCATTAAAAATTACTACTACCTGCTGCCCAAGCCACTCTAATAGCTTTGGAGGCATGTAATATTCTGAATTGTCATATTTGTAGGAGTGTGAAGTAAGAGAGGATACGATATTCTTCTTTTGAAGTATTTATTGTACAGGTCAATGACACCCACAGCCCGGCGCTCCCGCTGCATACCAGGATCTCCAGCAACTGCCTAACGTTGAAGGAATCCTCGTACGCATCGTTCGCAGCCAGACTGTAGAACCTCAGTTAAATGAATACGAACCCTCGCGCACTAAGCACGAGAACATATACGCACATACCTCATACTACAACTTCTCTCCTTCTAACAAACAGAAGTGAATGGTTAACTATTAATACAGCAATGCTAATTGAAATCATTAAGACAAAACATAGTCATTAAATCTTGCAGGCAATCTTCTTTGACGTGTATCCAAAACAGTAGGAGAAGACAATGCATGCCCAATACTATCATGAGGAACCTTGTCAGATAATTGTCCTCCCACTGATTCACCAGCCTCCCCCCGATGTGAACCATCATGCAGCCAAATTGTCCAATCAGATTGATCAAACTGTTGCTTAGACAGTTTCAATAAGGATGAAACCTGTGAATCAGTTAGTCGGACAAGCGATCTCTTGTTCCACCACCCTTTATACCCAAGGAGTGCTGAACCTTTATGCACATCTGTAACCTGCACTGGAGAAGAGAACTTAGACAAACCTTTTGCCACTTTCTTTGGGTTTTTGATAAGAACCCAATCATCAATTTTTAAATCAACATCATTAAAACTCTTCTTTTGATCATACACCTTTTTCATGTAGGATTGTTTTTCGAGAATCCGTGAAGCTAGATTAATATCTTGAGGTGTAGTCTCACTTCGTTTACCCTGCAGCCAACCAGGGCACAGGGTAGTGTGAACTTTCCTTCCTCTCAACAGAGAAAAAGGCGGGAGACCTGTTGTACAATGTGGTGAAATGTTGTATGACCATAATTTTTCCTCAACAAAATCCTGAACATTCTTTTTTGAAGAAAGAGCTACCTGAATAGTATCTTTGACCACCCTGTTAGCCCTTTCAACTAACCCATTAGATGATGGTGAGTACAAAGCAACCTTGAAATGAGTGACATCCTTTTCCGCTAAAAATTCCTCAAATTTCTGTGAAACAAAGTGTGTACCATTGTCACTAACGATAATGGAGGGCGAACCTTCAATAGTAAACACTCTCTTCAAAAATCTAATGGCATTATTGGAACTAGGTGAATCACAAAACATATGATAAATCCATTTGGAATGATAGTCAACCAACAGAATAAAATATCTCAACTCGGGAGGTAAAAGATCATAAGGACCAGAGAAATCCATCGCAACCTTTTCCCAAGGTTTGTCTGGAAAAGGGACCGGATGTAAGGGTGTTTTCATGACCCTCCATTTTTTGTCTGACAAAAGGCACTCTGAGCATGAATCAATGTAAAACTTGACTTGTGATTCTAAAGATGGCCACCAATAATACAACTTAATAAGTTGAGAGGTTTTTGAAATCCCCAAATGACCCTGATGTGCACATTTAATAATATCTTCCCTCAAACTCACCGGGGGAACAAAGGATTCATGTCTCATAACCATCCCATTGACCAAGGAAAGTTCAGAAGCCACCATAGAAAAGGCTTTTAACTCATTTGACAGCTTTCTACTCTCTGGCCAACCCTTTACAATATATTGCATGACCAATTTGAGTGTAATATCCTTACTATAAGCTTCCAACCAAGTTTGTTCAGTAATGGTAGGACATTCTTTGATTGCGTCAAGTGCAGCAACAACACACTCTGTGTCCTCAACAACATCTAAATCAGGAGCACTAAGCACGAGAACATATACGCACATACCTCATACTACAGAGTGTTATGGTTAGTAGTTGTGTTGTTACTTTCATACCAGCATGGCAGGGGCAATGTGTGATGTAGCTGTAGCGGCCTCCTGACGAGAGCCCTGGCACTTTTATTCTTACAAATTAAGCAATGGCCTAAATACCACCTAAATTCTGCTAATTTAATTTTCTTTGCAAGATTAATCACTTTTGGTAGTTATTGTTTCAGAAACGTTTGTAGAAATTGCTCAAAATGCCTTTAAAGCATATTAAGACTGTATCAGTTAAGCTGACAATCTCTGTCCATGGTTGTAGAAAGTGGGAAAATGGCACTGCAGATGAGGAATAACCTCCTGAACATTACTTCTTAGGCATTCCCCCATAGTGATACACTCATGGATAGGGAGTGACGAGAGCTGCAAGTTGAAGGTACAGGAAAAGATTTCACAGAGGTGCTTAAGTGTTTTGCATGTTCTCCATTCCCAAACATCCACATCTCCAGCAGACTGAGGTGCATGGATTTTGATAAATCAAAATGCCAAAGGTAGCGGAAGTGACATCACATACCGATTGACCTTAATTACATCACAGGAAGTGACATGATATAACCCTTCACCTTGATTTTTTCCAGGAAAGCAGGTCACATGGCCCTAGCATACCAATAACTGACATTGCTGAAGTTTCATAATAACTGCATGATTAGTATAACAGCATAACATAGACACATATCTATTTTAAATACCACATATGTCATGGTGCTGGCTTGAGCTTTTAAAGTTTTGAGGCACAATACTTGCCATGCATTTTAAGAGAGCTAAGAAACATCATATGTTGGTTTCTCCTCCACTGAGAACAATTTGAAAAGCAGGTGGTGAATTAGTGCAATTTAATGCACAATTTTCACACCATTTGCTAAAGTAATTTTAATTCACACTCTTGTTATGCACAGTGTTGTCATCAATTATGTCATTTCATATGTCACATTGATGTTATCAGTAATGGAATAGGTGGGGGGCGTGGCTAGCCAACACCCAAGATGGCCACAATCTCTTAGAGCTCCGCTCATAGCCTACGCAACGTTCCCCATACATCCGCTGCATTTATCCGTTGAGCCTGCACAGCACCATGATTAGCTGCCCCTTGTGCCCAGGAGTGCTCCGACGCTTCAAGAAAGAAAATCCGATAACGCGGACTGAAGTTATCGGCCCCGTTCAAATTCGCCGAGGGAAGGGGGGGTTTCCTTTGGTGCGCTGCCCGGCGTGCTGTGACGCCACTCCCATGCTGTGTAGACTGGCCCAAGCTCCCGGAAAGAGATTTGGAATCCCCTCGGCCCGACTCACCTTTTGCTGCTCGGATGAACTTCAACTGCCTCCTGTCTCTTGCTCCTGGTGAGCTCCGAATGGGAGTATCTGCCGCCTGACGCTGAATGGCTCCGACGTGCACAGCCCATGAGAAGAGTCCCGGGATGGCCTGGTCGGCGACTCCTTTGGTGAGTGAGAGGGCCTGAGACTTCTCCTTCCCCCCTCCCTGGCAGCTTCCAGTTTGGTTACAAAGCTGGGGGATCCCGATGTGGTTGCGGGCTAGATCGGCAGCATCTCGAGTCGCCTCACCCCTCCCCCAATATCGACCGGGAGTGACAAGCCGGTATTCCATGATACCGTAGAAGAAGGGCGCACCAACATATATACCGGTGGAACATCCCCGAATACATTTGCGACGATCGTATGCCATCGTGAGGTGGACACTGCAGGCAATCGCACGCTGCCTGGGGAGGGCCTTATATCCTGATTGCAGGGCGTGCTGGAGGCGCGGAGACTTTTAAACATTGGTTGGCGTTAGTACTGAGTGCGAAGTTACTTTCCGGGACCCCGGTGAAGGAGCGCTTTACATAGAACTTGGGGTGAGGCATGCGACCTTTGTACTAGGTGGGGTTGGCCTTGCTTGCTCCTTTCCTGTTGCCCCACCCACCAGCGGCCTACTCTTGTCTTTCCACAAAGCCTCATGGCCACGGCTAAAGGCTCCTGGCAGACCCCTCAGTTAAAATTGGTGAAGTTCGCCCACAC
Organism: Triturus cristatus; assembly: GCF_964204655.1. NCBI lineage: Eukaryota > Metazoa > Chordata > Amphibia > Caudata > Salamandridae > Triturus > Triturus cristatus. Next base: position 1,071,083,482 of record NC_140582.1, read on the forward strand.
TAGGACTGATACTCCAGAAGAAAAACACGATGACCCAGAAGCTAAGCAACAGGGTGAAGAGGGGGCTCCGACTTTGGTGGACATTATGGAAGCAATCCAGGGTGTCCGAACAGCGCTGGAGCAGAAGATCGACGCGGTCACCTACGAAGTCACCCTAACCTGGCCCGACCTTCGTAACATGGGGGACAGAGTTAAGGCGACTGAAGAATCGGTCACTACGCTACAGGCCTCTACGAAGGTACTTGAATCTTCAGTCAAAAGTTTATTGACTCAAACGTCGGACCTTGAGGCGAGGCTGGAGGATTATGAGGGGGGCTCCCGCAGAAATAACGTACAGATTTTGGGGGTGCCAGAGAGGGCAGAGGGGCCAGCCACTGACTTCTTTGTGGAGGATCTAGTTCAAAATCACCTGAGGCCCCACTCTCTCTCACAGTTCTTTTCAGTGGAACAAGCTCATCGAGTCCCTGGGGGCCCTCCTAAGCCTGGCGCCCCTCCGCGTCCTATTTTGGCATGAATTTTAATTTCGGGGACAGAGACATCATTCTGCAAATGGCAAGAGCGGCCCCACCGTTGAAATTCAAAAACTTCACTGTTACTTTCTTCCAGGACTTTACTTTGAAGGTACAACAAAAAAGGAGATCTTGTCTCGAAGTCAAATGAACCCTCAGAAGCCAAACCCTTAAGTACGCAATGCTCTTTCCAGCTAAACTGCGAGTAGAGGCGGAGGGGAAATCCTGTTTTTTTCAGACCACCGAGGATGCCTGGGACTGGTTGGAGGGCTGGCGTGCCGCCGAAAGCCGGCGACGCTCCTCACCTGATCGACGACCACCCCTTGAGGCCTGTCCGGAGAAAGGTGATCGTGGTGACGACGATTGAGATCTGAGAGTCGTAGGTTTGTGACTGTGCCTTAATCCTGTTCCCGGTGTCTGCTACTGCTGCTGCTGGTTGCCTGTCGAACGAAGGGGACTATATTGTATACTGTATTGTTCTGATATGTTCTCTTCTCATTATCCTGTTATAATGTGTATGACTTCGCAGGTCCCAACACATCACCTCCTTGCTCCAGAGGAACGATTGAAAGGGGTTTCATTTACGACCGAATGTGTTTAATGCTTTCAGGGACACACAACTGTTCATCAAAGGGCTCTAATAATAGTTCTTATGGGGAATTGTACCCATGCTCTTGTGTGGTTGGGCTTGGTTGTGTTCCGTCTTACTTGGTATGTTTCTTATGGGATCACAGACACTCTGCAAAATTGGGGGGTGGGCAGTTTCAAGTCCACGTTGCAGGGAGGCAGGGAGGGGGTGAGTTCCAGGGCGTTCATGGGGGGTTTGTTCTAAGCAGTATATATGCTATCAATGCAGTCAAGTGAATGATACTATTCGTGTTGAATTCAGGGTCACCAACAGTACGATTGTCAGTTCCTTATTACCTATTTATGCGCTGTCTTGAGTCCAAACGTGTGTCGATGTATTGAGAGGGACTGCGGTCTCTGGTCTTTGCTGCCCCTCGGGTGGGGGGGCTCCTGTCTCCACTGCAAATGAGTGTTGGTTGTGTTGAAACTGCCCTGGTTGGTCGCCTCAAATTAATCTATTGGAATGTGAATGGCTTGGGTGACCGTATCAAGCAGGGTATAGTGCTACAGTTCTTGAAGCGTCACTACCCAGACCTGGTACTCCTTCAAGAAATGCATATTCAGGGCACTTCTTACGCTGCTCTTAACAGATGGGGCTACAAGTTAGTGGCACATGCTAGTTTCACTAGAGGGTCTAGGGGTGTTGGGATCCTGGTCCGTAATTCTTTCCCATTTCAAATACAGAAAGTTACACATGATCCCCAGGGAAGGTTTGTAATGGCCGTGGGGCGCTGGGAGGGTCGGCCCCTAAGTGTGACTTCCCTATGTGTGCCCCCCGACTGCACTCACCTACACTACAGGACCTAGGGCCACATGTGTTGAGTAACCCTGGGCGTAGTTTGCGTAGTAACGCTGCATTACGTAAGCTACACGTAGCTATGCGAGCTGCGTAGTGCGGTAGGGAAAATGCTGTTCGCACTGATTGCACAGTGCCGCACTGTGCAATCATTGCAAATCGCATCTTGCACAGTGCAAGTAGTACGGAATCCATAGTACGGAATCTGCACTTACTATGGTGGTGAATAATATTCGAACGAAGGTGGATCAAGGTCAGACGACTCTCTTGGTCCTTCTTGATCTAACGGCAGCATTTGACACCCTGTCTCCCTCGACTTTAACATCTCGTGTGAGGGAGGCAGGAGTAGCGGGCCCAGCCTTGAGCCTTCTATCCTCTTTTTTAGATCTAAGAGAGCAGAGGGTCAAGCTTGGAGAGTTCCTCTCCCCTGCCAAATCCTTGCAAAGTGGGGTCCCACAGGGGTCGGCCTTGAGTCCGACCCTGTTTAACATTTACGTGGCCCCACTTGCGAGGTTGGTGAAATCTAAGGGGATGGAGGTTGTGTCATACGCCAATGACACCCAAATCATGGTGTCCCTGACTCACTCGGTTAGTACATCCGCGTTCAACTGCATGCAAGCAGTTTCTGAATGGATGATCCAAAACTCCCTAAAGTTGAACGGCGATAAAACAGAGGTCTTGATTTTTTTTAATAATCAGGATATCTGGTCCAGTGAGTGGTGGCCCCCTTCTTTGGGAACCTGCCCCATTCCGTCCCACTCTGCTAGGAACCTCGGCGTTATATTTGACACCCACTGACCATGACTCTCCAGGTTAATAGAACGGTGGCCACTTGCTGGGGGGTTATTAAGATTCTTAGGAGAATTGTTCATTATCTCTCCCCCCAGGCCCGTAGGCAGACAGTGGTTGCGCTAGTGGGTTCAAGGTTGGACTATTGTAATGCATTGTATGCAGATATTAACAAGGGTCACATCCATCGCCTTCAGGTTGTGCAGAATGCTGAAGCAAGATTTGTTCTTGCTGCACCCAACGCCTCCTCGGCTACTTTGGCTAGGAAAAGTCTGCATTGGCTTCCAATCCAGCACAGGATCTCGTTCAAACTTCTGTGCTTGGTATACGGAGCCCTTTTGGCTGGCTCCTCGGATGCCTGAGGTTCATTACTAACCTGCTATATCCCAGGCAGGTGTCTCCGCTCCTCTGAGTTGAATCTTCTTGTAGTCCTCCGCTTCAAGAAAGTCAGATGGGGCAGCAGGGCTTTGTCCAATGTGGCCCCTCGTTTATGGAATGCCCTTCCCTCGGAGATTAAGGCCCAACCCTCATTAGCCCTTTTTAAAAAAGCGCTCAAAACGTGGTGTTTCATTAAGGCCTACCCGTGAGCACGTCCATCTGTTTCAACTAGCATTTTTTGGGTTAGGCGCCTTGACGCCCATTGGGCTTAGTAGCGCTTTATAAATTGGATTTTATTTCATTTTCATTTCATTTCATTTCATTTCAAGCGGTAGTTTTCTGCCGCTCGAGTAGATTTGTACTCGAGCGGCAGTTTTCTCAACGCGGACTGGTAGTTTCTCATCGCAAGTGGTCGCGAGCATACGCGACCACTCTTAATGAAAAACCTGACCTCCCCACGTTGAGAATCTCGCCAGGAGGTTTATTTTCCACGCTCGCGAGCGGCAACTTGATGTTGCTGATCGTGAACGAGGAAAAAGTCTCGCCGGGATGTCATTTTGCTCGCTCGCCGTCGCCAACTTGACGTTGAGGACTGCGAGCAAGCAAAAAATGCCCACTATGCTACGTGTTTTTGCACTGTGCTGCGTGCAATTTGCGTAGCGCGTAGTTGCGCAAACTACGTAAGCGTACCGCAGTCCTACGCCCAGGGTTAGTGTTGAGTCTACCTGAGGGCGACGTTTTGATTGGGGGTGACTGTAACGCGGCCATAAATGGCGAACTTGATCATCTGCCTCCTAAACAGGAAGAATCAGCTGGCAAATCCTTAATGGACTTTTTGGGGGCGCTTGGTGTAATAGATATCTGGAGGACCTGTAACCCCATGACCAAACAATATACCTTCCATTCCGGGGTGCATGGCAGTCTATCTCGCAAAAATTACCTTTTTGGCAAGGCCGCTCAATTACTCATGTTTGGGGATATCTCCTTTCTTCCTAGAGGTATATCAGACCATTCCCCATTTTTGGCATCTTACGACGGGGCACCGTCTCCATCTTGTTACGAGATGAGACTTAATCCCTAAAACCATAGAGTCCCGGAAACATGAGACAAATTAGCAAAGGCCACCAAGAATTATTTTAAAGATAATGACGGAACAGTCGACTCAGACGTTATATTATGGGAGGCGTACAAGGCAGGGATTCAGGGGTGCGTGGCTACAGAGATATTGGGCCACAAAAAGAAAAACGTAAGCAGATGGAAGAGTTGGAGGGGGAAATTGTCTGCTTGGAGGGTGGCTTGATGACAGCGGGTACAATGAACACCTTGCATAGACTGTCTATTAAGTAACTGGAGGATACAGATATTGCGGAGGAGTCAGCAAAGGCCCAATGCGAGCTACGTAACATCGGGTCTATGATGTAGGCGATAAAGCAAGCAAATTATAAGCGTGGCTTGACAAACGTGACATGGCCAACAGGTGGATTGCGCACCTCAAGGGTCGTCAGGGTGTAGTGGTGCATGACAGAGTGAGAATTGCGGGAACATTCGCAAATCATTATGAACAAGTCTATACCTCCTCGCTTGCCTCCAATCAGGCGGAGGCGGCGGAGCTGTTGGCTACCCTGCCCTTGCCTGTTCTGGAACCTCCTGATGTCGAGGAGCTAGACGCCAACTTGACGAGCGACGAGATGTTGAAGACTGTTGGTTCCCTGCAGTCGGGTAAAGCTATGGGCCCTAGTGGCACACCTATTGAACCTTAAAAGTCCAATGCCTCTACGATTGCCCCATTTCTGGTACGCATGTACGACGAGATCAAAAAGAAAGGTGTCTTGCCTGAGACACAAATCTTGGCGACTATTGTGGTGAAACACAAGAAGGGTAAGCCCCATGGCCAATGTAGCTCCTACCGACCCATTTCTCTTTTGGACCCTTAGGTCAAAATGTTGGCTAAGCTTCTAGCTCGGTCGTCCCATACAATCAGAATAAAGTAAAATGCCGCAATTAGTCCAATGAAAAATTGGGTTTATGTATAGAAGTAAATGCAAAAATAATAGTCAATACAATGAATAGTAAACAAGAAAATAACGAACCAGTGAGTGAGTTTTTTTGCTGTGGCAGGGTAAAATGGAAATCAGCCGATTTCCAGAACCCAGGCAAGTGATTAAAAGGTGACTTTTTAGTGCAGGAAAATAAACAGTAACAAAAAGTCAATAAAACATTCCATACTCCAACATTTAAATAATAAGTATAAAGGAGTTTAGGAATGGTTGTCAACGACGTTTCGATCCCTGTAGGAATAGTGGGATCTCTTCAGGACAGGTAAATGACAGGATTACCTGGGAGGTAGCCCATTAGCAGGTGAATTCGAAGGAGGCCACGAAATTGGAAGGAAGCCCGAGGCGTGAGTGTGTCCGGCGGGTAGGCGGTCACGGGAACGGAGCCACGTGTCAAGTTAACCAAAGGATTCTGAAGTCCCGAGCATTGCGGGAGTCCAAGACAATGCGTATTGATAACGCGGAATTCCGATTAAAACGAAGCGGAGATCCACCCGCTCGTAATCGATGAGCCCCACAACCTGACTATCCAACGGCACGGGGAGACCTCGCATCCTGGATCTCTGCTTTGTTTTAATCGGAATTCCGCGGACACACTCGCGCCTCGGGCTTCCTTCCAATTTCGTGGCCTCTTTCGAATTTTTCATTGGACTAATTGCAGCATTTACTTTATTCTGATTATATGGGACCACTGTTCCTTATAAAAATGTACCTACCCTCGGTCCCGTCTTACTCCTAGGGTTTCCTTGTCTCTTACCTCCTAAGCTTCTAGCTCGGCATCTCTCACCCCATCTCCCCAAGCTGATACATCCGGAACAATCTGGCTTTATGCCAGCGCGCAACACAGTGCTGAATCTCCGTCGTTTGTACGGAGTTCTGGGGCGGGCCTCTACTATACAAGAGGAATCAGTGATTATGTTGCTGGACACTAAAATGGCGTTTGACATGATTGAATGGCCATTCCTGTTGGCTACGTGAGAGAGATATGATTTTGGTCCTCGCTTTCAGTCCTGGATATGCCATTTGTACTCGCAGCCTCTGGCTCAGGTTGCAGTGAATGGTGTCAGCTCAGCGGCGTTTGTCTTAGGAAAGGGTACATGACAGGGTTGCCCCCTGTCCCCGCTGCTTTTCGCTTTAGCCCTTGAACCGCTCACTCTTTGGATCAGGGGTGATCCCCTTATTAAAGGCCTCAATTGGTCAGTGGACTGGAGAGCCATCATCTCCCTCTATGCCGATGACATCTTGCTTTATCTCGCTAGACCCTCCTTCTCCATCCCCAGGGTACTACATATTTTCAATCTTTTCCAAAAATACTCCGGCTATACTCTCAATTGGGACAAATCCTTGATTTATGTATTGGGTGGAGATCCCCCACGCCTTCCTATTGGCTGTGCGGCTAAGATAGTTCGGGTCATTTTTCAGTATTTGGGTATATTTATCACACCCGATCCCACCATCTTTTATAACCGGAACCTTTTGCCTCCCCTACGCCACCTTTAGGTGGATGTGCAACATTGGAGGTCACTGCCTCTCACGCTGCTTGGTAAAGCTGCGATCTATAAAATGATGGCTCTCCCGGGTTTTTGATATGCTCTGCATAATACGCAGTACTTGGTTCCGCCTCGCTATTTTCAATCAATTGAAACCGAGGTCCGTACCTTGCCTTGGTACGGCGGAGTTCCCCGTATTGCTTTCTCTAAGCTCACAAAAAGCTGGTATGACAGAGGCATAGCTCTACCAGCCATTGAATCCTACTATTGGGCCTCCCAACTGGTGGTGATTAACCACTGGTTTCACCGCCCTATTACAGACCTGGCTTACAGGATTGACCGTCAGAGAATGCTTCCAGGCACCTACCTCAGGGCACTATATGGGGGTAAGAAGCATATGCCCAGATTCATCCCGACCTCCACCACGGTAACACTTTGGTCTAAGACAACGCCTGTTCTTAAATGGAGGGATAGGATCACACAGGCCACTCCCCTGCTTGAATCGTCCCAACTAAGGATACTATCCTGGGTTTCATAAACTGGACTTGATTGGCCTCTCCAGGGTGGGAGATATGTAGAAGATGGGCGACGTGACTACATATACTGACTTGCAGAGAGACTATAGCCTACAAGAAGGGGAGACATTTCATTATCTTCAGGCCAGCAATGCTCTTCGTAGAGCTATCCCCAGGGAGACTGACCTACCAGTCTCTGAAGATAGACTCTTAAATGACTATCTCCAGGAGAAGGCTATTTTGTTAACCTACCACAAAATCCAGAATAATAAGCCAGACAACCTTGAGAAAATTTGTTCGAAATTGGCGACAGATATTGGTGACATGGATGAGGATGATTGAAGGGAGGCCCTTGTCTCTCCACGTAAGGTGGCAATCCGCTCCAGCTTCAGACTTATTCAACTTCAATTACTCCATTGTGTGTATTATACTAGTGTATCACTGGTTAAGATGAGACTTCCGGTCTCCCCCGCATACCCTCGCGGATGCGGACAAGCAGCTACCTATATCCATTAATGGTGGGAATGTTCAGTTCTCCAGCAGTATTGGAATTGGTGGTGGCTGAGATGTCCCGGATAAGTGCTGTGTCTGTTGGCCTTTTCCCTCAACTCAGCCTTTTGAATATCTGGGAGGCCACTGACCTGTCCCGTGCAGAGAGACTATGGGTTACCCTAGGCTGTATGATCGCGAAAAGTAACATCGTGCAAACCGGGAAGGGTGGGGCCCGCTGCGCTATGTGGACTGGGAGTCAGGCATGGACTGGTGCATGCAAGCGGAGAGAGTGATTTATGAAAGTAGGGGCTGCCCGAATAAATGGACGAGAGTTTGGGGCCCATGGAATGAAAGTAGGGGCTTGCTCTGTACCCCCTTCTCCGAAACCCCCTCCAGGAGACTTGAGGACATAATCGTTTGATATTTCTGGAGCCTGACTACTTTATGGACGTGCTCAATACCATTGATCTACTGTTATCTACTGTTATCTATATCATGATTATTTTCTATCAGTATCATTTCTTGCGATTCTGCTTACTGTATCGTACTCTATTGTATTTTGAGTGTTTTATGTTCTTCTTTAATAAAAAGATTTTTTTTTTAAATAATGGAATATGTGAGGTCATAAGTAGTGCATGGTGAGGGTGTGAATTATAATTACATTAAATAACTATAATGAGTAAATTTCCTTTTTCTTTTGCTTTAAAACGTTACATTTAAACTGACATTTTCACCTAACCATAACGTCACCTTCAACTTTGTTTTTTTCAGCGAAAATCGGAGGGTTTTTTAATGCAAAGTAAGATAATATTAGCCTACCATAAAGTCTCTTTATCCTTTGCTTTTTTTGATATAATTTCTAGGGGTGGGCGGAATTTGCGAAATCCACTTTCGCAAATTATCGCGAAAATGTTTAAAATTATCGCAAACAAGTGGAAATATCGCGAAGATGCAGAAGTTTTTTTCCCGCATGTTCGCGAGATTTTCTGCATGGTTGCGGGTCGCCAACTTACCCATCTGGTTGCTCGCGGGCGCGGCCATCTTGTTTTGAGTTGTCTCGCGGTGCATGATCGCGAGAAGAAAGACGTGATCGCGCGACGCATGACGTCACTGCGGGCGCGAACTGTCGCGAGACAGCGCAAATGGCTAAAAACAATACAACATCTCATGGAGAACGCGACCGGATCAAGAAAACTTGTCGGCGAACGCAGGGATTCAGGTAAGGCGATCGCGCGCGCGAGAATGTATTATTTTACAGCGCGAGCAAGAAACAAATTATCGCCAAGCTGCGGAAAGCGGAAATTTTGACATTTTCTCGCTCTCCGCGGAACGCGAAAATGTCAAATTATCGCAATTTCCGTGAACGGAACGAAATTTTAGCCCAGGCCCAATAATTTCTAGGTTTTTGCTAGAGTAAAGTAAGATTTCATTACCTCAAATAATTATGTGAAACCCCCAAAGGCAGAGCCCACTGGGGGGTTGCCCGCAGGGCCTAGCCTGTGGCCAGGCCCTGCACCCAAACAGGGTTTACAGACAACCAACAGACACAAAGTATGGTTCTGTCCAGTGGCTATCTTTATTAGAAAACAGTGGGACACATGGTTGTAATCTCATCTATGATGCCCTTTGGGGTGCTACACACTATCTGGTGCCCTCTCTAGTATTTTCCAATAACTACAGTCCCTGGTATGGCGAATAGGCATACTTTCTTTTTTAATTAGGTGCATTTCACTTTGGGTTACCCCACTAGCTAATGAATACATTAGTTCAAATGGCCTTACCACAAGGACTTCATGTGGGTAAAAAGCCTAATGCATACAAGCCTCGTACTCTGAACCCAAGCTAGAAACATGTAATTATAGGACCACAAAGTCAGGATACCACGTTCAGATACAGTCGGGCACGCAGGCAGAAATAGATGTCCGTTTGTGATGCAAGGGACATTCCCCTCCCAACAGGGTCAGTGTCTTCTCATTTTCATTACTCTTCCGATAAAAGCAATTCCTGGAATTGGAATTTCAGTATATGAATGCCCACAAAGATATAGGTGAACAAAAATATGTTCAGCACACTTCCCACACCTAGCATGGGAATTGCTAGAGTACATTTCTTTGCATTCATGGCCGCAGTCAACAAATACCACCTGCTAGGATTCCTCTTGTGAATCCTAGGCGTGGGTGGAATTGGCAGAGGTCATTCATCCAGTGGAGTTCCTTGGAATTACATTAACATTCTGCAGAATACCATTGAATCTGCCAAGGGGGCAGAGTGGGTTCTGCAATGTGCAGTGCATACCACTCACTGCCCTTACATAAGTATGCAGGGTCACAGAGGGTTATCCACTCAAGGGCATACCCCTCGGTGCTCTTACCTAATGATGTAGGTACACCGAGGTGTATATGCCCTGCAATGGTACTTAAAGAGGGCTAGAAGAGGGAGCAGGGCCGCTATGTTTATAAATCACTGCTATGTTATTAAAAATAGAGGGAATGCTTCTTTCAGCCCTGTTTAAGTATCAATACAGTGCTGATTTAATTCTGCTGGCAGAACAGTGGAATTAATTAGTAATTCCACGTCACATGAGTAAAGCAGAATCAATCAATTACTCCAAATCCGATAGCGGAATTAAAAATTCTGCCCACCTCTAATGCATTTCTGACAGGCATAAATGAAGGCATTTTTAATGCATTTTTGGGAAGTGTTGCTATTATTTGTTTTAAGCCATTATTCCTGTACACTTTTTCCCTACTGTGTCAAATCTCTTCACACTTATTGTAATAATCTTAGATAGACCCTGACTCTCACGCCTGTTCCTTACAGCAAATGTTCTGCTGGTTCTGTCTATGTCCAATCTAGTGCCTAGGAATTTGGGGCCAGATGTAGATAATCCATAAATACCGAATTCTTAATACAGAATTTTACCGATTCGGTATTAAGAAATCGGTATTTCTTATGTAGCTAATCAATCGGTAAAAAATACCGATTCCTTAATATTCCTTATCACCGAATCGGTAATACTGAGTCGGTAATAAGGAATACCTACCCATTCATTCCTATGGGCTTGGAGGCCCATAGGAATGAATGTAAAGCCATTCTGTATTAGCGATTCGGTATTACCGAATCGGTAATACCGGGAGGTATTTCAAGGGTGCCAGGGTGTCCAAAGAACACCCTGTTGCACCCCTGAAATGTGCCTATGTGCACATGTGGCGCACATACATGCCCTAAGGGCATGGATGTGTGCCACATGGCACTGAATTTTTTTTCAAAAGTGAATTTTTAAAGGAATTCGTTAATTACCACCAACTTGAAGTTGGTGGTAATTAACGAATTCTTAAAGCACATAAGCCTTCTTTTGTGTGCTTTCTACATTGCAATTCCTTTTTAACTGGTACTGTAGCAGATGCAACAACAGGATTGCTTGGATCATCATTGTGTCCCCCTTGCTGATTTCCCGTGTTAAAATCTCAAAAAGAAGTAGCATCTGTGTCAGTCATTTGACTAGGCCTCATCTGTCTACCTCCAAGTAGGTTGACTAGGAGGGGTGATGTTGGTATCCTCTGAGCCAGATTCCATGACAATGACTGGCTCGTCCTCCTCACCCCCTTACAGAATTTTGAGGCTTTCAGAAACTTTCCTTCTCCCTTTTCTCTTGTGACAGGTCTTGAACTCAGCCTGGGTCCAATCCATGTCCAGATCATCAGAAGGGGGCGTGGAGAAGATGGTGGAAAACCCTACCTTTTTCTTGCTAAAGATCAGGAAGCCAATAGTTTGAGAAGAAGTACACCTTGCTCAGCAGGAGGCTCAACCTCCTGTTCTGCTCCTACTCCAGGAAGATCTACTATTGCTGGCTGTGGCTCCTGTTGTCCACTTTGCTCAATCTCCTGTGGCAATTGGGTTCTAGTTTGCAGCTGAGACAAATCCAATTCAGACTAACTGGTCGTTGCCAGGATTGTGGTGGTTGCCTCGCTGACAGACACTGCCTTTGGCTTAGGATGTGGTGATGACAATGATGATGAAGTGCTGCTCCCTACTTGCTGCCCGGAGGATGGTGCAGCAGGCTCAGGTTTCCTGAAAAATACTTGGAGCTGTAAGCCAGTGATGGAAATCTGCTTCTTCTTCTCCTCCTCACTGGCCACTTTCTTGGCAGCACCTTTTTTTGGGGCCATCTGCAAGCTCTGTCAGATGGCAGTGGCACTTAGCTACACAAGCAGAAGAGACTGAAGGGGCTCAAGTTTTGTGGTCACGTCACTTTGTGTCGGTCTTCTGTCTCACAGTAATGTGGGTGATGTTTTGAGTGCTAAAAGCAAACAAGCAATAAAAACATTTAATGAAGTATATCATTTTTGCAGTTTGAAATATTCATGGTAGAGACATTATAATATAGGGCCATATGTAGGTAGAACGTGTTTTGCGATTCTCTAATTGCAATTTTTAGGGAATCGCAATTAGAGAATTGCAAAACGGAATGTAGGTAGGATTAGCAAATAATTTTGTGAATCCTACATATTCCTTAATTGCGAATTGCAATTCGCAATTAAGGAATACCTCCCCATTCATTCCTATGGGCCTAGAGGCCCATAGGAATGAATGGGAAGACATTCTCAATTAGCGATTCTCAATTAGAGAATCGCAAATTGAGAATGCAATTTCAAGTGTGCCAGGGTGTCAAAAGGACACCCTGTTGCACCCCTGAAATAAGCATGGGTGCACATGTGGAACACATACATGCCCTAAGGACATGTGTGTGCACCACATGCCACTTTGAAAAATGCAAAAATATGCATTTTTGAAGGAAATCGCAAATTACCACCAACCTGTAGTTGGTGGTAATTTGCGATTCCTTAAGGCCAAATTGCACGTTTTTGGTGCTTCTTACATTGCATTTAAGGAATCGCAAAATTTGCGATTCCTTAAATGCAATTGCAAAATAAGGAATCGCAAATTTAGCGATTCCTTATTTTGCACGCAGATTTGCATTCCTACATACTACTTAGCAAAATTGCGATCGCAAACGCCGAAATTCGGCGAATTTCGGCGTTTGCGATCGCAATTTTGCTTTCTACATATGGCCCATAGTGTGGTTACTCATAAACTAATTAATTACCAACAATACTGTATTAAATCTAGAGTCAAACCACACTAATGTGACATTATATTTCATTTTCAATCAGGCTAACAACATACAGATGTTTAATCTGCATCTAAGGGGAGACACAATTGGCCGGCTGTTGGGCGTCCATGGCAGGCAGGGGTCCAGGGGAAAATTGAATAATCCTTGAAAGAAAACATGCTGGTGTGTGCCTATGGCAACTAGAGGAGTACAGGAGAAAATTGAATGATTTTTTAAGTTAATGTTGGTGTGCGGTTGTGCTCCTATAGCAGACACGGGGTCCAAGAGAAAATGAGTAATGACAATCCTTAAAAAATTATTGCTAGTGTGCATCAGGTGCCAATGGCTGGAAGGGGATGGATGGAGTGAACCTTTTTACAAAAAAAAAAAAAGCAAACAATAAACAAATAAACAAGAAAGCTACAAATTAATTACAAAATAAATAAATAAACAATTAATTGCTGGTGTAATAGGGTACTATGAGATACCCATTGGTAGGTAAGGAACTGCAGGGGAAAATGGAAAAAATGCATATAATATTAAATACTGCTCCTATATATGTATACTACAATGATCATCAGGCATATTAAACTGATATCAGGACATTTCTTTTTTTTAAATGAACAAAAACATAAAGGGCATAGCCCTCTCTTATCAATCTCCCTAGAAAATGACTTTCAAATCTGGAAAAAAAGGATTTACACTCTAGCTGGATGCATAAAATGCCCACCAGCCACATGATCAACCAACAAGAAGCAAGGAGAGGCATAGATACAACAAAGAACACATGCAGGCATATGGGAAAAGCAACCTGGTTGGCTGCACAACATGGCCACCAACCACATGGTCAAACATCAGCAACACGCAAAGGGGAATGGACAACAAAGAACACATGCATAGCTATGGCAAAAGCATGCTAGCTAACTAAACAAAATGGCCACCAGCCAAATGGTCAAACAACAAGCACTGAGGCATGGACGATAAAGGACACATGAAAGCCTATGGCAAAAGTACACTGGCTGACCTCAGAAAATGGCTACAGGTCACATGGTCAAACAACAACAAGCAATGAGGCATAGACAACAAAAAACACTTGCAGGCCAATGGTAAAAGCACACTGGCTGGCTGCATGAAATGGTCGCAAGCCACATGGTCAACCAACAACAACAAGCAAGGAGGCAGGAAAATACAGAGTACACATGCAGACCTATGACAAAAGCACACACCCACCACATGGTCAAACAACAACAAGAAGCAAGGAGGCATGGTGGACACAACAAAGGACACATGGCTGGCTATACAAAAGCACACTGGCTGGCTATACAAAAGGGCCACCAGCCACATGGTCAAACAACAAGCAAGGAAGCATGGACACAACTAAGAACACATGCAGAACTATGGCAAAAGTACACTGGCTGGGTACACAAAATGGTGACAGCTACATGGTCAAACAACAAGCAAGGAGGCATGAGCAACAAAGAGCACATGCAGACCAACAGGCACTGATTACACAAAATGGCCCCCCGGCCACATGGCATGGAGAACAAAGCAAATGGTGGCCTGTGGGAAACTTACACGTACACCAGTTGCGGCCGGCATGGCTCGTGGGTGGTGGAGCAGGGGGTTATGGGGAGAGGGGGTGGAAGGTGGGTCGCATGGGGAAGGTCACATTTGGGGGTCATAATCACACAAAAAATTCAAACGTACCTTGAGGCTGGGTTCCGCGTTTTCTCGGCTCCTGTTCTCTTGCTCTCCTGCTGCGACAGGAACAGGAAGTAGGCAGCCAGGCTCCCTCCCCTAAGCCAGTCACTATGTTGTGATTGGTCTGGAGCTCTGTAACACGACGCTGAGCCAGGGGCTAGAGGGGTGGGCATGTTCTCTATGCAGGCTGCGTGGAGAAGGGAAAAGTGCACATGACTGGTTTGGGAGGCCTGAGAGGGCCGACCAAACAGTCTTTGCACACTCAAGAGTGGGAACATCACTCCTCCCTCGCCCTGCTTGGAGAGCAGAGCAGAACCCGCCCACCCACCCGCCCGCAACGCAAACATAAAAAGGTAATAGCTAAAAGTTATTACCATTTTATGTTTTTGCTTCTCGCAATGTGAGAAAGCAGTGGGGCGATGCTCCTCCGCCATAGTGGAGGGGCCACCCCTGATGCAATGGCCAGACAAAGAAGGCATGGCAATAATGATGAAAATACTACCATTAATTCAGCATAGCCAAAAACGAAAATTAAGTGAGCTTTACAAATTTTACAACACACATCCTCCCAGAGCATCAAATATTACCCCTCAAAAATACACTTTTTCCCCCAAAAAATATTAAACACAAAAGAAAAAAGAAAACACAAATTTTTTATTTAATCCAATGCTATCCCTGGCCTAAATGAATAGTACTGGCAGGATGGCCTGTGCGCAGGTTATGCAACATAGTAAAATAAATGAATAGTGCAAATTTAGGAAACATGGATAAAATGTACTGAACTGTGAAACCCTTTCCCAATACAAAAGAAATAATTTAGGTGCAAAAAAAATAACTCGGCCCCTATTGAAACTCCAGGTCACCCACCGCAATCAAATTTAAACTACGTACAAAAGTACAAATAAATAATGGTGCATGCCCTCTATCAAAAAGACAACACCCTTAACAAGGGTTTTTAAACGTACTTGTGATATCACCAAAATAATGTCCTTAAAATCCAACGGTATATATGCAGCAAGAATTGCAGACAAGAAAGTGAGCCTCCCACCTCAAAATGCAAATGAGAAGTTATCAGGAAATGGACAAAGCACTGGGAGGAGCCTGCTGAACAGCAAGAGGAAGTTGGAGTGTCTGGGGAACTTCCTTCGTGTTGAAGAAAAAAAGTGAAATATAAAAAAAGGCTTTTCAAACTAAAAATCAACTTGGCCAGTCCTTTGGAGTAGAATATTCACTTGAAAACCTCTTTTCGAGTAGATTTAGCTGCATCTCGAATCGAGAATCCGCTCGAGAAGCAGCCATGGCAGCTCCCACTCTCCAGGGTCATGTAAATGGCGCTATAAGGCTCCGTTGTGACTGGAAACTGTGCTAGCAGCTGGCAAATCTTGCTTACATTCACTAGCGGCTGGCAAATCTCATTGCACATGCTAGAGCATGCCAAAACAAGTTCTGCGCGCAGCAATGGAAATATAATTACAACATGCGCAGGAGGGCTGAAGTTAGCAGGAACTCTGCGTTACACATGTAACGAAGAGTTCCCGAACCCCACCAACTCTGCAGCAGAATTATATTTCTGCTGAGGCATAATTAAATCTATCTGTAAAACATTTTTTAAGAGCAGGCAGTGGTCTCACAGACCACTTGCCTATGCTTTAAAAATGAAAAGAAAACATTACATTTTCGTTTTTTTAACCGCATCCTGTTAACCTTTAAGGAAAACGGTTGCATTTAAAAAAACAGATTGCTTTACTTAAAAACAATGACAGACATGGTGGTCTGCTGACCACAGCAGGCCACCATCCCTGTGGTTTTAGCGATTCCCAAAATGAGATCTACCTAATTTATATTCATGAGATAAGTCTATTGGCGACCCACCGGGAATTGGAGAATGTGTCAACAATACATTTCTAGATTGATGTTTTTTGATTACCAAAAAGCAAATCGCTTTTTAGTAATCACAAACTATTACCTTTGTACAAGTGACCCCTATGTGCTTTTTGTTGTGTTGGTCATGTGATTGCCTCTATCATTTTATAGTAGATAAGCGCCTAGGTGTGTAAATTCTGGTACAAATCATACCTAAATTGAGAAACAGACTTAAACAACTCTCTCACTTCCAAAACAAAAAAAACTGAATTTCGGGACATTAAATTTACATTATTTTGCTATTTTCCCCTTCACGTTTTGGGAGGGGCAGTGGAGGCAGGAAATATCTGATGTCAATAACTTCAGCCCAATTTAGGACAAATCATCCTGACAATACTCTAGGTAAAGAAAACAGAGCTATTAATAGTATGCATGACATTTTTTAGGTCTCGGCTGGTGATAGCATCGTGCATGCGCTGTTCTTGGCATTCGAGAGCTCCTTGAAATCAATACGGTTGAGGAAGGGGACTTGAAGCCCCAACCCCTCTTCCCATTGGCTCGCTTCATAGCTTAGGCTAAACGCTGGCATTCTATTGTTAAGGAGGCTTTTCAGTCCCTCTTTGTTGCTGCCCTGTCCACTTTTAACCCCGCCCACCGGGACAGGATCTTTTACTGGTGGCAGTACACACACTCCTTTAATTATTAGCTAGGCACTATTTTCCCCATTCATGTAATGTGTTGCAATAACATTTGGACGTGCTTGTTTTTCGTATTACCGCGTTTGCCTTCAAGAATGGCTGACGCGCTTTTCATTTCTCTGCGTGTAAAGTCCGCTCTTTTCTCATTGTCACTTCTGGTGTGTGAGGCATCTTCAGGTTCGAGAACGGCAGCCGCGCATTTCTTTTGTAATGCACAGCTGGTGAAATCAATTAACACACACTTGCCATTGGCGCAGGCGACTTGCAGCCTCTCATCCCTGTCCTGCCCCCGGGGGCTGCGCTTTAGCTTTGAAAACCGCACCGCTTTCATTAACAACACTAATCCCTCTCCGTTTTAATAATAACTGTCTCACTGCTGGAGTGTTAGTTAACATTCAATGGTGACGTCAGTCTCCTGGCGGGGCCTCTCCTGTGTGATGCACATGTGTGGTATTTCCGAGTGTAACGCCTTTTCTGAACCCTCCCCCCCAGCAGAAGAAAGCGGGCAGGGAGCTGAGGGCTTGTACCACCCCGGATGCCCTGCCCGAAGCCTGGAACACCGGAGCCCAGCTGATGACTACAACTGCCTGGAGGACCTTCTTGGCATCATCGAGAGAGAGATGCCCCCCTGGGGTAAAGTCTGCTCTTTTCTCACTGTCACTTCTAGTGTCTGACCAGGGACAGCCTTAGCCGTCTATTGCAAGCGCTTTCAACGTCTCGTCGGGGGTAGCAGGCGCTATATCAATGCAATTACAATACAAATAAGATTGATGGACGCCAAGGGCATGTCTTCTCCAATGACTACACAGTGCCATGGACATCACATTATGTCTACTTGGCTGCTTCAAATGTTTAAATCGGACTTTGTATATTTATTTGCATATATAGATGTATACACATTTAAAGCAATGCTCCTACCAGCTGCTGCCCGTCTACTTGCCCCAGGCCCTCTCTCACACTCTCCATTGTAGTCAGCTTACCCTGAGCACCTCCCTCTGTTGTCTGTGCCCCCTCCCGCTTACCCCAGCCCCTTACTCCTTGTTGTCTCCCACCCCCTCGCTTGCAATAAACAAGAACATGCTAGCTGCGTCAGTGATTCTTCCCCCACACCCTCTGTCCTTGGTGCCCCCACACCTTCCCTTCCTATTGCCTCCAATCCCAATGCCTGCCCCATAGCAATAAAGTAAGAAAGCACTATGGCGCGGCATTCACTGACAGCATCAGTGCTTTTTTTCCAGGCATGCTGCACAACAGTCGCTCTGCTGTACATCATGGCTAAAAGCACACTGAGAAAGCCAATAGTTCTTTTATAGGCGATACCCATTGGCTTTGCAACAGTAAACAGGTGGGGATGGCAGTGGTCATTTAATAATGGTGAAAGACTGGTGCTAGCCCCGTTCACTTATGCACAATCAGTGCTTGCTTACATCTACACTACAACCGCAGTGCACACAGATGGACAATGAATCCATGTATTAAAGTTGCCGCACTTTGTGGCAACTGCTTCTCACCTACCCCGGAGATAAGCCACCCAACACCTTTCAGTTGTTGCAGGGTCGCCACTATAGCAACAGCACGCTGCGGCACCACGGGGGGCTAATCCCCAGGCACGCCTCCACTCTTGGGGGCTTGTACAGCCACCCTGGTGCCCCACGGTTTGCTGATCTTGTAAAATGATGACATAGCACTGCAAACAATCCTCCTAATTTATTTTTTCAAGGCGCGCACTTGGTGCCATGTTTGTTTGCCGCACTGTTGTATTTCTCTTGCCCACAAGTTAGCCCTGATTTTATTAAATAAGGCGCGTCACACGTGGAAGTGTTTAAAAAACCTTCAGGTTGCAGATTTTTAGGAAGTAAATACACCCATGCAGCTAGCTACATATGGTGAGACACGATTCACCCACACTATAATACAATCTCCATCAGATTGGCACGTGCCCAACCCTACTGGAGAGCAGCTGCTGTAGGACTCCCGTTTCCAGCACCATCACCCCCATCCCACCCCTTCCCCAAGGCCTCGGTCCTTGTGTTGTCCTGTCAATGAACTAGTAGCACACTTTCACACCCCAGGCTGAGTCAACGCTTGCCTTTAGTGGAGGAGGACGATTTGCTGAGGTAGGTGAGGTGCGGGGGTCGTTGGGCCGTGTGTGTGTCTTGGTTAAAACTATTCTCGCCCAAACTCACTAGGTGGCCGAGATACCATTTCCGGACATGGCTCTACGGAGGGCTGCACGTGCCAATAACTCTTCACTCAATTTCACTCTTTTTTTCCTGATTGATTCAAACTCTCATACCCATCCTGTGACTCCACTGCAGACAGCTACTACCCCAAACCCACCCGCCCCGCCCGCTCCCTTCTCCAGATGGTTGGCCACTGGGGACTTTTTCAAGCTCTGGGAAGTCCGTGAAAGGGAAACAGTCTCTTAGTACCGGCTGCAGAAGGGGGCGGACTGACCTGTCGTCTCTCCACCTTCTCCTCTGAAGGGAAGCCCTCCATGCCTGTCTTCACTCACCACTGGCTCTCTGTTTCCGCCTCTCTTCTCTGTGATGCCTCTGGTGCAGTGCTGGGCCCGGGCAAAGGGAGACGCTCCGCTTGTGACAGGTACACATCTCTCAGTGACCCATAATTTGGGATCCCTGGGTGGGTTCAATATTATTATCATCTTTTACGCACTGACCTTAAAGAAATTGGCAGCAAAAACTGCTATAGTGGTGGCATTACAGCAGAGCTTCCAACTTTGGAACTGGGAAACCCTGTTTAAATCCAAGCGATGGATCAACATCCTGTGATTCTGTGCAAATCATGTAATCTCTCATTGCCTACAAAAACTGAATGTGTCCTTGTGTAATGTAAATGGGGCTCATGTAAAGCGCTCCAATACCTTCAGGTTGTGTTCGCTCTTTATAAAAACTAAAACAAGCATTACAAATGCAATAGGTTCTCGCCTTTCATTAAGTTAAAGCCATTTGCTTTGCTATACAATACCATTAGCAAAGCAAATGGCTTTAACTCAATCAAAGGCGAGACCTATTGCATTTTCAATGCTTGTTTTTTTGGATGTCATTAAAGTAAATCACTCGAATTTTAAATAATTTAACTATGCTTTCAGTGGAAAGGAAAGGTCGAAACTGGCCTGTGCCGAATTTTGGCAACATGCTTGTGAATGTGAGCGACGTTTTGTCCTGGATTCGACAGTGATCGGCGCTTAGAGGGAATCCTTCTTTAAAACCCAAACTTTGTCTTCGGACACCAGGGCCGGCCAAGCGGCCTGGAGAGGTAGGTCTCGGAGCCCGAGATGAGTGCAACGTTATGATCGGCTCCAAGCGGATCAGTGGGTAGTGGAGCGGAAGTGAGTAGTAGAGCGGCAGAGTGCACGCCCTGGATCACCACACAGCACAAGAAAGGGGTCGTGAGTGGTGTGTGTTTGCAAAATGCTTCCAGCAGCTGCACCGTATTAACCATACCCGGCCTACGCCCCTCAGTAACTCATG
Organism: Triturus cristatus; assembly: GCF_964204655.1. NCBI lineage: Eukaryota > Metazoa > Chordata > Amphibia > Caudata > Salamandridae > Triturus > Triturus cristatus. Next base: position 1,071,104,001 of record NC_140582.1, read on the forward strand.
AATGTTTGTTTTGCTAATAATGTCCTGTTTTGTAATCGGCAGGAAAGGCGCATAAAGGCTGTAACCTTGAAAAGGCCCTGCAGACTTGGAGTCGAGATAAGCAGAGCCTGGAGGAGAGCCTTCTAGGAGCAAAGGGGCTTCTAAGAAGAAGGGAGCAGGCAGGGGGACGAGGAGCTACAGAGCAGGAGGCTAAAATCAACATTTGTGTTGTAGGAAAAACAACGTGTCCTCGTTTATCGGGTTTGATTGGTTACTTTCTTGCAATCAGCCTTCTTTTCGAAGAACAAAGCGTTCTGTAAACTTTGTTTCAGTACAATGTTGAAACAAGTTAGCGGGAAATTGTTTTAGAAAAAGATTTGAAGAAGTTTATTTTACACACATAATCTGATGTATTATTAGAACATATCAGAAACATCTGTCTCCTACGGCCCCAAATACTTTGTTCATGTCCATCCGGCCAATAATATATCCTTGCACTTGTGAACTTATTACATTATTACAGTGAAGCAGGGTTTCTTCAATGTAATAATCACCCCTTTAATACCAGGAAGCAGGATGGCTGTCAAAGAAGGGAGGTTTCTGAAACTCTGCTCATTCACTACAAACCTAACCTTTACTCTTGCAGACCTTCCACAATGAGGGAAATCCACATTATATTAAGACCTAGAGTCTGTGGAAATCCATATTATTATATGGGTGTTTGTATTGGCCCAGATTATCAATAATGTTGTATTCTGAATATAGCATAAATAGGTAAATGCAAGGTATCCTTTTTGTCCCAGGGTGGTCAGAAATTATTTAAACATTCGATTTTTACTGACTGCGTGAGACATCTCAGTCAATTTTCTCATTTGCTAAGCATAATGTATGCAATATATACTGCATGAATAAAATAAATTGCCAATAATAAAAATTGCATGAGGGAAAAATATTGTGATCTCAAGTTCGAGTGGTAAGCCAAAAAACCCGCAAACTAACACCAAAATATATATCCACCCAAAATGCCATATAAATAAACCGTATCCACATCTTCATTGTGACCGAAAAACACAGAGACAATATTAGAAATGCAAGAACCGAGATCTGCAATCACTCCATTTGATAACAAAAAGGATTGAACAACATCTTTTAACAACACAACAGAGCAAACTAAAAGTGTACACAAGATACCACAGTAAGGGTATGCAGATGCAGAAATGCAGATGGGTTGGTCTTTTTTCCTGGCATCAGAATCCCTATGAGGTCTTTTTATGGAGAGACTTGTGAAGAAGGTGCTGTTAATGTGAGTGATAGAGTGATGAAGGGAGTCATACTTTCTCTTGCTGAAAAGTGTGTCATTTGCGACAGAGCCATTGTCTGTCTCTCAAGGAAGGCCTTCAGGGTGTCCAAAGCTGATCCAACCTATACATCGCCATGTATCATGGATAGATGCGGTCAGCCAATTCTGAGCATCTTGTGTGGCTTTGTTGGCTGGTAAGCTTGGTGCTTGCACTCCAGCTGTTCTTGAAAGATGTCCCTGACCTCAAGCACGCCTTTTCTTTATTTTGGACAGGCATTCACAGAGCTCCATTTGTATTGTCCTAGATGCAGAGGTTGATGGGTTCATCCTCATTGGTGTCAGCTGTGTCCTCTGTTGTGTGTCTTGGTGGGCTCCAGTCACCCTGTGCTTTTGATTGCCTCACTGACTTCACATGCTTATCTTCCAAGGCCTCTGCCTAGATATGTGTCTCATCCTGTTGAGGGATCTGAATGTGCAATACAAGGTTTCTGCAGATGGGTCAAAAACAGCAAAAGCACTGGCAGTGCTCTGAACATCTGTTGTGGCAGGGATGGCATTAGTGGTGACTGACAAGACAACAACTAGGCAGACTGAGCTGGCTTTGGTAGTTGTCATGGAATCGATTGTGGAGATTGCCCTGCAGACATCACTGCATATTTGTACAGCGGTAACACTGGTGCTTGTCGCATTGCTGGTACTAGGCCTGGGCATAGTTCGCAGAGTTTTGCTACGCGGAACTCCTCTAAGTTACAAAAAAACTCTGCGAAGTTCTGCGAGTGGCGAAGTGCAGTGCAAATTGCAGTGTGTGCTGGAATTCCTGCCACTCAGGTAGAAATTCTACCTGAGTGGCAGCTCGCGCTCGCGGACTTCCCGTTCGCAATTGCAAGCGGGGAAAAACTCAGCTGCACATCGCGAAGCTGAGTTTTCTGCACTCCGCGGAGTGCAGAAAACTTCGCAAACTCTGCGAACGGAGCGAAGTTCACTGCCCAGGATGGTTCGATGACACAAAGGTGGGTTTAACAGAGGTGACAAAGGAGTTGTTACGAATACTTCCTCCAATGCTTTCACATGTTAACTGACAAGGCTATCACTATTATTAGTGCCTTCTTGGTGTCAGTAGTGGGATGATCCTTGGATAGTGCTGTGGTCTGCACCTTCATTTGGCAATAATGGAGCCAGCACGTCCTTAGTGCTTGGTTCTGTGGATCAATATTATCTGGCATTGCAGCTTCATGAAACCTCAACTACGGACTCTTCGTGGTGTGAGCAACGAAAGAAATGGAAGTGTGCATCACATTTATGAATGTTGCCATTCAATGTCTTTGTAAATATCATGCGATGTTGACATATGCATTTTGTGGTCCTTGCAGCCACGTATGCGTTCAATTTCCTCTTACATAATTAAATGACATTTCAGGAAGGTTATTTGATATTACGACAGAGGCGAAATCTGGCATTTTGCATCATATTTTAGCCCTAAACCACATGCAACATGAACAGCAGTCACGCACATTCTGCTTATTCATGTTCCTTCGCTTCCACAATAGGATTTTCCCACAAATGGGTGCCCGGAGTAGTGGCAAGATTTTTGTGTATTTTGCATAACAACTGCTATGCAAATTGCCAGAAATTATGCAAGATTACACTAGCAAAAATATTTCCTGAGTCTTATAGAATTAAACTGATGGTGCAGATGTATCCAATATATTAGCCCAAAATATACACATTTAATTGATCATAACAGTGCTCGGAGCGCACGCGATCACACAGTGTACTTAATGCAAACATAGAGAAGTGGGTCACAAAAAAGAGAGAAGCAATGAACAGCATAAGTGATATGGTCTGTACAGGATCTCAGCATTAAAACATTTTTGTTTTCAATTAGTGCAATTTCCCCAGTGTTGAAACAGGTCTGTGATGTAAGAGAAAATGAATTTTGAGAGAGTCTAAAACAGGTTGCTCCAATAATTCGCTTGTGAGCTCTCCAGCTACCTTTGAGCAGCTCTCCTGTGCACAGCTCAGCCTACTAAATTAGAAGCTTTTGCTTGGCTGAATTAATGTATTTTTACCAAAATTGAAAAGAGCTTATGCAAGATGAAAACATGTATTTTCAAAACTAATAAGATGATGTTTGGAGACAAAAGATTGAATTTCCAAAATACTTCCAAAACTGAGTGATAAATCATGTGGTGTTGGGGAGATTTATTACTAATATGATTACCTTGGTGCTACGAGCAGTACAGCTACGGGTGGTATGATTTACATATGTAAAAGGTTTCCAAATTGACAAAGACTCTTATAAGTTACTGCTGGCAACCAGCCACTGTCTCGACAGGTACCACCGCAGGGGCGGAGGGGCTGGGTGGGGAGGGGAGTTCGAGGGACAATGCTGAGGGAAAATTAAATAAATAATGAATTTGCCCTCTGCATCGTCCCTCGAAATCCCCCCCATGCCGCCCCACCGCTGTTACCTGCATGGACCGCGGCTGCTGGGAACCCTGCCTGTTGCACTGAGTTGATCACTGCCTGTACTCTTGCATAGTGTGGACACTAATAATCTTGTCTGATGTGGTCACTATTACAAGGCCAACAATATTAGCAACACAGGATAATTGTCTTTGAATATAAGTAGCTCTTGTTACAGAAAAGGTTGGAGAGAGCCCTGGTCAAAAAACAGGTGGTAAGGCTGCCCAGTCGCTCATGGTATGGAAACGTGCTTACACAGTCCAGTTGCCACAAGGATCAAGAAGGGCCTGCAGATTAAAACATTTAAAACAGTGGAGAAGGCAATTAATGGAAGCAAGAATGCCACCACCAAAGTAGAGTTGGGATATTACTTACTGGATAGATCTGAATAGAGGAATAGAACCACATCTTATTGATCGCCTATCAGTTATGAAAAGTGCATATTATCGAACCAAAAAAGAAGCGGTGCTGGCAGGCATTCCAATTGTAAAGGGACTACTTTAATTTAGCTACTTCTAAATAAATACTGCAGGGCATAATTCAAAGTGCTCCTTAACACACCTGTAAGGAATAGTTTGTGAGTAGAAGAAACTCGTCTGGGCTCAGTTAGTCTAAGGCTTGCTAGTAGCCTCTTACCTGAGGTGAAGTCAATGAAAATGTATGTAATTCATGAAAGGAGTCAAAACATTGTGTTAATAGTCATTTGGTGCTGAAATAATAAGCAAGTAGTGTAATTACAGTCTTTCATCATGAAATTGGGTTATACAATGGTCATAACACTCAGACATATGGAGATATTCTATTTCACAGTTTTTATATAGCACATGGTTACCAGAAAAACTCCCAGTGATGCCACAGATACCATAGAATATCCGGTGACTAAACAGTTATTCCCCGAACAGCCAGGTCTTCGAAGCTTTGCGGAAGGGGAGTTCATGCTCTAAAAGGTGTAGTTCAAGAGGTAGGGAATTCCAGAATTTGGATGCCAAAACAAAGGAAGATAAAATAAAGTTCAAGCATAGGGACCATTTAGTAACATCAATAAAAGGAGAGGAGTTGGCCTAACGGCTAGGGCGGCCGACCTCGAATCTGGGGAACTGGGTTCGAGTCTTGGCAATGACACTGAACATCCTGTGATTCTGGGCAAATCACTTAATCTCCCTGTGCCTAATAAAAATGAATGTGTCCCAATGTAATGCAACTGGTGCTATGTAAAGCGCTCTGATACCCGATTCGGGTCAAGTTTGCGCTGTATAAAACTCTATAAAAAAAATAAAATAAGGATCATTAAACAACTGTATGTCACTATGTTCAGCTAATAATATAGTCAATAGCAGTATATCAATCCATAGCACATACTATCAAACATGTAAATATAGAATTTATTCCACTTATTTACAGAATAATCAGCTCATTCAGATGGAGCCATAGAAGTACAACAACCTGCCATATGATGTACTTTTCTGAGTGGTCTTTTCAATAAAGTAGGTCACAGCTGGGGCAAACATATTTTTGCACTTAATTCACCTGCAGTGTTGGCAAAGCCTAGTTGTACCCTTCTGTGTTGTTTGTCCTGTATAAATCAAACTGCAATGATACCATATGGCATAAATTACATGATTAGAATTGCAGTTTGAAAAGTATCTTAGTGTTTGCCTGATCTAGCCTTGTTTAAATGCATTGTTAGTTTTAGTGAATTGACTTATTATGCAATTACCACATCTGTAGTGGTCGACAATATTGTTAAAACCCCAAAAATCTGTCATATATGAAATATTTGGGCTTTGCATGCTAGCCTGCACTGGATGGCCTTTCACGATATGTCTCATTCTAAATAAAAACATAGGTGGTTCATTGGTAAGGTAGGTAGGACGGATAGGTGTCCATCATTTTATGATTAGTTTCACCAACATCTTGCGGTAGGAACCTAAGGTGGTGACACAGACAATTTTTAGTGTTTCATTCTGAGGTCTAGGTTTTAACAGGTATTCACATAGAGGATACTTAGATATTTATTATTTGTAGTATGGCTCTCTTTACAAGTTTCCTCGTGTAGCCTTTTGTCAGACATTTGTTGCTTAAAACCCCAGCCCCATGGAAGTAATCACTCTTCAATTTGCAGTCCCTGTGAATCTGTAAAAACCTTATTGTAAACCACCCATGAGGGCTTTAAAATGATTACTGGAATTGGAAGAAGGAAGATGGTATTGCAGGAGCATGTTGCTTTCCGTCAGTTTCTATACAGAGTGGTTCCAAGTAGACCATCCATCTTAATTATGGTCATATCAAGGAAATCAATATACATCTTACTATACTTGGAAATTATTTGTTGATCTGTAGTGAGTGCTGAGCAACACAAGGAATGTAAGTGTTAACTCATCACCATTCCAAATCATAAATATGTAATACTTATGGAATGGATTGACTTCTGCATTATAGCTTAACCTGTGTTCAATGTCATATACATTGAGAATGTCACAATTTGGGGCAAAAGAAGCTCCCATTGATGTTTCTTTGGTTTGAAGATGTTATGTGTCATCAAATTCACAGTAAAATTTTATAAGCGCCTCAATGTAATCAGTAGGTATAAGGATGGGTGTGGGATATTTATTTAGTAGTTTAGAGATAGCCTCATGTTGCCCTTTTGTGGAATCCATTTGTGTATAAGGATTCAATATCCATGCAACATCCATGCAGGTGAGTAATTCACAATTTATTTTAAAAGAAAATTGTCAATAAAATTGATGGAATCACTACTGTCCCTTATGTAACTTTCCGGAGAAATGTCAAAGTCCTTTAGCAAGATTTGGAAATTATTTCCAAAGAGGTTCAAGAACAAAACTGCAGCCTGAGACAATGGGCCTACCAGAGAGGTTCATTATATTCTTGTAAGAGCGGTATATGTGGCGATTCAGTGTTGAGTTACAGATATTCTTGGTTACTTAGAATTACCTCATTTTTTGTCTTTGGTCTTTATGGTAATATCCTAAATTGTTTGTGGCTAAGGAGTGTAATGGTTGTGGTTATCAATTGTTTTTAGAATTTCTTGTTTATTCAATTGTTTATTCGATTTGGATCATGATACCACCACCTTTATTTTCTGGCATAATAAAAACCAGATGGTTGCTCTTGAAATTGGTCAAGGTATTTTGTTCCTCCAAATTTATGTCATATGTAATGTTTTCAGGAGTTGTCTTGAGTAATGAAAATTCATTCAAGATGATGTTTTCAAAAGTAAAAGGTTCCATGGGTTTTTGGTATTAGGCAGATAAAAGGTGGAAAGTGGTCTCAATCTGATATGGTTAAATGCTTCACTGTGCAGATTCTCCACAAAGAAGGATTTAAGACAAATCTCAGAAAGAAGTGTAAGAGCGCCATCAGGATTGTAAACAGGTCTGTTCTCCAAGTGGGAACAAAGGTGAGCCCATTTCTGAGTAGAGATATTTGATACTTGATGACTTTGCATTTTGTTTATTAGATCGTTCTGGCCATGGGGCAAGGCCCTAAACCTATACGATTCTACACCTTCTTGAGCAATTCATCTCAGAGTTCAAAAACAATTTTTTTGCCTTCAGAGACTGACATGTTATGATCCAACAGTAATTCATTCCTGAGAGGGAACTTTCAACATTAAATGTTATATGTATATCAATCATGAAAGGAAATACCATCAACATATTGATAAATTAAGAAAAGAAAAGCAAGTGGTAATTAGAAATGCTGATCAGGGAGGCAGTATTGTCTTATGGCCCTTGGGGGAATATCTGAAAGAAGCACACAGCCAGCTTAATGACCAAGAATGTAACTGAAATGCTCCCCACAGAAATTCAGACATACATAGGATCTTTTCTGTACACAATTACTTGCATGGAAGAGTATGGATCTACTAAGCTGGGAAGAATATAAATACTTGAAGAAAGACCATCCAACTGTCCCTGTTATTTATTTCATTCTTAAAGTGCACAAAAATATACATAGACCACCGGGCAGACCCATCATAGTGGCATGTGATGGGCCACTAGAAAACATGTCCAGATATATTGATTTCGTTTTACAAGAACATGTTAAGAAGTTGAGGTCCTATGTACAGGATACAGGTGATTTCTTAAGAAAGATTAAGGACATTCAGTGGAAATCGGAGTATTTGCTTATAGCCCTGGATGCTTCATCATTAAATACCTGTATCAGGAACAGGGATGGTATTAGGGCTGTTGACTATTTCCTAGCAAATAGACCCATGAGATATAGTGAACACAACAAAATGCTTCTAAATTTGTTGCTTTTTTGTTTAGAAAACAATCTATTTATGTTCAATAATAAAATGTATCAGCAGATCCATGGGGTGGCCATGGGGGCCAGCTTCTCTCCCAGCTATGCCTGTTTATTTATGGGCTGGTGGGAGGAGCTGGTCCTCATGAGGAAATTTGAACAGATCTATACATCGAAGGTCATTTCCTGGTTTAGATTTATAGACGATTTGTTTATAATATGGTGTGATAATGAACAAAGTGCTTTTGATTTTATACAACAAATCAATATCAATGATATTAATCTCAAATTCACCTCAACAATAAGTAAAGATGAAGTGACATTTTTAGATGTGCAGGTCAAAATTGTAAATAATTGCTTGTCTACATCTCTGTTTAGAAAGCCTACAGCAGGTAACACGGTGCTGCATGCGTCGAGCGCACACGCTCCCCATCTCATTAACAGCATCCTTTCTGGGGAAATGTGGCGCATAAGATGCATATGTAGCAATAAAGAAGATGTCAATACCAAACAAATGGAATGCCGTGCTCGCTTCCTGACTAGAGGGTGCAAAACAGAGATAGTGGATGCAGCTATTACTAAATGTAAGGGAAGAGCAAGAGATGACCTTCTCCATCATAACATCAAAACCAAAGTTAGGGTAAGAGGTGAGGATGAGGATTCTGAACCCACAAGACTCATTCTCACATTCTCTAAACAGGAACAGGAATTGAGGTCAGTAGTTAGATGTAATTGGTCCATTGTTCGTGATGACCCTGTCATTGGAAAACTTTTACCCCCCCCAATCCAGCTATCACTTACAGAAAAAACTACTAGTATGGGCAAAGCATTAGTTAAAAGCAGCCTGGAAGATCTAGGTAAGGGGATGTGGTTGACTTTCAGGCAAGGATTTTACAGGTGCTCAACCTGTACAACTAGCCCACCAGGTACCTCCAGTAAGCGCCACGGAGCTGCGTTGCAGAGTGTTCGTGGCCTCTGAACACCTCTCTGCAACACAGCTCCCTGGCACATACTGGAGGTACCTGGTGGGGTAGTTGGCCCCCAGGGACCCTCAGGATTGAAGGGGAATTAATTCCCCAACTTAAAACGTGCCACAGGGCGTGTTTCCACACATGTTACCTCAGGCCCCTCCCCCTTCCCTCACTATTGTGCAAACACGCCCCCTGGTGAGTTTTAAGTTGGGGATTAATTCCCCTTCAATACTGAGGGTCCCAGAGAGCCAACTAGCCCACCAGGTACCTCCAGTATGCACCAGAGAGGTGTTTAGAGGCCAAGCCCCTTTTTACACCTCTCTGCAACACAGCTCTGTGGCGCTTACTGGAGTGGAGGTACCTAGTGGGCTAGTTTGACCCTAGGGACCCTCAGGATTCAAGGGGAGTTAATCTCCCAACTTAAAACGGCCACAGGGCGTGTTTACACGGTGGTGAAGGGAGGGGACGGGGCCTGAGGTGACATGCAAACACTCTCTGTGGCATGTTTTAAGTTGGGGAAATAATTGCCCTTCAATCCTGAGGGCTCCTGGGGGCCAAATAGACCACCAGGTGCTTCCAGCAAGCGCCACTGCACTGCGTTGCAGAGAGGTGGTCCAGGCCGTGCCCCTTTTTACACCTCTCTGCAGTGCAGCTCTGTGGCGCTTACTGGAGATACCGGGTGGGCTCGTTGGACCCAAGGGACACTCAGGATTCAAGGGGACTTTATCCCCCAAATTAAAATGGCCACAGGGCGTGTTAGCACACATGTCACCTCAAGCGCCCCCCCAGGTACCTCCAGTATGCACCAGAGAGGTGTTTAGAGGCCATGCCCCTTTTTACACCTCTTTGCAACGCAGCTCTGTGGTGCTTACTGGAGGTACTTAGTGGGCTAGTTGGACCCTAGGGACCCTCAGGATTCAAGGGGAGTTAATCTCCCAACTTAAAAGGGCCACAGGGCGTGTTTACACGGTGGTGAAGGGAGGGAACGAGGCCCAAGGGAACGTGTGCAAACACACCCTGTGGCGCGTTTTAAGTTGGGGAAATAATTCCCCTTCAATGCTGAGGGCCCCGGGGGGCCAACTAGACCACCAGGTGCTTCCAGTAAGCGCCACTGCACTGCGTTGCAGAGAGGTGGTCCAGGCCGTGCCCCTTTTTACACCGCTCTGCAGTGCAGCTCTGTGGCGCTTACTGGAGATACCGGGTGGGCTCGTTGGACCCAAGGGACACTCAGGATTCAAGGGGACTTAATCCCCCAAATTAAAATGGCCACAGGGTGTGTTAGCACACATGTCACCTCAAGCGCCCCCCTCCCTTCACCAGTGTGCAAACGCGCCCCGTGGTGCGTTTTAAACGGTAGTTTTAAACCCCCTGCCCTATAATGTACTAGGGTCTTACAGAGGAGGTCATGCTAATCACAGGAGTACCCCAACGCATACTGTTCCCTAGTGTATGTAGGTGTTTTCACTGTATTCTAAGTGTCTTTTAACATAGCACTGGCTCTAGGCCTGGTTAGTCAGAGTCAGTTACCACCAGTACCCGTCTGAAAAAGTTGTGAGCACAGGGTGATTTTGCAACAGGGCCTCTTTTTGCTCCTCTGTTGGTTCTTTATGCACATATCTTGCTTCTTCCTGCAATTTTCTTCGTCTTTGTAGACTTCTGTTGCCTCTTTCTGCATTTTTTTTTGCTTCTTTCTGTGCGTTTTTTCTTCTTTCTTCACATGTCCTACCTCTGTAGGCATAGTTAGAAACTAGCATTTGAAAAACCTTTGAACTTCAATGAAAAAACCCAAAGGTTTCAGGCACGTTATAGTTAGAAATTAACATTTAAATAACCTTAGAAATTCACTGAAAAAACCATAGGTTTCAGGGGCGTTATAGTTAGTTGGACATTTCACTCGTACAAAACCATTGAAATTCCCCCGTTATAGTTAGTTCAGCTAACTATAACTCGCGCCCCCGCAATGCACTGCTGATGACATCACATATTACATCACTCATGACATGGTCAGTGACATCACTGATGACATCACAGATGACATCTCAAGTGACATCACTGATGACATCATCCATTTGATAATTTCATGCATCGTCTCACACCGTAATATAACTTTTGATACACCCAATCTAAATTACAGACTGCCATTCTCAAAACCATAGACACTCCAAGACCTATAACTACATACCCGCTCACTGATTCTTAAGTCTACACACACATCCACTCACTCACCCGTACAATCACTCATACTTACGGTCACTCAGTACAGGACTATCATATGCACTCATACACCTATATAGACACTCACACACCGCCACTCATCCATAGACATACTCACACACCTAGTCAGTCATGCAAATATTTAATCACACTCCCATTTACTCACCTATACAGTTATACACACACCAGCTCACTTACTCAACGAAATAATAGCACATTCTTACGCTCTTATACAATCACTGATACAAGCACACACTCATCCATACAGCCGCTCTCACAATCACACACTCTCACTTATAGCCATTTAAATACTCTAACACACATATATACTACCTTTCACATATGTAGTTACTCACACATGTACCACTGAGATATACATTCACTCACTAACACACCCATACACATACTACCCCCACCCATACAGTCCATCACAGATGCAGTCTTGAAACCATGCACCCAGTGAATCAACCACTCACACATCTATGCACAGAGTCACACACACCCCACCCACACAAACACTCAGGCACTCATACAGATACTCAGACAACCAATGAATAACCCATATAGACACTCATAGTTATTCACAAACCCATGCATCCACTTACACACCAACAAACAGAAGGATACAGAGATTCACACAGTTTAGTCATCCATGCATTCAGTAAGATATGTTTAATCACTCACTTATAGTCAGTCACGCACCTAGTAAATCATTCATTCAGACACTTATACACCCACTCATTCTTCAATACGCCTTTCCCTATAAATATATTAAACATATTTAAACTTTACAGAAACAGTCACTGGATGATGTCATCAGTGATGTCATCAGGGATGTCACTTGAGAAGTCATCAGTGATGTCATCAGTGATGTCACTGACCATGTCATGAGTGATGTAATATGTGACATCATCAGCAGTGCATTGCGGGGGCGCGAGTTATAGTTAGCTGAATTAACTATACTGGGGGAATTTCAATGGTTTTGTATGAGTGAAATGTCCAACTAACTATAATGCTCCTGTTACCTACCGGCAGTCGCCAGTAGGTAGTTAAAACCTTGTTTCTATTCAAAAAGCATTTTTTCTTTTGCTAAGATCTTTGCCACCGATTGACGAATCTTCGTGAAATTTTCAAAGCTAATGGGGCGTTCCAGTCAGCTCCTGTCATGAAAGTTTCGGGGTGATTCGTCAAGTGGGGGGCGAGAAAAAAGGCGGGTCCCAAAATGCGTTTTCCCAATGTTAATTTCCATAGGAACTTTAGACACGGCTACAGCCCGAACTGCTGAACAGAATTACACTAAATTTGGCAAAAAGGTAGCTTTTGGTCCAGAAAGCACACTTTTCTTTAAATGATGTAAATCCATTCAGTAGTTTTTGAGAAATGTAAACTTTTATATACATCGATATTTGAGAATTGTGAAATCTGATTGGCTGAACCCTCTCGATTATGAGCTTGTTTCTGATTGGCTGCCTTCAAACCAGGAAGTGTTGGCAGCCATCTTGTGACTCGGTACTGAGTCACAAGCAAAAAGGTGGGAAAAATATTAAAAAACAAGAAACGGGGGAAGGGTAAAAACACCCTGACTGCCTGGGCCTGGTCTGGGGCCCAAAGAAGCATCTTTTTAAAAAACATTTTGGCCGAAATCACATCGGGTGCGCGAATCCAGCAAAAAACTAACAAAAACACGAAGCGCAGTATACTGTGCTTAATTTGTTTTAAGCCCCCGGTGGACTAGGTCCCGGGGCAATGTTTTATTATGGTCCGGGGGCCCACAGAGGCCCCCACAGTCCCGGGGACTGCCACCTCCCCGGGGCTTGGTAAGAAAAATGCATGGAGGGGCTCCTTATCGCCCCACACTGCCCTGGGGACCACCACCTCCCCGGGGCTTTAGTTTATTTAGGGTGGGGTGCCACATGGGTCCCCAAGCCCTGGGGACAGCCACCTCCCAGGGGCTGCTTGTAATACTAAGTGTGGGGGCTCCTTCCCCCACACTGCGCTGGGGACCGCCCCCTCCCCTGGGCTTTAAATCAGTTGGGAAGGGGGCCACACGGCTCCCCTCCTGGAGCCCTCCATGGCCCTGGGGAACACCACCCCCCAGGGCCAGCTCCAGCAATGTCCTGGGTGCCCACCCCCGCGCCATTGCAAACTTCTGATTCGCTTCATGGAAACAAGAGCAGAAAAACTGGTCTCACTTTAATGGAGAGAAGCAGAATTGCTTTTGGGCAAAGGGAGATGCATGTTTGCAACTCCCTTTGTCCAAAAGCTATGCTGGCTCTCGCAGGAGGCGGGGAGCGGGCAGGGACTGCAGGGGCCTTGAGGCTCCTGCTGTGGTCCCCAATGTGAGGCCAGGCCCTGGGGGATTGGGTCCCCGGTGCCAAAAGTGGCCAAGGGAATGGGGCCCCTCCCCAAAAAAATAAAATGTAAAGAAAAAAGAGGCACAGCCCCAGGGGATGGGGTCCCCGGGGCTAAAAAAGGCCTCAGTTGGGGGGTTACGCGGCCCCCCTCCTTTAATTGTAGTTTTAAAAAAAGTGGTCATGCCCTGGGGAATGGGGTCACCGGGGCCTAAATCGGCCTTGGGAGTGAGGCCCTGCATACCTCTTCCCATTTTTTCCCCTAAAAAATGCTTTTAAAAATGGCTCAGTCCCCAGGGCCCAAAACATATTAGGAAAAGGGGGTCCACACAGCCCCCCTTCTAAAAAAAGCAAAAAAGAAAGGAAAGGAGAAGCTGCATCTCGCCGAAGGACCCCCCCCCCCTCCCTGCACCACTCGGAAAACGCTTCTGCTGGCACATTCTGGGTTGGGGGATTCAGTCCCCTTGAATATTAAGGGTGCTGAGGGTCCAACTAGCCCACAAGGTACCTTCAGTAAGCCCCACAGTGGGATTGCTGAGAGGTGGTACGAGGCCATGCCCCTTTTTACACTACTCTGCAAACGCGCCTCTTGGTGCATTGCTGGTGGGGTGATGAGGTACTCTTGTGTCTTGAGGACCTCAGGACTAAAGTGGACTTCATCGCCCAAGCAGCAGTGCACCAGGTGGTGCATTTGCAGAGTGGTGTAAAAAGGGACTTGGCCTCGGACCACTCTCAGCAATCCAGCTGTGTGGGGCTTACTAGAGATAACAGGAGGGTAAGTTGGGCCCCAGGGACCCTCAGGAGGCAAGGGAATTCATCCCCCAACCAAGAGCATGCCATGAGGCACATTTGCAGAGTGGTGGAGAAAAAGGGGCATGGCCTGTGTCCACCTCTTAGAAATCCCACTATCTGGGGCTTACTGGAGGTATCAGGTAGGGTAGTTGGACCCTAAGGACCCCCTCAAGCGAAGGGGACTTCAATCCCCATCCAAGAGCGCGCCAGGAGGTGTGTTTGCAGAGTGGTTTGCAAAGGGGGCATAGTTTCAATGAGAACTTAGCAATCCTGCTGTGTCGGACCTACTGGAGGTAATAGGAGGGGTAGTTGGCCACCAAAGATGTCCTTGGGGGCCGACTACTCCTCCTGTTACCTTCTGTAAGTTCCACACAATGGGATTGCTAAGAGGTCTTCGGAGGCCATGCCCCCTTCTCCACCACTCTGCAAACATGCCTCCTGGCACACTAGAGGTTGGGGGATGAAATCCACTTTACTCCTGAAGGACTTTGGGGGCCAAGAAGCCCTCCTGGTTCCTCCTGTAAGTCATATGCAGCGGAATTCCTGAGTGCTGTTCGGAGGCTCAGCATCCTTTCTCCACCACCCTGCAAACACGACTAATATTAACCCCTTGTGTGCCACGCCCTTTCCCCGCCCTGTGCCGGGCGTTGCATTAGAGGGCGGGGTTCATGACGAGCTGGACTCGTCATGGGCACAGCGCAACCGCGGCCCATGACGAGTCCAGCTCGTCATGGGCACACAAGGGGTTAAAGAAGCATTTGCAATGTAATAGGCTTCACATTTGTTAGGGTTAGAGCTATTGGCATTATGAATGTAATGGTTTTTTACTAATGTTTTTTGGAGTGGAGTGGATGTATGTTGTGTGTAGTGGAATTATGTGGTATGTTGTGCAGTGAAATTATGTAGATCGAAAGTATGTGGTATTTAGTGTATAGAAATTATGTAGAGTGGGATTATGTGTTCTTTAAGAGTAATTATGTGATATGGTAGTCTGTGTTGTGGAGTGGTAACCTCAGGTTTAGTCTTCCTCATTTCCATAGAAGCTAAACTATGAACTCGATGAGACAAAAAACAGAAGGAATCATTGAGGAGTACTTTTGGACCTAGTCAGAGCAGTATTCTGCTGCATGCACCATCATTATTGGCACTATATCAGATGGCTTTTTGTACCCCCAAACCACTCATACACAGTCTCTCGGAGACTGTACTGCGCAGTTGGCTGAACTGAAGACTTTACTTCTTGAACTTAACAATACAAATCCTGAATTTCCCACGCTTATTGTGTGTGATTCATATTATTGTGTATAATCCTTTAATGATAATTACCGTTTTTGGTGACAAAATGACTTTAGAGGTTTCAAGGGTAGCACTATCAAGCATAAACTGCTCTTAAGTATAGCTTGCCACAAACTCATGTTATACATACATTGAGTCATACACTTGTGGTAGCAAACGCTGAAGGGAATTCTCTGGCTGATGATGCAGGCAAATCTGCAGAAGCCACAGCTAGAGTAATGGTGGGAATCCACTGTAAATTTGATTAGACATTGATATCTTGGCTGCTGTAAATGCTTTTAAGAACGGCACAGCTTTACTGAAGGGCTTTCCTTCTAAATATTATCATTTAAATTACCAGAATTTTCCTTTTGTCACTATTCCAGGTGATGGTGATCATGTGTTACCCAATGCATCCATAATCTGATTGTAGCCACACATGAAGGTGTAGCCTCCACTCACACGGGAGTGGCTGCCACTCTGTCACTCTAACTGCAACGTTATTGGTGGCAGGGTTTATACCAGCCAACTAGAAAGTACACAATCTGTTGGGCCATCGGCAAACAGATTAAAGGTTCTACTGTGTCTCATCCATCGCAAACACATGTTCTAATAAACATTTTGGATGCATTTACCTGTATCATTGTGTTCCATTGATTTCAGATACTGTATTCAAATTTAATTCTGGTTGCAGTTGATTCTTGCTCCAGATTCCTCTGGGTTTGACCACAGCACTTGGCTGACGCTTGCACTGTTATTAAAGACTTGCAAGTCTTTATCTGGACTTATGCCTGTTGCACATTCCATGTGGATCAAGGTCCGGCATTCGCTTCTCAAGTATACCATGATTTGATGAAGTCCATGGGTGTACAAGTGCATTATTCTTCATCATATAGGCCCAATGGCAATTCTGTTGTTGACAGAATGAACCGTGACATAAAGCAGTCCTTAACGGCAAGGGAAAGGGTATGCCTGGTTGAACCATCTCTATGGGGTTCATCAAGCTTTAAATAACCTCCCCAAAAGATCTCTGGGTGGGCGGACCCCGTATAAAGTGCTTTTTGGCATCAAGATGTATGTTCCAGATCTTGACGGTCCAGACATTATGGCAGCAGCCACATCCTTTGACATAGATAACCATTGTGCTGTCTTATAGGAGCTACAAGAGTTCAGTGACATTCAGTTTCACAAATATTTGCCTGCATCTCTCTCTTTGAATACTGAAGATCAACTTCCAGTTTCCAGCTGGCTTCCGAAAGTTGGAGATCTGGTTCGGGAAAAAGTGATCATCAAAAAGGAATTCCACCCAACGTACCATGCTCCTATTCTGGTCCTTGGCATTCAAGGGACACAAACTGTGATAGTGCCACCCCTTGATTATCAATAGTATGCCACGCAGGGTCCGACTCCGTACCCTTCCACGATACTTTTCTTTACAGCCCGTGAGCACCCCTGATACACATACTCACCAGCTGGAGGCAAGGGGGGCTGAATCCTGCGCCAACAACTTAACTGACATGGTACCTGTTTCTCCTATCAGGGTTCTTCTACAATAGATGTCATCTATACGGATCCACTGTTGATAAATCCTTCTGAAACCGATTTTTCAAGTCCTACTGCTGTGTGACAGCCTCCTGTTTTCCTGCTGAGTACCTCCGGGTACTATATGAATCAAGATGATTTTTCTTCAGACAGTTCTTCTGTTTTGCACCCGCCTCCAGCACTTATCTGGTCCCTCCTTAAATCTATGTCTGGGTCATACCCTCCTTGGTTTTACTATTCATGTGGATTAGATTTGTGACAGTTTTTCCTTGTTAATAACAATAATAATTGTATATTATAATAGTATAGACATTTAATATAGCACACAAATCACTCCTGAAGGAGTATCTTGGCACTGCACTACTGAGCAGGAGGAGCTTCCTAAAACAGCCACGTCTTCAAAGCCTTCTTAAAAGCGATGGTGTCTGAGCATAAGCGAAGATTAGTGGGGAGTTTATTCAAGTGATAGTGGGCATTGTAGGAAAAAGATCTACCCCCCCTGATTTGAGGTCCAAATGCGAGGTATAGTCAAAAGAGCCTCATCTGAGGATATAAGGCAACTTGTTAAGATAAGGTATTAAACGCAAGGACAAGTAAACGGGGAGGGATTTGTGAAGTGCTCTATGTGTCAGACAACAGAGTTTTAAAATGACCGGTTTTCTGATAGGCAACCAATGGAGATCCCGAAGAATAGGGGAAGAGGGAGAACGAGAGGGAAGATTACACATTAGTCTAGTAGCAGTGTTCTGTACCACCTGCAGCTTTGTCAACAAAGAGTCATTTACTGATGTTAACAGAGAATTCCCGTAGTCCAGGTGACTGATTATAAGATCGTTGACCAGAGTTTTTCTGGCACTGTCGGGGAGCCATGGAAGAGCCTTTTTTAGAAGCTTCATAGAGGCAAAGCATGAGCCTCAAGGGGCCTTTACTTGGTCCTTCAAAGAGAGAGACTGATCCAGCTTCACTCCGAGATTTTTCACAGACTGCTTAGGAGAAGGGCCTGGGCCCAATTTAGGTGGCCACCAGTCAGCAGACCAGAGCTCTGACACTCTCCCAAAAAGCATGATCTTGGACTTGTTGCTGTTCATTTGAAGATATTTATTAGACATTCAGGCAGCAACTTCCCTCATACAATTAGCAAACTTGCTTTCCACTTTTTCTGGGTCTAGTCTGAAGGAAATGAGAAGCTGAGTGTCGTCAGCATACAACACTATCTCCACATTACAGGCTCTCACAGTCCGTGCCAAATAGATATTAAAAAGGGCTGGATTTAGACACGAGCCCTGGGGTACTCCCCTATGCAAGTGCATACTACGAAACTTGAAAGGGTCAAGGCAGACCTGTTGTGTTCGATGGTAAGAAAGCTGCAGAGCCAATGCAGGGCCCTGCCTTGTAATCCAGCCTCATGATGCCTGTGAATTAAGATGGCATGGGAGACTGTGTCAAATGCTGATGACAAATCCAACAGCACCAACATAATAGGGGTACCTGTGTCAATAGAGAGCCTGCTATGATCAACCACGGCCAACAGAGCGCTCTCTGTACTATGAATCTCTCTAAAACCGGATTGTGAACAATCCAAAATGTGATTTTTGTTGAGAAAGGCAGTGAGTTGTTTGTTGATAAGCCTTTCTAGAGATTTGGTCAGGAAAGTTAACAGTGAGATTGACTGGTAGTTGATGGCATCTTTAGGGTTTGCGGACAGTTTCTTGAGAAATGGAGACACCAATGAATGCTTCCATTCTTTGGGGACTGTAGCTGAAGTCAGAGAAAGATTATATAAGTCTGTGATTGTTATTCTAGGGGGACATGGGTCCAGAGGTGAACCAGATTTTGCATGAGATAGCATAGCATATCTAACACCTGACCCTCAGACCAAAGCGAGAAATTGCTCAGGCTACACGTGACTATCAGATAGAGGTGATTAAAATCAAAATTATTACTGAGAGCTGTCCGAGATAGCTGGCAGATTTTTATAGATAGTTTCAATCGGCTAACTTCTCACAGAACTCCTGTGAGTATTCAATAGTAACAATACAGGTGCAGGGTTCACAAGATATTTAAATGTTTAAAAAGTTCTTTGGTGGAGTTTTTCAATTGATTTTTTAATCAATGGCCATTACTTCCCGGAACATTCTGTTACAGAACTGGTTGGCCGGGTGTTGGCCCCTTATTCTTCATTGCATGAACTGAAAAGAGACTTGCCCCTAGTCAATATTTCAGCTGTTCCTGTGACTGATGGAATTGTTTGGAATAAGCTTCCTTTTGAAATAGTCAGCCCTATGGAGGTCCTTCAGGTACCATATGTGTTCAAAGTTTCTATGGGTGATGTAATAATAGCGGGGTGACATTCAGATGATTGGCATGTTGACACTGTAAATTCTATAGTTTCTGAATTAGAGTATTATAAGGTTTTTGAATCAGAGGTTCTATATCGAAGTTCAGATAATTATCCCAATATGTTCTGTTATCATCATTATGGACCTAATTTTCTACACAGGGCCAGTGGACAGCACCCCTATTTTAATTATACACAGTGGGAATATTGTCCAACTCGCCCACAAGGATGTTCCAAAAAGCAAAAAGATAAGTTCACATATTTTACTGGATATGACACTTCAGCCCCCACGTCATAATATTTCAAATTAGTTCCCACCAACCAAAAAAATATATGTTTACTCGGACTTATCTCTAGCCCTTGATGGTTATTATTACTGGAGGGATAACATCGATTTGAAATTTATATGGGGTACGAAGTCCTAGCAGGTTCACAGCATGGACACCTTATTTCAAGTCTGTTTAGTTTCCACACAAATGATTCTCTTGAATGAAACGATCCAACAGATTACCTGTCTGGAATTGGCAAAAATTAAAGAAATGAACACCCCGACCATTCTCTATGTTGCCCGCTTGAAAATTACCAGAGTTTGACAAGCTACACTGAAGGCCAATTAAATGGTACCTTTAATTCTTCATTTGCAAGTTCTGGCAGATGGTTGTTGTGGCTAGTGGACACAAATCATTGTCATGCTCACTTTCTTAATGCCATATCTGGATGCAAATCAAGCAGACCTGATCTCCGATATTCATAGTCAACACATTCTGGTATTATTTCTACCTATTCGGTGGAAAGTTATGTCAACAATGGTTGGAGCATTCCACACTGTCTTCAGTGAATCAACATCTTTCTCTCCTGTCCGAAGACATGAATTTTTCAGATTTTCTTTGAGGTCCCAAATCCCCACTAGCTAAAAGATTTATATATGCTACTGATAATGAAATTTGGAAATTCTCCCAGATGGAAGCTGTTCCATGTTTAAAACAAATTGACCAAGATAATTTGGATAAAGTGCTTGCTGTTGTTGATAATAGTTTTAATACGTTGTCATCTCGTATTTACAATTTAAACAACATTGTTACATCTGTTATTGATATTGTGCAGAGTAATATGTCAATGTTGTATCATAGGCAAAGTCAGCTTAGATCTATTATGCAGTTTATTCAGACGCTTCAAACACTCAAAAATGGGGGCTATCCATGGCATTTCTTGAATTGCACTGATTTATTTCTGCCTTTTAATTTAAAATGCAAACAACAACTGATGGGCATGAAAGATACGACCTACACAATGCTGCATTTAGAAAAATTAGAACAACCCCCATTCACCATAGCTGAAAAGTCTTTGGCTCTATGTTTAATACATGTTGTTATTTTACTGCCTATCTCGACATTTCCATTCACATCTTGCATGAAACCTTTCCCTGTAGGTTGACATGAACCACTTGGAAGAAGCTTCATTCATGAATCATGGTCACTTCCCTTTACAGATCGTTGTGAACATAATAATAAGGACATTTTTATTACTGGAGAAGAATGCATCTTTACTGTCGGACATTCACTTGTTTGTAAACAGGTTACGTTTCATGGCACATGTAATACTTCAGCGCCTAATTCAACTTGTTATTTGAGAGGAATCCTGGTTCCTGCAAATCTCCCTTTCATTATGGTACTCTCTAATGAGAGTTATCTCATGCTTAGCGATCAAGACTGTTGTGGAATGCGGTCTGGAATCATTTATCTTTTGTCCGTTTCCCAGTTAGTCACTTGTTGAAACAACGTCTTTTTTTCCTGTCTTCATGGGATTGCAGATAGCTCATTGTGGCATTTCATTCCAACTTTGAAGGCAGATTTCAACAAGTTAAGCAGGCTCAAAGCATTATTGTTCCAACAAGAAGTAGCTGTTACATCTGCTTGTGACACCATCACAGGTGGCTAGCACTTCTAGTGAGATACATTAATTGTTAAATACAAATCTTCCTATGCATTTCAGAGAATTCTTTAATGCTTCTAGTCCACTTTTTTATGGATGTAGCCTATGGGCTCATTAGTTCTTTTGAAACCATCTTTGGAATAATACCGGCTTTTATCCACTCCATTTTTTCAAGTGTATTTGGGGTATTCTCATTGCTGTTGGTCCTCATTTGTGGCATTCTTATCCTTTTCCTGCTTGTCCACAATGGGTGCTTCTTTTGCAGGCACTCTGGAGCTAGCACCGCTCCAACACTACCGTGATCCTATGCTTCAGAGCTTTGGAATGTTTCTACTGCAGGAACTGGATTTTGATTGGTCTCTGATATTTCGACCTGCCTTTGTGCAGTCCGTGTTCCACTGTATCTGGTGCCCCTTCAAATGGGCACTGGGCATTTGCCTGGCTTCACAGACACCCACTACCTTGTACACTGGGCTGCTAATGAGACCCTTAAGTGACCCATTTTCAAGACTGTCCTATGGGTTTGTGACTTCTTAACAATGCAAGGTTTGAGTCACTAGCCTACGAAGAAAAATGTGCATCAGCACATGGATCACAAGATACAGGCTTTGTTGACACCGATGCGGCATCAGCTGTGACCAGAGATCATGTCTGTTCTTTGGACCTCGTGACTTGAGCAGTTGACCAATCATCATGTGCAGAATCAGACTCCTTTATGGAGATGGCGAGCGATGCAATGGATTCCACCGAAGCACCGAAATTTGATTATTTTTCCAAATTGACATTCTCTTCCATTAAGTTTCAGTTAATCTCAAGTCTGAACTATGCTTTGAGTTTGTTTACCTGCTTGTGGGATTCGGGCCAGTATGTAAAGTTAGCATAACGTATCTTGGGTTGTGTCTCCCTCTATGTGCACTAGAACTGCTTCCTAAGATGGCCTATTCCTTATAGTGTCCGGCATGATAGAAAGGGCTGAAAAGCCACACTTTAGCCATATTGGATTATGACTAGCTATGTCCAGGTCACGTGGTTCTCTTTGAACACCATCTGTATAATTTAGCTCGTACCAGCCTAAAGACAGGGTGAATTGTATTTACGACTGAGGCCCAAGGTCACATCTGCAGTAGGGAGTATCAAGAGACATTCCTCTACGCCCGAGACGAAAGGGAGTCACCCCGTCGACCTTCTCTGAAGAGATAGTAACCTTATGTGTGCAGACGGTATGAGCTCATCCAGGAGCTCTAGGGCTAACTGGTACTTTTCCACTTGCAATGCTTTGTATGCTGAATCTGTAATGTATATAAGTGTGGTTCTGTCAAGGAGCCAGCAGTCTTCTTCGGCGCACCTGATGGGTGAGGTTCGATGAGGCTCCTCTATGTAGAGTTCTGTTGTGGCCAATAAACGCTTGAACCTTCTACGTTGCCAACTGCTTATTATTGACTTGATATTGCGGGCCACTGGTAAGTGTGGCCCTTGGGATTACTATTAGATTACTTTAGTTGGCGACTACGAAGGGACCCCGTGATAGGGTCTTCTCCCTCCCCATAAACGGGTGAGAGGATCGGGGGCGTCTTGGCCGGGTGGGCGGAGGGGAGTCTACGTCCGCTCCGCGCTCCCGCTCGGGGTACCCTCTGCTGCTAGTGACCCTTCACCGGGGTCCTACGGGCTTGACCCAGGAGCTGACCGTATTGGTGGTAAGAAGTTGGCAGCGGAGAACGAACATTCGTACCTGGGTGCACCCGGTGAGTAATTTGTTTGTTTGAAACATGCGCTGTTGAGCGGTGCATTTGTTTGAAGCACGCGCTGTTGAGCTGTGCATCTGGAACAGTTAACTGTATTTGATTTGAGGGGTCATGAGTACCCTAGGAGAATTACGGAGGTCTTGCAGGGTGGTCCGGTAGGGACTGACTGTAGAGACTCCGCGGATCCTTTGTGATGTTTTGAGATACAGATCAGATGCCTAGTTGTTACTTGTGAGTAATGCACGGCCGGATTGCATTCGGAAAAACCTGCGACTATAACTGGGTAGCCATGAGACATATCTGAGGTACGGCTTGGTCTACATCAGAACAGTCTCAGTGGTGAACCAGGGAGGTCATGGGATGGTCCGTAGTCCAGTCCGTGGTTACCCCTGTCTGATTGTCTCCTGCCAGTCTATTGAACGACGGTCTGTTGTGATTTTGTTGATCCTTTTTTAATAATTCTCCACGAATGGGAGTCGACGGGCTCCGTTCGTTTGTTTGGATGCATCAAATTTGGATAGGTTGAACTGCAGAGAGTAATGTCGACATACATGTTATCTGTGGCATAGAGTCTGTTATATGCTATTTGTGCCTGTCTACTAACCAACATGTCGTGTTTCAGCAAATTGAATTGTTTTGGTTGTTGTTGTCGGACCAGCGACTCTCGGTTGGCCGAGAGTCAGCCTGCCCCACCGGAGGGCAGCCCTAGCCATTTCATGTATGTGAAGCACGGAATTGCCCCCATATTGTTCAACACCCGGTGGCATAAGTATACTAAAGGTAATGAATAGTTGCAGTGGCCGAAGACTGGTTCCTTTGACAAAAAGAAAGTTGCCTTTCTACAGGAGCAACTATTCACCAGGCGCAGTAGGCAATCTACGTTTGATGCCTTAAACGCCTGTCAGAAAGAGGCCAAGCAGAGACGGATGAAGGGGGAGAAGCTGGCGAGAGCCAAGGCGGGACAGACCGTCACTCAGAAAGCTGTAGCCTATGACAGGGCAAGGGTAGAGAAAGGAATCGATTGTATGAATCGGGAGTTTAGATTAAAAGTTGATAAAAGTTATGTGGCCCGACCCAATGCAGAGGATGAAATAGAAGACCTGCTGGACATGCGACCACCGCCCCCGTATGTTCCGCAACGGTTGTACCCGGAGGTAACAGCTGCTATTGTATCGGCTGGAGCGAAGACCGTTGACTCCATGCCGGCGCCAGTTGCCTCTACAGCAACTTCAGTCGCATCGGCGCCTCAGCCCCCCTCCCTTGTGCCTGTCATTGATCATTCTCGGCTGTCCTCCTCTGTCTCGGAAATTATGGCCTTATTGCCCAATTTGCTGTCGGCCTCGACAGCTGAAGCTCCACAGCTGTCACCGGGGGCCATGTATTCCCCTTCCGCCCTGACCTCCTCTTCCGCGAGTGCAACTCCTTTCACAGCTATTTCAACTCCAGTAAATCCGACCGGTTCATTAGATGGCAGGAAGTTGTTCACTCGATCAGCCTTAGGAACCGAGGAGAAGGAGGTCATTGCAGTCCAGGCATCCCAGTGGATGCGGCAACCTATTTATACCCTGACTGACATATGGAACACCATGCGAGATTATGAACCAGTAATGCAGCAGCACGCGCTGGCCCATATGGCCCAACGCCTCATTTCATTGTGGGAACAAGCCTATAAAGGGGAAAGAGCTCCGGCCATACTATATGATATCCACACTCAGGCCCATAAATCTCAGCTAAGTCCAGAAGCGGTGTACGGGAATGTGAACACTCTGGTCAGTTACAGAATGCGCCTGCACGCAGCTAGCCCTGCAGGGGTACAGCAGTTCCCAATGTGTGAGGTGCACCCTATTTATCACCCCGAAGTAACCGAGATAGTAGACGCACATGGGGCGGTTGCCCGCCCAAGAGTAGACGCCCGTTTCCAGGAACAATGGGTATATACCCCCTGGAAACATAGTGAGGTACTTTCATTGAAAACCCAGTTGCCTGACCCCAGAAAGGATCCTACCGCATACTATAAGGAACTTACAGAAGCCGCCTCCTCGGCGGTGATGACACTGGCTGACATTGAGCTATTTTTGCTCTATTGGTGCCGGTGGACATATGGCGGCAGGTGCATGACCAGGATCATGTGGCTGAGTTTGGGGGAACATGGGAACAATTGAGAGACTGGGATAGGGATCGTAAGCCAGGAGATAAACCTAGAACTGAGATATTGTATTTGCCGGAGAAAATAATAACCTATATGCATTCCCTAATCCCTCCTAGGAAGGTGGATTGGGACGAATTGACTGCGTGCAAACAGAAGAAGGACGAGAATGTGTCCGACTTCTTCACGAGGTTCGAAGGAGTTTTTATTGATTTTAGCGGGCAAGATCTGTCTAAGGAGGGTGGCATACGTCTGTTTGTTAATAGGTTTGTAACTAACCTGTTGCCCGAGATATCAGCCCGACTTCAGGCTGCGGAGAGTACCTGGACTACATCAACCCCCTCGACTATTCTAAGGATGGCTCAATACTATGAGCATCAGGAGAACGAGAGTAAGGAAAAGACGGAAAAGAGATCGAAGGACTTGAAAACTAGGGTCTTGTTACAGCAGGTTGAGAGGGGACGCAGTAGGGGTCGGGGAACACAGAACTTCGCCCCGCGAGGGGCGGGGCTCGGACAGGGTGTAGGACGAACAGATTTAGGAATAAATCAGTGTGCATTCTGTAAGCAGGAAGGGCACTGGCGAGCTCAGTGTCCGTTGTTGCAGGCGCAGACCGGCGTTCCGAGGGGTCAAGGGAGAGGCCGTGGCAGTGGTCGTCGAGGTGGATATATGAGACAGGAAGGAGTTGGGCAAGGTGAGAAGAGCCAGAATTGTTTCGACCATGGTCAAGGAAAGCAGTATTATAACGAAGGATGTGTAAGTAACGACTCGGCAGGCTATTCTGAGGCATAGGAGAGCCGAGGACAGAGTGGGGGACACGTGTCAATTCCGATCGATCGAAACGGACCTTACGTACATGCTCGTCTAATGGATGCATCGGGTAAGTTTCTAGTTGACACGGGGGCTATGAATAGTTCCGTTTCACACGCCCTTGTCCCTGGGGCTGCTCTGTCTGGCCAGAATAACGTGTCTGTAGGTTTCTCCGGAACTCCAGTGGTAAGCTCCATCTCCCAACCTCTTTCTCTTAACTAGGGGTGGGCGGAATTTGCGTAATCACGTCACGCAAATCTCCGCGAAACGGTAAAAAATCTCCGCGAACACGCAGAAATTCCGCGAATACACGGAATTGCTTGTTCGCGATGCTTTTTTCCTGTTCACAATCGCTGTTTGCGTGCTCGGGGAGAAATATCTCGCGAACACGCATTTTGAGAACGCGAACAAGCAAAAATTTCGCGGAGTCGCGGAAAGCGGATTTTTGGGCAATTTCGCGTTCTCCGCAGAATGCGAAATTACCCAAATTCCGCAAATTCCGCGAACGGAACGGAATTTACCGCCCAGGCCTACTCTTAACTTGGGGCCGATTTCAATTGACTCACCTTTCCTTCTGACTTCACAATGTGGTGAGAATCTTTTGGGAATGGATATACTGAAGAGGCTGTATGCCCGCATCTATTGCTCTCCAGACGGTGTTTACTTGACTATTAGGAAACCCTTACCTCCCTCCGCACAATGTTTCTCTAAAACGGACCCTCTGCCCCCTGAGCTTGCAAAGATTCCACAGAGTCTCTGGGCTACTGGAGATACTGATGTAGGGTTGTTGAGCATACCACCCATTTCCATCACTCTGAAACAAAATGCTCGACTACCCAGAGTTCCGCAGTATAAGATTGCCCCCGCAGGGGAGCGGGCATTACTGTCCATTGTTCACGATTTGATCCGCACGGGGGTGGTGGAAGAGACGGCTTCTAACACGTGCAAAAGCCCTATTCTTCCTATTCTCAAACGGGCCCCGATAGATCAAAGTCCTGATTATGCTGATACTTATCGTTTCGTGATTGACCTGCGTGAAATCAAAAATATTGTCGTACTCCAATATCCCGTAGTGCCTGACATCACTACTATCTTGACAATGATTCCCCCGACGGCTAGATTTTTCTCTGTCATTCATTTGAAAAACGCCTTCTTCAGTATTCCCATACATCAAGATAGCCGTTATCTTTTCGGCTTCTCCTTAGGAGGTCGCAGCTTCAGATTTTGTCGCGCCCCACAGGACTATACAGAGAGTCCTAGTATTTACAGCCAAGCGCTTAAAACGTTGTTGGACACATTAACCTTGCCACCCGGTAACGTTTTAGTGCAGTATGTGGACGATCTTCTCGTGGCCTCTGATACTGAGCATGGTTGCCGAATGGAGACGACTGCGTTGTTACAGCACTTGGCAGACCACGGTAATAAAGTTTTGTTGTCAGAGTTTCAATATTGTCGACCGGAGGTGACCTATCTCGGTCATCTCCTGTCGAAGGAGGGACGACGGCTAACCCCTGATCGTATTCTAACCATATCTAACATGCCTGTTCCTTGCACGCAACGTGATGTCCGCGCTTTGCTTGGCATAACTTCTTACTGTCGCCAATGGATCCCTAACTATTCCTTACTGACTAAACCTTTCCTGCATCTAACGACTAAAGATGTGCATGAACCTTTACCTTGGACAGCTGAATGTCAGAATGCTTTTGTTTCTCTGAAATCTGCTCTTTGCTCTGCCCCTGTGCTTGGTACCCCTGATTACTGGAAGCCTTTTGTACTCTACGTACATGAGGTGGACGGTTGCTCGATTTCAGTGTTAACACAAGGATTTGGTGGTAAGCAAAGACCTTGTGCATACTTTTTGGCGGTATTGGATAATGTCGCCAGGGCACTTCCCAGTTGCCTGAGAGCCACGGCTGCGGTTGCAGTGGCGATCCGACAATCGGAAGGGCTCGTCCTGAATACGGACCTGACAGTGATGGTGCCCCACGCTTTGGACGTATTGTTGAACAGGACACAGACTCAGCACTTAACTAGTGCGCGTCTTACGGGGTACGAATTGACCCTGTTTGCACCACACATCACTATCAAACGATGTGTCACCTTGAACCCTGCTACGTTACTACCCCTCCCTCCGGAGGATCACAGTCAAGATATACATGATTGCATATTTCGGACAGAAGAAGAAACGAAGGGGCGGATAGATTTGACAGATATTCCCTTATTTGACCCTCAAGGGGAATTGTATGTCGATGGCTCATGTTTTCGGTTACCCAATGGCACTACGACCGCTGCTTATGCGATCACCACGTTGCAAACAATAGTTGAGACTGCCAAGGTACCTTATCGATCGGCCCAGGCTGCTGAGTTAGTCGCACTACTGAGGGCTTGTGAATTGGGTGAAGGGTTGAGGATAAATGTCTACACCGATAGCCAGTATGCTTTCGGCGTAGCACATAGCTTTGGAAGATTGTGGGCGGAGAGAGGTTTCCTTACATCCCATGGTCAGAAGATACAGAATGGTCAGTTGGTGTTGAGGTTGTTAGCCGCCCTGACCCTGCCCCAAGCCGTAGCTGTTGTTAAATGCAGTGCTCATAAAGCAATAGTTGATGATGTAGGTAAGGGTAATTCCTTTGCGGACAGAATCGCTAAAGAGACTGCCCAATCCAATACCACTTCCATGTTCGTAACGAGTTCACATAAAGGGATGATAGAAGCAGAGGCAGCGTAAGAGAATTGCAATTAGAAGCAACCCCTGAAGAACTAAAATACTGGCAAGAGCAGATAGGAAAGCTGGATGACAATGGATGCTGGATTGATCTATCAGAAAGATGTAGGTGGCTGCTGCCGAATGCATTCGTGTCCATGGCACACGGTCCTGCACATGTGGGGATTCAAGGTATATGCGCAATACTTGATCCTGTGTGGTATAATACCAACATCCACAGGACTGCGAAGCAACTTGTTCAGAATTGCATGATTTGTCTACAGCATAATCCAGGGGGTAGCATCCCTGTTTTGACTGGTAGCTTTGCGCCACCCACCCTACCTTTTGAGGTGCTACAAATGGACTTCATTCAGTTTGAACGGGTTAACAATCTTAAATACGTTTTGGTGGTGGTTTGTACGTTTAGCAAGTGGGTGGAGGACAACCCCTATCAAGGAAAATACTGCCCTAGCCACCGCGAAGGCCCTAGTAAACGAGTTCTTTCGTCGCTATGGGGTACCCCGGGTGATTTGGAGTGACAATGGGAAACATTTCAATGCTGACCTTGTTGAACATGTTTGCAAGGGTCTGGCAATACAGCAGAAGTTTCATGCGACTCGCCATCCCCAATCAGCAGGATTGGTGGAAAAATATAATGGGATCCTGAAATTGAAATTGGCTAAGCTGCAGGACACCACAGGTCTAAAGTGGCCCGATCTCTTACCTCTGGCTTTACTATCTGTAAGGACCACTCCTCACTCCCGCAGTGGAATATCGCCATATGAAGTGATATTTGGTAGGCCCGCTAATGTATGGGGTGTGCCGCGACCAAAATCCCTTAGAGACATCGAGTACCCTATGTTGGCAGACTACCTTTATGCACTAACTAAAGATCTTCGTTCCATTCACCAACAGATAGCAGCAGTGCTGCAGCCTCTGCCGGAGGGTCCCGGACACGGCGTGGAGCCTGGACAGTGGGTCCTGGTTCGGAACTACCAACGGAAATCGAGTCTAGACCCACGCTGGACCAAGCCTTTCCAGGTGCTCCTGGCCACGAGGACGGCTGTGAAGGTTGAAGGGAAGCGGCATTGGATCCATGTGTCTCATCTAAAAAAGGTCCCGCTTCCCTTGCCGGATGACCAACGGGACCAAAGCGAGGTGTTGAGACACGAAAGCGATAAATCGACCGAAGAGTCACCTTCCCTGGAAGCCCAAGGAGAAACGGATGGGCGAACGGAGGGTGTTGTGAGTTCGGCGACATCTGTAAAAGGTAACCAGGCATCTGGGGTTGCAACAGGTGACAGGGAAAGTCACACACTCAATCCTTTACCTGACCCCACTGTGCCTGTTCTTTTCATTAATCCTAAAACACCGGGTCATGTTCGCTATAACCTGCGGCCCCGGCCGAAAGCAAAGATCCCAGGCTCAGGCTAGAGAATGAAAGTGAGAGATCTGAGTAGCCTCTGGGAATTAGTAAAAACACTGGACTGAACCCATTGAGAGCCTGGAACTTTTTGATATTGCTCTGTTCAGAAAGAAGATAGAGACATTGGTTGATTGGTGGGGGCCCAGGTGGAGTTTTCCTTTCTACAAGAGTTGCGTCCAGTACAACTCCGACGCGAGAAGTTTTTGTGTTCATTTTCCTTTTTGTGATTACATGGAACAATAGGAGTCTGCCTGTGAGGCTCTATAACGGACACAGGAAATAAGCACCCTCCGGCAGGTTGGACTGCTTATAGATTTTCTGTTTCCCCGAGCTTATGTTTGGACATTTAGTGAGAATGTACCCTTTTGCTCCTTTTGTCCCTGAAGAGGAGCGTCCCATAGTACACCGCCCTTTGCATCCACATTTGCCAATGTTTTCTACTTGGAGCTTGCGTGCCAAGATTGTTTTTATTGTCATAATAGTTGTTTCATTAATGTTATGCTTAGGAATGTTCATTTATCTAGAATTCCGCTATCCTGTGCATACCCTGATAGCTACCACCCCCGTCCCCGAGGAGCACCATTTTCAGACTTTTGCCCCGCATAAAGAAAGACACCGCCAGGCCTATGTGAATAATGCTTTCATTGAAATGTTGCATCAAACCCACAGTTCAACGAATACCACAAACTGCTGGGTATGTGGGCTCCTCCCCTCAGTAATGCACAAACATGATCTGTTTATTTCAATGCCGTTGTCATATTTAGGCAGTTGTGAAGCATGGTTTAGATTATTGTCCATGATGTATGAACATTATGCAGTTGATGGGCACCGATTTTCAGAAAAAGCTTATGATCTGATTCTGGCCTATATAGAAAGACATCAGGGATTCACTCCAAATGCCGAGGGTACGGACGGTACCCTGGATCCTACCGCTTGTATGAATGTGTATACGGAACATGAGAATGACACCTGGTTAAGGGATGAAGTATCTGATTTTGTGTCCTTCAACTTTACCGAGTATTTTAGATATTTCCAGGAGCGAAATGTGTCAAATAAAAAAAGAATCATCCCGGTCCCCGTGTTGAATAGCTCATCCTCCTTTTGCATACATGGTACTGGCCATTTATTTGTTGGTTATAGTAGATGTAACTATACCTATAGATTACAAACCTTTAGCAGCCCACCTATACTCACTCCCCCGAATGTATATTTTGTGTGTGGAGAAAATGCTTACACTAGGCTTCCCAGAGGATGGTCAGGTAAATGCTACTTATCCTTCTTATACCCTCCTGTTTATATAGCGCCTTCTGATTGTCACCGATCCCACTCACTGAATCGACGAAGTTTAGACTCAGTAAAAACTAATGGGGATGCCACTGACCAGACTGATACCCCTGCCCAACATTTTGTTGATATAATAAAGGGAGTTCTGCCTATGTGGGGACCCATTTTGACCAGTAAAGAAATTAGAAGACTGTCCAGGGTAGAAGAGGGAGTAGTAAATACCACTGCTGGGATACTGACCAATATCACAGTCGAGCTTCAAGCGACCCGACTTGTGACACTTCAGAACCGCCTTGTTTTAGACGTTATCCTAGCTGATCGCGGAGGAGCATGTAGAGTGATTGGCAGCTCCTGCTGTGTATATATACCTGACTCCGCCCCCTCAGTCCATCTGGCCATACAGAAGTTACATCGATTGGCATCCGAGATTCACACGGAGACCGGAACCTGGTCTATTTCAGGCTGGTTCTGGGATCTCCTTACCACCTGGGGTTGGAAAATCTTCATGGTCCTTCTAGGAATAGGAGGTTTCCTTTTCACTTGTTGTGTCTGCATCCAATGTGGGCCCGCTTGTTGCTCCTATTGTGCCACCCAAGTTCGCATTGCCTTACCTACTCCTAAAGCAAACCAGGGTAAGGTAAACGCTCAATTAGTTCAGAAAGAGATACACAACATAATGCAAATAGACGAGGGAATTTTCAAAGAGTAGTTCCATGGATTGCTACATTATGCTAAAAAGGGCCGTTCTGTGGGATTCGGGCCAATATGTAAAGTTAGCATAACGTATCTTGGGTTGTGTCTCCCTCTATGTGCACTAGAACTGCTTCCTAAGATGGCCTATTCCTTATAGTGTCCGGCATGATAGAAAGGGCCGAAAAGCCACACTTCAGCCATATTGGATTATGACTAGCTATGTCCAGGTCACGTGGTTCTCTTTGAACATCATCTGTATAATTTAGCTCGTACCAGCCTAAAGACAGGGTGAATTGTATTTATGACTGAGGCCCAAGGTCACATCTGCAGTAGGGAGTATCAAGAGACATTCCTCTACGCCTGAGACGAAAGGGAGTCACCCCGCCGACCTTCTCTGAAGAGATAGTAACCTTATGTGTGCGGACGGTATGAGCTCATCCAGGAGCTCTAGGGCTAACTGGTACTTTTCCACTTGCAATGCTTTGTATGCTGAATCTGTAATGTATATAAGTGTGGTTCTGTCAAGGAGCCAGCAGTCTTCTTCGGCGCACCTGGTGGGTGAGGTTCGATGAGGCTCCTCTATGTAGAGTTCTGTTGTGGCCAATAAACGCTTGAACCTTCTACGTTGCCAACTGCTTATTATTGACTTGATATTGCGGGCCACTGGTAAGTGTGGCCCTTGGGATTACTATTAGATTACTTCATGCTAATTACATTTATTACATTTAGTATCCTTTTTAGTGCTATTATCCTGACCAAAATGAGGGTTTCTTGTCTTTCCTGCATGGCCCATTGTAGTTTTCGCTATGTTAGCCTAATTGTGCACATTGTAGGCCGCATTTTCATTTGCAAAATTACTAAA
Organism: Triturus cristatus; assembly: GCF_964204655.1. Lineage (NCBI taxonomy): Eukaryota > Metazoa > Chordata > Amphibia > Caudata > Salamandridae > Triturus > Triturus cristatus. The sequence continues at coordinate 1,071,137,097 of NC_140582.1, forward strand.
TAATCCTGCTTGCTTTTGTGCCACACTATACTTTCACACAGAATCTGCATATGTTTTCCTGCTCTGTTCTTTCCTGGGATTTATTCTGAACACCACAGACAAGGTCAAATAACAATGCCCCTCGTTATTCTTTCTGGTCAGGCACTAGCACCTAGACACAACACAAGAACACAGCTGCTGATTTTGAGCACACGTCTTGTTATATAATTTAGCACAAAAGTTTAAGCAAACACACTGAGCGAAGGTCCTGAGGCAAGATTACCACGTCAGCTGAGATGTGGAACATTGATCTATGTGTGCTAAGGTACGGGGTCCGCCACTCAGCCCAGAGATCTTTGATATATCATCACTCAACTTCAGTAAAAAGGGAGGGGAGTTTAGGATATTCTGTCATATAACACGACATGGCTTTTTATGGTATATGGTTTATTGACCATGCTAACAGTATTTTTAGTACGCATTTCTTTTCTAATTGTTGCACAAAAACTGTATTTTAGGTCGCGATAGTTTGAATAAATATTTTGAACTTCCTTCATGTCTCTTGTTCATTTTATTGTGGACAAGTACGAGAGCGAAAGGTGTGTTCTGTTTCCATGATCCCTGAGAGGGTGAAGAGTGTTGTGTTCTGGGATGCCAATTCAATTGTGTGAGAAGTTGGCCTGGCATATGCTGGTCACTAGTTATAGTGGCCACCTTGCACCAGTCCAATTCGACTCTTATGGTAGATAGGTTTAAGACAACCTTTTAAAGAAAGCTATCCTAGTGGCAGCTGTGGAGAGTAGCCTTCAGGCTAAGTCTCTGAGGAATGTAAAGCAGCTTGTTTTACCTTATAATCTCTTGAATTACCAAATGAAAGGACACCACACAGGTATATATATCAAATATATATGTATTTATTTCTAGACACACTCTACTAATCTCTTTATGAGATTAGAAGTCAGGAACACATTCAAATATCAACGTTTCACAATAAGTTAAGCACAAATATGGCTGGGGCCCTAGGGGCGTCCCAGACCATATACTAATAAAGAGGTTTAGAAAAGTCGACTTGCAATGGGACAAGGCCTAGGGCCTGTAGAATCGCTGGGGCTTCACTAATGCAGAAAAAGCAGGTAAGTAAAGGACCCACAGGAGACGCGTGCAGTGTGAGAACACAGCCACGGGTTCCCTATTGATTTCAATGGAGCAAGTCGCGGTTGGATTTTTAAAGTTTTATGGTACTTCGAGGAAGTCTACAAGTAGGCCACTTACAAGGTAAGTAATTCGAGGGGTAACACACACTAGGGCACCGGAGTGCACGAGTTACCTCACCCAGGGAGGCCGGGTGCATAGGTGTCTTTTGGTGTCAGGTCGCGTCGCTGTTTTCTTTGCAAGCCAAAAAAGATTTGCTGCTTGCGATGACTGAAGAAGTGTCCGGTGGAATCCAAGGCTGGATTAGATAAGAAGATGACCTGAAAGCAGAAGGGACAGTGTTCACAGTCACTTGCCAGTGACCCGGGGCCAGGAAGATGGATGCCCACGGATGTCGGGTGATTTCAGGCGATCAAGGGTGTATTGACTCTTTGCTCACGAAGACCAGGAGGGATCGATGATAACCAGCAGCTGGATTCAGAGTGTCCCACAATGTCTGCAGCCGACTGCAGTGTCGGCAACCAGATTGAAGCCAACAAGCTTTGGTAACAGCAAGTCTCATGGAAAGTGAATTTAGTCAATGGTGCAAACCAGCAAGGCCTGAGGAACTCACCCAGCAAGGGTAAGTGAAGGCAGGCCTGGAGCAACCAGGGAAGCTATTTGGTTTGATCAGAAAGTCTTCAGGAGACCCACAAGCCAACAGGCAAGGGATCGCAAAGATGCCTCTTGAGGAAATTCTTCACAGGAGCCCACGGTCACTCAGGATGGGGTAGGCCACTGATCTTCAGTGCACAACCTGCTGGAGGCTTGGGCCACAAATGATCCAATGCACAAGTTTGTAGAATGCTGCGAAAGGGTTGCACTCGACAATAGGGCACGGTACCCGGGTATTGCTGTTCCTCATCACTCGTGGGGTCCACTTGCCTCAGCTCTGCTGGGAACTCACAATGGCCATGGAGAAGTCAGGAGATCTGCTTCCAGGGCTGCAGACACTTTGGGCTCTAGCGGGAGCAGTAAAGTTTGCGACCATTGATTCAAAGTTTTGGTGCCTGCCAAGCAGGGGAGTCACTGATTGACTCCAAGGGAGATTCTTCCGTATTCCAAAGGTAGTGGAACGTCGAAGGACCAGAATTCTTCTTGTAAAGCATCGTCCAGGGTTATCTAACTTGCAATGGCAAGGGTTCCCTATCTTATACTAAAAGACAGGGAGGGACTAGCTCTATGACCACTACTCGGGGAGGGTCAGGGTAGGGGGTGGTTACACCCACTTCCCTTTGTCCAGTTTCGCACCAGAGCAGGGACAGGTAGCCCCATAACCGGTTTGAGCTGGCATATGCGCAGAGGAGCCTACTGCTCCCCCAGTGCAGGACTTCAAAGCACTCTAGGAGTGCACCCACCCAGCCCCAATACACTAAATCCTGTCTGGAAGGTGGTGCCACCTTCCTGTGACAGGATGCCTATTGTTGGACCTCCTCCACTGCGAGTTTTAGTCAGCAGCAGGAGGGCAGCCCAGTGTCTGTGCTGGTGGCATCCATTTTGTGATGCCAGGGCTCTTTCAGATTTCTACCGTGTTACCACAGTAGGTACATGTCGTCCCCTCTAGAAGGGTGAGATCATACTCACACACCAGTTACTGGTGTGGCGGTATGATTCCAAGTTGTTTGACACCAAACACGACATGTTTTGATGCAGTCATTCCAAAGTTAGCATTTACCGGGAGGTTATAATGCACTTAAGAGTATATGGTTTAACCGCATCCACAAACAGCCACAGGGAATAGACCCTGCCAGCTGCAGAGGGGCCCTGCTCAGGCAGAGGCACCCCCTCACATTGTAAACCAAGCACCCTGCCCCCAGGATTGATAGGGCCTGCGTTAGGGGTGACTGATAGGTTTATATGTGTGTGTATGGTGAGATATAGGAACCTACACCTCAGTGAGGAGTGCTAACACTACCACACCCAGGCTGCAGTAGCAGGCCTGTGGTGTCAGATTTAGTCTGCTTCCCAGGAGTGGCATAATACATGCTTCAGCCCCTGGTAGGCCTGTGAAGTACCTATGCCCTTGGTACCTAGGGTACCATATACTAGGGGCTCATAAGGTACCACAGTATCCAATCACTAGTGCATCTAGTATGCACTCAAAGTTGTTTAGAGAGAACAGAGAGACTGGGGCCCTGATTAGCAGGGACCCAGCCAGACTATAGCCAGAAACCAGTGTTAACATCAGAAAAAAGTGAGGGCAACATAAGTGCAGATCCTACGCTCCTACTCAACCCCCCCCCCCCCAAATGCAGGGACACTAAACTAACCTTGACCAGTTGAGTCTTCGTGTTATAAGTGGAGATACCTTGAGAGTCCATCTGCATTGGCATGTTGGGTCGCAGGTCTATGTTCCACTGTATAGTCCATCCCCTGTAGGGAAATGGACCACCTTAAAAGTTTAGGATTTTCACCTTTCATCTGTTTGAGCCATAGGAGGGGCTTGTGGTCAGTCTGAACTATGAAGTGAGTGCCAAACAAGTATGGCCTCAGCTTCTTCAGGGCCCACACCACAGCAAAGGCCTCCCTCTCTATAGCTGACCAACGTTTCTCTCTAGGGGTCAGCCTTCTGCTTATAAAAGCTACTGGCTGGTCTTGACCTTCATCATTTAGTTGAGACAGTACAGCTCCCACACCCAGCTCTGAAGCATCTGTTTGAACAAATGAACTTCTTTTTGTAGTCTGGACTCTGCAAGATGGGGGCAGTGCACATTGCCTGCTTTAGGTCATCAAATGCCTTTTGACAGCTAGCTGTCCACTGAACCTTGTTTGGCATTTTCTTAGATGTCAGATCATTTAGGGAGGTCACTATAGAGCAATATCCCTAAAAAGGCTCTAACCTGTGTCTGGGTTGTTGGAGCTACCCATTCCATTATGGTTTGGATGTTGCTCTGCAATGGTTGAACCTGGCCTCCACCTACAAGGTGGCCCAGGTAAACAACCTGACTCTGCCCTATCTGGCACTTAGTGGCCTTGATAGTGAGGCCTGCTTTTTGCAGGGCCTCCAAAACATTTCTGAGGTGGACCAGGTGATCCTGCCAGGTGGAACTAAAAACAGCAATATCATCTAGATAAGCTGAGCAATAAGTTTCCATACCAGTCAGAACTTTATTCACCAACCTCTGAAAAGTGGCAGGTTTCAAACCAAAGGGCATCACCACAAAGTGATAGTGCCCATCAGGGGTTGAAAATTCTGTTTTGGCCTTGGCATTATCAGTTAACTTGATTTGCCAGTAGCCAGCTGTTAGGTCAAATGTACTAAGATACTTGGTTGAGGCCAAAGTATCTATCAATTCATCTGCCCTGGGGATTGGATAGGCATCAGTCCTGGTGACTGCATTGAGGCCTCTGTAGTCAACACAAAAGCTCATTTCTTTCTTACCACCCTGGGTATGAGGTTAAGGCACAAGGACTACTGGACTAGCCCAAGGGCTATCTGAAGGCTCAATCACACCTAGTTCCAACATTTTCTGGACTTCAGTCCTGATACAGTCCCTGACATGGTCAGGTTCCTGTAGATTTTACTCTTGACAGGCAGACTGTCTCCAGTGTCCACCTCATGGGTGCACCAGGAAGTCTGACTTGGGGTCAGGCTAAACATATGTCTGAACTGTTGCAGAACTTGTCTGCACTCAGTTTACTGATGGTCAGTGAGGCTGCTTGCCACAGCAACACCATCTACTGACCCATCATCAGGGTTCTGTGAGAGCAGGTCAGGGAGAGGGTCCATCTCCTCCTCCTGTTCCTCATCAGTTGCCATGAGCAAGCCCATGACAGCCCTGTCCACATATGGCTTTAATCTGTTGCCATGGAGCACCCTAAGGGGGCTCCTGGGAGTTCTAAGATACACCAAGTAGGTGACTTCTCCCTTTTTCTCAACAATGGTATGGGGGCCACTCCATTTTTCTTGGAGAGCTGCTGGGGCCACAGGCTCCAACACCCACACTTTCTGTCCTGGCTGATAGACAGTCAGTACAGCCTTTTGGTCATGCCAAGCTTTTTGCAGTTCTTGGCTAGCCTCCAGGTTTTTGGTTGCCTTCTTCATGTATTCAGCCATCCGGAGCGGAGACCAAGTACATAGTCCATCACATCCTGTTTGGGAGGTTTGAGAGGTAACTCCCAGCCCTCCTTCACCAAACATAATGGACCTCTGACAGGGTGCCCAAACAGAAGTTCAAAAGGGCTGTAGCCAACCCCCTTCTGTGGGACCTCCCTGTATGCAAACAGAAGGCAGGGAAGTAAAAGGTCCCATTTTCGCCTAAGCTTTTCTGGGAGGCCTTTAATCATTCCCTTTAGGGTTTTGTTGAACCTTTCAACTAACCCATTGCATTGTGGGTGATAGGGAGTAGTGAACTTGTAGTTTACACCACACTCCTTCCACATTGCAGTTAGATACCCTGATATGAAGTTTGTACCTCTGTCGGATATAGCCTCCTTAGGGAAACCCACTCTGGAGAAAACTCCAATGAGGGCTCTTGCCACCACAGGGGCTGTGGTGGTCCTGAGAGGAATTGCTTCTGGGTACCTGGTGGCATGATCCACTACCACCAGGATAAACCTGTGCCCAGATGCTGTTGGAGGGTCAAGGGGACCAACAATGTCAATCCCTACCCTTTCAAAGGGAACCCCCACCACAGGTAGTGGTATCAGGGGGGTCTTTGTTGTGCCACCTGACTTACCACTGGCTTGGCAAGTGACACAGGAGCGACAACACTCCTTGGTGTCCTCTGACATGTGTGGCCAATGAAAATGTGGAACAACCTGTCCCAGGTCTTGTTTTGGCCCAAGTGTCCTGCCGATGGGATATCATGTGCTAGGGTCAAGAGGAACACCCTAAACTTCTGAGGCATTACCAACCTCCTGGTGGCTCCAGGGGTAGGATCGCTAGCCTCAGAATATAGGAGTCCCTCATCCCAATAAACTTTATGGGACCCACTAGCACTCCCAGCAGCCTCAGCAGCAGCCTGCTGTCTGAGGGGTTCAAGAGAGGGGCAGCACTGTTGCTCCTTACTTAGATCTTCCCTGGAAGGTCCCCCTGCCCCCAAGAACTCAACCTGACCAGGCTCAAGTTCCTCTGGGGCAGTTCCTTCTTCAGGCTCTGCTTCTCCTCCCTCAGGAGGGGAATCTGAGGTCTGAGACAGAGGGGAAGGCACTACCTAAACCCTACTGCTCCTCCTCTTGGGTAGCATCTGGTCCATAGTTTCAGGATCCAGAGCTGGCTCAGCTTTATGCATTTTGGTCTGTGACCTGATCACAGCAAATACCTCTGCAGGTATGCCCAACATCTCAGCATGAGTCCATAACTCCACCTCAGAACAGGCTGAAGTCTCCAGATCATTGCCCAATAGACATTCGACAGGGAGGTCTGCACTGACTACTACCTTTTTGAGGCCAGTTACCCCTCCCCAGGAGAAATTCACAACTGCCAGACTATGGTTGGTCCTGACATTGCTTGCATTGGTAACCTGGTACATTTCACCCAGGATGATCTGTGCAGGGTCCACTAGGTCCTCTGTCACAATGGTGACACTAGCACCTGTGTCCCTGAATGCAAAAGCCTGTTTTCCATTAATTATAGGTTGCTGTTTGTATTTGCCCAGATTACTGGGGCTCACTAGGAAGGACATGTCAATGTCTCCCTCACAAACCAGCATTGCCTGTGTGGTTTTTCTGACTAGGCCAGAGTCCACATCAGAACCCAGGGTCAACCCTACTGCACCCTTATTCTGATTACCACCTCCACCAATACTTGTACTAGGGGGAACAGTTGCCTTAGGGGCTTGCGTGGTGGTGGTTTGGTCTTTGGACTTGGTACAATCAGAATTCCAGTGCCCTTTCTGTTTACAGAATTTGCACCAGGGCTTCTTTTGGCCTTTTCCCTTTGTAGACTGTGAATCCCCACCAGATGCCGATTTTTGGGCCCCTTGCGAAGACTTCTGGTCTTTTGCCTTATCCCCACCTTTCTCTGAGCCTTTAGGATCTTGCTTCTTGGTGTCACCCCCTTGTTTCTGGGTTTTCTGTCTCACCCTGGTTCTGACCCATTTATCTGCCTTCTTTCCCAATTCTTGGGGAGAGGTCAGATCAGAGTCCACCAGGTACTGATGCAACAACTGGTTTTGGCAATTATTAAGGATCTGTTCTCTCATCATAAGATTTTACAATCCCTTAAAATCAGTAGCTCTACTACCAACCAGCCAACCCTCCAGAGCCTTGGTTGCATAATCTGCAAAGTCTGTCCAGTCCTGATTCTGTGCTTTTTGGGTGTCTCTGAACTTCAACCTGTACTGCTCAGTGGTTAAGCCAAACCCATCTATTAATGCACTTTTCAGGACATCATAATCATCAGCATCCTCTTCTCTTACAGTGAGGAGCTTGTCTCTACCTTTGTCTGAAAAGGAGAGCCACAAGATTGCTCACTGTTTCTGGGGGACCTGTTGAACTTTACAGACCCTCTCCATAGCAGTTATCCATTTGTGGATATCATCCCCATTCTGGTAGGAAGGAACAACCTTGGACAGGTTCCTATGGTCTGGAATGTAATCTCTGCCTCTAGGGACACTGTTGCTGCCACCAGGGGGGTCTAACCCCTCCTTTTTAGAAGCTCTCTGGAGCTCAAAGGCTTCTCTATCTAAGGCCAATTGCTTGGTTCTGAGGGCAAGCCTGGCTTCCTCATACTGGAGCATCTTGTACCTTCCTTCAGAGGAGGTCTCTCTTCTATTGGAGTATGAGTTCCTCTGATGGACAGATTCTCTGTCAGAGTGATATGAGTGGTTAGATTCCCTTGAAGGGGACCTAGACCTCTCTTCCACTCTGTCAGCTCTCTTAGGGAGAATTCATCTGTCCTGTGCAGACCCTTGTGGGGCTGGCCCTTCAATCATAGACTCCAGGTCATCTTGATTTTCATCATCTGACCCAGAGATTATGGCTGACCCACCCCCTGATCCAGATCCACTAGCTCCTAGAGCTAGTCTAAGATCATCGGCTATCAGTAGATTTATCAGGTGTAGTGTGGAGGGACTCTGTCCTAACCCCAGGTGTCTTGCAACACACTTGGCCTTCAAGTCAAAGAAGGTCTTGTCCTTATACTGAGGTTGGGGGAACCCACTGGCTCCATCCTTTGAGGACATTCTAGTGTTATGCAGTGTTGCACTACCTACACTAGTCTGTGGCCTACTGATCCTAGCTTGAGCTGTAGCAAGGGTGTGCTATCCCTTCACAAACAACTCTAAGTTCAGTAGAACTTATTGATACTAAGCTTGACTTTTATTTAGTGGTTTTCAGTTAGTAATTCAAATAGAGATTTTCTGGTAAAACAATGGCAAGCTGGAATCCCATACGCTGCCCACCAAAAGAGTCGAATTGGACTGGTGCAAGGTGGCCACTATAACTAGTGACTAGCATATGCCAGGCCAACTTCTCACAAATTGTTTCTCTGGTAAGGTTAGGACGACCAGTGAGGCACTATAGCTAGTCGGAGTCCATCTCATAGGTACTGAGGTGGTATGGCGACTCTGTCCCGACATGCCGATGTGCTATGGTTCCAAGCATAGTTCTATTTCTAGGCAGAGTCCCTGCAACAATATCTTTCTAAAATGTTCTAGTATCTGTTGTTTCTGTAACATTAACTAAAGATATGATAATTCTACTGCATTCTAGGAGGTACTGTTTAATTTAGACGGTACTAGAACCTGCACCTTTGGAATTGTCTTCCTTTTCCACAGCAGATGACCAGGATTATATTTGGGTAATGTCCCATTTTAGGACCTTTTGACCTGCTGCCAATAAATAAGCATCTTTTACTTGTGTTCAATGGATTACATTTCCATATGGGTACTGTCACCACTGCAACTGTGATCAAGTTCCTGAAGGAATCAAATGTGAGGAAAGCAGTGCCATAAATTAAAATACCTGACAATAGGTAAAAGTTTTCTCAGATGTTATGCAAGTCTTTATAGGGAGTGCAGTGATAATACATCATATTGTATTCCCCAGGGTGATGAATTATTAAAGTCAATTAAGCACATGATCAAAGCATGAGTCCCAGTGTCTTTGCCAGAGGATATGCCTGTGAAAGTTGCTTTATGCGAAATGTTGTTGGCCCACAGAACTCAATGCCATAAGGGAAGTCACTATTTGAATGTCTGAGAGAAATTTTACCAGGTTAAATGTTTTTTCAGGCTCCAGGTATGGGAGGTTATGTGGAAATCGAAACAGAAGGAAAACATAGAAAAATTGCACTTGCATCATAAGAAGGTGAATGAAGGAAAGATTGCTTCAAGCCTGGACAATGTAAATCTGGAGAACTTGAGCCAGATGCACTAAGCCATTTAGGAATCACAAAGCCCAATATTCCCTAAATCACATGGTTTGCAATCACTAAGAGGCTTTCATAAATGTACTAACCCCATTTTTCGTTTCAGTAACAACTTCTGAATCGCAATGGGTTTAGAAAGGCACAGGCAATCAATAATTGGAAGGTCATCCCTTCTTATTAGGAGCTCATTGTGGTATTTATCAATGTTTTACAACCAAATATGGGCCAAAAACATTGGAAAGTTCCAATCCTGAGTTGGGTGCTGACATAGTCTATTCTTCTGTGTGTATAAACTTGTTGGGGAGTAGGCAATGGTCCAGCAGACTACTGCCAACTCTCAAACAATACTTTGACAGAAAAAAACTTCTTTTTAAATGCCGCCCCTTTTCTTATGAGTAAAATGGATTGCATTAAAAAAACAAAGGTTTCATTTAATAAAAGCGTTTCCTTTATTGAAATTATATCACAGACATGGTTTTCTGCTGACCCCAGCAAGCCACCATCCCAGTGTTTGGTATTCATTCATAGTGGTTTGCAATTTGTGACTTATCGCGCGAATATTAATGAGGTTGGTCAGATTATGACTCACTACGATTTGAAATTTTATGAACCCATAGAGGATGGTTCGCAAAATTCTTTTTCATTTGTAAAAAAGCTAATATGGGAAGGAATGGACAATTTCAATTGAGTGAAATAAAGAAGATTCTAGCAGTAAGAAACATGGTGGTTTTAGATCATGGGGATGCTGTATTATTAACAGACTGCCCAAAATGCGTCGGTCTGAGAGAAGTGGTAGGAAAGATGGTGCACAGAATGAATTATGAGAAGATGGAGATCAAATTCTGATAAAGGAAGCCCTTCCACTCTATTCAAAAAGAGATCAAGTTGGTGGAAGGATTGCATCCGTAAGTGATTGTGGTTTGATGCAGGTTTTTCTGTCATACCACCGCTCCTTTTGTTCAGGGTCGGACTGGGGACCGATACCACCCTGGCAAACTGCTCGGCTGCCCCCCCCCCCCCCCAGAGCGGCCGAGCTGTTTGCTAGGGCCTGTTTCGGACGATTTTGTTACAGGGGCCGATATTGCAGGCTCTCGGTAACAGAGACGGCACCCCTGGGGCCCAAAACCGGCCCCCACCCTCGCGGCTCACCAGGGAAACGCTCAGTGCCCGCTATGGCCAGTCCGGCCTTGCTTTTATTTTGTTTTTATGTATATTTTGTGCTCTCCTAATCATTATGCCTGTTCAGTTAAGAGGGTTTGTTGTGACCTGCACTTGGCGGTTTGCAGCACATCACAGCTGTATGCTCCCATCCCACATAGAATGTCATTGTGTTGTTTCCGTATTTTGAACTGCATCAGTTGTGGACCGGTGGCTTCACAGGCAGGCCTCGTGGGTGGTGTTTTTAGTATACTCTGAAATGCAGACCATTTCTTGCGTGCAAACCGTTTCATAACATTACATTCAAAGTCCAAGTCTAAAATCAAGCCCAGGTTTGATTAGCAATGTATAAACTCAGAAGATGTAATCACACTCACACCGAAAGAGTGAATTTTATGCTAACTATAAAGATGGCTGAAGGAAAGCAATGTGATATTTTAAAAGCCGCAGCTCGGCTCTGCCTTTGGTAGCACATGTGTGTAAAGTTGGCCTTGTACGCTCGGCTGTATCCAAAGGCTTGAAAGTAACAACTGCTTTGTCCATTCTGTAAATTAGAAAGAGGCTGCCTGTCCCTCGAGGTTGTTTGTCTTCCCTTCCTTTGTTCTGTCTTTAGCATGGCATTACTGCTTAAGTAATTGATATGCTGTATGCAACAACAGCAGAAGCACAAGCAATCCATGAGCACAGAGCCCCAGGGGCAAAAGGAGAAACGTAAAATGGAAGACAACATTTCGTGCAAAATGTTTAGCTCTAAACTTTAGCTTTGTTCATTTAGAAGCCCCTTAGCTATTTTGAGCTCCGCCTCTGTCCTGCGGTTATGAAAGCACATCTGTAGAACGGGGGCCTTGGTTGAAGAGTCAATATGCCCGCTAAGGCAACGCGCATAATACTGAAAAATAATGCATAACGTGTGCGCATAGATGTCCGAAACTCCTAACTGCACCTTCTCTAAGAACTTGTTCTTATCAATAGGACTATGTCAGGGTTCGTCATACTTAACAGTGAACTTCTATTTTTTGTTAATGAAAACATTAGTAGGACACATTCTATGGTTTCTTGTTTGAGTCAATCATGTGATCATTAAATATGTTTGTATTTGGAACAATATAGATTTTAAAGTACACCAGTGTAACTTTGCTCTAATGTTCTTCTTCTAAACTACTGTACTTGGCTGCAGATGCTGCTGTGCACAAGATGGGTGTGCTGATGTCAAGATAAGAAGCACCAGGACAGACTGCTTCCTAAGGAAAGTGAATGTCATCTAAAGATCTAGCTGCCCAGGGCATGTTCCACGAATGCTGAATGATGTGAGCATAACTGTGAGTGAAGAGAAGGAATGATGGAAAAAGTGGCTTGTGCTACATGTCAAAGACATTTTGGATTCTCAGCGAAGCACATACTCTACGGGTATCGCAGTTACAGCTCTTCAGTACGAGTTCGGCATCTTGTTCAAGTGGTGAGGCTTCTTCCTTAGAAGCTTGCAAACTACTGAGTACTTGGTGAACTATGTAAGGGACAAGAAACACCTCACTGGGACACTGTAGCATCTTCCACAGACCAGGTACATGCAAATGCTCACATCCCACACAGTGTTTGGTATTACACATCTTTATTCCTCAGCGTGCAACTGCTAACTTAACATGCTACAGCATGAATTCCAAAACACACACCCACAGACTACGTCACTGGTCTACGGAGTCCATCAGGGACCAAAAGGGTGCCATCATCTCTAATTCACAAGACCCTACAGACACCACAGCTAAGGACCAAACATTACCCAGAGAGTACTCACTCATCAATGGTGTATGTGTGTGGAAATCAGAGTAAAGATGGAAGCATCCATCTCCGCTGGCACCTCCCATCAGCTGTCCATGCATAGCAGGACAATAGTAGTGTGCTGCCCTATACCGACACAAATGACTACTGCTGGGAACCTTCTAGGACGAATTACAACTGCATAAGGATAGGATAGAAGTCATCCTATTTCATATGATGTATTCATTACCTGTTCAACATTTGGTAGTTTCAGCACTACACAAATGTATATGGATAATAGTCACATAACCAGCAGAAATAAGCATTGGATCATGTAAATATCAGAGAAAATGATAAATGTGGGCAACTGAGCAGTCGGGATCGATTGGTACTCCCATCGCCGTATGGAGAGAAGGCAATATCGGCTCTAATACCATAGTGCAGGGGTCTCCAAACTAAGGCCCGCGAGCCACAACCAGCCCGCTACAAGATTTTATCCTGCCCTCAGAACACGGTGGAAACATTAGTCCTCTGTCAGTCTAGCCGCTGCAATCCTGGTTTATCTGGGGCTGCATTTGTAGCAAGGGTCTCCCATGCACCCTTCTATCTGCTTCAGTTGACTGTTAAACAGAAAAAATAAACTCTCCGTGGAAGCAAAATGCAACCTTTTGATACTTTCTGCAAAATCAAAGGTGCCCTGCTTAAAATAGTTCGCTGACAAAATGGTCGAGGTGATAAACGCTCATGGTTGATATCTGAAGGGCTCTGCAAGTCACACGTTGGAACCTCCCACTAGCCAACTCTGCCTTCCATCTATCAGGGGCCGGTGAAGGAGTACCAGTAAACTGTTCAATGATAGCATGTGAGTTACAGCACTCACACCACCCAGTTGGGCAGTATGAGGCACTATATTTAAACAAGCATTTGCAATACAATCGGTCTCGCATTCATGAAAATTAGAGCTATTGGCGTTGTAAATGGTATTTTTTTTTTCTTGAGGAGTCTAGAGGACTAAGAATGAGGAATTACTAGTAGGAAGAAACATAGACCTGCAGCACTGTCTAAATCACTTAGAATTAGCAATTACCACTGGCACTAGAGAATCTGCTGCAGTACTGTCTAGAGGACTTAGAACGAGGAATTACCAAGTGGACCAGAGAACCAAGTGGACCAGAGAAGCAGCTGCAGCAGCACTGTTAGAGGACTTAAAATGAGACCAAAAAAGAACATTTCCTACAAAATGCAACAGCCTGAACAAGAATAAAATAGTGTGCAAACACAAAGGTAAAAAGCCTTTAAAGAAAGGGTATATGTAATAGGCTAATAGTCCAGGGAAGAGCGAGATCTTAAAAAATGTGTAACAAATAAAGGCCACAAACCAAACAAAACCACGCTTTTCCGAGGGATACACATTTTAATGAATCACCAGCGAGGGGCGTAATTAAAGTCCACATATCGAACACAGCATGCCTCGCAGAGCAGCGTATGCACTGCGTAAGCTTGACATACAAATGTGTGAAAACAGGTAGAACAATGTTGGTATACTCTCTTCTGTTATAAAGTAGGACAAAATTATTGTGGAAGTGTGAGATTTTTTGTGGCATGTGTACTTATGAATGAAACGTAAACCTAAACGGGGTGATGCATACAAGGGACCCTTTTGCCTTGTACAGATATTGTAAGGCTGTCAAAATAACAATGATCTGGGGAAAGACGAAGGTGGTGTAGCTGGAAAGGGTGGTAAAGCGTGCTTGCAAGCATGGGACAAGGGAACTAGAGGTAGTTAAAGTGAGTGAAAATTGTTTTTGGGAGTTATATGTCATATTGACACCCCTCTTTGACAAAACGACACCATCCCGTGATAACAACCTAACATTATAAACACCCCCTTCCTTCAGAAATAGTCTCCTTCCCAAAATGCTAGCTATCCCTCGTTAACCCCTATAAACATCCCTTTTCATTACCACAAACACACCCATGCTATTTCTGTGCTGTATGAACACTATGACAGCTTACCCTAATGCTGTGTGAAGTTTGAACTGCTTCTATAAGGACTGTGCTTCTTCTCTTACTCAGAGAGTTGCTGCATTTCTGACTGTGCTTTTGTCATGTCTCTTCTGTATATGAGGGAAGCATGCAGTGGCACTGCCAGTGCTGTGCCTTCCATGACCTGTGTGCTAGGGAAGTTGCAATGTTTTTTTCCTGCTATACACATCAAAATAAAAGGCTGTAATAAAAAGCTGTTCTCTGATAGTGCTCCTTGTAGCATAGACTGAACCAGTGTAACTAGGGTTGCTCGTGGGCCCCAACCTAGTAATTGATGATTTTTGGCTTAGGGCTCATGCAGCCAGCCCTGTAGATGAGTTTGGAGAAACTAAATCGGCTGTTGTTCCATGAAGGAAATGGTTGTACCCTGCCCCCAGAACCCTATGTGTCCTCAATTTCATGGACGCAACTCTGGTGTATTTCATGCATTTGAACTCTAATCATAGTTTAAGAAATCAAAATCCTTCTCTCAAGTAACGATCATCCTTTAAAAGACTCGAAATGTGTGTCTGGTGGAGGGCTTCAAAAACATGATCCAGACAAGCAGACTTCCTTTGCTACTTCACTTTGGATGGTCTGTATTAATTCCAAATCATGAGAGAAAAGTCTAAATAACTGACTAATGATTGACCAAATTTTTTTTGCTGGTAATAAAAATAATTGTGTAGTGAATCGTGATTAGGCAAATTTAAAATTTAGTAGTAGTAAAGTTAGAATTTTGTCTTAAATTGGGATTTTTAAGATCAAAACTTAAGACAAATTTATGTTTAACTTAAGTAAAATCCTAACCTTACTACTACTAAATGCCTTCTGTGAATACCAAAAGAAGTAAGTTTAGGATTTTGTCTCAGATTAGTTCTGTGAATCGGCCCCATAGTTCAGTTTTAATCACCGTCTCAATAATCTTTTAAAGAAAATGTAATTATAGCTATGTAACTTTTCTGGTTCTTATTTTTTCAGCAAGTGGGAGGTTTAAGATTTATTGTGCTGTTAAGCATACTTTCTTTCTCTATAGCAGTAACACATTTACAACTTTGAGTATGTTCTTGCTTACTGACTGGGCACATTCTTCGATTAAAATCACTCGGAATAGAATTGCACCTCATGATGAAATATTGGTAGAAATAGGTGTTTCTAGTTGACTCTCTTAGTTTGTAGGCTTGAATGCTGACCTTGCCAGGATATTCATTTGAGGTATGGGAGTTTTTGAGTTGTGTGTAAGATTGGTGGGTTAAGGAGAGAGTTATTACAATGCTTTACCCTGCTCAAAAGTGTGCTAGGAGTTCTACACTTGTTTTTCAATGTTTCTTTTTGTCGCATACCAATAGTGTCCCCCTAATTCAAGATATTTTCCCATCTCACTCTCTTAATAAAGTTGCACGTTGAGTTTCATAAATTCAGAACATGTGTCACGAAGAAGTTGGCAGTTGTAAGCATAGGAACAATTAGTGAGAATGGTCATTACAAAATGTCATTTGCTCCTTTTCAAGCAGGTCAAAACATAGTGATGCAAAAGGCCCACTTCTATTAACAGACTTTTATGCATTTAATGGGCAACAACATAGGTCCTACTTTGCCATACCTAATAAAGTGCCAACCCTCATGTTGTTTGCCTTTTTGCGGAAAAAAGCATCTGTACTCAGAGCTGGGCTACACAATGTGTAACATCAATGGAAGTTCAGGAAATCCATTGATTCACACATCTTTAACTACAAGGTTTCATCGAACCCTTTCTTCCATATGCAGTATCTGTGAAACTAGACAGGATTTTGTTGGTGGTGATTACGCTAAATTGCACCCTTGTCTTCTTCCTAGAATTAAGCACCGATGATCTTTTATTTACCTACTAAAGTGGTGGAGGGGAAGAAATACTTCATAACAATACATCAATATATCAATAGCATACCTGAAAGGACCACAGACTCCGACTTTGGGGTTGTCAATTTATTATAAGGCCATGAATAATAAGATATATGCACATCGTAAAATTAACATATATATATATAGGAAAATCAATACAAAGCCGATTCTGCGAATATAAGTGATTCTGCATAAAAAGGAATGCAATTATAAATTCCAGAATCAAAATACAACTGAAGATGGAGGCAGAGTCTAAATCTCTTTTCATTAGAAATAAAAAATATCTGTCCCTACACTATATTAACCCCTTCAGCGCTGCGGGAATTCCCCCGCGGTGCTGAAGGGTTCGAGCGCGGGCGGGCCCATGACGGAACGGTTCCGTCATGAGCACAGCGCAACCGATGCTCATGACGGAACCGTTCCGTCATGGGCATGGAAGGGGTTAAAAGGAGATGCTATCTATTACCCTTCCATCTATTCCCAAAGGTGTCAGCACGTGTTGACTTCCTGAGAAGTATTCACGTCAAATGGGTTACAGTGCTTAAGGCTAGGAGCTAGTTCTAAGATGCTCCCTTTTCTCCGAAAGCTAGCAGAAGTCTGGGGTCTCTGTTCCTGCACATCATACAATATAGAATTCGATTTTCTGAGTCATCCTGGTAAAACATTCCATTGAAACTTTTTCTATGTGGGGAGGTTCATGATCTGTTAATTAATTTTCTTTGTTCACTAAGTCGACCTTGGCTCCCAGGCCAGCCAGACACGAAAGGCGTCCTCCCTTCTCGCTTCCAACTGTCTTCAAAACATTCCTTGTATCTTCTCCAATCTGAAAATACCGAGTTGACATTCCGACACCTGCAGTAGGATGAGAACACTGCTATTTCTTGAAAGCAACATGCATTTAATTATTTATTTTTCGAGAAGCCAAGGAGGTGCAAAAACAACTACAATCTTGGGTCTCAGAACTCGGGCAACTTAAACGAAACACAGTTACATTACGTGGCTCTAAGGCTGTCCTGCTCTTTGTATATGCAGGCATGACAATACATACATAATCACATTATAACATTTCACTACAATGAATGTTTGAATGATTCTACTGAATACTTGTTAATGATCATTAAACACTACAAACAATAGGAATACATAGGTGTGCGTTTTAACCATGAGTATAGTGCACCCATACAATATAGAGTGCTGAAAGCGCTCTATCAGTGGTGTGTATTTTTACAAATCGAAAACCAATTAATATGTTTTTCAATTATTAGCAGGTCAGTGACTGTTCTACTCACAATCTCAGGACCCACTTCAACAGGTGGCATGAAGTTTTTGAGTAATGTTTGCAAATGTGATCATTTGAGTTTTACTTTTTTCTGCCAGATCAAGATGAGCATGGATTTGCATAGCACATGTGTACATCTTAAAGAGATACTACATAAAGCCTGATACCTCTGCCATCTGTATCATTTTAATTTGCTATTTCAAAATCTAGGACACTCATGGATGAAAGAGTGTTTGATAGCTTGCAAATAAATATTGTTGTGCCAAACTAGCTGTCCAAATAGTACACACATCTTTAATCTAACCAAGTGCAGTGGCGGCTCCTAAGCTAAGGTGGAGGAGCGTCGCCTCACTGCTTTGATGCAGGAAAAGGAAAAAATAAAATGATAATGACTAATGTTATTATCATTTTATTTTGTCCTCGTGCTGCAGCAGCTGGCGTGAGGGAGCGGGAAAGGCTGCAGAGCAGGGGAGGAGTGGTACAACCCTCCTAAGTGTATAATGACTGTTTGGTCAGCCCTCTTGGGCCGCCCAAAACAGTTGTGTGCACTATCCCTGTTTTCCATGCAGGCTGCATTACAGCCCCTGGATGAGTGCCGTGTCACGGTGCTCAGACCAATCAAAATGCTGCATTGCAGCTTTGTGATTGGCTGCAGGGAGCATGGGAGCCTTGGCGCTTCCTGTTTCATGTTTCTCCTAACAAGGAAGAGGACCCAGGAAAGACGGCGGGAGCCTGCCGGGAAGTAAAAGATTTTTTTTTTGTTTTATCTGAGCCCCTCTACTTTGCCCCCTCCCCTCCACCCACCCCACTGCAGGTGGGAGGTAGCAGACAAGACTGACCAAGTGTTTCTTTGATATCATATAGAGTGCGGTCCCAAAAATAGTTTTAAACAGACAAATGGTTGTTTTATAGGACAGACAATTTTTAATACTGGAAATGTAGCTAAACACATCTTTTATTGATTTGTAGAAAGCATTATTCTTACAGAGGCAAGTCATTTGGGCACCAAACAATGTTTTTTGAAGCATGAAAAGGAAATACATCAATTATTAAGTGTGTTCATAAAAGTTAAATTGGTTCCTCATAATGCGTATGGTTGTAAAAGTTTGAGTGGAATAATAACAATTGTCTAGGCATGTTAAATTTTAAAGACCAACTGCACCATATGGTGTGCCTATTCTGGTTCTTCAATACTATTTATTAAACTTTCAGAGTTATTCTTACTATCCTTTTATACTATAATTACATAAGCATTCTTATTATACTGTGCCTCAGCTACAAAAGCCTATTCGATAGAGGCACCCAGTCAACCAGGAATATTATTCAGTTTTTCTCCTTAAAAACTGACCGTATTGTAGTGTTCAGATGATTTTATTTACCAATCAATCAGGTGACTTGTAAAGCGCGACTACTCACCCAAAAGGGTCTCAAGGCGCTTGTGGAGGGGGGCGTCTGCTAGTCCATCAAAGGCGCTGTGGTTCAGTCAAAGAGCTGGTAGCAGCAACGGAGGCGTAGGTATGGTCTTGATTATTTTATATATTCATACATTCAATATTGTGCATTGTGCACTCATTTGGATTTGAGATGTTATAATTATTTTTTTAGTGTAGTAAATGTTTCACTCATATTGTATTACTGTTTTTATACTGTATTGTATACTCTAATATATATACAATAAACACCTTGATGCTGGTAGTGTTCAATAGCGATTCTCATATTAACATGACTAGAGAATCTAAATTTCATTAAAGACACGGAGGCTATCATTATGCATTAATCCTTTTAATGCAGATCACAAGCAGCTGCTACATCATAAAGGCAAAACAGTTCTAGAATGCGGTGAGCAGAAGCAACAAAAGGCATGAGAGACAAACAGACTGCCTCTTTTAAATGAAGCGAAACAGCGGAAGTCCAAAGAAGAAATCGAACTTGAACTTGAGACTGAAGAGACGTCTAAACCTGGATAAGGAATGAAGCAGGACATCATGCAGAGTGGTCTGAAAAGAAAGAAGAAATGTAAATACGTTAAGAGGTCGATGTAAAGAATTACAAGCACATGTAAATACAAATAAGCCAAGTACAATAGTTCAAGAGCAGCTCCGTCCAAGGGAGGGACGGGAGGGATAATGATAGCCTCCGTGTCTTTAATGAAATCTAGATTCTCTAGTCATGTTAATATGAGAATCGCAATTTCATTACAAGACCGGAGGCTACATTATGCATGTTGGTAGCCCTGAAGGACAACATCAGACATGTGCTCGATAGGTTTACAGTAGTGGTTGGCAAAGGTAGAAGCATTTGACCAATCAGCAGCTTTAAGGATATCATTCAACTTACCACCAGACCAGAATGATTTGCTTGCCATGGCACCTCTGAGAGAGTGTGCTTGGAATCTAGAAAGGTCAATACCAGCTAGCTTCATAACCGACTTGACCCATCTAGCAATGGACGAGGAAGAAACAGGTTTAAAAGGCTTAACAAAAGAGATAAGGAGTTGACTAGCATTTAAAGGGCGAAGGTCTTTAAATCTCTGATCATATTCTTTCATACAGTCAACAACACACAATTTTTTGCAGAGATCAAAACGAGGATAAAAAATAGAGTCTGACATGGTTTTAGTCCTTCTAAATATATCAAACTTAACTCCAAACATATCATATTGTCTATAAGAAATATCTAGGCATTTCACATCAGAAACTCTGCGACAAGACATAAGAGAGTAGCAAGTTTGAGCGAAAGGCATTTCCTGTTGAGAAAAGCATTATCAGGCCAAGCAGAGAAAAGGTCAAAGATAGCTTTAACATCCCAAAAAGTCTGATATTTAGGTCTAGGAGGTCTTTTGAGTCTCATGCTTTTCATGACTCTACAAATAATAACATTTTTACCTACCGTTTTATTGTTGACAAGGGAGTGTCCAGCGGAAATTGCTGATCTGTAGCAATTGATAGATCTATAAGCTAATCCTCTATCGAACTGTTCGACAAGAAAATTAACTACATTGACGATAGGAGCTTCCACGGGATCCAGGTTCCTTTCCATGCACCAACAAACCCATCTTTTCCAGATGTTATTGTACCTATAGTGCGTTCCAGGTGCCCATGATTCACCGAGGAGAGTGAGAGCTGATGACGAAAGTCCAGACAATTCGTTGGATTGCCTGACACTTTCCAAGCAAGAAGGTTCAAATTCCCTGAAGTGATTAGGTGATGATCTTCTCCGTCTGCGTTGGAAATCAGACCTTGGCTCGCTGGGATGAGAAAGGGGATGTCGCAGGACAGTTCCAGAGATGTCGGGAACCATGCTTGAGAAGGCCAAAAGGGAGTTATCAGAACCAGAGTGCATTGGTCTATTCTGACCTTCTGTAGGACTCTTTGGATCATGGCAAAGGGGGGAAAGGCGTAGCCCTGAAGGTTCGACCAGCATTGGAGGAAGGCATTCACCGCTAGAGCTTCAGGGTCCGGCATCCAGCTGAAATATTTCGGAAGTTGGAAGGTTAGTCTGCTGGCGAACAAGTCCACATCCAGTGGACCCCAAAGGTGAAAGATAAGATTGAAAACATTCACGTTGAGTTTCCAATCGGTAAGGTCTGAAAGGAATCTTGAGTTCCAGTCCGCAGAAAGGTTCGACTTCCCAGGAAGGTATTCCGCCTTGAGAGAGATCTTGTGTTCTAAACAGAACATCCAGAGT
The DNA here is from genome assembly GCF_964204655.1 of Triturus cristatus. Taxonomy (NCBI): domain Eukaryota; kingdom Metazoa; phylum Chordata; class Amphibia; order Caudata; family Salamandridae; genus Triturus; species Triturus cristatus. The sequence goes on from NC_140582.1 coordinate 1,071,158,366, forward strand.
TTCTTGGCTAAGGCGGAAAGGTCTGCAGATTTGGTACCGCCGAGGCGGTTGATATAAGAAACTGCGGAGATGTTGTCCATCTTCAGAAGGACAGATCTCCCTTGGAGAGAGTGTTTGAAACTCATTAGAGCGTACATACCTGCAGTAAGCTCTAGGAAATTTATGTGACGGGAAGATTCCTCGAGGGACCAAGCGCCACCAGTGTTCTGGTCGAGGAAGCGAGCACCCCAACCGTGAAGGCTGGCATCCGATTCCAGGATAAATTCCGGTGAAGAACCGAAGATAGCTTTGCCATTCCATGCATCCAAGTTCTCTAGCCACCATGAGAGCTCGGATTTGGCTTCCAGGTCTAAGGTCACTGAATCTCCGTACCAGAGGCCAAGCTTGAGCGCCTTGGCTTTTATTCTCTGAAGTGCATGGTAATTCAGAGGGCCCGGAAAAATAGCTTGGATGGAAGAGGAAAGTAAGCCTAGTAGTCTGGCTAATTCCCTGAGTGTTAGAGATTCTTGTTTCAAGACATATCTGATCTCTTTTCAAATTTTCGCAATCTTCTTGGAAGGGAGAAGGAGAAGGCAGTTCGAGGTATCTACAGTGAACCCTAGGAATTCTAGAGATTTTGAGGGAGTTAAGATAGATTTTTCCCTGTTTATAATGAAACCAAGACTTTCGATGAGATTCATTGTAGAATTGAGGTCTTTTAGAAGTTGGGAGTGGAGCTGGGACATGATGAGGATATCGTCTAGATAGATGATTAGGCGAATACCCCTTTCTCTCAGAAGAGAGACGATAGTCCTCATGATCTTGGTAAAGCACCAGGGGGCAGAAGAAAGCCCGAAGGGAAGAGCTTTGAATTGAAAGAGGCGATTCTTCCAAATAAATTGGAGGTAGGGTTGATGTTCTAGGGCCATAGGGATGGTACAATATGCGTCTTTTAAATCTAGTTTGACTAACCAATCTCCTTTGAGGAGAAGATCTCTGAGAAGGTGGATGCCTTCCATTTTGAAGTGTCTGTAAACTAGGTATTTGTTCACTTCCCGAAGGTTTATGACCGGTCTCCAACCTTTTTCCTTTTTTTGTACAAGGAAAAGAGTGCACGACAAAGGTTTTTAGTGACCATGGCACTTGAACGATAGCTCCTTTTTGAAGCATTGAAGAGATTTCCTCTTCTACAATCTTTTGATGTTCTTCCGAAAGTGTTAGCGGTTGAGGGGGAATTGTTTGAAGAGGAATATCTATAAAATCTATTTTGAAACCCTGCACGGTTTCGAGAACCCATGGATCTTGAGTTATAGATTCCCATATGTGGTAGAAGTATTTTAGTCTGCCCCCTACTTGGGAAGGAACGGAAGAAAAAGGGAGACTTACTTTGAGGATTGGAGTTGTTGGGGTTTCCTCTGGACCTGAAGCCTCTGTTTCGTGGACCTCTGCCTCGTTGTGGGTTGAATTGCTGGTTAGATGGAAAGAACCCTCTTCCGGTACCCCTGAACGATGAGAAGGGCCTTTGGATACCACGGCCGAAAGAACGCCCTCTTCTTCCGGCCTGTCCAAAAAGGTTTGCGTTGAAGACTCTTTTCATATTGGATTGAGCCCTGTCCAGGGCGGTAAAAGTAGCAACGTACTTCCCAATGGATTTAATCATGTCCTCTCCGAAGAGGAGCCCTTTGGGGTTCTCAGAGGGTTCTTTTTCCGCCAGGTCACCCAGCTTCGGGTTGATCTTGGTGAGGATAGTTCTCCTTCTTTCTATGTTGAGGCTAGAGTTTGCGTTGCCCAGGAGAACTATCGCCCTTTGGCTCCAGCCTCGAATGAGGTTAACGTCAAGGGGGATATTGGAGATATGCGATTCCTCGGCAAGGTCGAGGATCCTTGTGAGTGGACCAAGGATGTCGAGTAGGCGGTCTTGGCAACCTTTAAGGGCTCTCTCTAGACCTTTTCTAGGGTCCTGGAGAACATTTCCTCTCCAAGGGGGTTAAGGATAACGTTTTTTGAGGATGGGGAATCGAGGTCAGGGGTGTTGTTGAATTCAAGGTCTTGGTCATCCAAGTCTAAAACGAATTCATCGTAGGGATTATTAAAATTTTCTTCCTCTTCTTCAGAGTCAGAGACTGCGTCAGATTGCTTTGAATTGTAGTTTGTGCCGCGAGGGTCACCCATCAGATTTGTGCCGCTGGAGGCACCCATCACATTTGTGCCGCAAGGGACACCATAGTCATTTGAGGCGCGAAGGCCTCCCATCATAAATGAGGCGCTACGACCTCCCATATCATTTGAGGTGCTTTGACCTCCCAAATTGCAATCAGAGGGATAAACGCAGTTCTTAGATTTTTTACTTTTTTTGCGATGAATACTGGGATCGTCTGCAGAATCAGAATCGGGAAGGGAGAGAGATCTTTTAGAGCACAGAACTTCCTTGAAGGTAGAGAGCATACAGGATCTCATTTCTTTCTGTAGAAATATTTTAAAGGAATTATCGTCTTGAATAGGAGAGCTTGCGGTAGCCTCGTCTGAGTCTAAGTCAGACATAATCGGAAAGAATAAGGGTAAGCTTTAAAGTAGCTGATAAAGGCTGAAATACTCTCCTTTTGTTATATTTATTAAATTTTTTTTTTTTTTTTTTTTGGTAAGGTAAATATATATATTACAATTATTAAATAAATATTCCCCCCTTTTTTTTTTTTATATATTAGATATTAAAGGGGGGGTAAGAAGGAGCACCTTGACCTTGGAGTAAATATTAGGTTTGAACCCTATTTATGTAGTAGGAAACTTGTTTGCAGTTGGGTTGGTCCGGCAGCAGCTGATCGAGAAAGCGAAGTAACTGAAAAAACTTCGCTCGAGATCAGCTGCTGCCGGTGAAGAGAAAAGGCCGTGAGGGGGAGCCTGACGTTTACGCGCCGTTGCTAAGGTTCTTTCCTTAGCTATAGCGACGCGCTCGCGAGGGGGAAGCGAGCGCGTCTCAAATAATACCTGAATTTAGAAAAGGATTTCGAGGGCGAGGAGGGTGCTGGCCAAATGAAGCAGAAGGTGACAAGGGGAGTTGGAGACACAAGCGCGTTTGCCGCAAGAGCGCGTTTGGCAGCGAAAGCGCACACGGAATTAAACAAGCTAGAAAGGCTACTATTATTTACCTTTAAAAGTGTCTTTTTTAATTCTCAATATAGCTTTTCTGCTACAGATGCTAAGATCAATGCTTAGAAGGCTTACTTAGCAAAACCTGAAGGCTCATCAGTAACTAAGGATTGTCCAGCTCAGTGACCCAATTTAGGTGCAAAATGTGTTCTTCTGATTATAAGGAGGGGTCAGCTCCTTCTTTTTGTATTGCTGGAGCCTGAGGATTAGCCAAGCATGGTTTCAAGTTTGAAACACCTAACGTATAGACTACGTCCTTGGTAAATCATGATGGCTCTTGACAAGGTCAATGGACCTTTGCCACCATTGTTTGAATAGAGGTAGAATAAAACATTGATTATGTATATATCATCAACAATGACATTTAAATTCTCAGTCAATGATGAGAGGTTGGTGAAGTTTCAACACCATTATTTATGTTAAAAGATTAGTATTGGTTCTTGTCCTCTTCATTCAGATTAGCCTATTAACAGAAATATCAATAAAAGAATAATTAGTGACAGCATAAATCAATACACAGTCTTCCATAATGGAAAACCTCACTAAACTAGCTAATGGACCTATTCTAAGTAGAACACATAAAAATTCATTTTCAGAAAAGAGCAAGAGTGAGAATAAAAGATGAACTTCCCATAAAGAGTTGTTCTGGAAGCTCAGCTGAGTTCCCCACAGCTGCAGTAGCAACTGTCAGCAATAGAATGATCTCTGCAGCAGCATCGATCAGGGTAAAGTCCTTAGATAAAAACCTTAAGCCACCTTTAGCAGTAGCTATTGGTAACAAAGCAAAAAGATCAACTCTTCAGTAGAAGAGCCGTAAGGCAGGAATCACATGTCTGGGTCTGAAGTATCTCTCTCAGTCGAACTCCAAGTGAAATGATTCTACTATCTGTCTAGGAACACTCATTGTTATAAAGTCATTAGAATAGTGTAGCAATACTCTGTTAGGTGTCGGCTCATCCTGCCAATGGGATCTGCAATGGTGTTGTCAACTTCTGATGTCTCTTCACTCGATTCCCATAGTAAATATTCACACCGGTACATTAGTATAACGCTGTTTTAAATGTTGTTACATAGAGGAAAGTTCTCATGAGTACCTTCCTACCTACGCTAGAAGATGTGCTATGAGTTTCAAAACAAATACAAAGGGGCATATTTACAATAACTGGCGCATCCATGCATATCAGCAGGGATGCGCCAGTTATTGTGCGCCACAGCTCCGTCACCATGGATGCGCCGCATTTACAATGCGGCGCACCATGGGGCAAAAACGACACAGATGCGTGACGCATCTGTGCCGTAAAAGTGGCGCATTGCTGGAGTTGCGTCGCAAGGGCGACGCAGCTCCAGCAATGGTCTGGGGTGCCCTATCTTGCTAATGCTGCATCAATCCTTACGCCTGCTTCAGGCAGGCGCAGTGTTTTGACACAGCATTGGCCTAAAAGTGACTGAGTGAAATCTTGTAGATTTCACCCAGCCACTTTTAGGAGGCGTTCCTGCGCTGGAACGCCCCCCTGCGCAGCAACGCCTACATGTGGCGCAGGGCTTTACAACGTGACGCATTTCCCAGATGCGTCACGTTGTAAGTACCCCGCACCATGGCGCAGGATTTGCGCCGCCGCTACATCACAAAAGTGACGCAACGGCGGCGTAAATGAGGCGCAAGGGGCTTGTAAATCTGCCCCAAAGTGTTTTCAGAAATGCGGAGGCAAACTAGTAATACTATTCTGATGAAGCATTCATAAATGTCTAAATCATTATTTATTTTAACAAATACAGCAATGTCTCATTGTATGTCAGTGACCTAACATGGGGTGAGGGAGCTAAATGTGAACATAGGTCTGAAGGCAGCACATTCTAAGCAGGTTGCTGGTGCTAGGGAAAATATTCTAATACACGTCTATTAAATAGTGAACAAGAGTCGATAGAGAAAGGCTTTGATGCCTAAACAAAATGTCCACATTTAAGAATGATAGCTTAGCACAAACATTTTTAAATATACTATTTCATGAACATTTATTATGCACGCTTTTCATTATATATATGTAGGATTAACATATCTATTTGCAGCATTAAATAGGATTCCTTCACAATATGTTGTGTGCACATTCGGAAGTGTGTCATATTCTAAGTGAAAACATTTCTACAGCAGCTTAAACACATTTCTAAAGCACAATTCTAACATAGGCTGCAAGTTGAATTTTTATTTTAGAACTAATTTCTCTCAGCATGATAGATTTCTCTTCAGAGTCATCCTGGAGATTTGTTTGTGGCAGGTATCCCAAGCATTGCCCTTTTGTCCCCTAGTTTCTGAGCTCAGGAAGGTGGCAGCAGAAGTATCACAGAAGAGGCTGTTTGAAGGTTGATGGTAATAAGCCTGTGATGTTAATAATGTGCCACATTGGTGCCTGATTCCACTTCTGCTACACCTGGCATTATGGCAAAGTGTCTTCATTGAAAGTTATCTTCACAAAGCATCAAACTGACAACCACCCCCCATGTAAACATCCCAGCATGCATTGCATGCAGAAGCTGATCATTACGAAACAAAGGCGGGCCGTCTGCAAGTAATGCCAATTACCCATTCCTGTTGTTTAGTGGTTTAGCATTTCGACTCTAAGGTGTGTATCACTAGAACGCATGAGTGGTGTTAATCGTAGGTGTGAGCCCCTGCAGCAGCCTTCAAGTAGTAACTAATAAAATGCCCCCAGGCGGAGTTTTCTTCACCACGTTCATACTCCTAATATATATATATATATATATATTCACTGAAAAAACCATAGGTTTCAGGGGTGTTATAGTTAGCTGGACTTTTCACGTGTACAAAACCATTGAAATTCCCCCGTTATAGTTAGTTCAGCTAACTATAACTCGCGCGCCCGCAATGCACTGCTGATGACGTCACATATTACATCACTCATGACATGGTCAGTGACATCACTCATGACATCACTGATGACATCTCAAATGACATCACTGATGACATCACTGATGACATCATCCAGTGAATGTGTGTTTTTCTGAAAATTAAATATGTTTTATATATGTATATCTCAAGGTCGATGGAAGAATAAATGGGTATATAAGTGTCTAAATGGATGATTTGTTTTTGAAAAATTGATTGTGTAACTGACTGATGAAGTGTATCATAGTGAATACATGGCTTAGTGAGTAATGTTTAAATATGTAAATATCTGTATCAGTCTCTCACTTTGTGTATAAGTGGCTGCATGGGTTGGTGAGTAGCTACATGGGTGTCTATATAGGTTATTAGTTGTTTTTTTGAGTATCAGTCTGAGTGTCTGCATGGTTCGGTGGGGGGTATTACGTAGTGCATAGGTGCATGAATGAGTGACTCACTGTTTGTATGTGTTGAAGACAGCATGTGTGCAGGACTGTATGGGTGGATGAGTGTGTGTATGGGTGTGTTAGTGAGTGAATGACTGTCTCAATAGTGTCTTTATGAGTAACTACATATGTTTTAAACTAGTATATGTGACTATTGGTGTATATAAGTGAGTATATGTGAGAGGGAGAGATTGAAAGAGTTCCTGTATGAATAAGTATGTGTTTCTATAAGTGATTGTTTAAAAGACTAAGTATGTGTAAGTTTCCGTAGAAGTAAGTGTGGTGGTGTGTGTATAACTGTATATGCAAGTAAATGTATGTTTGATTCTTTATTAGCATGAGTGACTATGTGTGTGAGTAACTCTATGGATGAGTGGCATTGTGTAACAGGATGTATAGGTGTATGAGTACATATGATGAGTGAGTACATGTATGAGTGACTGTATAGGACTGTTGGTGAATGAGTGGATGTGTATGTGGATCTTAGAATTACTGAAGCGGTTGTTGTAACTGGTATTGGTATGTCCATTGTTTTGAAAATTTTAGTCTCTATTTTTGAATGTGTGTATCAAAGGTTATATTAGGGTGAGAGGAGGTCTGCCACTCTATCACACTGATGATGTCATCAGTGATGTCATCAGTGATATCATTTGAGATGTCATCAGTGATGTCATGAGTGATGTCACTGACCATGTCATGAGTGATGTAATATGTGACGTCATCAGCAGTGCATTGCGGGCGCGTGAGTTATAGTTAGCTGAACTAACTATAACGGGGGAATTTCAATGGTTTTGTACAAGTGAAAAGTCCAGCTAACTATAACACCCCTGAAACCTATGGTTTTTTCAGTGAATTTCTGAGGTTTTTCAAATGCTAATTCCTAACTATAACGTGCCTGAAATCTATGGTTTCTTCTGTGAATTTCAAAGGTTTTTTAAATGCTAATTTCTAACTATGCCTACAGAGATAGGACATGTGAAGAAAGAAGAAAAAATGCACAGAAAGAAACAAAAGAAGTGCAGAAAGAAGCAACAGAAGTCCTCAAAGACGAAGAGAAGTGCAGGAAGAAGGATAACGTGCAGAAAGAACAAAAAGAAGAGCAGAAAGAAGCCTTGTTGCAAAATCATCCTGTACCCTCAACTTTTTCAGACGGATACTGGTGGTAACTGAGTCTGACTAACCAGTCCTAGAGCCAGTGCAATGTTAAAAGACACTTAGAATACAGTGAAAACACCTACATACACTAGGGAACATTATGCGTTGGGGTCCCCCTGTGATTAGCATGACCTCCTCTGTAAGCCCCTAGTATATATTAGGGCAGGGGGATTAAAACTACCTCTTAAAACAGGCCACAGGGCGTTTTTGCACACGTTAACTCAGGCCCCGTCCCCTCCCTTCACCACTGTGTAAACATGCCCTGTGTCCGTTTTTAGTTGGGAGATTAAGTTCATTTGAATCCTGAGGGTCCCTAGGGTCCAACTGGCCCACTAGGTACCTCTAGTAAGTGCCACAGAGCTGCGTTGCAGAGAGGTGTAAAAAGTGGCACGGCCTGGACCCCCTCTCTGCAATGCAGCTCAGTGGCGCTTACTGGAAGCACTTGGTGGGCTAGTTAGCCCCCAGGGGCCCTCAGTATTGAAGGGAAATTATATCCCCAATTTAAAACGTGCCATAGTGCGTGTTTGCACACGTCACCTCAGGCCCCGTCCCCTCCCTTCACCACTGTGTAAACGCGCCCTGTGGCTGTTCTAAGTTGAGAGATTAAGTTCCCTTGAATCCTAAGGGTCCCTAGGGTCAAACTAGACCACTAGGTACCTCCAGTAAGCGCCACAGAGCTGCGTTGCAGAGAGGTGTAAAAAAGGGCTTGGCCTCAGAACACCTGTCTGCACTGCAGCGCAGCTCCCTGGCGCATACTGGAGATGCCTGTTGGGCTAGTTGGCCCTCAGGGACCCTCAGTATTGAAGAGGAATTAATTCCCCAACTTACAATTCACCAGGGGGCGCGTTTGCAGAGTGCTGCAAGGAGGGGGCGTGGCCTGCAGCACGATGCCAGTCTTTTATTTATTTTAATTTTTACAGAAGGGGGGCTGTGTGGTTCCCCTTCTTATTCTAATTTATTGGCCCTGATGACCCCATCCCCCAGGGCCTGTCTCCTAATTATATTTTTTTGACCCCAATCCCCAGGGCCGGCCACAGTTTTTTATTATTTTTAAAAAATATATATTTATAGACACACCTAGGACATGCTGGACAAACCGTACGTACCTATCACCATGACGATTTGCGTGATATTCATTAAAAGGCGACTATGCATACAATGAATCCACGTGGAATGTTTTTACACCACTAGTGAAGCTCTGACATGTCTGATGCCCTACCGTGCCTAATCCCGGTAGACACCCTTGTCGTTTATTTATACAAACATGGGTAGCTATTGACGGGCACATTTAATACACATGCACACCAAGCCATTCAAAGGGGATTCGACAAAAATTCGACCAAAACTATGCAAGAAACCCCCCTCACGGTTAATAAAACACACATCCACTGCCGGATATGTAATACTTTTTATTTTACTCTCTGGAAAGGGGACGAACATCACTTGAGAGTCACAGCGCGCTCCTGGCAGAGCCCAATGCTGTGTTACACCCACCATTGCCTGCTGAGTGCCACACACCTCTGTGTTGTATTCCACTAGATAGTGCATATGCTATGACACTCTCTAGCCCATGTGCACTGTAACACCACCCCGTGAATATGTCAGGCCACACTTGTCTTTGCACGGGTTATATTGCCCCATCTAACGTGCCTTCCTCGATGCCTATGTTATAACGCACAGTGCTATGCCATACATATTACAATCTGGGATCCATATCTTTGTCACAGTGCATATGCAACATTACACTCCCCAGCACATATTTTATATTACAACTTTAGAGACTAGTTAGGTTACACAACACTGCCCTGTGCATATTACACTCCAAGGCGCATATCGCATAGCACACGCTAGTGCCTGTGCTATCTCGCGCTCTCCAATGAATCTGTAATTGCGCACAATGTATTGCATATTATATTTCACGCCCGGTTCATCTTATATCACACTTTTTGGTGCATAGTTTATACCATACACTATATCTAGTTTTCATTTTCAATCGTGCTCTCAGGACTATGTTCTATATAACACTGTGTTATATATATATATATACTGAAAAAGAGGAGATTGTAGACAGGAGATAGATCAAATAAAGCCCATTTGAGCTTAAAAACATTGGACGTTTCCTGGCTGAATCGGGTCTGTTGGCATGTATGGTTGTACTACCATTGCCTCTTCCTTCTGCCCACAATGGTCTATTACATTGCCACAGCCTCTCTTGCAAGTCCTGTATTGTTGGTTTGTTGCCCCTGCCCCCCTTTCCACTGCCCTCCATAGTCTGTTGTGCTGCCACGGCCCTTCATGCCTGCTCAGTGTGGTTAAATTGTTGCCTTTGCACCCTCCTACCTGCCTTCATTTTTCAGAGTCCGTGCCCCTGGCCTCTGCCTCTCAACAGTATCCTAATGAACAACTAGATTGCTAACATTCTATATTTATTACAAAAGTGTGGAGCGCCTGACGTCATCTTGATGTAATCAAAAGTGTAATACCTAGAGCATTTCCTTTAGAAATTACATATATGAGAGGGTCTTATTGGCATCAAAATTATGGTTAGTACTCTAAAAGACTAAAATAAGGACGTATTTTCTGAGTTTTCAAATAGCGACAAAGCACTTTTAAATTATTTGTTATCTTTATGTTTTTTTATCCAGTTGACCACTTTATCAAATGTTGCACTTAGGGGAGAGGATGTGGTGTTACTTCCAGAACTGCAGACTTTGCAACTGGGGAACCAGGTTGGAGTTTCTGCTTCAACTCGACATTCTGTGATTCTGGTCAAATCACTCAGTCTCCCCATGTCTACAACCAAAATGAATTTGTTCTTGTGTGATGTAACCAATGCTCATGTAAAGCACTCCAATACCTGACAAGTCTGCACTATATAACACTGCAAAAACACAAAATAATAAGTGTTTTGCACACTTCTGTCATTGGGCTATATTTGGGCTACATCTGGGTGATTTTGGGCTACATTTGGGCTCTTTTGTCTCCGGTGGCCATCTTGGGAGATTTATTTGTTTTGAAGTTTCCTAATTTACTCATGTACTGCAGTCTCCTCAGTAGGAAATGCTTTCAGTTTTCTACTTTGATTCCATCATGAAGGTATTCAGATATGTCACACATTTGCCATAAATTCTGAATGTTAGCACTCTAGTTGCTCATTAGATCACTGTAGTAAAACTACTGTTCACCATGGAAGTCTGCTCCTGGTATTAAAAGTGCATGTTTCAGTCTGCATGTCAGATTTTTTTAATGAAATAGAAGAGGATTTGAGAAGTCACTCAAAATGTGCCCTCATTTTCTTTCTTCAGTATTAATCATAATTTCTATGGCAAAATGAACCCCCTCATTGTGTTCCTTTTTAAATTAAATTTTTTAAGTGTTACCAGTTTATTCCAATCAAGATGGCTTCAGGTGTGCCATACTTTTGTCAAAATGAAGACAGTAAGCGCTCTAGTTGTTTTTAAGAACACTCTGGGACATTGTCATTGGGCTATACTTGGGCTACATCTGGGTGATATTTGGGCTACATTTGGGCTCTTTTGTCTCTGGTGGCCACCTTGGGAGACTTATTTGTTATGAAGTTTCCTAATTTCCTCATTTACTGCAGTCTCCTCAGTAGGAAATACTTTCAGTTTTTTACTTTGATTCCATCAAGAAGGCATTCAGATGTGTCACACATTTGCCATAAATTCAGAATGTTAGCACTATTTTTGCTCATTAGATCACTGTAGTAAAGCTACTGCTCACCAGGGAAAACTGCTGCTGGTATTGAAAGTGCATGTTTCAGTCAGAATTTTTTAATGAAATAGAGGAGGATTTGAGAAGTCACTCAAAATGTGCCCTAATTTTTCTTTCTGCAGCACTAATCATACTTTTTATGGAAAAATGAACCCCCTCATTTTGTTCCTTTTTAAATTAAATGTTTTAAGAGTTACCACTTTAATCCAAGCAAGATGGCTTCAGGTGTGCCATATGTTTATCATAAGTAGGACTGTTAGCGCTCTAATTGTTCTTTGGAACACTCTGGGAAGCTGCAGTAGAACACAAAGGAATCAACTGACAGTCTCTGCCCTTGTTGGATGTACATGTTTTACTGAGAATGTCAGACTTCATTCTCACATGACTGAGAAAGATAATGTGAATTTACAGAAAATAAGCTCTCAGTTTAGCTTATAGATCACCTTCCAAACCTCTGTGGGAAAAGCATGAGAAAATATTTTTCTCTCAATCATGACATCCCAGCAGAAGGCTTTTTCACATGGTGAAATCACCTTAGAACATACCACAATTCCTAAAATGAGTATGGTACCATCAACAAATGATTTATAATGTAACTAAAGTCTTAAAACCTTCTATTAACTGCAATGCTTTTAATGAGGTGCTATCATGTATATTGGTCCCAAGATGGCTGCCAACACTTCTTGGATGAAGTGCTGACAGCCAATCAGATCTCAGGATGAGATGTGTGGTTAGGCTCCGCCCACATATATATATGATTTTACTTTTGATTTTCTCAGGAACTACTGAACAGATTGACACCAGACCTGCAAAAGGCACTTCCCTGACCTGAGGACTACCTCTCTGCCAAATTTCAAGTAATTCTGTTCAGCCGTTCGGGCTGTACCTTGGACTAAAGGTCCCTATGGAAAATTGCATGGGGAAAATGCGTTTTGGGACCCCCCTTTTTTCTCAGCCCCCGCTTGACGAATCCCCCCGAGACTTTCAGGGTAGGAGCGGAGCGGAGCGGAGCGCCCCACCTATTTTGAAAATTTCGCGAGGATTCGTCAACCGGCGCCAAAGTTATTCCAAACAGAATGTTGCGGATTTCCTATGGAAACACGGTCCTAACTATAACTATCCACTGGCGACCGCCAGTAGATAATACATATATATATATATACACATTCAGAATGATGGCCTCCTTTTTAATAATTATAACCACACCAAACAATAACAAGTTGACAATTATTTAATTATCACCTAATTAAGTAATTTGTTGTGTAGAGAGAGAAGAGTATGTGTTTTGTTATTATATACATCTCCTCCTTACGCTAGCACTGTAATGTAGGTAATAATATGACAAATCCTTGCAACTGAAGGAAAACAAAGTTGCATCTTCACATGCAATAACTAGTTTTTCATTGCTGAATTGTAACTTCGTTTGTGTCGCATACAACAGGCACTAACATTTGCCTCAATTTATCGACCTCAGACGGGTGAAAGGATGAATCAATTCCATGAGGGTTTAAGTTTGTAACATGTACTTTACACACCTTTCTCAGCAAAACGTGCTTACCTTGCCTCATTGAACTATCATACCAGCTTACCAAATATTGGGCCTTATCTAGACTTTGTCTTATGTGGAATATCTGCCAGGAAGCAGCCGATGTTCCGTACACCCTATTTAAAACGTATATGGTCTCTATGCACTCTAAATAGTACAGACAGGAGAGCTTAACATTTTTGGTAAACGTAAGGAGGCCCATTGTGAAAATCTCTGAGTGATCAGGTGTGTGTGTGTGTGTGTGTGTGTATGTGTGGCTCTCTACAGTCCTATTTGTAACTTTCCCTGCTTTTCCGTGCTAACATACATTTTAGGAGAACCCTCTCAATTTCTTAATGATGGTACCCAGAACTCCAAATGCTTGCACACTGTTCACAATTTTTATTGACTATTTTTACTTGTGACGTATGAACTTCTACCAGTAATGTTTTAACGAAATAATGAACATAGCTTCAAGAATGATAAGGAATGCATTAACCATCCACAGCCCAGCGTCCTCTCCTCTTACTCATTGACTTTATCCTTGTGTCTTGAGAGCAGGGCCTTCTCCATTACAATGCCTGTGTTTGTGATTGCTGATGGACCTGTTTGTAGGGTCTAGGTATTTAGGTTGGCACACTCTGCATAGCCATTTAAGAACATGGTATTGTAAAAGGGTACATTTTCACTTGAAATTGTGCATTCCATTTTGCAATGCCTTTGTGTTCTGAGCAGGAAAAATATTTTTTCCTACGGAAAAAACCCTTCATCTGCACCCTCATAACATTGGGAGTGTTATCTCACTGAAAGTGCATTTAGCCTTGCCCTTGACTGGAGTAAATCCCCAAGCATATTGCCTCACAGCAATGGAGGAATGTTCATGTGAGCAAGTTCAATTAATCACTGCACAATTCCACAAATTCGGTTCTGTGAGTCAGGAATAGAATTTTGCCTCCCAAATGTAGTTATTTCCATACCTAAGTTGCCCTCAGGTGTTGAATTAGGTTGGTGAAATGTTCTAAGGGCCTCATTTATGAGGTTTGGCGCTGGGCTGAGCCGCAACGAATCTTGCTGCGCTGCCCTGTGTCAAAACAAAAGGGAAGGAATGCGCTGTAGCCATAAGATACGGAGCATTCCAGTCCATTTCTCCAGCGCCAGCGCACAATGGGCTGCCATGCACCAACACAGGCACCCTTGCACAATGGTGCAAGAGTGTCTGCGTTGCAGGGCTGATTGATTTTGTGCAGGAAGGGAAGCCTTCCTGCACAAAATCAATCAATTCAGGCGATTTCCACTTTATATTTGTGCTGCAGAATGAGCATAGTAAAAGAAAAAAATACAAGGAGGAATGAAAATATTTCTCCTTGTTGCGCCTCCCTAACACCACCCCTGAGGTGGCATTAGATACTGACGTACTCCTAGGTTTACAATGCCTCGTAAATCTGGTAATGCTTCAGGTTTCATGGGTGTTGCGTGGGAACACCCACAGCAACACACATGGAACTCCACTTTCACGCAGTGTCCTGCATAAAAGGGGCACATATTTACAAGGCCTTACAGGTTTTCATGGCCTTGTAAATATGCTGCTGCACATTGCACCACCAGAACGTCAAAAAAGTGATGTTCCGGCTGTGCAAAAGGGCTGCAAGGGGCCTCATAAATAAGGCCCTGTGCACACTTCTTGAATCAACACCAGTACAGGCAATCAATATACCTGCCTGGCTTGGTATTGGACCAGCATCCCTGCCACAATTTATAGATCATAAAAGGTACTTAGAAAGGTGACCTATGGGGTATACATCTGCCCTGATCATCCCTTTATGGAAAAAGGGTGCACTTAGAGATTACACATGAAAACCACTGACAATAATATCTCAGTCAGTGTAATAAGAGACCAGTTAACTAACTGTAGGATAATATACATGCAAAAGTAGAAGGGAGGGATAAAGGCAATACTACCATGCCCTATCTAGGTTTTGGAACAACTGGGACTAATTTTCAGAGAGACACGAGAGTATTGCGGCCTCTCAGGATGTGTCATCCCTTACAGATTTATTTAAATTGAATCAGCATGGACAAATGTTCTCTTGGCTGAGATCCAGCTGAATGTAGGTAGATCTTCATTGATGTGTAATATGCTGTCCTGAGCTACAGGAAACAAATTGCAGTACAGTGAATCACAAGTAAGCATACATTATAAATATGGAACATACTATTCTCTTAACCATGGATCTTATCCTTTAAGTCATTTCAATGAAGGTTTTCAAGAACCTTTGTGAGGCTTTTAATACTGATAAAGAGGAGTACTATTGCTTCTAAGGAAACCTTTGAAATGGGGCCACTCAAATTATATAATTATCACCAACAATCTTTGGCTTCAGGCCAGGTGTGCTGCATATGCAGGCCAGGGAGTTAGTGCATGGCTATCAGATGTCTACTGAATGTCACACTAGGTCTCACCTAACAAGCTCTGCAAACTTTAGCTGATGTCTGTGCATATAGTTCACACGCAATGCCATGTGTGTAACCCACTCATGCATGTCACAAAGCCCACAGCAGGTATATAATAGATTAATTCAGTTGGCATATTCTAACGTTCTAAAACGACAGAAAATAAAAAAAAGTGGGGCCTGATTTAGAGTTCGGCGCACTAGCATTGCTTAGTCTGTAAATAAATTTGTGCCAGGACCCTCATCAACAGTAAACTGCAGCTTGCACCCTCCGTTGCCCATGAAAGCACTGTCAATGACGGTGCCAACAAAACGACTAGCCATCATTCTCTTACAAGTGTAACAATTCAACTATTCCAGGACCCCATAGCTATAAGAATGGCGTGGGAGGCAGATATTAGTCATTGTAAATGTAAATTGAATTAATAAACAGCTGTTGTCGTGCTCATACCTAAATTAGACAGACATCGCCACCATGTGGCAGACTGTCATAAGCGCAGGTGCTGACAATTAAATGCTGGTGCCGAGCACCAGAATCCACTGGCTCAAAATAAGCACTGCGGACCAGTTCTCCCAAGTGTGATGGATATCCTGTTCTCCTTATTACAAGTGCCATAGTCCATAAGGCACTCATAATAAGGCAGATGGGATATCAGTTACATTTGAGATGGAGAACCTGTTTGGCAGACTCTAAATCAGGTCTTAAATCTACTGAGATGTTTCTAGTATTTGAAACAGTACCTTCAGAACATTCAAGTAGAAACAAAACTGCATTCACTGTCAGATTCACTCATGGAACCAGTAACAACCCTAAATTGCTCAGAATGTAAATATTCTATAACACACTAATGGGAATAGAACAAAGACCAAGGGGTGTGTACTACATATGCTAGAATGAAGGAAGGAAGTAGCTGACCTACAAAAATTCATTTTTAAATAAATCTGACTCATTCACCTATTTACGCCATAACAGCATCTAGCCCATGTCATACTGGCTCGCATTAAGTGCCTCAAGTTCCATAATAATCGGACTATCATATGCATACGCAGGAGGACAAAGATATATATTAACAGAATGGTGGTTCAGTCTACAATTGCACTCTCTCTTCTTACCTCTATTTTCTTGCCTAGAACAGGGTTCTCCAAAGTTGGTCCTGGCAGGCCGGATCCATGCCAGATTTGTAAGATCACTACATTTATCTAAATGAGGATAGTCAAAAAATCTGGCATGGATCTGACCCTCCGTGACCGACATGTGAGAACCTTGACCTAGAACCTTACATCACTTTCATATGTATTCCTATCATCCTCTGAGCCCCACCACTTCCTGCCTTTTCTCTACTGTCCAAAACCTGGGACCATGTTTAGCTGCCCTTGGAATACCTGTACTAGATATTGATCTCAGCACACATACAAATCAAGATTCACTGCATCATCTAAAGGAGAATCTAGAACAAAAGACCTGTATTTCTCAGCTTTTGCCTTTAGTGGTAACATTCAGATAGAGCCCTTCAGTCTTGCTGGCTTAATACAAGGTTAAGAAAGCTAGGATGGGTGAAAGGAAAGTTGTCATGATTGCCACAAACATCTGGAAGCTTCTTCTTTGACACAATAAAATGTATCTTTGACCACTTTGCCTTCAGGAAGAAGCTGAAGACCATCTGCCTCAATGACTGCGCCATTCATGAAAATTCATCTTTCTGTAGCCCTCGTCACCAGCCGACTGGACTACGGAAACGCCCTTTACGCAGGAACCACTGCCAAACTTCAGAAACGACTACAACGCATACAGAACACCTCCGCATGACTCATCCTCGACATCCCTCGCCACAGCCACATATCCGCCCACCTGAGAAACCTGCACTGGCTCCCCGTCAGCAAGAGGATCACGTTCAGGCTCCTCACCCACGCACACAAAGCGCTCCACAACACAGGCCCCGAATACCTCAACAGCAGCATCTCATCCTACACCTCCACCCGCCAACTCCGCTCCACCAGCCTTGCCCTCGCCACCATCCCACGGATTCGCAGAACCACCGCCGGAGGAAGATCGTTCTCCTACCTGGCAGCCAAGACATGGAACTCCCTCCCCGCACACCTACGAATGACCCAGGACCATCTCGCCTTCAGGTGACACCTCAAGACCTGGCTGTTCGAGCAGTAGCAGCACCCCCCCTCCCTTCAGCGCCTTGAGACCCTCACGGGTGAGTAGCACGCTCTATAAATGGTCTGATTGATTGATTGATAGCCACATTCTCCTTTTTTCACTCCTCCTGGTGCACACCATTTTGAAGCAACCACTTTGCAATTGAAAGCAGCAACCTAAACTAAAATAGTTTTTACAATACAATAGTCATCTCCAGGTTATTCATATGGGGTACAAAGCAACCTGACGACTCCACTTAGTATTAAATAAAATACAGTAAAAATGAAATTCTTGTATATACCATCATATTTACTATAGGACAGAGATGCTGTGGTCTCATCTCACCACTGTTCTTGATCCATTACTTTGAAACATGATGTGTGGTACCACAATGTCTGCACAAATAGGAAACCACATTTGTTTAGCTTTTGCACACCTTTAGAAAGCACAGTTTACCCAGACCACATCATGTATATAGAAAGAACTCCCATCAATACAAGTGGCATTCTGAACATCTAAGCTCAGAGCCAAGATATTGTATATAGGTTTGTATGTCCTATATTTATTGCCCAAACTCAGTGAAAAGGCAGTGGAATGCTGTACGGAATCAAAGCCAACGATACAAGCAATACGTGATTGTATAGTTAGTTGGGTTCTGAGAGTGAAAGTGGACTGTTACAATGAAATTATGTAGCGTTCTTTAAAGTGGAGTGCCATCAGCTCTCTTCTGAATTGGAGCTGGGCTAGGACGAATATGGGATGTCAAACCAGAATCATGGAAGGCCTATTGCCTGTGTTTTTCTTTGTTGTACTTCTTGGGCCCTCTTTAATATTAATTATAGTAAAATGATTTTTCAAGTGCATGGTTACTCAATCCGGAGTGTCCTTGTGCTATTGATTCTAAATCCAGTACTGACCCTTAAATAACAGGCTGGACCAGCTCCATGGTTGCCTACAGAACCAAGTTCAAAAAACAAATTAAGACCCTTCCTGTCTCAGATCTAAAGGCATGGTATTCCACAGTTTGGGGGCCAAAAAGCCAAAGGTGCATCAGAACCATATCGACTTTTTTCATCCTGGGAATGACAGTGAGTGAGGCCCCAGCAGATCTGCTCGGTTGATAAGACTTTACCAGAGTATGTAAGTATGGGAGGTACCTTCCCATATGAAAATGTTTCAATCAGAGTAATAGGAAAACTTTCTAGATGGCTGCCTGAATCGGGACCTCCGACGCACCGGGTCTAAATCCTGCCTGCCGGTCCCGGTTTTTGCATACTTCGGGACTATTTGAGGTCCGTTTCCTGTGTTGGAGCAAAGCGCGCTTCTGGTGAGTACTGTTATTTCAACTTTTGCTGCCAAAATGACTCTTTTTTCACTGCGCTCGTCTTCTCCTCAGAGCGCCCGCCATCTTGCTTAATGCACGACGCTCGCGCTCGTTAATGGCTTTTTTTTTGTGTAAATTTACCTCCTTGATGTTCTTCAAGCCCCGGAGACCGTTTTTTCTGCTACACTGGATACTGGACTGCCCTCATTAATATTAAACTAAAGGGGGTAACTGTTCCTAAATTGGAAAAACAAAAACAAAACCAGGTAGGTAAAAGTGGCTCACACATAAAAAAAAGTTAGTGTGAGTGGTAAGGGAATTGCTCCTTTTATCTATGATGCCCTCACACACCCTTGCGGGTGTCATGCTTCATCATAGGGCGATGCTCCTCGTGGGGGTGGTGCTGCAGTCCCTCACGGGCCCCGCTAGAGGGCTCTTTAGTGGAGGTCTTTTTGAAAGGAGTCGCCGCAGTTGTGCATGGGTGTATGTGGGCTTTGAAACGAAGTGAGCGTGTTAAAATTACTGAATGGAACCCAGAACCGAGGTTTTTATTCTGCTACTCACAGGATATGTGTACTAATGTGAGGAATTTATGATGGAGTCAACATGTTTTGCGCTCTATAATGGTCTATAAAGGATCCTATGCGCTTCGTTAGGACCAGTGAAGAGAAAATAAAAATGATGTGATTCCAGGCGGGGCCTGTGAATCAATGGTACCTTAATATTTAAGGGAAGATGCGTCCATGCGCTGTGAGGTGCTTTTCATTTAAAGAACCTGCATCCGACCCCTCTGATTCGAAGAGCGGACTTCTACAGCACCGTCAGGTGCATCAGGCTAACACATTTGGCTCGCCTGGTTGCAAGATATGCAACCTATCCTACCGATAACGGATGCCCTCATTAATGCCTTGCCATTTTATTTTCTGCATCACAGGAATGAAGTAGATTTCTCACTGTTGCTGTCATAATGTGAGTTTCTATTTTTCCTATTGCAGCATCTTGACACACCTTTGGTTTGGATATGCATTAAAACTGTATTTGGCGCCAACCTTGAGGATTTATTTTTGTTGAATGCCTTCGTTCTCCTATTCAATCGACTGCCCTCTCGTGGATGTCTATTACTGTTCAGGTTTGGGGCATTTTTCCTGTCATCAGTCTTCTTCATAATAAGGATTTTGCCCTTTCTTTCCTTTAGCGCAGTGATTGCTTTGACTGTCCTCAAGTTATCTTTCAAGCCATTCCTCTGCTTGCTCTTTAGTGGACTTTGTTATTACCTGTGAGTGGATTCCCTTATAGCCTCTGCTCTTTCATCATACAGTTTCCTCACTTATTCCACTGTTGCAAGGAATTAGATTTCTATGGGCAAACTACGCAATCCGAAATTTGTCTTTGTTCCCTCGAAGAGCACTCCCGTGGCATCATCTTTACTTTCCTCAACAACAGGTTCTTCTTCCAACGCAGCCCAAATGGTGGGAGTTGCTCTACCTCGCTCTTCTTCTTCAACGCAGCCGATTTTGAATAAGTCTTCTCCTCCATCCACATCTACTAAGCGTCTGAAACATGACCCTTCATCCCCAGACAAACCGCCATCTCCTATCTCCATGGAATTGCTTTTAGAGGAAATTCGTGCTTTGCGCCCGTTTGTAGAGGAAACCAACAATAAAATGCAGTTTCTTGAGGAGAAATGGTAATCCATGGATAATAGAGTGACATCTGTGGAGCAGCAGGTTTCGGAGCTTCAATCTACTTCTCAGCGCATCTCCTCCTTGGAAAAGTCCGTTTTGGCTCTTCAGCAACATACTGAGGAATTGGAAAATAGAAGTAGGAGGAATAACCTTCGCATTTATGGTCTGCCGGAGTCTCTGGAAGGGGATGACCCTGTGCTGTTTTTCTCCTCCTTTCTTCCGAAGCTTCTGGATATGCCGGCTACCACTTCTCTCAGTATTCAGAGAGCTCATAGACTTGGCCCTCGTTCATCTACATCAACGAAACCACGGGGAGTCATTATTCTTTTTTTTAAATTCACGGATCTTCTTTCTGTCCTCTCTGCAGCTAGATCTAAACGTCATGTTTCCTGGTTGGGTCAGAGAGTGTTCCTCTCTCAGGATGTTTCTAATGCAACTGCATCACGACGGAAGGAATTTTTGTATCTACGTGCTCCTCTACGATCTCTTGGTGCTAGATATGTTTTATTTCATCCATGTATTTTCAAAGTTACTTACCAAAATCAAACATGGACCTTTCAAGATCCTGCTGAACTTAAAAACTTCATTCATATTCATTCTAATAGTGTTATGGAAACTTCCTCCTCTTCCTGTGGCTGACTGTTTAACTTTTTCTTCTTTTACAGGTTCTCTAATTGGGTTTAACTTTTTCTTCCCTTACAGGTTTTCTAATTATGTTTTTGCCTTTGTTTCCATATGTTAGATTTTAGATTGTAGGTTCGCTCCTTCCACAATTTTTATCTAACTACAATACAGTTCCTTCCTCTGTTTATTAGTAATGTATACTTCCTATTTTGTCTTCTGATCTTTTTAGACATCTCTACTCTCTAATACCCTCATGTCTTTAACTTGCTTGTCGTTCTTTAGTATTTAACCTCCTGTACTTCTTGGTGTATTTCTATTATCTAAAATATTTATTTATTTAGATGGATTGATTTCTTCCCTATTTGGCTCTTCTCCTAAGTCTTCCGTCCTGGTGCGGTCCGGTTTGGACTCCCGTTTTTGGGAGGCCCATCTCGTTGAGTGTCGCCACTTCCCCATTGCTCTATTTCGTGTCCCACTCAGGTATGTTAGTCTCAGTCATCCTTTCTGGATATGTACTGTCTCTTCTTGTAATTTCTCCCTTTTTTCCTCTCCCTTTCTTCCTTTTCTTTCCCTTTTACCTGCTGACCAAGTTCATTTTTCCTTAATTTCCATTTCCTCCCTATTTTTCTACTCTGTCCTATTTTTCTATCCTCCTTCCATTTCTCTCATTTTTTGGCTTTTTAGTACACGCATGTTTTTTGATATTTTCTGTCTCCCTTGATTTTATGTTATTTGTAAATTCAAAGTTGTTTCTTGGAATGTAAAAGGTTTTATTAATCCCATTAAGCGGCAGAGAGTTCTTTCCCATTTAGCCTCTTACAACCCGGATATAGTTCTTTTGCAAGAAACTTACCTCACTGAAATTGAATCTCTTAAATTAAAAAGGAATTGGGTAGCTACAGTCTTATTTTCACCTTCCAACAACAAAAAGAATGGAGTTGCCATCCAATGTCACAAAAAGCTGAAGTGCACTGTTTTGTCACAAGAAAAGGACACTGATGGACGATGGATACTAGCTAAATTACTACTTAACTCTATTTCTTTAACTGTTTTTAACGTCTATGGCCCTATGCAACCGGATTGTTCTTTTTGGCCTTTAATCACACGAAAATGTATTCAACATGAGGATGAATCATTTATTTTAGGTGGAGATTGTAACCAGATTGTTGATCCATTCCTTGATCGTAAATCTGCAGTTCGCTTCATACCTCACAAATCTCACAAACAATTTCTTGAGACAATCTTGCAACCACATTTCATTGATTCTTGGCAACTTTCACACCCTGATATTTTGGACTACTCTTTTTTCTCTCCTCCGCACTCATCTTTCTCTCGTCTCGACTATATCTTTCTTTCTCAACCTTTATCTCAAAACTTATTGTCTTCTTCTATTGAACCCATTGTTATTTCGGACCATGCCCCTATTGTAACAGATCTTGATCTGCTCCCACCACGTCCCAAGTCCTCCCGTTGGCGCTTTAATAGCGCACTTCTTACCGATCCCAATTTCTCTTCCTCTTTTCGTTCTTTTGTTACGGAATTCTTTCTATTTAACTGCGACCCTAGTTCCCCTCCTTATATTCTCTGGGACTCCTTTAAGGCTACTGCAAGAGGATTCATCATTGATTTCGTCTCTAGGAAAAAGAAGCAATATCTTCAAAAACGGAAAACCTCCCTGGCACATATCAAATCTTTGGAGCACAATTTTTATACCTCTTCAGATAACTTTATGTCACCAGATCTCTTACGAGCGAAATTGGAATTTAATAAATTAACTAATGACAATTCATCTTCGATTCTTCTTCATAGTAGTGCTCGTTATTATGGAGGCCGCAATAAGTCAAGAAAACTCTTAGCTAATTATCTTAAATCTCATAAAGAACGTACTCTTATCAAATCTATCTACTCTTCTGACAATGTTTTTCTCCATAAAGATAAGGAAATACTTGACCAATTTCAATTATTTTATCAACAACTCTACACCCCAGAATCTCCCCCTACTCCTTCTCTTATTCAGAATTATTTTGAGAAACTTCCTAAACCTCCCAATTCTCATCTTAACTTTCTGGATCTTGAACTTGACCTCTCATTACATGAACTTTCTATAGCTTTGACTTCTCTTACCAAAGGTAAAACGCCCGGTCCTGATGGTTTTCCTGTTGAATTTTATTTGCACTTTTCGGATCTTTTATTGCCCAAACTTTTTACCCTTTTTCAGTCATTTTATTCATCTGGTAAGGCGGAAGGTACTTTTCAGGATGCTACCATTTGTCTTATCCCAAAAGAGGGTCGTGACCATCAGCTATGTAAAAATTACTGTCCGATCTCTTTAGTTAATGTGGATTATTAAATCTTTGCCAAATTACTTGCGATGCGCTTAGATCCCTTTATGCCTCATCTCATTGGCAAAGAACAATGTGGCTTTGTTAAAGGTAGACTTACATCTGATCATTCTCGCCTATTTCTTAATGTCCTAAATAAAGCTTCCTCACTTTCAACCCCTCTTGACGCTATTTCTGTTGATACGGAAAAGGCTTTTGACAGGGTTGACTGGTCTTTTTTGTTTGCTTCATTACATTGGCATGGCTTGGGTCCCAAATTTATATCCCTTATCTCTCTGTTATATTCTGCTCCCAAGGCCTTGGTGCTTGTAAACGGTCAGCTCTCTTCACCTTTTACTCTTCGGCGGGGCGTTCGTCAAGGTTGTCCTCTATCCCCCTTCTTTTTGTCCTGGCTCTTGAACCATTTTTATCTTCCATTCGTAATGATACCTCTATTTCTGGTTTTCCTTATGGTAACAATCAATTGAAGCTTTCTGCCTATGCAGACGATATTCTATTGTTTATTTCTGACCCAGAAACATCTGTTCCCCCCTTATTATCTGAATTCAATTCCTTCTCTTTGGTATCAGGATATAGGATTAACTCAGATAAGACTGAAATCCTTTCTCTCACCATAACCTGTCTTCCTCATCTTTTCACCTCTACCGGTTTTACTTGGAATAGCTCAAAGATTAAATATCTAGGTATTTGGTTCTCTAACTCTATTTCCTCTTCAATTAAATTAAATATGTCCGCAGTTTTTTCTAGAATTAAACAATTGTTCTCAGCCTGGAATCCTCTTTTTCTCTCCTGGTGGGGTCGATTGGATTCAATTAAAATGATAATAGCCCCTATTCTAATTTATATCCTTTCCATGTTACCTGTTCATATTCCTGCACTTTACTTTAAATATATCGACTCTCTCCTTTCGCAATTTCTCTGGAAAAATAAAAAATCCAGAATCTCTCTTGCAACTCTTCGTAAACCCAAATCTAATGGCGGATTTACGTCTCTACCATAGGTCCTTTTCTTTACGACAAGCCTCGAGATGGATCTCATCAAGTCCGTCCCCTTTTAATCCTCTTTGGCTCCTCATTGAGCAATCATTACTATTGCCCTTCTCCTTCGCCGAAGTGGTACGCTTCTCTGCCAAGAATCCCTATTCCCTATTTCCCCTATTCAAACACACTTCTTCTCTTTTAAGATCTTTGGTTCTTCCTACTACCATTACACGTGGCTCCTTTTTAAATACCCCCATTTGGTATAATTCACTTATCCTTTTAAATAATAGACCCATCTTTTGGAAATCTTGGAGAGTGAGGGGCGTCATGTGGGTTAACCAATTCTTTGATGGTGCATTACCTTGCTCCTTTCCCCAATTTCAACTCTTATTTTATAGTCCTCGGTCCTTTTTGCAGAAATTTACTACCCTCGTGGCAATAGTTCTTGACCGCTATTATTCTCTCCCTTCTTCATCCCCATTAATACCTCCATCTCCTCTTCTTAGAATTCTCACTACCCTCCCTAAAGCATCTCTTATCTATAAATTTTTCGCTTCTCCTAATCAGGACCGTACCAAAACTAAAGTGGAGCTTTCCTGGGAAGCCGATTTTGGTTGTACTTGGTCTGTTGCTCTGTGGGATAAACTTTGGTCCAGATCTTTAAAAATTTCTCGTTCTGCTTCTCTTACTCAATCCTTATTTTATCTGTATCATAGACTTTATCTCTCTCCTCTTTCCTTGTCTCGCTTCTTACCATCTTCTGACTCTAAATGCTGGACTTGTGGTACTCCTAATGCTGACATTCTACATCTGTTCTTTTTATGTCCTGTCGTTTCTGCTTTTTGGGGGAAAGTCTGGATATGCCTTTCTCGCATTTTTACTCTTTCTACTCCTTTCTCAATCACTTTTCTCTTTTTGGGTAGTCTTTCTGATTCTTTAGATTTACCCGCACACTTGCATGGTCTTTTCGATCTCACGCTTGCTCTTGCTTTCCAGCACATCTCATCTAACTGGAAATCTCTCACAAACATCTCCTTACAAGGCTGGTGGAACTCTTTATGTCATTTTCACAGACTTGACGTTTCCTTTGCCTCCTCTTGCAAACCTATACGTAATGTTGATCTTTTTTGTTTACCCCTCACCACATACCTCTATCGATTGGCTTTGAAGAAATCTATGCATATCAATTCAGAAAATTTTAAACCTCCTTGAACGACTTCAACTCTCTCCTTCTTGTTATTTTTTATAGGTTTCTCCTGTTATATTTCTTTTTTATGCTGATCATTTTGTATCGCTCATTTATATCATTTGATTGTATGCCGTAATTATTTTATAGTTTATGGTTTGTAATGCTATTTTCTTTATCTCTCCCCCCTCCTTTCCCTTCCTATCTCTCGCCTTCTCTTCTTCCCTTTATCTTTAAAATCCTCATAAAATGCTTTTTGTCTCTTTAACATTGATATTAGCATTGTTAATGTTTTATACTAGGTTCATGTATGTTTCCTATGTACGCTAATATCTTTATTTGTTAACAAATTCTTCAATAAAGCTTTTCAAACATAAAAAAAAGAAGACGCCAAACAGTATTGTACATAAGAATCCAGTATTGATCCTTCCGCAGAATACGAGTTTATCAGCTGCACATAAGTTAAGAAACTAATTTCAGTTATCTGTTGACATATAGAGGTGCAGTGACACTGTGCACCAAATGGGGCTGACTTTTCTGACATGTACAGTGGAACTGCCCCCAAATTTTCATAACACAGTGTGCAGAATATGGATACTGTTTAACTTTGGGTTAAATCCAGTGCTTAGTTTGCATAATAATAAGTGCCACTGCCAAAAAGGTTTACTCAGAAACTGCTGCCAGCGCTCCAGAGGTCTTGATGCTGAATACCTCAAACTAACTCCTACATGTTCTTTTTTACCCTCCTTTGTACTTTAGTAACTAGTTTCCTATCTTTTCCTTCCTCTTCCTTTCCCTCTTTTGTATTTATCTCTCTTGTTCTGGGTCAAAGTCAAAGTCAGATGAAGAAAAAAAACTCCTGGTGCCCAGAAATAAGTGTTGGTTGGCTCCTCCTGCAACCACCTGCTCAATATGCATTGGTTTAAGCTCATACCTCAAGTTAAAAGGAAACCCATAAGTGTCATCATCCATGTGCTACTAGCAGGGGAAGTGCACACCATGGTTCTTACAATTGTAACCTTTCACAGCTCTGATATATATGAAGGGCTTACTGTAAGCATCCAATGGCTTAGAACTAGCCGACATATAGCCAAATTAGCGTAGTCTGAAGTGACATCCTTTCACCTTATATGGTCATAAGGAAATGCCTGAGACACACCCCTTGATGCACATAATCTATGTCAGACATTCCTAAATTTATGTCAGAAATTCCAATTTCTGATAAGATTTAGTATATAAGGACTGCCGCTTCACCACTTGTCACAAGAGGTCCTTCACCCAGATTATCGCACGAGATTCTGCCAGAGACGGTCTCACCCACTGCCAGTACACTTCACACTTTGCAGATGCCCCAACTCACCTGAAACCTGAAGCAGATAAAGCTGTATCCTGGAGGAATGCAGCAGTGTGTGTTTGCCCTTCGCAGGGAACACTGGGCCTGATTCACAAAAATAAACTTAAATTTTTGTGTACGTTTACGATTGTTTGGTATTCACAAAGGGATTTACGAGTAGTATCTTTACAAGTGCGGAATCTCTGCACATAAAAGGATAGAACAGTCCTATCTTTTTATATAAGACTTCACACTCGTAAAAATACCATTCTTACATCCCCTTGTGGATACCAAACAATTGTTAATTTACACAACAGTAAGTTTTCCTTTGTGAATCAGGCCTACTGTCTTCATGCCTCCATTGATCAAGACAGCCTTTGCTGTCAACAAGGTATGCAGTGCGCCTCTTCTAACTAAGAAACTCTAGACTGTAAGTTTCTCTTCCTTTCATGCTCTCATAGCATGGCGCACAGCAGTAGGCATTAGGGTGTTAGGGTTTAGATTACATTTTAACCATGTGAGAAATGTTAATTTTCTTCTCGTTATTCATAACATGCCTTTCTGCTGCTTTAATAATATTCTGTGTAGTTGTTTTAGATGTACTGAGAAACAGATTGTTCGTATATCAATAAATACTTTTTACTTAGAAGTGTTCGTTATTCTTAGTACACTGTTTGTGTGTGTGATTTTTGTAATAATGAACACGGTCTGTTACTATTACCACTGTATCCCTAATCCCTTAATGTGGCTTGTTTGTAACCAAAGCATTAACTCTATTTCAATAACGCTTTTATTAGTGTTCTGTGCCGCTGCAATAATCTGTCTTTCACATTTATCGTTGGTGCATTCAACCAATTTCACCTGTGTCTTCCGTGGTGGGAAGGCAGCCGCAGCCCATGCAGGTAATAGTGGTAGGGCAGTGGGGCCGGGTGGGGTGGGATTTTGACAGATGACGATGAGGGAAAATTAATTATTTATTTAATTTTCCCTGGTGATTGCCTGTTGAACCCCCCCAGCCAGGCCCCAACCCAGCCCCACCGGTCTTACCTGCATTGGCCGCGGCTGTGGGAAGGCACAACTTGTAGACTTATGCGAAACTCATAGTTTACGCAGCAGAACCAATGCAGACCGATGCAATGTAAAACAAAAACTACTGGTCCTCAAAAATGAGTTCCGGCAGGTCGCACATTCAACCTCAGGCTCAAATTAAGCATTGGATGCATTGCGAACATTTCTTTTTCTGGCCTTTATTTCTCGGGTATATAGTACGTGTAAATGAAGGGTATGAAAATGCGCATATTTTTATAAGTACTCTGCACAACGTCCACATGTAATTTAGATATTGTAAAATTGTTGTCGAAAGATGCACCCTTTGATCTGTTCTCTAGGCTCGTCCTTGCACGTTCCTTTGTGTGTTTGTGCACCGCCCACTGATGTTAAGTTTGGCATGTACACACTTTCAGAGTGCAGCCAAGCACACATTTACGAAACAAGAGTTCAGTATCCACCCTTTTGTTTTTATTAAGTTTCACTAACTTGACAATGTTGTGAAACACATTAGACTCTAGCCTAGTTTCACATGAACAATACATTCTCAGAATCACTACCCCAGTCTGTGTAAAATGTCAAAAACACTCCTGAAAAAACGCTTTATTAGCAGCAGTTCAACTTTCAAAGTGGGTTCGAATGATATATTGAATTATCAGCTCTGAGGCCCTGTCTAGGGTGTGGGATAAAACTGAAAGCTGCAGAAAGTGGACCCCGCAGTGTTTATTCAGAGTTACTTTGTAGGTGATAGCCAAGTTCTCAAGTGACATCCGTGCTGGAATTCATGTAAGGCTATACCCTCAACACATGTCGTCTACTGGGAAGAAAAGATACCGTGGAACGCGAATTTCAATAGGCGTGCTCAGCCTTTCATCGCCCTGGCCTGATTTATTTTATCTTCCTAGACAAATGCATAGGCAGTCAATTCCTAGAAGAAAGAGGTTACTGGAAGGAACCACAACAGCAAAACGTAAACATTGGGCTGACAGAGGAGTCCAGGATCAAGTTCACGACGAAGTGCCTCGTGCAAAAGGCCTACTGAAACAGGTGCAAAACTACAAACTCCACAAGTACAAAAGTTGGAACCACATGATCCAGTAGTGAAAGAAATTTCAAGTTGATGGATGGATGGTTGAATGGATTGTCGAGTGATGGCAAGAGTAGATGAGATATGTGTGTGCGCAAGTACCTGGATGAATGAAAGGTTGGATGAGTGCATGAATGAGTGAGTGTATTAATGAGTGCTACTTGGATAGATTAGTGGGTAAATAGAAGAATGCATGGCACAAGGAATGGGTAAGTGAGTGCATGGAGTGATTATGAAGTGCATGAGCAAGTCAATGGATGAATAGGATAATGATAGTGTATAGATGGACAAATGAGTGAGCACGTAGATGAGAGAATGAATTGATGAGTGTATATGAGTTAGTGAGTGCATGGATGAATGAATGAATGGATGGACGACTGAGTGCATAATGTTGGCCTGAGTGGTTACAGTTTGTGGCAGAGGAAGCTGAAAGCTGGGTAAGTCACATAAGTCAAAGAACAGAGGACGCTATTCAGAGGTTGTAGATCTGACCTCAACTAACTTTGGGCCCATCTTCATCCCTCTGTCACATGAACTATTGCCCTATGAAATACCACTCATCAGGGGTTAGACTAATGCATTTTAGTGGTGCTGTCCTCACAACTGCGCTACTAGGCTTATGTCACACATCATAATAGCCCCTTTGTATGCAACCACGTGCTGTAGCTCTGTGGGTTTAGATAAACTCAGCAGCCAGTGCTTGCAGTTCTGTCCCTGGCAGTAGTTACGAGCCTGTCCTCGGTTGAGGAGAGGTGTCTCATTGATAAGGAAATTGCCCTGGTCCCAGCTAAGTTTTCTTTGCTTTCACTGAGGTCAGTAGGAGTTTTTCACATTTCCCATCACTGGGTCATAAAATTATTTGAACGCAAGTTCATTCAAATCGTGCACTGAGCAATTGTCACACGTGCAGTTGTAATTGCGGTATGCCGCTGGCGAAATACAGGCAACCAAATAAAGGAAACGGAAATGTTGTATTTACAGTGTGGGAGAGGGAAAGAGAGCGAAAAGAGGAAGGAGATGACTTGTGAGATATGCAGATAGAGGCTTTCAGAAAGATGTTGGGCGACAAACGTCAGAGTAAGAGACTAAAGGTGACAGACGAGTGAAGTGGAGAACAGGAGTATTTAAGGCACTCCGAAGGCCGCCACCGCCTCCACAGACTTACCAATATTTAATTCACAGTCTTATATTCTCAAAAATGAAACATTTTCAGTTCTATTTATCCAGAACAACCTTATTGTTCTTGCTCAAGGATCTGATACAGCTAACAGGCATTGGCAACACCAATCGGTCTGGCTTGTTCCTTGTGTGATATGCCTGGATGGATTACCAGATAATTCACAGACAGGCCCTCAGACACTCGTCTTCGCTTCCCTTTAGTCATGAGAAAGTGTCGCTCTATGTGGCACAGTAGAATGCCACTCGTGCCAAATGAAACCATAGAAATGTAGCACATAAGGAGTCTGTAAACTTGGCAGCTGCGAGTGACAATATTGTTGAACGCTGAGCATGGTGGGCCTAATGAACAAACACAGCGTGGTGCGCTGCGCCCATGTATTCATTACCTCCTGCTGATTTCTGAATTTTAGCAATTTACAAATGATATCAGCAGTATCTTCGGAAACCTGTGACAGCCGCAGGTTCCATGAGTACTCTTGTGACATTTGTGAACTTCTGCCTCTGAATTTGACACAGGCTTACCATGCATGCCGTTGTACACAGTGTACAGTCACACTTGGAAAAAGCCCTACAATTGTAAGTTTATTTTTCCCTCGAGGAAGCTATTTTCCCAGGTAGACACACCTCGTCTATTTAGGGGTGTTCCAATCCCTTTTCCACTCTAGAGAGAGATTTACTCCATCCCTTAACTGGAGTAAATCTCCAACCATAGCCTTTGTGGATATGGGTCAGAAGTATGTGCCTGACATTATTACAGGGCGGCTTAGTTGCTCTGGTCTTATGATAAATTACAACTGTGCTCAGGCCCACTTTGCGATACATTTGTGCCCGCGTCACCCTAACCTACCTAACACACATAGCAATTGAGAAGGATAGTGCTTCTCCCATCCACCTGCCACCCCTTGTTGGAACACCAGTCCCCAGACACACTTGCCATATTGCTAGTACCACATGTACAACAATTGCTTGGGACGGAATGCACACTAAAATGGTTTAAGTGTTTTTTACACACACCATCTACCACTCAACTATCTGCACTACTTTCATTCACTCACAAGGGATAGTCGAGGGCTCAGTTAGCAGCACATGGAGTGACAACATGGGGTGGCATCAAAAGAGATAATGCCTCTCTCACACTGAGAGGATTCAAGGGAACCTGCCCTTCCTTACCACGCATTGGTTTCTTATCTTTCCGCCTGTAGGGAAGTGCTTAATTTCTAAAAAATAATTGCCAGGGCCATCGTCAGGAGGCCTCTGCAACTTGCACCACCCATTTCCCTGGCCAGCGCTGCCGGTGACGTACAAACACACCTACGAAAATCAAACTCCTTCAAGTGAGGCCCTTCAGACTATTCCATCCCACTAAAGTTATAAGAATGTTTTGGGTGACCAGTATTACTCATTTCAATGTATATTAAATCAATAAGCAACTGTTGTTGTGCTCATTTCTAAAAAACACAAACAGCGCCACCATGTGGCAGACTGTCATAAGACCCAATGTTGGAAATATAGTTCCCGTGCCCAGCACCAGAAACCACCAGCTCAAATTAAGCACGGCTGCAGGGTCAGTTTAAGCTAACTTTTCTGGGTTCCCTGCTGAACCAAAAACATCCTGACCCAACTAAAAATTTAAGGAGCCACAACTATCAAGCATACTGTATCACTCGGTCCTGGAGATACCATTGACAGTCTTGTCGGCCTGTGCAGGCTGGGAGGAAGAACTGGGCCTAGAACTGACTGATGAGGTATGGGGGTTTTGCTGTGCGCAAACAGGTCTGATATGCTTCAGCAGCAGCAGACTACCCATCATGCACTCCAAGTTTATTCAGGGAGCAGATTACACTCCAGAAGAGATCTGAAGATATGGCCTCAGGAAGGACTCTAATTGCACTTGCAGTGGCTCCCAGGAAGCAGGCATTCAGCACTTGGTATGGTCATGCACTGCAGTCCAGGCATGCTGGCGAGAAGTGATGACAACCCTAACTAATATGATGGAGTGCAAAATACAAATGGATGCCAGGATTGCGCTCCTGGGATGGGTGAGGACCCTCGAGATACCACGGTATAAATTTATGGTATGGACACTTTTACTGACTAAGAGGCAAATGGCATGTCACTGGGCAAGGGTGAGATCCCCTAAATTTGAAGAAGTTGCTGACCGATTTGATCTCTTGTAACGAGCAACTAGCAATCAATGGTTACTGGTAGTTTTGGACCTATCTACCACAGTCGGCACTTAGAATCAAGGACTCGTAAACTGCAAATGAAACTAGTAAGTGGATAAAACAATTGCAGGGTTTGAGGCCTTCATCACTGTTATATGCTGTAATTGTACATATTATTTACACATGTCTCTTTAAAGAGTAGAATGTATTGTGCTGGGGAATCTAGAGTTTAGAATGTAACTCGTACAATATCATTCTTACTGGGATCTTGAGTTGGAGAAGTCGTGGGTTTCAGATCTCTGGATTAAATCTTGTTACTTACAAAGAAGAACCAGAATTGCAGTCTTATTTATACCATATCCCTATACTACATATATTGGCGACGATTGGGATCATTTTGAGGATTTTTGTGGAACCCACCGACCGTTTTTTGGACAAGCTACAAAAGTTCGTCTTCAACTTTATTCAGTTTCAACTGATTCAAGACAAACGGCACCTACGTGAGTGTATTCTCATGTAAAACTTAAGAGACTGCTATTATCGCTGCTTTTTGCTTAAGCTTAAGCTTCTTTTTACTTACAATTGGTGGAAAGATTTGGAACTGCGTCAGTGCTAAAACCTTGTTGGTTTAAATTTCGTCAAAAAATTGCGCAGCCTACGTTACCTACACGGAGATACTCGTGAGTGTTTGGTTCGCTGTCGCTGATCTAATTTCATTGAAAGCACTCTACCTTGACGCCAAGTTTCCGTTACAGCTTCCTTATTTTGAATTCTCGCCATTATTCGACTGGAGTCGCGGGAGCAGTCGCGGGACCAGGCGCGTATCTCAGCAACATCGTTCATCAGCACATCGTCTACGTCACGTCACGTCGATTTCACACGTATGCTCGTCACTGCGAGAGTCTCATCGTCATTGCGAGATTCTCGCTCAAGCCGCCATCTTTGATTGGGGAATAGAAGCACATTTACATTACGAATTGAAAATTTCCCGTTTTTGGCTTTTTGGTTTCTCTATTTATTACGGAGATCGAGTATATGGAACAATTGGCTGTATAGCGCGTCGAAGGAGAATCATTTATTGATTTATTTATTTATTTATTTTTTTCTCTTCAGGTGTCATGTACTTTTGTCTTAATCTGTTTCTTTGAATTTAATGATATTTACGTTCTAGACTACTTGTATAGGTGATGTTATTGTTATTAATTAACCTTTCTTTGTCAAAATTCATACTGTGTATTCTGGGCATATAATTATATTGTAAGCATGTCATCATCTTCAGCAAACAATGTCATGCAGCCACCGCCATTTTTAACAAATCCAGGTAAACCACTTATACCATGGCATAGATGGTTTAGAATTTTTGACAATTATTTAGAAGCTATTGATGCTACGAAATACTCTGCAGGAAGGAAAAAAGCATTATTGTTTAATCATTTAGGTAATGCTGGTCAAGACGTTTTTGATAATTTACCCGTAGTAACAGCTCCACCCAGGGATGATAGTTGGAATGTATATGCAGAAGCCTTGGCTAGATTAGGTAAACAATATGTAGATGAGCCTTCCGTTATGGTTGAACGTCACCTATTTTTTAAGCGTAAACAAACACAAGAGGAATCCATTGAGGATTATTTAGCTGTGCTACGTGTTCTAGCAGCAAAGTGTCAATTTGCTTCACAATTGGACACTTATTTGCGTGACCAGTTAGTATTTAACTGTCATAATAAGAAAATACAAGAACGTATTTTAACATGTAAGAACCCTTCACTAGATGAGGTTATGGACATTGCAAGGAGTATCGAACGTTCTGTGGTGTCGTCAAAAATTTTGACACAGAATTCTTCCAGTAACGTAGATTCTAAAGTTTTGCAAGTTGATGGGAGTGCCGACAATAATGAAACAAATATAAGTGCAGTGTCCACGAAAATGAAAGTTAACAGTTCTTCTGTAAAAAAAGGTTCATGTTATCGATGTGGTTCTAAGTACCACATGGGGAATTCACCCAATTGCCCTGCACAAGGAAAAAGATGTAATACATGTAAGAAGATTGGTCACTTTTACACTGTATGCAGATTTTCTAAACGTAAAAGTCAGATCAATAGCTTAGACATTGAACAGGAGGATCTGTGCAGTGCCATGAACAACATGTTATCTACAATTGAAGTAAATAGTTTACGGGGTGATGTAAGAAGGTGTAAAGGACCGTTATGTAGCGTGTCTATTGGGGTTATTGATGTGAATGTCATGGCGGATTCAGGATCTCCCATAACTATTTTAGATGAGATAACATTTTGTAAGTTTTGGTCAAAAGTTCTTTTGAAACCTACTGATGTAAATCCTAAAGCATTTGGGGGGTTTGATATTACCATGAAAGGATATTTTTCGGATTCCATCAAGTTTATGGGTAGAGAGATTTACACAAAGGTTTATGTTGCGGTGAATGGCAGGGACATTCTGGGGTGGCAAGATCAGGCAGATCTAGGAATTATTTTGAGACCTGGACATATAGAACCTGTTACTTTAGGTGATCTGCCTATATCAACTATTGTACATAAACATGACTTAGGAAAGCACAATGTGGATGATGTCAACAATATTGTAGCAAAGTATCCTAGCGTGTTTTCTGATAAGATAGGATTGGTTAAAAATTTCCATCATACTATCAAACTTAAAAAAAATGCTTTTCCTATTGTTCAAAAGTGCAGACCTGTGCCTTTGTCTGCTAGAGAAGATTTACGGAAGACTTTGAATGATTTGTGTGCACAAGATATTATAATGCCTGTTGAGTCGTCGGAATGGGTTTCTGCGGCTGTAGTGGCTCGCAAGAGTTCTGGCGAGATCCGCTTATGTGCAGATTTGAGAGTCTTGAATAGAAATATTGTTGTGGATTGCCATCCACTTCCTAAAATCCAAGAGATGTTAGCTAATTTAGGTGGTAGCAAATTCTTTAGCACTATTGATTTAAAATCAGCTTACCATCAAATTCCATTGTCTAAGGAATCTCAATCTTTAACCACTTTTGTGACACCTTTTGGTGTCTTCATGTATAAACGTATGCCGTTTGGGTTAGCATCTGCTGCTAGTGTATTCCAACGTCTCATGGACAAGTTGTTTACCGGAATGAAAGGCATTCAGGCTTTTCAAGATGATATTTTAATTCATACTCCCACTCTTGAGTCACACTATTCACTTCTTGATAAAGTTTTACATATATTAGAAGAGGCTGGTATGACTGTCAATAAAGGTAAATGTAAATTTATTACTCAGGAGGTGGATTATCTGGGGCATAATATTTCTGTTGATGGCATCAAACCTAAATTATCTCTGGTCAATGCCATTAAAGAAGCTCCGAGACCTTTAGACAAGGATGCATTGAGAGCTTTTTTAGGGTTGAGTGAATATTATGCTCGGTTTGTGCAAAGTTATGCGATCATTGTACAACCTCTGAGGGACCTGTTAAAAAAGAATGCGAAATTTCTTTGGTCTGAGGAAACTCAAGTGTCCTTTGAAAAGGTTAAAAAGTTAATTTTGGAAGCACCTGCTATCAGAGCTTTTTCTCATGGTCATAGTTGTGTTGTTACCGTGGATGCTAGTTCAAAGGGTCTAGGCGCAGTTTTGAGTCAAATGGTGGAGGGAAAGGAATTCACTATAGCATTCGCGTCAAGATCTTTGAGTAGTGCTGAATTAAATTACAGCACTATAGAACGTGAAGCTCTAGCATGTTGTTGGGCTGTAGAGAAATTTAAAATGTATATCTGGGGTTCAAGATTTCAGTTGTTCACTGATCATAAACCATTGATATATATGTTAGGTGACAGTAATTCCAACAAAGCCTCCACTCGTTTGATCAGACTACTTGCTAGATTACAGGAATTTCATTTTGATATCAAGTACATTCCAGGTGGCAAAAATGTCAGGGCTGACTGTTTGTCTAGGATTCCCTTGGAGTGTGATGTTTCGGAGGGTGATGGCAATACCGATTCTGACGTGGTGTTTAGCATTAGTGATATCACACAGATGACTAAGTTATCGGAAGAGGAATGGATGGAAGGTGCACAGAAAGATTCTTGCTTGGAAAGGGTGAAGAAGTTTTTGGTTCAGGGATGGCCATGTGATAGAAGTTTATCTATGCAGGACAAATGTTTCTCGCAAGTGGCGCACGAGCTTTCAGTTGTCAATGATATTCTTCTTAGAGATGACAAAGTTGTACCACCTGAGTGTTTAAGGAGTAAAATTATAGTGCTTGCGCATGAGGGACATTTGGGAATTTCCAGTACGATTAGGAAAATCAAAGATGTGTATTGGTGGCCAGGCATAGATAGTCAAGTCAAGTTATTTGTGGATAAGTGTCCTGAATGCTTGTGTTCTGACAAACACTGGCGTAATTCTACTTCCCCTTTGTGTCCGGTTGAATGGCCTAGTGGACCATGGCAAAAGCTGGGGTTGGATTTTTCAGGTCCTTTTAACATACTTGGGAATGACAGCAAATTTTTGATTGTGGTTATTGATTATTTTTCTAAATGGTTGTATTTCTCTTTTGTCAGGAGTTCAGATTCCAATGCAGCTATTTCTTTTTTGCAGCGTTTGTTTTTGATTGAAGGGCTGCCTTCCCAGATTGTTACCGACAATGGTACCCACTTTGTGTCTAATGACTTTGAAAAGTTTTTGAGTGAAGTTTCTGTAAAACATATTTTAGTGCCATTGTATAGTCCTGCCTCAAATGGGTTGGTTGAAAGAGCCAACAGAATGTTGAAGGAAGGGGTACAAACTGCCTTGAATAATGGGTTGGATGTATATAAGTATATTTGTGATAAGATTTGGAGTTATAATGTGACTCCCCATTCTACCACAAACTTGTCCCCATATATGTTATTGAGAGGTAGGAAACCGGTCACAATGTTTAGTCCATCATGGCTGAAGGGTAAAGTAGAGCTTGGTAATCACCATGAGATTGATTGGCAAAAAGTTAGGACATATGTAAGAGAGAAACAGCTATCGTATAAAGCTAACTATGATACTAGAAAACATGTTAAGGAGGTGGATTTGGTTCCTGGAGATTGGGTACTCATAAAAAAGCCTATTAGAGTTGGGAAAGGTCAATCAAAATTTTCGGAACCAGCTAGGGTTATAAAGGTGGCTAGAATGTCAATTATGTTGCATGATCGTGGATGGTGGAATCGGAATGCTTTGATTAAACTCAAAAAGGGTCAAGAAAAAATTATTTGTGATAAGTTGAGACCTCAAGGTAAATTGTTTGATCATTCGGATTGGTTTAATTTAGGTGATCTGAATGGCAAGAATGATAAAAATGAGTTGTCTTCTCATTTTTCTAATTCTTTGTTAAGAGAGGGGGATGGTGACAATGGTTCTAGGAATAACGATTCAGTGATCTGTAATGACAGTGGTGAAACTAGAAATGTAAGTGGTTCTGGTGACCACATGTTTGTAAGGCAAAGTTCTCGTATTAGAATTCCATCTTCACGGAATAAGGATTTTGTTTATTATTAATGTGATATGTTTAATGCTGTTTATTGTTTTCATTTCATTTGTAAAAAGGGGGATGTGTTATATGCTGTAATTGTACATATTATTTACACATGTCTCTTTAAAGAGTAGAATGTATTGTGCTGGGGAATCTAGAGTTTAGAATGTAACTCGTACAATATCATTCTTACTGGGATCTTGAGTTGGAGAAGTCGTGGGTTTCAGATCTCTGGATTAAATCTTGTTACTTACAAAGAAGAACCAGAATTGCAGTCTTATTTATACCATATCCCTATACTACAATCACAAATGGAACACAGAATTAACACAGTGGCCAATTGAATCTGAAAACCTGGTTCTGACTTTCACATTTCATAGGAATCTTCTCTGTTAATCTTCAATATGTTTAATCTCTCCGTTTAATGTAAATTAGCAATCACATGCTTACCCCACCCCTTCTACATTACCACAAATGAGACAGCTACCCAATTCAGCATCCTCACTGACTGCCTAAAATGAATTAATTGGTGGATGATAGATTGGTGGCTTCAACTACTTGAAAATAAAACAAAACAAAGGTGAACTTGCTATGCTCTCAAAGGACTTTTGAAAATTTCTTCAGGAGTACCTAACCTCCTAAACAATGTGATCTAATTGGAAACGACGGTTTAAAGTATATAGATTGATCTCAATCAACACAGCTCCTTAAACTGGAGAATTGATCATTTCTAACGTTACATCTTCATCAATGTAGCAAAGTATAAAAGGCTTATCCTTTCTGATAGAAGACCCCTCACTCACCAACCTAGTTGGTGACATGCTTCATCATCGGGGTCCCACCCGGATAACCGAGTGTCATCCGGGTGTGCTGCGACACCTGACTACAGTGGAGCTGGGTTTTTTGTGTGGTGCAAGTGCATGAAGTGATTTAAAAGATTGGTCAGATTTAACTTACTATCAAAAATTGTTTAATCATGGAGCAACTGAGCAATGTTAAAAGGAAATGGCGAGATACCGTGTAAGGTTAAATTGACCTAAGGTATCAAAAAAAGTGAGTGAAGTGAAAAGGTGGTGAAATAGGTCTACATGTTTCAACCTTGAGGGTAGTTATCCAGGTTTTCGTCAGGACCGTTGCTAGCCAGGGCGGTCTACACATGCTAAGGTGTACCCTACCCTTGGCTAGAATTAAAAAACCTCCTGTAAATTACAGTGGGGTAATCCTTGCTCGTAATTCTCAAGGGGAAATACTCGTGTTGCAAAACAAACGTGCCTCAAAGTTGTCGAGGTCACGTTGCCAGGTCCTACCACAATTTGGTGGAGAGAACGGGTCAGCTGTTACGCCTAAACACCGTGACCTGCAACCGCGTCTCGGCAATGCACTTGCACCACACAAAAAAACCAGCTCCACTGTAGTCAGGTGTCGCAGCACACCCGGATGACACTCGGTTATCCGGGTGGGACCCCGATGATGAAGCATGTCACCAACTAGGTTGGTGAGTGAGGGGTCTTCTATTAGAAAGGATAAGCCTTTCTTTCCAGTGCACCTCTCCATCCCCTAGGCATTAATTGACCTTTAAGGGTGTACTCCTTCTATTGTTTGTCTAATTTTGCTCCAGGGGACTAGGAGTACCCCAAGCAATTGAACCCTTTCTCTCCTACTGTTTTTTCGTTGCAAAGTATAAAAGACCATTTCCTGAACCCAACCAAACGCAGTCAGGTAGGAGGTAGGTTGAATGAATGTCTCTATAGACCTACATAGTTTACCAGTGAAGCAAAGGACCATGTGTACAAACACATTTTCCCATAGACACAGAAGGCCAAATTATGAGACTGGCGGTCCGACGACTGCCAGACCCGTGGGTGGCACAGTTGGGCAATCAGACCGTAATTTGGCGTCTGGCTCTGCCTGGGAACTGCCATTCCCTGGCGGTGGCACAGTGGTCAGGGGCTATGTAATATGCAGGTGGTGCTGCTGTGGCACTGCCATGCATATTACAAGTTTCAGGACAGCCAGCTGTTTCATGGAGCTTTTATATCCATGAAAAGTCTGGCGGTGCTGAAACAAAAGGGGCTCTACAGGGCACCCTTTAGCCCCTCAGCCTGGAGATACATGCAGGGGGACACAACATATGCCCCTGTGTGCATGCACCCAGGTTCCTGCACGGCATGGACTTTCGAGTCCATTTATTGCAGGAGCCCAGTGTGGCATTCCCATTGCAGTGCCTCTTTCAAAGGCACTGCCACCTTTGTAATACACACTGCAGCAGGACCTCCATGCTGCCCGCCCCTCAGACCACAAAAGTGGTCGTAATCAGGCGGGTGGCAGCGATCAAAAGTCGTAATTAGGCCCAGAATTAGTAAAACCCTTTGATACATCTGGTCCTAGGATGCTAGGAGATAAAAAGAAGAGAGCATGTCTCACGTTCAAGCAATAAACTCCATAGTTTATGGAGGTGAGCAATATTTGATGTGATATAACTAGTCATAAACAATACCTGGCTACGTAATGCATAAATTAATTTAGGCCCAGATGTATGAATGGTTTTAGCATTTACAAAGCCTCTGAAACAGTACATCAGAGGGTTTGCACATCCTAAAACCCTTTTTAGGTCTCGCTGAGCCCAGCACATGCGCTGGCTCGGAGAGACATTTTGTATGTTAGTTTTCAAAGTGCTGCTGGCTGGCCTAGCACTTGTGTTCACGCGACCGTGCACACGCAAACCGCTAGCCTTCAGCAGCACTTTGAAAACTCATGCGTCATCGCAATCACTTTCGCTTTCAGAGCGATCGCGATGATGCACGCTTTCAATGCTTGTTTTTTGTTACATTACTTACAAGCTTCCCGCGACGCGCGGCCAATGCTTGTTTTACGTGCGTTCTTTCTTTGATCCAATTACTTACAAGCTTTCCGCGTCGCGCGACCAATGCTTGTTTTGCCTGCATTCTTTCTTTGTTCCAAACTCCCTGTTCTCCCATTAGCTATTGGCACTGATTGCAGCAAGGACTCAAGAAAATATTATATTATGACCCCGGGTTGCTCTGGATGTTGATATCCGTGTGTAACCTCCCAGTCACAAGATGCAATCACAGGGTGGCTAGCTTGGCCAATTTTCCTTCCTAGGTCTTCAAAATGAGTGGCATTATTCGGGTAATAGAAATGATTTCAGCAGAAAGAAACATTTTGTGTTTCTTTGTGCGCCTTGTAAATGGTCCATGTTGTTATTACGTAGTGCTTCACAACGCTGTCTTTTGTGGCTGTGAGTATCTCTCGAGTGGGCTCATCCTCAGAGGATTCCAAAGGCTGGGCCGTCGATCTTGGGGGTGCAGGGCTACCGGGCACCTTGTACTGATGTGGGGCCGTGTGCTTTCCCGTTGCTTCCGGGGAAAGTGCTTCCTCCTGCCTGTGATTCTGACTATAATTATTATTATGATTACAGGGTTATGTTCCCTGGGGTGTCACCCAGTTCCCGTCCCTGTGCTACACCTGTGTCGTCCTATTTTTAATTGCGCTTTGCACTGCGCGAGAGTGCTTGTAAGTGCGCGCCTGCATTCTTTATGCATCAGAGCCTGCTTTGTGGAAATGTTGACTCTCCTTAATAAGTTCTTGTAGTGCAGATAGACAGTTGCCTCGAATATTGACAGCTGCCCTCTCAGTTGCCGGTAGGACCTTGCACCATAAGAGTGGGGAGGGAGGCCTGGCCTTGCACTGCTCGTCATTGGGGAGTACGTCAGGGGTCAGGAGTTTTCTATAGATTGAAGGTGTGCCTTTCTCTCATTTAATTATTTCCTTATCTTTTGGGTGCGCCTGTGTGTGTATTGTATTGTAGTGCAGACGTTCTAAAGCGCTTACTAATGCCATGTGGGGGCGCTGAGGCGCATGCACAGTGTAGTTCTAGGAAGGTGCACGAACAAGGTTTATCTCGTCGCTGTCTCTCTGCTGTTTCTTATAGCATGCCTTCTACCATTATTATATCTCAGTATTGATTTTTTTTTTTTTAAGTTAACTGCCTTTTTTTATGGCTCTGGGATTATCATGAAAGTATAACTAGTTTGAGCTTTATAAAGATCTATGTGATGTATTATGTGAGTTGATGTGTATGCTGAAGACCTTTGACTTTTTCTCATTGATGTGGTTGATCGGTGTTCATTGCCCATGATCATTGTTTTCCAGGTAAGCTTCGCTAACCAGGCGTGTAGTTAATCGATATTGTAGCCTAGACTTGAAGATGTGGTATGGTAAAGCTTACTTTAACTCTTGCGTGCTCGTTGACATCTGTTTATTGTACACCAGAGATGTATTCAATAGTAAGCCCTATGTAGTAGTGTATGCAGGATTGAATGGTGTATATTCGGTTTTAGAGAGGTTTGCATTATAGCAGTAGCCAACTATTTGTTTGCCAGATCTCAGCTGCATTGCGTGCATATGTGGTGTTATGTCAAGCATGGCCTATTGATACATACTTTGCTCTGAGTGATAAGCAAAATAGAACAGTACAGGAGCTATAACTGTACGTGCAATGTTCATACTATATCAAAGCAAACAACATTAAAAAAAATGCAGGCTTTAGCTAGTCATTAGCTCATATGTTCATTTAGTCTGAATGCACATTACAATAGCCGTATTAGCCATTTCATATTATAATGGAATAAGAAA
This sequence comes from Triturus cristatus, assembly GCF_964204655.1. Classification (NCBI taxonomy): domain Eukaryota; kingdom Metazoa; phylum Chordata; class Amphibia; order Caudata; family Salamandridae; genus Triturus; species Triturus cristatus. The sequence goes on from NC_140582.1 coordinate 1,071,200,935, forward strand.
GTTTGGCATGAGAGCAGAGGGGGCAGGATTGCTATAGTGAAAAGCAAGAGATAGAAGGGTCCGAGATCCCACTGCAGGGCGAGCACATTACTCCACCATGCCATATAGGTAATCTCTCAATGAAATCCCCGCCTTGCTGGGCTGAAACGGCTTGGTGTGGCGAAGCACGACTATACCTTTGTCCGTGTATGAGATAAAACGCTTAGCCTGCTAAGTTGCTTGGAGCAGTGCTGAATGCATGATTTGACCAGGATCTGTGTCTAAGGTGTACTGTTTGTGTAATTCGATGTATGAATATAGGTTCCTATGGATTTACAGTGCTCATCCAACTATAGAATCTGTGTTGTGCCCATCAGGGTGCAGAGATTGTGTCTAATGTGTTCTGTTCACGAACGGTGGAGTATGAATCAGGCTTGATTAAAAAATGCACTTCTCAAACAATGAGGCTTTGGTAAATTCAGTGCATAGTTTACAGTGGGAGGTGTTAAATCCGTCATCTTACTGTGTTAAGCATAACTTCCTGTGACGCTGATTCTTCAGGCTGTTCAATACTCTAGTGATAAAGTCTCACACAGAATGTTATATTGCTGCTGATTTGCATTGAAGAGCTTGTCTTTCTGTCTGTGCATTAGAAAAAACCTTGCAATTTGTCCATAAATGTTTCCTGTAGCAAGCATGTATTTCTGAATCAGACCGCATGACCCAGTGTGTAGTAATTGTATAGCTCTTCAATCCCTGGTGGCACAGAACCCAGGATAATGTGCTGCTTGGCTAAACATTTATAAGATCCAAAAGGCGAGACCTATTGGCTATGCCAATGCTTGTTTCTTATGTACTAAACCTATAAAGCAATTGGAAAACTTTTCCAAATCACTATGAGAGTTTAGAAACAGATATTAAATCAGTATTTAGAAGGGTCATGATTTGATTCACTGATTCAGAATGCAATGTATCAACATTAATCAACCAAAATCCGATTGCAAAACAGTGAAAATGTCCTGAATCCATGTTGGAGTGGAAGCTTATCTGCAAAAGTGAAAGTATACCCTGGGACCATTTTCGAGTTTGTGAATGTTAAAAAAAAGTTTGTTGAGGAGTAGGCAGTGCTCCAGGGAACCACTACAAACTCTCAAGTAAACTTAATGCGGCCACGTTCCCTTTTTGGAAATCATTCTGCAATTAAAAAAAGTTTACTATATTGAAAGGTGGTCAAAGACGTGGTTGCATGGTGACCTAGCAGGCTCCACTCCATGATTTGGCTTTCAGTTGGAGTAAATCACAATTTGCAACCTACCACATCAATACTCCTGCGGTAGGTCAGAAAAGGACCACTCTGAAACTACATTTTAGGAACTGACCTTTTAGTACATAGTACATCTGGTAGTTTGTACCTAGGGGTGAACGATTAAGGGTCTTTGGCAGATTTGGGTCATCTGAAAGTAACTGGGGAATGTTGCACCTACTTTGTTTATATACACGGCTATACGCTCTTAACAGGGCAGAAATAGCCTCTTTTTGGTCTATACTCCACATTCACCAAATTCTATATAATCCTCTAAATATTCAAATGTAAACGCTCATCATTCAAGCAGTGCTTAATTGAAAAAAAAAAGAATGTGAAGGTGCCCGTCAGGAGGCCACTGCAGCTTGCACCGCCCATTGCCCCTGCAAGCACTAACAATGGGAGTAGCAATACAACTATCTCACACTCGTACAAGTGACCAAAGATCTAAGAAAAGCTTGGATAGCAAGTATAAGTCATTTGAATGTATATTCAATTATTAAACAACTGTTGTTCTACACATTTCCAAATAAGAGAAAAGTTACACCATGTGGTGGACTGTTATAAGTGCCTGCGTCGAGCACTGGAAACCCCTGGCTCAAATTAAGCACTGCGCTCAAGGTGTCTGACTGCAAGAATCTGAAATCACATGCCAGGAGAGCGCCCCTCATGCCTTCTGAATGGTCATGAAATTGTCTGTCTCACTCTCCTGATGCTCGTTCCCATCAGGTGGAGGTTACTTGCTTTAAAAACAACACTGAATCCTTTTTTAGGCAATATTGATTGGCTCAGAGAATGCCCTACTATAGATTCCATTCAGCATTTAAGCTTCACTTATGTGTTGTGGAGAAGGTTATATAATGGTGAGTCTTCTTGGCCTAACTGCAGAAGGGCAGATCTCAAAGTTTAGTCCTCTCCCTCATTTCTAAGTTGTGGCCCTCGGTGACTTTAGCAGAAAACTGGATGTAAACATTTGACTTTGTGGCCCTTAGGTTAGACCAGCCTACTCACTGACTCAGAAGGCAAGCAATTGTTTTGAAACTTTTTACCACATACTTGGAAATGTCGTCATATCTCTTTCTTGCAGAGTGATACAATTACCCACTTGCTGGTGTATTCTATGGCTCGCAGGAGTTTGACAGTTTCCATCCTCTCAAATCACATTAAACTTTCCAGTATTTTTATCTGATATAAGAGATTGTTGTCGCCCAGTCAGGCTCGTGATCCAGGGGCCAGCGAGCAAAAAAGATGGAAGGCCATGCCTATGACGTCGAATCGATGTTTTCATTCTGCACCAATGGCCATACCTCAAAGATTCCTCGGTTTTAACTGAGAGACCGCTCATGTAAAGCGCTCTGATACCTCCGGGTCTAGCCAGCGCTATATAAAACCTTTAAAATAAAAAAATAAAAAATAAGACAGCTGTTTGTTTCCTATTCAACTTGGGAAATGCTCTTTTCTTTCCCTGCAGCATGTGAAACAGACAGTCATAAAAATCTGCAATCGCCACCGATATAAGTGTTGTACTTTTCCACTTTGCTGCAGAGAAATCGCCTTACTGAATAAACACAGAGGGGCATATCAGCAACAACCGGCGATAATTATCGCTAAGCGCACTTAGCGCTAGGATAATTATCGCCGGCTAACGTAGATTTTTATTGCTGAGATAGAGTGCTATTAGCAATGCTTATCTCAAAAGCGATAAAAATCATAGCGCTAACTGCCTAATGTGAGATATGTGGCGTTAGCTTGTTGATAGGGACTCACAAACTTAGCCATGATATCCTCCTTCCATAGGATATCATGACTAAGTCAGTCCTGAAGCAGGTGTAAGGAAAGTAGAGATAAGAGGGGTTAGCACTACTTTTCTTGCCGCTATGCTTCATAGCGTGGGGCTTGATGATAGGAGAAATGTCGCTTAGCGACATTTCTCCTGTCATGTCCGGTCAGGAACGCCCACTTTGCATCTCATTAGAGATGCAAAGCTGGGCGTTAGGAATTTGTGCGCTAATGCAAGGTTTCACGCGTTAGCGTGACCTTGCTAATTAGGCGATAAAATTATCGCCGCTTTTCGGCCGAAAACGGCCGCAAAAGCAGCAATAATTTTCTATCGCCGCATTGTAGATATACCCCAGAGATTTCTTAGCATGTTTAAGATACCGAGCGCAAGTGAGATATAATGAGTAGTGAAGCTAGAAAGTTGGGGTGCAGCAAAGGTTTTCGGGCTTCCCACTCTCGCATCCTCATACCGCATGCTCATATTAAATTTTGAGAAAGCCGTCCTTTGCGTGCTGTCTTTTGAGCAAGCCAGCCCTGTTCCATACTTGCTATTTTTGGGTAGAGTCCATTGAAGGATTTGTGTCCTTTCATCTCACGCCAGCCGCTGCGACCTTGCTCCTAGCTTTAGTTACAAGTCTCTGGCATTTGAGTTCTGCAGCGTTTCCAGCGGAGTTTTAGATACATTTCAGTTTCAAATCATATTTGAAACTTTTATCAAGTCTGAGATGTGAAACACGTTGGCTTTACGGTGTATTTCAAGAATGGCTCTAACGTGCTCAGCCTTTACCCCACGAGTTTGAGCATTATTTCCAGTTTTAAATAGGCTGATTTATCTTCACGAGCAGAACTATTCAATGTAATAAGTCCCTCATAGTGAGGCGGCAATGAATTGAGGTCAGTAAAACCACCCACAGGTGTTATCGTTCCCTCACATTTCGGTATTACCACTAGTTCCGGATCACCAAATAGGCAAAGTAGGCACGGCCTGTGGGCCCACCCCTTTTATCTTGTAAGAAAAGACAATCAAGCTTTCTTAACTTGTTTCCAGAAGATAGAAAAAATGAATCAACTCAAAGAAACTAAGGGGCATATTTACAAGGGCTTTATCTCCACTTTTTTTTATTTTAAAGCCAAAAAAGCGGAGATAAAAATATTGCCCTATTAACAAGAGGGTGCTAACATGCATTAGCGCATGTTAGCACCCTTTTACCCAACGCCTCCCTTTGCATCTCTAATGAGATGTGAAGTGGGCGTCACTGGGCAGGACAATCTTGTAAATATCGCTGATGTGCACATCGCGATATTTACAAGGCTGCCAACGCATTTTAGCAGACGTTAGTTTTGGGGCGAAAAACGCTGTTTTCGCCAGAAACGAACGTCTGCTATTAATTAGGCCTGGGCAAAAATGTCGTTCCGTTCGCGGAAATTGCGATAATTTGACATTTTTGCGTTCCGCGGAGACCGCGAAAATGTCAAAAATTCCGGTTTCCGCAGCTTGGCGATAATTTGTTTCTTGCTCGCGCTGTAAAATAATACATTCTCGCGCGATCGCCTTACCTGAATCCCTGCGTTCGCCGACAAGTTTTCTTGATCCGGTCGCGTTCTCCATGAGATGTTGTATTGTTTTTAGCCATTTGCGCTGTCTCGCGACAGTTCGCGCCCGCAGTGACGTCATGCGTCGCGCGATCACGTCTTTCTTCTCGCGATCATGCACCGCGAGAACAACTCAAAACAAGATGGCCGCGCCCGCAAGCAACCACATGGGTAAGTTGGCGACCCGCAACCATGCAGAAAATCTCGCGAACATGCCGGAAAAAAACTTCCGCATCTTCGCGATATTTCTGCTTGTTTGCGATAATTTTAAACATTCTCGCGATAATTTGCGAAGGTTAATTCCGCAAATTCCGCCCACCCCTACTATTAATGCAGACTTAGGCATAGATATTATGGGGGTGGATTGTGCTGATACGACCCTGTGGGGAGGAGTGGCAAGAACATTTTTAAAGACTTAGATTTACGTACCAAGGTTGAAAAATATCAAGATGCTTATCAAAAAAGACATAACGACAAGATTGTTAAGGTTTCCAGGAGTATTGAGGTGGGAGATTTTGTAAGGTCTTGTGCAGGGAATTTTGTAAAGAAAGGAGTTTCCAAATTGTCTGAACCTAAGGAAGTTGTGAGTGTCGAGGGAAACTTGGTAAAATTGTCTGATGGACAGTGGTGGAATACACAAAGAACTGTCAAATGTAACCATGTGGAAGTGAAAGTTTGGTTGGATAAAAATCCTGAAGTTGTCAATGATGCAATTGATGTTTCCAGAAGAATTCCAAGTGAACGTCTTAAATTCAGACCCAAGAAATTCGAGGACTATGTTTGCAATTAATGTTTAATTTGCACTCATGTTTTCCTTTTGTTATTTAAAGCTTATTCACCGTGGAATTTACTCTATTTTTGTTTTGTTTTGGAAAAGGAGATGTGTTATGTTCTCTCATTAGTATGTACCACTGCATTGCACTATCTTTCATTGTAATCACCTTGTCTCCTAGTAACAAACAGCCTCATGCATCAAGCCAAAATCCAGTCGGTAAAATACCGATTCGCTAATAGCTCCCGGTATTGAGTTAAAAATACCCAATCCCAATGCATCAACCCAAAAGCAAAAATCGCTATTTAAGGAATCCTTAAATAGCGATTCCTTAAATAGCGATAGCATTTAAGGAATCCCAAATTGAGATTCCTTAATTTAAGGAATCTCAATTTGGGATTCCTTAAATGCAATGCATGAAAGTGAAAAAATTAGCGAATTCGCTAATAGGGGGAGCAAATTACCATGAAGATGAACTGCATGGTGATTTGCTAAAAGTTTGAAAAATGCACTTTTGTGCATTTTTCAAAGTTTCATGTTGCGCACACACATGCCCTTAGAGCATGTGTGTGTGCAACAAATGTGCACATATCAATTTCAGGGTTGCAATAGGGTGTCATTTTGACATCCTTGCACCCTTGAAATTGCATGAGCAATTTGCGAGAACCTACTGGTACTCGCTATTTGCTCATGCAATCTCCAATTCATTCCTATGGGCCTGGAGGCCCATAGGAATGATTGGGATGGCATTCCTTAATTGCTACTCGCAATTTGCTAGTAGCAATTAAGGAAAGTTAAGGAATCGCTATTTGAATAGCGATTCCTACATGCATAGCCTTTTGCTATTCCTTATTAGCGATTCCTTATTTTTCGCTAATAAGGAATCGCAAATGGCATTGTTGATGCATGTGCCCCAAGGTTCCACTGGGGATTCTAGATTGTGGAGTCCTCAGTGAAGCTTGGCTGTGGAGCTGAGAAGGTGCTTTATACTTCAATTAACTCCTTTTCCAATCCTGGAAGTGCATCCTGTGATCTTAAAAGCTTGCCATAAGGCTAATCTGGAAATTACTTGGGCTAACATTTCAACCAATCGTTATTTTGATCACCGTGCCACCTCAGTTTAGATCAGCCATCTACAAATCCGTTTTGACTCTGCTTCATTCAGAACAGTCTAGCCAAATTGCTAAGTCAGGTTCTTCCTGAACTGTAACACAAGCAACCCATGATTAGTTATGACCTGATTGAAACTCGTCAATTAGGTGTAGCTTGGTTCCAGTGGCATTCTCCCAAACTTTGACAATACTTGCATATGCTCAACTTATAGATCATGTTCCATTTATCAAAGCAGTGGGTCCTAATTTGCAGACATAGGGGACGATTTACAAAGGGCACTCATGCTAGAGGCCCCGCACTCGTGCAGGGGGGCACACTCGTGGTAGGGGCCCCGCAATGGCTAACTGCAGTACGGAGGTCCTGCTACAACTTGGTGGCCTCTGAAATGAGTGAGTGCTCCTTTCAGGCCCTTAGTTATTTATGCAAGCTGTCTGATATTGCCTGGAGGTTTATGGCCATATCCTATTAAGAACTATTTTGTGTTAGATAAGTAATTTGATTATAATTTGGGACCAGGATATATCAGTACATATGCTTTCATTAAGATGGTTTTAATATCTGCCCACTTGAACAAGTTCAAGGGGGCAGCTCACCTACTTCCAGTGGTTGATTTGTCAGAAATCTTGATCACCCATATAAAATCTTCAATATCCCTTCAGAACTGCTGAAATAATGGGATGTGCAGGGGCAGTGTTAGCATGCACTATTCTTGCAATCCAGTTCCAACAGGAGCAATGTAAGCATCTACACTTCTAGGAACACAACACCCACCCTAAACGACATGTAGCTCAGAAGTAGACCAAAGGAAAGTAGAATGGGACAAGCAAGAGAAGCAGAGACACTGGGCCTGATTTAGATATTGGCAGAAGAGTTAGTCTGTTAACGGCCGCCACGGATATCCTGTCCACTGAAATGTAAATCTCTTATATCCTATTTATTTTTTGGTGGACAAAATATCTATCACCATCGTGATGGAGTAACCCGTCTGCCTAAATCTAACTCAGGCCTATTGTCTTTTGTCTCACTGCCTGCCTGCACAGCTGCACCAAACTGCACTGCAGGAGCATTGATATTTAAAGACACGGGAAAACTTTTGTTATGGCCATGGCATTTGTTTGGCATCTAATACTGTATATGATAAATCACTGTATGTATTTCCAACTCTCTATTCTGGACTGAAACTCGATAACTTCTCTGAGCTGAACTGTAATTAGAGTTGATATGATAACAGTGAATAACACTCTGCGTTTTTACACATTGTTTTCCAAAGAGAGCTACCTTCAATATTATGTGATGTGTCTCTGTTTATATCCAATATAATTGGTGGTAACCGTAACAAGCCAAAGTCTGTGCAAGATGAGATTCCACTGACTCCTCTTGTAGAAACAATGCAAAAGCAATTTTGAGTTCTTACTCTTAACAGATTCCTCCCTGTATAACAAAATAATGCAAATAAGAGTTGGTAATCCTAATGGACGACTCCTTGTGAAAACTGACAAAGTACAAAATAAGAGTTCATAATCCTAGCGGATGACACTTTGGAAAATAATTAAGTGGAATATAAAAGTTCGCTCAGGTGTTTAGCGTATTTGAGATGCGAGGCCACTAACCAGGCACCACCATCCTGATCTGCTCATAAAGACTTGCATATTCAGGAAATTCAGAGTAGGTATCTCTGCACAGGACCGGTGCACGAAGTTAAGCATATCCTGCGCAACTGGACGCAGAGGTATTGCCTGAAAAAGGAAGAGGATTTCGGGTAGCACAGCTTTTTTTCCAGCTGATATTCTCTCAAACTTTGACAATACTTGCATATGCTCATCTTATAGATCGTGTTCCATTTATCGAAGCAGTGGGTCATAATTTGCAGACATAGGGGACGATTTACAAAGGGCACTCATGCTAGAGGCCCCGCACTCGTGCAGGGGGGCGCACTCGTGGCAGGGGCCCCGCAGTGGCTAACTGCAGTACGGAGGTCCTGCTACAACTTGGTGGCCTCTGAAATGAGTGAGTGCTCCTGTCAGGCCCTTAGTTATTTATGCAAGTTGTCTGATATTGCCTGGAGGTTTATGGCCATATCCTATTAAGAACTATTTTATGTTTGATAAGTAATTTGATTATAAATTGGGACCAGGATATCTCAGTACATATGCTTTCATTAAAATGTTTATCCGCTAACCAGAGTAGAATAATCATGTGAGTAGATACAGTGTTGAAGAATATGGGTTTAAGGTGCACATGTTACTCAGTCAACAGTTGCATGGAATCACCTCTTACATTTAAGCTCTCATAGCCAGGTGGAGCAGTACCCCTGGGTGGGACACGACTGCACCTGATCAGGAATGGGCCAGAATCCAGTAATTCTGGTGGGTTAGATCACATGAGCCTCTGGCTGCAAAAGCAACCAAGCCTTTGTCCCTGCACCTGCCCATGCATGTTCTTTTAGCAAGTGGGAGCATGTTATGTTCCCACTTGCAAGGAAACCTTTTTCATCTTCCTTTCCCTCCCACCACCCCAACTCAGCACCATCTCCACATTTCAGAGCATTCAGGGCAAGTGGCCATGTGTGCATTAATCTCCCATTTCCTTTCCCCCCAAGGATCAGGGAAAAGTGTGCAGAATTCCAGCCGGGTAAATCAGGTTCACACACGTGTTCTCCAATCTGGGGAAATTAACTCACTGCAGGGTATGATTGCATGGTATCCTACCAGTACCGTGCAACCCATAATGCAGGCCCTAGTGCAAAGTATAACGTGAAGCATATTTGGTATAGTATGGTTTCAAGGACCAGTAAGACAACTGCAAAACTATATACTGAATATATTTAATACGTTGAAAACCAGTGGTGTACATTTTCTTCCACACTTAGTATCCAAAATCATCTGACACCACTATTTAAAACTAGCCACTCAAAAATGGTCACAAGCAGATCATAAGCCTGAAAAATTCCTGGATTCAGCTTCTTTAATAAGAAACCTAAGACTGATTTGGTCAAACATTGCAAGTACATTTATTCACTAAACTGAAATGCCTGGCAATGGCTTTTATTAGCACTATGTGGACTGTATGCAAAATAACTCTCCTTTGATGTGTGTCTATTTTAAATCCACCCCTCACTGACCTCTCAACTGTGCCTCTGTTCTCTTCACTGTCCCTGTTTTTATTACACTTCTGAACCCATGTAGTTCGTCTGGCATGCAGTTTAATTTTCCTTAGGAGTTTTGAGCGCAGAAGTTACAGTATTATTAGATATTGAGGTATTATTAATTATAGGACAGATAAGCACATACAATCTTTGAAAAGTCAAACGCCTAAGAGGACAATGTTGACTTTCTAGTTCTCAGCTACAGGCAGTCTGTTGACAAACCTATTGTTTCCAACACAAAACATAAACTTAGAGTGTGTTTTGGGTCACGCCCTTGCTTATGAGTGGATTACTTTCTCGTCTGTCTCAGGTATCTGCTCTTGTTCGAAGCCTTTCTATCGCATTCTTGTGTTTTTCCCATCCAGGAGCATGTTGCTTTACAGCGTTCTGAATGGACGAGTTATATTCTCCCACTGCTACATTCAGGGTACTTTTTTTCACTTTGCATCAGTAGTTGCTGGAAGTCTTTCCTTTGACTCTACTCCACTTGTTCCTCCACCACCATGCACCCTGTATGTAATCCTGTTCCCCTGTTCCCTGATGTGCCCCATCCCTGTGCGCATCGCACTCCTCATTCTCAATCATTGGTTTCATTTTTTTAATAAGGACTTGGCTGCCAGAGAGTGATACCAGGATGCTTTCTTCCTTTTCTCCCACTGGCCTGCACTTTTTAGGTCTCGCCTGACCCAGCTCATGTGCTGGTCTGGCGAGACTTTTAGTGAGGCAGTAAAAATGCTACCATGGCCAGCCTAGAGCTACAGTGCATGTGCGAGGGCGCGCGCTTAGGAGCAGAGGCACCATATGGCAAACCTCATCATGCTCATTAAGGGCTCGCGATCACTTTTACTTTTGCCCGCATTCACTTTTGCGGCGCCCCTTTGATGTTCTCGTTCATAGAACATCAAATATCAAAGAACATGTTGTTGTGTTAATGCTTTGCTGCACCCGTTTGACTTACAATGTGCTTTCTCTTTCCACAAACTTGATGTTTGTGTTCCTTTATTTTGATATGCTTTTAGTATTACTGTCACACACACACCCACAACCACACACACACATAACCATAACCACACACACAACCACAACCACACGCACAACCACACACACAACCACACACACACACACAACCACACACAACCACAACCACACACAGACAACCACACAAACAACCACACCCACAACCAAACCCACAACCACACATACACACAACAACCACACCCAACCACACCCACAACCACACAAACACACAACCACACACAGCCACAACCACACACACAACCACACACACAACCACAACCACAACCACACACACAACACACACAACCACACACACAACCACACACACACACAATCACATACAAACCACACACACAACCACACACAGACAACCACACACAACCACACACACAACCACAACCACACACACAACCACACACACACACAATGACAACCATACACACAACCACACACACACACACACAACCACAACCACATACACAACTACACACACAACCACAACCACACACACAACGACACACACAACCACACCCACAACCACACCCACAACCACACCCACAACCACACACAACCACATACACACAACCACACACACACACAACCTCAACCACACACACACAACCACACAACCACACCCACACCCACACACACACAACCACACACAATTACACACAACTGCACACAACCACACACAACCACACACACAACCACACACACACAACCACAGACACACAACCTCACACATAACCACACACACACAACCACACACACAACCACACACACACAACCACACACACAACCACACACACAACCATACACACAACCACACACACACAACCACACACACAACCACACACACACAACCACACACACACACACAACTACACACACAACTACAACCACACACACAACCACACACACAACTACACACAACCACACATCCACACACACACCCACAACCACACCCGTACCCACAACCGCACCCACAACCACACCCACACACAACCACAAAAACACACACAACCACAACCACGCACACAACCACACACACCCACGCAACCACACACACAACCACACACACAACCACACACACAACCACACACACAACCCACACACAACCATAACCACACACACAACCACACACACAACCACACACAACCACACACACAACCACACACACAATACACACACAACCATACACACAACCACACACACAAAACCACACACAACTGCACACACCCAGCCGCACACACACAACCACACACACAACCACACGCACAACCACAGACACAACCACAGACACAACACACACAACAAAACCACAACCACAAACACACACAACCACACACACACAACCACGACCACACACCTAACCACAACCACACACACAACCACACACACAACCACACACACACACACACAACCACACACACACTGCCACACACAACCACACACAAGACCACACACACAACCACACACACAACCACACACAACCACACACACACACACAACCACACACACACACACAACCACACACACACACAACCACACACAACCACCCACCCAACCTCACACAACCACACACACAGCCACACACAACCACACACACAGCCACACACAACCACATATACACAACCATACACACAACCACACACTCACAACCACACACACAACCACACATACATAACCACACACAACCACACACACACACAACCACACACACAACCACACACACACACACACACAACCACACACACACCCAAAACTGCACCCACAACTGCACCCATACATACCCACACACACACACAACCACACACAAAACCACACACACAACCACACACACAACCACACACAACCACAACCACACACACATAACACACACACAACTACACACACATACAACCACAACCACATACACAACCACACACACACACAACCACACACAACCACACACACAACCACACACAACCACACACACAACCACACACACAACCACACACACAACCACACATACATAACCACACACAACCACACACACACACACAACCACACACACAACCACACACACACACACACACACAACCACACACACACCCAAAACTGCACCCACAACTGCACCCATACATACCCACACACACACACAACCACACACACAACCACACACAAAACCACACACACAACCACACACACAACCACACACAACCACAACCACACACACATAACACACACACAAACACACACACATACAACCACAACCACATACACAACCACACACACACACAACCACACACAACCACACACACAACCTCACACAACCACAACCACATACACAACCACACACACACACAACCACACACAACCACACACACAACCACACACAACCACACACACAACCACACACACACAACCACACACACACACACCCACAACTGCACCCACAACTGCACCCATACACACCCACACACACACACAACCACACACACAACCACACACAAAACCACACACACAACCACACACAACCACACACAACCACACACACAACCACACACACAACCACACACACAACCACACACTACCACCCACCTAACCACACACAACCACACACAACTACACACACACAACCACACACACACAACCACACACACAACCACACACATACAACCACACACACAACCACACATACACAACCACACACAACCACACACACACACAACCACACACACAACCACACACACACAACCACACACACACACCCACAACTGCACCCACAACTGTACCCATACATACCCACACACAACCACGCACACAACCACACACAACCACACACACAACCACACACACACAACCACACACACACACACACACAACAAACACACAGAACCACACACACACAACCACACACACACACACACCAACAACCACACACACACAACCACACATACAACCACACACACAACCACACACACACACAACCACACACACACAACCACACACACACACAACCACACACACAACCACACACACACAACCACACACACAACCACACACACACAACCACACAGCCACACACACAACCACACACACAACCACACACACAACCACACTCAACCAAACATACAACCACACACACATGCACAACCACACACACAACCACACACACACACACACAAACACACACAACCACACACACAACCACACACACACACAACCACACACACACAACCACACACACAACCACACACACAAATAACCACACACACACACACAACCACACACAACCACATACACACATAACTACACACACTCACAACCACACACACACAACCACACACACACAACCACACACACTCAACCACACACACAACCACACACACACACCCACACCCACAACCACACACACAGCCACACACACAACCACACACACAACCACACACAACAACACATCCACACACACACCCACAACTGTACCCACAACCGCACCCCCACCCACAACCACACCCACACAACACCCACACAACCACACACACAACCAAACACACACACAACCACACACACACACACAACCACACACACACACAACCACACACACACAACCACACACACACACACACACACAACCACACCAAGCATTGGCATAGCCAATAGGTCTCACCTTTGGGACCTTATAAGTGTTTAGCCACGCAACAGTTGATGTGGTTGCACCAAGGATATTGTGCTGCATAACTAAATACTTAGAAGGTCCCAAAAGCGAGATTTATTGGCTATGCCAATGCTTGTTTGTATTACTTTTAATTTACCATTTTAAAATGATCAACTGAAAACTACTGCTGGTGTGTTATGGATCATGCAAAAACGTGTTGTGAATCATGCCTGCATAACCGTGCAGCCATCTTGCATTTCTTTAACAGAAAACTCATTAAAAGAGGGCTGACCACACATCCGCATGGTGTCCCCTTTGGCATGTTAGTGCCAATGAAAAAAGCCTTAGCAAAGCTAGTTGCTCTGCCTTTTAGATGTAAGATCTATTGGCTTTACCAGTGCTTGTCTTGAACTGGGATCATGAACTCTTATTTTGTCAATTTTCACAAGGAGTCGTCCATTAGGATTACTATCTCTTATTAGCATTATTTTGTTAGACAGGGAGGAATCCGTTAAGAGTAAGAACTTAATATTGCTTTTGCACTGTTTCTGCAAGAGGAGTCAGTGGAATCTCATCTTACACAGACTTTGGCTTGTTATTCAAACATGTATGGTATTAATTTTATTGAGTATATATGTTTGCCAGTTGTGTGGGATGAACTACACAATATTAATTGACTCTTTGCATATTGCGGTTACCAACCAGTTATATTGGATATAAACAGAGACAGATCACATAATATTGAAGGTAGCTCTTTTAGGAAAACAAGTGTCATTCACTGTTATCATATCAACTCTAATTCCAGTTCAGCTCAGAGAAGTTATTGAGTTTCATTCCAGAATAGAGAGTTGGAAATGCATACAGTGATTTATCATATACAGTAGTAGATGCCAAACAAATGCCATGGCCATAATAAACGTCTTCCTGTGTCTTTAAATATCAATGCTCCTGCAGTGCAGTTTGGTGCAGCTGTGCAGGCAGGCAGTGAGGCAAAAGACAATGGGCCTGAGTTAGATTTAGGCGGAGATTTACATTTCAGTGGTCAGGATATTCGTGACGGTTGTGACAGACTAACTCTTCCGCCAATATCTAAATCAGGCCCAGTGTCTCTGCTTCTCTTGTTTGTCCCATTCTACTTTCCTTTGGTCTACTTCTGAGCTACGTGTCGTTTAGGGTGGGTGTTGTGTTCCTAGAAGTGTAGATGCTCACATTACCCCTGTAGGAACTTGATTGCAAGAATAGTGCATGCTGATACTGTCCCAACACATCCCATTATTTCAGCAGTTCTGAAGGAAAAGTGAAGAATTTATACAGGTGAGTAAGATTTCTGACAAATCAACCACTGAAAGTAGGTGAGCTGCCCCCCTGAACGTGTTCAAGGGGGCAGATATTAAAGCCATCTAGTTCCCTATACGAATAGGGAATTTAGTGTAACAGAAGCTGAAAGATTCCTCTTTTATCAACTGTCACTGGGCCTTCTATCACACAAGCCCTTTGCTAGTGGGCAAATGAGTAAGTTTAAAAGGCGGCTTATAACTAAGGAGGGCGATAAGGATTGTACCTCTGAAATACATAGGCTACTTGATCATACTGATCCTAGTAAGAGAAGCCAAGACCGGAAGCGACGCGAGCGTGAGTTAGGTCAAATGATGCCCAAAAAGGAATAGGGCAATATCTATACCAGGTTCACAATCTGACTAAGTGCTTGATTAAGGGTTTGGCAGACTCACACTTTTACCGTCCATCTTATTACAAATCCATTTTATCCGAATGCATTTGTAATAAAGCAGACAAGATATCACGTTTGTGATGGAGTATCCCTGCAACAAACTCTAAATACGGACCTAAGACTAGAGCTGCTCTCTATTGAAATTACTCACCAGTTAAATTAAACAAATGGGATAAAAGACCCTGAAAGTTGACTGATGGGATGTAGAGAATTGGGTACCTTGACCAAATTACTGTGGCATTGGTCTAAGATGCGCAGAATTTGGTCTGACGTGTTGACACTAAAGATACAATCTCACAGGCTTCTATTCCCAGATCTGAAGCATACACCTTGCTGAGACTTAAGAACCCACAGACCATTGTGGATGAATACAAATGGCTGAATTTCAGCCATGCCTTTTAATGCCTGAATAATGTGCATCTAGAACCAGGTCATTCTTTTGTGTTTTCTTCATTATAGTCTGCCATGTACGTTGCATTGCTTCCTAGAGAGGGTTGAAGACAATGGGAGCTAGAAGAGTCTTATAGTCTGGAGAACACCCTAAAGATCCATAGGGCAGGATGCAGTGTATGTGAAAAGTTGCACATGTACTTTTAATGTTTTTTTAAGGTTCTGGTAGTGAAAAACTGCCAAATTCGTTTTTCATTACTGGGAGGCCTACCTCTCTCATAGGATAATGTTAAGTTATCCTATTACATTGAATAAGTGCAAAACATTGATTGGGAACAGATAGAAAAGTCATGTTTGGTCTCAGAAGAATTATAATTTAAAATCTTCCTTAAAGGTTATGTCAGATTTTAATCCACAGTTCTGAAAATGCCACATCAAAAGTTGGCATTTTCTTGTTCAAACCATTTGGTGCCTGCAGTCTGTGTCTTGAGTTACATGACAGTGAATAGTTGGCAATTGGCCTTTGTGGATTTCTCACAGACAATGAGACGAAGGGTGGCTAGATTTTGTCAGGATGGGCCATCTTCCCAGGATGTGAGGTTCTGAGCTGTTCCCCGTCCCACTCACATTTCAACTGGGCAGGGGAAGATGGAAATTTTCCAGAACCAGATGTGGGGGAAGTCTAGACATTTCTCCCACTTCAAAGTCTGGCACCAGTTACAAATATCATACACTCAGGCCAATTCTTCATTTCACTCCTGGACCTGTAAAGGAAGGAAGGACTGCCCTGTACTTCAGAGGACTGTCTTGTACTTCGGAATACTGCCCTGCTGATGAGGCCTGATTTGTTCCTCAGAGGACTGCCCTGTTGCCTGAAGCCTGCCTTGTTGCTTGATCCCAGGACTATCCGAGTGACTCCAATGGCTAGTTGTGCACTACAAGGGCACAACAAACTCCAACAACTTCAACCATGCACCTGTCCCCTGCCTGAAGTGAGATCTACCTTTCCAGGGGTGCCAACACAGTCCTGGATACTTGGAAGTGGTGCTAAGGTTGTCTAGACAGCCACAAACAGAAGCTTGGAACTTAAATAATTTCCTACCAAAAAGTGGCCTGAGAACTGAGAGAACACCTACAAGATCCGCCCAAGGTGTGTCATCGGTCAACCTGACTTTGCGGTAGCTCCTGCTACATTCTTCCCCACATCAGCAAATCTTGTTCAGCGGCTCCTCTTCGAAAGGTATCTGGCATCATGGAGCCCTCACTGGTTACAGCCTGCAGCTTCATACAGTTGGAGATTTTTGACTTCCAAAAAAGTGACAAAGTCCTAGTGAAGAAATTGTCACCACAACTTTATCCATAGACTCCCTGACGATGACACCTCTTCCTCAGACACCGTTAGATGCCTTCCCCAACTGATCTTTACCTATTCAGAAATTGTTCCTTGAAATTTTATTTAAATCTGAAGGTGAGACGAGACCAGGCCTAATCCACTTTGCATAGCCAAACCGCGTTCCATCGCAGACATCCATAACTTTCAACTTTGCTCTGGTCTCCCACAACTAGATGTCCGCAGTTGGTGCTTTGATCTTTTAGGCACTATTTTTCACAAATCATGACCCTTGTCCTATTAATTGGATTTAATTATTTTGGTGTTATTTCATTTATTTAAATGTTCCATGTTTTTCTAAATTGCGGTGGGATTTTCCTTGTGTTGTGTTTTCACTTTATTACTGTTTGAGTGCTGCATAAATACTTTACACAGTTCAGCCCGACTGCTTTTGTGCTAAGCTACCAAAGGGTAAAACACAGGTTAATTTGGTGACTTTTTTAGTTCACCCTGACTGAGTTTATGGTTGTTGCGTGAGAAGGGTCTTAACCCCCTCAATCAAAAACTGAATTTCCCACTTTGGTCCATTGACTGATGTGTATTAATTCTTTGTTACTTTAGACAACATATAAAGGGGTACCAATTTCTGCATGGCATGTTACCGTGACCCTTGCCTAGTCAGTTTTTAATGCAAAGCGCAGAGGCCTGTAAAGGTGATTCTTGCATCCTCTGTGATCCTGGGGGTGGTAGGGCATGCATTATGTGCTCATCCCCTTGGAAATGATGACACATTTTAGATTTGAAATCTTTGCAGCACTTGTGTTACTTTTGTTTTTAATGTTACAGAAAATCTTTGTGCGTGCACGGGAATTTGAAGAACCATTTATTTCAAATGAGGTAGATGAGGGTTCTTCCAGACTCAGAGGACAGTCATGGGCTGACAGTGAGTGGGCCTCTCCTCTCTGCAGCACCAGAAACCTTGGCTGCGTTCAGGCAGAGGAAACTCTGCCCTATTCTTTGTAATGTGTGATCTAGTCATGACGTGATGTTAACCTACTTCCATGGTCTTTCCAGTCAGAAACAAATTTCTGTCATTAGTCATTAGAATGCCTTTGAGAGTTCAGTGGATGCTGTTCTAGACTTGGAGATGGATGGTGTTGAACATAAAATCACCAGTTACAAAAGGATGCTTTTATACAGAAGGAATCATTTGAAGTAGGTTGCAATGGCTGAGATTGATTTCACTGAGTAGGCCAGTGGGACGGTGTTGATCCTGGATGCAGAAAGGAATTGCTCCATGGACATTACCGTGCAGGGTTCATGAGTAGTTTTCTGCTTTGATTTTTATGAGAGCCTGAAGGACGCAAGGCAGACTGTAAATGAAGCAGGGTGATGGGTAGGTAGTTAGGTGAATCGGAATCACGAAACCTGTTGTTCATGTTGGTGGGATACATACCAAATTCAATGCAACTGGATTAACTAATCTCTGGTAAATGCTGAGTATCTCTTTTATTTAGTTAGGGACCTCGTCGATTCATTTAGCTCATTAAGGGCCATATGTAGGTAATTTCTATTTACCGATTCCTAAATACCGAATTTTACCGATTCGGTATTTAAGAATCGGTAAATAGAATGTAGGTAAAAAATCGGTAAATTTTACCTATTCGGTAATATTCGTTATTACCGATTCGGTATTTACCGAATCGGTAATAAGGCATACCTTCCCATTCCTTCCTATGGGCCTGAAGGCCCATAGGAATGAATGGGAAGCCATTCACTATTACCGATTCGGTAAATACCGAATCGGTAATAGGGGGAGCATATTCAAGGGTGGCAGGGTGTCACATTGACACTCTGTTGCACCCCTGAATCGTGCATGTGTGCACATGTGGCGCACAGACATGCCCTAAGGGCATGTATGTCTGCCACATGGCACTTTTAAAAAAGCACAAAGTTGCTTTTGGAAAGGTATTCGGTATTTACCATCAACTTGTAGTTGGTGGTAAATAACCAATCCTTAAACCACAAATGCACTCACTTGAGTGCTCCCTACATAGGATTTAAGGATTCGGTAATTTACCGATTCTGTATTTTACCGATTTCTTAAAATACCGCTTCGGTAAGTTATAAAGGGCTAAATACCGGTCGGTAACGGGAAAATTACCGATTTTCGTCCGTTACCGACCGGTATTTAGCTATCTACATTTGGCCCTTAATCTTCTTGACCACTTTATGCCAGTCTCTTCAGTATGTCTTCCAGCCAGTCTGGTCTTCCTCGGTTATGAACTCACACCACTGGTTGCAGCTGGTGTATTGCAGCTTCGCAAGCTCGCCCCTGTAGCACTGTTGGATGACTTGACACCTAACTTGGGCTTTCTTTCTCTGGCCGGGGCCAGAATTTGAAGGGTGATTTTAAGGATTACTGTAAAGGTTTGCCTTGCAGGACTTCAGCATCTGTGGCTTTCATGAAGTCTCTTTTCGCAGCTTATAATTCGTATAGCAGAAACTCTACGTATATGTTAAATAGTTTTAAAGTGAAACATATATTCTGCTTATTGCTGCTTTTATTGTGGAAATCTTAATAAATTATTTACTCCGTTGCAATCTAATAAATTGATATTTTCTTTCAGGGCCTCACATCTGTTTTCAGTTACTATACACTTGGCAGCTGCTACTTCAATGCTTTTCTGCCCCGTGGCTTTTCAGTCCACTCACTTGTAGCTGCAGATGTTCGTCGTTTCAAATACGGGAGATTAGATGACTTCCTTTATAGGGAATGGTGATGTTAGGCTAAGTGTCCTCACTCCTACATGCAGTCACATGCATTGTTCACATCCGCTATTGTTTTCACCCACTGGCTCCAAGGAGATTACAACTTCAATGCAGAAATGTTATTTGATCATTATATTTTCCATCAGCACTAGACATTGTTTTATTGTGAATTCTTATTGTTAAAAATATTGAAGAGATGTGCCATTAAATTCTATTGAGACCGAACATTTTCTTTCTCTTGGGAGCATGTTATTATTAACTCACCCATTGCTCAATTTGTGAGTGAGTTGTAAAGTGCTCATCATTTGGCAGAGGTATGCACCCTGCCCAAATAGTGACCACAATCCTAGTCAGCGTAAGTCACAACACGATCCCAATTTACCTTGTCCTAGCCCCCTGGTAGCTTTGCACAGAGAAGACAGGCTTAACCTATAAGGCAGTGTGTAAAGTATTTGTGCAATAACTCATACGACAATACAGTAAATACACCACAAAAAACTCCATAACAGTTTAGGAACATAAAGAATATTTATCTGAGGAAAACCGGACCAAAATGATCAATATTCATTATGTGGAAGTCGAGTTGTTGAATGTTGAAGAAATAAATGCAATAAAGGGCTTAGAAGCAAGCCACGCTAAAAAGGTTACTTCAGGTCGCAAGTGACCTGTGCAAATCCAAAGTTGAGACCGACCGCGATGGAGTGCAGGCTGGCTACAAGGGCCCATTTGGGCCCGCTGAACACAGTACCTTGGATCCTGGGTCACAGTCTGCATGGCGAGGCTATACGTCATCCAGCATCGGTTCCGAGAGGCTGTGCGGTGAGGCTTTGCGTCATCTGGCGTCAGTTCCGAGAGCTGTCAGTGCTGCGGCGAGGTATTGCGGGGCTTTGCGCTGCATCACGATGGATTGGGAAGAAACTCAACTGCAGAACCCACTTCTGAGACCCAGAACCTGTAGGGGGCACCACAGGCAAGGGTAGAACTCACAGAAGGCAGAGTCCCACAGCAGCAACAGAACTGGAAATCTTATGTGTCTCTAAGACTTCAGAAACAAGAGGCAAGTGAGGAATGCCTTGGAGATCACTTTGGAGGGAAGCCAGAGTCCAGCTCTCTTTCAAGCAGAGTCAGAGAACAGTAAGCAGCAGGGCAACAAGCAGGAATGCAGTCCTTCCAGAAAACAGTGCAGTTGAGTCCTTTGGGCAGCACTGCAGTTCTTCTGACAGAGATGTGGTGTAGGTCCAGAAGTGTCTGATTTGGGAGGGTCAGAGACCCAGTACTTATACCCAAATGTACCTTAGATGTGGGGAAATTTCAAAGAATGGTTTTGAAGTGCACACACACCCCTTCCAAGCCAGTCCTGTCTGGCAGGTTATCTATGGGGCTCACCAGCCATTTGTGTGGGGTCAAGTCATTCCTCCTTGATGTCCCAGTGTGAGCCCCCATTCCTCCCGCCTGCCCAAGTTGCCCATCGGAATGCAGATTTATGCAGAGGAGTGTTCAGCCACCTCTGTCCTTCCTGGGTTTATGGTTGTTGGGGAAGAATGCATGAATGAGAACTGTCACCCCGTACAGATGTCTATTGGAGACAGGCTGGAAGTCACATAAGCAAAGTTAAAATGCCCCTTGTCTGAAAGAAGCATTTCTGCACTAGAAGTTTTAAACCCAACCTTAACAACAAAGTGCATTTATCACCACTGTTCCACCCATACCAAACATGATAAAGCTACTCCCCTGGGATCAGGAATTACCCCTTCGAGGCACATAGGGGAATTCCCAATGCTATTCTATGAGGGAAGGAGGCCTCATCATAGTGAAAAACGAAGTAGGCTGTTTTTCACTACCAGGACATGTAAAGCAGGCAAGCACATGTCCTTTCCTTTGCTTGCATAGCACCCTACCCTCTGAATTGCTAAGGGCCGTCCTTAAAGGTGACTTACATGTAATAAAAGGGGAAATCCAGAGGTTGGCAAGTAGTTTTATCTTTCAAGTCATAGTGACAGTAAACTGCATGCGCAGGCCCTGACATGGCTGGCCTGAGTCATGGTTAGGGGCTACTTAAATGGGCGACACAATCATTGCTGCGGGCCCACTAGTACCATTTAATTTACAGGCCCTGGGCACCTATAGTGCACATGACTAGGGACTTATAAGTAAATGAAATATGCCAATTGCGTACGATCCAATGTTACCATGTTTTTGGGGATAGAACACAAGTACTTTAGCACTGATTAGCAGGGCAGAAGTGTGCATAGTCCTAGAGCCAGCAAAAATGGGATGGGTACAGAAAATAGATGGAGGCTGGCGAAAACAGTTGGGAGGAAACCCTCCTAAGGCCGTCAGGTCTAACAATTGCTTAAGTAAAGTAATGCAAGGAAGGAAGGAAGAAGAACTGAGTCTGTCTAAGGTTCCCAATATAAGATGAAGTATTTTCTGTAATATCATTCCTGATTTAATCTTACATAAGGAGACATTTACGAGTGATGGATATATTGCAAAGCATTTGTTTCCCTTATTTTCCCTTATTTTCGTCAAGTTCGTCACCTTGTTGCTACTATTTTTGTCCTACAGTTTTACTCCTTACAGTTGGACTTGCCCTTGGATCTCCTGCTGCATGTCTCTGCTTGGCTCTTTCCTTTCGCTTGGTGTCAGGGAGAGATTAGTGCATTGGAATGTACCTTTGCATTAGCCTTCATCTTTATTCGAGAACTACAGAATTTTCAAGGAGCGCATTTTGCCTTTGTGGCTTTCCTAACTGGAACCTTCCAAAGGAAACACTTTTCACCTTTCATATGAACTATTCTGTACAGGGTGGTATTGTGGTTACTGGGAGAAGTGGCCCATTCCTTGTGCAATCAAGAGAAAACTCTAACAGACCTTTCCAATTTCCAGTCCTTGACACGTGCTTTATTTACACAGGCTGATAAATTGGAGTGTTTTACTTGAAAACATCAACCCTCTTTCATATAAGAAACTGCTTTTATTTGGACCTGTGGCTTGTCCTTTTACGTTAATGATTTTATGACTGCCCTTACTCTCCTAAGAGGCATCTTGTCACTGAACCTATAGCAATGACTCTTTCCCTGGTAGGTGATGCTTCTCTCCAATACGTCTGCAAACACAAGCTTTCTGCTTCTATTCTATCCATCAACCTGGTGCACCAATATTGCAACTTGTTCAAGCGCAAGCTTGCATTTGATAACCCTGACATAGATTGAATTAAGTCAAAGACTTGCAGGTGGAGGATGTGCCATGTTAGAAATGGGATTTCTGGTTGGCTAGGGCTTGCGCCTTAGCCAGGCAGAAACCAGAACTCTAGTCAGGGCAAGGGAGTTACACGCTCAAGATAACCCCTGCTCACCCCTTTGGTAGCTTGGCACGAGCAGTCAGGCTTATCCCAGAGGCAATGTGTAAAGCGTTTGTGCAACACACACTCAGCAGCAACACACTAGGCATACCACAAAAGGAACTCCACAGAAGGTTATATATGAAAATAGCCTTTGCATTATCCAAAACACATTAGAATAGT
The DNA here is from genome assembly GCF_964204655.1 of Triturus cristatus. Classification (NCBI taxonomy): domain Eukaryota; kingdom Metazoa; phylum Chordata; class Amphibia; order Caudata; family Salamandridae; genus Triturus; species Triturus cristatus. Next base: position 1,071,225,023 of record NC_140582.1, read on the forward strand.
AATCACACAATATTCACTGTGCCAATGGGCACTAGGCAATATTTACAGGGGATTATATACACCCGACAGGTGTATAGAAGTATTATATCCTGCAACATAAAATACAGTATGCAATAAGCATAACTAGCATGAACACATTAGGTAATAATTATCGTGCATAACACCCTGAACATAAACCACATTAGGGCCTTGCGCCCTATCAATCATGAAACAAATGTGCCCAAACGTTGCAGCTGCCTGCGCTCTCGCAGGGCAGATGGGATTGCCACTCCCCTCTGGCACCACTATGTCTTCTGGACCCCTACTGGGGCTGTACAAACAAATGTGCCCACAGTTGCAGCTGCCCGCGCTGGTGCGGGGTAGCTGTGAAAGAGGCCTGGCACCACTGTGCCTGGGGAGCCCCTCCGTCTCCCTCACAGGCACCGACAATGTGCCTCGAAGCATCCCCAGCCTCTCACGCCGCACCACCACTCACCGGGTTCTCCGGTGGACTCCTGTCTGGGCACAGTGGTACTCTGACACTTTGGCCGGCTCTAGAGTACACGCGGGGCTCTCCTCATCACACGGGAGCCCTGCATCAATTCCAGTGCAGTGCTGCCTGTTTTCCTTTGCCCGGTCCCCCTTCTGGGACCGGGACTGCGATGGAAAGCCCGCAATGTTCTGGATGGCTTCCCCAAGGAAGGGGGAAGCAGGAATGGAGCCCGCGAGGCTCCGACCCGCTGTCTCAGCAGGCCCTGCCCACAGTCAGGCGCGGGCACCTGTCTTCCGGGCTTAGTGCTCTCGGCAGCGGCTTCTGTTTTCCTCTCGGGCCGCGGCAGTGATCTCCTTGCAGCGAAGTGCGGGGTGGGCTCCTGCCATACCACAAAGCTCCACAGTGGGATGGGCACCTGCCAAGCAAACAGCGATGCGGGGTGGGCACCCGCCACTCATTCCGGCATACCAGCAGGGTGGGCACCCGCAAAAGAAGCATAAAAGTGGGGTGGGCACCTGTAATGTTTGGGTCTCAGGCCCACATGGTGAGGAGTAACTGACACGGACACAAGGTAGTCTGGTGCAGTAACTGGCCTCAGGCATGTGCGCCCAGCCCCTTTTATTGACAGGATCACCTGATTGGTGAGGCCTGTGGTGGGTGGGTGTAAAGTGTGTTACATTAGCGTGTGAAACACTACACAGTGTCTAGCTAGACACTACAGCCCCCACCTTAATGAAAAGAAAAAAAAACAGAAGTCCAACCTATAAGAAAACAAACAAACAACAAATTCAGATTCTTCAGGCCATCACCCAGGCGTCACTGGAGCCTCGGACCGCATGGTCATGATGTTTCAGTTGGCCTTGGCGAAGTGTTTTAGACCGGCCTGGTCTCGCAGTGTCAAAGTCCATGTACAAAGTCCAGCATCAGTGCACTGGGAGTTGTGGTGGGGTCCACCTGGGAAGATCTCTGTGTGTGAGGCCTTCCTCTCCTGGTCTTCGGGTGACTGGTCTTCGACTGTGACCTCCCTGCGTCCTGTGTGTGTCGAGGAGCTGCTGCCGACTCATTTCTCCCCTTCGGACTCTCATTTCACGGGAACTCCGCCGATACCCCTTGCCCCTAGATTTCCACGTGACCACGTGGGCTGTGCAGTCCTTTGCATAGGCCGCACTTAGGGGTCGCTGCAGAACTCCCCTCAAGGCCACAGCCTAGTCTTGCATAATCCCAGGGCTGGATCTTCCAATGGCCTGGTGCGCTCTACTTCGGTATGTTGCAGGTTGACGGGGGCACACACAAACTGTTCCAGGTTGGCTCGCTCATGGAACTCCGGTTATCTGGAGTGTGTGGATTCACATTGGTGGTGTGATGCTCCTTGGTGGCGATGATGAATGGTGGTTGTTTCTCAGTTGGGCAGCAGGCGGTGGTCTGTTGTCTTGGGTGAGTTTGTGGAGCGAGAAGGACTGGAGGGGACTTCGCAGCTTGCCTTTATCTTGCTGAGGTTGTCTTTCACCAGTGTCATCTGCGGTCGGTGTTTGGGACTGCACGGTTGTGCGGGGAAACGTTGGAGAGATACTCGCTTTGCGCTGGTGGCTTACGTTTGGTTCTCCTCGTTGGGCTGTCTCCAGGGACGTCGGTCTGGCTTCAGGACTGGACGGTCTCACTGGGACACTTTGGAGAGAAACTCTGTTCGCGCTAGCTGCGACTTCCAGTTGGGTCTTCTCCGTGGGCTGTCTCTCGGGACGTCGGTCCGGCTGGTGGCTGTCTGGTGTCTCTGGGTGTGCTCCTCCAGTGGTGGTACGAGTCTTCTGCCCTGTCGCTCTGCTTGTCGTACTTTAGAATTTGGGACCGCGTAGGAGGCAGGGAAGCCAAACAGAAGGAAATTAAGCTAGCGAAAAGGAATAAGAGAGAAAGAGGTATGTCAGTGATGCAAGCAGCTGTGCAATTTAAAGATAATGAGGAGGAACAAATGAATGAGCAATTGCACAGACAGCGCAAACTAGGGATCGATAAATGTTACCCTGTTTTGTCACCCCTTGTGCAAGATGAGACAAAAGAGAAAGAGAAAGATTCCCTAATGTCCCATTTGCTAAGTTCGCCACCCCCGTATGCGCAAAATGCCACAGCACCTCCACAGCTTGTAAATGCGCAGCCTCCAGTAAATATGCCGCAAGCCTTCCCGCAGCCGCCAGCTCCTCTTCAGCTGGCTCCTATCCCTGCAGTGCAGCCCTCTCAAGGGTCGCCAGTTTTGTTACCTGTTACGCCCGCGCTTCCTGCGACTTTGCCTAGCACATCAGCGGCTTCCCCTGGTGCTCCTTCTTACACCACCCAGGTACCTGTATCTGAATCTGTTTTTCTTCCCTCTGTCTATCCCCCCGTTTTCGCCTCAACTTCTCCTTCTGCATGACAACGACTAGCTAATGTAGTTACTAGTTTAATGTCGCCTCTCTTTGGGTCATCTAGTGCGACTCCTGCCTTACAGCGTAAGCAATTGCGCAGTCAGCTGCCTGGTCCCGACGAGAAAGAGGTGTTAGATCATCTGGCGCGTAGGTGGATTGGTTTCCCTTCACTCTATGATGTGGAATCAGTTTTTAACGTTTTTCACCAATGGGATGCCCCAAAACAGAGGTATGTCTTTGATAAAATGTGTGAATTCCTCTGTGAGGAATTGGAGGATAATGGTGCAAACCCAAACCCACAGGAATTGTGTCGAGTGCGATTTGATTTTGAAAAAGGTACAATTGTGGGCCCCAATGTAGATAAAGCAGTTGCGACTTTACTGTCCCTCAGAAATGGGGATTGCCAGCAATCATTGTTCGAACAGGAATACCCTGTGGGGAAGAAGGGAAAAGCGCGACAATACCCTATGAGAGAAGTCCCTCCGGTATGGAAGGAAGCCGTTGCGGCTGATGCCGCTAGAAATATTGTTGCTGCTCCAGCTCATTTTCAGCGTGTTTGGGTGCATGTCCCATGGAAGCGATCTGAGGTGTTAGTGCTCAAGCAGACATTGCCTGACGCCCGTAAAAACCCTGCAGGATATTATAAGGAGTTATCACAAACTGCAGGATCATGTATCATGAATCTAGCTGACATTGATATGTTGTTTGGAAATGTTGTTCCACAGCCTTTGTGGGGGTCAATTCGTAATGTAGATCACGATGCAGAACTAGGTGCTACATGGGCTAATATTATTGCCGCAGACACTAGACAAGTTGGTGGTGCAAAACCTGAGCCTCTGGTAGCAGAACTCCCTGGCAGAATTATTACCTACATGAAAACTATAATGCCTGCGATGCGCGTAAATTGGGATAAGCTATCCGCATGTAAGCAGAAGAAAGATGAGACAGTGTCTGATTTCTTCACCAGGTTTGAAGAAACGTTTATCGACCACAGTGGTCAAGACATGAGCACTGAAGGTGGCCAACGGTTATTTGTTGATAAATTTGTGCAGAATCTACTTCCCGAGTTGTGTAAAAAATTAAAAGACTCAGAAAGTTCCTGGGCTGTTTCCTCTTCAGCGCAAATACTGGCTACTGCACAGTATTATGAGAATAGAGACAAAGATGAGAAGGATAGAACAGATAAGAAAACGAAAGAACTTAAAACAAAGGTCCTTTTACAGCAGGCCTATCCGCCACGTGGAGGACAGAATAATTATAGGCAAACACAAGGTATCTATCAGCAACCCCAACAATTTCAGAATAGTCAGCAAATGAATGGGTATTATCAACCACGAATCCCTGTAGGTCCCAACCAATGTTCAGATTGCAAAGAGGAAGGTCATTTTAAATATAGTTGCCCTAAATTAATGCAGCGTAACAGTAATGCGTATGGCGCAAGAGGTAGAGGTGGTCAGCAAGCTCCTAGAGGTATAGGGCGTGGAAATGTTCCCCAGAACGCGCGTCCTCTTCCGCCTCAAAATACCATAAATAGCTTTGATCAGCAAGCCAACGCGACTGATAATACAGCTCAGTACTACAATAATGATTATTATGCAGAAGACGACAATGTAGAAGATAACGATTACTAGGACAGCCATAGACAGAGAGAGGGAGTTGTTTCAGTGCCAGTGGATCAGAGTGGACCTTATGTTAAAGTAACTACAGCAAATGTAACGGAGCCCTTTTTACTGGATACTGGTGCTGCAAAGAGTTCAATCATGCATTCAAAACTCCCTGGCGCGCCTTTGTCTGGCGAAATGAATGTTTCAGTAGGTTTTTCTGGCGCCCCGGTTAGGAACCCGATTTCTAGTCCTATGTCACTTTCTGTTGGACCTTGCGAGTTAGAAGCACCCCTCATCCTAACGACAGGTTGTGGTGAAAATTTGTTAGGATTAGATTTGCTAAAAAGATTGCATGCAACGCTATATTGTTCTCCCTCAGGAGTACAACTTACATTAGGTAAGAAAGTGATTTCCCCAATGTATTTGTCTAAAAATGCAATGCCACCTGAATTGTCATCCCTTCCGGATGTCCTTTGGGCTACTGGTCCCAATGATGTGGGTCTTTTGGAAATACCGCCATACGTGGTCACTTTAAAAGCCAATGTCAGATTGCCACGTATTCCCCAGTACAAGATCTCCAATGAAGGTCAGAAAGCATTGTTAGCAATTGTCAGTGATTTGATTAAAAAGGGTGTAATTGAAGAGACAAGAGGCAACGTTTGCAATAGTCCTGTTTTACCTGTCTTAAAACGAACGGACCCTTCACAGCCACCTGTTTACAGATTTGTGATTGATCTTAGAGAAGTTAATAAGATTGTTGTGCCACAGTTTCCAGTTGTCCCTGATATAACTGCCTTGTTAACTATGATTCCAGCCTCCGCTGCATGGTTCTCAGTGATCGATCTAAAGAATGCCTTCTTTAGCATCCCAATTGCAGAGGAAAGCAGAGACATTTTTGGCTTTAGTTTAGGAGGTCGCAGCTTCCGCTTTAAACGCGCTCCCCAGGGCTATTGTGAAAGTCCATCAATATACAGTCAGGCTTTAAAAGCGCAGCTTGATGCACTTGTTTTACCTAGTGGCGCTATCCTCATTCAGTACGTCGACGATTTACTAATCGCCACGGATACTGAAAAGATTTGCAAAAATGCTACCTTGTCATTGTTGCGTCATTTGTCTGCCTTCCATCACAAAGTGTCTCTCTCAAAGCTGCAATATTGTCGACAAGAAGTGACCTACTTAGGTCATCTCTTATCAAAGGAGGGAAGGAAACTGACCCCAGAAAGAATTCAAGTCATTGCACAGTTGAGTGTGCCAAGAACACAGAGAGAAGTGCGTGCTTTCTTGGGCATTACTTCATACTGTAGGCATTGGATTCCCAATTTTTCCTTGTTGGCAAAACCTTTGTTAGCATTAACATGCAAAGACACACCGAATCCTATCCCATGGTCTGAAGAGTGTCAGAAAAGTTTTTTGGAATTGCGTAATGCATTATGTTCAGCTCCTGTGTTGGGTACCCCTGACTACAGCAAGCCTTTTACATTGTATGTTCATGAGAAAGATGGTTGCGCATTATCAGTGTTAACACAGCCTTTTGGCGAAAGACCGCGTCCATGCGCATATTTTTCGTCAACCTTGGACCCGGTAGCGAGGCATTGCCAAGTTGTCTGAGAGCCACAGCTGCCGCAGCTATGTCTATTCGACAGTCTGCTGGCCTAGTAATGGATAACACATTGATTGTTATGGTTCCACATGCTGTGGACACATTGTTAAACAGGACCAAGACACAACACTTAACTAGTGCGCGATTATCTGGTTATGAGCTGACACTGTTAGCAAATCATATACACATAAAGAGATGTAACACGTTGAATCCAGCTACACTATTACCAATTCCAGCAGACCTAGATGAGATTGAGCAACATGATTGTCTGTTCAGAACAGAAGAAGAGACGAAAGGAAGAGTAGATCTTAAAGATACTCCCCAGACTGAGTGTGATGGTACTTTATGGGTGGATGGTTCGTGTTTTAAGTTTCCAAATGGTGATACGACTGCTGCATATGCTATCACGACTTTGCACACGATTATTGAAACTGCGCGTGTGCCACAGAATTCGGCTCAAGCAGCAGAACTGATTGCCCTTACAAGAGCATGCGTGTTGTCTGAAGGAATGAAAGTGAACATATATACGGATAGCGAGTATGCCTTTGGCGTGGCTCATAGTTTTGGGCGATTGTGGAAAGAACGTGGGTTCCTGACTTCGCATGGAGCTAAGATCCAGAATGGCAAGTTGGTGAATGATCTCCTTGAGTCGCTGACCCTACCGTTACAAGTTGCGATTATGAAATGCAGTGCGCACAAGAAAATCACTGATGATGTTGGTCGTGGTAATGCGTTTGCTGATGAAGTCGCGAAAGAAACAGCAAAAGATGTGAAGACTCGAATGTATGTTGCAGGCCCTGCCAGATGGGTTGGTGATGTTGGAATGTGTGAAAACACAATAGAGAGTGTAAAGTCCCTTCAAGCTGAAGCCACAGAGAAGGAGTTGAGCAAGTGGAGAGAAAGTATGGGTAAGTTGGATGAGAATGGTTGTTGGATTGATTTGTCAGAACATAGGCAATGGTTTTTACCTGATGCATATGTGCTTCCAGTGGTTACTATGGCACATGGAATGGCACATATCAGTACGAAGGGAATCTGTAAGTTGTTGGCTCCAGTATGGCAGAATGCTGGAATTCTTAAGTGTGCAGAGAATGTGGTCAAGAATTGTATGGTATGCTTGAAGTACAACCCTGGTAGGGGAACCCCAACTCCAGCTGGTCATTTTGTGCCTCCATCATATCCATTTGAAGTTTTGCAGCTAGATTTTATCCACATGGAAAGGTGCAACAACCTGAAATATGTATTGGTGGTTGTTTGCGCTTTTTCAAAATGGATAGAGGCCTATCCCCTAAAGGACAACACTGCTCTATCCACAGCCAAAGCCCTTGTGAAGGAATTTTTCCCTAGGTTTGGAATGCCAAGAATGGTGTGGAGTGATAATGGGAGTGAGTTTGTGGGTCAAGTGATGAAGAATGTGTGTGATGGATTAGGGGTTAAGCAGAAATTCCACGCTGCAAATCACCCCCAATCAGCTGGATTAGTAGAGCGCTACAATGGCGCTCTAAAACTCAAGCTGGCCAAAATCCAAGCGAGCTCAGGTCTTAAATGGCCTGACGCTCTGCCTCTAGCACTCCTGTCCACCAGAATGACCGTACACTCACGAGTGGGACTTAGTCCCTACGAGGTCGTTTTTGGCCGCCCGGCTAATGTATGGGGTGTGCCAAGACCGACAAAATTCAGTGAAATCGAACATCCAGTACTGCTTGATTACTTGTACGAATTGACAGCTAAATTGCGTGTTTTACACCAACAGGTGCACGATACTCTTCCCCAGGCCTCTGAGGCTCCAGGACACCCTACCGACCCTGGCACGTGGGTTTTGGTGAAAAATTTCCAGCGCAAGAGCAACGATGAGCCTCGTTGGATCGGCCCTCATCTCGTACTTCTGTCTACAAGATCAGCTGTTCGAGTAAAGGGGAAGAAGAACTGGATCCACGGCGCCCATGTTAAAAGGATACCTTTGCCTCTGCCGTATGACCAGTGGGTCCAGGAGGGTATCGCTGACTCTGAAACAGACACTGTACCTCGTTTTATGCCGTTCAGTGATGCACGCATAAAAGGCACAACTTCAGTACAACAGAGTGACGATATTTTGCAAGAAGCTGTGCCACCGTCAATTTGATTGGACACTACAGAGCCTGAACTCTTGTTTCAAGATCAGACAGTACCTGGCCGTTTTCATTATAATTTAAGACCAAGGCCTATGGACAAATAAATATTCTTTTTCCTTACCCTTTTGTTTTTGATACCAGAGCTCTCCCATCTGAAGGACTTTCTTGATTTTTGTTTTTTGAACCGCCATCCGGGTTCAGCCGCAGGGTCGCGGTGCCAAGACTTTGGGGTACAGGCCGAAGACGTTAGGTCAACGGTTCTGGTTGGTCTAGGGCGTTCCCTGGACTGACAGGCGTACTCCTTAGCAGAAGATACTCACCCACCGCGAGCGGCACGATTAAAGGATGGAGTTTTTTAAGATGGAGAGACTCGCTGAGGAAATGAACTTTAAAGTAAGAATGTGTAAAATAATGAAGAGCAAACGTTTTGTATTATTATGCCTGTGTATATTATGTAGTATGATAGTGTTTACTGTAGGATTTGTATTCTTCTCCTCTCAAGAGCCCATTGCACCCACTGTACAGCCTATACCTCCTCCTACTGTCTCCTCACACTCTTTTCACCCTCTGCCTGAACATGAACAAGCTAGACGGTCAGAGTTTGTAAACAACTCGTTTATTCAGCTCCTGCACCAGCACCAACTAGTCATGAATACAACCAATTGCTGGGTGTGTGGTTTAATGCCACATACCATTAATAAGGGTATTCCTTATCTAGTGCTGCCGTTTAGTTACAATGGATCGTCATGGGCATTCCAGACCATGTTTCTCTTTGCTCTAGATGCGTACTCCCCACGACAACCGCGTTCCATCAGACCTAGCACCAATAATAAAGCTTTAATGAAAGGAGTTGCCGATATGAGCAGAGATATCGATGCATACTCATCTATTCCCAAAGAAGAGTTGAGAGTTTATGTAGGGTGGAACGCGACGGGGTATAGTATTAGTCTGGGTGAAAGACAGCGAAAAATCTCATCCCCAATCTGGGTCGTACCCCACATAGGTCAGTTCTGTTTGCAAGGTAATGGTCATAATCCTAGAGCTCAACTGGGAAGAAGTGACTGTACTGAAACGTACACTTTTCCGTCACAGTTTTCCCCTGCGTTTTTGGCTGCCAAGGGTACATATTTTATCTGCAATGACCGAGCATATACATGGTTGCCCCCTGATTTCTCGGGTGCATGTTATATTGCAAATCTGCTATCGCCAACATTTACTGCTGCCTCCGACTATCACAAGACCAGAGTTGTGAGGGGCGTGATTAGTAAGGAGGATACTGCCGGTCAGGAAGCGGGAGATTTCTTTTTGGGTTTCCTGCCGTTTTGGGGACCTATGGTTAATAGTAGGAACCTGAGACAGCTGACTCGTGTGGTTGAATCCACTGTTAATGTTACGGCTGGTGCCCCTGGTAATTTGACAGCTGAGCTCCATGAGGATCGCCTCATGACTTTGCAGAACCGCATGGTTCTAGACGTCACACTTGCAGACCGCATGTAAGGTTATCCAATCTAGTTGTTGCATTTTCATACCAGACAACGCTCCAACAGTTTATCAAGCCATCTCCAAACTACATAAAATATCTGAGTCCATACACGTGGATAAAGGAGATTGGTCACTGGTGGGGTGGTTCTGGGAACTGATATCTGCCTGGGGTTGGAAAGTTCTGATGGTCATTGGAATGATCTTAGCCATCCTTTTCCTGTTCTGTCTGTGCATACAGTGTGCTCCTGCGATATGTGGCCTCTGTGCTACATAATGTGTAAGGAAACCTGTATCGAGGGACGAGCTAAGTAATAGGATGATGCTACAGCAACATCTCCATGACTTCGTGAATATTGACCTAGACTCGGATTGAAATGAGTATAGTTATTGCCTATGTAAGGGCAAAAGGAGGGTCTGTCGTACTTTAGAATTTGGGACCGCGTAGGAGGCAGGGCCCTACCCCTGTCTATCCTGGTATTAGCGAACCGCGAATGGTTAATGCGGTATGTACAAGTGCTTTGTGTAACGTTTTAGCTATGAATGCACTGTGTATACGTTATTATACATCACTACGTGGGTTCCATCTTAGAGCGGTGGCCATCTTATGGTTGCCCTCACATAGGCTACATAGCATGAAGCAGATTCGGGCCTCTTAGAGCACACGTGCTTTCCTTTGACTTCTCTGTGACCTGGGCAGCTTGGCTCCGCTGCCCCAGGTCAGTCCGGTCTCACGAGTTCCCCGTCCTCTGGCCACCTGTGTTTAGCATCAGGGCTTGACACACCATAAAGCCTTTACATTAAACACGAGCCTCCAGCTAATCTCTTTCGCACCTGACTGTTCCTGCTTTATGGCTTGTTTTCCAAACAGGAGATGCTCATGTTTATTGGGGCCTATCGATATCTGATGTGGGATCTGAGCCTTGCTGGGTAAATAATTGCGGGCTGGCTTAACTGGAATGTGGGATGGTCATCATGACTCTGCCTTTTCGTTTGTAATGTATACATGTAATGGCCATATCGTAAACCAAGGAATGTGTGCCTGAAGCAGGATATTTTGTATTTAAGGAGAAGCCCGTTTCTGTGATTTTTAGCAGTCTCCTGAGACCATACACGCTGTTGTACTTCTAGGATACCTGTAATTGGCCTGCAGCCAATAAACTGATCTTTGACTTCACCCAGAAGACTCTTTGTTTCTGTAGGTCTGAAACAGGAAGAACCCGAAGTCATAGGGAGTGTTCCCTTGCACCGCTGGGCTTAAAATTCCCAGTACTTCATGCTCCTTTCCTCTTGCATGCCTGTGGTGGTTGTTTGCCCTGTGTCACTGTGCCACTGTTCCTTCTCTCTCCGCGGAGTGGCATCATGTCATTCTCTTCTCTCTCATTCGACCAGGATCTCACTTGGAGGTGGCGTCCTGCAGCGTGTCTCATGCTGGTGTCACGTGGACCTCGCTGGGCGCCCAGATGGTCTCACCTTTCTTGTGAGCCTGTCTCAGGTTTGTCCTGTCAGTAGGACTTGTACTTCCTCTCGGGAACTTTCATCGCACGGTCTCATGTTTCCTGTGGACCTGTGTTGGATCTGTCCTGTCAATAGGACTTGTACTTCCTCTTGGGAATTTCCATTGGCACCATCTTTTGTTCAGGGATACCGCAGTGGTTCTTCTTGATGCCTTCTGCATGCCTCCTTCTCTTTGAGGAGGTCTTGCTCTCCTGGGCGCTTCCCCATGCAGTCAATCTTCTGGGTGCGTCTGTCACGCACCTCGGACTTGGCACTCTTCTGCCCTCTTCGGGGTAAACGTGATCCTGGTGGTCTGTCCTGCCACCTCTTCCTGGTCACTTCTGTTTGGCGCGCTTCCGACTACGCCTTTCGTTTTCTCCAGTGGATGCGCTTACTGCGCATTCTGTTCAGTCTTCTGTTGCTGAGATTGTAGCAGCTGTTCCTGTGCTGCGGCACACTTGTTTGGTGCTGGGTTTCCTTTTCAATTTCTACCCATGTAGTTGCCTCTCCTTTTGCAGTCTCTGCATGTCCTGGCAGTCTTTACTGTGCCCTCACAGTTCCTTTCTTGCCGATGTCTTGTTCACTGTCAATGGGTTTGCAGTCACTGTTCCTGCACTGCCTTTCACCTTAAACTTCCTTCAGGGTTTACTTGACACCATCATCTTGCTCATAGTGCGCTACCACATACGTATATTCGTCTTGCTCTTCCTCTGGATAAGAATCAGCTGCTTCTCCCCACCGGCTCTGGCACTAATCTCAGGCAGGCTGCAGTAATCGGCTCCCTTGTTGCAGACTTGTGCTTTAAACTATACTGTCTTTTCACCTAACTACTGTAGCACAAAACAGCCACTAGATGGCACTGCGGGGCTAACTATGGGATCTTCTTTCTGGAACCTCGCTCAGTTCCGTGGTGCTGCCGTTTATCCTGCCCTTGCGGGCGTCGTTGGGGAAAAGGAATGGAGGGCAGGCAACTCGTGGTGGGTGCTGCCTTCTTTCTAACCCAAGCTGCAGACACTTCTGTGATTTGGTGAATGCTGCCTGGGATGCATTCTCCTTTCCAGAGCCTGGATCGGCCTTAGCAGTTTTGCCCATGCTGCGAGCCTCGTTTCACCGGTCATGAGCGGGGCATCTTCTCCGATGGCAGCTGCTCAAATCCACTTTGCGGGGGACTCCCACATCACCGGACTTCGCCGAGGAGCTCCCACGGCACAGCAGTGAGTGTCTCTTTATTTAATTCTGTTTCCTTTACAAATGCAGGCGGGGAGGGGTGAAAGTCGCAGGCTGTTGGTCCTGCTATGTTTGCAGGCCGTTTCTCTTGCCCACCTCCGGTCTTGCCTCACTGCTCTTGAACGCCCGCCGGCAGCCCGCTTCGCGCAAGAACCACACTCCACGCTGTTACTTGAAGCGTAAAAGGCCATTTTATTAGGACATGGTTGCAATCATTTAGACTTTATTCGACAGTACATAAATGCAATAAATATACTTCCCCCATCCCATACCGACTCATTCTCCTTTCATCCATTCTCAAACCATCTCACCTGTTAGACTTTCCCCCCATTCACTCGGTGACCTCCTTCCTCTCCCCATTCTCACCTTCACTTGCCCTCCAAGCATCCTCTGTGTAATTTCCTTCATTGGTCATTGCTTCCCGCGCCCGCTATCAGTCACCTGTGTACCGCTCTCCCCCCGCGGGGTGGATCCGCCCGTATGTGACTACCCACCACTCCAAAGTACTGTGACGCCTCTACTCTGCAACCTGCCCTAAACTGGCACGCTCAGCCCAAAATCTACCCCAACCCTTCGCTTAATGTCTGTAGAGTGGGTGGGCGGACAAACTTATATCTCCCCCCGGTGGTGCTCAGGTGTCAGGAAGAGGCCGGATACTCCTCTCCTGACACCTATATACCCTCCCAACTCCTGCCCCCCTCCTTCCTATGATCCCACGCCCACCATGTCCTTCCGGTCGTTGCGCGAATACCCCGGGGGAAGACTGGCCTGCGACCTTGACTTCCCACGGGGCCCGCATTCTCAGTCATTCAGTTCCCTGAGGGCTTCCGGGGCTGGTAAAGGGAACTTTTCTCTGTTTTCCGATTGTGAGCCGGGCCCTCACTGCCATACGCTGCTCAGCGGCCCTCCCGCTCACCTCACATTTACGGCCTCTCCCGAGGCAGTTCACTCGTGGCCTCCTCCTTCCTCTACCCTCACTGCCGCAGCCTCGCTCACTTCACTCGCTGCGGGGGGGCCGGAGCTGGCACCAGAGACGGTTGCTCCATTGAGGGGCAGAGTTCCTCTTCCTATCGGGGGGATGGGAGAGTGGGCAGCTGCTTCACTCTCCCTCCTCTTCTCAGATTCTGCTTCAGATGTGGGGTGGGCTCCCGCGGACCTCCGGCTGTTCGGGGTCACCTTTTCACTTCCCGCCACAGCCCCACGACACCTCTGACATTTCACGGGCTCACCTCCTGCCCGGCATTTCGTCGTGACCGATGCGGGTGGGCTCCGCTCGCTCTTCATTCGGGGCCTCAGCAGGTCAGTGGCAGGGGTCACACCGCAGGCTCCTCACACGCCTCACAGGCGATCAGGCTGCTGGCAGGGGCATGCCACCAGCTCCTTTTCTCGCCGCACGGGGCTCTCATTTTTCCCACGCAGGTCTCACTGCGGTGGGGTGCCGCCAAGTATTCATGGGCACATCCGGTGCGGGGTGGGCTCCCTAACACCTCCCTCTGTCCTGGGGCTTTTCACATGCCCTGCGGATCCTTAGGCACGTCCTGCACCGGTTCGCACAGGGGTGCCCTCTACACGGGCATGATTCTCCCCATCAACCACCTTCAAAACGGCGGGTGCACATGCGGGCAAGTCCCGCTCGTCACCAATGTAATGTTTGGGCCTCAGGCCCACATGTTGAGGAGTAACTGACACATACACTAGGTAGTCTGGTGCAGTAACTGGGTCAGGTACGTGCGCCCGGCCCCGTGACAGGATCACCTAATTGGTGATGCCTGTGGTGGGTGTGTGTAAAGTGTGTTACATTAGCGGGCAAAACACTAGATCGTGTCTAACTAGACACTACAGCACCCGCTCCTTCAAATATGCAAAAACGCGGGGTGGGCTCCCGCCTTTACCAGCAGCGGCAGTGCAGGGTGGGCTTCTGCTCTGCTGCAAAAGTGCCCAAACTGAAGGGGGAATCCCCACCACAATCGTCACAGCCCAGGGCTGTAAAAATGATATGCTCCCCTAATCCTGGAGCCCTAAAAATAAAGTTGCAGCGCACTTCTTCAGGATAAAAATAAAGCGCTTACAAGGCCGTAAGTCCAAAGTCCAGGGCAAAGTTCTAGGGGCACAAGGCTGGACCCAGGCAGGCCAGCACACAGGGGCCTCCAGCAGGGAGGCAGTCCCTTGTGGCAGTTCCTCCTGGAGCCCAGCAACAGCAAGCCCCCAGCACCAGAACAAACATACATTTCACGGGGTCACAGCCCCTATATTTATACTGCGTTTCTCATTTGTCTGCAGAGCACGGGGAGTGGGGGAACCAGTTAGGATTGGTTCTGGAGCACTCTGTTTACAGTGCTCACTCACTACCTTCTTTGGGAGATGGGGGCTCGGCCATCAGACATACCACATGGGGGCGGAGCCAGCATTGACCTAGGCAGGCACAATCCTATTCAGGGCCAGGGGACTACTCCTCCCACTACTCCAAATGCAGGTGTCCCATTCAGCCTAGCGCTGACTCACCCTGCCTCTCCTGGAGCCACACACACCTCACCAGCCCCTGTCACTCAACAGCCAGATATGCAATTCACATCAGGCAGGCAGACACATAGGACACAGAAATGCCAACTTCTAAAAGTGGCATTTCTAAAATAGTTATAATAAATCTGTACACCATTGCGTAGCATTTATTATCACTAGTCCAAATATACCAAACTTGACCATGCTGCGCCTCTCATATCAGGGATTACCACTGAAACACTTATCAGGGAATCCTTAATGCATTCCTATAGGAGGGCAGCCCCACAGTAGTGAGAAACCAAAATGGCTGTTTGTCACTACCAGGACATGTGACACACTTATGGTACATGTCCTATCTTTTACCTACAATGTACCCTGCCCATAGGGCTAGATAGGGCCTACCTTAGGGGTGACTGACATGTAGTAAAAGTGGGGTCACGCACATGGCACACACTTTAGGTGTCACGTCACAGCAGCAGTAACACTGCGCGCACAGACCCTGCAATGGCAGAGGCCTGAGATAGGTTTGAAAGGCTACTTTGGTGGGTGGCGCAATCAGCGCTGCAAGCCCATCAGTTGCATTTAATTTACCAGCCCTTGGTATATGAGATACCACTTTACAAGGGACTGACAGGACTGGCCATGTCTGAACTGGGGTGGTGTAGTGGGCAAAAGAACGATGGATTTAACCCAGATCTCTTGACTGGGGGAGAATGTCTGCATTGTCAGCATTCCGTCCATCATTTGTTTGTTGTAACGCTTTTCGCCCTAAGTGGGATGGGTATTCCCAGACGTGGGACCCGTGCTCACTACGCCACTGGAGTCAAGCTATCCTGGCTGATGACGGCTGATAGCCAGAAACCGGTCCTAGGATGCTTGATTCCGGTCCAGGGAAGACATGGCTTGGCAGTTCGGGCTGGACTGTTCCCATGAGGCACAGGGTCAAGACTGATTTGCATATGGCCATGTCTGAACTGGGGTGGTGTAGTGGGCAAAAGAACGATGGATTTAACCCAGATCTCTTGACTGGGGGAGAATGTCTGCATTGTCAGCATTCCGTCCATCATTTGTTTGTTGTAACGCTTTTCGCCCTAAGTGGGATGGGTATTCCCAGACATGGGACCCGTGCTCACTACGCCACTGGAGTCAAGCTATCCTGGCTGATGACGGCTGATAGCCAGAAACCGGTCCTAGGATGCTTGATTCCGGTCCAGGGAAGACATGGCTTGGCAGTTCGGGCTGGACTGTTCCCATGAGGCACAGGGTCAAGACTGATTTGCATATGGCCATGTCTGAACTGGGGTGGTGTAGTGGGCAAAAGAACGATGGATTTAACCCAGATCTCTTGACTGGGGGAGAATGTCTGCATTGTCAGCATTCCGTCCATCATTTGTTTGTTGTAACGCTTTTCGCCCTAAGTGGGATGGGTATTCCCAGACGTGGGACCCGTGCTCACTACGCCACTGGAGTCAAGCTATCCTGGCTGATGACGGCTGATAGCCAGAAACCGGTCCTAGGATGCTTGATTCCGGTCCATGGAAGACATGGCTTGGCAGTTCGGGCTGGACTGTTCCCATGAGGCACAGGGTCAAGACTGATTTGCATATGGCCATGTCTGAACTGGGGTGGTGTAGTGGGCAAAAGAACGATGGATTTAACCCAGATCTCTTGACTGGGGGAGAATGTCTGCATTGTCAGCATTCCGTCCATCATTTGTTTGTTGTAACGCTTTTCGCCCTAAGTGGGATGGGTATTCCCAGACGTGGGACCCGTGCTCACTACACCACTGGAGTCAAGCTATCCTGGCTGATGACGGCTGATAGCCAGAAACCGGTCCTAGGATGCTTGATTCCGGTCCAGGGAAGACATGGCTTGGCAGTTCGGGCTGGACTGTTCCCATGAGGCACAGGGTCAAGACTGATTTGCATATGGCCATGTCTGAACTGGGGTGGTGTAGTGGGCAAAAGAACGATGGATTTAACCCAGATCTCTTGACTGGGGGAGAATGTCTGCATTGTCAGCATTCCGTCCATCATTTGTTTGTTGTAACGCTTTTCGCCCTAAGTGGGATGGGTATTCCCAGACGTGGGACCCGTGCTCACTACGCCACTGGAGTCAAGCTATCCTGGCTGATGACGGCTGATAGCCAGAAACCGGTCCTAGGATGCTTGATTCCGGTCCAGGGAAGACATGGCTTGGCAGTTCGGGCTGGACTGTTCCCATGAGGCACAGGGTCAAGACTGATTTGCATATGGCCATGTCTGAACTGGGGTGGTGTAGTGGGCAAAAGAACGATGGATTTAACCCAGATCTCTTGACTGGGGGAGAATGTCTGCATTGTCAGCATTCCGTCCATCATTTGTTTGTTGTAACGCTTTTCGCCCTAAGTGGGATGGGTATTCCCAGACGTGGGACCCGTGCTCACTACGCCACTGGAGTCAAGCTATCCTGGCTGATGACGGCTGATAGCCAGAAACCGGTCCTGGGATGCTTGATTCCGGTCCAGGGAAGACATGGCTTGGCAGTTCGTGCTGGACTGTTCCCATGAGGCACAGGGTCAAGACTGATTTGCATATGGCCATGTCTGAACTGGGGTGGTGTAGTGGGCAAAAGAACGATGGATTTAACCCAGATCTCTTGACTGGGGGAGAATGTCTGCATTGTCAGCATTCCGTCCATCATTTGTTTGTTGTAACGCTTTTCGCCCTAAGTGGGATGGGTATTCCCAGACGTGGGACCCGTGCTCACTACGCCACTGGAGTCAAGCTATCCTGGCCGATGACGGCTGATAGCCAGAAACCGGTCCTAGGATGCTTGATTCCGGTCCAGGGAAGACATGGCTTGGCAGTTCGGGCTGGACTGTTCCCATGAGGCACAGGGTCAAGACTGATTTGCATATGGCCATGTCTGAACTGGGGTGGTGTAGTTGGCAAAAGAACGATGGATTTAACCCAGATCTCTTGACTGAGGGAGAATTTCTGCATTGTCAGCATTCCGTCCATCATTTGTTTGTTGTAACGCTTTTCGCCCTAAGTGGGATGGGTATTCAGAGACGTGGGACCCGTGCTCACTACGCCACTGGAGTCAAGCTATCCTGGCTGATGACGGCTGATAGCCAGAAACCGGTCCTAGGATGCTTGATTCCGGTCCAGGGAAGACATGGCTTGGCAGTTCGGGCTGGACTGTTCCCATGAGGCACAGGGTCAAGACTGATTTGCATATGGCCTTGTCTGAACTGGGGTGGTGTAGTGGGCAAAAGAACGATGGATTTAACCCAGATCTCTTGACTGAGGTAGAATGTCTGCATTGTCAGCATTCCGTCCATCATTTGTTTGTTGTAACGCTTTTCGCCCTAAGTGGGATGGGTATTCCCAGACGTGGGAACCGTGCTCACTACACCACTGGAGTCAAGCTATCCTGGCTGATGACGGCTGATAGCCAGAAACCGGTCCTAGGATGCTTGATTCCGGTCCAGGGAAGACATGGCTTGGCAGTTCGGGCTGGACTGTTCCCATGAGGCAGAGGGTCAAAACTGATTTGCATATGGCCATGTCTGAACTGGGGTGGTGTAGTGGGCAAAAGAACGATGGATTTAACCCAGATCTCTTGACTGGGGGAGAATGTCTGCATTGCCAGCATTCCGTCCATCATTTGTTTGTTGTAACGCTTTTCGCCCTAAGTCGGATGGGCATTCCCAGACGTGGGACCCGTGCTCACTACGCCACTGGAGTCAAGCTATCCTGGCTGATGACGGCTGATAGCCAGAAACCGGTCCTAGGATGCTTGATTCCGGTCCAGGGAAGACATGGCTTGGCAGTTCGGGCTGGACTGTTCCCATGAGGCACAGGGTCAAGACTGATTTGCATCTGGCCTTGTCTGAACTGGGGTGGTGTAGTGGGCAAAAGAACGATGGATTTAACCCAGATCTCCTGACTGAGGGAGAATGTCTGCATTGTCAGCATTCCGTCCATCATTTGTTTGTTGTAACGCTTTTCGCCCTAAGTGGGATGGGTATTCCCAGACGTGGGAACCGTGCTCACTACGCCACTGGAGTCAAGCTATCCTGGCTGATGACGGCTGATAGCCAGAAACCGGTCCTAGGATGCTTGATTCCGGTCCAGGGAAGACATGGCTTGGCAGTTCGGGCTGGACTGTTCCCATGAGGCAGAGGGTCAAAACTGATTTGCATATGGCCATGTCTGAACTGGGGTGGTGTAGTGGGCAAAAGAACGATGGATTTAACCCAGATCTCTTGACTGGGGGAGAATGTCTGCATTGCCAGCATTCCGTCCATCATTTGTTTGTTGTAACGCTTTTCGCCCTAAGTGGGATGGGCATTCCCAGACGTGGGACCCGTGCTCACTACGCCACTGGAGTCAAGCTATCCTGGCTGATGACGGCTGATAGCCAGAAACCGGTCCTAGGATGCTTGATTCCGGTCCAGGGAAGACATGGCTTGGCAGTTCGGGCTGGACTGTTCCCATGAGGCACAGGGTCAAGACTGATTTGCATATGGCCATGTCTGAACTGGGGTGGTGTAGTGGGCAAAAGAACGATGGATTTAACCCAGATCTCTTGACTGGGGGAGAATGTCTGCATTGCCAGCATTCCGTCCATCATTTGTTTGTTGTAACGCTTTTCGCCCTAAGTGGGATGGGTATTCCCAGACGTTGGACCCGTGCTCACTACGCCACTGGAGTCTAGCTATCCTGGCTGATGACGGCTGATAGCCAGAAACCGGTCCTAGGGTGCTTGATTCCGGTCCAGGGAAGACATGGCTTGGCAGTTCGGGCTGGACTGTTCCCATGAGGCACAGGGTCAAGACTGATTTGCATCTGGCCATGTCTGAACTGGGGTGGTGTAGTGGGCAAAAGAACAATGGATTTAACCCAGATCTCTTGACTGGGGGAGAATGTCTGCATTGTCAGCATTCCGTCCATCATTTGTTTTTTGTAACGCTTTTCGTCCTAAGTGGGATGGGTATTCCCAGACGTGGGACCCGTGCTCACTACGCCACTGGAGTCAAGCTATCCTGGCTGATGACGGCTGATAGCCAGAAACCGGTCCTAGGATGCTTGATTCCAGTCCAGGGAAGACATGGCTTGGCAGTTCGTGCTGGACTGTTCCCATGAGGCACAGGGTCAAGACTGATTTGCATATGGCCATGTCTGAACTGGGGTGGTGTAGTGGGCAAAAGAACGATGGATTTAACCCAGATCTCTAGACTGGGGGAGAATGTCTGCATTGTCAGCATTCCGTCCATCATTTGTTTGTTGTAACGCTTTTCGCCCTAAGTGGGATGGGTATTCCCAGACGTGGGACCCGTGCTCACTACGCCACTGGAGTCAAGCTATCCTGGCTGATGATGGCTGATAGCCAGAAACCGGTCCTAGGATGCTTGATTCCGGTCCAGGGAAGACATGGCTTGGCAGTTCGGGCTGGACTGTTCCCATGAGGCACAGGGTCAAGACTGATTTGCATATGGCCATGTCTGAACTGGGGTGGTGTACTGGGCAAAAGAACGATGGATTTAACCCAGATCTCTTGACTGGGGAGAATGTCTGCATTGTCAGCATTCCGTCCATCATTTGTTTGTTGGAACGCTTTTCGCCCTAAGTGGGATGGGTATTCCCAGACTTGGGACCCGTGCTCACTACGCCACTGGAGTCAAGCTATCCTGGCTGATGACGGCTGATAGCCAGAAACCGGTCCTAGGATGCTTGATTCCGGTCCAGGGAAGACATGGCTTGGCAGTTCGGGCTGGACTGTTCCCATGAGGCACAGGGTCAAGACTGATTTGCATATGGCCATGTCTGAACTGGGGTGGTGTAGTGGGCAAAAGAACGATGGATTTAACCCAGATCTCTTGACTGGGGGAGAATGTCTGCATTGTCAGCATTCCGTCCATCATTTGTTTGTTGTAACGCTTTTCGCCATAAGTGGGATGGGTATTCCCAGACGTGGGACCCGTGCTCACTACGCCACTGGAGTCAAGCTATCCTGGCTGATGACGGCTGATAGCCAGAAACCGGTCCTAGGATGCTTGATTCCGGTCCAGGGAAGACATGGCTTGGCAGTTCGGGCTGGACTGTTCCCATGAGGCACAGGGTCAAGACTGATTTGCATATGGCCATGTCTGAACTGGGGTGGTGTAGTGGGCAAAAGAACGATGGATTTAACCCAGATCTCTTGACTGGGGAGAATGTCTGCATTGTAAGCATTCCGTCCATCATTTGTTTGTTGTAACGCTTTTCGCCCTAAGTGGGATGGGTATTCCCAGACGTGGGACCCGTGCTCACTACGCCACTGGAGTCAAGCTATCCTGGCTGATGACGGCTGATAGCCAGAAACCGGTCCTAGGATGCTTGATTACGGTCCAGGGAAGACATGGCTTGGCAGTTCGGGCTGGACTGTTCCCATGAGGCACAGGGTCAAGACTGATTTGCATCTGGCCATGTCTGAACTGGGGTGGTGTAGTGGGCAAAAGAACGATGGATTTAACCCAGATCTCTTGACTGGGGGAGAATGTCTGCATTGTCAGCATTCCGTCCATCATTTGTTTGTTGTAACGCTTTTCGCCATAAGTGGGATGGGTATTCCCAGACGTGGGACCCGTGCTCACTACGCCACTGGAGTCAAGCTATCCTGGCTGATGACGGCTGATAGCCAGAAACCGGTCCTAGGATGCTTGATTCCGGTCCAGGGAAGACATGGCTTGGCAGTTCGGGCTGGACTGTTCCCATGAGGCACAGGGTCAAGACTGATTTGCATATGGCCATGTCTGAACTGGGGTGGTGTAGTGGGCAAAAGAATGATGGATTTAACCCAGATCTCTTGACTGGGGAGAATGTCTGCATTGTAAGCATTCCGTCCATCATTTGTTTGTTGTAACGCTTTTCGCCCTAAGTGGGATGGGTATTCCCAGACGTGGGACCCGTGCTCACTACGCCACTGGAGTCAAGCTATCCTGGCTGATGACGGCTGATAGCCAGAAACCGGTCCTAGGATGCTTGATTACGGTCCAGGGAAGACATGGCTTGGCAGTTCGGGCTGGACTGTTCCCATGAGGCACAGGGTCAAGACTGATTTGCATCTGGCCATGTCTGAACTGGGGTGGTGTAGTGGGCAAAAGAACGATGGATTTAACCCAGATCTCTTGACTGAGGGAGAATGTTTGCATTGTCAGCATTCCATCCATCATTTGTTTGTTGTAATGCTTTTCGCCCGAAGTGGGATGGGTATTCCCAGACGTGGGACCCGTGCTCACTACGCCACTGGAGTCAAGCTATCCTGGCTGATGACGGCTGATAGCCAGAAACCGGTCCTAGGATGCTTGATTCCGGTCCAGGGAAGACATGGCTTGGCAGTTCGGGCTGGACTGTTCCCATGAGGCACAGGGTCAAGACTGATTTGCATATGGCCTTGTCTGAACTGGGGTGGTGTAGTGGGCAAAAGAACGATGGATTTAACCCAGATCTCCTGACTGAGGGAGAATGTCTGCATTGTCAGCATTCCGTCCATCATTTGTTTGTTGTAACGCTTTTCGCCCTAAGTGGGATGGGTATTCCCAGACGTGGGAACCGTGCTCACTACGCCACTGGAGTCAAGCTATCCTGGCTGATGACGGCTGATAGCCAGAAACCGGTCCTAGGATGCTTGATTCCGGTCCAGGGAAGACATGGCTTGGCAGTTCGGGCTGGACTGTTCCCATGAGGCAGAGGGTCAAAACTGATTTGCATATGGCCATGTCTGAACTGGGGTGGTGTAGTGGGCAAAAGAACGATGGATTTAACCCAGATCTCTTGACTGGGGGAGAATGTCTGCATTGCCAGCATTCCGTCCATCATTTGTTTGTTGTAACGCTTTTCGCCCTAAGTGGGATGGGCATTCCCAGACGTGGGACCCGTGCTCACTACGCCACTGGAGTCAAGCTATCCTGGCTGATGACGGCTGATAGCCAGAAACCGGTCCTAGGATGCTTGATTCCGGTCCAGGGAAGACATGGCTTGGCAGTTCGGGCTGGACTGTTCTCATGAGGCACAGGGTCAAGACTGATTTGCATCTGGCCATGTCTGAACTGGGGTGGTGTAGTGGGCAAAAGAACGATGGATTTAACCCAGATCTCTTGACTGGGGGAGAATGTTTGCATTGTCAGCATTCTGTCCATCATTTGTTTGTTGTAACGCTTTTCGCCCTAAGTGGGATGGGTATTCCCAGACGTGGGACCCGTGCTCACTACGCCACTGGAGTCAAGCTATCCTGGCTGATGACGGCTGATAGCCAGAAACCGGTCCTAGGATGCTTGATTCCGGTCCAGGGAAGACATGGCTTGGCAGTTCGGGCTGGACTGTTCCCATGAGGCACAGGGTCAAGACTGATTTGCATATGGCCATGTCTGAACTGGGGTGGTGTAGTGGGCAAAAGAACGATGGATTTAACCCAGATCTCTTGACTGGGGGAGAATGTCTGCATTGTCAGCATTCCGTCCATCATTTGTTTGTTGTAACGCTTTTCGCTCTAAGTGGGATGGGTATTCCCAGACGTGGGATCCGTGCTTACTACGCCACTGGAGTCAAGCTATCCTGGGTGATGACGGCTGATAGCCAGAAACCGTTCCTAGGATGCTTGATTCCGGTCCAGGGAAGACATGGCTTGGCAGTTCGGGCTGGACTGTTCCCATGAGGCACAGGGTCAAGACTGATTTGCATATGGCCATGTCTGAACTGGGGTGGTGTAGTGGGCAAAAGAACGATGGATTTAACCCAGATCTCTTGACTGGGGGAGAATGTCTGCATTGTCAGCATTCCGTCCATCATTTGTTTGTTGTAAAGGTAAATTAAATAGGCCAAACAGGTGTAGACCGATCTTACCATATGTATCACAGGGAGCACACTCCCTTTACACTGGACAGCAGTGCTAAAGTGCCCAGAGTCCTAAAGCCACCAGCACCATGTCAGAAAAAAGGCTAGGAGAAAGGAAAAACGTTTAGGGATGACTATGCAAAAAGGGCCAAGTCCAACATGCCATTAAATAGATCATCTTCTGTGCAAAATGTTTCTCCCTTTATTTCATCTGTATAATTATTATTAGAATTAGAATCACAAACAATACTGTTGACCTACCTTTACAAATACACCTGCACAGTTGTGGGTCAAACTCACCACGAGGGCAATCAAATATTGTCTAAGTAGCTGCAGCCATTGACAAGTCCAAGGGCTGTATTGTTTTGACAACCAACAACCGTTCTTTATTTTGGAAAGCTGCTTGCCTGCTTGAAACGCCATATCATATCTGTAGCTGTTGCAGCCTTAGACAAGACAACAACAAAGAATGAAAATTGGTTTCACTTGATGTTCTATTGACCTCTGCATGGGCAAACCTGTGGCTCACTTCACAGTAGCTTCACCACCAAGGTACTTGACAATCCCTCATAGTTTTGTGACACTATTGGGAGTCCCAAGGATTACTGAAAGGGAATCATAGAAAATGGGTTTCCCAAATTCCCATTAAAAAGACAAAACCCCTCACTAACCAAAGTGACATTCTTCTTTAAATAGAGTTTGTTACTCACCTGCAGTATTGTACGGCCTCAAGCTTCTGGTTGTTTTGCTTCGGCAATATTGGTTACATATGATGCGGCGGTTCTGGGCCGCAGAGGGATTGCACTGCCCGCAACCAACGGGATTTGGAGAGAGGAAGATTCCTCTTTCCGAAGCTGCAGGGCACCTTTAATGAAGCCGGCAGAGTCTCATCCAAGGCTCAATGGAGGGCCGAGAATAATTGTCCATAATTAGCTGCAGCGGAGGTAACCCACTAGAGGGCGTCAATTGGCAAAATGAGACCTCAGATCCCAGCATGCATTTGAAAATGAACTTCCACCAAGGGAGGAGTACTGAAAGCCCCCAATTACTGAAACACGCAGGGGAAATGCGGTAGCCATAAATCACTTCCGATGACACGGCCTCTGAGGAGATGCAAACAGCGGCATGGAAACGTTTCAGGCCATGGACTTCAAAGGGATGTTAAGCTGCCTGCTTGGTTTAAATAGAGTTTGTTACTCACCTGCAGTATTGTGCGGCCTCAAGCTACAGCAGAATTAATGTGCACCCATTATGGAAGTCAGAACTTTAGACACGGACTATAAGATCCAGCAAACATTGCTTTTAATTCATCTGATGAAGCCCATTGGAGGGCGCTTAATTAATTTAATTGTGTGGGAGTGTCTAAAGCAGCACAAACTCATTGTTGTGCCTCTCATGAGAGCAGAAGCTCAGAAGCGCGTCAGGCTATTACTACTGACACGAGAAGTGTAATCAAGCTGGACCGCGGAGTCCATTCTTACCCGATTAAGGGGCATATCAACAACAACCGGCAATAATTATCGCTAAGCGCACTTAGCGTTAGGATAATTATCGCCGGCTAGCGTTGATTTTTATCGCTGAGATAGCGTGCTATTAGCAACGCTTATCTCAATTGCGATAAAAATCCTCACGCTAAGTGGCTGACGTGAGATTATCGCTGGAAACCCAGCGATAATCTCACGTTAGCTTGTTGATAGGGACAAACAAACTTAGCCATGATATCCTCCTTCCATAGGATATCATGGCTAAGTCAGAAAAATACCAGACGTTAAAAAGCAGCGTTAACCGCGGTTAGCGCTGCTTTTTTTGTCTCTAACAGGGTTAGCGATATTCTTGATAATAGGAGAAATGTCGCTTAGCGACATTTCTCCTATTATTTTACTCTGGAACGCCCCCTTTGCATCTCATTAGAGATGCAAGGGGAAGCGTAGAGTAAAAGGGTGCTAACATGCAAATTTGCATGTTAGCACCCTGTTGTTGATAGGGTGCTAGTTTTATCTCTGCTTTTTTGGCTTTTAAAGCCAAAAAAGCAGAGATAAAGCCCTTGCTGATATGCCCCCTAATGCTTCTGGCAAACTGCTGGTTAAGTGCGTCCTTATCTGTGGGTACTTGGAGATTTTATATATATCAAGGGCACTCAGTGCTCGAAACGCGTCGCAGAGGGAGTTAAATGAAATAAAATCTTCCTGCCTGAGCCGTGAGGGTCCGTTTCTCCTTTTCTTTCGCGTTGGGATAAGCTGTGAAAGCAGAAACTTCGTGATAGTGTGGAGACTGTACTATTTATATATATATATATATATATATATATATATATATATATATATATATATTATCTACTGGCGGTCGCCAGTAGATAGTTATAGTTAGGGCCGTGTTTCCATAGGAAATCTCAAAATTCTATTTTGAATAACTTTGGCGCCGGTTGACGAATCCTCGCGAAATTTTCAAAACTAATGGGGTGCTCCGCTCAGCTCCTACCCTGAAAGTCTCGGTGGGATTCGTCAAGCGGGGGCTGAGAAAAAAGGGGGGTCCCAAAACGCGTTTTCCCCATGCATTTTCCCATAGGACCTTTAGTCGAAGGTACAGCCCGAACGGCTGAACAGAATTACTTTAAATTTGGCAAAGAGGTAGTCCTCAGGTCAGGCATGTGCCTTTTGCATATATGGAGTCAATCTGTTCAGTATTTCCTGAGAAAATTGCAGTTAAAGTACATCAATATCTATAGCCGCGCACCGTGCGCGCACGGTGCGCGCACGGTGCGCACACCCTAACGTGCGTGAGAGTAATTCTGATTGGTGGTTACATGTCAGTCAACGCTCGAATCGGTCGAAATCAGGAAGTGTCGGCTGCCATTTTGTTTGTTTTGAGTGCGAGAGTGAAAAAGGAAGGTGGCGAACGTGAAAAGGGGGCAGGGTAGAGAGTTCCTGACCCCCCTAGCCTTTGTCAGGGGGTCCCTGAAGGACCCCAAAGGCAGAAAAAAACATTTGAATTTTTTTTTTAAAAATCACGGGGTGCGCGCACCGTGCGCGCATGGTGAAAAACCATAAAAAATAAAAAATAAAATTTTTAATACGTAGCTTATTGTAAAATAAATATATAAAAAATATAATGATAAATACATAACTTAGCATTTAAAAAACCGTACAAATTCACTGAAAAAACCATAGGTTTCACACACGTTATAGTTAGGAATTAGCATTTAAAAAACCTTGCAAATTCACTTAAAAAACCATAGGTTTCACACATGTTATAGTTAGGTGGACATTTCACTCGTAAAAAAGCAATGAAATTCCCTCGTTATAGTTAGTTCAGATAACTATAACTCGCGCGACCGCCACTCTATCAAAAGGATGATGTCATCAGTGATGTCATGAGTGATGCCACTGACCATGTCATGAGTGATGTAATATGTGACGTCATCAGCAGTGGATTGCGGGCGCGCGAGTTATAGTTATCTGAACTAACTATAACGTGGGAATTTCATTGGTTTTTTACGAGTGAAATGTCCACCTAACTATAACATGTGTGAAACCTATGGTTTTTTAAGTGAATATATATATATATATTGCCACTAAAAGAGTAGAGCCCAACTCCGACTTCTAAACAGGCTGACTTTATTCTTCTAAATGCTTAACAGAACAGAAACACTTAAAGTCCTTATGCGTTTCGGCGTGGTGCCGCCTTGATCACAGGTGAGTGCAATTTGCTGATCCTTGTAGTCATATGCCTGTAGCAACCAACTACAAGCCCCAGAGTGCACCAAATGTAAAATGTAAAGTCCTCAGCGTGCATTGATGTCTAAATCAATTCTGCTTAATAGCGTTTTTTACACCAAATGTCACAAACATTTCTTGTTTTGTTCCAAGGTGCACACTTTGAAATTCTCAGCTGCAAAATGCATAATAGTTCTGCCACGCTTAAGTCATTTGCCTGTAACGCGGGGTTACCAAAGAGAGGGTCACCTCTCTCATCTCCCTTTCTTCCACTCGTTACCACCTTGCCATGGAAATCCTTGTTGGCTGGTATGCTTAGAAAGCGGGTCATGCCCCCTTCGTCAAATGTTTTCAAAGAGGCTGTGCAAAATGGAGCCTCTTTGAAAACATTTGATGGGAGGGCCACCTAAATTTAGCAGTTTGGTGTAAAGTCATGAGGCTGCCTGTGAACAAGGATCGGGAGGATCCAAAATGCATAAGCCTGGAAAAATTATCTGTGTAAGCCCCAGACCTCCTGCCTGAAAATGAATCCTTTTGTCTTCATGGGAGTGTGTCTTTATGTCTAAGGGCAAATTTGGTGAGTGTGTCTTCATGTCTAAGGGCAAATGTCATATGATATATATATATAACAACTCCTTCGCTCACCCAGTCTGTCAAACACACGGCGGGTGCTTCCTTCGGCGGGGGGTGAACAGCCTTTGTTCCGCAACAACTACAAGATGCTGAGCACTCTTGGGAGTAGGAGGGGATTTTATTATGCAAATGCATTTCGGCATAGGCTTTTATCAGTGCTTAAAATCGTTTAAACTTTGGGCACAGCTTGAGGTCCTTTGAAATATTCACTGTGTTCCCTATTGGTGGAGCTTGGACCAATCACAGGGCGGCATTTCCATATGTGAAGAATATCTGAAGATAAGGGAGAAAGGCATCAATGTCCCATAGTGCAATGTTCATATTCACTTCAATCATGTCCCAAATTGGTATATTCTACTTTTTGCCATATCCCATTGCAAAATGTTCCGCGGCCTCTGCAGTCAATCCCGTTAATCTTCATCATGTCCGCTCGCTATGCATCTCTCCCTCGCCAGCTGCTTGCTCGCAATCACGGTGTCCCGTAGGTGTCCCTCATATGGTAGGTCACCTTGAACTTAATAGCTTATGTCCTCCTCGTTCACCGGGTTCCGCTAACAGTGGTTCAGACACCTCCAACATAAACAACTCCTTCGCTCACCCAGGCTGTTGAACACACGACGGGTGCTTCCGTTGGTGGGGGGGTGAACCGCCTTTGTTCTACAACAACTACAAGACGCGGAGCACTCTTGGGAGTATGAGGTGATTTTATTATACAAATGCATTTTGGCATAGGCCTTCATCATTGCTTAAAATAGTTTCAACTTTGGGCACAGCTTGTGGTCTTTTGAAATATTCACTGTGTTCCCTATTGGTGGAGCTTGGACCAATCACAGGGCGGCATTTCCGTATGTGGAGAATATCTGAAGATAAGCGGGAAAGGCATCAATGTCCCATAGTGCAATGTTTCTATTCACTTCAATCATGTTCCAAATTGGTATATTCTACTTTTTGCCATATCCCATTGCAAAATATTCCTCTGCCTCTGCATTCACTCCCATTAGTCTTCATCATGTCCACTCGCTGTGCATCTCTCCTTCGCCTGCTGCTTGCTCGCAATCACGGTGTCCCGTAGGTGTCCTTCATGTGGTAGATCACCTTGGACTTAATAGCCCATGTCCTCCTCGGTCACCGGGTTCCGCTAGCAGTGGTTCAGACACGCCAACATAAACAACTCCTTTGCGCACCCAGGCTATCGAATAAGCCTGGGCGTTGAACTACGCTCCGTTCGCGGAGCTTGCGAAGTTTTGGTAACTTCGCGCTTCGCGTAGAGCGCAAAGTTGCAGATTGCTACGCAATCTAGCGCGTAGTGTAATAAATGTGCTTCCTCGCGCGCTCAATATTCATTCTCGCGCGCGCGGTAATGTCTTACCTTGATTCTGCGATCGCCAACTTGCTTTTCTGTCTGTTTGCGAGCGCCACGAGATTTGTACTATGGCTGCCCAAGCCCGCGAGAGTGTGCGACCCCGAACACGTCATTGGTGCGCGCGAACTGACTTCCGGCGGCTGTTTTGGTAAGATCGCGATCCCGAACATGGAAAAACTGCAATCTGGCAAAGAATATCTCGCGAGCTTCATAAAACCTTCTCTAAAATGATCATTTTGCTCAGAAAACTCCTCAGATTGTGATCTTGCTGTAGTCTTTGTGTAAGAAAGAGTCCTTTAATTTTTTTAACACTTTTTTTTCAAGAGGAAGGAAGTGCCCCTGACACTACAACTTCCTGTTCCTGTCCAGCAGGCTCCTCCCACGTGCTTTGTGCATGTGTTGTTCACTTTCATTTGGATTTGGAGCTGGAAGGATCACTTTTTGTGTCTGTCTGCTGCATCATACCATTTTTTTTGATTTATTTGAGGAATTTTTGATTTGAGATTTAATTTACGACAAGTAAGTTGGAGAATTGGTGTGTTTGTTTCATTGGGGCTTGTTTGTGCCTACATTTTTCTGGGATTTTTATTGTTTTTAAAAATTATTGTTGTGGTGGGTGGCCTGTACTACTTTCAATATGGGCCTAGTTGTTTTTCTCTGCAATTTCAGCCAGTAGGGTACCCATGGGTCCATGTTTTGTGGTGTCTGTAGAATTTCTACATCATGTAGGGCATGGATGGCATAGGATTGAAATGCTAAACGTGGCTGTGGTGTATTTCACTGTTGGTGTGTGTGTGTGATTTACCTTTGTTGGATGTGTGTGCTTGTGGCCTAGTAGTCTTCCACTAGGCCCAGAGGTAGTCAGCCTCCAAGCTGTGGTGCGTGATTTTAAATGTACAGTTGGTGTTGTCTGGTGATTTTCCTTTACTCCATGGATGGCTTTGGATTTTGTTGCAAAAGGTGTGTTTGGGGTGCAATAGCATTTTTTGGGTGTGTTCTAAACAAATTGGGCTATTTTGGCCTGCATGTAAGGCAAGGGATTCAGCTCGCGAACTTTCGGTAACTCTGCACAGCGCGACAACGCGGACTTACAGTTTTCGTCATTTTTGCGCTCGCAATGTGCGTGTTCGCGCATGCGAGAAAGCCTTTTTGTACAGTTCGCGATCCCGAACACGCAGCTTTTGCAATCTGGCAAACAATATCTCGCGAGCAACATAGACCCTTCTCGAAAACGCTTTTTTGTGCATTTCTGCTAAAAAAACTCCTCAGGTTGTCATTGAGCTGTAGGTTTGGAGCACGGAGAAGCTTTTATTTTTTTCAAAATATTTTTATGAGAGGAAGTAAGTTCCACAGACACTACAACTTCCTCTTCCTGTCCTTTCCAATCACTTTTTGTGTGTTATTGTGGTGGGGGGGCTGAGCATGTGTGTGGCGGCCATTTTAGGAAGGCATGCATTGTGCCTTTGCCATAGGCGTCCATTGACTGTCTCCCATTTCTTGTGGTTGTTGTGGGTGTGTGGCGGCCATTTTGTGAAGCCATCCAAGCAGTGTGCTTGCTTTTGCCATCCGGTTCCAAGCTTGTGGCCTAGTAGTCTTCCACTAGGCCCAGAGGTAGTCAGCCTCCAAGCTGTGGTGCGTGATTTTAAATGTACAGTTGGTGTTGTCTGGTGATTTTCCTTTACTCCATGGATGGCTTTGGATTTTGTTGCAAAAGGTGTGTTTGGGGTGCAATAGCATTTTTTGGGTGTGTGCTAAACAAATTGGGCTATTTTGGCCTGCATGTAAGGCAAGGGATTCAGCTCGCGAACGGCCATTTTAGGAAGGCATGCATTGTGCCTTTGCCATAGGCGTCCATTGACTGTCTCCCATTTCTTGTGGTTGTTGTGGGTGTGTGGCGGCCATTTTGTGAAGCCATCCAAGCAGTGTGCTTCCTTTTGCCATCCGGTTCCAAGCTTGTGGCCTAGTAGTCTTCCACTAGGCCCAGAGGTAGTCAGCCTCCAAGCTGTGGTGCGTGATTTTACATGTACAGTTGGTGTTGTCTGGTGATTTTCCTTTACTCCATGGATGGCTTTGGATTTTGTTGCAAAAGGTGTGTTTGTGGTGCAATAGCATTTTTTGGGTGTGTGCTAAACAAATTGGGCTATTTTGGCCTGCATGTAAGGCAAGGGATTCAGCTCGCGAACTTTCGGTAACTCTGCACAGCGCGACAACGCGGACTTACAGTTTTCGTCATTTTTGCGCTCGCAATATGCGTGTTCGCGCACGCGAGAAAGCCTTTTTGTACAGTTCGCGATCCCGAACATGCAGCTTTTGCAATCTGGCAAACAATATCTCGCGAGCAACATAGACCCTTCTCGAAAACGCTTTTTTGTGCATTTCTGCACAAAAAACTCCTCAGGCTGTCATTGAGCTGTAGGTTTGGAGCAGGGAGAAGCTGTTATTTGTCTGGAAAACATTTTTATGAGAGGGATTAAGTTCCACAGACACTACAACTTCCTCTTCCTGTCCTTTCCAATCACTTTTTGTGTGTTATTGTGGTGGGGGAGCTGAGCATGTGTGTGGCGGCCATTTTAGGAAGGCATGCATTGTGCCTTTGCCATAGGCGTCCATTGACTGTCTCCCATTTCTTGTGGTTGTTGTGGGTGTGTGGCGGCCATTTTGTGAAGCCATCCAAGCAGTGTGCTTCCTTTTGCCATCCGGTTCCAAGCTTGTGGCCTAGTAGACTTCCACTAGGCCCAGAGGTAGTCAGCCTCCAAGCTGTGGTGCGTGATTTTAAATGTACAGTTGGTGTTGTCTGGTGATTTTCCTTTACTCCATGGATGGCTTTGGATTTTGTTGCAAAAGGTGTGTTTGGGTGCAATAGCATTTTTTGGGTGTGTGCTAAACAAATTGGGCTATTTTGGCCTGCATGTAAGGCAAGGGATTCAGCTCGCGAACGGCCATTTTAGGAAGGCATGCATTGTGCCTTTGCCATAGGCGTCCATTGACTGTCTCCCATTTCTTGTGGTTGTTGTGGGTGTGTGGCGGCCATTTTGTGAAGCCATCCAAGCAGTGTGCTTCCTTTTGCCATCCGGTTCCAAGCTTGTGGCCTAGTAGTCTTCCACTAGGCCCAGAGGTAGTCAGCCTCCAAGCTGTGGTGCGTGATTTTACATGTACAGTTGGTGTTGTCTGGTGATTTTCCTTTACTCCATGGATGGCTTTGGATTTTGTTGCAAAAGGTGTGTTTGGGGTGCAATAGCATTTTTTGGGTGTGTGCTAAACAAATTGGGCTATTTTGGCCTGCATGTAAGGCAAGGGATTCAGCTCGCGAACTTTCGGTAACTCTGCACAGCGCGACAACGCGGACTTACAGTTTTCGTCATTTTTGCGCTCGCAATATGCGTGTTCGCGCACGCGAGAAAGCCTTTTTGTACAGTTCGCGATCCCGAACACGCAGCTTTTGCAATCTGGCAAACAATATCTTGCGAGCAACATAGACCCTTCTCGAAAACGCTTTTTTGTGCATTTCTGCACAAAAAACTCCTCAGGCTGTCATTGAGCTGTAGGTTTGGAGCAGGGAGAAGCTGTTATTTGTCTGGAAAACATTTTTATGAGAGGGATTAAGTTCCACAGACACTACAACTTCCTCTTCCTGTCCTTTCCAATCACTTTTTGTGTGTTATTGTGGTGGGGGGGCTGAGCATGTGTGTGGCGGCCATTTTAGGAAGGCATGCATTGTGCCTTTGCCATAGGCGTCCATTGACTGTCTCCCATTTCTTGTGGTTGTTGTGGGTGTGTGGCGGCCATTTTGTGAAGCCATCCAAGCAGTGTGCTTGCTTTTGCCATCCGGTTCCAAGCTTGTGGCCTAGTAGTCTTCCACTAGGCCCAGAGGTAGTCAGCCTCCAAGCTGTGGTGCGTGATTTTAAATGTACAGTTGGTGTTGTCTGGTGATTTTCCTTTACTCCATGGATGGCTTTGGATTTTGTTGCAAAAGGTGTGTTTGGGGTGCAATAGCATTTTTTGGGTGTGTGCTAAACAAATTGGGCTATTTTGGCCTGCATGTAAGGCAAGGGATTCAGCTCGCGAACGGCCATTTTAGGAAGGCATGCATTGTGCCTTTGCCATAGGCGTCCATTGACTGTCTCCCATTTCTTGTGGTTGTTGTGGGTGTGTGGCGGCCATTTTGTGAAGCCATCCAAGCAGTGTGCTTGCTTTTGCTATCCGGTTCCAAGCTTGTGGCCTAGTAGTCTTCCACTAGGCCCAGAGGTAGTCAGCCTCCAAGCTGTGGTGCGTGATTTTACATGTACAGTTGGTGTTGTCTGGTGATTTTCCTTTACTCCATGGATGGCTTTGGATTTTATTGCAAAAGGTGTGTTTGGGGTGCAATAGCATTTTTTGGGTATGTGCTAAACAAATTGGGCTATTTTGGCCTGCATGTAAGGCAAGGGATTCAGCTCGCGAACTTTCGGTAACTCTGCACAGCGCGACAACGCGGACTTACAGTTTTCGTCATTTTTGCGCTCGCAATATGCGTGTTCGCGCACGCGAGAAAGCCTTTTTGTACAGTTCGCGATCCCGAACACGCAGCTTTTGCAATCTGGCAAACAATATCTCGCGAGCAACATAGACCCTTCTCGAAAACGCTTTTTTGTGCATTTCTGCACAAAAAACTCCTCAGGCTGTCATTGAGCAGTAGGTTTGGAGCAGGGAGAAGCTGTTATTTGTCTGGAAAAAATTTTTATGAGAGGGATTAAGTTCCGCAGACACTACAACTTCCTCTTCCTGTCCTTTGCAATCACTTTTTGTGTGTTATTGTGGTGGGTGGGCTGGGCATGTGTGTGGCGGCCATTTTAGGAAGGCATGCATTGTGCCTTTGCCATAGGCGTCCAAACTTGTGGCCTAGTCGTACAGTAGGCCCAGGGGTACAACTCAGCAATCATCACGGCGTTTTTTTTTCCCTTGCTATTCTTCTTCCTAAGTGTACACTACACAGTACAAATACAACAGGATCCCTGGCCTTGTCAGTCTCTTAATGGCTGGCTATACTGTTGATGTTGTTCACTGACTGCATGAAATTTAATAATTGTGATGACCACCCACGAGACACTAATAAATTATATATTATATTATGGATCTTTTGACTGATGTTCTTCTGGCTTTTTTGCTTTTAGGTGCACAAAAGACAGAGGTGTGTCATCATCATCCACTGTTGTGGTGCCAGACCGACGTCCTGCTGCTGTAGTGTACACAACGTGACGTGTCAGTGACCTGACCAGGCATCTCTGCAACTTGTGCAACTGAGTGCTGTTTTGACATCTGTTGAAGATGCCCCCAAAGAAAGCAGGTAGCAGGTCCTCCGGTACCAAGAAAGTTGCCATGGAGAAGAAGGAACAGAAGAAGAAGGAAGTGTCACTTAAGTCTGGTGTGCCTCCCAAAACCTTTTTTGGTTCACCAAAAATGAGGCCTGCAGCAGCAGTGTCGGGGGGGCAAGCTGGGGGCAGCACCTCCACATCAGTGGGCCCAACCCACCAACCCATGCCCAAGCAGATGAGTGTGGAAGAGGTAGCCAGCCTTATGGTAGAAAGCAGTGATGCTGAGCCTGAACTAAACTTATCGCTATCTCAAAGTAGTACACAATCAACGCAGGAGGGAACATCATCAACACAGCAGATAAGTGGTCAACAGCCGCAGCTACCGCCCGCAATAGTAGCTGTTCCTCCTGAAGTAGGGGCAGTTCAGGAAATTGAGCCTCATGCAGAGGAAGAAGAGGAAGCCACTCCTTTAGAAGTTGCATTGGCTTTTAAATCCCCAGCAAGGAAAAGGAGGGTTAGTACATCAAGTTCTTCACCAAGCCCCCCTTCTGATGATCTAGATGTCACTTGGAAGCCACAAACTGAGTCTGAGAGGGAAACACATCACAAGAGCAGGCATGGCAAAAGGAAGGTTCCAGAAAGCCTTACACTTATGGATGTTGATGTAGAAGAGCAGGTTGAAGATGATGATGATGATGAGACAGTCATCACAAACATCACTCCCGGGCCTGAGGAGATGGAGAGCAACATTTTTACATTATCCAAAATGGATGCGAGGGATGTAGCACGCATACCTCCAACACAGGTAACACCAACACGACCTCCAGCTTCCATATTTACATTAGCAAAGGGCCGGCAGCGTCCTACATCCAGCACAACAAGCACCACCTCAGCAGAAGTAGGTAGTGGTCCTGCACAGAGTCAAATTCAACACACACCCTCCAGTTCATCCGGCATTGGAAGTGGGAGTGGCACCTCCAGCAGGAGACAAAAGTTAAGCTCCCCAGTGTGGGACTACTTTACGGTTAGCCCAAAGGAGGAGAACATTGCTGTATGCTCCGTTTGTCATTCCTCTGTTAGCCGTGGAAAGCTTGGTACAAACTATGGTACCGGAGGCCAAATGACCCATCTGAAAAAACACCACGCAATCCAGTGGGAGGAGCACCTTAGGCTCATCAAAACTGGAACCATTGCTGTTGGGCATAAACGAGTAGAAAGTCCGCTCACGGTGGAACAGGAAGAAGAGGGAGACATTCTCTGTGCTAGTGGTACACAAAGTATCCCTGTCCCCAGCACTGCAGTGGTAACGCCCACATCCTCAGCCACATCTCATTGGCACAAGAGTAAGAGCCAGCCTGAGACACCAAGGAGTACTGCTGGGCCAAAAAGTGCGACGTCGACCACAGGAAGGAATACCATGCAGCCTACCATTCTTAGCATGTTTAGTAGGCCGGAGGGGCAGTACGAACGCAATCACCCAATAGCACGTTTGTACAATGCTAAGCTGGCAAAAATGTTAGCACTGGACCTTCTCCCTTTTTCTTTTGTTGAAGGGGTGGGTTTTCTTGAGTTTGTGACCACCATCTGCCCAAAATGGAAAGTTCCCAGCCGCTACTATTTTGCAAGAGTTGCTGTTCCAGCACTACATCACGACGTGCTGGAATTGCTTGGAAAAGCCTTAAAACAGAGTGCTGTTCAGAGTATACACCTGACAACAGACATGTGGACCAGTTGCCAAGCCACTGATTACATGTGCATCACTGCACACTGGGTCTCTTTTTCGGATGTTAAAGATAAGATATCTGACGGCGTTGTTGACACCGCTGAGATTTTTAAAGACACTCGCAAACATGCAACTGTAGCCATGTTTGCAATGGAGAAATCTCATACTGCTGCTAACATTTTGGATGAGTTTAACAGCAAGGTGTTGGAGTGGCTGCGACCAAGAGGTCTTACCATTGGTTTTGTTGCCACGGACAATGGCAGTAATGTAGTTCGGGCCATGAAAGATGGTGGGTATTTCAGGGTGCCATGTTTGGCACACTGCATTAACATTGTTGTGCAAGACTTTCTGAAAAATGAAAGCAAAGTCAGCAGCTTACTGACCACCTGCAGAAGAATATGCACACATTTCAACCATTCTTTTAAAGCCCGGAAGGAGCTGAGGGTGATTCAACGTGAGCATAAAATGCCAGTCAAAGCACTCATCCAAGAGGTGCCAACACGTTGGAACTCAACGTATTACATGCTTGAGCGTCTGTTTGAGCAGTACATACCACTTAATGCTTATGTCATGAAAAGGTCAGGGGATCCTACAGTGAAAGGCATGAGAGTTGAGATGACCCAATGGGACCTTGTCAAAAGCCTGACAGAGATGCTACTTCCTTTTGAGGTCTTCACCCGTGAAGTGAGCCGGGAGGACTGTACTATGGGCCAAGCTATCCCATTGTTGTACATGCTAGAGCAACAGCTGAAGGATGTGGCAGAAATGTACGCAGATGTGGATGACAAAGTAGAAGCACATTCTTTGGCAGACACCTTATCCGCTCGCTTATCTCACAATACAAGGATTCAAAATAACATTCTGTCAGATCCACATTACATTACTGCCTCAATTTTGGATTCACGTTACAAATTATTGCTGCGCAGTAATGAAGTCATTCCTTTTTCAGAAGTGAATGTTGCCCAGTACAAAACTTTGATAGCTGAGGAAGCCACTGAGTTTGAAAACGAAAGGATCTTCATTAAAGGCCCGCCCCTCCAGGGCAGAAAAAGTACTGCAGGGCACCCAGAACGAAGTTCTACTTCAGAAGCCAAGAGCAGTGCGTTTGCCTCCCAGCAGTCAACACTGCCAGCAGCAATAACATCAACAGCACCAACAGGATCATCAGGCACATTTCCAAAAACGGCAGGTGATTGGTTTCTACGGAAAGGGTATTGCACATCAATGACTGATGCAAAGGCAAAAGAGGCCCAGGAAATCGGAGCACCCCTGAACATTGAGCGGATGGTTCAGGCCTATCTAGATGACACAACAGAGGTCTACATGGAGCAAAGCCCATTGGTGTATTGGTATGGGAAAAGAAGCCAATGGCCAGTGCTCAGCAGGCTGGCGATAAAGTATGTGGCTTGCCCTGTTGCAAGTGTCTCTTCAGAGCGTGTTTTCAGTGCTGCTGGTGCCATTGTTACTGTCAAAAGGACCAGTCTCTCGCCCAAAAGTGTTGAGAGGTTAACCATGATCAAAATGAATCAACACTTTATACCACCGGAGTACAAAATACGTGAATCACAGGAGGAAGAGGAGAGTGACTTTGATGACATAAGTAGTGGATTGTTAGACGTACTGCTGTCCGAACCACCAGAGTTTGAGGACGAGCTCCTCTTCCCTGTCAACTAGGCTTTCAAATTGTTCTCCCTTCCTTTATTTGTGTGTGACTGTGTGTATCTGTTTTTCTGGTTCAAAATCTACATTCACAACAAAGCCATCAACAGTCTCCTTTTTTTATTTCCCTATTGGAGTTGCACGTCTGTGCATAACTGTCCACTCCACTCCTCAGGGTCCTGCTCCATGTTCCTTACTCTCCCTAAGTACATTTCAAGCAAGTCAGACATTGGATGGAGATGGAGAATAGTACAATACATGTTGCCTCTAACAGTCCCTCCATAAGAAGTGAAACGTGACTCCACCTATATTCCATTTTGTTTCCAATCCGAAAGAAACTCATCACTGACTGGCAGAAGGCTAGGCAGGCATCAGATCAGACAGCCAAAGAGAACACCAAGACAGGTAATGAGTGATTATTGTGAATGAT
Source organism: Triturus cristatus (assembly GCF_964204655.1). Classification (NCBI taxonomy): domain Eukaryota; kingdom Metazoa; phylum Chordata; class Amphibia; order Caudata; family Salamandridae; genus Triturus; species Triturus cristatus. The sequence goes on from NC_140582.1 coordinate 1,071,263,578, forward strand.
GGTGGCATGCATTGCATTGGATGCTGGCTGACTACGAAGAATTGTGCATGCCATGAAGTAGAACTATACTAGTTTATCGACAAAGTACAAGTGACTCAGGTGTGGTGACAGTTAATGTTTCCTTGCTGTTTAATAATGACCACATTGTACTCCTACCACTGCAGGTGCCGGTCAATATCCGTTGCAATTTGGTAATATGGAATATATTATAAACTTAATCAGTCACTACAGACTGAGTTGGTGTTGGAGAATACGTACCACACGGTCACCATCATTGAGGATGCTGAGCATACTATCTTTGCACACAGTCAGTTGGATTGGAGAAAATTTAGGGAATAACGGCGTTTCATGGGCTGACATAAAAGGTAAAAAGTTTGAACAAGAACCACAGCAGACCTAGGCTAGATGTCCGTGTAGTGGTGTGGACTGGAGTAGAGTGTAGTGGTATGACGGACAGTGGCGCATTGATTTAGTCACTTCATTGGGAAAATTCTAGGTTGCTGCAGTGCATTTGACATTTCTCTGGCTCGGTCAAAATGTAAGTAAGGGGTAGGGTGCCTGGCCTGTGCCGCGGTTCTCCTGTTCTGTGGCTGTGCTGGCTCCTGAATCCTGTCCCGTTGTTGTTGTACCTTAATGCTTGCTGTAGAGTAGACACACTATGTAGCCTATCCAAGCTGCCTCAGTCTGAAAGTGTTCTCTCCAGAGTGTTGTCTTGCACTCCACTGTAATTGAGTTTATTGTTGTAAAGGCTGTAATTTTCCAATACCCCATTTGTTTTTCCATCTACACTTACAGGCCGGCCTTTACCCTGTGCTACAGTGGGAGAAACGACTCACACGTACCTTACCAATACGCATCAGGCTTTTCATGGGCTGACATAAAAGGTAAAAAGTTTGAACAAGAACCACAGCAGACCTAGGCTAGATGTCCTTGTAGTGGTGTGGACTGGAGTAGAGTGTAGTGGTATGACGGACAGTGGCGCATTGATTTAGTCACTTCATTGGGAAAATTCTAGGTTGCTGCAGTGCATTTGACATTTCTCTGGCTCGGTCAAAATGTAAGTAAGGGGTAGGGTGCCTGGCCTGTGCCGCGGTTCTCCTGTTCTGTGGCTGTGCTGGCTCCTGAATCCTGTCCCGTTGTTGTTGTACCTTAATGCTTGCTGTAGAGTAGACACACTATGTAGCCTATCCAAGCTGCCTCAGTCTGAAAGTGTTCTCTCCAGAGTGTTGTCTTGCACTCCACTGTAATTGAGTTTATTGTTGTAAAGGCTGTAATTTTTCAATACCCCGTTTGTTTTTCCATCTACACTTACAGGCCGGCCGGCCCTTTACCCTGTGCTACAGTGGGAGAAACGACTCACACGTACCTTACCAATACGCATCAGGCAGGCAGTGATACCCAAGATTGATGTGCGGAGTGTCCATGGAAGGGAGGACCAAGAAGAATGACGAGAATGATGCAACTCCTCATTTGGACCAGGATAATACAGTAACTTTAGTATCATCATTCGTCTTTACATTTATTTGCTTGCTTTTTTCTCTTTAATCATTACGACTGTGTGTTGTGGTTTGTTTGTTAATTGATCCAACTTTTTTTTAGTTTCCTTAGCTAGCTTGAAAAATGAAAGTAAGCCCGGTAGAGCAGGTAATTGGGTTCGGTCTGAGCTCTGAGGGCGTCAGACAGGCAAGGCAAATTTCAATTTCGTCCCTGACTGTACTGTCTCATTGGGTCATAGTAGTTATAGTACAACTCATTATCTCATTAACCATCAAGTTATCCTCCTCAGCATGCATGCATTTGCTTTCTCTCACTTCATACTTTGATTTCTTTGATAATGGATCATGGTCGTCTTACAAGATTGTGTTTTACTTTTGTTGTGTCCATGCATATTGTCTGTTTTTCTTTCTCAAACCTTTCCCAAAACCCCACTTCCCATCCAATCATCAATCCCTAACCCTCTTCCCCCGGGCTGTGTGATTTATATTGAGGTGTGATGTGATGACTATGTACACCAATTGATCACACGCTTGCTGGGGCAGATGTGGTGAAAGCAACACTAATTGAATTTCAACTAAGGCAGGGCAAGGATCTTCTTCTGCTTGACCACCCATGCTGTAGTTTACTTTGTGTTCTGTTCCACTCCTCCTCCCTGAGTCTCAGTCAAGTGACTTTCTCTTTCTTTTTTCAAACGCTATTGCCAGTGTCTACTACTACCACCACTATAATGGCATCTACTCCGTCAATTTGGGAAACCAACCATGCAGCCATCAGTGTGCCGAACTTCATCATCAATCACAGGTAAGATAAGTTTGGTGGGAGGTATGGACTAGGAGGAGAGACTGACAGTACTATGACAATTAAAAATAACTCAGTGAGGGGTACTGCATCTATCGGTTTGTGTGTTACAAAATCGGCAGATCTTTTAAATCAAACACTGGCTGTGGGCATGCAGCAGCACGAAACAAAGTAAACAACCATGTAACTTACATTGAATTCGGAAAACTGTAACCCACCACAAAAAACATTAACATCATATAAATAAATAGTAAGTATATTTTTAATATCCCCTAACAAAAATAAACTATCCCGCTCTGACCTAACCCACCCCCCTCCCTAACCCCAACGAAACGAAAGTCCAAAGTCCCAATGTCCGTTGAAATCCCCAACGCCCACAAACCCACCCACCAACAAAAGGAATTAAAAAAGGGGCAAACGACGAGGTCCTCTATTGTCGGCGGGCCTTAAGGTGTTTATCCACCAGGATCTTGACCCGCTCCTCCATGTTCTCCTCCCAGCGGGCCATCCGGCGGAGCAGCTGGCGGCAAAATGCCCTAAAGTTGCTTCCAGGGTGGGGGGCAGCAGTGCTGGAAATCGAGGCGCGGCGGCGGGCAAATGCCGGACCACGGCGCCGTGAAAGTGGAGGCCGGGCCTGACTGGGGCCCGGGGCATTGGAGGAGGCTGCAGCTTCAGCCGCCTCCTCCTCCTCCTGAGCCACCAGCCGGCGATAATGCTCGCAGTTGGCCTCCAGTTTCCGGCGCCGGGCCCTAGCGGCCAACTCCTTCCTTGATGGTTTATTGGAAGGAGTATCATCTATATCAAAAAAGAAAAAGAACATGTTGGAGCCAATACTCTTAGCAAAACAGGAACACTAAAATCATTCAACACATAGTGTCACAGTATCACTAGCAAGCACAGTTCATAACATTTGGGATTTGGTGCTGGGGTAAGTATCTCTAATCCTACTTCCTTGGACTCTAACATTTGTGACCGTTTCAGACATTATTTATAAATATAATCGTACTATGTATGTACTGCGGTACACCAGTCGTGCTGTTCTTATCTGTAGTTTAGCCCAATTACATAACCTTGTTGTAGGCGGCATGCCAGGTCCATCAGCTAAGCTTGCACCCAAGAGAAACAGATATGAGCCACATGATGATGCAGACTCACGTTACTTTTATTTACTACTAGTGTCTGCAGGTGGGGAAGCTCATCTTTTTGTCTGACGCCTTACGGCCGTTGGCACTGGTCATACTCTGTTACATGAGGGCAAATGGCATGCACAATTTCACTTACACCCTACCATGGGTACTACAAAAAGGCTGATTATTTATTTATCGGATCCAACGATCATTGCTTATATTCATATTATAGATGCTGCTAGTGCTAATACGATATACGACATCAGGTCGGTAGCGGTCGGTGGTGGGAGTGCTGCCGGTCGGTGACGTGGGAAGGTGCAGGGTGGGGATAGTAAACGATGGATTAAGGACATTCACAGGTAATTAAAGAATACATAAAAAAAAAAACATTGCTGCACACAGTAGCACACACTGCATCGCATTCGGCGGTGCAGTGCGCACCTTGAAAATAGTTTTATTTATTTTGATGTTGATTACCTGTATTTGGCCGTAACAGTAATACACAGTTTACTCGCCAGTGCCACCCACCCGTCCCTTCCCCATGTCGCCGCCCGCCAACAATCCCACCACCAACCGCTACTGCAGAGGGTACTTTGCTTTCATTGCTTGTGTAACCAATATACATAAACATTAAACAACAGATAGGCCACCCTTTGCAGGCTGGCTGCCCCAATCGAAAATACATTAATAATAATAGGTAGGGAGTGGTCCCCAGAGTGGGAGGAAGGGGTTTCCGCTTGATAATATATGACGTGCTTGCAAACTACTGCAAGTGTACTGTATGCTCATAATACTACCTTGATTCCTCTAGGCTTTGCTACTGTCGCGCAGTTTCTGTTACATTTTCTTCAAAGTAAGAATCTCCAGTGACACTTTCCACCTATACTGTCTCTTGGTGATAGTACATCCAGGCATACATCCATTAAAGTAAACGTCTATCCTTTTGTATATATCTCTTAACAAACCTTAGTTGGTTTCACCAACAAACACCCATGCTTCTGCTCCTTCCTTCCTTGCCTTGGCTTTGAGTTTGAACCAAAAACACCGCTGATTCTTGCTATCTAGTACTATCCACCCATACTGTGTCGCCCACCCAGGCAGGCATTCTTTCACCTTCCACCCATCCTTCAACAACCCATGCATCTGATCTTATTACTATCAGACTCCTATACATGCTTCCAACAACATATCCTTCTCTGCCGGTCAGTCATATTGTTTATCTCGCCCGTCCTTCCACCCTTAGTGCTTTCCCTCTATGTTCAACACATCCATGAAGGTCATCTGATCTGAGTTTTTCTTCTCCATAAAACATTCACAGCTGATTTTGGAGTCAAATAGAAGAGGCCATTGGTTACTCTACTCACGCTGGTAATGCTACGTAAAGGGTGTCTTCTTCAACCGTTGTATAATGTCGCACAGTACAGTGAAATAGTGAACACAGTTCCATCTAGCTGTAATGTCAAGAAGTAATGAATATAACTTACCGCCGCCGGCCACTGCTGCTGGATCCCCCCTGGGCCCTCTGTCTCCTGCAGGTGCCGCCAGTTCGCCTGCCCCCTCCGGAATGGCCGCATCGCTGGCCCCGACGGCACTGGTGGATGGTAGTGTGCCTAGAAAAAAGCATCAAAATTTTTTTAGATGCCTGTAAACCTCCCCCTATTTTAAGTGTTCACTTGGAACATTGAACAAAAAGTTAATGCGATGCAACATACATCAGCACTAGACAGTAAGTACAGTCAGTAGACAGACACTAGTAGGATATGGTTCCACTTCCTAGGGTCATCTAGTCCTACTCTACTCTTTTGAAAGTTAGCCTGAGCCATGAGTAACCCTTTTAGATTCATCATGTCGACTACTACTCTTTTGGTGCATATTATACCTGCCAGCGTATTGACATGTGCAGTAGATGCCTTTAAGGCCGCTTGACTGTTGCGTACAAGTGAAGAGGTCGAAAAAAAAACAACATATTGACTTTGTTTAGTTTATATTGCTTAGCCATCACACATACATGTTACACTTTTTGGCATGACTGCAAAATGCTAGCATCATTCACCAGTATACTATCTAACGGCTAACTCGCAGCGTTTTTCTCATATATCATAGGCGAAAGATTCCCTTCTACAAACCAGAGATTTACAGAGCATAGTGGATGCAAGATGATGTAACCAGTATTTCTACGTTCTACGGTGAGGGATCTTCCAGAATTATAAAGATCTTGGCTCTTGTTCTTGTTGTCAATCATGCACTTGTAAATGTTTACTGTTTTAATGTTAGGCTTTTTGCTGGCTTATTGACTATGGCTGTCGTAAATTAAATTTCATATTAACGATGTACAGAGTTTGATACTTGTTTCAAATAAACCTTTTGAACTTACACATAGACTCTGTGGTATTTGGTGTGGTGGAGTGGACTTACACAAGTGTGTGAGCAAAATGGTGTTTGTTATTATGTTCTGGATTGTCTCTGTCTCCGTCATCATCAACATTGTGTATCGTCTTCGTGGGGGGGTCGGGAGTGGGACCCTAATGTGAGACACTATAGCTAGTCTGTTAGGGGATCCTGGGTTCTTCGGACTGAGGTGTGATCAGTAAGATCCAACCTCCCATCAGCACCATCCTATTTTGTTGTGCATAGTTCTGTATGTGGCTCTGCAGAATCCTAGACAATAGTAGTATCATGTACTATCCGATCAAAAATACTAGTCAAATATCTGGTTGGGCATTTTGTTTGTGGTAATTGTCAAAGCCTCAACATTGAGAAGACTTGAAGAGGACAACCCAAAGGACAGGACCCAGTGGCTAGAGCTATTGGTCAATCAGAGTTTTATTGTTGCAAAGAAAACCTTCTATTAAAGAGTGGGCAACTGTGCAAGCTTCGCTACACACAGAGTAATAATAGTAATAGTAGTAGTAGTATTAGTAGCACAGAGAGTCATAGCAGAGGGAGTTAGAAGCAACTTCGAGGCAGGGATAAACAGAATTAGTAAACAGATAGTCAAGGTCAAAGAAGTAAGCTTTTGTAAAAAAGAGATTCAGAAAGTGGAACCATAATTTAGAGATTGGGAAAAAAACAGATGCAGTAACATAACATTTAGGGAAATATAAATGTCAATCTAACCAATGGAGGACTTACTGGGGCCAGCTGCAGGAGCCTCAGTAGAGGAGAGGTCCTGGGGTTCCCCCGCCGACTCCGACCCCGTCTTCTTGCCCCTGGGTGGTGCTGATGATCATGTAAAATATAATAAAGAAAGAGACCAACATTAAGGAGTGCTGTGAGAAAAATAATAAATCATTTGGAAAAACAATAAGTCAAAGAACATTTTAGGAAACAACAAGTGCAATAAAATTGACCTATCTAATCAGATGGATCGACTACTGGCTGCTTCCTAGTGCATTTACGGATCGTCTACTTATTTATGAACACTCCAGTGTTCCTTGATCATTCTGATTCCAAATACTAACAAAGCCTAGTAAGTACCACCTGACCTACACCACCTATTCCAGACGGGCCAATTGTTCACTAAGTCTGCACTTAAATTTTTTTCAGCCATCAAATGCATAGATGATGAGATGGAGGACACATGCATAGTTGCATACATTAGTGCATACATACAACAAATTGTGGGTTGGTTGCATAATGCTGATCTAGTTCTGCTACTGACTGACCATGCTAAGCCTACCACTCACTAAACAAAGTACAAAAGGTTCGACGGAGGACTGGGGTAAGCAGCACTCAGTGACAGAGGATGCGTCACGCAGACCGCATAAAACAATTAGTAACTACTACTAACAAACTAAACCTAGTATCCAATATCCATCCACCACTATTTCACAGTAGGACAATGGAAGGACTAGAGTCTCTCTAGCAAATCGCATTACCTAACTTCAGTTCTGTAAAGTAAACTCTTACATAATCAGCATCAGCACAAGCTAGCGCAAACTACGTTGCAAACAAGTAAGAGTACCACCGTGCACCTGGGTCCTTAAATCAAAGAACATTTTGCTTTTTGGAACGTAATACCAGCAACGCTTGGCACGCAGCAGTAATCTTGTTGTTCATCTAATTTAATATACACAATCAGTTACTCACCAAGCCCGATGACCTCGACACCTAGCAGGTCCAACAGGTCCTGCTCCCGGTCCAGGATGTCGGACCACCGGTGAGCTAGCTGGTTGTGGGTGCGCCGGATCCCAGTGCACCGGAACACGGCCCGGCGCACCTTCGCCCACCGACGGTGCCGCTCCTGGGTAGCGTACCCGGAGCCGGGCCTGCCGCCTGCTGCCAAGGTCAAGGGGAGGAGGCGCTGGATGAAAAAAACAAGAGCCGCCACCTCCTCCTCCCCAAACAGTTGCCGGGCCTGCACCCCTGCAGGACGCATTCTGCCGCAAGGCAGGCGGCGCTTCTCTGCGCCTGCAGGTCCCTTGCCCTTGGGACTTGGTGTGCCCTTGGCCATGGTTCTGGGGTGGGTGGGAGGCGGAAAAGAAAAGTCCGAAGGGGAAAAAAAGTTAGGGGGAAGAAGATAGAAAGAACTTTATAAAAGTAACAAAAACACAGTAAAAGTAGAAATAAAATGCAAAATATAAACTGAGGCAAACAGAGAGATAGATAATAACTAAAAAAAGTCAGGAAAAAGGCTTTAAAGACAAAGGATTGCTGTGATAAAGGGAGGATACAAAAGTAGGCCCAGAAACATGGCATAGAGTGAAAAACAAGATGGCCGCGCCCATTCGCGACCACGTGGGTAAGTTCGCGCGATATTTCTCGCGAACATGTACAATTTATCGCAAACAAGTAAAATGCGCTCCCGAACACGTTAATGCACATCGCGAACACGCTATCCGCGACCCGGAACAGGAAATAAGGCATCGCGAGCGGGCGGGACTATAGAAAAACAAGATGGCCGCGCCCATTGGCGACCGCATGGGTAAGATCGCGAGATATATCCCCCGAGCATGCAAACAGTTCCCCGAACATGCTTACCGCGCTCGCGAACAAGAAAAAGCCATCGCGAACAGGTTGCCACAAGCAACTACGCAAGCTCGCGAAGCTTCGCGAAGGTCGCATAGTGCAATGACATCTTCGCGAAGCTTCGCGAAGCGCGACTACGCGAACTACGCCCAGGGTTACTATCGAACACACGGCAGGTGCTTCCGTTGGCGTGGGGTGAACCGCCTTTGTTCCACAACAATTACAAGACGTGGAGCACTCTTGGGAAGTGATTTTATTATGCAAATGCATTTCGGCATAGGCCTTCATCAGTGCTTAAAATCGTTTCAACTTTGGGCACAGCTTGGGGTCCTTTGAAATATTCACTGTGTTTCCTATTGGTGGAGCTTGGACCAATCAAAGGGCGGCATTTCCACATGTGGAGAATATCTGAAGATAAGCGGGAAAGGCATCAATGTCCTATAGTGTATATATATTTATATATTATCTACTGGCGGTCGCCAGTAGATAGTTATAGTTAGGACCTATTTTCCATAGGAAATCCGCAACATTCTATTGGGAATATCTTTGGCTCCGATTAACGAATCTTCGCGAAATTCTCCAAACTTTTGGCCAGCTCCACTCCGCTCCTACCCTGAAAGTTTTGCGGTGATCCGTGAAGCGGGGGGTCGAGAAAAAGGGGGATCCCAAAACGCGTTTTCCCCATGCAATTTCCCGTAGGATCTGTTGTCGCAGCTACAGCCCGAACCGCTGAACATAATGACACCAAATTTGGCAAAGAGGTAGTCCTCAGTTCGGACTCGTGCCTTTTGCATATTTGGTGTGGATCTGTTCAGTAGTTCCTGAGAAAATTAGGGTAAAAAAGTTAGTGATATCTATGGCCACGGAGGATCCGCGGACTGTACCTGCACCGTAAGCGCACCCTCCCCGAACCGAGCGCGCACCTTCCCGATCGCGCGCTGAATGCTAATTGGATGTCGAGCATCTCTCTACATTCGAAACCAGGAACTGTTGGCGGCCATTTTCTGCCTTGGTAGAAGCGAGGCTGAAGATGGAAGGGGAATAAGTGTGTAAAAGATATAAAGGGGTCAGAGTGGAAATACTCTGACCCTCTAGATCTGCTTAGGGGGACCCAGAAGGACTCCCTGTGGCCCACCCTTTTTTTTTTTTTTTAAAAGCGGCGAAATGCGCGCACGGTGCGCGCATCCTATCGCGTTGGATGCACGGATTCTCTCGCGGTGGGTGCGCGGATCTACGGCAACGTTTTTTGAAAAACGACAAGAAATCATTGGTTGTATAACAAATTTCTACACTGAAAGGTAGGGTGTATATTTTTGTTTTTTAAAGGTATGATTGTTATTGGTTAACAAAAACAGATTGTAAGGAACATTATATATGATAAGCTGATATGTTGAAAAGTCAAGCACACTTCCTGCCTTGTGTAGGAACATTGTGTGCTGAACTTGTGACCTGTGAGCTCAGTGCAGTGTTCCATGAGCTGTTTCTATGGTAACAGGCAGAAGGCAGATTGGGGGAAGGGTTGAAATGTATTTCAGTTGGAAAGGGTTGAAATGTTTAACCAATAGAAATGTGTGTTTGCTTTTGAGTTTATGTGCGAAGGATTGTGATTTGATGTTTACATGTATATGTGTGGAAAATGAAAGGGAAACTTTTTCATTCTTTGCTTTTGCTGAGAGGTGCACAGTGTAGATTCTGTAAAAGAAAATATGGTGAGTGATTGATATACTCCTTAATCTACAAAAGAACTTGAAAGATGAGTTATTTAATTGTGAGGGGATGTATGTAGACTATTTTGATTTTAATCAGACTAATGTATTTTTCCTGCTAAAGTGTAGGGAGTACTTTTTTTCTCTACAATGTGTGTGCATGTAGAAACCATTCTGTGATAGGCATTTGTGTTTTTCATGTGTTTGTAGACAGATAACTGTGCTGAGATCCTTGACCTTCTAACTGATGAGTCCCCAGACGCTCTCTTTCTCACAGAAACTTGGCTTAATCAGGACGCCGTAGCAATACCCTGGCTGGCCCTCCCGCCAGGCTACATATTGAAATTTGTTAATAGGGAAGAGGGAAGAGGGGGTGGGGTGGCAATGATAGTTAAAGAAGCATATAGAGCCAATTTGGAGAGTGAACCCATAGTGGGTTGTGAATGCGCGTCGTTAAAAATTGGGCTAACCCACAACATCTCACTGGCCGGTCTCTTGATCTACAGGCCTCCCGGGTCAGCGACCAGCTTTAAGAATGACCTACTAAATAAAGTAGGGCATCTTGCTAGTAAGACCACCAATTTCACTATTCTGGGCGATCTCAACCTTCATCTTGAGAGCACTGAACAGGTGGAGATTGTGAGTTTCTTGGCTGACCTGGAAGCCTTTCAATTAAAGCAGTGTGTGCTTGAAGCTATCCACGTAGCCGGCCATGTCTTGGACCCAGTTATTTCTAACCTCCCTCAAATCATTATGCGCTCCCCCGTCCCACAGGTCTGGACAGACCATTTCTTGGTCTCCTTTTCCCTACTATTTCCGATCAAAGTGGACTCTCGCTGCCCTATGAAGACTTTAAAACGTGCCTGGCATAGGTTCAACCCTGAGATTCTCTCTGCTTGGCTATCTAGCCACCAACCACAACTACCTGCATGCGCTGATGAAGCGAACCAGTGTTACCAGGACTGGCTGACGGCGGACCTGGACACCTATATCCCTGATAAATGGGGTAAGAAAGGGCGCGGCCATCCAATCCATGGTTCAATGATGCCCTCTCTTTAGCCAAAAAGGGCTGTAAAAGATTGGAGCGTGCTTGGAGGCGCACATATGATGTGACTGCCAAATTGGAATACCAATCAGCCCTTAAGTCATACCATAAAGCGATCCGTAGAGCGCGGGCTGACTTTGTGGCCAATAGAATTATGGGGAGCTCCAACCCTACTAAGAATATTTTCTCCTTATTGGGCAATATGAAGAATTCCGGGGGTAATGGGGTTTCTCCAATCACTTCTAATAACCAGTGTAGTGTGTTAGCCACATAGTTTATTAATAAAGTGGAACTGATTTACCAGGGACTCCCACAAACATCTTCCCTGTCTGAAGAGATGGACCCATCTGAGGGTGAGTTACTGAATGGCTGTAGTTTGGGGGTATTTCCTCCCATCACGTCTCTGGAGTTTGCGTCTCCATGCTCCAAAATTAAATCGGGCTCTCCAGCGGACCCAGTGACCCCCACTCGTTTCCGTCAGCTGTATTCTTCTATCTCCGAACTGTGCCTTGACGTGGTCAATCGGTCACTATCTACGGCATCAGTCCCTCGAGCCTGGAAACATGCCAAAGTTGTCCCCCTATTGAAAAAACCCTCCCTAGCCGCATCTGATCAAGGTAATTTTCGTCCCATCTCGCAACTGCCTTTCCTGGCCAAAGTGACGGAGGCACACGTGAACTCCATCCTGGCAGGCTTTGTTGAGCAACACGCTTTATTCGACTCCACTCAACATGGTTTTCGCCCTCGGCACAGCACTGAATCCGCGCTTCTGGTGGTGTCAGAAACCATTAAAAGTCATCTAGACGTAGGTGACTATGCGGCCTTGATCCTATTGGATTTAATTGCCGCATTTGACACAGTATCTCACAAAATACTCTTGAGACACCTGCAGGACATCGGGGTTAGGGACTTGGCCTTGTCCTGGATTACATCATTCCTGTCAGAGAGATCCTTTCAGGTCTTGGCTCCCCCCTTCTCCTCACAAAAGTGTGCACTACACCAAGGAGTACCTCAGGGCTCTATACTAAGCCCATTACTATTTAATCTTTATGTTAGCCCGTTGGCGGTACTGGCCAAGAGAAGGGGGCTCTCACTGGTTTCATACGTCGATGATACTCAATTAATGATCAGCTTCTCTAAGAAAAGTTCCGACAACCTAAACAACTTCAGGGCTGATTTGTTGGCTATCTCCGACTGGATGGCAGCAAACTGCCTTCAGCTGAACTCCGGGAAATCCAAAATTCTGCTGTTTGGAAAGGATAGGGAGTTATGGACGGACCTTCATTGGCCGGAACGTCTGAAGCCTGCCCCAGTTCCCAGGAACTCTGTAAAGAACCTTGGCATTCGGTTTGACCGCGGTCTGACCTTTGAAAAACAGACCAAGTTCGTTGCTGGGGTCTGTTTCGGTCTCCTGCGGAGTCTCAAACCACTGCTTGGGTTCTTTCCCCCCTCGGTGCGGCAGTCCATTATCCAATCGTCTGTTCTCGCCAGATTGGACTATGGGAATTGCCTCTACTTGGGAGCTACAAGGGCCAGTGTAAACCGCCTCCAGAGGTTCCAGAATGCTGCAGCACGGGTTCTGGTGTCACTACCTAAGTATTGCTCGGTTGCCCAGGTGCTTCCTAAACTCCACTGGTTGCCAGTGTGTAAGCGGATTCAATTTAAAGCATTGTGTATGTCACATAAAATTCTAGCAAAGCAGGCCCCGCAGGGTCTCCTGGATCTATTGGAGGCTTATGTTCCAGTGCGCTCCTTGCAATCTGCCGAACATGCCCTGGTCTGTGTCCCTCGGGTGAGGAGGGCCAGAGCAGGGGGGCGCTCTTTCCGACACTTGGCAGCAAAATTATGGAATTCTCTCCCGACCTCAGTTAGAACCATTCCTAGCCATCTGGCCTTCCGCAAGGCCCTGAAGACGTGACTTTCCCCCTTTCCACCATCTAATCCTCATTGATTTGTTCTGGCTCTCGTTCTCAGGTTCTCGCTGCTGCGCTGGGACGCCTCGTTGCTGTGGCAGCTATGCGCATTATAAATTCAATAATAATAATAATTTTGGTAGAATTAGTAACCAGTCATTGTTTATGAATTTGTGAAATGAGTTATGTTATGTTTCCATACTAAAATGTAGTACTACTTCTAGATGAAGAAATGTGTTTTGATATAGTGCAAGGGATAGTGTTGTTTGTCTAGAATCACACAGTGAGTCTGTGTGCATTTGGGAACCACTGTGAGAGAAGCATTTGGTAACATCGTGTATTTGCTGACAGATAACTGTTTTAAAACCAGTCAGGTTGTCAAGTTTTAGTAGCATTAGAAGACAGTTATGGCTTATGCTTTCATTAAATGAGTCAGACATTGACAGTAAATTGCCGTCGTGAAATATGTAGATTGTGTGCAGTTCCCTTATCACTTCCAGTGTAGTGAATGAGTTTTGGTAAACTCCTAGGAATACGGGTGCTTGTCTAGAATCACACAGTGAGTCTGTGTGCATTTGGGAACCACTGTGAGAGAAGCATTTGGTAACATCATGTATTTACTGACAGATAACTGTTTTAAAACCTGTCATGTTGTCAAATTTTAGTAGCATTAGAAGCCAGTCTTTGCTTATATGTTGATTAAATGAGTCACGCTTTGACACTGATGTGCTGTACTTAAATATGTAGATTGTGTGCAGTCCCCTTACCCCTTCCACAGTAGTGAATGAGTTTTGGTAAAGTCCTAGGATAGTGTTGATTGTCTAAAATCACACTGTGAGTCTGTGTGCATTTGGGTAAGGATTGTGAGAGAAGCATTTGGTAACATTGTGTATTTACTGACAGATAACTGTTTTAAAACCTGTCATGTTGTCAAGTTTTAGTAGCATTAGAAGCCAGTCTTTGCTTATGCGTTGATTAAATTAGTCAGGCATTGACACTAAAGTGCAGTCGTGAAATATGTAGATTGTGTGCAGTTCCCTTACCTCTTCCACTGTAGTGAATGAGTTTTAGTAAACTCCTAGGGATAGTGGTGCTTGTCTAGAATCACACTGTGAGTCTGTGTGCATTTGGGAACCACTGTCAGAGAAGCGTTTGGTAACATCGTGCATTTGCTGACAGAAAACTGTTTTGAAACCTGTCATGTTGTGAAGTTTTAGTAGGATTAGAATCCAGTCTTTGCTTATGCGTTGATTAAATGAGTCATGCTTTGACACTGATGTGGTGTACTTAAATATGTAGATTGTGTGCAGTACCATTAAATCTTCCAGAGTAGTGAATGAGTTTTGGTTAACTCCTAGGATAGTGTTGCTTGTCTAAAATCACACTGTGAGTCTGTGTGCATTTGGGTAAGGATTGTGAGAGAAGCATTTGGTAACATCGTGTATTTGCTGACAGACTAATTTAAAACCTCTGATGTTGTCAAGTTTTAGTAGCATTAGAAGCTAGTCTTTGCTTATGCATTGATAAAATGAGTCAGGGTTTGACACTAAGGTGCAGTACCATGTACTATTCTGTTCACTATGCCAGAACTGAAAATTTCAAAGTTTTATCTAAGCACTGTCCTAGAAGTAGTCTGATTATTTAGTCAGTTTCTAAGTACCAAATAGACTGCTTCAAATGTCTATGCAGTATGCATGTAGAGTTCTAACATACTATACACCTTCAATTCCCTAGTCAGTATCCATACACTTCCAGGAAATATCCTGTCACTTCCTTTGCAGTCCTCTAGAGACCCATTCAACAGCATGTTCTAATCCATTCACTGTGCCAAAACCCAAACACTTATAAATTCACCAAGACAGTCTCTTTCCAGTACTCTAATGATTCAGTCACTGCCTAAGTATTCATGCACAGAGCCAGGTCTTAGCATATGGACTTCTTCAAACCCCTATCCACTATGCATGCAGTCCTCTAAGCACCTACACACTTGTCTTTCACACCTTCAATTCCCCAGTCAGTATCCGTTCACTTCCAGCAAACACCCTGTCACTCCATTTGCACTCCTCGAGTGACCCATTCAGCATTATGTACTAATCCATTCACTGAGCCAAACCCTAATAAATTCACCCAGGCACTCTCCTTGCAGTACTCTAATCATTCAGTCAGTACCCAAGTACTCATCCAGTGACCCAGGCCTTAGTATATGGACTGCTTCAAACCCTTATCCACTATGCATGCAGTCCTCTAACCACCTACACAATTGTCTTTCTCACCTTCAATTCCCTAGTCAGTATCCATACACTTCCAGGAAATACCCTGTCACTCCCTTTGCAGTCCTCTAGTGACCCATTCAGCACCATGTACTAATCCATTCACTGTGCTAAAACCCAAACACTTCTAAATTCACCAAGATACTATCTTTGCAGTACTCTAATCATTCAGTCAGTGCCTAAGTATTCATACACTGAGCCAGGCCTTAGCACATGGACTGCTTCAAACCCCTATGCACTATGCATGCAGTCTTCTAACCACCTAGACACTTGTCTTTCACACTTTCAATTTCCTAGTCAGTATCCATACAGTCCAGCACTTGTGACTGCCTTTGCACTCCTCTAGTGACTCATTCAGTACCAAGTACTAATCCATTCCCTGTGCGAAAATCCTAGCACTTATAAATTCGCCTAGGCACTCTCCTTGCTGGACTCTAATCATTCAGTCAGTACCCAAGTAGTCATGCAGTGAGCCAGGCCTTAGCACATGGATTGCTTTAAATGCCTATGCAGTATTGATGCAGGCCTCTTATCACCTACACAGTTGTCTTTCACATCTTCAATTCTCTAGTTAGTATTCATACTCTTCTAGCAAACACCCTGTCACTCACCCAGTGTGTCTCCTTATAGTACTGTAATCATTTAGTCAGTTAGCATGTAGTCTTTTAGTGAGGTAGGCTTTAGGGCATGAACTGCTTCAAAGTAGTATGCACTATGCATGTAGTGTTTTAACGATCGTCACACTTGTGGTTCAGGACTATAGTTTCTTAGTCAGTTTTTATATAAAATGTGTTTGTATAGTAATGGAGTAGTATAAATTTGAAAGTTATTAATATACATTTATTTGTGATTCTTGTTTACAGATACAGAACAGGAGTGTTTCTCATCTGTTTGCACTCTTCTCGTGCAAGATTGTTTGGATGAAGGGTCCTTAGGTGTTTCATCATACTTGCTGTGCCGCACGAGTATTTTTTGTTAGGATCCCCTCGTAACAGAACTCTTTGGCAAATCTTGCGAATGAAGAAGGTGGCATTGGTCTTTGTGTGCCCCTTGGAAAAAAATAAAAAATTTCTTCACCACTGATGAAAAACGTTGTGGTGCCTTCTGCAAAAAAAATTCCTCAGATTCGGTAAATATTTTAAAGCGGCAACATTTACAGTTTTTGTAATTTAAACTTATAAAATTTTGTTAGCTGTATACATTTTATATATCTGCGATTTGTTTCTTGTGGTATTTTGTTAAGAATACCATGTTGTTTATTTTTTACAATCTTTCTGATTCTCCAGGTCTGTCGTCGACATCCGTGGTTCCCACAGGAGTGTTCTGCTTTGTTGTTTTGTATTATTGTTGTTACACTTTGTTTATTAGTTTATTGTTTATATTTATGTTAATAAAAATATAAAGTTTGAAAATAGTTTATCGTTTATATATTTATTATTATAAAAAATAAAGTTTAAAAAAAATAATAATAATGTTTTTGGTTGTTGTCTTAACTGCTGTGTGACTCTTTCTTGTTCTTATTACTGTTATTTGATGGAGTCCACCATGGTGTTAAATTTTGGGGCACTTATCGCTGGAATACTAGTGATATCTGTAGTTTGCACCAACTTCTGAATAGTGTGGTAGATTTATCTCAACTTTACTTCCGTTAAAGTGCTGATAATGAAATGGAGAGTAGCCGTTCCCGTGCAAAAAGAAATGAGGTGCACCTTTGCGATTTATTCTAAATACTAAAATCCTGTATTGTATTGCACTGAGGTATTGGCTGCACTTACAGTGTACACACGAAATCTATTAAGAAATCTCATTGTATTTATATTGATTGGGAATAGTACGTCAGGTGCTGGATCTTGACGAGATACACTGCTGAGTTCGTATATTGTTCTGCATACGAAAAAAATCACATCACAACTTTCACACTAATTGCAATGCGAAACAAATTCTGGCAATAAGACACGTTAGCACCAGGGATTTTACACCTGCTTTCTGCTGGTGTTAAGCAGGACAACTACCTGCATCATGAAAGGGAACACAGCCAAAAGCCACACCAGAACACCCACAGGTGCCATAAAGTCAATGAGCATGATACAGGGATACCCATGAGGGCCAGAAGACTCATCTCAACAACTCCAGGACCGCCAATGCCCCCCAAACCCATATCTTAGTAAGTGTGTCCCTGTGGTCATTGTCTTAGCATGATAGGCACGAGCCCTGCAACATCACAGTGTGCTGTCACCTCAGCGTTGGCAGTGAGCCTGGATGTGTAGCTACGTACGCATCCTCCTGCATGCACAACTGGCGTGTGCTGCTCTGGGGTTCACAGGTCAGTAGAGGGGTGTGCCTATCCGGCAAGGGGAACGGGGTGTCACGGACATGTCCGTGTACAGGAAGTGCGGTAAGTGTGTCTCTGTGTTCCGGTGTGGCCTGTCACAAGAGCCGCAGCAGTCGATGTTGTAAAGTGGCATGTACCACCTCCAAACGGCACTGTGATGTTGTTGTTGGAATGTAGCAGGACATGCGCAAATAGGCATTACAATGGCGTGCCGTACGAGTGCACGAGATACAACAGCTCACCATACAAAAGTGTGGGGACTCATGGGAGGGAAGGGCAGACGTTTGGCAACATCACACACAGTGAACTCTACCATGTGCCACATGCTGGGCATCTCATCCATGATGACCACGGTCGCAGACATCCCACAACACCAACGACTGGCCTTTGTACACATCCTGTATGAATGCAGCCTGGTTCTCACTTCTATGCTCGTTCAGTGGTGTGATGTTGGCGGGTTGTGTGACTTGTGCTCCTTGTTGGTGTGTTTCATTTTGGCCATTGTTTGTCTATACTTGTGCTGTACTTAATTGTGCATGTGTGCCATTCTGCCCATCTCCCCCCTCCCCCCACTCCCTGCTTCTTCCTCTTCCTGGTGCTGTTGTGTCTATAATTTTGTTGCTGCACACATAAATACATTTAAAGAATAAATTAGAATAGTTCCTTGATTCTTTTAGGTTTCAAAACTTCTCTATTGCTTTCTTTTTAATTTTCCATATGAACAGTTTTTTTAAATATTCAACAACACATAGAAGTCAGAATTGCAACGTATTCTATCAACACACTTTCTAGAATATTCTACAACACGTGCAGGTTAAAAGTTCATCAATTTTTTAAAACTTTACGATATTTTTTTGTAACATTTTCTTGAACATTTAATGACATGTTCAGGTTAAAATTTGACGATTGTTTTAAGTTCGAACAGTGCCTTCCAAATGCAAGTAGCAGGTGTGGTTGAGCTGAGCAAATTTTATCCTATGATATGTACACGTTGAAACTGCTTTTTCTTAACCAATCACAAAGATGCTTTTCCACAAAACTAATGTGCACCCTAATTTTAAAAAAGAATGATTTTCATGATATCTTCAGAGATAAGTTATAGATAGGAATTAGCATTTAAAAAACCTTTGAAATTCACTGAAAAATTCATAGGTTTCATGCACGTTATAGTTAGGAATTTGCATTTAAAAATCCTTTGAAATTCACTGAAAAAACCAAAGGTTTCAGGGGCGTTATAGTTAGGAATTGGCATTTAAAAAACCTTAGAAATTCACTGAAAAAACCATAGGTTTCAGGGCCGTTATAGTTAGCTGGACATTTCCCTCGTACAAAACCCTAGAAATTCACCTGTTATAGTTAGTTCAGCTAACTATAACTCGCTGATAACGTCACATATTACATCACTCATGACATGGTCAGTGACATCACTGATGACATCTCAAATGACATCACTGATGACATCACTGATGATGTCATCCATTGAGTATGTGTTTCTGAACAGTTTTAATATGTTTAATATATATAGGGAAAGGCCTGTTGAAGAATAAGTGGGTGTACAAGTGTGTGAATGGGTGATTTTCTAGGTGCGTAACTGACTCTATAAGTGAGTCATTAAATGTATCTTACTGCAGACTAGTGACTAAACTGTGTGAATGTCTGTATCTGTCTGTCTGTTGGTGTATAAGCGGCTGCATGGTTTTGTGAATAGCAATATGAGTGTCTCTATGGGTTATTGATTGGTTGTCTGAGTATCTGTATGGGTGCCTGAGTGTATGTGTGGGTGGGGTGTGTGTGACTCTGTGCATAGATGTGTGAGTGGGTTATTCTATGGGTGCATGGTTTTAAGAGTGCAACTGTGATGGACTGTATGGTTGAGTGAGTGTATGTATGGGTGTGGTAGGGATTGAATGTATATCTCAGTGGTACATTTGTGACTAACTACATATGTGAAAGGCAGTATATATGCATGTAAGAGTATATAAGTGGGTATATGTGAGAGTGTGTGATTGTGAGAGTGGCTGTATGGATGAGTGTGTGCTTGTATCAATGATTGTATAAGAGCGTAAGAATGTGGTACTATTTTTATGAGTAAGTGAACTTGAGTGTGTATAACTGCATAGGTGAGTAAATAGGAGTGTGATTAAGTATTTGCATGACTGACTAGGTGTGACAGTACCTCTATGGATGATTGGTGGTGTGGGAGTGTCTATGTAGGTGTATAAATGCATATGATGGTCTTGTACGGAGTGACTGTAAGTATGAGTGACTGTACATGTGAATGAGTGGAGGTGTAGTAGACCTAAGAGTTAATAAGTGGGTATGTAGTTATTGGTATTGGAGTATCTATGGTTTTGAGAATGGACGTCTAAAATGTTGAGTTCGTGTATCAACGGTTAAATTAGGGTGTGAGAAGATGGAGTAATTTATCACATGGATGATGTCATGAGTGATGTCATCAGTGATGTCATTTGAGATGTCATCAGTGATGTCATCAGTGATGTCACTGACCATGTCATGAGTGATGTAATATGTGACGTCGTCAGCAGTGCATTGCGGGGGCGCGAGTTATATTTAGCTGAACTAACTATAACAGGGGAATTTCTAGGGTTTTGTACGAGGGAAATGTCCAGCTAACTATAACGCCCCTGAAACCTATGGTTTTTTCAGTGAATATATATATATACATACATATATATATATATATATATATATATATATATATATATATATATATATATATAAAAACAAGCAACCAACTCCCACAGAGTGAACCATGGAAGGAGACACGGACTCCAGGCAGTTAGGATACGGCATCTGTTTTATTGAATCAGATCAGCCTCAATCCCATAGTAAAAAACAGAGACGCGATTCGCCTGCGCAGCAGGCTTTGTCAATCCAAATGGCGCCATAAAAAAGTGAGTTATATAGCCCTCCCCTTCAATAGAATCTGGGTAGACATAGAAGATAGACTCTACATTTTTTAAAAGCTTGGTCGGTAAGTTCTGCTTATTACAACATATATTGAGTATGCAAATATAAAAAATAAATAACTAAATACAACTAACAGCATAGTGTGCAAATCTTCCGAAATATGCATGCACTGAAAATGCATGTATCGTCCACCCTTAGATGAAGCATGTCCTAGTGACAATTCGTAGAGCTCTGGTATGTTTTACTAATATGACGCCAAAACTCTCAAAACATGCTGCCCTTTATGAAATGCAAACCGATGTATGCACATTAAAAAAATTCATGCTTGTAAATGTCCCCTCCAAAGTCCCTTGGCAAAACATACAATGCAGGTAATGTGAGAAAACACCGGAAACAGCTCCGTCAGTAAATCACCTCTGACCTGTATTTTAAGAGCAAAGGTTCACTTCAGCTCCGTTCCTGTGATCTCCTGTCACAATAATTTTAAATCTCAGGCATCGGGATAGAATATGAGGCAGCAGCTTCCCCAGGAATGCAATGAAACACATAATGTGAACATTGCTCGGTAAATCAACTTCCCAGCGCATGCTTTGACCTCAACCAAAACTGCATATCCCATAATGCAACATATCCACAAATTGAAATAAGGGAGACACACGAGGCAAAGTATAGGAAAACTTGAAGATTAAACCGGATTTTAGAGTTCAAGTTCATGCCAAAAGTTTGTTAAATGGAAGGGACTAAAAAGTCTCAATGTCCAAATTGATGAAACAGAATGATAAATGCAGTTCAAACTGGGCACAAATTGGGGATTGAGGGAGACTGGTGAACAAAAGTTGAATTCGCCAAACATACCCCCACTGCATCGGCATAGGCCATCTGCAGTGCCCAGTCACCAGAAGGCACCGGTCTTCTGGGCAAGGCATTTCTTGCTCGGGAAACACAGATCCTGCCCTGGCAGTTGTGAAAACCGCCCCGCTGCGGGCCCTGGGCTGCCTCTGCAGTCATCCTCTTTCCTCTTTCCGGTTGCCACACGGTAGGCCTGGGCCAAAATTCCGTTCCGCTTGCGGAAATTGCGATAATTTGGCATTTTCGCATTCCGCGGAAAGCGTGAAAATGTCAAAATTTCCGCAATCCGCATCTTACCAGTAACTTTTTTCTTGCTCGCGCTGTAAAAAAATACATTCTCGCGTGCGCGCGATCGCCTTACCTGAATCCCCGCGTTCGCCAACAAGTTTTCCCGATCCGGTCGCGTTCTCCACAACATGTTGGATTGTTGGTAGCCATTTTGCGCTGTCTCGCAACAGTTCGCGCCCGCATTAACGTAATTTGTCGCGCGATCACGTCATTTGTCGCGCGATCACGTCTTTCTTCTCGCGGTCATGCACCGCGAGAGTATGAGAAGATTGAGATCTCGAACACGTCATTCTCCACCGCGAGCGAGAGCTTGAAAAGGAGAAAGAGACCCCGAACACGTCATATCCAACGCGAGAGGGAGCGAGAGAACGCGATCAAGTCCTTTTGGACACGCCATCGACATCCGGCAGAAGTAATGTGAAGCTCGAGAACACGAACATGTAAAATGTTCAATTTGGAGAAGAATATCAGCTCTAGCAGCATGAAACATTCTGCAAATGATGATTTGGATGAAAACAACTCCTCAGATTGACATTTGGCTGTCCTTTTTTGCGCAAGGAGTCCTTTTTTAAAAAGGTGGGGAGAGGGAGGAAGTGCCACAGAATCTCCAACTTCCTGTTCCTGTCCAGCAGGCTCCTCCCAGTGCTTTGTCCATCTCCTGCTCATTCTGCCTTTGGATTTTGAGCTGGAAAGATCACTCTTTTTGTCTGCTGCATCATTGCAATTGGATTTGAGGATTTTTTAATTGGATATTTTACAAGTAAGTGGTTGTTGTATCTGTTTGATTGGGGGCATTGCAGTTGTTGTAACTACAATTTATTTTTGGTAACTATCATCATTCCTTTTTTTTTCAAATGTTGTGGGTAGTAGTAGTCAGTAGTAGGCCCGAGCTAGTCATGGCCTCATGGGTGTGTGCTTGATAAAGCAACTGTTCATTTGGTGTTTTTTTAATGTATTTCATTTTCAAGCATCATTTAGGTCCTGGATGGCATTGGATTTAGTTGGGAAATGTGTTTTTTTGGGGTGGGCTTTCTGTTGTTGGGCCTGGCCTTGTGGCTGGTGGCCATTTAGAAGCCTAGGCCTGCAAGCTTGTCTGGCCTTGTCTGCCAACAGGCCTGCTTTCATCCAGTAGGATCAGAGCAGGTAGCCACAGCTTTATTAATCAAGTGTTTCTGTGTGGTCTGTTGAATTTAGACATCATTTAGGGCATGGATGGCATTGGATTGAGTTGGGAAGTGTGTTTTTTTGGGGTGGGCTTTCTGATGTTGTTGGGCCTGGCCATGTGGCTGGTGGCCATTTTGAAGCCTAGGCCTGCAAGCTTGCCTGGCCTTGTCTGCCAACAACAGGTCTGCTTTCATCCAGTAGACTCAGAGGCTGAGCAGGGAGCCACAGCTGTATTAATCAGGTGTTTCTGTGTGGTCTGTTGAATTTAGACATCATTTAGAGCATGGATGGCATTGGATTGAGTTGGGAAGTGTGTTTTTTTGGGGTGTGCTTTCTGATGTTGTTAGGCCTGGCCATGTGGCTGATGGCCATTTTAAAGCCTAGGCCTGCAAGCTTGCCTGGCCTTGTCTGCCAACAACAGGCCTGCTTTCATCCAGTAGACTCAGAGGCTGAGCAGGTAGCCACAGCTGTATTAATCAAGTTTTTCTGTGTGGTCTGTTGAATTTACACATCATTTAGGGCATGGATGGCATTGGATTGAGTTGGCAAGTGTGTTTTTTTGGTGTGGGCTTTCTGATGTTGGTTGTCTTAAACACATGCTTTTGTTGTGTGTGTCTGGTGTGTGTTGGTGTGCAATGCATGCACCCTGCAGACCTTTTTGGGGCCTGTGAATGTTCGTATTTGCATTTTGTTGCATTAAAAAGGCAGAGCAGTGTGCTTTAGCATGCATCTTTTACCTGGCTTTTATAAGCCTTTTGTCAGCTCCTGGTGTTTCCCAGGCCCCCTGCTTGTTTGTGATTTGTGAGTGTCCATGTGGCTGGTGGCTTTTTTTGTGTTGGGAGTTATTAGTGACCTTCTTTTGCCATATAGGCCTGCATGATTTTTCTATTGGCTTACTGCTTCCATCCATCCACCCCCTTTGCCAGCAGCAGCTCCATGGATGATGAGATGCTCAAATAATTTAATGGCAAATAGGGTCCACCCCACTTCCATTACATTTTTATTTTGGTGGTTCTTATTAACTTTCCTATCCTTCCTGAGAGTGTAGTGTGTGACTGTACACAGTAGTATAACATAGCCCTTGTTGAAAAAAAGTCAGAAATGGCTAGACTATATCTTTTGTTTGCCCTAGTACAGTAGTAAGTAACTGAACCACAACAACAAATGCAACATTACACTGATATTCTTCTCCTGGCTTATTTGCTTTTAGGTGCACAAAAAGACAGAGGAGGAGGTGTCATCATCATCACCCGGCTACCCGTTGTACTGCCAGCCAGACAGAAGTCCTGCTGCGCATCACGTCCACGTGTGACCAGAACTTGTTGTGCATCTGCATCCTGCCTGACATCTGAAGAAGATGGCCCCAAAGAAAGGTACCAGGTCCAGTACCAAGAAAGTTGCCGGTGAGAAGAAGGAACAGAAAAAGGAAGTGCCATTAACCACGACTGGTGTGCCGGCCAATGTATTTTTTGGCACCAAAAAAGTTACGCCTGCAGCAGCGTTGTCCGGGAACCAAGCTGGGAGCAGCACCTCAGCACCAGCCGTCCAACCCCACCAACCTGGGCCCAAGGCCTTTAGTGTCGCAGAGGTAGCCAGTCTACTAACGAGCAGCGATGTTGAAATGTCATTATCGCAAAGTAGTACACAATCAATGCAGGCGGAAACTCAGCAGATAAGTGTGCAGCCGCAACAAGAACAGCAGCAGCCTCAACAAGAACAGCAGCAGCCGCAACAACAACAGCAGCAGCCGCAACAACAACAGCAGCAGCCGCAACAAGAACAGCAGCTGCCGCAACAAGAACAGCAGCAGCCGCAACAAGAACAGCAGCAGCCCACCATAGTAGTTGTTGCTCCTGACGTAGGGGCATTTCAGGAAATCGAGCTTCCTGCAGACAAAGTGGAGCAAACCACTGTTTCGGAAGATCTATTGTCTTCCAGACCACCAGCAAGGAAAAGGAGGCTTAGTCCATCATCTTCTTTTTCAAGCCCCGCTTCTGATGATCATGATGCCACTTGGCATCCATCAGCTCAGTCTGAGAGTGATGCACGCCACAAGACAATGCTTCTTAAAAGGAAGGTCCCAGAAAAACTTAGAGTTATGGAGGTAGATGTAGAAGAGGGGGGTGATGTTGATGAAGACGAGCTAGTCATCACACACATCACTCCCGCCCCAAAGGGATTGGAGACCAACATTCTCACCCTATCCAGAAAGGCTGCTACTGAGCGGGATGATGCACGGATATCTCCAACACAGGTTACACCACAACTACCTCCAGCTGCCATATTTTCCAAGGCCCGGCAGGGACCTACATCCAGCTCAACCATCTCAGTAGGTAGTGGTAGTAAAAGTCACAGTGTAGCTGCACAGGGTCGCATTCCAAGCACACCCTTCAGTTCATCTGGTTTTGAAAGTGGCACATCCAGCAGTGCCAGAAAGTTCTCCTCCCCAGTTTGGGACTTCTTTTCTGTTAGCACCAAGGAGGAGAACGTTGCTATATGCTCAAGGTGTTCGGCGGGGTAAGCTTGGTACAAACTATGGTACCAGAGGCTAAGCAAGTCATCTCAGAATACACCACACTATCGTGTGGGTGAATCACCTACTTCAGTTAAAAGAAAGTAGAAAAACTCAACCCATTGAAATTGGTCAGGAAGAATCAGGGGGCGATATTATTATGGTGGAAGGTGAAGAAGAGGGAGGCATTTCTAGCCCTGTCTCCAGTAGTGTAGTGGTACCGCCCACATCCTCCTCAGTAACATCTGAGTGGCATCGCAGTAAGAGCCATACTCAGAGTCAGGCTGAGACACCAAGGCGACCGAGTACCGCAATGAGATAAACTGTGTCGTTGAGCCTAAGTGGGTTAATGAAAACTACAGCACCACAAAGGAAAGTAATCCAGCCTACCATTGAGAGCATGCTTAGGTTGGAGGGGCAGTTCCAACGCAACCACCCAATGGCACGGTTGTACAATGCGAAACTGGCTAAAATGTTAGCGCTGGACCTTCTCCCTTTTTCATTTGTGGAAGGGGTGGGTTTCCTTGAATTTGTGTCAGCCATCTGCCCTAAATGGAAGGTTCCAAGCCGGTCCTATTTCGCAAGAATTGCTGTTCCGGCACTACATCATGATGTGCTGGAATTGGTTGGACAAGCTTTGCAGCAGAGTGCTGTTCACAATATCCACCTGACAACAGACATGTGGACCAGTTGCCAAGCCACAGATTACATGTGCATCACTGCACACTGGGTCTCACTTGTGGGGGTTAGAGATAAGCTATCTGAACGAGGTGCTGTTGACACAGCTGCGATTTTTAAAGGTTCTCGGAAACATGCAACTGTAGCCATGTTCGCCATGGAGAAATCTCATACGGCTGTAAACATTTTGCAAGAGTTTTGCAGCAAGGTTTTTGAATGGCTGCGCCCAAGAGGGCTTAGTATTGGTTTTGTTGCCACGGACAATGGCAGTAATGTACTTAAGGCCATGGATCTTGGTTCCTATTTCAGGGTTCCGTGTTTGGCGCACTGCATAAACATTATAGTTCAAGACTTTCTGAAAAAAGAACCTATAGTCAGCAACTTACTGGCCATCTGCAGAAGAATATGCACTCATTTCAGCCATTCTTTTAAAGCTCGGAAGCAGCTGAGGATCATTCAACGTGAATATAGGATGCCATTCAAAGCACTCATCCAGGAGGTGGCAACACGTTGGAACTCAACGCATTACATGCTTGATCGTCTGTTTGAGCAGTAGAGGCCACTCAATGAATATGTCTGGAAAAGAGGGGATGCTACTGTTAAAGGCATGAACCTTCAGATGGAGCAATGGAGCCTAATTAAATGCCTGACTGAGATGCTTCGTCCTTTTGAGGTCTTCACACATGAAGTCAGCAAGGAGGACTGTACAATGAGCCAAGCTATCCCATTATTGCAAATGCTAGAGCATCAGCTGAAGAAGGTGTCTGAATCATACAAAGGTGTAGAGGACAAAAGGGAAGCCTATGACTTGGTGGAGAGCTTAGCCCGTCGCTTAGCGAAAATACAAGGATAGAAAATAAAATTTTGTCACAAGAACATTACATTTGTGCCACAATTCTGGATCCACGTGCAAAATTTGGACTGAAGACATTCTTTGCTTTTTCAGAGATTGATGTTGCCCATTACAAAACTTGTATAGCTGAGGCAGCCAGTAAGTTGGAAAACGAACGGCTGCTAATTAAAAGCCCTCAAGATCAACCCACAAGAAGTACTGCAGCAGGGCATGCAGCATCAAGTGCAACTTCGTCGGTTGAGGGCAGTGCGTTTGGATCACAACACTCACCATCACTATCGACAACAGCAACAATAACTGGATCATTAGGCCCAGTAGAATCGTTAGACGATTGGTATGTACAGTCAGGCATTAATAAGCACAGTGCTGATGCACAGAGAAAAGAGCCCAAAAGCTTACCAGCAGCACCCCTGAACATTGAGCGGATGGTCCAGGCCTATCTGGACGACCCGACAGAGGTGTACATTGATCAAAACCCATTGCAGTATTGGTATAGGAAAAGGTCTGAATGGCCACTGCTCAGCAGGCTGGCGATAAGCTATCTGGCTTGCCCTGTCGCAAGTGTCTCTTCCGAACGTGTTTTCAGTGCTGCTAGTTCCATTGTAGCAGTGAGAAGGACCAGTCTCTCGGCCAAAAACGTGGAGAGGTTAACAATGATGTTGGTCGCCAGACTTTCCATCCTTGTTTGGGGATCTTCTCTCCCAGGTCGTCATCAATAATTCAAAAATTCTGGTCCTTGGGGACTTTAACTTCTGGCCCCAGGATGAGAAGGAAAGCGCCTGCTCGGCGGCTTTTTCTGATCTGATGCACAGCTTGAATTGCTGCCAACATATTAACACTCCCACACACACTAGAGGTCACATACTGGATCAGGTCTGGACCTCCAATCTAGTAATTTCAACCTCCCTCATATTACCGTGTGCCTGGTCCGACCATTTTGTTATCTCCTTCTCCCTTAAAATTTCCACCTACCCCACCAGGTGCCTTGAAACTAATCTCGCTGCCCGTAACTGGAACAAAGCGGATATCAGACAATTCATTAATTTACTTAGTACTTCCATTCCCTCGGAATCTGACTCCCTTGATGTACATGCTCGAAACCTAAATCTCTGGCTCGAGTCTGCCAGCGATGTGGTTGCTCCCCTTAGACAGATCAAACTCAGGCGCCCTCACGACGCTCAGAAATGGTTTTCTGAGGACCTTAAAGCTTTAAAACTTGGTCTCAGACAAGCCGAGCGCCGGTGGCGCAAAAATTACTCCCCCGTAGCCAGGGCTGAGTTTTTATCCCTTCTCAAAGGGTATAAATCCTCTATTGTGCTGGCAAAAACCACATACTTTTCTAACAAAATTGTGGAATCAGCCAATAAAACCAAAAGCATCTTCTCGATTGTGGAAGAGCTATCCCACCCTGATAGAGTATTCATCAAACCCCTTCCTTCCCAGAAGCTTTGCGACTCCCTTAATCACTTCTTCATTGAGAAGATTGTAAAAATCAAAAACAGCATCTGGGTGTCGCCCTCTCCGAACTCCTCTGTGCCCCCAGCTAACCCTCACGTCTATCCTTTTCTTCCTCTGCCTCTCACCCTGATTCCCCTCATTACGGAGGCGGAATTTCCCGTCCTCCTCAGCAAAGTTACCTCAGGATCCCCCACTGACTGCTGCCCCCCCATGATCCTATGCAAGGCTTTCTCTGCCTGCCCCGTCCCCCCCCTGGCACTGCTGAACAACTCCCTCACCACTGGCCGAGTCCCTAGCATCTTTAAGACAGCTGAGGTAGTACCCATCCTAAAAAAACCGACCGCCGACCCCACGATCTTAAGCAATTATCGTCCCATCTCTCTCCTCCCTTACCTTGGTAAGGTGCTCGAGACCCATGTCACTAATACCTTAAGTTCCCACGTTGAGCAGTCTCACTTCCTTGACTCCCAACAAGCCGGGTTTAGGCCTGCTCATTCCACCGAGATGGTCATACTCTCTGTCATGGAAGAATTGCGCAGGGGAGCCGACTCTAACATCTGCCAGGCTCTGGTTCTTCTGGATCTGTCGGCTGCCTTCGACACGGTCGACCATGCTATTTTGGTCGACCGTGTCAGGCAGGCTGGGATAGAGGGTACCGCCCTCGATTGGGTCCACTCATTCCTCACTTGCCGTCAACAAGCGGTTCGACTGTCCCAGTTTTCTTCAGACAAGGTTGACCTGAACTGTGGCGTGCCTCAGGGATCCTCACTGTCCCCTCTCCTTTTCAACTTATATCTCACCCCTCTGATCAGCTCTCTCCGAGAAAAAAATGTCTCCCCATTTAATTATGCGGATGACATCCAGTTAGTCTTTAACATCGACTCCTCGGATCAGTCAGTCTCTGATTTCCAAACCACCCTATGTCACATCAGCAATTGGATGGGGGCAAATCATCTGAAACTGAACCCCGACAAGACCGAATTGGTTCTTGTCGGAGGCCCTTCCAATCCCTGGAACTCCAACTTCTGGCCCCCCAGTCTGGGTCCTCCTCCATGCCCTACTGACTCGGCAAAAAGTCTGGGAGTTATCATCAGCAAAGATCTCTCAATGAAACCCCAGATAAATGCTACTGTTTCCGCCTGCTTCTTTCAGTTACGCAAAATCCGGAAAATTGCCCGTCTTCTCACTACTGAAGCTCTCACCTTAGCTCTTTTGGCATTAGTCATTTCCAGAATTGACTATGCCAATTCTTTGTACGTAGGCATTCCTGACTACCAGCTTAAACGCTTGCAGCTTGTCCAGAATCAGGCAGCTCGCCTTATTTTCCATCAGCCAAGGCACCACCATACTCGCCCTCTGTTAAAATCCTTGCATTGGCTCCCTGTCCCTGAACGCTGTAAATTCAAGTTAGGATGCCTCATCTTGAAATCCCTGGCCGGCCTTAGCCCCTCGTTCATCTCTTCTCTCATCCACCCGTATGTCCCTTCCCGCAACCTGCGCTCAGCTCACCTGGCTCTTCTCACAGTCCCCAAAGTCAGGCGCAAGAAATGGGGCGGTCTAAGATTCTCGTTTCTAGCCCCTTCTCTCTGGAATTCCCTTCTTTTGGAGATCCGACTGGCCTCACCCTACACTCACTTCAGATCCCTCCTAAAGACCCATCTGTTCCGCTTAGCGTACTACTAATCTCATCCTCCTCCTCTTTCTAGTTCCCTCTTTCATTTCCTCTTACCTCCCCTCTTTCTCAGGCAGTTGCTTATTTCAGCGCCAAGAAACTGTATAGTGTACGTTGCGCTTTACAAATGCTTTTCACATCACATCACATCACATCACAATGATCAAAATGAATCAGCACTTCATACCACCGAATTACACAATACATGAAGCAATGGAGGAAGATGAGGACAGCAGCCCAGGTGACAGAAGTAGTGTTTACCTACTACTGGCTGAACCCCCAGAGTTTGAGGACGAGCTATACTTCCCTGACAATTAGGCTTGCACTTACTGTCTTCCTCCCTTTTTTTTCCCCTTTATTTGTGTGTCTGTCGTTCCGGTTACAAACTTGTGAATCACAACAAATCCATTACCACCATCTTCTACTCTTCTTATTTAATATACAAGTTTCAGGTGTCTGCAATTTGACAGTACAGTCCTCCGAATCCAGCTCCTCCGCTCCATCATACTGAATCTCCCGCCTAAATCCACTGCCCTCATGAATGATGATTGGATGATGGAAAATAGAAGAAAAACGTTCCTAGTCCCGCCAAAAGAAGTGGAGCATGAATCAGATGACTACTATAGGTATCCTCCTTTCAGAGCCGAGAGAGACTGCCCATTAACTGAAAATGAGATGGAACAGGTAATGATTGATGCCATGCATTGGACGCAGAGTCGCAGACTGAATGATTTTGTTGTTGTTTGTTGTGCATGAATTTATGTAATTGTGCACTGCCACTAATCAACTTTCTACAGAACACACTAATTTTCCCCTTCTTGCAAATAAGAAATGTGTACTTCTCCTGCATCTTGGTGATACATTGCTTTTTATTCAATACAGGAAGGGGACTCACTCAATCTGCGCAATGCGTATGACTGTGACACAACAGCACCGTCCATGATGATGATGGCGAAATAGACGGCCCGTTAACAAGATGAGATGGAACAGGTAATGATTGATGCCATGCATTGGACGCAGAGTCGCAGAAAGAATGATTTAGATTTTGTTGTGTTTGTTGTGCACTAATCATCTTTCTACAGTACACACTAAACGTAACTCAGGGTGAATTTTCCCCTTCTTGCAAATAAGAAATTTGTACTTCTCCTGCAGCTTGATACATTGCTTTTAAATGAATACAGGAAGGGGACTCAATCTGCGCACTGAGTATGATTGACAACAGCACTGTCCATGATGATGATGGCGAAAAAGACGGCCCGTTAACTTAAGATGAGAACGAACAAGTAATGACAATTAATGGCATGCATTGGACACCTGACTCTGAGCGATTGGTGTTTGTGTTTTCGTTGTTTGTTTGTTGTGCACGAAGTGAAGTCAAAGTGTACTAGTAGTCTTACTGTACACACTAAAGAGTGACTCAAGTGAATAATATTTCTACTCTTGTTGTGTAATAACAAAATTTTACTTCTACTGCAGGCCGATCTTCACAGTCAGTCAGTACAAGTATCGGAGATGATTGATGGAATAATAAAAGTCAGGAGGACGTTTCATGAGTGGCATAAAAGCCTAAAGGTAAACACGTCAACAACAACCACAGCAGACCAAAATGTCTGTATGGAAGTGGAGTCGAGTGTAGCGGTGGGATGGCTGCGGTGCATTGATTTACTAACTTAAATTGTAAAATACTATGTTTGGAATGGATATGTGCTTTGCCTTTGTACAACTCTTTAAAAAAAAAAAGTACTCTAAACGTAGGATGTGCTAAGCAACGTGCCATCAGGCCTGTCACTGTGGGCCTGCTCTCTCCTGTTGTTGTTGAAGGTCAATGCTGGAAACCGACTAGAGTAGAGATGATGCATACATGCTACCTCGGAAAGTGTTCTTGTTGCACTTCACCATAACTTGTGCATTTGTTTCAACTTTGTTTCTCAATATCCCCTTTGCTTTTCCATCTACAATTACATGCCAGGCCTTGCCCTATACTTGGGAAATCATTACAATGCACACTTACCTTACCAATAAATTGATTTTTTTTTCCTGCCGGGCAGCGGCGACACCCAAGATTGATGGACGAGAGGACCAAGAGGAATGCCGAGATGCAAATCCAGTCCACATTTTTGACCAGGATAACACAGTAACAGTATCAAATAATTTGATTCATTTTTTTGTCTTCAATCTTTACAACAGTGTGTTCTTGTTATTATCATCATTAGGTTTGCTCTCTGTTTACGATTCATCCGTACCAATATTTAAAATTTCTATTTGCTATCTGTAAAAGTATTAAGGCCGGAACAACAGAACAAGAAGTGTATTTAACCCGGGTCTCCTTACCAATCATCATCATGCATGCATTTCCTTTTTCTCCCTTAACATATGGATATGGTAGTCTTCAAAGATTGTCGTTTGTTTGTCCATGCGTACTGTTTTTCACTGTCAAATCTTTCCCCAAACCCCTTTCCCATCCATTCAACAAATCCTAACCCTCTTCCCCCAGGCTGTGTGACTTATTGTCGAGGTGTGACGAAATTAAATGTACACCAATATTTAATCACACGCTTCCTGGGGCAGATGTGGCGAAAGCAACAGTACTTCAATTTAAAGGCAGAGCGATGATCTTCTTCTGCTTGCCCACCCATAAGTAGTATATTTTAGAGGTGATTTTATTTAACAAAGGAACATATACCTCAGCATTAATTGCCGGCATTGATTGGATTTGTTGTCATTCCTCATACACAGCACTAACTGTTACGCTGTAGGCCTAGTCAAGTGACTCGACGCAACTATAGTTTGTAACTCTGTCTAGTAGGCTATTCCAACCACCATTATGTTTTGCTGTAAAATATTTTAGCATATTATTGTTGCTCGGTAAGTTCTGTACTGTACTTCATTCTACTACTCCTCGAACAGTCTCTCAAAGGCGACTGCCTGTCTCATTTTCTTTTTTTGCAAATGCTGCTGCCCTGCCAGTGTCTACTACTACTACTATACTACCACCACCACCCCAATCATGGCATGTTAGAAGAAGGAAACCATCTTCACCATGCAGCCATTGCTGTGCCTAAGTTAAACATCAAGCAAAGGTAAGAGAAGTTTGGGGGAGGCAGAATTAATAATGGACATGTTTTCAATTAATTCAACTTCACACACGCCTTTGAGTCCAGATAAAGAATGCATAGACTAGAGGAGAGACTGAAAGTACTAGTAGGACAAGTGAATCAGTGAGGGGTGTCGCATCTATCTGATGGGCGGGCCTGGACCAGGAAGGAAACAGTGTGATGTAAAACAGTAACCCCACCTACAAAACAGCATTGCATGTAACGTAGAAAAATAGATTTAATTGACCCTAACAAAAATAAACTAAGAGCCCACAAAAGCTGACCCACCCCCCTCCCTAACCCCAACCAATGTCCGTAAGAAAGTCCAGAAAATAGTCCAAAAACCCAACGCCCAATTCCCACCCACCCAAACAAGAATTAAAAAAGGGGTAGAAGACAGGGACTAAGGTGTGGGGCGGGATTGCAGGAGGACACGCATCTGCTCCTCTAGACGGGCGATGCGGCGTCTGAGGGCGCGGCAGTTGCAGCCACAGTGGGGGGGGCACCAGAGATGGTATTGC
This sequence comes from Triturus cristatus, assembly GCF_964204655.1. Taxonomy (NCBI): domain Eukaryota; kingdom Metazoa; phylum Chordata; class Amphibia; order Caudata; family Salamandridae; genus Triturus; species Triturus cristatus. Next base: position 1,071,297,255 of record NC_140582.1, read on the forward strand.
GGTGGCGGTGGGCAGCCACCAGACGGTGGCGCCTTACTGCTGGAGGGCGGTGGCTGGGGCCCGGGGCACTGGAGGAGGCTTCAAGTGCTGCTGCAGTCTCCTCCTCCTCCTCTGCCAAGACCACCAACCGCCGATATTCCTGTTGGATTGCCTCCAGCTTCCGGCGCCGTGCCTTGGCGGCCAACTCCTTCCGATTGACTTTGGAAGGTGTAGCTGTGTATCAAACTGAAAAAAACAAGAGAATTGTAAAATATACTCTTAGAAAAACAGTAAGACAAGTTAATTATACACATAGTGGCATGGTAGCACTATAAAGCACAGTACATAACATTTTAAATCTCGCCCGTCCTTCTTCCTTCCACCCGTCTTTCACTTTTTAGTTGAACACCAGGTGATCTGATCTGACTTTTAGTCTTCTCCATAAAACTTTCACAGCGGAGTTGAAATCAGATAGATGAGGCCATTGGTTACTCAATACTCCCGCCCCTATGCCAATTAAAGGGTGTCTAGTCTAGTTTACTCTTCAAACGTTCACAACAACTCTTACTTACTTAGGACATCGGATGGTGGGTGGACTTTTTCCGGCCGCCATCCTCATGCTAAAAAGGGTGGGGGTCCCGTGGGGACAATTAGGATGCGCCCGCCACAGTGGCGGGCGCATCCTGTTTTTTTTACAATCTGGTGGGCGGTGCCGAAAGAAATGCTAAAAATACATGTTGTGCTTTTCCAAACACAACGTGACAGGCCCCGCGCGGAGCCTGCCACGTTTTGCTTTGATAGGCAGGGGGGTACCATAGCATAGGTACCCTCCATGGGGGCCCCCAAGCATACTCCGCATGCCTTTCTGTGGCGGCCGGCAATGCCGCCACGTAAAGGCATTCCAAAATGCAGATTATATGGCTGGCGGTGTGTTCAGACACCGCCACCATATTGAACCCTTTTCCGCCCAGTCGACATGTGGGGGGTCTGACTCTTTTCTACAGGGATGGAGGGAGGTTTGTTCGCTGGCCCCGGCAATGGTGGTCGGTAGTGCGCCTAGAAAAAATTACACATTTATTAGGCGTCATATACACCTCCCCCTATTGGTCAGTAGCAAGATTGAAAAATGAGTTAATAGTAGGGGTGGGCGGAATTTGCAAAATTAACTTTCGCAAATTATCGCGAAAATGTTTAAAATTATCGCAAACAAGCGGAAATATCGCGAAGATGCGGAAGTTTTTTTCCGGCATGTTCGCGAGATTTTCTGCATGGTTGCGGGTCGCCAACTTACCCATGTGGTTGCTTGCGGGCGCGGCCATCTTGTTTTGAGTTGTCTCGCGGTGCATGATCGCGAGAAGAAAGACGTGATCGCGTGACGCATGACGTCACTGCGGTCGCGAACTGTCGCGAGACAGCGCAAATGGCTAAAAACAATACAACATCTCATGGAGAACGCGACCGGATCAAGAAAACTTGTCGGCAAACGCAGGGATTCAGGTAAGGCGATCGCGCGCACGCGAGAATGTATTATTTTACAGCACGAGCAAGAAACAAATTATCGCCAAGCTGCGGAAACCGGAATTTTTGACATTTTCGCGCTCTCCGCGGAATGCGAAAATGTCAAATTATCGCAATTTCCGCGAACGGAACGAAATTTTCGCCCAGGCCTAGTTAATAGTATATAACATACATCACTAGTACAAATCAGGTAGTAGTAGAGTAGACACTAATAGTTATATATGGTCCCCCCTAGGGTCATTCTAGCCTTTACTAGCCTTTACTTATTTAGCCCGAGCCATGCAACCATTTTACCTTTGTGTCTTTTATTTTTGCACATGTGACGTTACCTTGCAGCTTGTTATATAAGACACCTTTGAGCCCACATGACCTGCCTCACACTGCTACTGTCTACGCGCTGCGTACCATCGGTCAACAAAAACATTAACAAGCCACTTTTTTATGAAGTACTGGTGTACTGTTAGTTCATATTGCTTATCCATAAATGCTACACTTTTTGGCACGGCTGAGAAAGGCTTGCAAGTTACAATATACTAACGCGCACCATTTCATTTTTCGCATTACAGACCGAAGGTTCCCTTCTACGAACCAGAGCTTTGCAGAGCTTATGATACAACAACTACCAGTTCTAGGTTCTTCTAATGTGAGGGGTCCCTTCACACAGAGATCTTCATTTATACATTTATATAAACTCAATTCCTAGGGGATGGTGGTGCTGTCTTCCACCACTGTTCAGTTATCATGATTTAATTCCCAACTGTAAGTAAGAGTGACAATGGTTATTGTTTTAATGTTATTCATTTTCCTGTTGGTGCTGCATTATATAATAGAACAATGTACAGAGCTTCTCAATTCAAAATAAACTTTTGAACTTACATAGACTTGGCGGTATTTGGTGTGGACTTACACGAGTGAGAAAATTAAAGGAAGGGTGTGCATGTGCATTGCTTCCACGACTGAGAAGTTGGGTGTGTTATGTTCTGGGTTGTCTACTTGTTGGGTATCTTGGGGGGAGGGTTCGGAGACCTAATAGTTATACTATAGTCGGGCAGGGGATTGTGGTGGGTTCTGAATTTCTGATTGAGGTGTGTGAGGAAGGTCCAACCTACCATCACCAACATCCTATTTTCTTGTGCAAAGGTCTGTATGTGCAAAATCCCTACAACAGTAGCAGTATGTCCTATAGGCTATCATATCAAAATAGTAATAAATCTGGTTGGGCATTTGTTGGTGTGAATTGTCAAAGCCTCATGATTAACAAAGACTCAAGATCAATAAGACTAGAAGTAGTACAAGAGGACGACCCAAAGGACTGGACTCAATGGCTAGAGCTACTGGTGAATCTGAGTTTTATTTACAACCTTTCAAATAAAGAGTGGCCAACTGGGCAAGCTTAGCTACTACAGTACAGACAGACTGATAGTAGTAGTAGTAGTACAGAGAGTCATCATAGCAGAAGCAGGGATAACAAGATTTTTGAAACCGTACAGAGCGAAGGATAATTGTTGGTAAAAAATAGCATTGAGAAACTGAAACATTAGTTCGTGAAAAATATGGTGCAGTAAAAGTTATGGAATAAGAAATATTATTAAAAACAAGACGACTTGGTGGGCGCTAGGTGGCGCTAACCAAGATGGCCGCACCGATGTGATGCTCCTGATGCTTGACCCCTCGCATCCGCCCTAAATCCGTGCACCGCCGTCCTAGAAGCGATCTGGAGGTTGCTATCCGCAGAGGAGCTGCTGCGCCACACTCGGTGCTGTTTCCGGGCGATTTCCTGCGACCAGGGCTGAGATCTGAGGCCCATTCGCCGCGCCGGCGTGAGGGACGCATCCGGCTGGTTCCAAGGCGGGCACTGTGAGCTATGCGAGTCCCACGGCGCCCTGGGGAAGAGAAGGCCATGTAGCCGGCGGCGGCCTGCTGCCCGTCGCGGGAGCCCGAGGAGGTGAGCCCCTGCCCTCCGCGGACCACAAGTGAGCTGGAGGGGTTGACGGTTGGTGGGGTGCCCCCAGAGCTGGCACGAGGCAGAGGCCCAAGACCTGCTGTGGCCCTGCAACGCGGGTGGACCGGTCCGAGTGGCGCAGGCCTGCGCGGGCAGCTGGATCTGGCCTTGCTGTGACTGGCGCCCATTATTCATCTGCACCGCCGGCAGGGAGCTCATGCCGGCGAGGGATGACGACTCCCCCCTGGTCTCCCCCACCCTGTCTTGTGTGTCGGGCTGGGGAGCCTCTGTCCGGGCGCTCGGCCGAGCGGCGGCATCCTGCCAGGCCCCGAGAGTGGACGCAACACGAGAGCTGAAGGCGCTTCGTGGGCACAAGCAGCGGCAGCCGGCGTGGGAGGTCGAGTCTGGCCTTACTGACGGTGGAGCCCATCCTCATCCTGCACCATCGGCTGGGAGTTGCTGCCAGCGAGAGGGGGGCGCCCCCTTTTCCCCCCCCCTGGATTTCACCCATCCTGGCCGGACGGGGGCCCTCCGTCTCTGCTGCCGACCGGGCAGAGACGCCCTGGCCCTGCCCCTGAGGAGGTCCTGCTGTCGGTCGGGGACTGGGGCGAGTACGGGGTGGTCCCACCGCACGTGACGAGCCTGCAGGCCCAGCGCGGGAGGCAGTGGTGCGGCGGATCTCGGGCTGCACCTCAACTGGCGACGACTGCGAGTGTGGGCCGCAGCGGGGCAGCCACCACGAGGTGATAGAGAGGCCCGGCCCGGATCATCGCGGGGAAGTGGCGCATCCGACGGACTCCTGGACTCCCCCCACTGGGGGCAAGACGTGTCTCTGCCCTTCCTCTCTCCCCAACCCTTCGGGCCTTGGCCCTGCACCGGAAGGCTAATTGACTGACGGGCGTGGCCGGCGGCGGTCCGCCGTGCCGGGCCTCGGGACTGGCGCATACACCCCGGACGCCGCCATGGGCAAGGACAGGGGCACCAAGCCGGCGACAACGTCCCACCAAACAAAAATCGATCAATTTGCGAGCCTGGACCCGCCTGCTGTGGGCGGAGAGGCGGCGCCGGCTCCAAACAAAGACCTGGCAGACATCTTGCAGGCCATCGGCGCCTCCCGAACGTCCTTGGAGGGGATGGTCGGGGAGGTGAGGATGGACTTAACGCTCCTGCGGCAGGATCTTCGCAACACCACGGCCCGTATCACGGAGACGGAATCACGGATCTCGACGGCGGAGGATGACATCCGCCAGCTACAAGACCAAGTCCGGGAGCTTACGACCTACTCCAAGGAGCTGCATCGGCGGGCGGAGGACGCCGAAAACCGAGCCCGCCGCAACAACCTTCGCCTGGTGGGCTTTCCAGAGGGGGTCGAGTCTGGCCGAACCGATGACTTCCTAGACGCTTGGTTCAAATCTTGGATGCCGACGGCCAGCTTGTCAACCTGGTTCGTGGTGGAGAGAGCGCACCGGTCATTGGCAGCCAAACCTCCGGTGGGGGCCCCCCCGCGCCCCTTCCTTCTGAGGATCCTCAGCTTCAGAGACAGAGACGCTATTCTGCGGGAGGCACGGGTGAAAGGCCCCTTGTCCTTTAACAACCACACCATCATGATCTTCCCGGATTACACCCGGGAGGTCCAAGAACAACGCCGCTCTTACACAGAGGTGAAGCAAAAGATGCGCTCCATGGGCCTCAGCTACCAACTTCAGTTCCCGGCCCGCCTCCGCGTTGTTTTCCAGGGCAAGACTTTTTTTTTTGACACTCCTAGGGCTGCATGGACCTGGCTCACCGAAGAAAGACCTTTGCGCCAGCCCGAGCCGGTGTCGCCCGTCAATATGCTTCAGGACTGGGCTGCGGCCGGGCCTCCTCGACCACGACGCAGGAGGCGCACGCAATCCCGGCGACGCCGAGGCGCGGCGGCAGCTGGGACACGATCCGCGAGCGTGTCGGGGAGGGGAACGAGGGACTCCTCCGCCTCATCAGGGACATCCTCTCATGCAGCTGGGGGATCTCAACGCCACCCATCGCCCCTGCCGAATCAGTCTCCGATCCCCCCACCACGCATATAGACCTTTCCGACCTCTCCCGCAGCCCTGCCATGTGACTTTTCTTCATGCTCTGCATTGACAGGGGGGGCGGCGACCTGGTCCCGCTGCGGCGGCAGCGAACTCTGCGGTCTCCCGCTCTTACGTAGCAATCTAGGACACGACACTTAAATCCGTACTTCAGGAGGGGTCCACCACGCTCTTTACACCCGAGCGCTCATGCTTGGGGCCTTGTAGTTGTCAGTTAATGTTAGGGCGACAGATGCTTCCTTTCTCGAAGTGTAGGGTGGGGGGTGGGGGGTGGGGGGTGGGTGTTAGTTGGTTGTTCCTCCTTGGGGGGTGTTCATTTTAGTTTGGGTTTGCTTCTCACTAGGCCTATCACACAGCAGCACGTTGCGAGTGCCAACACGTGGCTCCATACAGACACTGACAAGCGCTCCGCTGTCGCTCGTTCTCCGCCTTCATTCCTTGGCTTCCCCCTGCGCGGGATTTGTCATGCCTCTGGGGATCACAGGCTCCCCGTCCCCTCCCCGCGCACTCGCGCCGCTCGGTGTCTTCCCGGCGCCCCCCTGGTCATTCCGCCCCCAGCGCGACTCGCTTCCACTGCTTCTATGGATGACCTAGCCCCCAAGGCCCAGCTGCCCATCCTGTCCTGGAACGTGAATGGCCTGTTGGACAGGCTCAAGCGTACCGCGGTCCTTAAATATGCCCAGTGCGCAGGGGTAGACGTGCTCATGCTTCAAGAAACCCACCTCCTTGGTGAGAGATGTCCCTTTCTGGCACGCTATGGGTATGATCGGGTGTGGCACTCTGGGTTTTCGAGCGGTTCCCGAGGGGTCGCCATCCTGCTGCGCTGCTCCCTCCCCTTTGTCCTCACACAGGCAACTCATGACCCTCACGGAATGGGGATTGCCGTCTGCGGCACACTCGAGGGTAGGCTGGTCAGTTTCCTGTCGCTCTATGCGCCACCTGCCGGGTTGTCGCAGGCTTTATCTCACGCTGCATCTCTGCTGGCAACCTTCCCTCTGGGTACTGCTGTTCTTGGAGGAGATTTCAATGCCGTCTCGGCCCCTCAGCTGGACTCGTCAGGACCGATTTCAGATTCCCGCGCCACGCGAGCAAGGCAGCTGGCGGGTTGGGCAGAGGCTCAGGGCTTATGCGACGCATGGAGGACTTGGCATCCACACACACATCAATACACCCACACTTCGGCCGCTCATCACTGACATGCACGTATTGACGCGATCTTTGTCCCCCCCGCCGATTGCCTGGGCATCCAAGATGTCCGTATCCTCCCCAGAGGGATCTCAGATCAGTCTCCGGTCCTCCTGAGTCTGGGCCCTCCACCCCGCACGGCTCGTCAGATGTGGCGCTTTAATGCTTCGTTCCTCCAAGATAAGACACTTCGTAAGGCGGTGGGAACCGAGCTGACCCAGTACTACTGTCACAACGAGGGTTCGGTCTCCTCGGCGGGCACCCTTTGGGAGGCCTGCAAGGCAACCATTAGAGGCGCTGCCAAGGCGCACGTGGTACGGCAACGCCAGAGGCAGCTGCAGCAGCTCACCGCCTGTGAGGCCCGGGCGCTGCGGCTGGAACAATCTCTCTCCGAGCTCGGGGACCCGGCCGGGACTCGGCAGCTGCGGCTCCTTCGCGATGAGATTCGTCAACAATCACTTGACGCGGCCAAGCTTCTCTGGCAGTCTTCGCTGGCGAGAGTGTACGGATGGGGCGATAAGAATGGCGCGTTGCTACATCGCCTGGCCACCTATCCCAGGGCATCTCGCATCATTCCGGCGATTGCCGACTCCGACGGCGTGCTCCAGTCCTCTTCCATGGCGATAGCGGAAGCATTCGCCCAGTTTTACTCTCGGCTTTACCGGGCCCGAGCAACAGATCTTTCCCTGGCCACTCTGCTCGCGACTAGTAACGTACGACTCAACCGGCTTAGGCCGGGAGACTGGGAAAGCCTGGAGACACCCATTTCTCTTGAAGAAATTGGGGAAGCGATAGGGCGTGCGTCCGCTGGGAAGACCCCGGGACCCGACGGCTTCCCTCAGGAATTCTCTGCCGCCTATAAAGATAGCCTGGTCCCGAGGTTGCGAGATCTCTTTGTCGAGGCGATTAAGAACCGCTCCTTCCCCCCGGAAGCCGACATAGCCACGATTGTGGTTCTGCCCAAGTCTACGCCGCCACCCACTGACAGAGCGGCTTACCGGCCGATCTCTCTTATTAACACCGACATCAAGCTCTACGCGGCGGTCCTGGCCCAACGGCCCCGGCCCTTTTTGTCGAGCCTGGTCCACCCGGATCAATGTGGTTTTATGCCCGATCGGGGCACTCGCCATTGCCTACGCCGCCTCCACGTGGCCCTGGCTCACCGCCACCGTTTAACCCCATATCTCACTCTCCTGCTCGCCGACTTCGAAAAGCTTTCGACTCGGTGGGGTGGGCCTACTTGTTTGACGTCTTGGCCCACATGGGTTTCGGTCCTAAGTTCTTGGGAATGGTACGGGTCCTCTACGCACGCCCCCGTGCCAGGGTATTGGTCAATGGGGCGCTGTCGGGGCCATTCCGGATCGGCCGGGGGACATGGCAGGGGTGCCCACTGTCGCCCCTTCTCTTCGCGCTCGCGATGGAGCCCCTTGCTGCCCTGATCAGAACTGACCCTTTCCTTCAGGGCTGGGAGTGGCCGGGCATGGAGGCTGACAAAATCGCCCTCTACGCGGACGACGTCCTGCTGCACCTTGGAAATCCGGTGTGCTCCGGACCTCGTGCAATGTACATCTTGGGCCGCTTTGGCCGAGCATCTGGCCTGTATTTAAACTCGTGGAAATCGGTTCTGGTGCCTTTGCACCCCTCCCGGGAATGTTTCGAATGGCAGGACACTATTCCCCTCCGCCGGTTGTCCTTTAAATATCTGGGCATCTGGGTCTCCCTTCTATTGAGCTGGGCGCTTAACGTGACCCCCCTGGTTAAGAAGGCCAAGGCGGACCTGGCGAGATGGCAATCGCTACCCCTCAATCCGTTGGGGAGGGTGGCCCTCTACAAAATGATGATTCTTCCCCGGTTCCTGTATGTGCTGCAAAACACTCCCCTATCCTTTCCAAGACCTTGGTTTCCTGAGCTTGACCGGATGGTGACCAGATTTCTTTGGGGTGGTGGGAGGCCGCGGTTGGCTCTATCGTTATGCCGCCTGCCCACCTTCGATGGGGGTCTGGGCATGTCCAATCTTTACCTCTACTACCTGGCCACCCGCCTCCTGGTCATCCACGACTGGGTTGGGGGGATGGTCCGACTCAGCCTATAGGGTGGAATTAGGGGACCTAGGTTTCTCCTGTATTCAGGACCGCCTGTACGGCGCCCCCATCCCCGCCTCCTGCCCGGATATTACTAAGGCAATCTTTCTGGCCTGGCGAGCGGCGCTCCGCCACACCCGGTGGACTGGGAAGCTGACCCGCGTCACCCCCCTATGGCATGGGACATGGTTGCGGGAGGTTGCGGAACTAGAGGGCTTTAAATCGTGGGATCTACTCGGCATCTCCCAATTGGGAGATGTCTGGCGGGGGGGCGTATGTGCTCCTATTCCGAGCTGCAGGCGCGCTTCTCCCTCCACTCATCCCAATTTTATAAATACCTTCAAATACGCCACGCCATACGCACTTACACCCCACTGGACGTTAGGCTGCTAGATCACAGCCCCCCGGAGGCTCACGTCATGATGGGTAACCTGGGGAGGGGAGGCATTTCCAGGATCTACCGTTCCCTCATCAACAGCACCCCTACATCCCTGGAGGGCCTTAAGGAACGATGGGAGGGGTGGGTGGGTCCCCTGGATGATGCCGACTGGCGGGATGCCCTTATGGCCCCCAGACTGGTGACGGCTTCTGCCAAACTGCGGCTTATCCAAATTTACTACCTGCACAACGCTTATCTCACACCGGCTCGAGTACACCGTGTGGGCCTCTCCGCTGATGCAGCTTGTCCCCGTTGTGGCTCTGAGCCGGCCGACTTCATTCACATGGTGTGGTCTTGCCCGGAACTGGGGGGGTACTGGAGGGGCATAGAAACCGAACTCACAGAGGTCCTAGGGTGGGAGGTGCCGCATGACCCCAGACACACCCTACTAGGCATCACTGACGGCCTGGATGGCACACGCCCGGAGAAGTTGTTCCTCATGACGGCCTAATGGTAGCGAAACGTGACATTGCAGCGGATTGGAAGCAGCCGCAGCCGCCTAGCCTGGCCAAGTGGAGCACCGGGGTGGACTGGTGAGCGGCACAGGAACGAACTCTTTATCAGGCAAGGGGTTGCCCCAAGAAGTACCGAAGGGTCTGGGGGAAATGGCTGGGCAACATACCATAAAAGTGCTGTTAGAAGGAGGGGAGGGCCGGGGGGTGGGTTTCGGGGGGAGGGCGGGACTATGGTGCGTTTTCATGCTGCGTAGCTGTGTGGTGGTGGTTCGAAGGGCCCAGAAGTTTTTCAGGTTGTACAACCCAAAACAATAAAAACTTGTTTATCAAAAAAAACAAGACGACTTACTAGGGCAAGCAGAGGAGCCCTCGTTGGTGTTCTCCTGGTGGTGGTGGTCTCCCACGGACTACCCACTCCCTGTCTGCCTGCCCCTGGGTGCTGATGAACAGGAAAGATATAAGAAAGAGACAAACATTGATGGATGGTGTCAAACAAATACAATATTTTTAAAGAACGGTCAAAAAACACTTATGTAAACAACAATTGCAATAACTAAATTGACCAATCTCATCTGGTCAACAAGTAGTATCGGGGGATTCGTGGATCGACTACTTAAGTTACTATTCATCAACAGTAATGCAGTCTTCCATTCTGATTCCAGAATACTAAGTTACAACTAAGCCTAAGTACGACGTACCACCCGACCTAGCCCACCTATTCCAGACGTGCCAATTGTACATTAAGTATGCATTTCCAATTCTTTTAGTCCTCAACAATGCATATGGTCAAATGGAGGACACATGACTACATTTTTTGTATACACCAAATTTTGGGTTGATTGATTGATGCTGATGTTCTGCTAGTGGTTAGCCAATTACCACCACTCATTGAACAAACTAGAAAAGGTTCTAATAAAGACTGGCTTACTAGCAGCACGTGATGTAACTGAGTGGGCATCACGCATACCATTACAAAATTACAAACTCATACAAAGTACCTAAACCTAAGTATCAATCTGCCCCTATCTCTTAGTGACAGGACAAAGTAAGGACTAGAATCACTGTAGCATTACGTAACTTAATTTCTCTAAAATAAACTCTTACAGAATCACGCTAAGCGAGCGCAAACGCAAAGTTGCAAACAAGTAAGACTAGTAGTAGCGCAGAGGAGCACCTGTGTGATAACAATCACAGAAGACTTTTAAACGTAATTAACCTGGAATGTAAGCAGCAACATTTTAGCTAGTTGGAAGAAAAAAAAGATATTCGCAATATATAACACAGAGCAGAAGAACAGACATAAAGTAGTAATAATTAAATAGTTACTCACCAAGACCCGGGACCTCCACTCCTAGCAGGTCCAGCAAGTCCTGCTCACGGTCCAGGATGTTGGACCACGGGTGCGTCAACTGCGCCTGGGTGCGCCGGACCCCAGAGCAGCGCAACACTGCCCGGCGCACCTTCCCCCACCACTGTCGACGCTCCCAGAGGCTGTACCCGGACCCAGGCCTGCCACCTGCTGCCAGGGTTGAGGGGAGGTGGCGCTGCACAAAGAAAATGAGTGCAGCCAACTCCACCTCCCCAAATAAGGCCCGTGCCTGCACCCCTTGTGGGCGCCGCCTTCCACAAGGAAGGCGGTCGCGGCTCTGGCTGCGACGAGCCCTACCTTTGACATGGTTCCGGGGATGAGAGACGGGGCGGGAAAGAAAAGGTAATACAATTTAAAAAGTAAGTATAGGAAATAAATAGCAGGCAATAGAAAGAGTAAAAAAGTAGCTAAATAACAAAAATATAGAAGCAGGAAAATAGTTAGAGAAATAATAAATAAAAAAGATTTAAAATAGTGGCTTCAAACAAAGGATTGGAAAGATGCAGGGAGGATTGAAAATCAGGCCCCAGAACCATGCAATAGAGTGAAAAACAAGATGGCCGCGCCCATTGCGACCACATGCACAAGTTTGCGCGATATTTTCTCCCCGAGCATGCAAGAAGCAACGCAAACAAGTAAAAGCGTTTGCGAACAGGAAATACGTACTGCGAACGGGCGCGAACATGCATTGCACGACCCGGAACAGGAAGTAAGCCTCGCAGGAGGGCGGGACAAGTGAAAACAAGATGGCCGCGCCCGTGAGCAACCACATGGGTAAGTTGGTGAGCCGCGATCATGCAAAAAGATAGAGCGAATAGGCAGGAAAAAAACTTCCGCGTCTTCGCGATATTTCCAGCATGTTTGCGGAGATTTTCAACATTTTTGCGATAGTTTGTGAAAGTGAATTTCGCAAATTCCACCCACCCCTACCTACTGGCCGTCGTCAGTAGGTAGTTATAGTTAAGACCCTGTTTCTTCTTATAAATGTTCATTTCCATAGGAATATCGAAACAGGCTACAGCCCGAACTGCTGAACAGAATTACACCAAATTTGGCAAAAAGGTAGTTGTTGGTTCAGAAAGCTCTCTTTTTTTTAATGGTGTAAATCCGTTCAGTAATTGCTCAGAAATTCAAAAAATAAAAATATAGATATCTGAGCATCGAGGAGGATTCATGAATCCTCCCGATCATGAGCTTCATTCTGAGCGACCACTGCGCCTTCATCGGCCTGGTCGCCCCCACGCTCCTCGCCTCTCCTGCCTCCTGAGCCTCACCTGCTGCCTGTGCCTGATCGCCGATGCCGATTCCGGCGCCCCAGCCGCCGCAGGGCCGCCCGCCAAGCCCGCACTGGTTTTCTCGCCGCTGCCTGCCTGCGGCCCGCCCCCCCGCCAGCCGATTGGCTGCCACGCTCCCGCCTCCCAGCAGACCCTCCCTCACCGATCCCTTCTTATGACGCCCCCAGAGCGACCGCGCAGCGGACGCGCGCAGCGGGAGCACCGATTGAGCGCCGAAGGTGCGCCAAAGGCAAGCCCGTCTGCGCCCATCCACGCCTGAACCGCGCCCAGAGCCAGGACCCCTGGCGCCCGCAGACACCAGCCCACCCGCCGGACCTACGACGCTACCGAACTCTACGCACTCAACGCCGGCAGAATCCCGGGCTGCTATCGAGCCACCCCGAGACGCACCCACGGGCCCTTCTGCTGCCTCTCCTGCAAGTTCGCCTGCATTTGGACCTGCACCACTCCAGCACCGACCAAGCCGAACTCCAGCAGCAACCACCTCAAGTGCATCCTGCTCAACACCCGCTCCGTCCACAGACACGCCGTCGAGCTCTGGAACCTGCTCGACACCACAGCCCCAGACGTCGCCTTCCTCACGGAAACCTGGATGAACGCCTCCTCAGCACCCGACATCGCCATCCCGGACGGCTACAAGATCATCCGGAGGGACCGCGTCAACCAGACAGGAGAAGACATCGCCATCATCCACAGGAACTCCATCCGCGTCACGACCAACACCGACGACACCCTCGCACCCGCCGAACACCTGCACTTCCAGATCCTCATCAACCCCAAGACCACCCTCAGAGGCACCCTCATCTACAGACCCCCGGGACCACGCACCCAATTCAGCGAAGACATGGCCGACTTCATCAGCCCGCACGCCCTCCCCTCCGCTGACTACATCCTCCTCGGGGACCTCAACTTCCACCTGGAGAACAACAATGACCGCAACACCACCACCCTACTGGACAACCTCGCCAACCTCGGTCTCAAGCAGCTGGTGACCACCCCCACCCACTACGCTGTACACACACTCGACCCCGTCTTCTCATCTAGCAAGGACGTCGTCTTCAGCCACGCCACCGGACTCCACTGGACGGACCACAGCTGCGTCCACTTCAGCTTCAGAAGGACCACGATCCACCACCACCAGCAACAGGCTGCACGCAGAAGCTGGAACACGATCACAGCCGAACAGCTCGCGACTTCCCTGAACATGAACCCTCCCACCAGTGCAACGAACCCAAGCCAGGTGGCCACCAACCTCGCAAAGTGGATCAGCAACTGCGCAGACGACCTCGCCCCCCTGAAGACCCCGCCTAGCAGACCCGGCAGCAAGAAAGCTCCATGGTTCACCGATGAACTGAAGAGCTCCAAGAAGAACTGCCGAGCCCTCGAGAAAGCCTGGCGCAGAGACCCAACACCGAACAACATGACTGCCCTCAAGCTCGCCACCCGAAAACACCACCAACTGATCCACGCCACTAAGAAAACTGCCTTCAAGGAACGACTGGACAACAACGCCCACAACAGCAAGGAACTCTTCAACATCGTTAAAGAGCTCTCCAACCCCTACGCCGGAAACAACAACATCACCCCTTCGCAAGACCTCTGCAACTCCCTCGCCTCCTACTTCCATAACAAGATCGCGGACATACACAACAGCTTCAGCCCTCAACCGACGCACGCCACGACTGAACCACCACCATCCTCCGCGCCTGGACCCCGATCAGCACCGAAGACACCATCCGCACGATGAACTCCATCCACTCCGGATCTCCGACCGACCCCTGCCCTCACCACGTCTTCAACAAGGCCGACACTGTCATCGCACCCCACCTGCGGGACATCATCAACACCTCCTTCGACACCGCCACCTTCCCGGAGAGCTGGAAGCACGCCGAACTCAGCGCCCTACTAAAGAAGCCATCAGCCGACCTCACCGACCTCAAGAACTACCGCCCTATCTCGCTGCTCCCGTTTCCTGCAAAAGTCATCAAGAAGACCGTCAACAAGCAGCTGGCCGCTTTCCTCGAGACGAACGGATCCCTCGACCTCTCGCAGTCTGGCTTCCGGGCCAACCACAGCACCGAGACCGCCCTGATCGCAGCTACCGATGACATCCGAGCCCTGCTCGACAACGGAGAAACAGCGGCCCTCATCCTCCTAGACCTCTCTGCGGCCTTAGACACAGTCTGCCACCGAACCCTAGTGCAGCGCCTCAGCAACGTCGGAATCCAGGAGAAGGCACTGGAATGGATCACCTCGTTCCTCGCCGGAAGGACACAGAGAGTCCGCCTCCCCCCGTTCAGATCAGAAGCCACCGAAGTCATCTGCGGCGTTCCTCAAGGCTCCTCGCTCAGCCCAACCCTCTTCAACGTCTACATGAGCCCCCTCGCAACCATCGCACGCCAACACAACCTCAACATCATCTCCTACGCCGACGACACCCAGCTGATCCTCTCCCTCACCAACGACCCCGCCACCGCCAGAGCCAACCTACACGAAGGGATGACAGACGTAGCCAAGTGGATGATGAGCACCGCCTGAAACTGAACTCGGACAAGACGGAAGTCCTCATCCTGGGATCTTCACCCTCCGCCTGGGACAACTCCTGGTGGCCCCCCGCCCTGGGCAGCGCACCCAAACCAACAGACCACGCACGCAACCTGGGCTTCATCCTAGACTCCTCCCTCTCCATGACCAGACAAGTCAACGCCGTCTCCTCGTCATGCTTCAACATCCTGCGCATGCTACGCAAGATCTTCCGGTGGATCCCCAACGAGGCTAGGAACACGGTCACCCAGGCCCTCGTCACCAGCCGTCTGGACTACGGCAACTCTCTCTATGCCGGAACCTCCGCCAAACTCCAGAAGAGACTCCAGCGGATCCAGAACGCCTCAGCACGACTCATCCTGGACATCCCCCGTCGCAGCCACATCTCCAGACACCTGAGAGATCTGCACTGGCTCCCGGTCAACAAGAGAATCACCTTCCGCCTCCTCACCCACGCACACAAGGCCCTACACAACCAAGGCCCAGGATACCTCAACAGCCGCCTCAACTTCTACGCTCCCTCACGCCAACTTCGATCGACCGACCACGCCCTCGCCGCCGTCCCCCGGATCCGAAGAGCCACCACAGGAGGAAGGTCCTTCCCCTACCTGGCCGCCAAGACGTGGAACTCCCTCCCGACCCACCTCCGCCTGACCCAGGACCACCTCACCTTCAGGAAGCAGCTCAAGACCTGGCTGTTCGAGCAGTAGCGGACCCCCGTTCCCCAGCGCCTTGAGACCCTCCGGGTGAGTAGTGCGCTATATAAATGCTGTGATTGATTGATTGATTGATTGATTGGCTGCCAACACTCCAAACCAGGAAGTGTTGGCAGCCATCTTGTGACTCGGTAACCGAGTCACAAGAAAACAGTTAAAAAAGCATAAAAAACAAGAAAAGGGGGCAGGATAGAAACACCTTGACCCCCTAGGCCTGCTCAGGGGGTCCCACAAGTTCCCCAGGGCCCCAAAAAAGCATTTAAAAAAAAAAAAATCATCCGAATTCACGCTGGGTGCGTGAATCCGGCCGGAAAAAATCAAACAAGCGATACTTCGCCTACTCTGAGAGATACAACGGATAGCGGAGTCTACTGCCAGAGATACAGCGCCTACTCTGAGAGATACATTGGAGAACGGAGCCTGCAGCGAGCGATAGAGCGCCAACTCTGAGAGATAAAGGCAGAAAGCGGAGTCTGCTGCCAGAGTCACAGGTGGAAAGCAGACCCTGATGCAGAGATACCGTGTCTAGTTTGAGAGATACCGGCAGCTAACAGCACGGGCTGTGAGAGATATGGAGACTTAGAGCTCCGAGCTTCGGTACTGAAAGGTACAGGCGGACAGGACTGCTGCATCTACTCTGAGAGTTACAGACAAAAATTATCTGAATTGAAAAGTCTAGACATCACCACACAGAATCCTTCTTCCATTGAAGAAGCCAAGATGATGTCCTGGAAGCAGGCAGAGATGCTGAGCATGTGGTCCAGCTACCATGAGGTGATGCCACGGTGCAGCTACCTCACCCAGGAGCTCGCCCGGCCCACCCAGGCCAAGGCGCCTCGAAGCCGGCAGAGGAGGCCCTAGCTGGTCAGGGTCAGGACCCTGCAGGTGACCTGCGGGGAGATCCAGGAGGTGGAGGAGGAGGGCACCTCGGCTGTGGATGAGGGGAGGGCTCAGAGGTCGTCCCTGCAGTCGCTGGAGATCCTGAATAGGAGTACACAGTCCCTTCACCTCCAGCCGAGGGCGGAGCTGAGCAGCTGGAACATGTCCAGCGTGGACTCGGGGGACTCGAACTGTGGCCTGTGAGAGGTGCCCTAGGGGCTGAGGACCCTCAGCAGCCTACGTGCCATTGAGTGGTACCTCAGGGGCAAGAGACCCTCAATAACCTCAGCTTGTGACTATCAACAACGTCTGTTTGACTGTTTGGAAGGAAATACACCCGAGGGGCTGGTGACCCTCATCAA
This sequence comes from Triturus cristatus, assembly GCF_964204655.1. Lineage (NCBI taxonomy): Eukaryota > Metazoa > Chordata > Amphibia > Caudata > Salamandridae > Triturus > Triturus cristatus. The sequence continues at coordinate 1,071,314,091 of NC_140582.1, forward strand.
ACTCTATCAAAATATTTGTGAAGGCCCGAGCCAGTAGGCACTCAACAACCTCTGCATCACTTCAAGGAAATGATCTTGGGGTCCCAGCCCTCAAATGTATGCTTGGCCATGGAGAACCTCTAGAACACTCGTCACACTTTGTGAGAAACATCTCGGGGTCTGGAGACTGTAACAACTCTTCTAGACTCCGTGGAGCCCCTGAGGGACTGTTGACCCTCAGAAACTTCCATCCAACTCTGTGGAGGCCCTCTGAGCTAGTGACCCTCAAAAACATCTGTAAGACTTTTTTAAGGATGTCTGACCAGGAGTGCCCCCTGAGCCCCTCTTCCTTACCAGTATCATGATGCCAGCAGGGGGTCTGTCACATCCAGAGACAGTAAAAGAGATGGCAGAAGGGGACAGTTGAAGGAATGAGTGAAGATGTTGTTGGTAAGGCACATCACTACTGACTGCACAACCTCTAGGCTCTATTGAAGAGTCCACAGAAGACGCCCCCTTGCTGCAGGTGGGAATCCTCAAATTGCAGCTTAGCACCTAGTCTGGACTCCTCCGCATCAAGGGCTGCATCGTGGACACAAAGTAAAAAACACATTTCAGCAAAGCAAAGGCCGCCTGGGCTCGACCAGCCTGCCAGCTTCCATCGTCCTTTTAAGAACAAGTACCAGGTCTCCAGCTTTTCTCCATCCCTATACATCCATATACCGTAGCTTCCCTATTTCTGCCCCATCTTTCTTTTTAAACATGGTTTACTGGTTATCTCCACCTTTTGAGCAGGTCAGACAGAGCGCTCTCCGGTACTTGGCATGCACTGGGCTATCACTGGGCACCTGCATAATAAGCCTCCTGGCCAGGAAAGCTTTGGTTCAGATCTGAATTCTTATTTAAAGCGATACTGTATGTGTCCTATGTGTGATTTAAACATTTTTAAAAAAAAGCTTAGACTTTTGTTATTTAAATATTAATGTTTTTATGAACATGTTGCTCGTTTAATAATGACTTTTACAGGAAGAGCTGTTGTATGACCCCAAGTTGTGCAATAAATATATTTTCATAATACACACTGGTGTCGGGTAGATGTGAGTCAATGCATGCATTTTTTTATGATATGGATGAGTGCTAGCTGTGCCACGGAACTGGCTTGTGAGCTGACAGTACCTATATTTTACACAACACCGAACATGAAGTTCAGTTTTGAGATGTCACATCTTGGGACAACACAGAACAATATGGAGCAGCCTTTTTGACAGAGAGACATATATATGTATTCCAATATATGCCCCATTGCAGTTGATCGATAACCAAGAGCATTGTAACAGGCAGCAATTCTAGACCAGAGAACATTCCTTCAGCTGTGCCTGGTGCAAGAAAGCACGTTAAATACACGGTGCAGCACTCAGCGATCATGCGTGCCCCCGTCCATCAGATAGCCCAGTCTGTCTGCGTGCCTGTTGATTTGCAAGTCGGGTTCCTAGCAGGGCTGTTCCATCCATCCGTCCAAGGATGGCAAAACGAGTAGGGAATTATGTTGATGTGTGCTATTTATAGCGCCTCAAAGCATCGCTTCTGTGGAAGAAAAGCAGACCGGCGCAATGTTACTTTTTGGCAAGGCTAGTGTGAGTGTACGGATTGGCAGTTTCATATTATAAACTACGACCTCACTCACTTGGTGCTGTCCCACGCCATGAATCATAGTCTAATTTATTCATATACCAACTCATTTGGCGCGAACCCCACACCTATTAGTTAGAGATTCTGACACACTCACTAGGTCGGACACTCGTACCCCGGTACACATTCTCATGCTGGGCACAAGTCACACGTCTTGTATCACAGTGGCAGTCACTGAGGTTCAGACATACGTCTTTGAGCATAGTGGCACTCATTCGTATACCACGCCAAACATTTGGTGCAAGACCAACACCTTGGAGGATAATTTCACTCTATTGTTCGGACACTCTTACCCAGGTACGCATTGTCTCTCACTGAGCACAGGTCCCACTTCTTGGAGCACAGTGGCAGTCAGCGAGCTTGAGTCTTATTTCTTGGAGCATAATTTAATCTACTCTTATACCACAGTGTCACTCATTTGGTGGGAGCCCCACGCCTTGGTGCGTTATCTTGTCCATCCTTACACCGCAGTGTCACTCGTCTGGTGGAAGTCCCACGCCTTGGTGCGTTATCTCACTTATCCTTACACCACAGTGTTACTCATCTGGCGGCAGTCCCACACCTGGGTGCGGTATCTCACTCATGCTTACCCCACAGTCTCACTCATTTGGCACGAACCCTATAAAAAATAGTTAAAGGTGTTCTGACACACTCACTAGGTCTGACACTCATACCCAGGTATACATTCTCTCACTGTAGACAAGTCACACTTCTTGGAGCACGATGGCAGTCACTGAGGTTGAGACTTATGTCTTGGAGCATAGTGTCCCTTATGCCACGTCAAACATTTGGTGCAAGACCAACACCTTGGAGGATAATTTCACTCTATAGTTCGGACACTCTTACCCAGGTACGCATTGTCTCTCACTGAGCACAGGTCCCACTTCTTGGAGCACAGTGGCAGTCAGCGAGCTTGAGTCTTATTTCTTGGAGCATAATTTAATCTATTTTTATACCACAGTGTCACTCATCTACCGGGAGTCCCACACCTTTGTGCGTTATCGCACTCATTCTTACGCCACAGTGTTACTCATCTGGGGGGAGCCCCACACCTTGGTGCGTTATCGCTCTCATTCTTACACCACAGGGTCACTCGTCTGGCGGGAGTCCCTCATCTTAGCGCAGGCTCACTTGTTTGATCAGAGGCCCACCAGTTGGAGTATGAGTTTGACTCACAGGGATGCGTGCCAGTGACTGAGGCATGAACAAAGTGATACCAAAGGGGATGATGGACGGAGCGTTTGAGCAAATCAAACAATCACCCCCAGTCAACTGATCTGGGTTTAATCCATCATCATTCTTTAGCTCACTCCACCACCCCAGTTCAGACATGGCCATATGCAAATCAGTCTCACCCTGTGCTTCATGGGAACAGTCCAGCCCGAACTGCCAAGCCATGTCTTCCCTGGACCGGAAACAAACATCCTGGGACCGGTTTCGGTTTCATAACCCTCATCAGCCAGGTTATCTTGAATCCAGTGGCAAAGTGAGCAAGGAACCCATGTCTGGGCATACCTTGCCAACTTAGGGCGAACAAAGCGATACCAAAGGGGATGATGGGCGGCATTGAGAGAAGGTGGGGCGGAGGCAGGGGTAGAGTGAAACAACATGACATAGGGAAGCATGGGAACCTTGGTGCGCAGGGACCGTCTGTAGGGGTGGAGGAGGATGCAGGGTACTGGAGGGGATGAGAGAAGGTGGGGGCAGTGGTAGAGTGAAATGACAGGACACACGGAAGCATGGGAACCTTGGTGTGCAGCGTCAGTCTGTATGGGTGGCGCAGATGCAGAGCACTAGGGGAATGAGAGAAGGTGGGGGCAGGGGTAGATTGAACAACATGTCACAGTGAAGCATGGGAATCTTGCTCTGCAGGGACAGTCTGTAGGGGTGCAGGAGGATGCAGGGTACTGGGGGTGGGGGTGAGAGCAGGGCCGTAGCCATGGGGGCGCCCAGCAGGGCCCGGCTCCCCCATCTTGATGCCTGGCCCCCCAAAGTTCTTGGTAGTGGCCAGATGACAACAAGACAATTTTTAAAGAAATGCTCGGTACCATCCAGGCACTTTTCGCCTCGGGAGAAACACAGAATGTAAGCTAAAGTATGCTCCAGTTAGAATAAATATTTCTGAATTAAAAAGCCTAGCATTCTTTTAATTACAATTTATTTATTTATGTATTTATACATTTTGATATAGCACAAACTTTACCTGAAGGCATCAGAGCGCTTTACAATAGAACCAGTTAAATTACAAATGGACTTCAGAGTACATTAATTACATAAAAGATACACACGGATAAACTCTACATTCGCACAAGAATAGTAGTAAGTACATAAGTCTACTATAACAGATACTAGTGGTTACAGATACAAATATACAAGTTGCAAATTCACTCAAGATTACATTTTAAGGAAAGTTGAAAGGATTAGGGTTGGTCAAATATATAAACGCGTTTTCCCCATGCAATTTCCCATTGGATCTGTTGTCGCAGCTACAGCCCGAACCGCTGAACGGAATGACACCAAATTTGGCAAAGAGGTAGTCCTCAGTTTGGACTCGTGCCTTTTGCATATATGGTGTGAATCTGTTCAGTAGTTCCTGAGAAAATTAAGGTAAAAAAGTTAGTGATATCTATGGCCGCAGAGGGGCCGTGGACCGTACCTGCACCGTAAGCGCACCCTCCCCGAACCGAGCGCGCACCCTCCCGATCGCGTGCAGAATGCTAATTGGCTGTCGAGTGTCTCTCTACATCCGAAACCAGGAACTGTTGGCGGCCATTTTCTGCCTCGGTAGAAGCGAGGCTCAAGAAGCAAGGGGAATAAGTGTGTAAAACATATAAAGGGGGCAGAGTGGAAATACTCTGACCCTCTAGAGGTGCTTAGGGGGTCCCAGAAGGACCCCCTGGTGCCCCCCTTTAAAAAAAAAAAACGCGAAATGCGCGCATGGTGCGCGCATCCTATCGCGTTGGATGCACGGATCCTCTCGCGGTGGGTTTTCGGATCCAAGGGAAAAAAAATGAAATTGTTGGGAGATAAAGATTAAGCTTAAGTGTTTTGTTCTTGAGTGGCTCTAAAAAGAGCCGTTGTGTTCATTGAGAGTTTTTGGTACTTATAAGTAAGTACCTATACAGAGTCTAAAGTTGTTGAGGAAGACTCTGTTTCCTTCATCAGTAAAGTGTACTCCATCTCTCCTATACATCTCTTGCATATGAAAGCGCTGATTGTTATTGTAAATGGACCCCATTTCTCGGAGAAAAGCAGAAACAGATTTATTCACATGTTTCCCAGCTTTCTCAATCTGTGGACAAAAATGATCGGACCAGTTCCATTTCTGCCTTTGGCATATTTTAGAGTACACAAAGGCAGTTTTAAGGAAAAGTGAAATCAGTTCTGCAAAGGTGTCCTTCATAAGCATTTCCAGACCTACCCCAGTCAAAGTGCCTAGGTCATTGGCACCACAGTGCACTATTATGAGGTCAGGGTGTTGGATATGCATGAAGGATTTCACCAATGGCATCAATTGGTGCCACTTTAACCCTCTATGTCCAATCCATTTAATGTCTACATTCGGCAAACCTAGGTTTTGTGAATGCCTTTGTTTTCTGCATACCTTTGGCTCCAGAAAATGTAGCTGTGTCCCACAATCCACACTGTAAGCATCTTGTAAGGAGGTCTGGATGCACTCAGATGGTCTCTGTAAATGAAATGGCAGTTTGGAAAGTAATATGATTCTAAAATGGTGGCTAAGATGCAATTTTGAAAAAAGACAAGAAATCATTGGTTGTTTGACAACCTTCTACACTGAAAGGTAGGGTGCATATTTCTATTTTTAAACGCATGATTCTTATTGGTTAACAAAAACTGATTGTAAGGAACATTATATATGATAAGCTGATATGTTGAGAAGTCAAGCACACTTGCTGTTTTGATTAGCAACATTGTGTGTGCTGAACTTGTGACCTGTGTGCTCAGTACAGTGTTCCATGACCTGTTTCTATGGTAACGGGCAGAAGGCAGATTGGGGGAAGGGTTGAAGTTTATGTCATTTGGAAAGGGTTGAAATGTTTAAACAATAGAAATGTGTGTTTGCTTTTGAATTTATGTGGGAAGGAATGTGATTTGATGTTTACATGTATATGTGTGGAAAATGAGAGGGAAACTTTGCCATTCTTTGGTTCTGCTGACAGGTGCACAGTGCAGAGATTCTGTATAAGAAAATCTGGTGTGTGACTGATATCTGGTGTGTGACTGATATACTTCTTAATCTACAAAACATCTTGAAAGGTGAGTTATTTAATTGTGAGGGGATGTATGTAGACTATTTTTATTTTAATCAGACTAATGTTTTTCTTCTGCTAAAGTGTAGGGAGTACTTTTTTTTCTCTACAATCTTATTGACAGTGTGTGTGCATGTAGAAACAATTTTGTGATAAGGATTAGTTTTTTTCATCTGTTTGTAGACAGATAACTATGCAGTTTTTATATTTTGGTAGAATTAGAAACCAGTCATTGTTTATGAATTTGTGAAATGAGTTATGTTTCTGCAGTAAAATGTAGTACTCCTTGTAGATGAAAAAATGTGTTTTGGTATAGTGCAAGGGATAGTGTTGTTTGTCTAGAATCACACAGAGAGCCTGTGTGCATTTGGGAACCACTGTGAGAGAAGCATTTAGTAATATCTTGTATTTGCTGACAGATAACTCTTTTAAAACCTGTCATGTTGTAAAGTTTTAGTAGCATGAGAAGCCAGTGTTTGCTTATGCGTTGATTAAATGAGTCAGGCAATGATACAAAAGTGCACTTTTGAAATATGCACATTGTGTGCAGTTCTCTTACCACTTCCATAGTAGTAAATAAGGTTTGGTAAACTCGTAGGGATAGTGGTTGTTGTCTAGAATCTCACTGTGAGTCTGTGTGCATTTGGGAACCAATGTGAGAGAAGCATATAGTAACATTGTTTATTTGCTGACAGATAACTATTTGAAATCCTGTCATGTTGTCAAGTTTTAGTAGCATTAGAAGCCAGTCATGCGTTGATTAAATGAGTCAGGCATTGACACTAAAGTGCAGTCGTGAAATATGTAGATTGTGTGCAGTTCCCTTACCACTTGCACTGTAGTGAATTAGTTTTGGTAAACTCCTAGGGAAAGTGGTGCTTGTCTAGAATCACACTGTGAGTCTGTGTACATTTGGGAACCACTGTGATAGAAGCGTTTGGTAACATCGTGTATTTGCTGACAGATAACTGTTTTAAAACATGTTATGTTGTGAAGTTTTAGTAGCATTAGAAGACAGTTATGGCTTATGCTTTCATTAAATGAGTCAGGTATTGACAGTAAAGTGCAGTCGTGAAATATGTAGATTGTGTGCAGTTCCCTTACCACTTCCAGTGTAGTGCATGAGTTTTGGTAAACTCCTAGGGATAGTGGTGTTTATCTAGAATCACACTGTGAGTCTGTGTGCATTTGGGAACCACTGTAAGAGAAGCGTTTGGTAACATTGTGTATTTGCTGACAGATAACTGTTATAAAACCTGTCATGTTGTCAACTTTTAGTAGCATTAGAAGCCAGTCTTTGCTTATGTGTTGATAAAATGAGTCATGATTTGACACTAAAGTGCAGTACCATGTAGTATTGTCTTCACTGCACGAGAGCTGAAAATTTAAAATTTTTACCCAGGCACTGTCCTAGAAGTAGTCTGATGATTTAGTCAGTTTCTAACTACTTATGTTGTGAACCATTCATTACCAAATAGACTGCTTCAAATGTCTATGCAGTATGCATGTAGTTCTCTAACCACCTACACAGTTGTTTTCACACCTTCAATTCCCTAGTCAGTATCCATACACTTCTAGGAAACACCCTGTCAGTCCCTTTGCAGTCTTCTAGTGACCCATTTAGCACCATGTAGTAATCCATTCACAGTGCCAAAACGCCAACATTTATAAATTCACAAAGACACTCTCTTTACAATACTGCAATGATTCAGTCACTGTCAAAGTATTCATGCACTGAGCCAGGCCTTAGCACATGGACTGCTTCAAACCCCTATGCACTATGCATGCAGTTTTCTAACCACCTACAGACTTGTCTTTTACACTTTAAATTCCCTAGTCAGTATCCAAGTACTAATCCATTCCCTGTGCAAAAACCCAACCACTTATAAATTCATCCAGGCAGTCTCCTTGCTGTAGTCTAATCATTCAGTCAGTACCGAAGTACTCATGCAGTGAGCCGGGCCTTAGCACATGGACTGCTTTAAATGCGTATCCAGTATGCATTCAGTTCTCTAATCAGCTACTCAGTTGTCTTTCGCACCTTCAATTCCCCAGTTAGTATTCATATACTTCTAGCAAACACCCTGGTACTCACCCAGTGTGTCTCCTTTTAGTAGTGTAATCAGTCAGTCACTTAGCATGTAGTCTTTTAGTGAGGTAGGCTTTAGGGCATGAACTGCTTCAAAGTAGTATGCACTATGTATGTAGTGTTTTAATCATCGTCACACTTGTGGTTCAGGGCTAAAGTTTCTTAGTCTGTTTTTATATAAAATGTGTTTGTACAGTAATGGAATACTGTAAATTTGAAAGTTATTAATATACATTTATTTGTGATTCTTGTTTGCAGATACTGTTTTTCAACGTTAAAATCGAGAAATTATAACAGAAAAAAAAAGAAAAAGAAAAGAACAGAGACAGGAAGATTATTTGAAGAAACATCAACCACAAGTATTGAATGAACACGATAATGTGGCTAAAAGCAAAAAAAATTCTGGTAAGATCACGAAGCAATTTATTAAAAATGTTTGTAGGAGCAAAGAAGAATGTAGAGAATGCTGCAACTTCAGAACAATTTTTAAGTAAGAAAAAAAATCAAAATAAGAGGAAAAGTAGAAAAGCAAATGTTTAGTCAAAGGAGATAAAGTATGGTAAAAGAAGACAAAATCAGTATAAGGAATTACGCAAAAAAATATTTTACAAGAGAGTAGTGCATAATTTGCTGAAAGATGTGAAGAAATATAAAAAGAGAGCTTTATTTTATAAAAAGAAGAAGCATATTGAAAGCATTGTGGAAAAGGCTTTTGAAGTAAAAAGGAAACAAAAGTAGGAGGAAAAGAGTTATTAATAAAAAAAAAAATTGTGATGTTTTTTTGGGAGAATGGAAACACAGTTCTAGTTCAGAGCCTTTTTTTAAGGAAGAGAGTTATTCACTAAGTGAAAAATTATTGTATGCAGTTGACACCAGTGGTAGAAGTTATGAGGTTAGTGATGGTTGTCCAATGGAGAAAGAGAAAATGGTTGAAAGAAAGGCAGAAGAAGTGATAGCTGATGAAGTTTCAGGGAGACGTGCTAAAAACCCTGTGTACACTTGGGATTGCAGTAGTGTTTGTAGTGTACGACAGGAATCTATTGAAAAATTATGTAGTTTTTTACGAGTCTATACTAAAAAAAGTGTAAAACAAAAGATTAAACTGTTGCAAGGACTAGACCCTTGCAGAGTGAGAAAACATACTGGTTTGCAAGGTCATTCTCTGGCTTGTCTTTCTAGGAAAGTTTGTGAAAGTGTTTTTCACCATTTCAGAATGCTGGCAGTACATCATACTCAAATGCGGAAGTTAGTGAGAAGGTTGTATTATGCAAAAAGTCCAGCACTAAAGTTAAGTGAGTTGAACAGTGCTCTTTTACGTGGTCAGTTTCAGATGTGAAGCAGGTTTGTGAGGATATTGAGTTTTGTTACTTTGGGCCTCAGCAAGAGAGTGAAGAAACTGACACATTAGTAGAACAAAATGTTGAAGACAATGTAGAACCTATAATTACAGAAAAATTTGAGGATGAAATCACAAAGTTTAAGGTAATTTCAGGTGAAAGACCAAATGTTTCTTGTATTTGTTGTCGGCGAAATCACTATAAAAATCAGACTAGGGGTGTCAATCTGTATTTAAAAAGTGAAATAGAAGATAATGATAAGTGGATGGAATTTGCAACTTATTTGTTGGTAGAGGATTGTTTTGATTTGGGATGTGAGCAGCGTATTTGCAAATATTGTTATAATAAATTAGATGAGAATAAAATGCCTGCTAGAGCTGTTCATAATAATCTAGAGTTGGTTGCTATTCCTCCAGAGCTGATTGATTTAAATACGTATGAGTCTATTCTGATAAAATGTTTTCACCCGTTTCAGGCTATTGTTCGTATGGAGCCCAAAACAAGTAAATTACCTCCATCAGAGTTGCAAAGAGGATTGAAAGGAAGAGTTGTGTATTTACCATTAGATTTAAGGAAAAATGTTGAAACTATTGGTGTAGATCATGTAGAAAATGAGCCACTAGTCATTCTAGTTAATGGTGTTCCTACTAAGAATAAGAAAATCTGGCAAGAGTTAGTGGATGTTAGAAAAGTACAAAAGGCATCATTGTATCTGTTAAAAAATAATGAGTACTATAGAAATGTGTTTGTTGGAGAAGAAGAAATAGATTTAGCAGAAGATAGTGAAACATTAAGTGGACAAATTGAAAAAGTGGACACGTCCAGATGTGAAGAGATCTATGAACATTACAGTGTACATCCACTTCATTCCAAAGAGGTGATGGGGAATACAATTGAGTTGTTTCAAATGAAAAACACAACAGGAAGTCCCATGAGTGTATGGGAAGAGAGCTTGGAAGCTCGTTGTTTCCCACAGTTGTTTCCAACAGGAAAAGGTGGACGATATGATGAACGCCCTGTGCAGATTCCTGCATCTGAATATCGGACAACAAGATTATATGCAGAAGATCCAAGATTTCGACAATGTATCCCTTATATGTTTCATCTTCTGTTGAAAGTGACTTGTCTGGACTTTCATATGCAATAAATCACATTTTAAAAACTGGAATGCATCTGCAAAATGTAACTGCAAAGGATTTTATGGATAAAGTGCATCAGAGAGATGATCATTTAGAATCTCAGTTGATTAATCTGATGGCATGTCAGCGTGGGACTAATGAATATTGGTACCGTCGACATGGAGAACTGAAATGTATGCTACGGAACTTGGGAACTCCTACGTGGTTTCTTACCCTAAGCTGTGCTGAGTACGCTTGGGATGATTTACTTGAATTTCTTCAAGAGGCAAATTCCAATGTAAAAAATATTGAATACAAGACACCTGGAGAATTGTGCTCTTTGGATCCTGTCAATGTATGCAGATATTTCAATCATAGATTTGAAGCTATGATGTCTTTCATCTGCAATAAAAAGAATCCTCCTCTTGGAGAAGTTGTGGATTTCTTTTGGAGAAAGGAGTATCAAGCAAGAGGTGCTCCTCACATACATATGTTGTTATGGGTCAAGGACGCCCCCAAATTTGGAACAGATTCAGATGAAACTGTTTTGTCTTTCATTGAAGATTATGCTACATTTGCTCTTCCAAATAGCAGAGAAGAGAAAAACATAAAACAACAAGTCTTACGATTTCAAAGCCACAGGTGTGGAAAATACTGTCGACGAAAGTACAAGTCAAAGGATAAGTTCTATACCAAATGTCGTTTTGGATTTCCACGTCCTGTATTATCCAAAGGAAGAGTGAACAGTTTTATGTCAGCTGTACGAGATACCATCACAAGAAAGTCTCCGAAAAACACCTACAACTTGAGAAGAAGCGAAGAATCAAAATTAAGGGTGGGCGTAGTTCGCGAAGTAGCACTTCGCGAAGCTACGCAAAGTGAAGTTCGCACTACGCGAGCTACGCGTAGCACTTCGCGAACTGCGAAGTAACATGTTCGCACTGTGCAAGATGTTGTTTTCAATGATTGCACAGTGCGGACAAGCAACCGGCACTGTGCAATCATTGAAAATGGCATCTTGCACAGTGCGAGCTGTAGTTTTCTGCTGCTCGAGTAGATTTTTACTCGAGCTGCAGCTTTCTCAACGCGAACTGGTAGTTTCTCATCGCGAGCGGTCGCGAGCATACGCGACCCCTCGCAATGAGAAACCTGACCTTCTCGCGTCGGGAATCTCGCCGGGAGGTTTATTTTCCATGCTCGCGATCGCAAACAAGGAAAAAGTCTCGCCAGGATGTCATTTTGCTTGCTCGCGGTCGCCAACTTGACGTTGAGGACCGCGAGCAAGCAAAAAATGACCGCAGCACTACGCAACACTACGCTACGCGTGTTCGCACTGTGCTACGTGCAGTTCGCGTAGTGCGAAGTAGCGCGAACTTCGCAAACTACGCGAGCGTAGCGTAGTGCTTCGCCCAGGCCTAATCAAAATACATAAATGACTACAATCCAGTTATTTTATCCATGTGAAACGCTAACTTGGATATTCAGTATGTTGCGGACAATTCCATTGCTGTTGCTCGATATGTAACGTCTTACATTACTAAATCAGAAAAGACTGAATTGAAAGAAATGTGGGAAGAGATTTCTCACGAGAAGACTCTAAGTAAGAAATTATACAGTTTCAGTTTGAAGATGTTATCGTATCGTGAAATTGGAGCATATGAATGTTCAAATCAGTTATCATCTGCAAGTCTATATTCCAAAAGTAGAAGAATCATTTGGGAGAGTCTAGGTCTTGCAGGCATGCTTAATCAGGTACTGAAATCTGTTCAAGAAATTGAATATTTAGCAGAAAATGACCCTGAAAGTACGGATATTTTGAAAACCAATATGTTGGACACATACTATCCAAAGAGAAGTCATCATCTTGAGAACATATGTCTCTATGAAGTGCTGCAAAACTACACTTTTAAACAGAATATTACAGAGAACATCAATGATGGAAAATATGGAGTGATTGGTTCTGAAGGATGTCTGGTGAAACAAAGGAAAGGAAATGTAATTAATCACAGAAAACTGAGTTGCGACACTGCTGACTAAAGGGAATTTTACTATTTAGCCCTTTTGCAAATGTTCAAACCATGGCGTTCTGAACTGGAATTACTTGGAGATTTTCCCAGCTATGAAGATTCATTTAATGCTTGTAAAGATAACATACAATGCAGTGCTTTAGCAAATTATGTGAAAATGTTGAATGATGAAATTGATCAAGAAGCTACAATTGCAGCTGAGATTGCTAGAGACAGTTCTCAAGACAGTCAAAGTTCTGCTGCACTGAGTCAAGATCCACTAGGACAACCAATTGTTGAAAATGAAGCAGCGATTGCAATGAATGAGGTGGAAACAGCAATGTATCAAGCACAAGAAGATGCAATACAGTTAGGAAACTTGGAAGAGCAACTCAGGTGCCAATTACGATCCTGTAAAAACCGGGTACGAACCGTCGGACGGAGCATATTCTCCGTCCGACGCGTACCCGGTCGGAACAATATACAAACATGTAAGTACGATTCGCACGGAAATACTATTTCCGTACAAATCGTACAAAACCCCGACCGACGAAAATAAACATACAAATGTGATCCGGGAAAGCGCCGACGTGACGTCGGGACGCACGCAGCCTGCCATTCACGAACCAGGAAGTACGATTCGCACCGACGTCATCCCGCACGGAGAATATTTTCCGGCTGCCAAAAACTGCCGGGAAATCAGGACGACGCGAACAAGGAGTACCTGCACGCGACGGACAGACATGGACCCGAACCTACGTGTCATCCCGGCCCTCATAGCAGTCGACCTCCTCTACAGGTTACGACGCAGACGCCGCAGAAGGTCAGAACAACAAAGGGAGGGGGAAAAGGGGGGGGGGCTGGAGCAGGGGCAGGCCACAAAACCCCCACCAAAGTCACACAGCACACATGCCCTGGACATACCTGACCCCCAGGCCCTGGTCACTACGAGGGGGTGGGGGCCTGTCCAGCAAAGCCAGCGTCCGCCACAACGGAAGTGGTTGACGACGCGAACCGGCAACACAACAATACAGGTACGTCCCTTACCCACGCCTTAAGAGCGTGGGTACGAGTCATACCACGCCCACACCTACGTCACCCCAACAATGGCGGGATGGCTGTACCCACGTGGCAAAGGCCTGGGTACGGCCCGCACAAGCATTCCACAGCGTGGGTACGGATATGTACGGACCGTACCCCCACCCCCCCCGTATGCATGGAGCATACCCCCCACCCCAACAGTGTAAGTACGACCCGTACCCTCACCCGCGTACGTATGGAGCATACCCCCCATGCCAACAGTGTACCTACAGACCGTACCCCCACCCCGTATGCATGGAGCGTACCCCCACCCCAACCGTGTATGTACGACCCGTACCCTCACCCGCGTATGCATGGAGCGTACCTCCACCCCAACCGTGTATGTATGACCCGTACCCTCACCCGCGTACGTATGGATCATACCCCCCACCCCAACAGTGTATGTACGACCCGTACCCCCACCCCGTATGCATGGAGCGTACCCCCCACCCCAACAGTGTAAGTACGACCCGTACCCTCACCCGCGTATGTATGGAGCGTACCCCCACCCCAAATGTGTATGTACAACCCGTATCCTCACCCGCGTATGCATGGAGCGTACCCCCACCTCAACCGTGTATGTACGACCCGTACCCTTACCCGCGTATGCATGGAGCGTACCTCCAGTCCAACCATGTATGTACGACCCGTACCCTCACCCGCGTATGCATGGAGCGTACCTCCAGCCCAACCGTGTATGTACGCCCCGTACCCTCACCCGCGTATGTATGGAGCGTACCCCCACCCCAACCGTGTATGTACGACCCGTACCCTCACCCGCGTATGCATGGAGCGTACCCCCACCTCAACCGTGTATGTACGACCTGTACCCTCACCCGCGTATGCATGGAGCGTATCTCCAGCCCAACCGTGTATGTACGACCCGTACCCTCACCCGCGTATGCATGGAGCGTACCCCCACCCCAACCGTGTATGTACGACCCGTACCCTCACCCGCGTACGTATGGAGCGTACCCCCCATGCCAACAGTGTACGTACGGACCGTACCCCCACCCCGTATGCATGGAGCGTACCCCCACCGCGATCGTGTATGTACGGACCGTACCCCCACCCCGTATGCATGGAGCGTACCCCCACCCCAATCGTGTATGTACGGACCGTACCCCCACCCGGTATGCATGGAGCGTACCCCCACCCCTATCGTGTATGTACGGACCGTACCCCCACCCCGTATGCATGGAGCGTACCCCCACCCCAATCGTGTATGTACGGACCGTACCCCCACCCCGTATGCATGGAGCGTACCCCCACCCCAATCGTGTATGTACGGACCATACCCCCACCCGCGTATGCATGGAGCGAACCCACACCCGTGTATGTTCTAAGCGTACATATCCTGAAAAAGGAGGGTTGGGTGCAGAGTCCTCCCAGCAGTGCCCAGACACAGGAGGAGTGTGTGCAGAGTCCTCCCAGCAGTGCCCAGACACAGGAGGGGTGGGTGCCTAATATTCCCAGCAGTGCCCAGACACAGGAGGGGTGTGTGCAGAGTCCTCCCAGCAGTGCCCAGACACAGGAGGGGTGGGTGCCTAACACCCCCAGCAGTGCCCAGACACAGGAGGGGTGTATGCAGAGTCCTCCCAGCAGTGCCCAGACACAGGTGGGGTGTGTGCAGAGGCCTCCCAGCAGTGCCCAGACACAGGAGGGGTTGGTGCCTAACACTCCCAGCAGTGCCCAGACACAGGAGGGGTGTGTGCAGAGTCCTCCCAGCAGTGCCCAGTCACAAGAGGGGTGTGTGCAGAGTCCTCCCAGCAGTGCCCAGACACAAAAGGGGTGTGTGCAGAGTCCTCCCAGCAGTGCCCAGACACAGGAGGGGTGTGTGCAGAGTCCTCCCAGCAGTGCCCAGACACAGGAGGGGTGTGTGCAGAGTCCTCCCACCAGTGCCCAGACACAAGAGGGGTGGGTGCCTAACACTCCCAGCAGTGCCCAGACACAGGAGGGGTGTGTGCAGAGTCCTCCCAGCAGTGCCCAGACACAAGAGGGGTGTGTGCAGAGTCCTCCCAGCAGTGCCCAGACACAGGAGGGGTGTGTGCAGAGTCCTCCCAGCAGTGCCCAGACACAAGAGGGGTGTGTGCAGAGTCCTCCCAGCAGTGCCCAGACACAGGAGGGGTGTGTGCAGAGTCCTCCCAGCAGTGCCCAGACACAGGAGGGGTGTGTGCAGAGTCCTCCCAGCAGTGCCCAGTCACAAGAGGGGTGTGGGCAGAGTCCTCCCAGCAGTGCCCAGACACAGGAGGGGTGTGTGCAGAGTCCTCCCAGCAGTGCCCAGACACAGGAGGGGTGGGTGCCTAACACTCCCAGCAGTGCCCAGACACAGGAGGGGTTTGTGCAGAGTCCTCCCAGCAGTGCCCAGACACAGGAGGGGTGGGTGCCTAACACTCCCAGCAGTGCCCAGACACAGGAGGGGTGTGTGCAGAGTCCTCCCAGCAGTGCCCAGACACAGGAGGGGTGTGTGCAGAGGCCTCCCAGCAGTGCCCAGATACAGGAGGGGTGGGTGCCTAACACTCCCAGCAGTGCCCAGACACAGGAGGGGTGTGTGCAGAGTCCTCCCAGCAGTGCCCAGACACAAGAGGGGTGTGTGCAGAGTCCTCCCAGCGGTGCCCAGACACAGGAGGGGTGTGTGCAGAGGCCTCCCAGCAGTGCCCAGACACAGGAGGGGTGGGTGCCTAACACTCACAGCAGTGCCCCTGCAAAGAAAAGGGTGGAGTACCCACAGATCCAATGCCCACAAATGTCACGGACCGTACCCCCACCCGGTATGCATGGAGCGTACCCCCACCCCTATCGTGTATGTACGGACCGTACCCCCACCCCGTATGCATGGAGCGTACCCCCACCCCAATCGTGTATGTACGGACCGTACCCCCACCCCGTATGCATGGAGCGTACCCCCACCCCAATCGTGTATGTACGGACCATACCCCCACCCGCGTATGCATGGAGCGAACCCACACCCGTGTATGTTCTAAGCGTACATATCCTGAAAAAGGAGGGTTGGGTGCAGAGTCCTCCCAGCAGTGCCCAGACACAGGAGGAGTGTGTGCAGAGTCCTCCCAGCAGTGCCCAGACACAGGAGGGGTGGGTGCCTAATATTCCCAGCAGTGCCCAGACACAGGAGGGGTGTGTGCAGAGTCCTCCCAGCAGTGCCCAGACACAGGAGGGGTGGGTGCCTAACACCCCCAGCAGTGCCCAGACACAGGAGGGGTGTATGCAGAGTCCTCCCAGCAGTGCCCAGACACAGGTGGGGTGTGTGCAGAGGCCTCCCAGCAGTGCCCAGACACAGGAGGGGTTGGTGCCTAACACTCCCAGCAGTGCCCAGACACAGGAGGGGTGTATGCAGAGTCCTCCCAGCAGTGCCCAGTCACAAGAGGGGTGTGTGCAGAGTCCTCCCAGCAGTGCCCAGACACAAAAGGGGTGTGTGCAGAGTCCTCCCAGCAGTGCCCAGACACAGGAGGGGTGTGTGCAGAGTCCTCCCAGCAGTGCCCAGACACAGGAGGGGTGTGTGCAGAGTCCTCCCACCAGTGCCCAGACACAAGAGGGGTGGGTGCCTAACACTCCCAGCAGTGCCCAGACACAGGAGGGGTGTGTGCAGAGTCCTCCCAGCAGTGCCCAGACACAAGAGGGGTGTGTGCAGAGTCCTCCCAGCAGTGCCCAGACACAGGAGGGGTGTGTGCAGAGTCCTCCCAGCAGTGCCCAGACACAAGAGGGGTGTGTGCAGAGTCCTCCCAGCAGTGCCCAGACACAGGAGGGGTGTGTGCAGAGTCCTCCCAGCAGTGCCCAGACACAGGAGGGGTGTGTGCAGAGTCCTCCCAGCAGTGCCCAGTCACAAGAGGGGTGTGGGCAGAGTCCTCCCAGCAGTGCCCAGACACAGGAGGGGTGTGTGCAGAGTCCTCCCAGCAGTGCCCAGACACAGGAGGGGTGGGTGCCTAACACTCCCAGCAGTGCCCAGACACAGGAGGGGTTTGTGCAGAGTCCTCCCAGCAGTGCCCAGACACAGGAGGGGTGGGTGCCTAACACTCCCAGCAGTGCCCAGACACAGGAGGGGTGTGTGCAGAGTCCTCCCAGCAGTGCCCAGACACAGGAGGGGTGTGTGCAGAGGCCTCCCAGCAGTGCCCAGATACAGGAGGGGTGGGTGCCTAACACTCCCAGCAGTGCCCAGACACAGGAGGGGTGTGTGCAGAGTCCTCCCAGCAGTGCCCAGACACAAGAGGGGTGTGTGCAGAGTCCTCCCAGCAGTGGCCAGACACAGGAGGGGTGTGTGCAGAGTCCTCCCAGCGGTGCCCAGACACAGGAGGGGTGTGTGCAGAGGCCTCCCAGCAGTGCCCAGACACAGGAGGGGTGGGTGCCTAACACTCACAGCAGTGCCCCTGCAAAGAAAAGGGTGGAGTACCCACAGATCCAATGCCCACAAATGTCAGTCAGGTGCACAAAGATCCTGCAGTACATGTACCACATGTGTGCGAGGCTGGGAGTATACACATGCATAGCGCCGAAAAGAAAACATGTCCACATGAAGTCACGACAACAGTCTACATACACAAGTACAGTGACCACCAAGGACGCCACGAATGATGCAGGTGGAGACATTGCTCAGCATGCATGGCCCAAGTCTAACGAGTCCGTCCACACACCCAGCCAATGTAGACACAGCTCAGCACCACATATTGGAAAGACCCTGCAGGGAAGATGTCAGGTTACACAGAGGAAGCAACACACCTTGGGACGATGTCACCATGCAGTAACTGCTTACATGAACAAAGTTATGTAGCCAACAGCTTGTGATGGCACACAGATACCAGGATCCACCCTATGACCAGCACAAGACTACAATTCCCACACACCCAACACATAATCACCACCGAAAATAATGGGGCAGGTCCACCAACAGCAATACCATACCAGACAGACAGTAGTGTACTAAGGAAAAAAAAATTGCTTTATTCAGCATCCAAAAATCTGTTTGTCCCTTGAAAGTTCAAAATGTACAATGCCCATAGGGCAATCCAAAGTTCAAATCCAGGTGGGGGACACAGTAGGACGCGTGTCCCCTAGCTTGCCTGCACAGTCAGACTCCTTCGTCTTCCTGAGGGGGGAGGGCATCATGTGGGGGGGAAGGACCAGGCACCGCAGGGACATGAGGGCGAAGGGTAGGCGTCGTGGCTGCAGGGATGGAGGACTCCACCACAGGGGGTGGGGCAGGGCCAAAGGCGGAGGCCAGGATGTCGCTGCACACCTTAGCAAGGTCCTCCAGCGACTCCCCTGCACCCGAAGGAACCACAGGCCCCAAGGAGGGGGGGGTCAGAGGGATGGGTCGCAGCGCCACTGGGGGAGGGTGTGGACAGGGGGGGGACTCAACCACCCTGACCGGGGACTCCCTTGACCGCTTGCGGGGTGGTGTCACTGTGGGGCTCAGGGACAGAGCGGCCATGAAGGAGTCTTTGCCGGATATGTGGCCAGGAGAGCTGAGGGAAGGGGATTTGGAGGGAGTGGATTTGGTGGAATGCGGACTCCCACTCTGGCTGCGTGTTTTACGTTTGCCCCCCGACCCAGTGGGTGTGCCTACTTCACCCTGTGTGTGCGTGCCAGGAGGTGTGCGTTTGACCTTCCCTGCTGGTGTGGTGCCTGTGTCTGTTGTGGTGGATGCATGCTGACGTCTGGGTGTACGTGGGACAGGCATGGGAGTGGGAAGTGTGGATGGGTCAGGGGTAGGGGGTTGGACGAAGCGCTGCAGGAGACCCACTGCTGCAGTCAGTGTCGAGTCAATGGACCTCAGCAAGTTGCGTTGGTCAGCCTGCGATGAGAAAATGCCCTCCAAGTATGCCTCCATGTTGTTCAGCACTTGGCTGTGGCCATGGAGGACATTAAGCATCGCAGCCTGACCAACCTGCAACTGCCGCTGGATGTCCACAGACTCGACATTGGCGGCAGCAGTGGAGACAGGGGCAGGGGGTGCGGTGCCTGGCAGGAAGGAGACATGTGGTGACTGGGCACGCTGGGAAGGGACACGAGCAAGTGGGAGGCGGCTGATGGCAATGGAGGGGACGGGGAGAGATGTTGTGCCGCTGTCAGCTGCTGGTGCAGCCTCCGCCCACTCGGAGAGATCATCCTCGGACCCGTCAGCTTCATATTCTGTGGTGCCAGTGGACAGGTCCTCGGCCTCACTCTCCTCCGCCTCAGTTCCACTCCATGTGCCAGCCACGATGTCACCGCTGGCACTGGTGCTCGGTCCCTCCGCTCCGTCTGTGCTGATGTCTCCCTCCGTGTCCCCCGACGATGCTGTGGGCAAGGTGAAGAGACAGCAATTAATCATACACCTGTATACATATGTCACATGAGTCCAATCTACATAGGTTACAGTGCACAGCCTGAAAAGAAAGATGAGTAACATCTACAAAACAAGGTACATATGTAGGCCCTGCAACACACAGTTGGTTGACCCACCATGCCACTGAAAAACTATGGAGAGCATGACACAATAGCAAATGACATGAAATGGATTTTGACAGAGGAGCCAGGCCCTGGGGACAATCCAGCACTGCATCTGCACCACACAGCGTTGCCGAAAATAGGGATGAGCAGGGACCATATCCATGAACTTTAGGCATAGGTAATAGCTGCAGAGGTAATACTGAAAACATGCCCACCATGACTGGCTCACTGCACCTTGAGTGTATGTCCAGACAAACATCACACACTGGCCAGACCTAGCAAGGAGATATCAGGTTTTGACATGTAGGCTTTGCCCGCACCAACCACCCCCTACATGAGACAATTTGTTGAGACACAGGAAGCAGTTACATCTCTTAGTCTGGGTGAAATACACATGGGCTGGATAAATGCAAGATTGGACACAAAATACCCAAGGTGCGCCTGTCCAAATAATCATGTACAAATGGTCATCATCAGATGATTGTAACAAGACACACAGGCACTGGCCACCGTGAGTATGAACAAGGAAAATCAGGTCAGGCTGTACAGTGGACACTTGTACTACATTTTACGTCAATATACATGGTGCCAGGGGACAATGGCACAGAGCACAACCTATGCTGTAGACACTGAGAGTGTCCACATTTTGTGATGACACACATGACACCTAGGAAAATATGCCCCAGGGGACAGTAGTGGCCACACAACTCCATGGTCCTGAATGGGAATGACTGCAACACACGCCACCATCCCTGCACTATGCGTATCGCAAACTCATGCACATCATGTCACAGGCCACAACATAGGACATGCGTGCTGTAAGGCATGACACTTGAGAGACTAACTCCCATGTCTGGACTCAGCATCAGTGCCAACTGACATGGAACCCACAAGTACTGAACTGGACAGGGCACAGGCAAGGTCCCAAAACCTGTTACACACCACCCCCACACATGATGCTACAGGCATTTTTCACATGGATAAAGTGCCAGCCTAGATAACCTTGTGAAGGAGTGACTACACACAGACCAGGGAACACATTGCAAGGAGGGGAAGGGAGGCAGGAGAGCACCGCTATACTGTGGGTAACAGGATCTGCACAGCACCTTTAAACCCTGGCAGTGTATCCATGCAACTGTGCACTTACAAATGCTGGTGACACACAACAGAAAACACATGTACCTACCCCCTTCCTGCTGCTGCTTCTCCTGTAAGCGCCTGTCCAAGTCTGGAAAGACCAACGCCAGCACATGCTTGTGGATGTGGGTCAGACGGCGGCGCCCGCGGTTCTCATGGGTCTCAGGTGAGTACCCCAGCAGGACCTGTGCGATCCTCCGCGTCCAGCACCGGATATCCTGCCAGCGTTTTCTCACCTGGGCCAGGCGCCGCTTGCGACCGTCCGTCCTCCTCACGGCACTGACGGCGTTCATCCAGATCTGCTTCTTGGCAGAGGCGCCTACCTGTGAGGATGAACAAGTGACACTACATCAATACACCTGGCACATGTCACAGAGACACATATTAGAACAAATTTGCTGTTTATAACAAGGCATAGTATGCATCCAACGCATTGCACCTTTGTCATAGGGACATGATCCTCTGGGGAAGGGCAAAAGCAGTACGTGCCATTGAAAGTACACAGGTGGAATGAGGGCAACGACACAATCAATGATCCAGGCTCACACTGTGCATCACAAGCTACACCAGGATTATGTGCAGCACCTCAAAGCAGTCACATGCCACAGGCCACTTATGCTACCTCAGCAGAGTACACAGACACACACAGGCACAGGACATTCACCTGCCATTGCCAAATGCAGCTACAAACCTCACTCTGCACATGTGCCACTAGACGGGGGGGCTCACAGGTGTGGGGCTGGCTCCGCACGTCAGACACACAGCACTGCTCCCTGCTCACATCACATGGGCAGGGTATATCCATCCCTCATGCAGCTTGGGTGCTACACTCCACATATGCACCCTCCCACATGACAGGGGACTTACACACACACCGATGTCCAGGGTACGAACACATCGTGTGGACACTCTCAGCACAGGTACACAGAACTAACACACATCTGTGGGTACAGTCACCTGTCACACTGGGCTGACCACATAATCACATGAGGACTGTAGAGGCTATATTCCCAGGAAGATAAGACAGGCAGAATGTGGCATGCACCATGCAGTGATTGTCACAGTAAACACAATGCAAGTGAGGAGGGCAGACATGCACCACAGCATGCTCTGGCTGGGAGACATCAGGCATTCCCCCCCCTGGGAACCCCCGTACAGTACATTGCATGTGTGTCACACCTGGACACAATGGCAGAAGTCACAGTCACAAAAAAGGGACACAGTCTGTGCTAGTGGACTCTGCACTCACCTGATACCCTGGTCGCCCATACAGGAGGGGGTACTGTGGGAGGATCACATCCAGCAATGCCAGGTTCTCCTCCAGGGTGAAAGGCTGTGCCCTCTCCACAGACCTTGACATGGTTCCAGGGAATCAGGAGCAGCAGCTGGGTCGTAGAATCCAAAGATGTGCAGGCAAGTGCTCTCTCATGGGACCTGGCTGCCTTATATCTGCCTTGCTGGCCTGTTTCATGCACAGGAGTACAGAGTGATTGGTCACTCACATTTGCATCCTATGTTTCCTCCAATCCCTTCAAACCTAGCACAGTCAGTGGGTTTTCATTGTTTTTTTTTCTTGAGCATGATGTCAACTCCAGAACTACATTGCAACAAAGTAGATTCATTCAAACTGACTTTTGCTGTGCACCTGCAGAAAAAAATTCATACTTTAAACTTGGTCTCCATGACAACCAGCATGCATGTAGGCCTTTATACTTGTCCCTCATGTGTCCCCTATGTAATTTGTAGATTCACACACAGGTACGGTGCGTTCCGGGGCCCTAGGGCACCCCAAATGCATAGCAACGGCCCGTACAGGCGTGTGTACGGTCCGTATCACTATGGCTACGCATACGCGAGCACACCCATAGTGATGGTGAGCGTACAGGCGCGTGTACGGTCCGTATCACTATGGGTACGCATACGCGAGCACACCCATAGTGATAGTGAGCGTACAGGCGTGTGTACGGTCAGTATCACTATGGGTGTGCTCGCGTATGCGTACCCATTGTGATACGGACCGTACACGCGCCTGTACGCTCACTATCACTATGGGTGTGCTCGCGTATCCGTACCCATAGTGATACGGACCGTACACGCGTGCGTACGCTCACTATCACTATGGGTGTGCTCGCCTATGCGTACCCATAGTGATACAGACCAAACGCGCATGCGTACACTCACTATCACTATGGGTACGCATACGGCAGCACTCCCATAGTGATAGGGAACGTACACAGGCCCTCTGAGCGAATGTACGGTGCCTTTCACACATCACAGTGGTGACAGGCAGCACACAGGAAGGAATAGAGCTGACATACTTGTCCATGGATGGACATCAAGGCATTGTCTGGGCAGTACTACATGTGTGGGGCACAGGTGTGAATGGCTGTGGTGTGGCACATTACTCCTGAGTCGAGAAGGCAACAGATGTATGATGAGATGTGTACAGATGTTATGTGTGACGGTGCAATGTGTGCCAGGCATGCCCTTAACTCCTTTGACATGTGTGCATGTCGTACTGCAGACTTGGGATGAGCGTCACTGGCATGTCACAGTCAACAACACATACAAGTGTCCCCTGATGCCCGCTACAGGGGTTACCACACCAGACATGTGACTACCCACGGTGCACGATGTGTCTATGTCATGTATGTGTGGTGTGTTCCCATTAGCTTGATGTTGGTGCTCCCTCAAAAGCATCAGCTGTTGCAGCAACCAACATGTGTCTGTGTGTAGATGGACATGGCACACTGTTACGCACACCAGGCCACATGTGGTATCGGATGTGAGGTGCGTATGTATGCATGGGACACGGAGTAGCGTAACAAGGACATGTCTGCATCCTCTCAATGTATGTGTGGTGAGTCAATACATGTACACCTTATTGGCAAGGTGTGTGGGCTGTCCTAGTGTCATGTCATGTGACCTGTGGCTCTAGTGTTCCGCTACCAGTCTCTGAAATCGACATCCTACTTCTGCTGATGTGTTGATGTATGTCACTCCTGTGTTGCGTCTGGCTGTTCACTTACACTGGGACACAGCTAATCCCATGCCATGGCATGTGGAGGTTCACAATCTCCGTGTGTAGCTGGGTCTTGGTAGGAGTGTCACCTGGCAGCCATACGTGTCCAGGGCATGTGGCACATACCTGACTCCGTATGTAGCATATGTGTATTGACAGATTAACATGTGCTCAGTACAAATCAATTGTTGTTGTAGTGCACTCACTCTTCCTTGTCACTTCCAAATTACTGCAGAGCGCCGCCTCTTCCCTGACCAATTCCGGACTTGGCTGACATGCGGGAGAATGACTGTATACGGTGCTACCGCTTTCCCCAACCGTTGATTGAGGAGTTGACGGCAAGGCTGGCACCACACCTGCAACCGCTGCACAGGTATCCTACGGCACTGACACCCAAGCTGAAGGTAATGGCAGCCCTACATTTTCTTGCCACGGGTACCTTTCAATATACCATAGCTCATGTTGGTGGCATGTCCCAGAGCATGTTCAGCCGTGTGCTGCATGATTTCTTAGAGGCCATGTTGCTTCACCTGGATGAGTTCATCCATTTCCCAACTCCTGAACTGTTGACTGGGGTCAAGCGTGGATTCTATGCCCTGGGAGGGATGCCCCATGTCATTGGGTCCATAGATGGGACACATGTGGCTTTGGTACCACCACAGGCACAGGAGGTAGCGTACAGGAATCGCAAACACTACCACTCCATCAATGCCCTTGTGGTGTGTCTGTCCAACATGGTGATTTCACATGTCCGTGCTCGTTTTCCAGGATCAGCACACGATGCCTACATCATGAGGCGTAGCAGGGTGCCTGAAATGATGACGCAGCTGTCTGTGTGTGCACGCATTGGTCCCCGTGTGCCATGTGTTGCGATGTGTGTGTCCATCTGCATGTATGCCACGTGAGTCAGAGGTGTGTGTGGATGTGTCACTGGAGTGATGGTGCCAGTGATGAGTGTATTTCCCCAGTCATAATTGTGACATAGCATGTTGTCATCCTTACATGTGTCGAGTACATGCACATGCAAGTGGCTGTGCTTTTTGTGGCTGACTTCTTGTGTGTCTCTCATCCCCAGGTACTTGCGCATGCCGTCTGCTGGTTGCATTGTTGTGGCACTGCTATTCCTCATGGACACGTCATCGTCACGGACAAGTTTGGAAGTCTCCATAGGGTAAGGGATGCATCAGGGGTGTATTGGGTGTGGCAGTTGTTTACGATGTGTGCACACTGCCCCTGTCGATGTTTGGTTCCTCTGCAGACATGTCGCATCACCATGGGACACATGACATGTAGCTGGGTACACCTGAATAGATGGTCAGACTTGTTGACAGTCATCTGTGATGGGATAGTGGATTGTGATGATGGCATCAATGTGTGTAACACTGCCCTCGGACACATACGGTTTGCATTGGCTTGACATGGTGTGGGACTTCCACATCAGAGGATCAATGGTGTATGGCAGCCTCTCCGTGAGCAGCAGGGGGTGTTTAGCTGTTAGCCGACACTTGTGTGCCAGTTCCATGGCTATCACGCATTTGTGCTGCAGAAGGGGGGTTCCAGTGTTGGACCCACATGTTACTCCACATGACCTGTTTATGTGTACTCCGAGTTGCCTCTGCATTCCCGAATACATGACTAATAAAGGTGTCCCTATGCCTCCAAGGTGCCTATTCTCAGTCAATGCTGGTGTGTTGCCACGGTGCATATGGCATGTCTGGCATGGTTTTCCGTGATAGTGGCTATGTGTCTATGTGTCGAGTAGCAAGATGCAAGCAGTTTGTGTGGGATTAGACTGTGTATTGTGCATGATGTCCATGACTGTGTGGGAATTGTGACATGTGCCATCCCCATGCATCCAACGTTGGCCAGGCCACCATTCTCTGCATCAACCTGACTCAAGCTTACAGGACATGGTTCTGCCACCTGTCCACACATACCTGGGTACCCCCAGGACACTCCACATGATCCCTGACCTCTGCGCATGGCTGTCGCTGTACTCAATATGTCTGTCGGCACGGTTGTGCGGCCACCCCCTCAGCTGGTTGGGCCCATCACGGGTGTGTATGGTGCTCCATGTCTGTCTTGCCTAATACATTGTGACCCATGTGTGTCCTGTGCCAGACTCAGGCCCCAGGGTGTGGATGGTTGAAGTCATATGAGAACTCAGGCATGGTTAGACTTAACAAGACACATGTAAGGTAATAATGCAAAATGTAGGCATCATCTCGTTATCGTGTTACTTTTTATTTTTGTTGGGGTACGTGGGGGGGGGTATGACATGAGGGGCTTTCCGGGTGTGTGGAATCCAAAGTTCATTAGGGGAGTTGGTGTCCTTGCCATTGGAAATCCTCAGAGTCCATGCCACAGTCTTTGTCAACATTGGTCAGACAGTGACCAGCAAGTCCATGTGGCAGAGAATGTCTTTTGCTGATGTGCTGCTGTTGGTCCAGTGGGCCAGGTGCCAGGCCAGGTGTCCTGGGAGATGGTGCTGTTGCGCCGACCCTCACGGTCTTTTCCGTGGACGACCCGCCCTCCTGCGGGAACCCTCAGAAGCAGGCCGTGACGATGTTTGGAATGCTCCGTCGGATGTCTCCTCCTCCTCCTGATCCCTCCCTGTGGGTGGTGATGTTCTACGCCTGATGGCACAGGGAGGGTTGCCCATGTTGTCGGCTATCCGACGGAGTGTACTGTGAATTCCCGTGAACACCGTCACAAGCTCAGCCTGTCTGTCCTCCATCCGCCCTTGGTGTCGCAGTAGACAGGCATGTTGCTGGGCCTGCTGGGTCTTGATCTCCTCGAGGATGGACACAACCTGGGCCATGCCCGTGGTGTCCTGCCGGTATGTGTCCAGGATGTTTCTGACATGGGAATATACCGGTTCCGCAGCCAACTGGTCAGGCTTGCGCCTCCGCCGTCCTCCACTCCCACCACCCCTGCCCACTTGCACCTGGCCTGCCCTTGTGGGCACATCGGGTCTCCGGGACCCCTGAGGGGTGGCATTAGTGTTGTCGCCTGCCTCCTCCTGGGTGCCCGGTACACCGTGTCCCTCCTGGTGTGCCTGGCTGCATTGTGGTGGTGGGGCAGGGATCCTGGGTGTCTCCTGGGATGTGGCAGGAGTGGGGGTGGTGGTTGGCCCAGTTGTACCTGACACAGGTGCTGCAGGTGGTTGGACACCAGAGGGGCAGGTTGGTCGGGGTCGTCCACAGAGTGGTGAGAGTCGCCGCTGCCGGTGGGATCGGCATCCCGCAGAGCCGGGTCCTGTGAGTCTTCCCCCCCAGTGTTGGGGGGTGATCCACGACGTTGACCTGTGTGTGAGAGAGACATTGTTATTTATGTTCCATGCAACATCCATGTTTCATTCGTTTCTAAGTTGGCACATTTCCTCTGGGAATTTGGATATGTCTTGCATTCCACTCAAAGTGCACTTGTGCATGGGTATGTCCCTTGGCCACAGCTTTTGAGACTTTACCTATGTGTGGCACAGTCTTACTTGCTGCGTCAATTGTGACTGCAGTCAGCAGTGGAGTGAGCAGGTGTGGCGAGCCATGCATTTGCGCCTTCCGTGTTGCACTGTACGTGGGCACATGGAGTTGTTCCACACACTTATATAATGCTGGTAGCTGGCGTTGTGCTCGTGCACAGGTTGAGACATGGCCCAGTGTTTTGCCATGGAGAAGAGAGGGGGATTCAGGCACTGGCCACCCTTGTCTACATGCACGCAGTCCACCTGCTGACGAGCAGACATTCCCACACCCCACAAGGCTGAATTGGTCTCCCTGTGTGTCCCTTTCTCACTCCCTCTCTGTCCCCCTCTCCCTCCCTCCCTGTGTCAGCCTCCTCCCTCTGTCCGTCTCCCTGTGTCTCCCTCCCTCTCTCTCCCCCTCTCCCTCCCTCTGTGTGTCACCCTCTGTCACCTCAGCCCAGCTTCCTAGGCACACACTTTTAGCAGATCTTTGAATGGCCCTTGGCTTGTTGATGTGAGTTTGTTTCTGATCTCCAGGCACCCATTGGGTGTAGTGTCTGTGTCTGCGCTGCTGCTGTGGTGGTGTGTGCTGCCACTCTTTCACAGTGTTGGCTGTTCATTAGCTGCTTTCATGTGCAAAAAGTGCCTTCACCCCCATGTCTTAATGCAAGGCGTCCGCCATTTGCTGGCAAGTCTTTCCTGTGTGGGGACACACTGTTTGTCTGGCTGTGACCTAGGCCATATGGGCAGAGGGCATTGTTGTCTGCTTCTGAGTTGCACTATGTGATTTTTGGGGCCCACACTCCCGCCATCCGGCTTACCGTGTCTTGTGTTGGTGTTTTCTGTGGCCTGTGACTTGGCATTGTCCAGCTGGGTGCATGGGGCATGGTGGCGCTAGTGGCATGTACGTGTTCATGGAGTGTGGTTGAGTCATGCGATGGCTTGGGGTGGTTGCGTGACTGATTGTGAGTTTGGTTGTGGATGACGTTCCCTCCATGTGAGGTGAGTTGTTTGTGTACTCACCCGGGTCTCGGAGTCCTTCTAATCCGTCCACTGCCACCACCGGCAGTATGGCCATCACCCTCTCCTCCCAGGGATGGTATTGTACGGGTCGGCGGGGCGGCCCTCCTCCAGTGATGTTGGCCTGGTTGTGGTCGTCGGTCATTTTGGCTCAGACCCTCCTCCGCAGATCGTACCACCTGGCTTGGCATTCATGCCTGGTCCTTCTGGTGGACGCAACAGCATTCACAGCATCGACAATCCTCTGCCACATGGCTGTTTTTTCGGAAATGCTGGTCTGTCTGACCAATGTTCCAAAGAGGTGTGGCTCGTCAACAAGGACCTCCAACTCTTGGCTAGTGAACTTTGGATTCTTGTTAGTGGGCATGGTGAGGGGTGTGGGTGTGGATGGTTGTGGGGGGTGTGGGTGTGGATGGTTGTGGGTGTGTGGGTGTGGTTGTGCAGGTGTGTGTGTGAATGTGATGAGGGGGTGTTTGTGAAGGTGTGTGTGTGAAGGTGTGCAAGTGTAAGGTGTAGTAAAGGTTCAAATATGGTGCTGTAGGTTGTCTGTGGGGTCTGGCAGCAGTGAGTCTGTTGCAAAGGCTCATGGTTTGTGTCTGTGGGCCCTTTTTATTGGTCCATTGGTGGGTGTGGCTGAGTTTGAACTTTGGGTGGGTGCGTTATAAGGAGTGGTTGTGTTTTGGGCCTCTGTTTGGGATTTTGGCAGTTGCAGGTCAGTGAATGTGTTGTATTTGTGCTCGTTGGACATGTTTTGTGGCTTTGTGCCATTCGAATAGTGTATTCTTGTGTTGTTGTGCTTTGTCCTGGTTGTGTACGTGCGTTTTTAGCGTGTGTACAGTGTGTACTTCGGCAATTTTGTTGTACAGTGCTGTCCTTGTGTCTGGCTTGGTATGACTCGTACATGCGCGATGTTGGGTGAAGGTGTTGGGGCCTGGGGTGCGCTCCGTACTTAGAATGTTGGGGTGGGGGTACGCTCCATACATACGTGGGTGAGGGTACGGGTCGTACATACATGGTTGGGGTGGGGGTTCGCTCCATACATACGCGGGTGAGGGTACAGGCCGTACATACACGGTTGGGGTGGGGTTACGGGTCGTACATACACGGTTGGGGTGGGGGTACGCTCCATACATACGCGGGTGAGGGTACGGGTCGTATATACATGGTTGGGGTGGGGGTACGCTCCATACATACGTGGGTGAGGGTACGGGCCGTACATACACGGTTGGGTGGGGCTACGCTCCATACGTACGCGGGTGTGGGTACGCTCCATGCATACACGGGTGGGGGTATGGTCTGTACATACACTGTTGGGGTGGGGGTACGCTCCATGCGTACGCGGGTGTGAGTACGCTCCATGCATACACGGGTGGGGGTACGGGCCGTACATACACGGTTGGGGTGGGGGTACGGGTCGTACATACACGGTTGGGGTGGGGGTACGCTCCATACATACGCGGGTGAGGGTACAGGTCGTACATACATGGTTGGGGTGGGGGTACGCTCCATACATACGCGGGTGAGGGTACGGGCCGTACATACACGGTTGGGGTGGGGGTACGCTCCATACGTACGTGGGTGTGGGTACGCTCCATGCATACACGGGTGAGGGTACGGTCCGTACATACACTGTTGGGGTGGGGGTACGCTCCATGCGTACGCAGGTGTGGGTACGCTCCATGCATACACGGGTGGGGGTATGGTCCGTACATACACGGTTGGGGTGGGGGTACGCTCCATACATACGCGGGTGAGGGTACGGGCCGTACATACACGGTTGGGGTGGGGGTACGGGTCGTACATACACGGTTGGGGTGGGGGTACGCTCCATACATACGCGGGTGAGGGTACGGGTCGTATATACATGGTTGGGGTGGGGGTATGCTCCATACATACGCGGGTGAGGGTACGGGCCATACATACACGGTTGGGGTGGGGGTACGCTCCATACGTACGCAGGTGTGGGTACGCTCCATGCATACACGGGTGGGGGTACGGTCCGTACATACACGGTTGGGGTGGGGGTACGCTCCATACATACGCGGGTGAGGGTACGGGTCGTACATACACGGTTGGGGTGGGGGTACGCTCCATACGTACACGGGTGTGGGTACGCTCCATGCATACACGGGTGGGGGTACGGTCCGTACATACACTGTTGGGGTGGGGGTACGCTCCATGCGTACGCGGGTACGCTCCATGCATACACGGGTGGGGATTCGACTCGTACATCGGAGGGCTGGGGGGAGTGTTGGGCGCGTATGCGGGCACATGTCTCCATGGTTGCTATGGGAGTTCGGTGCGGACAGTGCTTTTTCCATCCGGTTGTAACGGGATGGATCGTACTAGCGCGGTCGGACTTCACTTTTCACATTTGTACGGTAAATCGTCCGAGGAAGTATCGGACACATTTTCCGACCCGAGGACGTGTGGGGAATAATTCCCAATGCGATTCGTATGGACTTTTTCCCATGCGAATCGTACTTGGCAGTTTGTACGTCACTTGTACGATTCGTACGGTAAAAAGACCGGATACGAGTCGTACGGGGAAATGTTTTACAGGATCGTAATCGGCACCTCAATGTTGAACAGAAACAAATGAAGTGAAAGAGCAGATTGACCATGGATTACTTCATGAAAAGAGAGTGTGCTCATGTACATCATTTCAACCTATCCAAATGTATGTGAGTGGTCAAGCTGGAACAGGAAAGAGTTTCTTAATTAAAGTAATTACAAGTTATCTGCAAAAAACAACTGAGTCGCATTTGTCTTGTGTTGTCACTGCTCCAACTGGGTTGGCAGCACATAACATTAAAGGAATTACTTTACATCGTTTACTAATTTTGCCAGTAGAGCATGAGAACAAATTGGAATACCACAAGCTATCTGGAGAAGCTTGTTGTGAAGTTTCAAGAGTGCTGAAGAAAATGAAACTTCTCATTATTGATGAGGTGAGCATGGTTTCAAACTTGATGCTTGCCTTTGTGCATTTAAGAATGCAGCAAATTCTTAAAACAGAGTATGACGTGTTATTTGTAGGAAAACACGTCATCGTTTTTGGAGATCTACTGCAACTGACACCGGTAAAAGGACAACCGGTATTTAAAACACTTGCCCATGAAGATACCAGAAAGTCTCTTGGCAGTGTTGGTAATGTGAACATTTGGAGTAATTTTGAATACAAGGAACTGACAACAAATAAGCGACAGGCAAATGATGCTGATTATGGAAGTATTCTTCAAGATATAAGAATTGTAATTCTTTCAAAAAAAGGGAAAGAAGCTTTGGAGAGTCGATTACTTTGCAATGTCTTTCCAAATGAAAATTCAGTTGCTGCAAAAGTGTACGTGGAAATTGCTAAAAATAAGTCAGTGATTTGCTTAATGCCGACAGTGAGTGTTCAATATTTAACGAAGTATTATTAAAATTAGAAAATTAAGAAATTCTTAAAATGGAAGCCATCGATAAAATACTACATGAAGGAATCACTATTATTTTGACGGGTAAGTTGAGATCAAAACTAGATTGTTTAGAAAAAAAAATATCTAAAACTGCTGGTTTGGAAAAGACACTGTATGTGTGTGTAAACTGTCGGGTAATTTTAAGGCGTAATTTGGATGTAGAGAAAGGTTTAGTTAATGGTGCAATGGGTAAAGTGGTGGATTTTGTTAATTATGAGAAAAAAGAAGGAATTGAATTTTTTTAAATTAAATTTGATCAGATTGATGAAGTTAAAGAAATTGGTCGTTGTTCAGTTCGTTTTTTGCTTGTTAAAGATTTATATGTCCGTAGGAAACAATTTCCATTTTCTCTGGCATATGCAGTGACTATTCATAGATCTCAAGGATTAAGTGTAGACAGTGCGCTGGTGAACATTGGATCTACTGTATTTAAAGAGGGTATGGCATATGTTACCTTTTCGCGAGTTAGAACATTATCTGGTTTGTTTTTGATTGATTTTGATGAGACAAAGCTTACTGCAGATGCAAACTGTGTAAAAGAGTATAATAGCTTAAGAAGGGTGTATGCTCCAAATCTCGGTCAATATTCTGTATTTGAAAAGCGTGTGGTTTGTCAAAAAAGAAGGTTAGAGAATATCTGTACTGAAGATGTCAAGAAGGGAAAAGAACAAGATAATGTTGCGATTGCAGGTAAAAAGAAATTGGATACTGTTGAAGAAATTGTTGGTTATCAGTTTGAAAATAGTTCTGGTGTCAACTGCTATGCTAATGTAGTGGTCAATGTTGTTTTATATCTGGAAGGTTTCAAGCACAAATTATGCAGAATCGGGAAAAAAGATTTTGTTCTCTGTTGCATTTTGTTTATGAAAAATTGACAACAGATAGAAGTAAAATACAATCTGTTTCAGATGTTCGTAATCTTTTGGATGTGTGTTCTGGTTCTACACAATTTACACAAAATATCCAACAAGATGCTCAGGAATTTTTAATGTATATGCTTACAATTTTTAAAAATGAAGGTGTAGAAATATAAAATATTTTTGGCCTTTCTTACAAATGGGAACATTATTGTGAAAATTGCATGTATACATGTAGCACCAATGTAGACACTGAGAGATTTCTGTATTTAACATTAGCAGACTGTAAATCAGTGTCTTTCAATAAATTAGTGAAAGGTGCAATTCACAACATGGAGTGTAGCCAATGTAAATCAGAAATGTTATCCACATTATTCTTAACAAAATATGGAAAATACATAATATTAATGATGCAACGTTGTACAGCTGATGGAAGAAAATTGGATACTTTAATAAAGCAGTTAGTTGCAACGCAAGTACCAATATCAGGAAGGACTTTTGTAGCAATTGCAATAATTTTCCATGATGGTCCTTCCACCACATCTGGACATTACACTGCCTATCTAAAATGTGACAAAGGCTGGACACTTTGTAATGATGCCCAGTTGGTTTTCAAACAACGTTTGCCTAGGGAATTACAAAATTCCTACCTAATATTTTTAAAGCCAAAGTTTTAGGAAGATAATTCACTCTCTGAGGAATTTATTATTATAATTTAATAAGACTACCATTGGACAATTTACATAAAGAAGAAGTGCAAAAATACCATTTGGCCACAAGGAAAGGTATATTTTTGAATTATGAACTTTTTGGTGGTCATTTATTCGGTGATTATTTTAATGCGGCAACATTTACAGTTTTTATAAGTTAAAGTTATAAAATTTTGTAATCTGTAAGCATTTCATATATGTATGATTTGTATTTTCTGGTATTTTACTGAGAATAGTATGTTGTTGTTTTTTTTAACAATCTTTCTGCTTGTTTTTTTTTTTGCCCGCTGTTAAGTGATGAGTACCATTGAAATCACTATTTCTAGTGAAATTCAATATATTCTGAGAACAGCAAAAAAGGCAAACAAATTACTTTGGGGAAATTATGTTGGGTTGTAAAAAATGTATTATTATATGTTATAATTTTTTTTTTTTTCCACAGATCCAAATTTTAAAATAAGCAATTTTTAACAATTTATATTTGAATGAAAAACAGCAAAAAATTAATACCATTTTTTATTCCTATTACTGTGAAGGTAAGTTTAACTAAGTCTCAATATACAGAATGAAGAGGCCTGCAAGAAGCTACAAAGTTGAAACACGTTTCTAAAAACACTCTGTTTATGTAGTTTTGAAATCTGACCATAATCAGATATCATGTGACCTGCAAAAAAAGAGATTTGTGGGGTTCATAATATTTCACGATTTTAGCTGTTGAAGGACCGCAATCATTTCAATCATTCTTCTTTGAACATCTTTGCAGACAAAACTCTGTGCTTACTTTTATCATTCGCAAGGAAATTTAAAAACGGAAATATGTCACTTTTTGGAACATAGTTATTGTGCAAGACACTCTGTGCACTTTTTATACTCCATGTAAATACAACCTCATCATTTAGACCACTTTGTGTTGAAAGGGTGTTCTATAAGTGCTGTTGTGCATGATTGCACTTAATACTCATAGAACAAGACACATGTCTAGATTTATCATAAATCATAAATCTCGATATGTGTGTGAATGGTGCACCATTCTACAATTGGTGTAGGAAAGCACAACAAAGAGAATTGTTTTAATTTCTCCACATTTTTTATATCTTCAATGCATGCTGAAATGTTCAGCATTCATTGAAGGAAAAAAATGCATTTTCTCATTGTTTTTGTACAGGAAGGTGTGTCTTCCTGTAGTAAAACAAACAGCACATGACACAGATACTATTGTGCAAGGGTGCCTGTGTAACCACATGGCTGCAGTTTAAGCAGCCGTGCAGACAGAAGCATAGATTTGCAACATATTTATGTACATATGTTGCATCCCTGTGCTTCGGAAGTACTACAGCACACTGCAGCTAAAGAGGTTACTGTGTGATGCTGCAGCACTTCCTTATAGTTCTGCACTTATACATTCACCATACGCTACTAATGCATTCATTCAGTCAATTACGTACTACACATACATTCATCTAAACTTTCACACACTAACAAAGAAATTTAGCTCTTTTTTTAAACCAGGAAAGTTAGTTCTTACAAGAACTTTTTTTTTTCTTCTTTCTTCTTTTATATATTTTTTTGGGCTTTCTGAACAATTTTGTGATTTAAAAAATAAACAAAAAATAGCAAATATGACTTTCTTGGCGGCGGCAGATCAGATCGATCGACTGCTTGCCATAGCACAAAGTCTTATTGCACTTAGTGCAGAGCACTTTTAAAAATTGAAATTGAGGACGGATGTCCAAGGTTTGGTCTGATGGATGCACTCTTGATGTGCTTGACTGCGATGAGGTGGATGGCGCAGGAGCAGGAGTGTTTCTCATCCGTCGGCACTCTTCTCGTGCAAGATTGTTTGAATGAAGGGTCCTCATGTGCTTCATCATACTTGCCATGCCGCAAGAGTATTTCTTGTTAGGATCCCCTCTCGATAGGACTCTTTTGCAAATCTTGCATGTGACCAAGGTGGCATTGGTTTTATTCTGCCCCTCGGGAAAAGCAAAAAATTTCCATACCACTGAAGATAAACGTTCTTTGCGTGGTAACTCCGGCAAAAATTCATCCTCAGAGGTTTGAGGTGATGCCTGCTGCCCTGAAGCCATTTACGGTTGAAAAAAATTAGAGCTAAGTGTAAACTTAGTCTAAAAAATCTTCTTCTCTCCAAAGAGGTGGTTCTCCAAAGAAGCTCAAAGAAGAATGATGATTGAAATGGGTGGGGTTTTTCAGTAGTTAGAACAGGAAGTGTAATGAACCAATCAAATCTATTTTTTCGCAGGTCACATGGGATCCGCGCACCCTGCGCTTACGCAGCACGCACCCAGCGCGCATCCGCGAAATTGAATAAAAAAAGATTATAGGATTAGATGTAAAAATATATTAGTTTTAAGACTAGTTTAGAGTTTGTCTTCAATTAATATTCACATGTAATACATAAATATGTTTTTTTAAATGTTAAATACTTTGCGGGATCCACGGACCTACCACGTCATAGACGCAGATGACGCATCGCGGAAGCGCGTAAACGTCGCGTTACGTGCATCGAACGTGTCGCGTATAGGCTAGGTGTTGCGTACCGGTCGCATTGAAATCACGCACTAACCACGTACCCGACACATACCATGCGCGGATGCTATCGCGTAGGGATCGAGAACGGTGCGCTTAGGGTGCGCGGATCCAAAAACATGGAAAAAAATATATATAAAATAAAGTTTTGCACATATAGTTAAAAAAATATTTTGAAAAATATAAAAAAATATGTTTGAAAAACCCATTAAGTTCGAATAATATTTTTTAATTTTTAAAAGAATTAATTGAAAAATACATTTCAAAATGGTGATAAAGAAGTATTTTAACAAAAATGTAATTAATGAAATGACACACTGAATTTGAAAAATATAGAAATCCAATCAAAATCATTAAACATGATATCTTCAGAGATAAGTTATAGATAGGAATTAGCATTTAAAAAACCTTTGAAATTCACTGAAAAAAACATAGGTTTGAGGCCTGATATAGCTAGGAATTAGCATTTAAAAAACCTTTGAAATTCACTGAAAAAAACATAGGTTTCACACACGTTATAGTTAGGAATTAGCATTTAAAAAACCTTGCAAATTCACTGAAAAAACCATAGGTTTCACACATGTTATAGTTAGCGGAAATTTTACTGATAAAAAACCAATGAAATTCCCCCGTTATAGTTAGTGCAGGCAACTATAACTCACGCGACCGCAATCTTCTGCTGATGACATATGTGTCTTTATGAAAAACAAATATTTGTAATATATGTATAGCTAAAAATGTATGGAAGAAGACATGGGCAAATAAGTGTCTAAATACAGTATTAGCATCAGCAGAGGATTGCGGTCGCGTGAGTTATAGTTGCCTGCACTAACTATAACGGGGGAATTTCATTGGTTTTTTATCAGTAAAATTTCCGCTAACTATAACATGTGTGAAACCTATGGTTTTTTCAGTGAATTTGCAAGGTTTTTTAAATGCTAATTCCTAACTATAACGTGTGTGAAACCTATGGTTTTTTCAGTGAATATATATATATATATATATATATATATATATATATTTCAAGCACACAATAAAGCGATCATTCAGAGGTTTTAGCAAAAGCACCAGTAGTTGGTTTTAATCCAGGTAACGTGTTTCGCTTGCATAGCAAGCTTGGTCACACAGTTTGTTGTAGGAAGGGCTAGCAATACATAGGAGGTATTGAAACCAAGGAGGGATCACGGAATATATGTATTACTACAGCAAATTGGCATCCATTTTGAAGTGTCCATTTATACACGTGAATGTATTTGATTCATACATAAATAACAGTTATAATAAAAGTTTGTATAAAAGTCATACAATACTATCCAAAGTAGATCAAGTGTTCCTACTTCCAAGGTTGAAATCACACAGGACTGGGGTTCAGTGTATCACCTGAATATAGTGATGGCATGATTGCCTTAAAATTCATGGCATCCATTTTGTAACGTGCAAGTTGTCATGTGGTCATGCATAACAATACATTGGAGGTATAGAAATCAGGGAGGGACCACAGAATACATGTATTACTACAGCCGATTGGCATCCATTTTGTAGTGTCCAGTTATACACATGAATGTATTCGGTTTATACATAAATAACAATTATAATGAAAGTTTGTATTAAAATCATGCAATACTATCCAAAGTGGATCAAGTGTCCCTTATTCCCAAGATTAGGCCAGACCCGACCAAGGTGTTTTTGCTAAAACCTCTGAATGATCGCTTTATTGTGTGCTTGGAATTTTCATGTTTGGTGCGCTCTGCCAACTACCAGCGATCTACTGCAAAGGGCGGGGGAAGGCAGAAGTAGCAAAAACTAAGAGACATATATATACATATATATAAACAAACAGAGTCCGGTCAAGGTTTGCGATGCTGTAGAAATTGCAAGGTGTGCAGCAACAGCTCTGATTGCACTACATTTGTGATTTCCAGTAGCAAAAGGGAAATAGTGATCAAAAAAGCAATGGCATGCAATACGATGTATTGCGTCTATGCACTAGTCTGTCCCTGTAACAAAGCCTATATAGGCAGCACAATACATCGTGCAAAAAAACGAGTGTTGGAACAAATCAGGGCGATCCGACACAACAACAAACAGTACCCTGTAGCATTGCATTTTTATGAACAACACCTGAAAAATGAGAAACTCCTGAAAATGTTCGTAATTGATGCTGTCCCTGAAAGTGTGCGGGGAGGCAATAGACAATTAACATTGCGCAAATTAGAGTCAAGGTATATCATTGTTTTGGGGACCATGACTCCCTTGGGATTAAATTCTAGTGAGGAACTATCGGTGCATTTGCATAATTGAAAGTATTTGAATTTACTGTAGTATTCGCTGTATCACTGGCATTTTAATATGCAATTTTAACTTTTACATTTTTAACATTACAAGTTTTGAACACATGTTTGACTTAGGGTTATCGTATAACACTGATGAGAGTGTATGCTCACTCGGGCAGAATTATGAACTCATTTTCTGATGAAAACTGCGGGTTAATAAATTTATTCTACTGTTGGACATCATATAAGTATATATATTATGTATATTATGGTATATGACCGGAATTGGTGCCCACAGGCGAGCGATGTGTTCGATCGGTCACCTATTGTTTCATTTGAAGCAGGAGGTATAATGTATGAGTTTGCCGAGAGTTTATATCTCACCTTGATGTATTCATTTTTTCAAATGGCTTATCTGCTATCGCGGTGACTGATTTTTGCATATCATCATGAAATAGAACGCAATCGCGAGTTTTAACCTGTTTGATTCAGATATACGCTGTATTACCGGCTACCAGGAGTCGGTGCTGAACTTTAAAATGAGGCCGGGTATTTTACGATATATGTCTCATTTCTCTTATTTTGGTTTGGGCTAATATCCATATACGAATAATATTTGCAGCAGTAAGTATCATGCTGTATTATTTATTAATTTGCAGATAACATATTCATTATAGTGCAAGGTGTAAGTTCACTTATGCTTTTAAATTGTAAACATGAATTCATTTATAATGTTTACAGTATTAAGATGGCCACCACGTTTGAATTCTGAATTAGAATTTTATTTTCACTGTGTGGTGTATTCACAGTCTGTTTTCTGTGTTTATTCACTATGTTTAAATGAAGTGCGATAACGCCTGACCTTTAGCGTGATCAAGGCGTAAGCTGAAATGCGTTGCAGTGCAGTTAATAAAGTTTTGCTGCAACGATCCAAGGCGTCCGATAATATTCTTAGATTTTGTAAGTATGTGGAATATATACATATATAGGTAAAGGCAGAATGAATTTCCTACAACATCGCCCATTGCAAGGCAACAACTTTGCAAGCACACAGCGCACTACATGGTCCAGCATGCCTGCAATTCTGCCGAACGAGGCGCCCACCAGGGGGCAATAACTTTATAAATTGGCAGTTATCGGCGCAGTACGCTGTCTGTTTTAAAACGCTACGGCTTCCCTCAGATGAAGGTCAAAGATGACCGAAATGCATAAGGAAATGCCATGGAAATAAATGCTTATAATCACCGGAAGGAGTGCGGCTCATTTCTTTCTGTTGCAGAGAGGCTTACTTGATGTATTCACGGCGTGGTCCAGCCCAGAGCAACGCACTGCCTTCAAAGAGCGCCAAACACTACTCGAAAATGGACCGTATTTGTGGACGTGGAAAACACATAGAGTAGTTGGTGCCGCCAAGGACTGGACTTTGGTTTGGACCCCAACATCGCAAAAAAATAAATGTATGGGGATTCCGGTGCAGGTAAAGGCAGAATGAATTTCCTACAACATCGCCCATTGCAAGGCAACAACTTTGCAAGCACACAGCGCACTACATGGTCCAGCATGCCTGCAATTCTGCCGAACGAAGCGCCCACCAGGGGGCAATAACTTTATAAATTGGCAATTATCGGCGCAGTACGCTGTCTGTTTTAAAACGCTACGGCTTCCCTCAGATGAAGGTCAAAGATGACCGAAATGCATAAGGAAATGCCATGGAAATAAATGCTTATAATCACCGGAAGGAGTGCGGCTCATTTCTTTCTGTTGCAGAGAGGCTTGCTTGATGTATTCACGGCGTGGTACAGCCCAGAGCAACGCACCGCCTTCAAAGAGCGCCAAACACTACTCGAAAATGGACCGTATTTGTGGACGTGGAAAACACATACAGTAGTTGGTGCCGCCAAGGACTGGACTTTGGTTTGGACCCCAACATCGCAAAAAAATAAATGTATGGGGATTCCGGTGCAGGTAAAGGCAGAATGAATTTCCTACAACATCGCCCATTGCAAGGCAACAACTTTGCAAGCACACAGCGCACTACATGGTCCAGCATGCCTGCAATTCTGCCGAGCGAGGCGCCCACCAGGGGGCAATAACTTTATAAATTGGCAATTATCGGCGCAGTATGCTGTCTGTTTTAAAACGCTACGGCTTCCCTCAGATGAAGGTCAAAGATGACCGAAATGCATAAGGAAACGCCATGGAAATAAATGCTTATAATCACCGGAAGGAGTGCGGCTCATTTCTTTCTGTTGCAGAGAGGCTTGCTTGATGTATTGACGGCGTGGTCCAGCCCAGAGCAACGCACCGCCTTCAAAGAGCGCCAAACACTACTCGAAAATGGACCGTATTTGTGGACGTGGAAAACACATAGAGTAGTTGGTGCCGCTAAGGACTGGACTTTGGTTTGGACCCCAACATCGCAAAAAAATAAATGTATGGGGATTCCGGTGCAGGTAAAGGCAGAATGAATTTCCTACAACATCGCCCATTGCAAGGCAACAACTTTGCAAGCACACAGCGCACTACATAGTCCAGCATGCCTGCAATTCTGCCGAACGAGGCGCCCACCAGGGGGCAATAACTTTATAAATTGGCAATTATCGGCGCAGTACGCTGTCTGTTTTAAAACGCTACGGCTTCCCTCAGATGAAGGTCAAAGATGACCGAAATGCATAAGGAAATGCCATGGAAATAAATGCTTATAATCACCGGAAGGAGTGCGGCTCATTTCTTTCTGTTGCAGAGAGGCTTGCTTGATGTATTCACGGCATGGTCCAGCCCAGAGCAACGCACCGCCTTCAAAGAGCGCCAAACACTACTCGAAAATGGACCGTATTTGTGGACGTGGAAAACACATAGAGTAGTTGGTGCCACCAAGGACTGGACTTTGGTTTGGACCCCAACATCGCAAAAAAATAAATGTATGGGGATTCCGGTGCAGGTAAAGGCAGAATGAATTTCCTACAACATCGCCCATTGCAAGGCAACAACTTTGCAAGCACACAGCGCACTACATGGTCCAGCATGCCTGCAATTCTGCCGAACGAGGCGCCCACCAGGGGGCAATAACTTTATAAATTGGCAATTATCGGCGCAGTACGCTGTCTGTTTTAAAACGCTACGGCTTCCCTCAGATGAAGGTCAAAGATGACCGAAATGCATAAGGAAATGCCATGGAAATAAATGCTTATAATCACCGGAGTGCGGCTCATTTCTTTCTGTTGCAGAGAGGCTTGCTTGATATATATATATATATATATATATATATATATATATACAATGTTATGTGTTATGTTATATTTATTTATAGCGTGCACGGCTACTCAGCAGAGTGTCCCGGCGCAAAATATATATATATATATATATATATATATATATGCAACCAGTCCTGCTGTCAAGATTCAAAACAGGCGTAGACTCCGTGAGGATTAAGCATGAAGGAATTTTATTTTCGTTTAAGAGACCAAGACGCGTTTCGACGGCAAGCCGCCTTTGTCAATATCTCAGGTAATACCAATGGCTACCATTAAGTACTGTGTGTCATAAAAAATCGTCATGGCAACGGTATACAATTGACATGGAAAACAACAACTTATGTAGTTTCAGCTCAGAATAAAAAGACAGACTAATTCGTTTGACATATAGGTTCCTTACTGCTGAAAAAAATTCTGTTACAATTAAATTCATTAATAACAAAAATTTAAATTTAAACAGTGTAAATTCTGCAGAAACCGGAACATAAGCCAAATTAGAACATTGATTATTTATATTATTTGAAATATAGAGCCCCAGTGGGCCTTCTAGAACCTCCCTATAAAAGTCTTTAAATTAATTTGTTAGACAGAAAGTGGCCTGTTAGCTACATAATTCTGAAACATCCGGTCTGAGGGGAGGAAGAAGGCTCAACTGAATTCATATGGGTTCACAAAAAACATAACGTCTGTCAACCTGGGCTGGGGATAATAACTGTACAGACACACAGTTCAAAGCAAACTAAAAATACGATAAGGTAAACCTGGGATAAAAAACGGAGTTAGGGTACGGAAAGAGACAGGCAGATATAGATTCATAAATGTACGGATAAAGCCTCATCCGTATTTAATCCAATGGGTATTTTGGTGTTAAACAGAATGATGTACTTGGATTCTAATCTACGCAATGTTTGCTGTCTGTTGCCTCCTCTTGGGTTCTTAGGAACAGTATCAAGAACACAGTAAGAAAGGTCAGATGATTTTCCA
Source organism: Triturus cristatus (assembly GCF_964204655.1). NCBI lineage: Eukaryota > Metazoa > Chordata > Amphibia > Caudata > Salamandridae > Triturus > Triturus cristatus. The sequence continues at coordinate 1,071,356,832 of NC_140582.1, forward strand.
TTGTGGCATTGGTTAATGTGTCTGGCCACCGGGTAATTGGGGTCATCGTTGTTGATCGCCCGCAAGTACTGCAGTATACGTACATGAACAGGGTGAATGGTGGACTCTATATAACGTTTGTTACATGTACATTGCAACATGTACACTGCAAAATCACTTTTACATGTGAAACTTCCCCTTATAATAAAGGGAGAGTGTCTGAGTGGAGAACTGATTTCTTTCACATTAATACCATGGCGGCAGGCCTTACATTTGGTACATTTTCTAAAGCCATTGTTGGTTTTGAGCCACTCAGAACCTTTGTTGATACTGGGTGCATTGTTGACTAGTTCCTGTCTCATGGATTTTGCACGTCTAAACGTTAGAGATGGTGTCTTTGGCATATTTAGACCTAGAACGGGGTCATTGCGCACAATCTGCCAATGTTTATACAGGGTCTTTCTCAAAATGTCATGGTAGGTGTTGTATCCAGTTATGAATCTAGGTATGCCAGATGTAGACTTTTTGTTTTTATTCTTTACTTTTTCTGGGTTGGGGAAAAGAAGTTCCTTTCTGGTGACATTTTGGACTTTGGCATTAGCTTTATTTAAGGTGTCTTCATTGTAACCTCTTAGTTCTAGTCTGTCAAACAGAGTGTTAGTGGCTTTGACAAGACTGCTCTCAGTGCTGCAGTTTCTCTTCATACGAAGACATTCTGCGTATGGGATGCTTTGTTTTAAAGAGGTGGGGTGGAAGCTACTATATGGAGAATGGAATTTCCTAATGTAGGTTTCCTATATGTTCTGGTCTCCACTTTAGAATTCTCCACAAATACCTCTAAGTCCAAGAATTGTATAGATGACTTGTTGATGTTACATGTGAAAGATAAATTGAGAGAGTTCTCATTGAGTGCTTTGGCAAAGTTAAGAGCAGATTCTTCTGTCCCTTGCCAAAGAAAAAACAAATCATCTATGTATCGAACGTACAGTACCACATTTTCAGTCATTGCTTGCTCATGGTCAACCATGAGCACCTGCTCCTCCCACCAGCCCATATGCAAATTAGCATAGCTGGGGGCGAAGCAGGTACCCATGGCAGTCCCGCACAACTGTTTGTAAAATAGTTTGTCAAATATAAACACATTGTTATCTAGACACCATTCTGACATCTTTAACAACATGAGAGTGTGATTAAATAGTTCTATGGATCTTTTGCCTAAGTAATATTTTAGTGCATTGAGTCCATCTCTGTGTTTAATACTCGTGTACAGAGTATTGACATCAAGGTGCCGATCACGATCCGGTAAAAAATTCCCCCGTGCGACTCGTATCGGGTCTTTTTACCGTACGAATCGTACAAATGCCGTACGAACTGACAATCACGATTCGCATGGTAAAAAGTCCATACGACCCGCACCGGGAATCATTCCCCACACGTCCTCGGGTCGGAAAATGTGTCCGACACGTCCTCGGACGATTTACCTTACAAACGTAAAAATCCAAGTCCGACCGAGGAATCACGATCCATCCCGTGCGTCCGAGCCTACAACCGTATGGAAAAAACACCGTCCGCACCGAACACCAATAGCAACCATGGAGACATGTGCCCGCATACGCGCCCAACACTCCCCCCAGCCCCCGTACGTCCGACACGTACCCCCCGTATATGTATACCCCCACCCGTCTATGTACACCCCAGTACGTTCCAGTCGTACCCCCACCCCAGTACGTGTCGTACCACCGTCAATGTAAACCCCCCCACCCCTGTACGTGTCGTACCACCGTCTATGTACACCCCAGTACGTTCCAGTCGCACCCCCACCCCAGTACGTGTCGTACCCCCCGTGTACCTACACCCCAGTACGTTCGAGCCACACCCCACCCCAGTACGTGTCACAGCCCCGTCTACCTACACCCCAGTACGTTCCAGTCGTACCCCCCACCCCAGTACGTGTCGTACCACGTCAATGTACACCCCCCCCACCCCTGTACGTGTCGTACCACCGTCAATGTACACCCCCCCACCCCTGTACGTGTCGTACCACCGTCCATGTACACCCCAGTACGTTCCAGTCGTACCCCCACCCCAGTACGTGTCGTACCACCGTCAATGTACACCCCCCCCACCCCTGTACGTGTCGTACCACCGTCAATGTACACCCCCCCACCCCTGTACGTGTCGTACCACCGTCAATGTACACCCCCCCACCCCTGTACGTGTCGTACCACCGTCAATGTACACCCCAGTACGTTCCAGTCGTACCCCCACCCCAGTACGTGTCGTACCACCGTCAATGTACACCCCCCCACCCCTGTACGTGTCGTACCACCGTCAATGTACACCCCCCACCCCTGTACGTGTCGTACCACCGTCCATGTACACCCCAGTACGTTCCAGTCGTACCCCCACCCCAGTACGTGTCGTACACACCGTCAATGTACACCCCCCCACCCCTGTACGTGTCGTACCACCGTCAAGTACACCCCCACCCCTGTACGTGCGTACCACCGTCAATGTAAACCCCCACCCCTGTACGTGTCGTACCACCGTCTATGTACACCCCAGTACGTTCCCGTCGCACCCCCACCCCAGTACGTGTCGTACCCCCGTGTACCTACACCCCAGTACGTTCGAGCCACACCCCCACCCCAGTACGTGTCACAGCCCCGTCTACCTACACCCCAGTACGTTCCAGTCGTACCCCACCCAGTACGTGTCGTACCACCGTCAATGTACACCCCCCCACCCCTGTACGTGTCGTACCACCGTCAATGTACACCCCCCCCACCCTGTACGTGTCGTACCACCGTCCATGTACACCCCAGTACGTTCCAGTCGTACCCCCACCCCAGTACGTGTCGTACCACCGTCAATGTACACCCCCCCACCCCTGTACGTGTCGTACCACCGTCAATGTACACCCCCACCCCTGTACGTGTCGTACCCACCGTCAATGTACACCCCCACACCCCCCCACCCCTGTACGTGTCGTACCACCGTCCATGTACACCCCAGTACGTTCCAGTCATACCCCCACCCCAGTACGTGTCGTACCACCGTCAATGTACACCCCCCCACCCCAGTACGTGTCGTACCCCCCGTGTACCTACACCCCAGTACGTTCGAGTCGTACCCCCACCCCAGTACGTGTCGTACCACCGTCAATGTACACCCCCCCACCCCAGTACGTGTCGTACCACCGTCAATGTACACCCCCCACCCCTGTACGTGTCGTACCACCGTCCATGTACACCCCAGTACGTTCCAGTCGTACCCCCACCCCAGTACGTGTCGTACCACCGTCAATGTACACCCCCCCACCCCTGTACGTGTCGTACCACCGTCAATGTACACCCCCCACCCCTGTACGTGTCGTACCACCGTCCATGTACACCCCAGTACGTTCCAGTCGTACCCCCACCCCAGTACGTGTCGTACCACCGTCAATGTACACCCCCCCACCCCTGTACGTGTCGTACCACCGTCAATGTACACCCCCCCACCCCTGTACGTGTCGTACCACCGTCAATGTAAACCCCCCCACCCCTGTACGTGTCGTACCACCGTCTATGTACACCCCAGTACGTTCCAGTCGCACCCCCACCCCAGTACGTGTCGTACCCCCCGTGTACCTACACCCCAGTACGTTCGAGCCACACCCCCACCCCAGTACGTGTCACAGCCCCGTCTACCTACACCCCAGTACGTTCCAGTCGTACCCCCACCCCAGTACGTGTCGTACCACCGTCAATGTACACCCCCCCACCCCTGTACGTGTCGTACCACCGTCAATGTACACCCCCCCACCCCTGTACGTGTCGTACCACCGTCCATGTACACCCCAGTACGTTCCAGTCGTACCCCCACCCCAGTACGTGTCGTACCACCGTCAATGTACACCCCCCCACCCCTGTACGTGTCGTACCACCGTCAATGTACACCCCCCCACCCCTGTACGTGTCGTACCACCGTCAATGTACACCCCCCCACCCCTGTACGTGTCGTACCACCGTCCATGTACACCCCAGTACGTTCCAGTCATACCCCCACCCCAGTACGTGTCGTACCACCGTCAATGTACACCCCCCCACCCCTGTACGTGTCGTACCACCGTCAATGTACACCCCCCACCCCTGTACGTGTCGTACCACCGTCCATGTACACCCCAGTACGTTCCAGTCGTACCCCCACCCCAGTACGTGTCGTACCACCGTCAATGTACACCCCCCCACCCCTGTACGTGTCGTACCACCGTCAATGTACACCCCCCCACCCCTGTACGTGTCGTACCACCGTCAATGTACACCCCCCCACCCCTGTACGTGTCGTACCACCGTCAATGTACACCCCCCCACCCCTGTACGTGTCGTACCACCGTCCATGTACACCCCAGTACGTTCCAGTCGTACCCCCACCCCAGTACGTGTCGTACCACCGTCAATGTACACCCCCCCACCCCTGTACGTGTCGTACCACCGTCAATGTACACCCCCCACCCCTGTACGTGTCGTACCACCGTCCATGTACACCCCAGTACGTTCCAGTCGTACCCCCACCCCAGTACGTGTCGTACCACCGTCAATGTACACCCCCCCACCCCTGTACGTGTCGTACCACCGTCAATGTACACCCCCCCACCCCTGTACGTGTCGTACCACTGTCAATGTACACCCCCCCACCCCTGTACGTGTCGTACCACCGTCCATGTACACCCCAGTACGTTCCAGTCGTACCCCCACCCCAGTACGTGTCGTACCACCGTCAATGTACACCCCCCCACCCCTGTACGTGTCGTACCACCGTCAATGTACACCCCCCACCCCTGTACGTGTCGTACCACCGTCCATGTACACCCCAGTACGTTCCAGTCGTACCCCCACCCCAGTACGTGTCGTACCACCGTCAATGTACACCCCCCCACCCCTGTACGTGTCGTACCACCGTCAATGTACACCCCCCCACCCCTGTACGTGTCGTACCACCGTCAATGTACACCCCCCCACCCCTGTACGTGTCGTACCACCGTCCATGTACACCCCAGTACGTTCCAGTCGTACCCCCACCCCAGTACGTGTCGTACCACCGTCAATGTACACCCCCCCACCCCTGTACGTGTCGTACCACCGTCAATGTACACCCCCCCACCCCTGTACGTGTCGTACCACCGTCAATGTAAACCCCCCCACCCCTGTACGTGTCGTACCACCGTCTATGTACAACCCCCCCACCCCTGTACGTGTCGTACCACCGTCAATGTACACCCCCCCACCCCTGTACGTGTCGTACCACCGTCCATGTACACCCCAGTACGTTCCAGTCGTACCCCCACCCCAGTACGTGTCGTACCACCGTCAATGTACACCCCCCCACCCCTGTACGTGTCGTACCACCGTCCATGTACACCCCAGTACGTTCCAGTCGTACCCCCACCCCAGTACGTGTCGTACCACCGTCAATGTACACCCCCCCACCCCTGTACGTGTCGTACCACCGTCAATGTACACCCCCCACCCCTGTACGTGTCGTACCACCGTCCATGTACACCCCAGTACGTTCCAGTCGTACCCCCACCCCAGTACGTGTCGTACCACCGTCAATGTACACCCCCCCACCCCTGTACGTGTCGTACCACCGTCAATGTACACCCCCCCACCCCTGTACGTGTCGTACCACCGTCTATGTACACCCCCCACCCCTGTACGTGTCGTACCACCGTCTATGTACACCCCAGTACGTTCCAGTCGTACCCCCACCCCAGTACGTTCCTGGCGCACCCCCAACACAACCTCCTAAGTACGGAGCGCACCCCATGCCCCAACATCACAACCGCATGTACGAGTCGTACAAAGCCACACACAAGGACCAAATCGTACAACCAAATGGCCCATGTACACACCGTACACACGCTCAAAACGCACGTACACAACAAGGACAAAACAAAACAACTCAACAATACACCATTCGAAAGGCACACAGCCACTAAACATGGCCAACAACCACTAAAATAACACAATCACTGACCTGCAACTGTCAAAAACAAACAGAGGCCCAATACACCACCACTCCTTATAACACACCCACCCAAAATTCAAACACTGCCACACCCACCCATGGACCAATAAAAAGGGCCCACACACACAAACCATGAGCCTTTGCAACAGACCCACTGCTGCCAGACACCACAGAACCAGACTACAAGCGACACCACATCTTACACTTGCACACCTTCACACGACCACCCTCACAAACACCCTCTCATCACATTCACACACACACACAACCATCCACACCCCCCCCAACATCCACACACCCCCCACACCCACACCATCCCCACCCACACCCCTCACCATGCCCACTACCAAGAATCCAAAGTTCAGTCACCGAGAGTTGGAGGTCCTTGTTGATCAAATCCTCAGAGTCGAGCCACAGATCTTTGGAACATTGGTCAGAAGCACCAGCCAGGCAGCCAAAACAGCCATGTGGCAGACCATCGTCGATGCTGTGAATGCTGTTGCGGACACCAGGAGGACCAAGCAGGATTGCCAGAACAGGTGGTACGATCTGCGGAGGAGGGTCAGAGCCAAGAGACAGGAGGAACACGACCAGGCCAACGCCACCGGAGGAGGGCCCTCCCGCAGACCCGTACAGTACCATCCCTGGGAGGAGAGGGTGATGGCCATACTGCCGGTGGAGGCAGTTGAAGGAGTAGAAGGACTCCGAGACCCGGGTGAGTACACAAACAACGCACCTCACATGGGGGGAACTGCAACCACAAACAAAATTACTAACAGGCACGCAACCACCACAAGCCATCGCATTACTCAACCACACTCCATGAGCAGGCACATGCCACTGCTGCCACCATGCCCCATGCACCCAGCTGGACAATGTCAAGTCACAGGCCACAGAAGACAACAACACATGACACGGTAACCCGGATGGCGGGAGTGTGGGCACCAAGAATCACATAGTGCGACTCCAAAGCAGACAACAATGCCCTTTGCCCATATGGCCTAGGTCACAGCCAGACAAACACTGTGTCCCAACACAGGAATGACTTGCCAGCAAATGGCGGATGCCTTGCATCAACACATGGGGGTGAAGGCACTGTTTTGCACATGCCAGCAGCTAATGAACAGCCAACAGTGTGAAAGAGTGGCAGCACACACCACCACAGCAGCAGCGCACAGACACACAGCAGACAAAATGGGTGCCTGGAGATCAGAAACAAACTCACATCAACAGGCCAAGGGCCACTCAAAGATCTGCTAACAGTGTGTGCCCAGGAAGCTGGGCCAAGGTGACAGAGGGTGACACACGGAGGGAGGGAGAGGGGGACACAGAGGGAGGGAGAGGGGGACTGAGAGGGAGGGAGACACAGGAAGATGGACAGAGGGAGGAGGCTGACACACAGAGGGAGGGAGAGGGGGACACAGAGGGAGGGAGAGGGGGACACAGAGGGAGGGAGAGGGGGACACAGAGGGAGGGAGAGGGGGACAGAGAGGGAGGGAGAGGGGGACAGAGAAGGAGGGAGACACAGGGAGAGCAAATCAGTCCTTTGGTGTGTGGGAATGTCTGCTCGTCAGCAGGTGGACTGCGTGCATGTAGACAAGGGTGCCCAGTGCCAGAACCCCCCCTCTTCATCATGGCAAAACGCAGGGCCATGTTACAACCTGTACACGAGCACAAGGACAGCCACCTGCATCATATGAGTGTGTGGATCCACTCCATGTGCACATGTACAGTGCTACAAGGAAGGCGCAAACGCATAGCTCGGCACACATGCACACTCCACTGCTGACTGCAGTCACACTTGACGCAGCAAGTAAGACTGTGCCACACATAGTTAAAGGGGCCAAATTGGTGCCCAAGGGACACACACATGCACAAGTGCACTGTGAGTGGAATGCAAGACAGATCCTAATTCCAAGAGGAAATGTGCCAACTTTGTAACGGATGCAACATGGATGTTGCATGGATCAAAAGTAACATTGTCTCTCTCACACACAGGTCAACGTCGTGCTGCACCCCCCAACACTGGGGGGGAACACTCACAGGACCCGGATCTGCAGGAGACCGATCCCACCGGCAGCGACCACTCTCACCACTCTGCGGACGACCCCGACCGACCTGGCCCCTCTGGTGTCCAACCACCTGCAGCACCTGCGTCAGGTACAACCGTGCCAACCACCACCCCCACTCCTGCCACATCCCAGGAGACACCCAGGATCCCTGCCCCAACACCACAATGCAGCCAGGCTCGCCAGGAGGGACACGGTGTCCCGGGCACCCAGGAGGAGGCAGGCGACAACGCCAATGCCACCCCTCAGGGGTCCCGGAGACCCGATGTGCCCACAAGTGCAGGCCAGACGCAAGTGGGCAGGGGTGGTGGGAGTGGAGAGCGGCGGAGGCGCGAGCCTGACCAGTTGGCTGGGGATCCGGTATTTTCCCATGTCCGTAACATCCTGGACTCATACCGGCAGGACACCACGGGCATGGCCCAGGTTGTGTCCGTCCTCGAGGGGATCAAGGTCCAGCAGGCCCAGCAACATGCGGAGCTAATAGCCTGTCTACAGCTACACCAACGGAGGATGGAGGACAGACAGGCTGAGCAAGTGACGGCGTCCCAGGGGATTCACGCTGAACTCCGTCGGATGGCCGACACCATGGCCGACCCTCCCTGTGCCAGAAGGCGGAGAACATCACCACCCACAGGGAGGGATCATGAGGAGGAGGAGGAAACATCCGACGGAGCATCCCAGACGTCGTCACGGCCTGCTGCTGAGGTTCCCCGCAGGAAGCCGGGTCGTCCACGGAAAGGACCGTGAGGGTGGCTGCTACATCACCATCTCCCAGGACACCTGGCCTGGCACCTGGCCCACTGGAGCAACAGCATCACAGCATCAAGAGACATTCTCTGCCACATGGCCCTGCTGGTCACTGGCTGACCAATGTTGACAAAGACTGTGGCATGGACTCTGAGGATTTCCAATGGCAAGGACACCAACTCCCCTACTGAACTTTGGATTCCCTAATCCCGGAAAGGCCCTCACTTGGCCCCCCCCCCCCAATAATAAATCACACTATTAAGAGTAGATGCCTGCTGGTAGCATTATTACCTAACATGTGTCTTGTACAGTCTAAACATGCCTGAGTCATCTGTTCACTTCAACCATCCACACCCTGGGGCCTGAGTCTGGCACAGGACACATGGGTCACAGTTTTCTAGGCAAGACAGACATGGAGCACCATACACACCCGTGATGGTCAGAACCAGCTGAGGGGGTGGCCGAACAACCGTGCTGACAGACACATTGAGTACAGCAACAGTCATGCGCAGAGGTCAGGGATCCTGGCCCGTGTCCTGGGGGGCACCCAGGTACGTGTAGACAGGTGGCAGAACCATGTCCTGCAAGCTTGAGTCCGGTGGATGCAGAGAATGGGGTCATGGACAACGTTGGATGCATGGGGATGGCACATGTCACAATACCCACACAGTCATGGACATCATGCCCATTACACAGTCTCAGCACACACACACAGCTTGCATCTTGCCACTCGACACATTGACACATAGCCACAATCAGGGAATACCATGCCAGACATGCAGGATGCACCGTGCCAACACACCAGCATTGACTGAGAAGAGGCACCTTGGAGGCATAGGGACACCTTTAATAGTCATGTGTTTGGGATTGCAGAGGCAACTTGAAGTACACATGAACACATCATGTGGAGTAACATGTGGCTCCAACACTGGCACCCCCCTTCTGCAGCACAAATGCGTGATAGCCATGGAACTGGCACACAAGTGTCGGATAATAGCTAAATACCCACAGCTGCTCACGGAGAGCCTGCCATACACCATACATCCGCTGATGTGGAAGTCCCACGCCATGTCAAGACAATGTTAACCGTATGTGTCCGAGGGCAGTGTCACACACATTGATGCCTTCATCACAATCCACCATCCCATCACTGATGACTGACAACCAGGCAGCCCATCTATTCAGGTGTACCCAGCTGCATGTCGTGTCCCATGGGGATGCCACATGTCTGCAGAGGACCCAAACCCCGACCGGGGCAGTGTGCACACATCGTGAACAACTGCCACACCCAATACACCCCAGATGCATCCCTTACCCCATGGAGACTTCCAAACGTGTCCGTGCCTGTAACGCTGAGTCAGCCCACGATGCCATGTCCATGAGGAATAGCAGTGCCACAACAATGCAACCAGCAAACGGCATGCGCAGGTACCTGGGGAAGAGAGACACACAAGAAGTCAGCCACAAGAAGCACAGCCACTTGCATGTGCATGTACTCGACACATGTATGTATGACAACATGCTAGGTCACAATTATGTCTGGGGAAATACTACCATCACTGCCACCATCACTCCAGTGACACACCCACACACACCTCTGACCCACGTGCCATACATGCAGGTGGAGACACACATCACAACGCATGCCACACGGGGACCAATGCGTGCACACTCAGACCCTGGTACTCACCACTAAGCAAAGAAGTCGCGTATGAGCCGAGTCCGGATGTCCTCTTGCGGCTCCACATCCTCCACATCACTAGCCCCATTGCCAAGCCCTTCGTCCTCCACGGGTGGATGGTCCTCGTCATCTTGATCCAGGATGAGGGGCACAGCTCTTTCAACTGCCATGTTGTGCAGCATGCAGCAGACCATGAAGATCTTGCAGACCTTCGCCGGGGCATATGGGAGTGCGCCGCCGGTCTTGTGGAGGTACCGGAATCGGCTCTTCAGCATGCCAAACGTCCTCTCTATCACTCGCCTTGTCCGGCCATGGGTGGTGTTGTAGCGGAGCTGGGCCGGCGTGATGGGGTTGCGGAGAGGTGTCAGCAGCCAAGGCATGTTGGGATAGCCAGCGTCCCCTAAATGGAAAGCACATGGATATCGTTAGAACAGGCGAAGCGGTAGTGCTGCTCGGCCAAACAGAATACAGGACAGACAGACTGTACCCACCAACCACACATGCACGTTCGTTGCGCAGCTGCATCATCATATCAGGCATCCCGCTACGCCTCATGATGTAGGCATCGTGTGCTGATCCTGGAAAACGAGCACAGACATGTGAAATCACCATGTTGGACAGACACACCACAAGGGCATTGATGGAGTGGTAGTGCTTCCGATTGCGGTACGCCACCTCCCGTGCGTGTGGTGGTACCAAACCTACATGTGTCCCATCTATGGACCCAATGACATGGGGCATCCCTCCCAGGGCATAGAAACCACGTTTGACCTCAGTCATCTGTTCAGGGGTTGGGAACTTGATGAAGTCATCCAGGTGAATCAACATGGCCTCCAAGAAATCATGCAGCACACCGCTGAACATGCTCTGGGACATGCCACCAACATGAGCTATGGTATATTGGAAGGTACCCGTGGCAAGGAAATGTAGGGCAGCCATTACCTTCAGCTGGGGTGTCAGTGCCGTAGGATACCTGTGCTGCGGTTGCAGGTGTGGTGCCAGTCTCGCCGTCAGCTCCAGAATCAACGGTTGGGTGAAGCGGTAGAGCCGGATCCTGTCATTCTCCTGCATGGTGGCCAAGTCTGGAATTCTTCGGGCAACAGGAGGCGCTCTGCAGTAATTTGGAAGTGACAAGGAAGAGTGAGTGCACTACGAGAACAACGCATGTCTACTGAGCACATGTAAATCTGCCAATACACACATGCCACATAGGGAGTCAGGCATGTGCTACATGCCCAGGACACGTATGGATGCAAGGTGACACTCCTTCCAAGACCCAGCCACACACGGTGATTGAGAACCTCCCCATGCCACGCCATGGGAATAGCTGTGTCCCAGTGCAAGTGAACAGCCCGACGCAAGACAGAAGTGACATACACCCACACATCAGCAGAAGTAGGATGCCGATTGTAGAGACTGGTAGCAGAACACCGGAGCCACAGGTCACATGACATTACACTAGGCCTGCCCACACACCTTGCCATGAAGGTGCACATGTCATGACTCACCACACATTCCTTGTGAGGATGCTGACATGGCCTTGTCACGCTACTCCGTGTCCCATGCATACATGTGCACCTCACATCAGATACCACATGTGGCATGGTGTGCGGAACAGTGTGCAATGATAATCTACACACAGACACATGTTGGTTGCTGCAACGGCTGCAGCTTTTGAGGGTGCTACAACATCAACCTGATGTAAATCCCGGACACATAAATGACATAGTCACATTGTGCACTGTGGGTAGTGACAAGTCAGGTTTCATGACCCCTGTACCGGCCATCATGGGACACTTCCGTGTGTTGGTGTCCGTGCCATGCCAGTGACGCTCACCCCAAGTGCGCAGTACGACATGCACACATGTCAAAGGAGTCAAGGGCATGCCTGGCACACATTGCACCCTCACACAGTACACCTGTACACATCTCATCATACATCTGGTGCCTCCTCCACTCAGGAGGCATGTTCCACATCACAGCCTGTCACACCTGTGCCCCACACATGTAGTAATGCACAGACGATGCCTTGATGTCCATTCCTGGACAAGTATGTCCATCCATGGACAAGTATGTCCGCCCTATTCCTACCTGTGTGTCGACTATCACCACAGTGATGTGTACAAACCGGCGTACTGCTGCTAAGAGGGCCTGTGTATGTTCCCCAATCACTGTGGGAGTGCTGCCGTATGTGTACCCATCGTGATGGCGAGCGTACAGGCATTTGTACGGTCCGTACCACAACGAGTACGCATACGCGTGCAGACCCATAGTGATAGTGAGCGTACATGCGAGTGTACGGCCCTCTCACTATGGGTCTGCACGCGTATGCGTACTCGTTGTGGTACGGACCGTACAAATGCCTGTACGCTCACTATCACTATGGTTCTGCACGCGTATGCGTACACGTAGTGGTACGGACCGTACACTCGCATCTACGCTCACTATCACTATGGGTCTGCACGCGTATGCGTACACGTAGTGGTACGGACCGTACACTCGCATGTACGCTCACTATCACTACGGGTACACAGACCCATAGTGATAGTGAGCGTACAGGCATTTGTACGGTCCGTACCACAACGAGTACGCATACGCGTGCAGAACCATAGTGATAGTGAGCGTACAGGCATTTGTACGGTCCGTACCACTACGTGTACGCATACGCGTGCAGACCCATAGTGATAGTGAGCGTACATGCGTGTGTACGGTCCGTACCACTACGTGTACGCATACGCGTGCAGACCCATAGTGATTTTGAACGTAGGCATGCATGTACGGGCCGTTGCCATGCATTTGGGGTGCCCTAGGGCCCGGAAACGCACCGTACCTGTGTGTGATTCTCCTAATTACATAGGGGACAAGTATTAAGGCCTACATGCATGCTGGTTGTCATGGCGACCAGGTTCAAATTTCGATTTTGTTCTGGAAGGTGCACAGCAGAAGTCAGTTGGAATTCTTCTACTTTGTTGCAATGTGTTTGTGGGGCTGACATCATGCAGGAGAATGAAACCGATAGAGAACCCACAGACTGCTAGGTTTGAAGGGATTGGTGGAAACATAGGATGCAAATGTGAGTGACCAATCACTCTGTACTCCTGTGCATGAGACTGGGCAGAAGGCCACATATAAGGCAGCCAGGTCCCATGAGGGATTACTTGCCTGCACATCTTTGCATTTGTCGACCAAGCTGCTGCTACTGATTCCCTGGAACCATGTCAAGGGCTGTGGAGAGGACACAGCCATTCACCCTGGAGGAGAACATGGCTCTGCTGGATGTGATCCTCCCACAGTACCCCATGCTGTATGGGCGACCAGGGTATCAGGTGAGTGCATAGGCCACTGCCACAGACTGTCCCTATGTTGTGACTGTGTCTTCAGGCATTGTGACCCGGTGTGACACACATGCCATGTACTGTCGGGGGGGTACCAGGGGGGGGGTGCCTGATGTCTCCCAGCAGTGCCCTGAGACAGGAGGGGTGTGTGCAGAGTCCTCCCAGCAGTGCCCTGAGACAGGAGGTGTGTGTGCAGAGTCCACCCAGCAGTGCCCTGAGACAGGAGGGGTGGGGGCCTATAACTCACAGCAGTGCCCTGAGACAGGAGGGGTGGGTGTGGAGTCCTCCCAGCAGTGCCCTGAGACAGGAGGTGTGTGTGCAGAGTCCACCCAGCAGTGCCCTGAGACAGGAGGGGTGGGGGCCTATAACTCACAGCAGTGCCCTGAGACAGGAGGGGTGGGTGTGGAGTCCTTCCAGCAGTGCCCTGAGACAGGAGGGGTGGGTGTGGAGTCCTCCCAGCAGTGCCCTGAGACAGGAGGGGTGGGGACCTATCACTAACAGCAGTGCCCTGAGACAGGAGGGGTGGGTGTGGAGTCCTCCCAGCAGTGCCCTGAGACAGGAGGGGTGGGTGTGATGCACAGTGTGAGCCTTGATCATTGATTGTGACATTGCCATCATTCCACCTGAGTACCCACTATGGCACGTACTGCCTTTTCCCTCACCAGAGGATGATGTCCCTATGACAGAGGTGCAATGCGTTGGCTGCATTACATGCCATGTAGTAACCAGCTATTATGTTCACATATGTCTCTCTGTGACATGTGGCTGGTGTATTGATGTGGTGTCACTTGTACTTCCTCACAGGTAGGCGCCTCTGCCAAGGAGCAGATCTGGCTGACCGCCGTCAGTGCCGTGAGGCGTGTGGATGGTCGGAGGCGGAGCCTGTCCCAGGTGAGGAAACGCTGGCAGGATATCCGGTGCTGGACGCGGAGGATTGCACGGCTCCTGCTGGGGGACTCACCTGAGAGCCACAAGAACCGCGGCCGCCGCCGTCTGACCCACCTCCACAGGCGTGTGCTGCCGGTGGTCTTTCCAGACCTGGAGAGGCGCTTACAGGCGATGCAGCAGGCGGAAGGGGGTAGGTACATGTGCGTTTGTTGTGTGTCACCGGCATTTGTAAGGGCACAGTGGCATTAATTCACTGGCAGGGTTTAAAGGTGCTGTGCCCATCCAGTTTGCCCAAGTGTAGCGCTGCGCCCCTGCCACCCTTCCCCTCCTTGCAATGTGTTCCCTGGTCTGTGTGTAGTCACTCCTTCACAAGGTAATGTAGGCTGGCGCTTTGTCCACGAGAACAATGACTGTAGCATCATGGGTGGTGGTGGTGGGTAACAGGTTGTGGGACCTTGCCTGTGAACTGTCAAGTTCACTGCATGTGGGTTCCATGTCAGTTGGCACTGATGCTGGCTCCAGACATGGGAGTTGGTCTCTCATGTGTCATGCCTTACAGCGCGCATGTCCTATGTAGTGGCCTGTGACATGATGTGCATGAGTGTGCGCTACGCATAGTGCAGGGATGGTGACGTGTGTAGCAGTCATTCCCATTCAGCCATTCAGTAGCATGTAGTTGCGTGCCCAATACTGTCCCCTGGGGCACCTTATCCTCAGTGTTGTTTGTGTCATCATCAACGTGGACACTCTCACTGTCTACAGCGTAGGTTGTGCTCTGTGCCATTGTCCCCTGTCACCATGTATATAGACGTGCTATTATGTACAGGTGTCCACTGTGCAGCCTGACCTGATTGTCCCTCTTCATACTCACAGTTGCCAGTGCCTGTGTGTCTTGTTATACTCATCTGAGGATGGGCACTGGTACCTCATTATTTGTACAGGCGCACCTTTGCTGTTTTGCGTCCAATCTTGCCTTTTGCCTGCCACTGTGTTTATCACCCAGACTATGAGATGTTGGTGCCACCTGTGTCTCAGCAATTAGCATCGTGTGGGGGTTGCTTGGGGCGGGCAATGCCTATGTGTCAAATCCTGATTCCTAATTGCTGGGTCTGGACAGTGTGTGATGTTACTGGACACACACACAAGGTGCAGTGACCGAGTTATGTTGGGCATGTTTGCAGCATTACCTATGCAGCATGTGTCTCAAGTTCATGGATATTGTCCCTGGTCATAGGTATTTTCACAAACGCTGTGTGGTGCAGAGGCAGTGCAGGATTGTCCCCAGGGCCTGGGTGCTATGTCAGACTCCGTTTCCTGTCATCAGCTATTGTCTCATGCTCTCCATGGTATTTCAGTGGCATGGTGGCTCAACCAACTGTGTTTCATGCCCTACATCGGTACCTTGTTTTGCAGATGTTAGGGATCTGCCTCTTCAGGCTATGCAATGTTGACTATGTAGATTGGACTCATGTGACAGATGTGTACAGGTGTCTGATTAATTTCTGTCTCTCCACCCTGCCCACAGCATCGTCGGGGGACACAGAGGGAGACATGGACACGGACCAGGCGGAGGGACCGAGCACCAGTGGCAGCCGTGACATCGGGGCTGGCACATCGAGTGGGACAGAGGCGGAGGATAGTGTGGCCGAGGACCTGTCGACTGGCACATCAGACTACGAAGCTGACAGGTCCGAGGAGGATGTCTCAGGGTTGGCGGAGGCTGCACCAGCAGCTGACAGTGGAACAACACCTGCCACCGCCCCCTCAGTTCCCACCAACCGCCTCCCACTTGCTCGTGTCCCTTCCCAGCGTGCCCGGTCACCGCATGTCTCCTTCCTGCCAGGCACCGCACCCCCTGCCCCTGTCTCCACTGCTGCCGCCAATGCTGAGTCTATGGACATCCAGCGGCAAATGCAGGTTGGTCAGGCTGCGATCCTGAATGTCCTCCATTCCCACGGGAAAACCCTCACCAACATCGAGGCATTCTTGGAGGGCATTCATTCTTTGCAGGCTGACCAACGCAACTTGCTGAGGTCCCTAGACTCCACACTGACTGCAGCAGTGGGTCTCCTGCAGCGCGACCTCCCCCCACCTACCCCTGCCCCATCCACACTTCCCACTTCCATGCCTGTCCCACGTACACCCAGACGTCGGCATGCACCCACCACAACAGACACAGGCACCACACCAGCAGGGAAGGTCCACCGCACTCCTCCTGACACGCACACACAGGGTGAGATAGGCACACCCACTGGGTCGGGGGGCAAACGTGTGACACGCAGCCAGAGTGGGAGTCCGCATTCCACACAATCCACTCCCTCCAAATCCCCTCCCCTCAGCTCTCCTGGCCACATCTCCCCCAAGGACTCCTTCATGGCCGCTCTGTCCCTGAGCCCCACAGTTACGCCACCACGCAAGCGGTCAAGGAAGTCCTCGGTCAGGGTGGTTGAGTCTCCCCCCCTGTCTCCACCCTCCCCCGGTGGCGCTGCAACCCATCCCTCTGAACCCCCCCCCTCCTTGGGGCCTGAGGTCACTTCGGGTGCAGGGGACTCCCTGGAGGACCTTGCTAAGGTGTGTAGTGCCATCCTGGCCTCCGCCTTTGGCCATGACACACCCCCTGTGGTTGAGTCCTCCATCCCTGCACCCACAACGCCGCCCCTTTGCCCTGATGTCCCTGCGGTGCCTGTTGCTTCCCCCCCCCCTGATGCCCTCACCAGTATGGAAGACGATGGCATTTGACTGTGCAGGCAAGGTAGGGGACACACATCCCACTGTGTCCCCCATGCAGCTGGGAATAATTGACTGCCCTATGGCCTTTGTTGACTTTGAACTGCCGTTGATCCACGGACATTGTGCTCATGCTGATTAAAGCTTTATTTTTTTTTTCATTATCACACTCCTGCTATGGTGGTATTGGTGTTGGTGGGGCTGCTACATTGTTTTGGGTGGTGTTTAAGGCTTTGGGTGTGTGGGATTTGTAGTAGTGTTCTGCTCTTTGGGGCCACCCTAGGATCTGTGTGCCATCACAAGGTGTTGGCTAACTTCCTTAGGTCATGTCAGCAGTTACTGCATGGTTCAATTGTCCCAGGGTGTATTCCTTCCTCTGTGTACCCAGTTTCTTCCCTGCAGGGTGTTCCCAATGTTTAGCGCAGAGCTGTGTCTACATGAGCTGTGTGTGTGACGGAGCCCTTCTACTTTGGCCATGCATGCATGGCCATGTCTCCACCTGCAACAATCGTGGCATCCTTGGTGATCACTGTACTTGTGTGTGGAGTCAGTTGACATGAGTTCATGGGGACATGTTCCCTTGTAGGCAGTATGGATGTGGGTAATTGTGGCATCACACACATGTGTTACACCCCTCCTGGGTGTGGACACTGCTGGGAGGACTCTGCACCCACCCCTCCTGGGTCTGGACACTGCTGGGAGGACTCTGCACACACCCCTCCTGGGTCTGGACACTGCTGGGAGGACTCTGCACACACCCCTCCTGTCTCTGGGCACTGCTGGGAGGACTCTGCACCCACCCCTCCTGGGTCTGGACACTGCTGGGAGGACTCTGCACACACCCCTCCTGTCTCTGGGCACTGCTGGGAGGACTCACCACCCACCCCTCCTGGGTCTGGACACTGCTGGGAGGACTCTGCACCCACCCCTCCTGTCTCTGGGCACTGCTGGGAGGACTCACCACCCACCCCTCCTGTCTCAGGGCACTGCTGGGAGGTCTCTGCACCCACCCCTCCTGGGTCTGGACACTGCTGGGAGGACTCTGCACCCACCCCTCCTGGGTCTGGACACTGCTGGGAGGACTCTGCACACACCCCTCCTGGGTCTGGACACTGCTGGGAGGACTCTGCACACACCCCTCCTGTCTCTGGGCACTGCTGGGAGGACTCTGCACCCACCCCTCCTGGGTCTGGACACTGCTGGGAGGACTCTGCACACACCCCTCCTGTCTCTGGGCACTGCTGGGAGGACTCACCACCCACCCCTCCTGGGTCTGGACACTGCTGGGAGGACTCTGCACCCACCCCTCCTGTCTCTGGGCACTGCTGGGAGGACTCACCACCCACCCCTCCTGTCTCAGGGCACTGCTGGGAGGTCTCTGCACCCACCCCTCCTGTGTCAGGGCACTGCTGGGAGGACTCTGCACCCACCCCTCCTGTCTCAGGGCACTGCTGGGAGGACTCCACACCCACCCCTCCTGTGTCTGGGCACTGCTGGGAGGACTCTGCACCCACCCCTCCTGTGTCAGGGCACTGCTGGGAGGACTCTGCACCCACCCCTCCTGTCTCAGGGCACTGCTGGGAGGACTCCACACCCACCCCTCCTGTCTCAGGGCACTGCTGGGAGGACTCTGCACACACCCCTCCTGTCTCTGGGCACTGCTGGGAGTGATGGGCACCCACCCCTCCTGTCTCAGGGCACTGCTGGGTGGACTCTGCACACACACCTCCGATTTCTGGATATGTGCGCTTGGCACATACACGGTGGGGTTACGCACACTGCATTAGAGGTGAGGGTACGAGTCTACTGACACTGGTGTGGTGGGGGTACGCTCCGTACGTCCGCGGGTGGGGGTACGGGTCGTACTTACACTGTTGGGCTGGGGGTACGCTCCGTGCGTCCGCGGGTGGGGGTACGGGTCGTACTTACACTGTTGGGCTGGGGGTACGCTCCGTGCGTCCGCGGGTGGGGGTACGGGTCGTACTTACACTGTTGGGCTGGGGGTACGCTCCGTACGTCCGCGGGTGGGGGTACGGGTCGTACTTACACTGTTGGGCTGGGGGTACGCTCCGTGCGTCCGCGGGTGGGGGTACGGGTCGTACTTACACTGTTGGGCTGGGGGTACGCTCCGTGCGTCCGCGGGTGGGGGTACGGGTCGTACTTACACTGTTGGGCTGGGGGTACGCTCCGTGCGTCCGCGGGTGGGGGTACGGGTCGTACTTACACTGTTGGGCTGGGGGTACGCTCCGTGCGTCCGCGGGTGGGGGTACGGGTCGTACTTACACTGTTGGGCTGGGGGTACGCTCCGTACGTCCGCGGGTGGGGGTACGGGTCGTACTTACACTGTTGGGCTGGGGGTACGCTCCGTGCGTCCGCGGGTGGGGGTACGGGTCGTACTTACACTGTTGGGCTGGGGGTACGCTCCGTACGTCCGCGGGTGGGGGTACGGGTCGTACTTACACTGTTGGGCTGGGGGTACGTTCCGTGCGTCCGCGGGTGGGGGTACGGGTCGTACTTACACTGTTGGGCTGGGGGTACGCTCCGTACGTCCGCGGGTGTGGGTACGGGTCGTACTTACACTGTTGGGCAGGGGGGTACGCTCCTTGCATTCGTGGGTGGGGGTTCGAGTCGTACTTACACTGTTGGCATGGGGGGTACGCTCCATGCATACGCGGGTGGGGGTACGGGTCGTACTTACACTGTTGGGCTGGGGGTACGCTCCGTACGTCCGCGGGTGGGGGTACGGGTCGTACTTGCACTGTTGGGCTGGGGGGTACGCTCCTTGCATACGGGGTGGGGGTAGGGTCCGTACATATCCGTCCCCACGCTATGTGATGTTTGTGCGGCCCGTACCCAGGCCTTTGCCACGTGGGTGCGATCCGTCCCGCCATTGTTGGGGTGACGTGTGTGGGCGTGGTCCAACTCGTACCCACGCTCTTCAGGCGTGGGTACGGGACGTACCTGTCTGGTTGTGTTGCCGGTTCGCGTGGTGACGGACTTCCGTTGTGGCGGTCGCTGGATTATCAGGACACGCCCCCACCCCCTCGTGGTGACCAGGGCATGGGAGTCAGGTATGTCCAGGCCATGTGTAGTGTGTCACTCATGTGGTTGTTTTGTGGCCTGCCCTGGTCGTGCCACCCCCACCCCACCCCACTTTCCCCCCTCCCTTAGTTATTCTGACCTTCTGCGGCGTCTGCGTCGTAACCTGTAGAGGAGGTGTACTGCTATGAGGGCAGGGATGACTCGTAGGTTCGGGTCCATGTCTGTCCGTCGCGTACTGGTACTCCTTGCTCGCGTCGTCCTGTCGCGTACGGGTCCTCCTTGATCGCGTCGTCCTGTCGCGTACGGGTCCTCCTTGGTGGCGTCGTCCTGTGTGTCCGTCACGTACTGGTCCTCCTTGTTCACGTCGCCGTCTGTCCGTCGCGTACTGGTGGTCCTTGTTCGCGTCGTCCTGATTTCCCGGCAGTTTTTGGCTGCCGCAAAATATTCACCGTGCGGGGTGACGTCGGTGCGAATCGTGATTCCTGGGTCGTGAATGGCTGGCTGCGTGCGTCCCGACGTCAGGTCGGCGCTTTCCCGGATCGCATTGGTAGGTGTTTTTTGTTCGGTCGGTCTTTTTTACGATTCGTACGGTAATGGTGTACCCGTGCGAATCGTAATTCCATGTTTGTATATTTTGACGACCGGGTACGCGTCGGACGGAGAATATGCTCCGTCCGACGGTTCGTACCCGGTTTTTGCCGGATCGTGATCGGCACCCAAGTGTCATCAGTAAAGAATTTTCATCACAATGCAAGTCATAGATCTTTGTCAGAAAGTCTCCCGTATCTTTAATAAAAGACGGGAGAGTCTGAACATATGGCTGTAAAAAAGAGTCAATAAATTTAGAAGTGTTCTCAAAAAGACCTCCTATAGCAGATATAATAGGCCTTCCCGGTGGATTTGTGGCACTCTTGTGGATCTTTGGTATTAGATACAACTGTGGAACAATAGGATAATCTGTTTTGAGAAAGTCAAATTCCTGTTTCGAGATCAGGTTGGAACATCTCCACTGGTATAGGTCGGCATGATATCTTTCTTTTGTACTTGCTAAAGATGTGGGGCTTACCCGACAGTAACATTCTGGGTTTTGGAGTTGTTGATGCGCTTCCAGATTGTATTGATCTAATGGCCAAAGGACGACATTCCCACCTTTGTCCGACCATCTCACCACGATGTCTTGGCGTGTTTTGATTTTACTTATGAGTTTCTCATACTCAAGTCTCTGATTGTGATTGGTACGGATGAACCTTGTGCTGGATATGGTGGATAGATTTTTGAGATCTTTAATCATATTTTCTGAGAAAATATCTATGTTGTCTCTTGGCATAATCGGAAGGAAGACCGATTTCGGTTTGTACGGAGTAGTTTTCCTCCCGTAGATATCCAATCCCATGTTATCTGCTACTTGTTTTGATGTTGTGTCTTCACCAGATTCCAATGCTGCCATATCTTGTAATAGTTCCATATCAGCCACTTTCAGGTTGCCCACTGGTGCATTAACATCCGTTAGATTCAATGCTGAAATTTCTGTTTTGTTAGTGGAACTAAAGTATTTTTGCAATTTTAGTTTCCTTGTAAAGTGAAAGAGATCTATGCGGGTTTGAACATAGTCAAAGTTTGTAGGTGCGCACCATGATAAACCTAATGTCAGTATTTCTTGTTCTTTTTCCGTCAAAATCATATTGGTAAGATTTATGACTGTGTTGTCTCTGATGATATTCGATCTTACTTTCTATTTGTTCGTCTGTTCGTAATTTTGGATGAGTTTTTTTCTCCCTCCCCATCTCCGGTCTTTCCGCCTTCTCGTCTTTGATTTTGTGTTTTGTTTGCTTGTTCGTATCGAGGCGGGCGGGGTCTCAGATGCATGGAACGTTCTAGCTGTAAAAAACCAAGTTCTTGAATTACGGATGGCGCAGTAGCAGATGCGGTATCTTCTATGTCTGATTCAACCTCCGAGCTAAGTTCCGAACCACTGGGCTCTATTGATTTCGTTTGAGAGATGTTGGCTGAAGATAATTGTTGTCTTCGGATATTATCGAATTTTTTCGAAAACGTGTATATCCTGCCATTTAGATAATCTCGTTTATCTCTCTGAAATTTCGTTGCTTTTCGTTCCTTAATTGATTGCTCATGTTTTGTCAGTATCTTTTTCATTTCGGTTTGAGCTTTACTGAGTTCTTCTTTGTCGGAGAATTTATCCAGTTCCTTATGTAACTCATCTATTTTCATCAGAATTTTTTCTCGATCACTATATATATATATATGAAAGCTCCTTTTGCCATTCCCCCACGATTGAGCGCACTCGAAATCAGACCAAGGTGGCAAGCCTTTATTCCAGGGTATAAGCAAGACGCAGCAGGCAGTTTCAATCAGACAGTCATGCACGCGGTACGCCTGACGCGTTTCGAGGATCATCCCTCTTTTTCAAAGGCAGTCGCGTTTATGAATCCGTGCTCCGGTCTCAGTCCATAAAAGCCTGTTTACGCCCCCAGATGGGCGGGTCAGTTGGCCCAAGGCATCATTGTACTTGTAGTCCCGTAATTAAACCATGTATGGTGCACTAATTTCTGTCCCAATAAAAGCCCATGGATGGGCCACTATCCACTGTATCTGCTTTCATCCCAGGTCTGTGATCCACAAAAATCGGCTCCAGGCATATCGCCCGCCCTGTGGCCCCCTCACTTGGCGGGGTGGTGCTGCTCGGCGGCCGGGTCGCCGCCAAATATGAAAGCTCCTTTTGCCATTCCCCCACGATTGAGCGCACTCGAAAACAGACCAAGCTGGCAAGCCTTTATTCCAGGGTATAAGCAAGACGCAGCAGGCAGTTTCAATCAGACAGTCATGCACGCGGTACGCCTGACGCGTTTCGAGGATCATCCCTCTTTTTCAAAGGCAGTCGCGTTTATGAACCCGTGCTCTGGTCTCAGTCCATAAACGCCTGTTTACGCCCCCAGATGGGCGGGTCAGTTGGCCCAAGGCATCATGGTACTTGTAGTCCCGTAATTAAACCATGTATGGTGCACTAATTTCTGTCCCAATAAAAGCCCATGGATGGGCCACTATCCACTGTATCTGCTTTCATCCCAGGTCTGTGATCCACAAAAATCGGCTCCAGGCATATCTCCCTCACTGTGGCCCCCTCACTTAGCGGGGTGGTGCTGCTCGGCGGCAAGGTCGACGCCAAATATGAAAGCTCCTTTTGCCATTCCCCCACGATTGAGCGCACTCGAAAACAGACCAAGGTGGCAAGCCTTTATTCCAGGGTATAAGCAAGACGCAGCAGGCAGTTTCAATCAGACAGTCATGCACGCGGTACGCCTGACGCGTTTCGAGGATCATCCCTCTTTTTCAAAGGCAGTCGCGTTTATGAATCCGTGCTCGGGTCTCAGTCCATAAAAGCCTGTTTACGCCCCCAGATGGGCAGGTCAGTTGGCCCAAGGCATCATGGTACTTGTAGTCCCGTAATTAAACCATGTATGGTGCACTAATTTCTGTCCCATTAAAAGCCCATGGATGGGCCACTATCCACTGTATCTGCTTTCATCCCAGGTCTGTGATCCACAAAAATCGGCTCCAGGCATATCGCTCGCCCTGTGGCCCCCTCACTTGGCGGGGTGGTGCTGCTCGGCGGCCGGGTCGCCGCCAAATATATATACTAAGGGTGGGCGTAGTTCGCGAAGTAGCACTTCGCGAAGCTACGCAAAGTGAAGTTCGCACTACGCGAGCTACGCGTAGCACTTCGCGAACTGCGAAGTAACATGTTCGCACTGTGCAAGATGTTGTTTTCAATGATTGCACAGTGCGGACAAGCAACCGGCACTGTGCAATCATTGAAAATGGCATCTTGCACAGTGCGAGCTGTAGTTTTCTGCTGCTCGAGTAGATTTTTACTCGAGCTGCAGCTTTCTCAACGCGAACTGGTAGTTTCTCATCGCGAGCGGTCGCGAGCATACGCGACCCCTCGCAATGAGAAACCTGACCTTCTCGCGTTGGGAATCTCGCCGGGAGGTTTATTTTCCATGCTCGCGATCGCGAACAAGGAAAAAGTCTCGCCAGGATGTCATTTTGCTTGCTCGCGGTCGCCAACTTGACGTTGAGGACCGCGAGCAAGCAAAAAACTGACCGCAGCACTACGCAACACTACGCTACGCGTGTTCGCACTGTGCTACGTGCAGTTCGCGTAGCGCGAAGTAGCGCGAACTTCGCAAACTACGCGAGCGTAGCGTAGTGCTTCGCCCAGGCCTAATATATACACACACAAGCTGCTGAATAAAGAACTCCTGCTAAGTTCCCCGCTGTGTCCTCTTGCTTCTTCAACGGAGAGGTAGTCTGTGGATATTTTACGCGCTTGCCAGTGCGCGTACAGAGGATCCATTCTTCAAGAGTCCTGCGGCATACTGGCAATGTGGCAAGCTGTTATTCCGAGGTATCGGATGCTGCAGGACCACCTGTGACTTCACGGGGAAAAGGAATCACTGCATCAACGATTCACGACCCAGCTTGACTGTGTGTTCAGGGGCAAGAACGTTGGGGACTCAAGGGAGTTCAGGATTCTAGCTTTGGGGTTTGGCTACAACATTTAACCTCCATTCTTACCTGGCAATTCAGTGTCCACTGCAGGACATTATCGTAGCTCCGCATCTGGTGTTTACTGGAGAATTGGATTATGGGAGCTGCAGTTCGTATCACCAAACTGCCGCTGCAACCAGTTCATCTGAGCTAGCTGACCTCACGGCATTGGGAGGGCCTCAGGAATATATGGGAGGAAGTTCGACTAACCTTATTTTCAGCCACGGCATCTGAGGAAGGCTCATAGGAGCCAAAATGCATTATGCCACACAAGCTGCTGAATAAAGAACTCCTGCTAAGTTCCCCACTGTGTCCTCTTGCTTCTTCGACGGAGAGTTAGTCTGTGGATATTTTACGCGGTTGCCAGTGTGTGTTCAGAGGACCCGTTCTTCAAGAGCCCTGCGGCATACTGGCAATGTGGCAAGTTGTTTTTCTGAGGTATCGGAAGCTGCAGGACCGCCTCGGGATCAGGCCTGGCAAGTGGCCTCTGTGAGATACAGCCCGTGACTTCACGGGGAAAAGGGATCACTACATCACCGATTCATGGCCCAGCTTGACTGTGTATTCAGGGGCAAGAACGTTGGGGATTCGAGGGAGTTCAGGATTCTAGCTTTGGGGTTTGGCTACAACATTAAACCCCTCCCTTACCTGGCAAATCAGCGTCCACTGCAGGACATTATCGTAGCTCCGCATCTGGTGTTTACTGGAGAATTGGATTCTGGGAGATGCCGTTCGTATCACCAGACTGCAGCTGCAACCAATTCAGCTGAGCTAGCTGACCTCACACCATTGGGAGGGTCTCAGGAATATAAGGGAGGAAGTTGGACTAACCTCGTTTTCAGCCACGGCATCTGAGGAAGGCTTATAGGAGCCAAAATGCATTATGCCACACAAGCTGCTGAATAAAGAACTCCCACTAAGTTCCCCGCTGTGCCCTCTTGCTTTTTTCGACGGTGAGGTAGTCTGTGGATATTTTATGCGCTTGCCAGTGCCCGTTCAGAGGACCCGTTCTTCAAAAGTCCTGCGGCATACTGGCAATGTGGCAAGTTGTTTTACCGAGGTATCGGTTGCTGCAGGACCGCCTCAAGATCAGGCAAGGCAAGTGGCCGCTGTGAGATACAGCCCGTGACTTCACGGGGAAAAGGGATCACTGCATCACCGATTCATGGCCCAGCTTGACTGTGTATTCAGGGGCAAGAACGTTGGGGATTCGAGGGAGTTCAGGATTCTAGCTTTGGGGTTTGGCTACAACATTAAACCCCTCCCTTACCTGGCAAATCAGCGTCCACTGCAGGACATTATCGTAGCTCCGCATCTGGTGTTTACTAGAGAATTGGATTCTGGAAGATGCCGTTCGTATCACCAGACTGCAGCTGCAACCAATTCAGCTGAGCTAGCTGACCTCACACCATTGGGAGGGCCTCAGGAATATAAGGGAGGAAGTTGGACTAACCTCGTTTTCAGCCACGGCATCTGAGGAAAGCTCATAAGAGCCCAAATGCATTATGCCACACAAGCTGCTGAATAAAGAACTCCCGCTAAGTTCCCCGCTGTGTCCTTTTGCTTCTTCGACGGAGAAGTAGTCTGTTGATATATATATATATAGATATATATAGATATATAGATATATAGATATATCTATAGATATAGATATATATCTCTCTCTATATATATATATATCTATATCTATCTATCTATCTATCTATCTATCTATCTATATATATATATATATATATATATATATATATATATATATATATATATATATATATATATATATATATATATTACCTACTGGCGGGTAGGTAGGTAGGCTTTAGGGCATGTGCAGAGAGAAGTATGTGGTAATATTGTGTATTTGCTGACAGATAACTGTTTTAAAACCTGTCTTGTTGTCAAGTTTTAGTAGCATTAGAAGGCAGTTTTTGCTTATGCTTTGATTAAATGAGTCAGGCTTTGACAACAAAGTGCAGTCCTGAAATATGTAGATTGTGTGCCGTTCCCTTACCACTTGCACTGTAGTGAATGAGTTTTGGTAAACTCCTAGGGATAGTGGGGCTTGTCTAGAATCACACTGTGAGTTAGTGTGTATTTGGGAACCACTGTGATAGAAGCAATTTGGTAACATCGTGTATTTTCTGACAGATAACTTTTTAAAAACCTGTCATATTGTCAAGTTTTAGTAGAATTAGAAGCCAGTTTTTGATTATGCTTTTATTAAATGAGTCAGGCTTTGACAGAAAAGTGCAGTCCTGAAATATGTAGATTGTGTGCAGTTCCCTTATCAGTTCCACAGTAGTGAATCATTTTTGGTAAAGTCCTAGGTATAGTGGTTGTTGTCTAGAATCACACTGAGAGTCTGTGTGCATTTGGGAACCACTGTGAGAGAAGCATTTGGTAACATCGTGTATTTTTTAGCAGATAACTCTTTTAAAACCTGTCATGTTGTCAAGTTTTAGTAGCATTAGAAGCCAGTCTTTGCTTATGCGTTGATTAAATGAGTCATGCTTTGACACTAATGTGCTGTACTTAAATATGTAGATTGTGTGCAGTACCATTACCTCTTCTAGACTAGTGAATGAGTTTTGGTAAACTGCTAGGGATAGTGTTGCTTGTCTAAAATCACACTGTGAGTCTGTGTACATTTGGGTAAGGATTGTGAGAGAAGCATTTGGTAACATAGTGTATTTGATGACAGATAACTGTTTTAAAATCGGTCATGTTATCAAGTTTTAATAGCTTTAGAAGCTATTCTTTGCTTATGCATTGATAAATGAGTCAGGGTTTGACACTAAAGTGCAGTACCATGTACTATTCTCTTCACTGTGCCAGAACTGAAAATTTAAAAGTTTTACCCAGGCACTAAGCTAGCAGTAGTCTGATGATTTAGTCAGTTTCCAAGTACTCATGTTGTGAACCCTACATTACCACATAGATCGTTTCAAATGTCTATGTAGTATGCATGCAGTCTTCTAACATACTATACACTTGTCTTTCACATTTTCAATTCGCTAGTCAGTATCCATGCACTTCCAGGAAACACCCTGTAACTCCCTTTGCAGACCTCTAGTCACCAATTCAGAATCATGTACTAATCCATTCACTGTGCCAAAACCCAAACACTTATAAATTTACCAAGATACTATCTTTGGAGTACTCTAATCATTCAGTCAGTGCCTAAGTATTCATGGACTGAGCCAGGCCTTAGCACATGGACTGCTTCAAACCCCTATCCACTATGTATGCAGTCTTCTAACCACCTAGACACTTGTCTTTCACACTTTCAATTCCCTAGTCAGTATCCATACAGCCCAGCAAATATCCTGTCACTCCCTTTGCACTCCTCTAGTGACCCATTCAGTACCAAGTACTAATCCATTCCCTGTGTGAAAAGCCTACCACTTATAAATTCACCTAGGCACTCTCCTTGCTGTACTCTAATCATTCAGTCAGTACCCAAGTAGTCATGCAGTGAGCCAGGCCTTAGCACATGGACTGCTTTAAATGCCTATGCTATATGGATGAAGTCCTCTAATCACCTACACAGTTGTCTTTCACACCTTCAATTCCCTAGTTAGTATTCATACACTTCTAGCAAACACCCTGTCACTCACCCAGTGTGTCTCCTTATAGTACTGTAATCATTTAGTCAGTTAGCATGTAGTCTTTTAGTGAGGTAGGCTTTAGGGCATGAACTGCTTCAAAGTAGTATGCACTATGAATGAAGTGTTTTAACCATCGTCGCACTTGTGGTTCAGGGCTATAGTTTCTTAGTCAGTTTTTATATAAAATGTGTTTGTACAGTAATGGAAAAGTATAAATTTGAAAGTTATTAATATACATTTATTTGTGATTCTTTTTTACAGATACAGAACAGGAGTGTTTCTCATCTGTTTGCACTCTTCTTGTGCAAGATTGTTTGGATGAAGGGTCCTTAGGTGTTTCATCATACTTGCTGTGCCGCACAAGTATTTTTTGTTAGGATCCCCTCGTAACAGAACTCTTTTGCAAATCTTGCGCGTGACAAAGGTGGCATTGGTCTTTGTTTGCCCCTCGAGAAAAGTAGAACATTTCCACATTACTGAAGGAAAATT
Organism: Triturus cristatus; assembly: GCF_964204655.1. Taxonomy (NCBI): domain Eukaryota; kingdom Metazoa; phylum Chordata; class Amphibia; order Caudata; family Salamandridae; genus Triturus; species Triturus cristatus. The sequence goes on from NC_140582.1 coordinate 1,071,385,975, forward strand.
TTGTGGGCGTGGTGCATCCTCCAAAAATTCATCCTTAGATTTGGTGAATATTTTAAAGTGACAACATTTACAGTTTTTGTAAGTTAAACTTATAAAATTTTGTTAGCTGTATGCTTTTTATATATCTGTGATTTGTATCTTTTTTTTTGAGAATAGCATGTTGGTTTTTTTTTAACAATCTTTGAGATAGTTTTTTTTTTGCCCGCTGTTAAGTGATGAGTATGATTGAAATCACTATTTTTAGTGAAATTTAATATATTCTGAGAACAGCAAAAAAGGTAAAAAAATTACTTTGTGGAAAATATGCTGTGTTGTAAAAAATGTATTATTACATGTTATAATTTTTTTTTCCTTTTCTTTCACAGATCCAAATTTTAAAATAAGCAATTTTTATGAATTTAGATTGGAATGAAAATGTGAAAAAAATGTGTACCATTTTTTATTCCTATTACTGTGAAGGTAAGTTCAACTAAGTCTCAATATGCAGAATGAGGAGGTCTGCAAGAAGCTACAAAGTTGAAACATGTTTCTAAAAACACTCTGTTTATACCTTTGTAGTTTTGAAATCTGACCATAATCAGATATCATGTGATCATATATATATATATATATATATATATATATATATATATATATATATATATATATATATATATATATATATATATATATATATATATATATCCAGTGAACACAAAAGTGAGGCCCAATGCTGGAAACAAGGCTTTTATTCAGGCAGCACAGCAAACTTCCATTTGCTAACGTTTCGGCGATTGCCTTGTTCACAGGTGGAAGTTCCACCTAATAAATTGCAAAGTGCGTTAGTGCGTGCTTTTAAAATGTTCATCACGTGACTGAATGCTCAAAATACAAATCCCACAGTGCATTGTTGAATCAATTTTGAATAAATGTCATGAAGATGGGAAAGGATTCGTGAGGGATTTCTCCTTCTACGATCATGCTCGACAATGAGGCTTGCTTTCAAACAAAACTAACATTAAGAGCAACATTGCCTGGCTACTCTGACTAATGATTCCAAACTAACCACAGTGTCATTGTCAAGTAAGAACTCTAAATTTACAACTTTGGTGAAATATTAACGAGAATCTTCATGACATTTATTCAAAATTGATTCAACAATGCACTGTGGGATTTGTATTTTGAGCATTCAGTCACGTGATGAACATTTTAAAAGCACGCACTAACGCACTTTGCAATTTATTAGGTGGAACTTCCAGCTGTGAACAAGGCAATCACTGAAACGTTAGCGAATGGAAGTTTGCTGTTCTGCCTGAATAAAAGCCTTGTTTCCATCATTGGGCCTCACTTTTGTGTTCACTGGATGGTTTTTTCATGGGTTACTCCGAGCCCATTCCCATCATATCTGAGCAACTTTTACATGAATATATATATATATATATATATATATATATATTACCTACTGGCGGTCGCCAGTAGGTAGTTATAGTTAGGACCACGTTTCCATAGGAAATCCGCAACATTCTATTTGGAATAACTTTGGCGCCGGTCGACGAATCCTTGCGAATTTTTCAAAATAGGTGGGGCGCTACGCCCCGCTCCTACCCTGAAAGTCTCGGGGGGATTCGTCAAGCGGGGGCTGAGATAAAAGGGGGGTCCCAAAACGCGTTTTTCCCATGCATTTTTCCATAGGACCTTTAGACACAGCTACAGCCCGAACGGCTGAACAGAATTACTTGAAATTTGGCAGAGAGGTAGTCCTCAGGTCAAGGAAGTGCCTTTTGTAGGTTTGGTGTAAATCTGTTCAGTAGATTCTGAGACAATAGCCTTTAAATCAATATATATATCTGAGCCAGCTTACGGTGCGCTTACGGTGCGCTTACCGTACGCGTACGGTGACGTACGCGAGCGCGATTCTGATTGGCTGTTAGATCTTAGTATGTTTGAAAAATAACTACCTAGGCAATTCTTGTAAGTAACAGCTGTAGGTCTTTTCTATCTAGTAGTCAGAACAGTTTAAGCAGTGAGACGAAAAATGAAAATTCTAGTTCTTTTTTAATTATAAGTTTTTGGTACATTCACAATTAAAAACAAATTTATTATATACATAGTAAAAAATCATGACAAATATTAAAATAGATTGTAGGTTACATAGGGATAAAGAATAAACAAATGTGGTGGCACAACTGTATGTTATTTTTTTTTTTTTTTTTTTGAAAATTCTAGTTCTTTTTTAATTATAAGTTTTTGGTACATTCACAATTAAAAACAAATGTATTATATACATAGTAAAAAATCATGACAAATAATAAAATAGATTGTAGGTTACATAGGGATAAAGAATAAACAAATGTGGTGGCACAACTGTATGTTATTCGACGCGCGTTTCGGCGTAGTTAACGCCTTCGTCAGGAAAAATAAGGCCACAATTCCTGTAATGTAAAAACAAATATAAAAATTCTAAATCATATTTCGTCACTGCCAATATATATACATATTTGTTACAATTTCTCTTATTATTGAGTTTAACATATCTCAAGTCTGACTAAATTATTTGATTTAATAAACAGATGGTATGCCTTCAATCACAAAATTATAGTGGTGACTTTGTTACAACAATAGTGAGTTCAATCACACAAAGAAGAGAACAATATCTGTAACGTTACTATCATGAAGATACAATAGAGCTATTAAAACAGTATATTTCATTCTTTAACTTTTCAACATGTTGCTAATTAGTTGTAATTTTTGCAAGAAGATAGAGTAGTGAGAAAATATAGAGCAGATAGTTGTATTCTCGATTAATTTAAGATAGAGGATAATTCATCACATATCTACCTGTGCTTCAAGATTTCAAAGGTGGGGTTTCCAGGAATTTAAGTAGGTTATTTTTCTTGTAAGTGAATACCTATTAATGTAGAACACATTGTTATGTTTAGCTGTATATACTAGAAGCCATCTTATTTATTCTAATTTAGACAATGGTGATTGATACCTTGATAGATGTTTATTCATTCAGTTATAGTTGGTATTGAGAGGGGATGGCTATTCTTTTATATTCTGCATTGCGATAAATCCATAAAAATAGCACAACCTAAGGCGATAGGAATTAGAGAATATATAACTAGCTGATGTTTAAAGATGGATGAAATAGCACCGCTAGTTTTCTAGTTAGCGCTGTTATTGCGTTACCTTATTCGGTGGAAGTCTACGAATGGATGACAGTTCTTTAATACTTCATTGCGAACAGTTCATGTATATATTAAAACCTAGGAAAATGAAAGCACGGGGATGTTCAGCTGACTGTTATATGTATCTAAACCAAATAGTGAGGCTAGGTTTGTAGTTAATGTGGTTACCGCATTACCTGGTATATGGTAAGTTCTTGCAAGTGCCGAGTCTTGATAAAATGGTTGATGTATAAAACGGTGGCAGTAGAGGCGTAGCAGGTATGATATAACCTAGGAATTGGAAATAACACGGATGAAGTCAAATTATAATGTGGGGGGAAGATGTGAAAATCAGAATGATTACTGTGTTGTTAGTACAGAAAATATATGCCGCTAGTCGTCTACCAAGTGGGGAGGAGTGTCGCTCTTTGGGTAATACTTGAATCAGATGTTTTAATATGATTCATATGTGCGCGGTGGATATCATTATAAAGTTGTTTGAAGATGCAGCGTTTGATAGTTGTTAGCAGGGCGTGGTCGTGTTACATCAAATATAAGAATGTCTATAGATCGATCTAAACAGGTTTACTTTAACATTAGGGACGCTTGAAAAGTAGACCGTGCCATTTGTAATAATGTTATACGATGCTGTGTTAGTATGTTACAAGAAGACGCGGTCACATTATATCTACGCGCAAAGAGGATGGTGAGCGATTGTATAAAGATGGAGAAGACTTATGTTGGTATCAAAAATACCAACAGTGTCAGGCTGGCTCTTAGTAACTCAGTCGCGTGATCTTTTTTTCTCATCAAAGTTTTGAGGTTCTATTAAGTAGCGAACAAGCTTACCTTCGTGCTAGACGCGTTTACGATGTCGACCGGGCTCTGTGGATGATGATTGAAACAATGTATCTCTGTGTGTCCCGCCTATATATTGGTTCTCGTCTTTTTGAGCGATGCCTTCTAATTGGTGCAATTCTAGAGCATAACGTATGGGGCTTGCGTTGCTCTAATGGCGTTAGACTACGTATACCGCTTTGTTAAAGTGGCGTGTTGCTATTGGATGAAGTAGTTAACCTATCAGTGCAGCGTATCGCTTTTCCAGTCGTGTTTTAATGCGGCGTGAAAAAAGGGCGCGTAACGGGGTCATTAACACATGGTGGTCTCTCCCATGTCTTATTTTGTACTTTTATCGTCTAGATCGTATTTAAAAAAATATGTGTAGATGGCAAACGATTACTGCCACCATATTATATGGTAAAGTATATCATGTATCACATTAGTCGCATAGTGTAAAGCCTAATCGTTATTGAGAGTTGTTTTTCCCATTAGCTAAACAATGAGTTTTTAACTTTTTATGTTATGGTATACCATAGCTGTAACAATGAATTGATCGGTACAGCACAAATTTATATTACAGTGTAATTCCTACGGAAAGAATTTGGAAGGAGAGCCTATCGTCCATTATATTATTTTTATTTTTAGGGAGGGAATTTCTCAGAGTTTTCTTAGATTATAGGATTTCCTAATTTTGGGGATGTATCACAGCATGGGATCGAGGGTGTATGCATTTTGTATTGAGAAGGCTGACGGATTAAAAGGTACTTTAGATGATTGCATTTTCCCATGGTAATTCATTGTTGAGACCATTTTTAAAAGTGTTTAATGAAAAAATCCAAAAGACTTCCCGTTTCTTGCGAATTTTGGTTCCATATGTTTCATCTGGTATATTAATTTTCTCTAAAATACGCCAGCGGATGTCTTCTGGTTTGTGTTGAAGTTCTAAGAAGTGTTTTACCAGAGGGGCTGTTAGTTTTTTAGTCTTTATGGCTGAGCGATGTTCGGATATTCTGGTTTGTATTGCTCTTGATGTTTCTCCCACGTAGCCTAATTGGCACGGACAGAGAATTAGGTACACTACGTTTTGTGTTTTACAGTTCCACATCTGTGTTGCCTGAATTGTAAAACCATTATGTATTAGTGTCTCACCTGGAATGATGAGGTCACATTATTTACAATTAGTACATTTAAATGTTCCTTTAATGGGACGTTGCCCATCAATGGATTTCTGTATGTAATGAGATTTGGTATTATCATCTTCAAATTTAGAATGTACTAGGATGTCTTTAAGATTTTTGTTCCTGCGGTGGGCATATAGAGGTTTTTCTAGTTTGGTGGTATTAGTGGAGCTGCAATTCAAAATGTGCCAATTTTTGTTAATGATGTATTTGACTTTAGCATTCAAAGTTGAATGCCTTGTTATACATACCAATTGTTTTTGTTCTTGCATTTTCTCTTTTCGCAGTAGGCAGTCTCTATCGTAGAATCTAGCTCTTTTATATGATTCTCTTATGAGGCGATGGGGGTAGCCTCTTTCTAGAAATTTGGTCTTCATGATGGTAGCTTGTTTATCAAAGTCTGAAAGGTTAGAGCAATTCCGTCTAACTCTTAAGAATTGTGAAAAGGGAATACTTTGTTTCTGACTGCGAGGGTGATAGCTTTGGAAATGTAGTAGAGTGTTTCTCGCAGTTGGTTTGATATGGAGGTCTACTTCTAGTAGTCCTGATCGGTTTATGATGTTGATATCTAAAAATTCGACTTGATCATTGCTACTGTTACTAGTGAATTTCAAGTGAGGGTCTGTTAGGTTAAGCCATTGAATGAATTCAGGGAGTGTGTCGTCCCCACCAGTCCAGATAAAAAAGATGTCATCAATGTATCTGGACCAGTGGGTCACAGATTCGAAAAAGGGGGCTACTTCATTGTAAATAAATTTGGATTCCCATCTTGCCATGTAGATATTGGCTATAGATGGGGCTACAGATGCTCCCATACTAACGCCTTTGGTTTGGCGAAAAAGGTGATTTCCAAATGAGAAAATATTTTCGGTGAGTACGATTTGTAGGCACTCTTTAATGAATGGTTTAGAGCAAGGTATTTTAAATGCATCTATAAACCAGTCAGTAGCTTCTATTGCTTCTTGTTGTGGGATGTTGCTGTATAGCGACTCGATGTCGAGGGTCACTAATACATCATGATTACAGTTGAAGGTTAGATGTTCAACTTTGTTGATTATGTCTCTTGTGTCTTGCACATAGGATGTGATCTGAGAGATGTAGGGTCTTAGCTGATTATCTACAAATTTAGATAAAGGTTCTGTGACTGTGCCGATAGTGGAAACTATCGGTCTATATGGGGGTTATTAAGGCTTTTATGGATTTTTGGTACTCCATATATACATGCCGTTTTGCTTTTTGAGGAGTTGAGATAATCATATTCTTTGGTCGTAATATATTTTTCATCCAGGGCATGGGTTGTTAGAGTTAATATTCTTTTTTCTATTTCAAAAATAGGGTTAGTTTGTATTTTTGAGTAGAAAGTGTTGTCTTGTAGCATATTGAGCATCTTATTTTTGTAGTCGTCAGTGTCTAAGACGACGATTCCGCCACCTTTATCGCAGCATTTTATTGTTAAGTGCTTATTTCTTATTAAACTCTTCATTGCTGTGAATTCTTGTTTGTTCGGATTGTAGGCTGGTTTGGGAATGAATTTTAGATCTTGTTCAAGTTGTTTGAGGACCGTGTTCTCAAAAGTTGATACCTCTGGTCCTAGTTGCTCTAATGTAGGGGTGAATGTGGACGGTAGTCTTAATTTACTCACATTGGGAACTAATTTCTGTCCCAATAAAAGCCCATGGATGGGCCACTATCCACTGTATCTGCTTTCATCCCAGGTCTGTGATCCACAAAAATCAGCTCCAGGCATATCGCCCGCCCTGTGGCCCCCTAACTTAGCGGGGTGGTGCTGCTCGGCGGCCGGGTCGCCGCCAAATATGAAAGCTCCTTTTGCCATTCCCCCACGATTGAGCGCACTCGAAAACAGACCAAGGTGGCAAGCCTTTATTCCAGGGTATAAGCAAGACGCAGCAGGCAGTTTCAATCAGACAGTCATGCACGCGGTACGCCTGACGCGTTTCGAGGATCATCCCTCTTTTTCAAAGGCAGTCGCGTTTATGAATCCGTGCTCGGGTCTCAGTCCACAAAAGCCTGTTTACGCCCCCAGATGGGCGGGTCAGTTGGCCCAAGGCATCATGGTACTTGTAGTCCCGTAATTAAACCATGTATGGTGCACTAATTTCTGTCCCAATAAAAGCCCATGGATGGGCCACTATCCACTGTATCTGCTTTCATCCCAGGTCTGTGATCCACAAAAATCGGCTCCAGGCATATCGCCCGCCCTGTGGCCCCCTTACTTGGCGGGGTGGTGCTGCTCGGCGGCCGGGTCGCCGCCAAATATATATACACACACAAGCTGCTGAATAAAGAACTCCTGCTAAGTTCCCCGCTGTGTCCTCTTGCTTCTTCAACGGAGAGGTAGTCTGTGGATATTTTACGCGCTTGCCAGTGCGCGTACAGAGGATCCATTCTTCAAGAGTCCTGCGGCATACTGGCAATGTGGCAAGCTGTTATTCCGAGGTATCGGATGCTGCAGGACCATCTGTGACTTCACGGGGAAAAGGAATCACTGCATCAACGATTCACGACCCAGCTTGACTGTGTGTTCAGGGGCAAGAACGTTGGGGACTCAAGGGAGTTCAGGATTCTAGCTTTGGGGTTTGGCTACAACATTTAACCTCCATTCTTACCTGGCAATTCAGTGTCCACTGCAGGACATTATCGTAGCTCCGCATCTGGTGTTTACTGGAGAATTGGATTATGGGAGCTGCAGTTCGTATCACCAAACTGCCGCTGCAACCAGTTCATCTGAGCTAGCTGACCTCACGGCATTGGGAGGGCCTCAGGAATATATGGGAGGAAGTTCGACTAACCTTATTTTCAGCCACGGCATCTGAGGAAGGCTCATAGGAGCCAAAATGCATTATGCCACACAAGCTGCTGAATAAAGAACTCCTGCTAAGTTCCCCACTGTGTCCTCTTGCTTCTTCGACGGAGAGTTAGTCTGTGGATATTTTACGCGGTTGCCAGTGTGTGTTCAGAGGACCCGTTCTTCAAGAGCCCTGCGGCATACTGGCAATGTGGCAAGTTGTTTTTCTGAGGTATCGGAAGCTGCAGGACCGCCTCGGGATCAGGCCTGGCAAGTGGCCTCTGTGAGATACAGCCCGTGACTTCACGGGGAAAAGGGATCACTACATCACCGATTCATGGCCCAGCTTGACTGTGTATTCAGGGGCAAGAACGTTGGGGATTCGAGGGAGTTCAGGATTCTAGCTTTGGGGTTTGGCTACAACATTAAACCCCTCCCTTATCTGGCAAATCAGCGTCCACTGCAGGACATTATCGTAGCTCCGCATCTGGTGTTTACTGGAGAATTGGATTCTGGGAGATGCCGTTCGTATCACCAGACTGCAGCTGCAACCAATTCAGCTGAGCTAGCTGACCTCACACCATTGGGAGGGTCTCAGGAATATAAGGGAGGAAGTTGGACTAACCTCGTTTTCAGCCACGGCATCTGAGGAAGGCTTATAGGAGCCAAAATGCATTATGCCACACAAGCTGCTGAATAAAGAACTCCCACTAAGTTCCCCGCTGTGCCCTCTTGCTTTTTTCGACGGTGAGGTAGTCTGTGGATATTTTATGCGCTTGCCAGTGCCCGTTCAGAGGACCCGTTCTTCAAAAGTCCTGCGGCATACTGGCAATGTGGCAAGTTGTTTTACCGAGGTATCGGTTGCTGCAGGACCGCCTCAAGATCAGGCAAGGCAAGTGGCCGCTGTGAGATACAGCCCGTGACTTCACAGGGAAAAGGGATCACTGCATCACCGATTCATGGCCCAGCTTGACTGTGTATTCAGGGGCAAGAACATTGGGGACTCGAGGGAGTTCAGGATTCTAGCTTTGGGGTTTGGCTACAACATTAAACCTCCACCCTTACCTGGCAATTCAGCGTCCACTGCAGGACATTATCGTAGCTCCGCATCTGGTGTTTACTGGAGAATTGGATTCTGGGAGATGCCGTTCGTATCACCAGACTGCAGCTGCAACCAATTCAGCTGAGCTAGCTGACCTCACACCATTGGGAGGGCCTCAGGAATATAAGGGAGGAAGTTGGACTAACCTCGTTTTCAGCCACGGCATCTGAGGAAAGCTCATAAGAGCCCAAATGCATTATGCCACACAAGCTGCTGAATAAAGAACTCCCGCTAAGTTCCCCGCTGTGTCCTTTTGCTTCTTCGACGGAGAAGTAGTCTGTTGATATATATATATAGATATATATAGATATATAGATATATCTATAGATATAGATTTGTATCTATATCTATCTATCTATCTATCTATCTATCTATCTATCTATCTATCTATCTATCTATCTATCTATCTATCTATATATATATATATATATATATATCTATATATCTATATATATATATATATATATATATATATATATATATATATATATATATATATATATATTACCTACTGGCGGGTAGGTAGGTAGGCTTTAGAGCATGTGCAGAGAGAAGTATGTGGTAATATTGTGTATTTGCTGACAGATAACTGTTTTAAAACCTGTCTTGTTGTCAAGTTTTAGTAGCATTAGAAGGCAGTTTTTGCTTATGCTTTGATTAAATGAGTCAGGCTTTGACAACAAAGTGCAGTCCTGAAATATGTAGATTGTGTGCCGTTCCCTTACCACTTGCACTGTAGTGAATGAGTTTTGGTAAACTCCTAGGGATAGTGGGGCTTGTCTAGAATCACACTGTGAGTTAGTGTGTATTTGGGAACCACTGTGATAGAAGCATTTGGTAACATCGTGTATTTTCTGACAGATAACTTTTTAAAAACCTGTCACATTGTCAAGTTTTAGTAGAATTAGAAGCCAGTTTTTGATTATGCTTTTATTAAATGAGTCAGGCTTTGACAGAAAAGTGCAGTCCTGAAATATGTAGATTGTGTGCAGTTCCCTTATCAGTTCCACAGTAGTGAATCATTTTTGGTAAAGTCCTAGGTATAGTGGTTGTTGTCTAGAATCACACTGAGAGTCTGTGTGCATTTGGGAACCACTGTGAGAGAAGCATTTGGTAACATCGTGTATTTTTTAGCAGATAACTCTTTTAAAACCTGTCATGTTGTCAAGTTTTAGTAGCATTAGAAGCCAGTCTTTGCTTATGCGTTGATTAAATGAGTCATGCTTTGACACTAATGTGCTGTACTTAAATATGTAGATTGTGTGCAGTACCATTACCTCTTCTAGACTAGTGAATGAGTTTTGGTAAACTGCTAGGGATAGTGTTGCTTGTCTAAAATCACACTGTGAGTCTGTGTACATTTGGGTAAGGATTGTGAGAGAAGCATTTGGTAACATAGTGTATTTGATGACAGATAACTGTTTTAAAATCGGTCATGTTATCAAGTTTTAATAGCTTTAGAAGCTATTCTTTGCTTATGCATTGATAAATGAGTCAGGGTTTGACACTAAAGTGCAGTACCATGTACTATTCTCTTCACTGTGCCAGAACTGAAAATTTAAAAGTTTTACCCAGGCACTAAGCTAGCAGTAGTCTGATGATTTAGTCAGTTTCCAAGTACTCATGTTGTGAACCCTACATTACCACATAGATCGTTTCAAATGTCTATGTAGTATGCATGCAGTCTTCTAACATACTATACACTTGTCTTTCACATTTTCAATTCGCTAGTCAGTATCCATACACTTCCAGGAAACACCCTGTAACTCCCTTTGCAGACCTCTAGTCACCAATTCAGAATCATGTACTAATCCATTCACTGTGCCAAAACCCAAACACTTATAAATTCACCAAGATACTATCTTTGGAGTACTCTAATCATTCAGTCAGTGCCTAAGTATTCATGGACTGAGCCAGGCCTTAGCACATGGACTGCTTCAAACCCCTATCCACTATGTATGCAGTCTTCTAACCACCTAGACACTTGTCTTTCACACTTTCAATTCCCTAGTCAGTATCCATACAGCCCAGCAAATATCCTGTCACTCCCTTTGCACTCCTCTAGTGACCCATTCAGTACCAAGTACTAATCCATTCCCTGTGTGAAAAGCCTACCACTTATAAATTCACCTAGGCACTCTCCTTGCTGTACTCTAATCATTCAGTCAGTACCCAAGTAGTCATGCAGTGAGCCAGGCCTTAGCACATGGACTGCTTTAAATGCCTATGCTGTATGGATGCAGTCCTCTAATCACCTACACAGTTGTCTTTCACACCTTCAATTCCCTAGTTAGTATTCATACACTTCTAGCAAACACCCTGTCACTCACCCAGTGTGTCTCCTTATAGTACTGTAATCATTTAGTCAGTTAGCATGTAGTCTTTTAGTGAGGTAGGCTTTAGGGCATGAACTGCTTCAAAGTAGTATGCACTATGAATGAAGTGTTTTAACCATCGTCACACTTGTGGTTCAGGGCTATAGTTTCTTAGTCAGTTTTTATATAAAATGTGTTTGTACAGTAATGGAAAAGTATAAATTTGAAAGTTATTAATATACATTTATTTGTGATTCTTTTTTACAGATATAGAACAGGAGTGTTTCTCATCTGTTTGCACTCTTCTTGTGCAAGATTGTTTGGATGAAGGGTCCTTAGGTGTTTCATCATACTTGCTGTGCCGCACAAGTATTTTTTGTTAGGATCCCCTCGTAACAGAACTCTTTTGCAAATCTTGCGCGTGACAAAGGTGGCATTGGTCTTTGTTTGCCCCTCGAGAAAAGTAGAACATTTCCACATTACTGAAGGAAAATTTTGTGGGCGTGGTGCATCCTCCAAAAATTCATCCTTAGATTTGGTGAATATTTTAAAGTGACAACATTTACAGTTTTTGTAAGTTAAACTTATAAAATTTTGTTAGCTGTATGCTTTTTATATATCTGTGATTTGTATCTTTTTTTTTTGAGAATAGCATGTTGGTTTTTTTTTAACAATCTTTGAGATAGTTTTTTTTTTGCCCGCTGTTAAGTGATGAGTACGATTGAAATCACTATTTTTAGTGAAATTTAATATATTCTGAGAACAGCAAAAAAGGTAAAAAAATTACTTTGTGGAAAATATGCTGTGTTGTAAAAAATGTATTATTACATGTTATAATTTTTTTTTCCTTTTCTTTCACAGATCCAAATTTTAAAATAAGCAATTTTTATGAATTTAGATTGGAATGAAAATGTGAAAAAAATGTGTACCATTTTTTATTCCTATTACTGTGAAGGTAAGTTCAACTAAGTCTCAATATGCAGAATGAGGAGGTCTGCAAGAAGCTACAAAGTTGAAACATGTTTCTAAAAACACTCTGTTTATACCTTTGTAGTTTTGAAATCTGACCATAATCAGATATCATGTGATCATATATATATATATATATATATTCACTTAAAAAACCATAGGTTTCACACATGTTATAGTTAGCGGAAATTTTACTGATAAAAAACCAATGAAATTCCCCCGTTATAGTTAGTGCAGGCAACTATAACTCACGCGACCGCAATCCTCTGCTGATGCTAATACTGTATTTAGACACTTATTTGCCCATGTCTTCTTCCATACATTTTTAGCTATACATATATTACAAAAGACACATATGTCATCAGCAGAAGATTGCGGTCGCGTGAGTTATAGGTGCCTGCACTAACTATAACGGGGGAATTTCATTGGTTTTTTATCAGTAAAATTTCCGCTAACTATAACATGTGTGAAACCTATGGTTTTTTAAGTGAATTTGCAAGGTTTTTTAAATGCTAATTCCTAACTATAACGTGTTTGAAACCTATGGTTTTTTCAGTGAATTTGTACGGTTTTTTAAATGCTAAGTTACTTTACGCCATTCGTGGCGTGCGCGCCCACTTAACGCAGTTCGTTCCGTGCGCGCCCACTTTACGCAGTTAGTGCCGTGCACGCACGGTGGGCACGCGGTGCGCTACACGCACCGCGTGCCCACGTTACGCTAGATGGGCCATGTACGCACGATGCGCTTCGCGCACCGTGCGCACATGGAGGACATATGATGCACTTTGTTTTGAAAGGTAATATATTAATTTTTCGTATATTTTATAAGCCATGCACAAATGGTGCCCTTCGGGCACCATTTGCACACGGGGTGGAGAGAGTGTGGATAATTTTTTTTTTCATTATTTTTTTTTAACCCCTTCGATGCTGCGCAGATTCCGCCGCTGTGCTGACGGAATCTTGCGCGGGCGTGGTCATGACGGAATGGTTCCGTCATGAGCACAGCTCAACCGTGGGTCATGACGGAACCATTCCGTCATGAGCACCGAAGGGGTTAAAATATTTTAGTTTATCTCAGGTGTAATAAGCCATGCACAATTGGTGGCCTTCGGGCACCAATTGCACACGGGGTGGAGAGAGTGTGGATAATTTTTTTTTTTTTTAAATTTTTTACCATACGCGTACGGTAAGCGTAATCGGCGAAATTACCGAAAAAATAAAAATTCCGTTTTTGGCCTTGGGGGATCTTTGGGGACTCCCTCAACATGGCTATGTGTGTGGGAGCTGTCTAAACAGCCCCTTTACATGTTTTTGGGCTTTATATTTTAAAAATCACTCTCAGTGCGAGAGAGAAAATGGCGGCCGCCGCTTCCTGGTTTCGGCCAATTCGAATGTTTACTAAGATCTAAGAGCCAATCAGAATCGCGCTCGCGCACGCCACCGTACGCGTACGGTAAGCGTACCGTAAGCGCACCGTAAGCTGGCTCAGATATATATATTGATTTAAAGGCTATTTTCTCAGAATCTACTGAACAGATTTACACCAAACCTACAAAAGGCACTTCCTTGACCTGAGGACTACCTCTCTGCCAAATTTCTAGTAATTCTGTTCAGCCGTTCGGGCTGTAGCCCTGTCTAAAGGTCCTATGGAAAAATGCATGGGAAAAAAGCGTTTTGGGACCCCCCTTTTATCTCAGCCCCCGCTTGACGAATCCCCCCGAGACTTTCAGGGTAGGAGCGGAGCGTAGCGCCCCACCTATTTTGAAAAATTCGCGAGGATTCGTCGACCGGCGCCAAAGTTATTCAAAATAGAATGTTGCGGATTTCCTATGGAAACGTGGTCCTAACTATAACTACCTACTGGCGACCGCCAGTAGGTAATATATGTATATATATATATATACATATATATATGTATATATATATATATACATATATATATATATATATATATATATATATATATATATATATATATATATATATATATATATATCCAGTGAACACAAAAGTGAGGCCCAATGCTGGAAACAAGGCTTTTATTCAGGCAGCACAGCAAACTTCCATTTGCTAACGTTTCGGCGATTGCCTTGTTCACAGGTGGAAGTTCCACCTAATAAATTGCAAAGTGCGTTAGTGCGTGCTTTTAAAATGTTCATCACGTGACTGAATGCTCAAAATACAAATCCCACAGTGCATTGTTGAATCAATTTTGAATAAATGTCATGAAGAGGGGAAAGGATTCGTGAGGGATTTCTCCTTCTACGATCATGCTCGACAATGAGGCTTGCTTTCAAACAAAACTAACATTAAGAGCAACATCGCCTGGCTACTCTGACTAATGATTCCAAACTAACCACAGTGTCATTGTCAAGTAAGAACTCTAAATTTACAACTTTGGTGAAATATTAACGAGAATCTTCATGACATTTATTCAAAATTGATTCAACAATGCACTGTGGGATTTGTATTTTGAGCATTCAGTCACGTGATGAACATTTTAAAATCACGCACTAACGCACTTTGCAATTTATTAGGTGGAACTTCCAGCTGTGAACAAGGCAATCACCGAAACGTTAGCGAATGGAAGTTTGCTGTTCTGCCTGAATAAAAGCCTTGTTTCCATCATTGGGCCTCACTTTTGTGTTCACTGGATGGTTTTTTCATGGGTTACTCCGAGCCCATTCCCATCATATCTGAGCAACTTTTACATGAATATATATATATATATATATATATATATATATATATATATATATATATATATATATATATTACCTACTGGCGATCGCCAGTAGGTAGTTATAGTTAGGACCACGTTTCCATAGGAAATCCGCAACATTCTATTTGGAATAACTTTGGCGCCGGTCGACGAATCCTTGCGAATTTTTCAAAATAGGTGGGGCGCTACGCTCCGCTCCTACCCTGAAAGTCTCGGGGGGATTCGTCAAGCGGGGGCTGAGATAAAAGGGGGGTCCCAAAACGCGTTTTTCCCATGCATTTTTCCATAGGACCTTTAGACACAGCTACAGCCCGAACGGCTGAACAGAATTACTTGAAATTTGCCAGAGAGGTAGTCCTCAGGTGAAGGAAGTGCCTTTTGTAGGTTTGGTGTAAATCTGTTCAGTAGATTCTGAGAAAATACCCTTTAAATCAATATATATATCTGAGCCAGCTTACGGTGCGCTTACGGTGCGCTTACCGTACGCGTACGGTGACGTACGCGAGCGCGATTCTGATTGGCTGTTAGATCTTAGTAAACATGCTCCCTATATAGAACGAACGGGTTTGCCCTTAGATGGTCACAGTGTAATCAAGTGGAGTTGAATAGGAATATCATTAAACAGGCATTAACCTCCATTAATGTGTGCCTTCAGGATGAAGTATCCCACTTAGACATTATGGAATCTTTTGCTTCTATTACTAAGATTATTAAGGATGTCCTACATCGCCCCCCTAAAGTGGGGAAAGTAGCTAGAAAAGGGTGGTTTGATTCTGCGTGTACTAAGGCCCACACTGCTTTAAAGATAGCCTTGGGGAAAAATCCAAGGAACCAAACGGAAATTACTCACCTTAGGCGTGTGTACAATCAGGCCCGGAAGGCTCGAAAACGCGCGCTTAAGAACGACGCGTGGGATTGTTTATACAATGCGTCCTTGGAAAAGGATTGCTCTGCCTTCTGGCTGGCGGTTAGGGCTCCCTTCCTCAATACAGGGGAAATCGACAGAATGGACGTGGCCATCACTGAAGATTCTTGGGTCGACTTTTTCGCTGAGGTCTATAATCCGGGAGGGAAAGACAAATTGGTAGTTATGAAGTCTACTTCCCAGGGGCAATTGGCGGACGATTTCGTCCCGATCAATCTAGACGTTACTGTTGATGAACTCTCGGTCGCAATCACCCAGAGTAAAGGTAACAAAGCGCCAGGAGCAGATGGCGTCCCAATTGATTTATTTAAAATTCAGCCGGGACTTTGGTCGCCTCTACTCAAGCGCGCTCTAGAGGCTAGTGGTGCACGGGGTTTCATCGATACCTGGGCAGACTCGGTAATTATACCAATATTCAAAAAAGGGGACCGAGATAAACCTTCTTGCTACCGTCCCATATCCCTTCTGGATTCTTTCTTAAAAGTCACTGGGCGAGTTATCCTGAATCGGTTGCAACTTTGGGCAGATGAGTTTAACATCTTATCGCCGGTTCAATACGGCTTTCGTAAGGGCTGCGGTACTGTAGAACAGGTACTCAACTTTACGTCTTTAGTTGGCAAATATACACAGGCCAAAGAGGGCAAACTTTTTGTCGTGTTCGTCGACCTAAGTGCGGCTTTCGATTGTGTTATTCACAATCGATTGTGGCAGATTTTGAGTGATATGAAGGTTGACGAAGTAATTATCTCCTTTCTAAGACAGCTGTATGCTGGCGCTAGGGCAAAGGTTAGATACGGTTTAAATGGGGAATGCACTAAGCCCTTTTACGTAAAAAGGGGCGTGAGACAAGGGTGTGTACTCGCCCCACTGCTGTTTAACCTGTATACCAACGACTTAGAAAAAGCCCTGATTGCTACAGTACGCGATTCCCCCCAGGCCAATCAGCACCAAATTGCATCCCTCCTATATGCTGATGATGCAGTGATCATGTCCCGGACGCAAAGAGGTCTTCAAACTGCTCTGGACACTTATATAAATTTTATGGATAACAGGGGGTTAAAACTGAATGTTTCTAAATCATTTGTAATGTCCTGTGGCAGCGGCAAGAAAAGAGCGTGTCGTTTGTTTGTGGGGAAAGAGGAACTTGCCACATCTAAAATATTTTCCTATCTGGGAATAGTTCTCGAGGAAAGGGGGTCCTGGGGTCCTGCTATTAGAAATAGGACATTATCATTTAAGAAAGCAACTGCTGCACTTATGATCTTCTCAAAAAAGCTGGGGAAGAGGCCGCCTGCAATACTGCTAAAAATCTATCAAGCCAAGTGCATCAGTATAGCCATTTATGGGGCAGGCATTTGGGGGATCAATAATAATTTCTCCACGATACAAAGGGTAGAGAATGCATTCTTAAGATTTATCTTGGCAACCCCTGCTAGCTCCCCTGTTTTTAACTGTCACGCAGAGTTAGGTATGCGTTATGTGAGCGATTTGATTAGTATTCAACCAGTTCTGCTTTGGTACAGGGTATGGACTTCTCCAGCTCTAACGTTAAATAGAGACATCCTCAAAGATTGCATGGGATTGGATAAAGCACTTAGGATACCCTGGTTGAAATATATTTGCCAATTTACAAGGGATCTTGGCAGACCCGAGTTTTATTTTCAACCAGAGACCATGTGCAGTTTAACAAGAAAGGACTTGAAGGAGCTATGCTGGTCCCATGTTGAATCACTTAGATTAGGCGTTGAATTTAATAAGAACCTTGTATTACAACATCAACTTACATTGGTTTCTAATGATATTCAGCCATATTTAAAATGGTGTCAGGTGGGCTTTGACCGTTTTTTGCTCACTCGGCTAAGGTTCGACGTCTTTTTCCGCTTAGTCTCCTTCCCTGCAGTTAATGATTGGTCAAGAAAATTATGCAATTGCCCGTGCGATAATTTGTCTATCCAATCAACTTTGCATGTTATTTGTTTTTGTAAATTTTATTCAACGGAAAGATCTAGATGGATTAAGCCATTTTTAAAAAAGCATGGCTCATGGAGACACTGTCGGCCCGCCTTATTGTTTTTAGTATCTTTACAAGATGAATACTGTGTGTCAATAATGTTGGGCTTTTTAAAAAGTATTTTAAGGAAAAGGAAATGTTTAATCAATTCTTAGGTAATTTATTTATGTTCTGTGTAACATTGTTTTTATTGTTCTTAATGTCGTTTACCTTTGTCTGTACATGAACATGTTACTTTTATGATTTCGTGAATCTTGAAATCGAATAAAGTATTATCTATCTATCTATCTAGTAAACATTCGAATCCGTCGAAACCAGGAAGCGGCGGCCGCCATTTCGTGTGTTTCACTCAGAAAAAAAAGGGAGATAAATTGAAAAGGGGGCAAGGGAGAGAGTTACAGACCCCCTAACATTTGTAAGGGGGTCAAAGAAGGACAGAAAAGTACAAAGAAAACATTTATTGATTTTTAAAAAAATCGCGGGGTACGCGTACGGTAAGCTCACCGTACGCGTACGGTAGAAAAAAAAAATAAAAAAAGAAATGAAATGCAGATTTAAGTGTTTAGATATTAGGGGGCTCTAAAAAGAGCCGTTGTGTTTATGAAGTGATTTTTTAGTGGTACCTACAAGTAAGTACCGATGCAGAGTCTAAGGTTCAAGAGGAAGACTCTGTTCCCTTCATCATTGAAGTGCACACCATCTCCTCTATAAATGTCTTGCATGTCGTAACGCAAGTTGTTGTGGTAAATGGAACCCATACCATAGTCACGGAGGAAAGCAGAAACAGATTTGTTGACGTGCTTTCTTGCTTTGTCAATCTGCGGACAGAAATGATTGGACCAGTTCCATTTTTGCCTTTGGCATATGTTAGAAAACACAAAGGCAGTTTTAGGGAAAAGTGAAAACAGTTGTGCAAAGGTGTCCTTCATAAGCATTTCCAGACCTACCCCAGTCAAAGTGCCTAGGTCATTGCCACCACAGTGCACTATTATGAGGTCAGGGTGTTGGATTTGCATGAAGGATTTCACCAATGGCATCAATTGGTGCCACTTTAACCCTCTCTGACCAATCCATTTAATGTCTACATTTGGCAAAGCAAGGTCTCTTACCATATCTGTTTTCTATGCATACTTTTCACTCCAGAAGACATAGCTGTGCCCTACAATCCACACTGTGAACATCTTCAAAGGAGAACTGGATGCACTCAGGAGGTGTAATTCAGTAGAATGGTAAAAAGAAATGAAAGACAGTTTGGAAATGGAGGCATACATATTTTTTTTTATAAAAAAAAGAACTGATTGGCTGTTTCATACCATTCTAGAATAAAAACTAGGCTGTATGTGTAAAATAATAGAAGCATGTTTTGTATTGGTACAGAAAAATGTGTTACCAAAGAACAGTACTATGGATTTGCTGTTAGGTTTGAAAAGTCAAGCACTCTTGCTCTGTGGAATTGAAACATTGTTTGGTGAACTTCTGACCTAACTCCACACAGCAGTGTTCCATGAGCTGTTGCTATGGTAGCAGGCAGAAGTCAAGTTGGGGGAAGGGTACTAGGCAGAAGTCAAGTTGGGGGAAGGGTACTTTTGGAAAAGGGTTGGTTTTCAACCAATAGAAATGTGTAATTACATTTGAAAAAAAGTGGGAAGCACTGAGATTTGAAATTAACATGTATATGTGTGGAAAAAGAGAGGGAAAGTTTGCCATTATCTGGTTCTGCTGAGAGGAGAGAGGTGTAAAGAACAGAGATCCTGGCTCTGATAATCTGCTGTTTGAGTGCCACATTTATTTCACAGCTAACTAATTTTAAAGGTGAGTTTAGAGTTTGAGAGGGGATGTATATGGTAAATTAAGAAATGAATAATAGAAATGGAATTCCTTTTGTTGAAGTTGTGTTTATCATTTTCTGTTTTGGGACAAATTTAAATGTGAGGAACATGTAAAATAATATGGACTATGTTTTCACGATAAATTAAGGTGTACTGGTAAAAATAAGGAATACTTTAAGGGTTTGAGGTTGCACTCAGTAATGCAAATACATGCAGCATCAGTAAGGCTGGTTGCCCTTGCTGGAGTGTAGGCAGTCACCCAGGTTACAAATGGTGCTGGTTTGAAAAAGCAGTTTGGACATGTGCTGTTTTCAGAATCTGAAAAGTGGATTCAAGATGTGTCAGTCTGTAAAAGTGTTTATCACTTGCCAAAAAAAAGAAAAGTAAGTGTGCTTTCAAATTGGCAAAGAAATTTCGTTTTGTGACTAATGTGAAAACATGACTCTGTGTGCAAAGAGGAATTACAGGCAGAGATTTATTGTGTATTGCTCTGGAGATTTCACAGTTGCATTAGATGGAAAGGGGGAGCCATTTTTTTTGTGTAGAAGCAGACTCTTAGCACACACCCAGCTGCTTATCGTGTGGAATCATGCACAGTATTCACAACCGAGTGGGGTTTGAGGTTGCAGTTAGTAATGCAAATACATTTAGCATCACTAAGGCTGGTTGCCCTTGCTGGAGTGTAGTCAGTCACCCAGGTTACACATGGTGCTGGTCTGAAAAAGCAGTTTGGACATGTGCTTTTTTAAGAATCTGAAAAGTGGATTCAAAATGTGTCAGTCTGTAAAAGTACTTATCACTTGCCAAAAAAAAGAGTAGTAAGTGTGCTTTCAAATTGGCAAAGAAATTTCGTTATGTGACTAATGTGAAAACATGGCTCTGTGTGCAAAGAGGAATTACAGGCAGAGATTTATTGCGTATTGCTCTGGAGATTTCACAGTTGCATTAGATGGAAAGGGGGAGCCATTTTTTTTGTGTAGAAGCAGACTCTTAGCACACACCCAGCTGCTTATCGTGTGGAATCATGCACAGTATTCACAACCGAGTGGGGTTTGAGGTTGCAGTCAGTAATGCAAATACATTTAGCATCACTAAGGCTGGTTGCCCTTGCTGGAGTGTAGTCAGTCACCCAGGTTACACATGGTGCTGGTCTGAAAAAGCAGTTTGGACATGTGCTTTTTAAAGAATCTGAAAAGTGGATTCAAAAGGTGTCAGTCTGTAAAAGTACTTATCACTTGCCAAAAAAAAGAGTAGTAAGTGTGCTTTCAAATTGGCAAAGAAATTTCGTTTTGTGACTGATGTGAAAACATGACTCTGTGTGCAAAGAGGAATTACAGGCAGAGATGTATTGCGTATTGCTCTGGTGATTTCACAGTTGCATTAGATGGAAAGGGGGAGCCATTTGTTTTGTGTAGAAGCAGACTCTTAGCACACACCCAGCTGCTTATCGTGTGGAATCATGCACAGTATGTTTTCACGATAAATTAAGGTGTACTGGTAAAAATAAGGAATACTTTAAGGGTTTGAGGTTGCACTCAGTAATGCAAATACATACAGCATCAGTAAGGCTGGTTGCCCTTGCTGGAGTGTAGGCAGTCACCCAGGTTACAAATGGTGCTGGTTTGAAAAAGCAGTTTGGACATGTGCTGTTTTCAGAATCTGAAAAGTGGATTCAAGATGTGTCAGTCTGTAAAAGTGTTTATCACTTGCCAAAAAAAAGAAAAGTAAGTGTGCTTTCAAATTGGCAAAGAAATTTCGTTTTGTGACTAATGTGAAAACATGACTCTGTGTGCAAAGAGGAATTACAGGCAGAGATTTATTGCGTATTGCTCTGGAGATTTCACAGTTGCATTAGATGGAAAGGGGGAGCCATTTTTTTTGTGTAGAAGCAGACTCTTAGCACACACCCAGCTGCTTATCGTGTGGAATCATGCACAGTATTCACAACCGAGTGGGGTTTGAGGTTGCAGTCAGTAATGCAAATACATTTAACATCACTAAGGCTAGTTGCCCTTGCTGGAGTGTAGTCAGTCACCCAGGTTACACATGGTGCTGGTCTGAAAAAGCAGTTTGGACATGTGTTTTTTTAAGAATCTGAAAAGTGGATTCAAAATGTGTCAGTCTGTAAAAGTACTTATCACTTGCCAAAAAAAAGAGTAGTAAGTGTGCTTTCAAATTGGCAAAGAAATTTCGTTTTGTGACTAATGTGAAAACATGACTCTGTGTGCAAAGAGCTATTACAGGCAGAGATTTATTGCGTATTGCTCTGGAGATTTCACAGTTGCATTAGATGGAAAGGGGGAGCCATTTTTTTTGTGTAGAAGCAGACTCTTAGCACACACCCAGCTGCTTATCGTGTGGAATCATGCACAGTATTCACAACCGAGTGGGGTTTGAGGTTGCAGTCAGTAATGCAAATACATTTAGCATCACTAAGGCTGGTTGCCCTTGCTGGAGTGTAGTCAGTCACCCAGGTTACACATGGTGCTGGTCTGAAAAAGCAGTTTGGACATGTGCTTTTTAAAGAATCTGAAAAGTGGATTCAAAATGTGTCAGTCTGTAAAAGTACTTATCACTTGCCAAAAAAAAGAGTAGTAAGTGTGCTTTCAAATTGGCAAAGAAATTTCGTTTTGTGACTAATGTGAAAACATGACTCTGTGTGCAAAGAGGAATTACAGGCAGAGATTTATTGCGTATTGCTCTGGTGATTTCACAGTTGCATTAGATGGAAAGGGGGAGCCATTTTTTTTGTGTAGAAGCAGACTCTTAGCACACACCCAGCTGCTTATCGTGTGGAATCATGCACAGTATTCACAACCGAGTGGGGTTTGAGGTTTCAGTCAGTAATGCAAATACATTCAGCATCACTAAGTTTGGTTGCCCTTGCTGGAGTGTAGTCAGTCACCCAGGTTACACATGGTGCTGGTCTGAAAAAGCTGTTTGGACATGTGCTTTTTTAAGAATCTAAAAAGTGGATTCAAAATGTGTCAGTCTGTAAAAGTGTTTATCACTTGCCAAAAAAAAGAGTAGTAAGTGTGCTTTCAAATTGGCAAAGAAATTTCGTTTTGTGACTAATGTGAAAACATGACTCTGTGTGCAAAGAGGAATTACAGGCAGAGATTTATTGCGTATTGCTCTGGAGATTTCACAGTTGCATTAGATGGAAAGGGGGAGCCATTTTTTTGTGTAGAAGCAGACTCTTAGCACACACCCAGCTGCTTATCCTGTGGAATCATGCACAGTATTCACAACCGAGTGGGGTTTGAGGTTTCAGTCAGTAATGCAAATACATTCAGCATCACTAAGTTTGGTTGCCCTTGCTGGAGTGTAGTCAGTCACCCAGGTTACACATGGTGCTGGTCTGAAAAAGCTGTTTGGACATGTGCTTTTTTAAGATAAGAATCTAAAAAGTGGATTCAAAATGTGTCAGTCTGTAAAAGTGTTTATCACTTGCCAAAAAAAAGAGTAGTAAGTGTGCTTTCAAATTGGCAAAGAAATTTCGTTTTGTGACTAATGTGAAAACATGACTCTATGTGCAAAGAGGAATTACAGGCAGAGATTTATTGCGTATTGCTCTGGTGATTTCACAGTTGCATTAGATGGAAAGGGGGAGCCATTTTTTTGTGCAGAAACAGACTCTTAGCACACACCCAGCTGCTTATCCTCTGGAATCATGCACAGTATTCACAACCGAGTGGGGTTTGAGGTTTCAGTCAGTAATGCAAATACATTCAGCATCACTAAGGCTGGTTGCACTTGCTGGAGTGTAGTCAGTCACCCAGGTTACAGATGGTGCTGGTCTGAAAAAGCAGTTTGGACATGTGCTTTTTTAAGAATCTGAAAAGTGGATTAAAAATGTGTCAGTCTGTAAAAGTACTTTTCACTTGTCTAAAAAGTAGTAGAAAGTATGCTTTGCAATTGGCAAAGAAATTTCGTTTTCTGTCTAATTTCAAAGCATGACTTTGTGTGCACACAGGAATTATTTTTAGATATTTAATTTGTGAAGGTGTTATTGTGATTTTCATTTATAGGAAAGGGGTTTATAGTATTTTAAGATTTCTAAAGAACATAAAAAATGTAGTAATATATTTAAATAAAATAAAGGAATTTTTTTTTAGTTTTTTTCAGGTATTGCTGAAGAGCAGTGAACAAAATTTAAGATGCCTACAAAATCCAGACTAAAGAAAGACCACAAAAAAAACCTATATTTGAAGACAACTGGAGGACCTAAGTTAGTTGGAGATGCTCATGTTGGGAAAAAGAAAAAATCTTCTGGTAAGCAGACAAAAGATTTTTTAAAGAACATATTCAAAAAAAGGAAAAATGTACAAAATGTCTGTACTGGAAAGAATGTTTTCAATAGAAAAGTACTGGAAAAAATTGAGAATTTAGTTAATGCAAATATACCTTCTGTAACTATAAAGATTAACTTAAACAGAAAAACAGCGTTTAAAGAGATACGTAGAAAAATGTTTCAGAGAAGAGTTATGTCCAATTTGATAAAGGATGTGAAGAAATATAAGCAAAAGGCAAAATTTTACAAGAGAAAAAAAGAAATTGAAGCCATTGCAGCAAAGGCATTAGAATTAAAAAGGAAACTATTCATTTTAATTTTGAATAGGATACGTACATTAGATAAAATGGTTAATGTACTGAAATCACAAAGCAAAAGGAAAAGAGTAGTGAACAGAACAAACTTTTGTAAAGTGTTTTTAGGAAAATGGATGCATAGTTCAAGTAGTGAACCTTTTTTTAATGAAGAGAGCTATTTTCAAAGTAATAGTTTGCTGCATGCAGTTGACACCAGAGGTCGTGCTTACGAAGTGAAAAATGGTTGTATAATGGAGAAGGAGATAATGGTTCCAAGAGATGAGGTACAAGTGATGGCGGATGAGGCTATGGGGAGACGTCCTAAAGCCCCAGTGTACACTTGGAATTGTAGTAGTATTTGCACTGTGCGTCAGGAATCTATTGATAAATTTCGTGAGTTTCTAAGAGAATATAGTAAAAAAAGTGTAAAACAGAAGATTAAGGTGCTTCAAAGTCTAGATCCATGCAGAGTGAGAGAGAATACTGGTTTGCAGGGTCATTCTCTGGCTTGTCTATCTAGAAAAGTGTGTAATAGTGTTTTCCATCATTTTAGGATGCTGGCTGTTCATCATACTGAAATGAGAAAGTTTGTGAGACGGTTGTATTTTGCTAAAAGTCCAGCAATAAAGTTAGATGAATTGAATAGGGCTCTGTTCCATGGATCGGTATCAGATGTAGAGAAGGTTGTTGATGAAATTCAGTTCTGTTACTTTGGTCCCGAACAAAACAGTGCAGAAAAGGACACAGTAAATGAGGAAGAAGTGGAAGAGAATGTAGAACCCTCTGTAAGTAAGACATTTAATGATCACATAACAAAATTTGCAATAATCTCTAATGAAAGACCAAATATTACTTGTATTTGTTGCCGCAGAACTCATTATAGAAAACAAACTAGGAATGTTGATCTCTACAGAAAGAGTGAAAATGAAGATAATTATAAGTGGAAGGATTTTGCCACATATATATTTCTTGAAAATTGTTTTGAATTGGGTGAAGATCAGCGTATTTGTAAATACTGTTACAACAAGTTAGAGGAAAATAGAATGCCGACCAGAGCTGTACATAATAATTTAGAATTGGATGCTATTCCTGCAGAATTTTCTGAATTAAATACATATGAGTCTATACTCATTCAATGTGTTCATCCGTTCCAGACCATAGTACGTATGGAGCCCAAAACTGGTAAATTACCTCCTTCAGATTTACTGAGAGGTTTAAAAGGTAGAGTGGTGTATTTGCCCTTGGATTTGAAAAAAAATATGGAAACTATTGATGCGGATACTTTGGAAACTGAACCATTAGTTATTCTGGTTAATGGTGTACCGACAAAGAATAAGAAGATTTGGCAGGAGCTGGTAGATGTACGGAAAGTACAAAGAGCAAATTTGTATTTGAAAAGGAATAACAAATGGTATGAATCAATTTATATAGAAGAAGAAGAAGAAGAAGATTTACAAGAAGACACAGAAACACCAACTGGACAAATTGAAAAAGTGGACAAGTCAAAGGAAGAAGAAATTTATGAACATTTTAGCATACATCCTCTTAATTCAAAAGAAGTTATGGGAGACAATATTGATCTGTTTCAGATGAAGAAAGCAAAAGGAACTCCCGTGAGTGTATGGGAGGAGAGCTTGGAAGCTCGATGTTTTCCCCAGCTGTTTCCTAAAGGAAAAGGAGGACGATACGATGAACGTCCAGAACAGATTCCAGCTTCAGAGTATCGGACTACAAGACTATATGCTGAAGATCCTAGATTTCAACAAAGTATTCCTTATTTGTTCCATCTTTTATTTGAAAGCGACTTGTCTGCACTGTCTTATGCAGTAAATCACATTTTAAAAAGTGGAGTACATTTACAAAATGTGTCTGCTAAGGATTTTATGGAGAAAGTGCAGCACCGAGATGATCATTTGGAAACACAACTGATCAATCTGATGGCTTGTCAGCGTGGGACAAATGAATATTGGTACCGACGCCATGGTGAATTAAAATGCATGTTACGGAATTTAGGAACACCAACATGGTTCCTTACCCTAAGCTGTGCTGAGTACGCTTGGGATGATTTACTGGATTTTCTACGAGAGGCAAATTCAAACATTAAAAACATCGAATACAAGACAGCAGGAGAACTGTGCTCATTGGATCCGGTTAATGTTTGCAAGTATTTCAATCATAGATTTGAGGCTATGATGTCCTTCATCTGCAATAAAAAAAATCCACCTCTAGGAGAAGTAGTGGATTTCTTTTGGAGAAAAGAGTACCAGGCAAGAGGTGCACCTCATATTCATATGCTGTTGTGGATCAAGGATGCCACAAAGTTTGGAACAGATGCTGATGAAGCAGTGTTATCTTACATTGAAGAATATGCAACATGTGCTATACCAAAAAGCACAGAAGAGAAAAAGTTAAAGGAGCAAGTTTTACGTTTCCAAAGTCATCGGTGTGGAAAATACTGTCGACGGAAATACAAGAGCAAAGATAAATACTACACTAAATGTCGATTTGGATTTCCTAGACCTGTTCTTTCAAATGGAAGAGTAAACAGTTTTATGTCATCTGTGAGACATACTATCACAAGAAAATCACCTAAGAATACCTACAACCTTAAAAGAAAAGAAGAATCAAAAAATATAAATGACTACAACCCAGTCATTTTATCCATGTGGAATGCTAACATGGATATACAGTATGTAGCTGACAATTCCATTGCTGTTGCTCGATATGTAACGTCTTACATTACGAAATCAGAAAAAACAGAATTGAAGGAAATGTGGGAAGAGATTTCTCACGAGAAGACTGTCAGTAAGAAGCTGTACAGTTTCAGTTTAAAGATGTTATCGCATCGAGAAATTGGATCCTACGAATGTTCAGATAGGTTATCTTCTGCAAGTCTCTACTTGAAATCAAGAAGAATAATTTGGGCAAGTTTAGGCCTTGCAGCAATGAGAAATCGGGTACTGAAATCTGTTGCAGAAATTGAATATTTGGCCGAGAATGATCCAGAAAGTACAGATATTTTGAAATCAAACATGTTGGACACATATTATCCCAAGAGAAGTCATCATCTGGAGAACATGTGTCTCTATGAAGTGCTGCAGAACTACATTTATTCACGGAAAGCCGCAGAAGACATCAACAATGGAAAATATAAAGTCATTGGTGAGGAAGGATGTTTGGTGAAGCAAACAAAAGGAAGTTTGATAAATCACAGGAAGCTGAGTTGCGACAGTACTGACAAAAAGGAATTTTACTACTTGGCTCTTTTA
Organism: Triturus cristatus; assembly: GCF_964204655.1. Classification (NCBI taxonomy): domain Eukaryota; kingdom Metazoa; phylum Chordata; class Amphibia; order Caudata; family Salamandridae; genus Triturus; species Triturus cristatus. The sequence continues at coordinate 1,071,413,680 of NC_140582.1, forward strand.
CAGCTGTTTAAACCATGGCGTACAGAGGATGAACTACTGGGAGAATTTCAAAGCTATGAAGATTCTTTTAATGCTTGCAAAGACAGCATACAATGCAGTACATTCTCAACTTATCTGCAAATGTTAAATGAAGAAATTGAACAGGAAACTACAATTGCAGCAGAAGTAGCTAGAGACAGTTCTCAGGACAGCCAAAGTTCAGGAACACTCAGTCAAGATCCCCTAGGACAACCAATCGTTGAAAATGAAGCATCAATAGCCATGAATGAAGTGGAAACGGCTATGAATCAAGCTCAAGAAGAATATATAGACTTATCAAATTTGGAAAGACAACTGAATGAAGAGCAGCAACAAATTTATGAAGAAATCAGAAACAAAATTGATCACGGATTACTACATGAAAAAAAAGAGTGCTCATGCACATCATTTCAACCAATCAGGATGTATGTAAGTGGACAAGCTGGAACTGGAAAAAGTTTCTTAATAAAAGTCATCAGAAGCTACCTACAGCAAAAAACGGATTCTACTTTGTCTTGTGTGGTTACTGCTCCAACTGGGTTAGCAGCCTATAACATAAAAGGAATCACCTTACATCGTTTGCTAATGTTACCAGTGGAGCATGAGAACAAAATACAATACAACAAGCTAACTGGAGAAGCATGCTTGGAAGTTTCAAGAGTATTGAAGAAGATGCAAGTTCTCATTATTGATGAGGTGAGCATGGTATCAAACTTAATGCTTGCCTTTGTGCATTTAAGAATGCAGCAAATTCTAAGGACAGACTATGACGTGTTATTTGGTGGAAAACATGTCATAGTTTTTGGGGATCTTCTACAGCTTACTCCAGTTAAAGGACAACCAGTGTTTAATACTGTGACACATGAAGACACAAAGAAGTCATTGGGAAGCATTGGTAATGCAAATATTTGGTCCTTCTTTGAGTACAAGGAACTTACTACTAATATGAGGCAAGCAAACGATGAAGAATATGGAAGTATTCTGAAAGATATCAGAATTGGACTACTCACTGAAGCTGGCACAAAAGCATTACAGAGTCGGTTGCTACATAATTTATTTCCAAAGGAAGAAATAGTTGCAGAGAAGATATACAAGAACATTGCAGAAAAGAAAAGTGTCATCTGCTTAATGCCAACTCTACGTGAATGCTCAATATTCAATGAGGAGCTTTTGAAATTGGAAAAGGAAGATATCAGGAAATTGGAAGCAGTGGACAAAATTGAGGATGGAAGAATTACTATCACATTAACAGGCACACTGAAAAATAAAGTGGATTCACTAGAGAAGAACATTTCCAAAACAGCTGGATTAGAAAAAAATCTATATGTTTGCATGAACTGTAGAGTATTTTTAAGGAGAAATTTGGATGTTGAAAAAGGTTTAGTTAATGGAGCTATGGGAAGAGTTGTGGGTTTTATTAATTATCAGAAAAAAGATGGAATTGAATGTTTAAAAATAAAATTTGATCAGATAGAAGAAGTTAAAGACATTTGTCGTTGTTCAGTTCGTTTCATGCTTGTGAAAGACTTATATGTACGTAGGAAGCAGTTTCCGTTTTCTCTAACATATGCTGTAACTATTCACAAGTCTCAAGGATTGACTGTAGATTGTGCATTTGTGAACATTGGTTCAACTGTGTTCAAAGAAGGTATGGCATATGTTGCTTTGTCACGAGTGAAAACATTATCAGGTTTATTCATGATAGACTTTGATGACTCAAAAGTTAGTGCTGATACAAATTGTGTAAAGGAGTATAATAGATTAAGAAGAAGCTATGCTCCTCATTTAGGTCAGTATCCTGTGTTGGAGAAACGTGTAGTTTCTCGTAAAAGGAGACATGAGAATATCTGTAATGAAGATGTAGAGAGGAGGAAAAAAAAGAGGAGTGATGTAATTGCAAGCAAAAAGAAAAAGGAAAATGAAGAACAGGTTGTAGGATGTCATTTTGAAAATAGCTCTGGTGTCAACTGCTACGCTAATGTAGTGCTGTATGTTGCATTTTATCTGGAAAGTGTGCAAGAGCAGATAATAGTAAATCAGGGAAAAAGATTCTGTTCTGAGTTGAGTCTCCTTTTTCAAAAGCTGAGTAATGATAAAACTCAAATAGAAAGTGCTACTGAAATTAGAAAACTTTTAGATGTATGTTCAGGACGAACACAGTTTTCTCAAAATGTACAGCAAGACGCACAGGAATTCTTGATGTTTCCCATTGAAAATTTATTTGGTCTCTCTAATAAATGGGAACATAGTTGTGAAAACTGTTATAATATATGTGGCTCTAATGTTGATTCTGAAAGGTTTATTTATTTAACATTGCCAGAAAGTATAACAGTCACTTTTGCTAAATTAGTTAAAGATGCTAATCATAGCATGGAATGCAGTGAGTGTCAATCTGACATGTTTTCAACGTTAATTTTAAAGGAATACGGACAATATGTAATTTTAATGATGCAACGCTGTAAAGCTGATGGTTCAAAATTGGATACTTTAATAAAGAAGTTTACAGGACAGCAATTATCAATTTCAGGAAAAACTTTTGTAACAGTTGCAATAATTTTCCATGAAGGACCTACTGTAACTTCTGGACATTACACAGTTTATCTTAAATGTGAAAAAGGCTGGACACTGTGTAATGATTCCCAATTGATTTTTAAGCAACGTTTGCCTTTTGATTTAGCAAATTCCTATCTAATCTTCCTGAAACCTAAATTTTAGAGAGATTTGGCAACATCTGTACAAAACAATTTTATCATTTTATTGGATTACCATTGGAATTTTAAAAAAAAATGATTTTACAAATTATCATTTGGCCTAATGGAAAGGTAACCAATTGTAATGTGGACTTTTTCAATTTTTAATGAAACTTTGGAAAACCAAAAATTTAGACAAAATCGGTAACATCTGCACAATTTAAATTTTGGAATGTTATTGGATTGCCATTGGAAATTTATTCCAAAAAGATTTTTAAAATTACTATTTGGCCATGCGGAAAGGTAAACAATTCTATTGTGGACTTATTTAATTATTAATTAATCTTTTGGAAACCAAAATGTTACAGACAATCGGTGAGATCTGTACAATATAAACTTTAGATTTTTATTGGATTACCATTGGAAATTTAATCAAAAAAGAATTTTAAAATTACTATTTGGCCTAAAGGAAATGGAACCAGATGTATTGTGGAGTTATTTGAGATATATTTTTCTGATTATACTTCTGAAACAAAAATATCAGACGGTATTTTAAAGAAATAAGTATTGATATTAGATGATATTTTTTAAGAATATTATGCATTTCTATAAAGTTATGTTTATGCAAAAAGAGATTGTGGGCTTTTTTAAAACAATCTTTGAGATTGTTAATTTTTTTTTTGCCCGCTGTTAAATGATGAATGCAATTGCTTTCACAATTTATAGTGAAATGCAATATATTCTGAAAACAGAAAAAAAAAGGCAAAATTTTTTTTTGAAAAATATGTAAATATGTGTACTGTATTATAAAATGTTTTATTAAATATTAATACTTTTTTCTTTTTTTTCAGATTGAGATAGAAAATTTTCGAAAACTAGAACCATTTTTAAAGCAAATAAAATTAAATTTAAATTAATAAATATTTTTTCGGGTGGGTATGGTAAGTCAAAAATTTCATGGTCCCTTTTTTCCACTTCTCCACAATCACATTTTCAGTTTTTCATTGTAGTCTCTCAAGGACCTTGCAATGTGATAATTGATTTTTAGTGTTTTTAAAAAAAAAAAAAAAAAATTACGCGTACCGTACGCGTACGGTAAAAAAAAAATTTAAAAAAGTTTTTAAAAATATATAAAAAAAAGTTAAAAGGTAAGGTTGGCTCTTAAAAGAGCCGTTGTGTTCATGCAGGGACAGAGGAAAGAAAGAATGGGAATATTAGTCGGTACGACAAATGTGCTGATCTATTTTATTGTTCACTAGGGAAATACTGGTCTCCCTATGACAAATTAGATCATGACAAGTGGCGCACCGTATTTCAACCCTCAGAAACCGAGGGTTGATTTCCAGAGGACGAGAAAAAGGAGATGCTCCCCCCACAGATGAAGGGATCACCTGACCTGCCGAAGATGGACTCGGCCCTGCAGATGATGGACCAGGCTGAGCTGCTGTGGATGTGCTTGGTTGACTTACTGAAGGGTTACCTGGAAAAGTAAAATACTCCCATATGAAAGAGGTCTTTTGTTTCCTCCTTCTCTGCCTCAAGGTAGTGCTGCTAGCCTCACTCTCAGAAGAGCTCTGCTGTTCTGCCATCGTATCACAAAGACAACCCAGCTCCTTCTCCTAAGGGATCACAAGCAGAAATGAGGGGAATGGGTGTGGTGTAGGAGAGTTCTAGAACTGAAAGTAGTAAAAACCAATCAAAAGTCTTGTTTCTTGATCACATGACCTACCGTGCGCGTACGTTACGCTTACGGAGCGCTTACGGTGCGCTTACGGCAAAAGTACGCATGCGCGTAAAAAAGACACGCGCACGCGCGCATGCGCAAAACAGGCACGCCCCTTCACTTCCGCGTAACGTGCGCGTGCAGCGTACGCGTTACGCGCTGTGCGCGCGTGACGTGCGTCTACGCAAATTGCGTAAATGAACGCAAACAGTGTAGAAATCTAACGTAAGGAAAGCAAGACGTGCGCTTACCGTACTCGCACGTTAAAAAAAAAAAAAAACACAAAAAAAAGGAAAAAAAAAAAAAAATATGTTATACTAATAAATCTTACCTGTTTATTTTATAAAAATGGTAAAAAAAAACATATTGTAGAATTTTTAAAATGTAACCATAGTCTTTAAAAAAGGATAGAAAATTAAAATAAAAATATGTAAAAAAAAAAAAAAATTAGCATTTAAAAAACCTTGCAAATTCACTGAAAAAACCATGGGTTTCACACACGTTATAGTTAGGAATTAGCATTTAAAAAACCTTGCAAATTCACTGAAAAAACCATGGGTTTCACACACGTTATAGTTAGGAATTAGCATTTAAAAAACCTTAGAAATTCAATGAAAAAACCAAAGGTTCCACACAAGTTATAGTTAGCTGGACATTTCACTCGTAAAAAAACAATGAAATTTCCCCGTTATAGTTAGTTCAGCTAACTATAACTCGCGCGCCCGCAATGCACTACTGATGACGTCACATATTACATCACTCATGACATGGTCACTGACATCACTCATGACATCACTGATGACATCTCAAATGACATCACTGATGACATCACTGATGACATCATCCTTGTGATAGAGTGGCAGACCTCCTCTTCCCCTAATATAACCTTTGATACACACATACAAAAATAGAAACTAAAATGTTCAAAATAATGAACATACCAATATCAGTTACAACAACCTATTCAGTAATTCTAAGAACCACATACACATACAGTCATTCACCAACAGTCCTATACAGTCACTCATACATGCACTCACTCATCATATGTACTCATACATCTATACATCCTGTTACACAATGCCACTCATCCATAGAGTTACTCACACATAGTCACTCATGCTAATAAAGAAACAAACATACATTTATTAGCTAATACAGTTATACACACACCACCACACTTACTTCTACGGAAACTTACACATAGTTAGTCTAAAAAACAATCACTTATAGAAACACATACTTATTCATACAGGAACTCTTTCAATCTCTCACTCTCACATATACTCACTTATATACACCAATAGTCACATATACTAGTTTAATAGATATGTAGTTACTCATAAAGACACTATTGAGACAGTCATTCACTCACTAACACACTCATACACACACTCATCCACCCATACAGTCCTGCACACATGTTGTCTTCAACACATACAAAGAGTGAATCACTCATTCATGCACCTATGCACTACATAATACCCCCCACCGAACCATACAGACACTCAGACTGATACTTAAAAAAAGAACTATTTACCTATATAGATACCCATGAAGCTACTCACCAACCCATGCAGCCACTTATACACAAAGTGAGAAACTGATACAGATATTTTCATATTTAAACATTACTCAGTTAGCTATGTATTCACTATGATACACTTAATCAGTCAGTTACACAAAATTTTTTTTTTAAAAAAAGCATCCATTTAGACACTTATATACCCATTTATTCTTCCATTGACCTTGAGATATACATAAATATAAAACATATTTAATTTTCAGAAAAACACACAATCACTGGATGATGTCATCAGTGATGTCATCAGTGATGTCATTTGAGATGTCATCAGTGATGTCATGAGTGATGTCAGTGACCATGTCATGAGTGATGTAATATGTGACGTCATCAGTAGTGCATTGCGGGCGCGCGAGTTATAGTTAGCTGAACTAACTATAACGGGGAAATTTCATTGGTTTATTACGAGTGAAATGTCCAGCTAACTATAACTTGTGTGAAACCTTTGGTTTTTTCATTGAATTTCTAAGGTTTTTTAAATGCTAATTCCTAACTATAACGTGTGTGAAACCCATGGTTTTTTCAGTGAATTTGCAAGGTTTTTTAAATGCTAATTCCTAACTATAACGTGTGTGAAACCCATGGTTTTTTCAGTGAATATATATATAACCGCATTTTACAACATCTAAGGGCAATAGTGAATTCAGATCAAAGTCATCCAGTAGCTCGTCATTTTAAATTGGTGCATAATAATAAATTAAATGATTTGAGCTACTTTGTGATTGATGCAGTACCCAGAAACATAAGAGGAGGGAACAGGGAAAAACAATTGAGACAGCTGGAATCAAGATATATTGTTCTTCTAGATACCAGGATCCCCAACGGTTTAAATACAGGAGAGGATCTTCATAATTTTTTATAAATTAGGATGCATAGATGTACAATTGAATGATTGTCAATAGCTGCTATTGCAATGCATATCATTTTGCGTAAAGTTTTGCACAAATATCAATATTTGAAGAACTGAACAGGCATAACGTTGTGATACTACTGCAATGGATATGACAATGTTTTACAATTATCATAATTTTGTAAACCTCGGTTTTTAGATTATGGTTGATGTAAGATGAATTGATTTTATTGTAGTTTTCCAAAAGTTGTGTATATAGACAGCTCTATAATATGAACTGTTCGGAGTGTATACTTGTTTATTATTACGCATAGCGCAATGCACTGGCACTTTAATAAAAAAATGGTAATTTGGTGGAAAATGATGTAATATGAGCGTTCAGGAGCCACCTCCCTTGACACATAATTTTTTAATCTTTTTTTTTTTAAGATATGATGTTTAATATCTTTTGCACTTATATAATATATGCACTTGCACTTTCCTTGAACATTTGTGTTATTTAGACAAAAGGACATGTTGGTTTAGAATTTAAGGTTTGTATATATGAGGTAGAAAATCGTTGGCCACTTGGTTTTATCATTAGATTGCTTCTCATGTACTATCCATTTTGGTTTTATTTGGTATTTATATCATTTAGATTAACTTTTTATTTTTATTTTTATTTTGATGTGCAATGAGAAGTATTTATAACAATATTTATGATGTAAAGTAATTAATCATATCGTGTTTTCTTATAAGAGAACGCATAAAGATTTTCACCACATTGCAGTATGTCTTCTAGTTCTACTATTGTCCTATAGTCAGGTGATCCGTATGTGTTCAGGGAAGCACTATAAATAATTCATTGGTGTTCCGGTGTGTCATGTGATCAAGTCTGCGGTGACGCAGCCGAAACGCGTCATGCTGATTTTGTGATTGGGAAAATAAAGCAAATTTAAACTGCACTGCTGTGGTCCGTACCTTTGTTGAAATTACCAAGGAAGGTGGTAATTCAGGATTGTTTTACTTGATATATATATATATATGTAAAAGCATATTTAAACTTTACAGAAACAGATAGTAACTGGATCATGTCATCAGTGATGTCATTTAAGATGGAATCAGTGATGTCATCAGTGTTGTCACTGACCATGTCATGAGTGACGTGAGTTCATAAGCAGAATTAAATAAATAAATAAAGTCTGGCCAGGCCAGGGGTCTCGGGCCAATAGTAGCCCAGGGAAGGGGTGGCCCCCCTCCCTTATACATATATTTTTTTAAATTTTAAAAAAGGGTGGCCAGGCCCCAGGGTATGGGGTCCCTGGGGCCAGAAGTGGCCATGGGAAGGGAGGCCACACGGCCGCCTCCCATACTTAATACAATTAAAAAAGAGGCAATGCCCACGGGATGGGGTCCTCGGGCCAATTATTGCCCTCAGGAGGGGGGCTGAGCGGGCTCCTCCAAAATGTTTTTTAAAAACTGCTGACCAGACCCAGTGGGATGGGTTCCCCAGGGCCAATAGTGGCCCAGGAAAGGGAGGCCACGTGCCTGGGGATAGGGTTCCCAGGGGCCCAAAAACAATAAAAGAAGGGGAGCAGCACAGCCCCCCTTCTAAAAATATATTTCAAAAAAGAAAAGCCAACATCTTGCCTGAGGCCCCTCCCCTCCCTGCACCACTCTGCAAACGCGCCCCCTGGCGTGTTCTAAGATGGGGGATTAAGTTCCCTTCATTCCTGAGGGTCCCTGGGGGCCAACTAGCCCACCAGGTACCTCCAGTAAGCTCCACTCAGTGGTATTGCTGAGAGGTGGTCCGAGGCCATGCTCCTTTTTACACCACTCTGAAAACATGCCTCTTGACGCACTGCTGGTGGAGCGATGAGGTCCTCTGGTGTCCTGAGGATCTCAGGACACAAGTGGGCTTCATCCCCTGAGCAGGAGTGCAACAGGAGCCGCATTTGCAGAGTGATGGAGAAAGGGGGCATGGCCTGTGTCCAACTCTCAGCAATCCCACTGTGTGGGGCTTACTGGAGGTAAGAGGTAGGCTAGTTGGCCCCTAAGGACCCCTAGCAGCAAAGAGGACTTCACTCCCCACCCAAGAGTGTGCCAGGGAGCGCGTTTGCAGAGTGGTGAGCAAAGGGGGCATGGCCAGTTTTGAGAACTTAGCAATCCTTCTGTGGGGTACTTACTGAAGGTAATAGGACATCCTTGGGGGTCAACTACCCCTATTGTTACCTCCAGTAAGTCCCACACAGTAGGATTGCTAAGACATCTTCAGGGGCCACACCCCCTTTCTCCACCACTCTGCAAAGCGCCTCCTGGCAGACTACGGGATGGAGGATGAAGTCCACTTTACTCCTGAGGGACTTTGGGGTCAAGAAGCCCTCCTGGTACCTCCTGTAAGTCCTACACAGCGGAATTCCTGAGCGCTGGTCGGAGGCCCAGCACCCTTTCTCCATCACTCTGCAATGCGACTACTAGTTAAAGAAGCATTTGCAATGTAATAGGTTTTGTATTTGAGAGAGTTAGAGCTATTGGCGTTTTAAATGTAAACGTTTTTTACTAATGTTTTTTGGTGTAAAGTGGATGTCCGTTGTGTATAGTGGAATTATGTGGTATGTTGTGCAGTGAAATTATGTGAATAGAAAGTACGTGGTATTTAGTGTACAGGAATTATGTGGAGTGGGTTTATGTGCTTTGGAGAGTAATTATGTGGTATTGTAGTCTGTGTTGTGGAGTGTTAACCTCAGGTTTAGTCTTCCTCGTTTCCATAGAAGCTAAAGTAAAAACTCAATGAGACACAAAAGAGAAGGAACCACTTAGGAACACTTCTGGACCTAGTCGGAGGTATGAGCAGGGCACTGGAATTATGTGACTGTTCGGCTGCACCAATTTTCACATAATTAAACATTTTCCGCATTTGCCAAATATTCCATCATCTGCTGCCTAATATGCTGATTTGAACAAAAAAACCTTGTTTCTAGCTCAAATGGCTCAAATGTTCCCAAAAGCACAGCTTCACGTGTTACAGCGTGGTGGAAGGCCCTTTGCAAAGCTGGAATGGTCACGTGTTACTTATTGCTATTTGTGGGTGTTAAATTGGTACTAATGGTGCACAAACCTCTCTTCTTTCTATGACCCTCTTGCCCATTTCTGTATTTCTCTTACATCTTTCTGCACCTTTCTTACTCTTTCTTCACCTCACTGTCTTCTTTCTGCACTTAACTTGCCTCTTTCTTCACTTCTCTTGCCCCTTTCTGCACCTCACTTACCCATTTCAGCACCTCTGTTGCTTTTTTCTGCAGATCTCTTGCCTCTTTCTGCACCTCTCTTGCCTCTTTCTGCACCTCACTTGCCTCTTTCTGCACTTCTCTTGCTTCTTTCTACACATCTTTTGCCTCTTTATGCTCCTCTCTTGCCTCTGTGCATTTCTCTTGCCTGTTTCTGCACTTCCCTTGCCATTTTCTGTACCTCTCTTGCCTCTTTCTTCACCTCACTTGCTTCTTTCTGCACCTCACTCTCTTTCATCTGCACCTCTCTTGCCTCTTTATGAACTTCTCTTGCCTCTTTCTGCACTTCTCGAGCCTCTTTCTGCACCTCTCTTGCCTCTTTCTGCACCTCAAGTGCATCTTTCTTCATTTATCTTGCCTCTTTCTATACCTCCCCTGCCTCTTTCTGAATCTCACTTGCCACTTTCTGCTCTTCTCTTGCCTCTTTCTGAACCGCACTCTCTTCTTTCTGCACCTATTTTGCCTCTTTCTGCACATCTCTTGCTTGTTTCTGCACCTCTCTTGCATTTTTCCGCACCTCTCTTGCCTCTTTCTGCACTTCAGATGCTTCATTTTGCACCCCTCTTGCCTATTTTTGCACCCTTTTTTCTCTTTCTGTACCACACTTGCATCCTTCTGCACCCCTGTTCCCTCTTTCTGCACCTTTGCTGCCTGTTTCTGCACCTTTCTTCCCTCTTTCTGTACCTCCGTTGCTTCTTTCTGCACTTCCCTTGCTCTTTCTGCACCATTTGCGCCTCCCTCAGCACCTGTTGCTTCTTTCGGCACTTCTCTTCCTTCTTTCTGCACCCCTCCTGCCTCTTTCTGTACTTGTCTTGCCTCTTTCTGCACCTCTTCTACCTTTTTCTGCACCCCTCTTGCCTCTTTTTGCACCTGTATTGGTTCTTTCTGCACTGCTCTTGCTTCTTTCTGCACCTTACTTGCCTCTTTCTGCGCCTCTATTGCCTATTTCTGCAACTCTTTTGCTTCTTTCTGCCTTTCTCTTGCCTCTTTCTGCACCCTTCTTGCAGCTTTCTGTACTTGTCTTGCCTCTTTGTGCACCTCTCCTACCCTTTTCTGTACCCATCTTGGCTCTTTTTGCACCTCTGTTGTTTTTTTCTGCACTGATCTTGCTTCTTTCTGCACCTTACTTGCCTCTTTCTGCACTTCTCTTGATTCTTTCTATACCTCTGTCGCTTCTTTCAGCAATTCTCTTGCCTCTTTCTGCACTTCTCTTCCTTCTTTCTGTACCCCTCCTGCCTCTTTCTGTACCTTTCTTGCCTCTTTGTGCACCTCTCCTACCTCTTTCTGTATCCTCTTACCTCTTTTTGCACCTCTGTTGGTTCTTTCTGCATCCCTTTTACCTGTTTCTGCAACTCTCTTGCCTCTTTCTGCACTTCTATTGCCTATCTCTGCACCTCTCCTGCCTCTTTCTGAACCTCACTCTCTTCTTTCTGAACCCCTATTCCCTCTTTCTGTACATCACTTGCCTCTGTCTGCACACCTATTCTCTCTTTCTGTACCCTTTTTGCCTGTTTCTGCATCTCTCTTGCCTCTTTCTGCAGTTTTCTTACCTCCTTCTTTACCTCACTTGCCTCTTTCTGCACTTCTATTGCCTCTTTCTGTACCTCTCTTGCTTCTTTCTGAACCCCGGCTGTCTCTTTCTGCACTAGTCTTCCCTCTTCTGTACCCCTCTTGCTTCTTTCTGCACTTCTCTTGCTTCTTTCTACACCTCTCTTGAGTCTTTCTGCACACTTCTTCCCCTTTTGCATCCCTCTTGCCTCTTTCTGCTGTTCTCTTGCCATTTTCTGTACCTCTCTTGCCTCTTACAGCACCTCACTTGCCTCTCTCTGCACTTTTCTTGCTTCTTTCCTCACCTCTGTTGCTTCTTTCAGCAATCCTTTTGCCTCTTTCTGCATTTCTCTTGCTTGTTTTTGTACCTCTCTTTCGTCTTTCTTCACCCCTTTTGCCTCCTGCTGCACCTCACTTGTTTATTTCTGCACCCCTCTTGCCTCTTTTTGCACCCCTCTTTTTTCTTTCTGTACCTCTCTTGCATCTTTCTGCACCCCTGTTCCCTCTTTCTGCACCTTTACTGTCAATTTCGGCACCTCTCTTGCCTCTTTCTGTACCTCTGTTTCTTCTTTCTGCACTTCCCTTCCTCTTTGTGCCCGCTTTGCACCTCTTTTAGCTCCTCTTTTGCTTCTTTCTGCACTTCTTTAGCTTCTTTCTGCACCCCTCCTGCCTCTTTCTGTACTTGTTTTGCTTGTTTGTGCTCCTCTGCTACCTTTTTCTGCACCCCTCTTGCCTATTTTTGTTCCTCTGTTGGTTCTTTCTGCACTGCTCTTGCTTCTTTATGCACCTTACTTGCCTCTTTCTGCACTTCTCTTGCTTCTTTCTATACCTTTGTTGCTTCTTTCAGCAATTCTCTTGCCTCTTTCTGCACTTCTCTTCCTTCTTTCTGTACCCCTCCTGACTCTTTATGTACCTTTCTTGCCTCTTTGTGCACCTCTCCTACCTTTTTCTGTGCCCATCTAGTCTTTTTTTGCACCTTTTTCTGCACTGCTCTTGCTTCTTTATGCACCTTTCTTGCCTCTTTCTGCAGTACTCTTGCCACCTTCTACACCTCACTTGCCTCTTTTTGCACTTCTATTGCCCCTCTCAGTACCTCTCGTGCCTCTTTCATAACCTCACTCTCTTCTTTCTGAACCCCATTTCCTCTTTCTGCACCTCTCTTGCCTGTTTCTGCACACCTGTTGTCTCTTTCTGTACCCCCTTTTGCCTGTTTCTGCAACTCTCTTGCCTGTTTCTGCAGTTCTCTTGCCTCCTTCTGCACCTCACTTGCCTCTTTCTGTACCTCTCTTGCTTATTTATGCACTTCTCTTGCTTCTTTCTGCACCTCTCTTGAGTCTTTCTGCACACTTCTTCCTTTTTTGCATCCCTCTTGCTTCTTTCTGCTGTTCTCTTGCCATTTTCTGTACCTCTCTTGCCTCTTTCTGCACCTCACTTGCCTCTTTCTGCACTTTTCTTGCTTCTTTCCACACCTTTGTTGCTTCTTTCAGCAATTCTATTGCCTCTTTCTGCACTACTCTTGCTTGTTTCTGTACCTCTCTTGCATCTTTCTGTGCCTCTGTTGCTTCTTTCTGCACTTCTCTTGCTCTTTCTGCCCCCTTTGCACCACTTTTAGCACCTCTGTTGCTTCTTTCTGCACTTCTCTAGCTTCTTTCTGCACCCCTCCTGCCTCTTTCTGTACTTGTATTGCTTTTTTTGTTCCTCTACTACCTTTTTTTGCACCCCTCTTACCTATTTTTGTACCTCTGTTGGTTCTTTCTGCTCTGCTCTTGCTTCTTTATGCACCTTACTTGCCTCTTTCTGCACTTCTCTTGCTTCTTTGTATACCTCTGTTGCTTCTTCCAGCAATTCTCTTTCCTTTTTCTGCACCTCTCCTACCTCTTTCTGCACCCCTCTTTCCTCTTTTTGCACCTTTGTTGGTTCCTTCTGTACTTCTCTTGCTACTTTTTACACCTCTGATTCTTCTTTCAGCAATTCTCTTGCCTCTTTCTGCACTTCTCGTGCTTGTTTCCACAATTCTCTTGCATCTTCTGCAGCTCTGTTGCTTCTTACTGCACCTCCCTTGCTTCTTTCTGCAATCCTCCTGCCTCTTTCTGCACCCCTCCTCCCTCTTCCTGCACCTCTCTTGCCTCTTTTTGCACCACTGTTGCTTCTTTCTGCACTTCTCAACCTTCTTTCTGCACCCCTCCTGCTTCTTTCTGTACCTCTCTTGCCAATTTGTGTATCTCTCCTACCTCTTTCTGCATTTCTCTTCCCTTTTTTTGCACCTCTGTTAGGTCTTTCTGCACTGCTCTTGCTTCTTTCTGCATCTCTTTTGCAACTTTCTGCATCCCTGATGCCTCTTTCTGCACCCCTCTTCCCTATTTCTCCATCTCGCTTGCTTCTTTCTGCACTTCTCTTGCTTCTTTCCATAGTGCTCTTGCTTCTTTCTGAACCTCTCTTGCAAATGTCTGTATCCCTCTTTCTGCACCCCTGTTCCCTCTTTCTGTACCTTTCTTGCCTGTTTCTGCACCTCTTTTGCCTCTTTTGGCACCTCTGTTGCTTCTTTCTGCACTTCTCTTGCCTCTTTCTGCACCCCTCTTGCCTCTTTAAGCACCTCTGTTGCTTCTTTCTGCACTTCTCTTGATTCTTTCTGCACCCCTCTTGCCTCTTTCTGTACCCCTTTTGCCTCTGTGTGCACCTTTCCTGCCTCTTTCTGCACCTCTCTTGCCATTTTCTAAAGTTTTCTTGCCTCTTTCTGCACCTCTTTTGCTTCTTTCTGCACTTTTATTGCCTCTTTCTGTTCCCCGCTTGCCTCTTTCTGTACCTCTGTTGGTTCTTTCTGCACTGCTCTTGCTTCTTTCTGCACCTCTGACTTAGAGGTAGTTTTAAATCCCCCTGTCCTGTTATGTACTAGGGCCTTACAGGGGAGGCCATGCCAATCACAGGGGTACTCCAACCCCTAGTGTACCCTAGTGTATGTAGGTGTTTTCACTGTCGTCCAAGTGTCTTTCAGCATGGCACTGGCTCCGAGCCTGGTTAGTCAGAGTCAGTTACCACCAGTACCAGTCAGCAAAATGTTGGGAGCACAGGATGACTTTGCAAAAAGGTCTCTTTCTAGACCTCTGTTGGTTCTATCTGCATATCAATTGCTTCTTTCTGCACCTTTCTTCGTCTTTCTGAACGTCTGTTGCTTCTTTCTGCATTTCTGTTGCTTCTTTCTGTGCCTTTCTTCCTCTTTCTGCACATGTCCTACCTCTGTAGGTATAGTAAAAATTAGCATTTGAAACCTTTGAAATTCACTGAAAAAACCATAGGTTTCAGGGACGTTATAGTTAGAAATTAGCATTTAAAAACCTTTGAAATTCACAGAAAAAACCCATCGTTTTCAGGGATGTTATAGTTAGAAATCAGCATTTAAAAAACCTTAGAAATTCACTGAAAAAAAGCACAGATTTCAGGAACGTTATAGTTAGTTAAACATTTTACTCGTACAAAACCAGAGAAATTCAGCCACTTTAGTTAGTTGAGGTTACTATAACTCGCGCTCCCAATGGCATGCTCTGTAAAGGCAGGCCATGGCAAATATCTGTGTGGTAAAGGCATGCGTGGTAAAGATGCATACATTGTAACGCTTTTGTTGTAATGGCCTGCGTGGTTCAGACCACGTTATAATTGCTATATCCCTCCTCTTTGAGTGACAGACTGTGAATAACCCTGCTATGTAAATCAGTAGGGTTACTGATTTATATAGCAGATAATCTCATAAACCCTGGAGGGACCACCACATATATCATTGAGAACAGAACAATCATCATAAAAACTAAAGCACAGCACAGCATACCTCAGACCACTTGCCAAATAATTGAAGAAACCTTGCTACGCTATCTGGATCACAAATGTATGAAACCTTATGGGAAGCTATTTATGGGCTTCCACAACATTTCAGAGACAGAACTTTTCAAGACTGAACATTGTACCTTCAGGAGCACTCTAAGGGGGTCATTATGATGGCGGAAGGACCGCCACCGCTGCCATCTGACTCCTATGACCCCCCTCCATGCTTTCGCCACAGGTAATCGTCACGATTGCCTGGCGGAGCGGTCAGTATGGGTAAAATGGCGGCGATGCCTAGCAGGCACTGCCCGCCAGATTACAATCCTGGCGTCAGCCAGCTTTTCTATGGTGGTGGTGGTAGGGTGTATGTGCACGGGGGGGTACCCATTCTACACACAAGGTGGCAGACACTGCGTGGTGCCTGCCACGTTGTGCATGGAAATGCACTACTTGGCATTTTGGCATTGCAGCAGCACCGTCCGCAATGATCAGGGCCCTGGATGCGCCCGCCATAGTGGCGCTCACATCCTAATTCCCTGCTTTACTGGCAGGCGGTCCCAGCACCGCCTTCACAATGAGCCCCTATGTCTCTTTTAAATTTTATTAAAATAAACCTACCTAACAATAGGGTGACTAATACTGACAATCCTAAATTCTCCGCAACAACTCTTCACTCCCTCCCTTAACTGAGACAATCCCAGGTTTTGAGAGTTATAAGCCAAATTAATTCTTCTCAGTATTATTCCTGAAGAAACACCAACACCTTTGCACCAATGTCACTTTCAAGCTCAGATGTTCCCTCCCATTTGGCTAAAAAAAACTCTTGAACCAAGATAATGCATACTCT
Source organism: Triturus cristatus (assembly GCF_964204655.1). Taxonomy (NCBI): domain Eukaryota; kingdom Metazoa; phylum Chordata; class Amphibia; order Caudata; family Salamandridae; genus Triturus; species Triturus cristatus. Next base: position 1,071,430,017 of record NC_140582.1, read on the forward strand.
TTAGATCCATCTAACTACAACCTCATGTCTAACCTGCCATACTTCACAATGCCAGTGGAAGGAGAAGTAACTCACAAACCATCTCCAGTAGTAAGTGGAATCTAATAGTAGCTTTCATGCTTTTATAATCTCTAGTGGCCATATTACCGACAGTGGCACGGGGAGGGGGAGGGATTTGCTGGGCATGGCACGGGGGCCTGAAATGGACATTTGCACCTATCTGTTTTGCACTTGTGGTGAACTTAAGTATTATGGTAGTGGCTGCCGATAATTGTGTGGTGCCCTTTGTAATATGGATCACGCTGGTAAAGATTCTTCACATCGCTTTATGTCATTGCTTTACCTCTGTGACCACACTCTATTACAGAAGTGGATGGAGAGGCAAACAGGCTTTTGGGAAGCACACTATGCGTGCCACAAGAGAGCTGGTGCACAGTCAATGTGGACCCTGAGGAACAACCCTTGGCATGGAAGAAAGGGGCCCCAGGGTTGCTACAGGCATTCCCCACAAACCACAAGCAGAGACTTGGTCAGGGCCACTGGAATGATGCAGCAGGGGAGCATCAAATTACGCAGCAGGGTTGACTAAAATTATGCAGCAAGATAAAGCTAATTATGCAGCGTAATGCAGCATACATTTTTATAGCATCATTTCATTTTTTTGGTATTTTTACAAATGGAATTACTGCTTAGCAAAGATTTCACATCATCAGTGTCCGTTTAAGAACTAAATATAGAAATAATCCAATGAAAGATGACCAGTTAACCTTTGCGAATGGCCTTCCACTGCGCTTGAACACATGTTGCCGCGGTTTTAGTAACTCTTGATACGTTTGAACAAGAAACATATTTAGTAACATCTACAGATTATGCATCAGATGATGGATTATGTGTCAAATGCTTCAAATCCATAATTATGCGATATAGCAGTGGCTACAAAACAGCATAATTCCAGTGCCCCTGCTCTTTGTTTCAAATCACTGTCTTATTTGTAATGCTGCTCTGTCTCCAGACCAGGCACACGTCTTTGCACTGCAGACAGGCTATTTTCAGTGTCTTATGGTGCACTGTCCACGTTTGTCCTGGGGCAATTAATCCCGGGTACAGCACAAACAGGGATACTGCCATTTTACTTAGTTCTGTCCCCGTTGTGCTTTAGACTTGTGAAAGGAATGTAATCACGTTTAGCTGATTTTTTTAGAAGACTTTTTTTTCGCTGTCTGAATAGGGGACTTTTGGCACAGTTACGCTCTTTGAACCTATTTCTACAAAATGTAACATATCCAACATCTTCAGATGTAGATGGGGTTGACTTGAACTGTCCTAGATCAAATAATACCATATGTTTCTGATGAAAGGCAGTCGATTGGAACAGGACACTGGGTGTAATTGGCGCCTCCGACTCACATCATGGGAAAATGTTTGGTAAAACCCTGAGAGCTTTGAAATGTGTGAAGCAAAGGATGAACCGTGAGATATTTGTTTACAAAAGAGACAGGTTCAGTAGCTCTTTGCAACAATGGGAAACCAACAGCGGTGTTGCATGATTCCGTCCCACATCCATGAGCAGAGTATCGCCCATTCTTGCGTACTCCTCCCTGAAGTTCCTACCCTTGATCGTGAGTGCCATGCTTACCACCGCCAGCCCGGCCCCTCCACTCTTTCCACCGGACTCCTGCACTCCTTTCAGTTTTCTCCTCCCCGCAAATGGTATCCCCTTGGATAAGGGTTGCAACGCCTTTCTTCAGGATTTTCTGGCGGTGGATGTCCAGCCCACTTGAAATCTGATGTACAGCAGGTTCAAATGGGTTTCAGCTACACTCAGGCTAGCTTGGCACACCTTGAAAACTTTTGTTTGCTGAAGTAAACCAATGCATCCCGAATATACCCACTACATCGGCCTAGCTAAAATCATTGCCCACCCTAAAAGGACATGCCCACCATGGTTGTCTTATGATCCATTTTATTCAACACCACCTGTGAGCCTCTGACAAGAAGGGTGGCTTCTGTTATCTACCCTTTATTTCTCATCATATGATTTCTTAAAAGCCTAATTAACCATGCTCTCCCTGAAAAAGGGCTCTATGTTTTTTATCACTATACATACTGTTAAGAATCTCTCATTTACTTCGCATTCCCTGTTCATCGACTGCTGTAATGTACAGCTCCCCGTCCGGAATGCCACTTTGGCGCAATTCCTTCAATGGTTAATTTGAGGCAGTGGTTTTAGGTGGTATCCCCCCTCCTCTGACACTTGTTTTTGGTGACAGCACTTATTTTTGTTCAACAAACATTGCTCCAGAGCATGGGATAAAAAAACACAATGGGGAAGAGAAGCGGGAAGAGAAAGACTGAAAAATAATGACAAAGGGTAAAAGCAGGGATGAAAAAGAACCTGCAAGAGTGAGATAAACAGGTAGGGAGTGTATGGTGGTGAATGAAATCGGCATGAAGTGGAATCAAGGTTACCCGGCCTTGGCATATGGTACCTCACCCTGAGTCGGGCCGGGCTGGGACTTCTGAACAAGTCTTTGGGCCCCCGCGACTAATTCTTTTACAAATTACACACTGGTTTATATATGTGTGCAGTTAAATGCCATATTCCTCATGTCATCGTACGTACATGCATTATTCAGGCAAAAGAAAAAAACCAGCCACATGGCGAGCCGGCCCATCTGTAATCTCTAAGTAAGCTATGTAATACTTTAAACCTCTCTTAATTATTCCGTCAATCACATACACTTTAGACGGATTTGCTGTGTACCAAACATGTACAGTTGTGCATTTGGAATCATAACTCGGGCGACATTTGCTTCTAAATGTTTTTTTCTCTTTTTAAATTGAAGAGGTCTCCGAGTGCCCATGCGCCCCCATAGGCCCTGCAATGTTTTTTGAGCTTCATTAAAGAAATTAGCGTCCAGGGTCCGCATCATTTCTAAAATGGTTTTAGCAAGGTTTAATTGTAAAACACAAGCTGATTAGAGCCTAAAACCGGGATTTGCTCGGCGGCGGTAAGTACTGAAGCGCCGCAGTGAACTGGTTAATGAGCGGGCGCGTCCGCGGTACATTATGTTCCAGACAAAGGCCCACGCAGCCCGGGCCCCTATAGCCGTTGCGTCTGCTCTCCCATCCAATCTGCCCCAAACATCATTCACAAAAGCAGGCTTTGTGTCGCCCCTGCCTTCAGTTACGGAAGAAGAAAGGCCACGCTGAGGATAACGCAGGGATGGACGCACGAGATATGAAATGTGTGCCATTGAATTGTTCTCGGCTCGACTCACAATTAACAGCTGTAGAAGGGAACTGTGTCAGCCTGTATTTGTAGCCTTCAATTGTGTAATGCACACCAGGCCTCTGTGTGCATCTGCCAGCTATTGATTGTTTACTTCCTATATTTCCACAGTGAGGTTAATAGCAAATAGTTTTATTTAGATATTGGTTCTCGCATTGTGATATTTGGAACGTTGTAAAGTTATCCTGAAACTGTTCAATGTTCCTGTTCTGATTGATAAGGCCAAAGTCACGTCGAAGTCACGTCAAAGTAATGGCAGCTCCAGTGACTAAAAGGAAAAATGCACGGATGCATGAGTGAATGAATGTACTTGCATAGTGGAGCTTTGCAAACCAAACCAACATAAACTACTTATGGTTAGTAAAGGTGCCATCCCGGAGGGTCACAAAAATGAGATGCCATTCTTTTTGTGAAGGTGAGGTGGTTAACCACCATATGGAGTGTCACTGTAAGTATGCTTCCCTGCTGCGGCCATTGAGCTGGACAGTGTGTGACTATAGAACTTAGCCCCTAACTTGGACAACCCTTACGATACACAGCATCAGAAGAAAAAAGCTCTCACTTTTGCACAAATGGAGGAACTCTGTACTTTTGAGGAGCATGCTGACGTAAGAGGACCATCGCTGGCATTACATCTGCACTTCACTCTGCAAAAACAATCACTCAACCTTTCACAATACTTACATCACGACTCGAGCTTCTTTTGCCCATTATCAGCTTTCCTCTTATATACAAACTCAAAGAAGTCTACCACCTACTTCTCTTCCAAAATCTCTACAATTTACTCCACATGGAACATCTTGCTCTCCACCCTCCCTTTCTTTTACCCCATTTAACCCCTCTTTTTCGCTCATCTTCCCCACACACAGTTCAAGCTTATTGCTATACCTGAGAATGATATCCTACTTGTTACTTCCTCAAACACTTCCTGATCCCAGAGAAACATCTCTCTCATTCAGGGGTCTCTCATTTCTCCCCTCTCTGTTCCTGAACTTCTATCTGGCATATACCCTCAAATTTCAAAACTGCCATTGCCATTTAGAGTCCATGGCAGACCGCCTTGGCTCCTTCACCCACCAAAGACATTTCTGCCTCCCCACAGTCCCTTTTCTCCAAGACTCTGTCTCATGTTCAACTGTCTTCCAACTATCATTTGGGTCACAATCTTATTAAGCCTATCTTCTCTAAAATCCAGGCACTCTGCTCAACCAGGGATGCCCTTTGTCAAGTGTCAAATTCTTCATCCCAGCACATGATGACTCCTGATCTTTGCTCCTTATTAGTCTCAACATTTCCGTGGCATTAATTCTGTTGATCATATTGTATTACATTTAAAAATAAAAAATTCGAACAGGACTCCTGCGGGTATCAGAGCGCTTTACAAATTTACAGAGATCAGAGACAATAATAACATTAATATCATATTCGAGTAAAAATACGGGATAAGGTGGTACCCAGAAAAGGGAAGGTAAGACTATGTTCAGAGAGCATAGCAGATAAACCAATATAAACAAAAGTATCATAGTAATGAAAACTACAGTTCCCTAAATTATTTAAGTTAATTACTCATTTCCTTTCATTGAACAAATCTTCGGGGTTGTTTACGGAGGCTATGATTTTTCTCATTCATAAAAAAGACACAAATACTTCTTTCTGCAAAAACTATCGCCCCATATCACTTATCAATACTGACTACCTTACATTTTGTTCTATTCTGTAAATGGTATTAGTTGTTGAGGAAACCCTATTTGCTGCCCATCCTAGGGGAGGCCAACATTTGTTACTGTAGAGCCGCTTTTAATTATCTGCAAACCTTACCCACGATCAAGATCTGCTTCTCTGCTGCCACTTATATTGATGGTGCTATTAAGCATTGGGCTACAGTTCTCATGTGATGTTTTATGAATCTTAAGTGGTTTTTATGGATTTTATTTTAATGATAGATCACCGTGTTTTTAATTGTAGTATTGACTGTTCTTAATATGGTTAATTTTCTGCTTAGATAACCCAGGGGGACTTAGCGGACCCCTTATGAGTTTTTCTTTTATGACTCCTTCCGAGTGTTTTCTTCCTTTGGTTTCATCCAAGCTTTGTGGAATTCATTTGACGATTGCTGCTGTATGACTATTTATCTATTGCTATGAACTGCGATGACTATTTTAATGTTTTAATTATACATATTGCTCTGCACTGTGACATTTTATGGTTCAAACAAGCTGAAATAAAGTTGTTTTTGACTGTAAAATATTCGCTGAAGCACTGGCGTTACGCCTTAATGGTTTTATGCCAGAACTAATTGATATGGAGCAATTTGGTTTTGTTCGAAATAGGAATATTACAGTCAATTAAAGAGCCTTTTTAAACATCCGTTCTAAAGCAGCTAATCTTAATCTACTCCCTGGCAGCAGCGACCTTAGATGCTAAAAAGCCATTTGATCAAGTAGATTACAAAACTTTAATGTACGCTCTCCATTGGCATGGGCTTGGTCCTCAATTTCTTCAACTCATCTCCTTATTGTATTCTTCCCCATGCTCTTCTGTTTTAGTCAGTGGTGTCCAACCTTCCTACTTTCCTCTTCACAGGGGCACGCAGCTGGATGCCCTATATCACCCATGCTTTTTATACTTTATAAGATGAAACACTGGGATGCCATCTATGGCTTTCGGTTGAATAATGTCCAGGTTAAATTTACTGCCTATGCGGATGATATCCTTCTTTCTATCTCTATGCCCGAAATATCACTTCCTTCATTTTTTGAAATCCTTAATGAATACTCGGAAGTCTCTGGTTATAAACCATTTTTTGTTGGATTGTCTTTATTAATGTTCCAAAAAATAATACAAAAATAAGAAGCGAAGCATTGGGAGAGGGTCCCTATACCCCCGTTCCATAAAGTTTTGACAAAACTATGTGCGACCGCTTACAATAGAAAAGACAAATAAAGGACAGCTGCAACATTAATAAAACAGCATGCAATCATGATCACATTAAATTTACATCAGTTTTGGTATTCTGTACCATAAGTATATTATCTCCAACATCATTGACAAGATACATAAAGGAAAAAACAAATGTATAAAGAATAATGAACCAGTCTTATATATTCCGTATATGTGCCATGGTTGCCTATATTGGGGGTCCCATCAGGGCACCACCACCGTGTTTGTTTATGGATATGCATCAGGGGGAATGCAATGGAGGGGTGCGACCTGCATACTTATATACTGCTTTGCTTTTATCCTACCGAGAGTGTGCCAGTGTGGGTAAGAGATATCTGGTACTGATAGATATATCATGCAATCCGAGTAACATTGCAGGAGTACTAAAAATGAAGTTAAGTTAATAACATTTCTAAAGCGCAGTGGTTACCTGAGGGTGTCCTGGCACTAGTTATTTATCCTGATGGCAAGAACAAGGAGAGAATGAGGTTTATTCAGCAAAAAGACAGGTTTTTAAACACTTCCTGAAGGCCAAAAGATCCTTGGCATTTCTTAGGTGAAACAGAAGGGCATTCCAGGCTTTCGCCGCTCAAACGGCAAAGCTTCTGCTACCCCACCGAACTTTTTTTGTGTGCGGCACTGAGACCAACTTGGCACCCAGTGACCAAAGTGTCCTTTCCGTGGTACACCAGTGGAACAGCCGTTTTAAAAAGTCTGGACCTGTACCTTGAAGAGCTTTGAAAACACACATAGCGAATTAAAGCATACTCTACTCCTTACCGGGAGCCAGTGCAATTTCCTTATTTCCTTGGAGATGGGGGTGAACTTAGATGTACCAGTGAGGAGTCTAGCAGCTGCATTTTGTAGCAGCTGGAGTTTGTTCATAAATTTTTGTTGAATATTCAAATACAGGCTATTGCAATAGTCCAGCCTCGACAATATATGTGCTGTGACCACTGTTTGCCGGCTACCCAAGGGTAGGAATGGCAATACTTTCCTGACTGTTCTAAGCACATAGGCTGTTGTTGATGCCACTGCGTTTACTTGATCCCCAAAGGTAAATCTCTCATCGACTATTACTCATACATTTTTTACCTTCTCAGAAGGTTGCGGGAGAGAGCCCATCGAGTCAGGCCACCAACTCGGTGTCCAAAAGTTGGTGTCCTTTCCAAACAATAAAACTTCAGTTTTGCCTGAATTGAGCTTTAGACAATTCTCTGTCATTCATCTCCCAACTGATTTCATACAGTTTTGGAAGCGTTTATCCGTACCCATCTCCTGGTCAGGTAGCAGCGACACCACAATTTGGGTGTCGTCAGCATATGAGGTGAGTCCAAACCCAATTGCTCTAATAATGGGGCCCAAGGATGAAACGCACACATTAAAAAGGGTCTGACTCAGAGAGAACAACTGTGGAACAGGGTAATGACAAAGGTTTGGACTGGTATTCACCCAGAGCAACAATTTGTCCTCTGTCGTAGAGAAAAGCTCTTAACAGATCCCAGGCTTTGTATTGGATGCCACATTCCTTTAAATGGTCCATCAAGATATCATGATGGACCGTATCACAGGCCGCGGACAGATCTAATAGGATCAAAGCCGCCCTGCCACCCTGATCCACGACCTCTCTGATCTCCTCTGTGGCCTTAATGAGAGCAGACTCGGTACTATGTCCCCCTCTAAAGCCATACTGGGAGGGATCCAAGGCTTGTGCCGCAGCTAAGAAGGTACTGAGTTCTGTATTCATGATTCTTTCAACCAATTTAGCTGGAAGTGGAAGATGCGAAATCGGGAGAAAATTATTAGGGTCCTTAGGGTCCAAGCTCGGCCTCTTTAGAAGGGGCAATATAGCGGCCAATTTCCAGCATGTAGGGAAGTGCCCTGTTTCAAACATGCCATTAAAAATAGACGACAGTGATGAAGCAATCGGACCCGGGGCCAATTTGGCCACTGCTACTGGGCATGGATCAAAGGGTGATCCTGATTTGGCTGCCATGAGAAGCCCATGAATATTGTCAGGGGATACTGGCAATAATTTACCAAATGTAGCAGTGGAAACCCTTGTGGGCTTGACTTTTTCCCTTGCTGTGTTCATCAAGGCAGCACTGGAAGGGAACCACTAAAAGCTGAGAAGATAGTCTCCACTTTAGTCAGGAAGAACTTAGCGATATCTTCACACAGTTCCTGAAGAATGCGAAGAACCTCGTAGGAAGGTCATGAGTTGGGCATAAACATGTTGACCACACTTGAACTGGGGTTCTACTCACCCCTGTTCTTTTAAATCTATCCCTTTGAGCCAACCGAATAAAGCATAGATCCAGCCTACCAAGAGGTAGTTCTAATTCACTTCACACTCACATTTAGCACTCTTCACTCTTCACCCATATTATAGTTTTCACAAGGCCCATAGTATCTGAAAACATCTTAAGAGCTCATCTCTATTTCAGAAACTTGTTGCCCACAACAGGTACCATTGGGGGTACCATGGGGTGCCGGCCGAAGTAACGGCTTTTGAACAAGCTGTCTTTAATGAGATTGAAGCCTTTGAGGATAACAACACATACAAGAATATGACCAAGCAAGAATTCATAGCTCTACAAGGGCTCCAAGCCAATACCGCCATTACTATAAAACCAGCGGATAAAGGGAGTGGAGAAGTAATTCAAAACACCACGGATTACGAATTGGAGTGCCAACGTCTCTTGGACGACAGAAGAAATGAAACCCCCCTGACTAGAGACCCATCACCAGAACTAAGGAGAGAGATCAAATAGTTGGTTAAGGAGGCTGAAGATGAAGATCTTCTAATCAGGAATGAGGCAGCTTTCCTGAGTGAGGGGGATGATGTGATCCCGTACTTTTACACCCTACCTAAGACACACAAAGGAAAAAAAAACCCCACCGGGACGCCCGATAGTCTCGGGTATCGGCTCCATCCTTGAGCCACTGTCCCGCTACTGCGATTTCTTCTTGAAACCTCTCATACAACAAACTTCCACGTACCTCAAAGATACCAAGATACCAAGTCTCTCCTTCAACTCTTGGATAACATGACCTTTGATGAGACCCCGATCATACTGGTCACTCTCGACATAGAGAGCCTTTACACCAGTATTCCCCAGGACGACACCATCAGGGTCCTGGGTCAAGCTCTGGATGACACCACCTGGGTATACTAGACCTCCAAGGACTTCATTATTAAATGTGCTACTTTAGCGCTCAAACGCAACTATTTTGAGTACAAAGGCACCCTGTACCTCCAAACCACCGGTACGTCAATGGGCAGCACTTTTGCCCCAAGTGTGGCAGGCCTCTACGTGCACGATTTCGAATGCAGATATATCCTTGATGCCACCAACCCCTTTGCCTCTTCCATAACTTTATGGAAGAGGTACATAGATGACGTCCTCGTGATATGGAAGGGATCCAAGGTTAATCTGACCAACTTTCTGCAATGGATCAACACTCTGGACCACAATCTGAAGATCACTCACACCGTTGACCACCAGGAGGTGGTCTTTCTGGATGTGATCATATCCAAAGGCGACGGGGTCTTTACCACCAAGATCCATTATAAGCCCACGGCTAAGAACAATCTTTTGGAATTTACCAGCTTCCACCCCAGACCACTCAGAGAAAATCTACCATATGGGCAGTTTTTGCGACTCAGGTGAAATTGTAGTAACCCGACTGATTTCCACGCCCAGTCCACTGATTTAACTTCCAGAATGCAGAGTCGCGGTTACCCTGAGAAAATATTGAACAAAAACTACAAAAGGGCCTATCACCAACCCAGGGAGGCTCTCTTAGAAGACACCCCCAAGGAAGTGAATGGAATCCCACTGACCTGCGTCACCACTTACAGCACTGCATCCAACACAGTGAAGAGGGTGATAAATAAACATTGGAGCATCCTAACCAGCAACAACAGGAGGTGGGAAAAACCGCTATTCTCTTTCAAAAAAGGCCGCAGCCTCAGGGATTCACTAGTGCACATACAACCCAGGGTACAGCAACCACTGGGACCGCCATCCATTACCACATCCTGGGGTTTACCAAAAATAATTGGCCACTATCCTTGCTCCAGCTGCAGTGTATGCCATATGATGAAACACACTAAAACACTCGAACTTGAACCTGGAAAAACATGGTCACAACTCTCCCACACAAATTGTAACTCAACTAACGTTGTCTACTTAATCACCTGTCCGTGCGGTTTGAATTATGTGGGGATGACCACACACAAGGTCAAACAGCACATGTGTGAACACAGGAGTAATGTCCGGTGTGGAAGAATCATGACTAAACTCAGTGAACACTACATCCAAGTCAAACATTCCACAGACGATCTTAAATGGACAGTGATTGAACAGGTGGACACAGGCCGCAATATCCACCAGGCCCTGTTCGAGAAAGAACAGAGATGGGTCTATCGCCTGGGCACTGACAGGTGTGGGCTCAATGATAACGTTCTTTGGGGCACTGTACTCAATAGATAGTTGGACACTAGGGCCACCCAACCCTTGTACCTGTCCTACCTGTGGTTTACTCCTTGACTCAACCACTCGTGGATATTATCTACCTCTTGTGAATAGCTAACCACCATTGCCCTTCACTGAATAAACAACCTTTTTTGTAAATATTACCTATGATAGGTGATGTCCATCAAACTATGTTGAGCCCTTCTTAGATCTCACAAATACCGTACTGAGGGCCCAGCAGTCATTCAACTATGATGCAGCATTTCGAGCTTACCTTGTAACTTTTATGCCCACATTTATGTGTTCCCGGAATACAACTTCGTTCAAAATGTGTAATGACCACCACACTCCTATTCTAGTCCTGTCTCTGTCACGTTCCTTCCTGCCCTTTTTCCCCTCCGACCCCACCCACTTTTACCATATCTCAATCCTACCACATAGGAATATGGAGATTCTTTGCCAATAAAACTAGGTTTTTCAAGTATTAAAAACCGAGCATGTTAATCGGTTAGCATACCAGCTTTCCGCTGACATCCGTGATAACATGGCCTTGATACCACGATGCTATTGGCTAGGAATGAGACGCGTGATGACGCATTCACACGGACGCCGCGAGCGCGCAGACGCCCAGAGCGCTCGCGCGCACAGCAACCGTCACTGAATCAGTGCCTCTCCATATTTAAGGGCAGTTTCACTGTCACCTCGGCATCGACGGGGTCCGGTAATTGAGGCAGATCACAGGTACCAAGAGGGTGCTTGACTGCGCTGGCGTGAGTGAATCCTGATCTTCCAACTCCACATACAGATAAGTAACTGGCAGAAAACGGATGAGCTCCGCTCTGTTTGACCGCGTTCTTCTTCTTTTTTACAGGGTGTGCCTATATAGCCATCACCCCCTCCCGATACCCATGAGGTGATTAGTGATCACGCCACATGTAAGCGCCAGTTCTCTGGGATGTCTTTCCCAGGCATCACCATTTGCCATGTCACACGTGTAGGGGTGGTGAAAGACACTACTTATTCCTGTGTGCCAAACACGCACTTATACTATACGACGCCCGAGCAGGCGTGCAGGTCTTGGTAGCGCTACTGTCACAAGGTACCGCCCCACAATGAGTGTTCCTTTTTTTGCCACAAACCACTCACGTTGAAACCTTACAACATAAGGACACATCCATAGAATACGCACGTTACTGCACCATTGTACAGTGACTACTCCTTTGAATGCACCAATAGAGAGGAGACCCACCGTTTTGAATTTTCTGCTGACAAGTAGACACATGTAAGATGAAGTGCTTAAACGCTTGTACATACTGTATATTTATATATATCTATATATATGTTTGTCTGTGTCTGCTTCCTTTTCAGATAGCTGTTGGGTGCTGAACACTATCTGGTACCCTCCACACAGCAGGTTTTAAAAAATGTTTCCTGTTTTTTTTCACACTATGACTACCAGGTCTGGGTGAGCCTTAGCACGCTCATACCGCCGGGGTCGTAACACTGGTCCTGATGAATGCTAGCGAGTTTGCACCCAGAAAGGCAGAAACATGTTGACCACACAGAGCGTGGCATAGCTGAAATATCTATCCAGCTTTTCTACCGCACGCTTCCTTTTTTAACCATGCTGGGTTGGTCTACGAATAAAATACTTTTAGACACAACCTAGTCACTTTTATCTCACATCACTTGATCACTCTCACACAAAATAACCTGCTCCGCAGTAATTCTGGCGTCAAAGCACACTGGGGGGGGTTTAGACCTTCCTGGTGGGACCCGATAGATGAAGCATGTCACCAACAAGGTTGGTAAGTGGGGGCTTTCTAAAGTACCCATTGTGATTCTTTTTTCGACTTCTCCTCTCTCAAGGAAAGTGCACTCTTTTGATGTTTTTTGACTATATTGCTCAGGGGGACTAAGAGTGCTCCTTCTTAGATTACCTGAAAACCCTCTCTCTCCTGTTGTTTATCATCATCATCACTGCTTTACAATCAAACAACTACACGCATGCCAATACTGATATCATTTCATCATTACCATCAAACACCATGATCCCACTTTCCAATTGATATATTTTATTTTTATTGATTGACATAATTTTTTTTGAAAATCATCAACAAAAAAAGGGGGAAGAATATATTATTCATCTATTTGAAACACCAATTTGTCACAAAACATTAAACTACACAGAGACACAAAAAGTGACATTCATTACAACAATACAAAAATCCAACAAAAGATCACATAGACACTACATCAATTCTGATCACCTAATACAAAAGTCTTGATTGCTCAGGTTCTGTAATAATGAAAACAATTTGTGATTTTTTGGAACGAAAGACACCCTTCAAGCTGGCGTTACAACACCCTGCTTTTATTCTTTCTAAAAGGGCAATACCAAACAGTGTGCCTATTGGACTCATTAAAAAGAATTACAGTTGTAATTTAAATTAATTCGCACCATGAGCCTCAATGGTGATGCACACATAGAACACTTGTTTGGTGAAAAACAGTTGACGCATTTCGAACCCTATTATATATCTTTTCGGGTTCTCATCAGGACTCTGAACACACAACGAGCTGAAAAATAACAGAAGCACACTTGTATTAGCAAACATCCTAATTTTTGTTCAAATCCAAACTGTCAGCCATGATCCATACCATATTACCTCTTTTCTTCACATTCATCCTTTCTGATTACTTTTTCTTTTCAAATTAAGTTTAGCTTTAACTTCACAGTATTCTAAGAAACTAAAAAGAAAGAAGAAGAATAGGGCTTTGGGGGGGCGGCCGACCAACGGGAGGCTTGCCCCCCCCGGGGGGTTTTGGGCCGTGGGGCAGCCGGAACCCAGTGGGCTGGTTGGGCTCCTTTGGGCTGGCATTGGGCTTCCTGGGCTGGGGTTGGGCTGCTTTTGGGATGGGGATATTTAATAACCGGCCATTTTGTGTCGCGATCCACCATTTTGGTGGGCGTGACACAACAGCCGGTTGCAGGGACTCTCTGGGCTCGTGCGTTGTGCTTCTTGTGTTGCCTGTTGCGTTGTGGTCGCTTTGGGTGGCTTGGTTTGGTCTGTGCTGGTGGCTCCCTGGCTTGTAGCCTCGTGGCTGTGTGTGCTTGGCGGGTTGCGGGCAAATCATTGGTGGCAGCGGGAGTTTTGCTGACCGGAGCGGTGGTTCCTGGGATGGCGTGTTCTGATGATCCGCGGGTGATGGAGGCCCTCTGCCTCCTGGAAGAAGCCGGCCGCACTGACTTGCTGTTGCCCGATGCCAAGGTGAGACCGCAGAGACGTGCTGCGAGCAGCGCCGCAGCAGCGATCCTCGCATGCGAGCCGCCGTGCCCAGGGAAGAGGGTGGCGGCGGGGGGGCACGGCCGCATGGTGCCAGCAGCAACACCTGTGAAGCGTCGGCACGGGGGGAGGAGGGGCAGGGCTCTGAGGCCCATTTTGCAATTCAGGGAAGGCACGGGGGTCACGCAGGCGGGGGACAAGCAGGCACAGAAGGTGTGGGGAAGAGATGCACAGAAAGTGCAGTGAGGGGGTGAGCAGGGCACGGCTTGTGGCAGGGATATGCGGGAACACGCCGGCAATAGTCAGCGATGGGGGGTCCTCACTGCTGCTGATTGACAGTTCGGAGCAGGGTGAGGGGGGGCCGGGTGGGTGGATGTTGGGGGTGCATGGAGGTAGCAGGGGGAGGGAGGGGCTGGGGGTTACCGTGCTGGGGGTCCGTGATGGCATTGGATGCAGTGGAAGGGCGCGGGGGGTGCAGGAGGGCCCACACAGGTGGGGTTCGGCCGGGGAGGCCTGGGGGGAGTCAGCGGGGATGCCGGGTGTCGGGGCGGTGCGGGGGGGGGGCCGGGGGAGGCCCGGGGGGGCAGTGCGGTCTGCCGGGAACTGGACTCCCTAGTGTGGAGTGACGGGGAGGAGGGGGCAGGTGGCTGGGGAGTGGGGGGATGGGGCACTTGGGGCAGTGGTTGGGATGCTGGGGCATGGCGGTCTACACCTGCATGGCGCGGGGGTCATTCATCCGGGATCGGGAGGGGGGACCCCGGGGGGACTCTCGGGGCTGGGGCGGGGCGGCGGACAATTTTAACCCCGGCATGTTGGACTCCACCTATTTCTTTCGGCAGGACAGTGTGGCGAGGTGCTCAGGAGAGCAGCAGGCGGCTCCAATCCACCAAGGGGATGGGCCGGCTCTGCCTTATGCGGGCGGTCACGCTCTAACGAGGGACCTGGCAGCGGCGTCGTACGGGAGGTGGGGCGGTAAGTCCCCACCAGCCCCACCCCGACGGGTCGATGCGGCCACCGGGGACGGGCAGGGCTAAGCAGGCTGGAGTCCACGGAGGGCGGCCTATGGCAGGACCACGAGGGTTTAGACACTGAGGAGGGTGGAGTGCAATTGGACTATGATGAGGAGAGCGTAGAGGAGGGGGAAATACGGGAGCAAAGGCGGGGGAGGGGCAAGTTGGGGGGGTCAGAGTAATGCTTTTCCTAGTACCCTGCAGGATGCGCACCAGCGACACAAGGCGGCGAGAGTGGCAGCCCCCCCCCCGTTCCACTGGTTAGGTGGCGGGATCCGGTGCGGACGCCGACCTTGACGCCAGGTAAGGCACGGAACGGAGCAGGGAGTGGGTCGGGCGGGGACCCGCGGGTTAAGGTCTCGGTCGGTACGGATGCAGGGGGAGGGGATGGGGATGGGGGTGCGTTTGAATAAAGGCACGTATGTGCGAGACACAGGGGTGGGGCCGGACGAGGCGGGGTCAGGAGGGGTCAGATCCTCGGACACATATGCAGCTGGGGGGAAGGACAAGGGCAGCAAGGAGGGGAAGGAGTGTCATGATATACCGGTGCGCACACTGCCGTATATAGGCATTACGAAACCCTTAGGGGCGCACTTGTCGTTGGCCACCAAGGAGAAGATTTGGAAGGGGGAGTATGTGGATATCCTGAAGCTCCTGCACCGTGAGCTGACGGCGAAGGAGGGGTCTAAGGAGCAGGAGTTAGCCAAGCGACCGAGAGCGCCATTAAATATAGAGAATTGGTCGGCGGGTTTCTTGATTTTCGCCAGTGTATACTGCAAAAAGTACCCGGATAGGTCAGTCGCCCTTTTTAAATACATGGACGTGGTCCGGAGGGCGCAGGTGACTTATGGGGGTTACGCGTGGTCGCCTGGGATCGGGAAGCAAAATGGGGGGAAATCGACTCGGATTTGTACCAGCAGACCATGGGAGGGGCGAAGTTTGGCAAAATGATATACACGGCCACCGGGCTGCCACTCCCGCCCCTCCCCTTTCCCAGCCACCCCACCCGTGGAGGGGTGGGGCAGGGAGACAATACCATCGGGACCCCGGTGGGAGCGTGTTGGGACTTCAACAAAGGCCTTTGTGCTCGACAATACTGCATATTCCGGCATGAATGCTCCAAATGCGGGAAGCGTCACCCAGTGGTGCAATGCTGGGGAACGGGAGTCAATCAAGGTCAGCAGTCTGCACCTATGGGGCAACAGTCAGGAAGCAGAGGAGGTGGGGGGACAGGGGACTTTGGGCAAGGGCTCTTACCCCAGTTAAGCAGGCTCGCTGGAACCCCTCTTGGCATCTTATCCACGGACCGAAGACGTGGCGTTGCGACGGCGGGGTTTTCGGGAGGGCTTCCGGCTGGAGTACGAGGGTCCGAGAATCGCCAGGTGGGCCAAAAATCTGAAATCAGCCACTACGCATAAGACGGTAGTTCGAGAACAAATGGGCAGGGAGGTGCGGGAGGGGTGGATGGCAGGCTCTTTTAGGGAGGCACCTATTCGGGATCTGATAATCTCTCCCATAGAAGTAGTGCCGAAGAAGGAGCCGGGACAGTTTCGCCTGATTCAGCATCTGTCATGGCCGGAGGGGGCGTCGGTCAATGATCACATAGCGGCGTAATTGTCATTGGTATCTTACTCCTCAGTGGACGTGGCATGGCGGTTGGTGACGCCAGTGGGGATGGGCGCACTTATGGCGAAATGTGACATCAAGTCGGCGTTCTGGTTGTT
Organism: Triturus cristatus; assembly: GCF_964204655.1. Lineage (NCBI taxonomy): Eukaryota > Metazoa > Chordata > Amphibia > Caudata > Salamandridae > Triturus > Triturus cristatus. The sequence continues at coordinate 1,071,446,751 of NC_140582.1, forward strand.
ACCGGTGCACCCAGAAGACTACCAACTGTTGGGTATACATTTTGACAGCACCATTTTTGTGGACAAAGTGTTGCCCATGTGGTGTTCAATCTCATGTGCTTTGTTTGAGCGCTTCAGTACTTTCTTGCAGTGGGCGTTTTTGTGGCGCACAGGCAAAGAGACGTGATGCACTACCTGGATGACTTTTTCCTGATGGGACTGCCCGGTTCGGCGGACTGCCAGCAACAGCTGGACAGTTTTACAGAGCTCATGGGCTACCTGGGTGTGCTCCTGGCGCCAGAGAAGACACAAGGTCACAGCATGGTGCTGTCATTTCTGGGCATAGAGCTAGACTCGGTGGTCATGGAGGCCCGCTTGCAGGGCGATAAAAAGGTGCACATGCTGGGCTTGGTGGACGACATGCTGGTGAAACAGAAAGTGACAGTGCGGGAGGTACAGATTCTTTTGGGACATTTGAATTTTGCGTGCCGGGTGGTGCGGGCGGGGCGCACTTTTTGCAGACGGCTGGGTCAGGCTCTGTCCGGTGGGACACTACCGCACCATCATATGCGTTTGTCGGCGGGAACGAAGGAGGACCTGCGCCTGTGGTGGGCTTTTTTAGCGTGCTTTAATGGTATCCCGATGGCTCCCCTGGAAGACTGTGAATGGGATGTGACCATCTCCTCGGATGCGGCGGGAATGGGCGGTTTTGGTTTGTACTGGCAGGAGAGGAGGTGTGCGGAAGTCTGGCCGCCACACTGGCAGGGCGGTGGGAGGAGCATCGCTTTCTTGGAACTGTTACCTTTGATGGTAGCAGTGACGGTGTGGGCGCGGGAATTAGCACCTAAAAGGGTGATTTTCAAGGTGGACAACATGACAGTGGTCCATGTCGTCAATCGGAAGGCAGCTAGGGACCCACAGGTGCTTAAGTTGTTGAGGGTGTTTGTGCGCTCAGTTTGGAACATGACATCTTGTTTCAAGCCCGGCATGTGCCGGGGTGGACAAAGACATTGTGGATGCTTTGTCTCGTTCACAATGGCAGAGGTTCCATGGGCTAGCCACGGCGGCGGACGAACACAAGACGCCAGTGCCAGCGGGACTGTGGTCGGTAGGAGAGAAAGGGTCGTACAACTGGTAAGAGGGTCGGTGGCCGGCTCAACGTGGAAGGCATACGAGCAGGCATGGTGGGAGTTTTTGGACAGTGGGGTGTGGCGACAGGAAGATCGTGGGGTAAGGAGCGAGCAGGTAGTGCAGTTTATCCTGGCGATGATGGACAAGGGGATGTCGAAGGCGATGATCGCGGGCAAGTTGTCAGCCATAGCGTTTATGGGGAAATTGCGTTGGGGCTATGCGCCGTCGGCAGGGGAATTGGGCGCACGATTATTGGAGGGATGGGTGCAAGAAAGGGGTGCCACGGCCCGTCAGCGTCGTCCCATCACAGCGAGTATCCTCCTCGGTTTGATACAGCGCTTGCCCAGCGTTTGCCGCAACCTGAAGGAGACCTTTTTCTTTTCCACCCTCATGTCGAGGATGTATTTTGGGGCCTTTCGGGTGTCTGAGCTGGTGGGGCAGAGGGGAAAGCCAGGGGTACGATGGGGGACGTAGATTTGCGGCCCAGGGAGGTGGCGGTTCTGTTGCAGTGCTCGAAGACTGATCAGCGGGGAAATGGGTTGTCATGGGTCCCGCGTCGGATCGGGCGGTGTGCCCCGCGGGGTGGGGGGAGCTTTTGGTGTCCAGGTTGACGGCGGCAGCGGGGGAGGTCGATGGGGGACGGGTGACAGCAGCCCAGCTGCTGTGGGTTCTTCGGCACGCACTGCACGTCATGGGTGAGGACCTCAGATTTTTGGGGATGCATTCTTTCCGCATAGGTGTGGCGACAGATGCAGCCAGACAGGGCTGGGGAAGGGAGGACCTTATGCGCTTGGGAGGTGGAAGTCGGACTGTTACAAGACATATGTCAGGTTGAAGGGTGCCGGGATGGAGGAGGAGCCAGGCAGTGTTTTTCACTTGTTTTTGCATGTGTCTCTTTTCAGGTGCGGTGGTGGGGCCGGACGTGGCCGGTTTGTCCATCCTCATCATAGGACACTCTTTCGTGAAGCGAGCGGAGCGTTACGAATGGGACAAGAACAGGAATCTTAATTTAGAGTTGGATCCTAGGCTTTTTCGTTGTCAGTGGCAGGGACAGGGGGGTATGAGGTGGCATGAGCTATTTTCGGCTTTGAACAAGGTGATCAGGGGGGGAGTTTGTCCCAACGTATTAGTCATACACTTAGGGGAAAATGACCTGGTGCAATGCAAGGGCCTGGCATTGTTGAAGCAAATGAAGCAGGATTTGCTGGCGATTCGGACACAGTGGTCCGGTTGCTTCATCATATGGTCTGATTTTATTCCAAGGAGAATTTGGAGAGGGGCTGAGCAGCCGGCGGCCATAGATAGGGCACGCAGGAAGATCAATAGGGACATGAGGATTTTTTGCGATAGGGAAGGGATGGGTAGGATGGGACACCCTGAGCTGCGCTATGCGGCGGTGTATTTCTTTAAAGAGGATGGGGTCCATCTGTCTTGGTATGGCATGGAATTATATATAATACAGCTGAAGGAGGTTTTGGACAGGGCCATAGGTGTATGCAGGTATCCGAAGCGTCAGGATGCCTAAGGGGGGTGGGGGTCGGAAGCCGTCAGTCCCGACTTTCGAGTGGCGTTTTTTCCTAGGTCATTGGGGATATAATGAGGTATGGTTACAGTGTGATAGAACATAAGAAGTTACCTAGCTAGGTAGGTGTAGGAAAGTTAGGAATTGTAAGTTGTGTTATAATTGTTGCAGGGGGGAAACATGTTTAGGGGAGGGGGTGGGGGGTAAGATAGGAAGGCTATATTTAGTGAGGATTAGTTTTGTACGGCACAGGCCAAGGGATGTTGTTTGTAAGGTGCACCTGTTTCCAATAAAGTGGCCTTTTTCACACCAACAAGCTAGTCTGTGGTCTGTGCTGCCCCCTGTTTGGCCCATAGGCAATCTAATGACCATTTATTGCACCAAATGTTAAAAACATCTACCCGACTGAACGCACAGAAACTCCCTTATAACGGGAAAATCCTTCCCAGCGATCGAATCCATGACAGTGCTTCTTGTTTTCTCATCAAATTCACTGAAAACCAACACTATAGAAACGCTCACCTAAACTTAGCCTGATCTCTCGGTTTTCTAACCATGTAATAATCCGTACTCAACATGCGACTCAGTTTATTCCTAAACCATGATTTCAGATTTCGGCGGCATCCCATGCTGCATGTATTCTCCACAGACCTTCACTTTGAGTGGACACCGGACGGGGCACACAATCTCTGCGTGTTGCCTCCCGGTATTTAACCCGAAGGTGTTCGGGCAATAACGTCCGGGTCTTACGTCATAATCTTCAACAGAGAAGATTTTGTCTCAAAGTAATTATTTTCGTGCTTTGTTACACCGGAGAAATCCACTTAATTTTAAAAAAATGAATGAAAACTGATAAATCAAATTGAGAAGGCTTACTTATGTAAACCCAGTAAGTCGACTGGCTCTTGGGATTCTGGGAATTGGAGTTCAAAATTGTAAACTGCTTTTCAGCACACTTAGAAGCCCATGAAATTAATCTGGCCTTGTGTTATGTGTCTGTAATCTTCTGCATTGATATCACTCTGTCCAATCCTCTGCATGGAGGACACTTAACCTTCTGCTATGCTCTCATAACCTATGACGACCATGAATACCAGAGTCTGGATGAATGTCTGGTTATTTGCACCACTTTTCTATATGACCACTTTTGAATGTCATATGTACATCAAGGAAGTGACCTCAAGACGTCTCTATAAAATATGCAACTCTTTCATTTCATTCAAACCATCTAAGGCAGTATTCAATTTCACTATTAACAGAGCCTCTCTCTGGGTCAATCGTCTCTCTAGATCACCTCAACTGGTGATATTACAGTCCATTGTAACTCACTCACTAGGTGGTTTTGATTTACCCAATGACTAACCAATGGGGTGGTAAGTACCTTCTTACGAATTCTAGATTTATGTTAAGTAATTTGTTGCCGTACTTTCTGATTTGTTTTGCCGACATACAACTTAGCGCATGGGCACAATATTTCATGAACTAATTTTTTTGTCTTGCAGTTTGAAAATTAATTATGCTTCCATTTAATGTTTTTGTATAAAAACACAGCTCCTTCGATGGTTTGATTGCAGCAAGTTCATGTGCCACACCTATGGTGTCCCAGAATTGGTGGTAAATTGAAATGCTCTCGCAATGTGTTTTTGACTGATGGTATAGGAAGTGAGGCATGCACTACTTGATTGCCAACACACTTTTTTGAGCACAACCAGCTGTTTTGTAAACGACACGTCTAGATTTTGGATCGGATGTAAATTTTTATTTATGATCTTCTTTAATTGATTCATCTTTGAACAAAATGTTGTAATACAAACAAGATGCTTTACTTTTGTTTTTTCTCTTTTTTGTAGAAGTTTTTCTCGTGGTTTCCACCATGCTCTTTTCATGGAATGTTTCAATAATTTTTTAGGATAGCCATGTTCTTTTAATTTATTCAACAGATTTGTTGCATGGAACTGGTAGTCCATTTTGTGAGAGCAATTCCTTCATATCCTTAAACATTGGCCGAATGGTAAGTTGTCTCAAAGCTACGGGGATAATGAGTAGAATAATGTAAGGCTTTGTTCCTGTCTGTGGGTTTTGTGTGAAGTGTAGTGATGCATTTATTTCAACATCCAGAAACGGAATTCTTCAAGGGTTGTGATGTACACTGATCTTGATATCTGGAATCCTTTCATTTAGCCAACCATGGAATTGATTAAGTGTGTCGACTTGTCCTGTCCATACAAAGAATATATCGTCAATATGTCTAACCCAGTACGAGATTTGATGTTGGAAAGGGTTATTGTTGAAAATAAACTTTTCTTCAAATGTTGCCATATACAGCACTGCTAGCTCCGGTGCAAATGGACAACCCATAGCACTCCCCTTAACTTGGAAATAAAAATCATCCCCAAATTTGAAATAGTTTCTTTTGAGGGCAAAGCTTGCCAGGCTCATAATGAATTTTGTGTGAACTCGTTCTGGTTTTGGTCTAGCCTCAAAAACATTTCAATGGCTGTTAACCCGTCCTCTTGTGGTATCTGTGTGTCTAATGACACTACTCTACTTTAGGGGTGGGCGGAATTTGCGAAATCCACTTTCGCGAATTATCGCGAAAATGTTAAAAATTATCGCAAACACGCGGAAATATCGCGAAGATGCAGAAGTTTTTTTCCCGCATGTTCGCGAGATTTTCTGCATAGTTGCGGCTCGCCAACTTACCCATGTGGTTGCTCGCGGGCGCGGCCATCTTGTTTTCAGTTGTCTCACGGTGCATGATCGCGAGAAGAAAGACGTGATCGCGCGACGCATGACGTCACTGCGGGCGCGAACTGTCGCGAGGCAGCGCGAATGGCTAAAAACAATACAACATCTCATGGAGAACGCGACCGGATCAAGAAAACTTGTCGGCGAACGCAGGGATTCAGGTAAAGCGATCGCACGCGAGAATGTATTATTTTACAGCGCGACCAAGAACCAAATTATCGCTAAGCTGCGGAATGTGGATATTTTGACATTTTCGCGCTTTCCGTGGAACGCGAAAAATGTCAAATTATCGCAATTTCCGCGAACGGAACGAAATTTTCGCCCAGGCCTACTCTACTTCCAAAGTCACCAATATCTGATTCAACTCTGAGGACTCCTTTGCTTCGATTTAGGTAATAAAATCCATAGTATCTCTTTTTTTTTTTTTTTTTTTTTGAAACCGTTTATTGCAATCTCAAGAATATACAAGTATGGGCCTACAACCTTCCGGCCGGCCGCTAGAATGACAGGAGCATATGACATACGTACAAAAACACTTGGCGTTGCAGAGAAGCAAAATCAGGAGGTATCAGCGTCGTGGGCCACATCACTCTGACCCCACAATACGGTTTCATTTTATACAAACAACACAAAAACCACACCCGCAAGGCAACCCGCAATCGAAAGTACCAGCACGTGCTCCCCGAATGGGGGACCCCAGCCATCCACAGGAGTCTAAAGAGGGGAAGGGGAACAGATCGAGGACTGGGGGAACTCCGTGCTCGGGGCTAGGGAAAGGAGTCAACTAAGGGGACGGGGCTGGTGAGGCCGCAGGCAGCAGTGGTGGCGCGCAGATACCCCCGCGGTAGGCGTTCCAGGGGCCCCATACTTTCACCCATGCCCCAGGCTTACCCCTCGCCACATACACCACCTTTTCTCGGAACATGCACCAATCCATGTGTTCTTTCCAGGCCGACACCGCCGGGGGCCTCTGGGATCCCCACAGTTGAGCAATGTCACGCTTAGCTATCATATATCCCAGAGTCACCCATCGCGTCTGCGGAACCGAGTAGTCAGTTGGTTCCCACACATTCAGCAGGCATCTCCTCGCTTCAGGCAGCAGCGCGACATGCGTAACCACTCGCAGGACCTCATGCACACCACGCCAGAATCGCTCCACCTTCGGGCATTCCCACAAAATATGCAAAAAAGGCGCCAAAGCACCACACCCACGCTTACACAACCCATCCTCAGCATAGCCCATACGCAGAAGCCTTGGCCCCGTCATGTAAACCCGATGGAGTATCTTAAGCTGGACGAAGCGAAGGCGAGCCGGTATGGCCACCTCCTTCGGAGAGGCCACCGCGGAAATCCAGTCTTCGTCGTCCAACTCCAGCCCGTCGGCAACCCAAGCCTCGCGGAGGCCAGTCAGCAAGCCCGAGCGGTCATTAATCAATTTATTGTAAATAAGGGAGATCGTGCTGTCCGGAACGTGGCCATCCAGCACTCTATCCTCCAGGGGGGAAGACTCCGGGATGGAGGCGACGTCTGGGAAGACTGAGCCCAGCGCGTGACGGACCTGCAAGTACCGAAAGTATTCACTGCCCTGCAGCTGAAACTCCGTCTGCAGCGTCTCGAATGTTTTAAATCCCCCCCTCGTCCAGAGGTCCCCCACTTTACTGATGCCGATCGTGTCCCACTTCTCGAAGCCCTTCGAGGTCCACAGGGAGCCCAATCTCTCAGACGCGTACAACGGTGATGCCCGGGTCAAACGGTCCTTCCACCCCATAGCTGCGTTAGCCGCGTGCCATACTCGTACCATGACACGCGTAGGTCCCGTCAGGCGGGGGCCGGGCGCGCCAGAGTAGAGCGCTCGATTATAGTCGCCACCAGGCAGGAGCATCTTGTCCATTTCAAATGCCGGGTTTAAGGCGGGCCCGTAAAGGCCATGATTAATTGCAGCTAGCTGGGAGGCCCAGTAATACCGTTTAATATCCGGGAGGGCAATCCCCCCGTCGTACCATGGGAGCGTCAACTTCGCCAGGGCAATACGCGGCCTCCCGTCCCAGAACAGGCGGCGCTGTAGACTCTCCACCTCACGGAAGTAGCGCGCCGGGACTAAATCCATAGTATTCTGGAGAGCGTACAGGAAGCGTGGCAACGACATCATCTTAAACAATGCCGCCCGGCCGAGCGGCGAAAGCGGCAGGCGCCGCCAGCGCGCGACGTCCTCCTTCAAGCGCTGGAGGGGGGGAAGCAAATTCCGCTCGTAGCGGGCCTCCGGGTCCAGAGTAATGTAAACCCCCAGGTACCGAAACCCCTGTGAGGCAATCTGGATCGGACAGCCCCGCGGGAGGACGGGAGCCTCCCCGGAAAGCACATACACACATGATTTAGCCCAGTCGATGACAAGGCCTGAGTTGCGGCCGAATGAGCGCAAAACATCAACCAGGACAATCAGTGATTTACGCGGGGAGGCTAGGTACAAAAGGATATCGTCAGCGTATAGGGACACGCGGTCCTCATACTCGGGGGTCCAACGGAGACCACGGATGGAAGGGTGCCACCGCAGCCACTCCGCCAGGGGTTCCAAGGCCAGCGCGAACAGGAGCGGCGACAAGGGACAGCCCTGTCGCGTGCCCCGTCCCAGCTCGAATGGGACCGATACTCTTCCATTCACCACCACCTGCGCCAATGGGCCCGAATACAACAATTTGACCCAGCTGATGAACCCCGGGCCAAATCCAAACTTCGCCAGCATAGCCCAGATGTATGGCCACTCGAGCGTGTCAAACGCCATGGTGGCGTCTAAGGACGCCAATATGGCCGGCTCCCGCACAAACGGGACACGCGCGAGCACCCCGTGCAAGCGCCGCAGATTAAGGGCCGTGTTGCGATGGGGAATAAAGCCGGACTGGTCTTGGTGGACCAGATCGCCCACCACACCGACCAGCCGGTTGGCTAGCACCTTGGCGAGGATTTTGGGCTCCGCATTCAAGAGCGAGATAGGCCGGTAGGATGTAACCCGGTCTCGAGGTCTCCCTTCCTTGTGGATCACCACGATTGTAGCCAGACGTTGGTCCGGCGGGAGGGAGCCCAGAGAGTGGGCCACCAGGAACATCGCACGGAGGTGGGGTGCCAGTACATCCGGTCGCAGCTTATACAACTCGATAGGGATGCCGTTCGGGCCCATGGCCTTGCCGGATGCGACCGAGCGTATGGCGAGGGCAATTTCGTCGGAGGTAGGGGCGGCATCTAACGACACCCTGTCTTCCACCGAAAGGGAAGGCAGCGCGATATCCCTAAGCAGGGCATGGGAATCCTCCTCCGAGCAGGGAGAAACCGGGGAATACACCTCGCGGAAATAATCCGCGAAACAAGAGACAATGTCTTCTGGCTCGGTGACACGCACACCATCCATCCTCTCAATCAGCGGGACCACACGACTCGCTCTCTCCTTTTTATCCAACCATGCAAGCAGTTTACCAGCCTTATCACCCACATCATACAGTCGCCCCTGTTGCTCTCTATAGAGGCCCCTGGCCGCCTCCGTGACGAGGGCCCTGTAGGCCGCCTGCTTAAGTTGTAGGACATGTAGTGCAGCATCCGTCACCCCACCCTCTAGATCACCCTCCAATTCAGCGATTTCGGCCTCCACCCGGGTCACCTCCTCCTGCTCGCGCCTCCGGGCATGGGAAATAAAGGAGAGGGCCTCCCCTCTAAGAACTGTTTTGAAGGCTTCCCACAGGGAGATAGCCGAAGGGACGGACCCCACATTCTCATCGAAATACCGCTGCAAGGATTTAATCAAATCAGCGCGAATGGTGGGGTCGCGCAGGTACCAGGCATTGATTGGAGCTACCCTGCCCTCCCCCCTCGGGAAGACATCAACGTGCAACAGGAGCGGGGAGTGATCTGAAATACCCCGCGCCAAATGGCGCACCTCTCCTACCCTCCCAACATAGGCCGCAGGGACAAGGACATAATCAAGCCGTGAGAGGCTACCATGGGCACCCGAGTGGAAAGTGTACTGCAGCTGCGTGGGATGTTTTAAGCGCCAGCAGTCCACCAATCCCAGTGTATCTAAGAAGCCGGACAGCCACGCCTGCGCCCGGGGGAGGTCCCTAGGGGGGTGACGATCCACGGTCCCAGAAACCACCGCATTGAAGTCCCCCCCAACCACCAGAAGCCCCCCCGGAAGGTCAAGGAGGAGGCGCCCTAGGTCTGCAAAAGTCGTAGACTGTAACCCCGGTGGGACGTACACTGATACAAAGACAACTACTTTACCCTCCATTCTCCCCACTAAGACAGTGTAGCGTCCCCTCTCATCATGGCGCACCTCGTCTATTTCCAACGGGAGCGAGTTCTTCACCATGAAGCCCACCCCCCGTGAGCCCGACGTGAAGCCCGAGTGGGCCACCAAGCTATAGCCACGCCGATTCATGGCACAAAAGGAATTACCAATAAGGTGTGTCTCCTGCAGAAAGACCACATCTGGCGAAAGTCGTTTCAAATACTGCAGGACCACACCTCGCTTAATCCTATCCCCCAGTCCGTTAACGTTCCAGGACAATAAAGTCAGGTCCCTACCCCCCATCACATACAGAAGCCATCATTCGTCCCCCCGAGAGCACCTTAAAAACACCAATACGATAAAGGGTTTGCCTTGCGGTAAAAACGAACAACACCCCACCCCAACCCACCCATCCCAACAGAACTCCCCCCTCCCTGCACCCCTGCATGAGCCCAAACAGCCCCCCCAAAGTGCAGTGTGCCTGTCGCCCCATGAATGATTAAACTAACTAGTCCCCCAGAGGAGGAGGGAGAGCCCCCAAGAGACCCCGTACCACCTCCACAGGAGGGAGACTTAACGAACAGTCAAAAATGACGACAATGTTGTCCAGAGCGAGGCCTACTATTAGTCCCTCAGTCCTGATCCGGCGAGCCCTCCCCTCCAACCGCGCTCCCCCCACCCCCCCGGCCCCGATCCCCGGGCAAGGAGTCCAACCAGTCCCCGGCCGCCTCGGGACGATCAAAAAAGTGCGTGCGGCCATCCACCTCCACCCGCAACTTAGCTGGAAAAAGCATCGCATACTTGAGGTTCAAGTCCCGTAGACGACGTTTGACTCCGAGAAAGCTCAGTCTCTGCTTCTGGACCGCTGGGGTGAAATCAGGATAGAAGTTTACGTCCATATTGTCAAGTCTGACCGGTCCTTGTTGCCTAGAAGTCTGAAGGATAGCGTCTCTGTCCCGAAAGTTGAAAATCCGGGCAATGAGAGGCCTCGGAGGGGCTCCGGCCTTAGGTCTTCCTTCTGGAAACCCTGTGGGCACGTTCCACCGCAAAGAATTTACTCAGCCCCCGGGGCTGGAGATGGGTGAGAATCAGGTCCTCCACAAACAGGTCCGCCGCCGCCTCCTCACGTCCCTCCGGCACCCCGACAATGCGGACATTGTTCCTCCGGGCCCAACCCTCGGAATCCTCCAGTCGACGATCCATCAGGGCGTTTGCCTGGCTAAGCCGGCGCACCTCCTTTTGGAGGGCCGCCACGTCCGCTGTAAGGCCCGAGGTGGTGTGGGCCAAAGAATCGACCCGGTCATTGGTCTTGGATAAATCGGCCCTCACCAGGCCAACATCCACGTGGACTGAGTCAATCTTTTGCGCCAGTGTGTCAAAGCGCTGGTCCACCGAGGCCTCATAGTATCTCTTAAGTATGAGGGAACATCTTCCAAAAATGGTTTTATAAAGAAATCCACATATTTTGATATTGGTTCAAAGACCGACTCGCATCCGCACACTATTGGATGGCCTAGAGGTACTAACTCACTTTTATGCACTTTGGGCAGCATTTATAGCAGTCAAACTCTTGGGTGTTTCTTTGTAAAAAAATATATATATTTTGGTCTAATAAAACCTTGATCAAATCCTTGTTTCAGAATTAGCGATAATTTGCCTTGAATTTCTTGAGTTGGATCACCTTGGACTTTCCTATAGAACTCAGGATTGCTTATTTGTCTCAATACTTCTTTTTGGTAATCAGTGGTGCCCCAAACACTACCATTATCAGCTGGTTTAATGATTATAGAAGGATCATTTTAAAGCCTGACCAGAATGTAAATTGCATGATGCAATTAGTGTATTTTCACATTACGCTTCCTATGTAAGAGCCACAAAATTAGGCTTTAATGTCTCTTCACGTAGTTATGCAGCATTCACTATAAAAAATTACAGCAAAGACATGGAAACTACAGACTTCAATCAGTTGTTATTCATGATGATTTTGATTCTTTGCATTATTTTTTAGTCAGAAATGCATCCTCGTGGCAACAATTTGCAAAAGGATGCATTTTGTGTTAAAATACACCCCAAAATTATGGATTTGCATTTCACATAATTATGCATTATTTCACATAATTTGGACAACATCTTGCATGATTATGCAAAAGCAAATTGCATGAATTTTGCACATCTCTACTCCAGTTGCTCCTATACGTTGGTTTAGATTCCAACAGCCGTCTTATGCAGAAGATACCCAGGCCAATTTTATAGCATGCATTTCAGCAGAAGACAGATGAATGGCCGACCACTCTGTAAAGCTGAATGTCAATAAAACAGATGTGTTAGTTTTTGACAGACCCTCTTCCACCGGGTCCTCTCTCTGGTGGCCACCAGAACTGGGCCACCCACATACACCATCTGTGACTGCAAGACGTCCCGGTGTTCTCTTTGATTATGCTTTCATTTACCCATCGGATAAACAAATTAAGCTCCACCTGTTTTTATTACCTATGGTTGAAGTGCAATGTTTTGTCTCAGCTTCTCATGGAACATAGGAAATCAGTACTATTGGTGGTGATTTTATTCCATCTCAATTACTGTAATTTACTTTATCTTTGAACTCCCAATAAGCTTTTTGACAGATTTCAGCTTTTACAGAATAGCGCAGCTAGGTTATTGCTAACAATTCCAGCAAATCATTCAATTTCTCAACATCTCTGTAATTTACATTGGTTCCTGATTCAGAAACTACTTACTTTTAAGGCACTGAATATTGACTTTATATATAGCTTTCTCTGGTTTAGGACTGACTACTATGCAATCTTGTATTTTAGACTACTGGCAAAAACATGCTCTGTGTTCTGCTTCGAGTAGCTTGGATTTATTACCAAAGTTAAAAGATCTTGAGCTGCAGGCCATTCTTTTCCTTGCTTTTCTTAAAACATCTGAAATGATTTACCCCTTGGCATAAAATTGTAATCTAATCACATTTCCTTTCCCAAATAGTTTTAGACTTGATTAGTCTAACGTGCATCTGTAATAAGTTAAGATTTGATAAATCTGATCCCATCCTCCTTTAATGTTTCTTTTCTTTAAGTGCCAGGACACCCTTGTTGGGCAGCTGCCGTGATTTACAATTCATTCATTCATTCATTTACTTGTTCATGGCCAAATTTTCATCACTAATTTCAGGGAAGGGGATGCCCGCATGATGGGTGGTCTGGCAAGTGATCTTCTGCAGAGAAATCTGTAGTGTGTGATGAAGCTTCCTTTTTGATGGACCAGGTTTGGGACTTCGTCGGTCACCACCACCTGCATAACTAAAAAAAAAAGGTTTTTGGATCAAATGGTTGGACGAATATACAAAGAAAACCATATGTGTGGGGAATAGTTGACATGGCAGACTCTTTGCAAGGGTTAAATAAGTGATTCTTTTTTAGTCGCTGCTAATTAAAGGTTGTTGTTCAGCTGTTGATGACTTGAACTATTTGCCGAGACAGCATTTAAAACAAGTGTGCTAAAACTGCACACATGCATAAAAATGTAGTATATTAATGGAGGTTGCACAATTAACTTGTGCTTTCATTCCACATAATTATTTTAGCTAACCATGCCACATGCTTTTGGCCAACTACTGTGGCAAAATAATTCCAATAGTTTGATAGAACTGTGCTGAGAGCTTACCAGAGATTGTATGTGTCACCAGGCAGCATGTTTCTGGATGCCACACTGACCATGTGGTTAAGCCTCCTTGCCACCGAGGCCAGACTGTCATTTCTGTTCCACAGTCATGCAGTGATGTTCTTCAAGAGCTTCAATGCGCATCGCACAAGAAGGGTGGTGGTAGAACTGCGGGGTTCAGTGCTAGGCAAAGGATGCCAAACTTTGGCTTACTCCTTGAGTGGCAAACCCGTGGTGGTGGTGCTGGTCCTTCCAGGTCTCCTGGCCCTTTTCTGTTTCTGCCCTGATAGGAAAAAAGATCAAGAGGAGACTGATCATTAGTACAGACCACAGTAAGCACATGTGCATAGTAACTCAAATCTATTTCTTGGGAAACTCTCATTGTCACCCCTTTCTCCTTTTATCTGAATCATAACAGGGTTTCTTCCTTGTCCTACAAATACCTACAAATGTTTTTCCTACCCTCCCTATCTAGTAGGAGGGAGCAGCCATTGCAGGTGCCAACATGAGAGGGAGGAGGCGCAGTACAGAAAAAAGTAGTACAGCCACCACCAATGAAATAATGTTGAGGGGCACACCTGCCCTGTGCTTACAAGACGGGGACCCCCCTCATTAATTAATTTATTTATTTTATTTAAAAAGTTTTGTATAGCACGAACAAGACCCCGAGAGATATCAGAGCGCTTCACAGTAATGGGAGAGGTAGCAAGGTAAAAAGGGTACATTGTAAGGCAATAGTAGGGGATAACAAGATAAGCCAATAAAAATACAAGGAAGTGCACAAGAAATGTCTTGGTACAATAAGGTAGACAATACTGGGTAATACAAGTCTTGAGGAAAACAGAGTACTGATGGTTATTTACAGCAGGAACCTGTCCATTAGGAGTGTTTTTACTTCATGTTTGAAAGCAGCTGTATAAGGAATTCTGCGGATTTCCAGAGGGAGCGAGTTCCAGATCTTCGGTGCCGAGCAAGAGAAGGCTCGGAGTCTTGTTCTTTTTTTGCAAAAGGTCTGGGGTTTCAGTAATAGAAAGTTAGGACTTCTTGATGGTCTTCCTGCCCCCTCTCCCCCCGACAGTTCTAGTTTTTGAGCCAGGTAGCCAGGGGTTTTGAGGTGGAGGGCTTTGTGCGTTAGACAGACAATCGTTAGTTGAATTCTTGCTTGATAGGGTAGCTACTTTAGAGATCTAAGAACTGGGTAGATGTGATCATTTCTTTTTGTGTCAGTGATGAGTCTGGAAGCTGCATTCAATGCCACCCTGAGTGGGGCCAAGGTATGTTTGGATAGGCCACACAACGTTGCACTACCATAGTCTAGTCTCGGCAGGACAAGCGCTTGAACCACCATCTTGAGATCCTCTTGAGGGAGGAATGGTTTTAGATTTCTAAGAAGCCTCATTTGGTAGTTTTTGCCGTTACGCATCATACTAATGTTTTTCTTCATGTTCAGGTGTGAGTCTAGGGTGATTCCGAGAGATTTAGCTGAATCCATGATAATAGGGGAGCAGTTGAAGGTGGTGAGGTGCTTCATCCAGAGGTCAATCTTGGGGGTGTGTTTAGGAGGGGATATGAGAAGGAATTCCGTTTTGGTGGTGTTGAGCAGGAGATGGTACTCAGTTAGCCTGTTTGGGTAATCCTCAGGGAGGAGTTGAGTGAGATGAGGTCTTCCGATGAGTTGATTTTCAGGAATAGTTGCGTATCATCCGCGTACATATGAAAAAGAATGTTCATTGATTTAAGAGTGCATGATAGTGGTTCCAGGAAAATATTGAAGAGTATGGGAGAGAGTGCTGACCCTTGCGGGACCCCCATGGAGACTGTGGATGTTTGGGATAGCATATGGTTCACCTTCACTCTTAGGGATCTATTGTGAAGGAAGTGAACCATTGCAGTACCCGAGCGGATAGGCCCATCCTGTGTTCCAGAATGGTTAAGAGGATATTGTGATTAACCGTGTCAAATGCAGAAGAAAGATCAAGGAGTATTAGTAGGCAGGATTCGTTATGGTCTAACAATTTTAGGATGTCATCCATGATGTGAAGGAGCGCGGATTCAGTACTATGACCGCTCCTAAACCCAGATTGATGCTGATCCAAGAGATTGAAAGCCTCAATGTGCGAGCAGAGTTGCGATTGGATGCATTTTTCAAGGAGCTTAGCCAGAGTAGGGATGTTGAAGATGGGTTTTTTGAGAATGGGTTAGACATTCTGGGATCTTGCCTTGAGATAAGGAGGCATTGACAATCTTTGTCCAAAGGGGAATAAGGGCACCCTTGATTTCTTTGAAGATAGACATGGGTAAAGGGTCGCTGAAATGATTAGAGGGGCTAATGTTCAGCAGAGATTTGTAGATGTCGTTTTCACTGAGGGAGGAGAAGGAGCTCCAGGTCGCCATGTTCTTGGGTGCTAATACTAAGTGGCTTTAGACTCTCAGAGACGGCATGGTCAGCTGCACTCACCGAGGGTGTAAATAGGGTCTCTTAGATTCAAGCTCAAGACTGATGAGCTTAGTTTTATCCGTGAAGAAGATAGCCAGATCGTTGCAGGGGGGTGAGTTGGCTGTTGATTCGAAGTGCTTGGGAGCTATAGCTGATTGCTGTTTGACAATTTCGAAACGTTTTTGGGGACGATTTGAGGCTTGAGTGAGTTGGACCCTGAAGTAATCAGCCTTAATTGTCTTGATTTTTTTATTGTAAGAACTCCTAACCGATCTAAGGACTTTTAGATGATAGATAGAAGGTTTGAATCCCCATAGACGTTCAGCAGCCCTTTAGTTGTGGCGTTCAGACTTTAGGTTGCCCTTGAACTATGGTTTGGAGGTTTTGGAGGAGGCATTTTTTTGCTGTAGAGCAGCTATTGAGTCCATGATATCGGAGATAATGGAGTTATAGAAAACAGTGAAATCATGTACATCAGTCATGTCAGTTTGGGGAGACAAGGCATTTTTACAGTCGATAGCTAGACCGTCCGTGTTAATATTCCTGAGGTGTCTTTTCCACTGTTTAATTTTCTTTGGTTGGACCATTTTCCGTATCACCTCCTTGTTGATAAGGAAGAAGATGCTGTAATGGTTGGACCAATCACATGGGGTAAGGCCCTCCAATGTGTTGACATTGACTTTTGAGATAATGAGGTCCAGAATTTCTCCTTTGTTGTGTGTTGGCCGATCACAGAATTGGATATGGTCCAGGTCAGATAGGAAGGCGTTAAGGCAGCTCACTGCTTGGTCATTGGGTTTGGACTAGTAGAGGTTGAAATCACCAAGGTATATTTGGGATACTGATGGGTCATCATTGGGAGATATAATTTCCATTAGGTGTTCAGTGAAGAGGAGGTTATCGCCAGGAGGGTGGTAGAAACTTTGAAGTTTGCAAACCGGGATGTGGTTCCTAGAGATGTTGAGACAAAGGTATTCAACTAAAGGTGAAGAGGGGATCTCCATGTGGGAGACAGATAGTGTGTTACGATATATGCAAGCTAATCCACCACCCAGTTTTGTGGTTCTGGCTATACGGATTATGTCGTGACTAGGGGGGCACTAGGAGATCTAGAATGGGGGTGGAGGAAAAATTTAACCATGTTTTCGTGAGGATGATGATCTCTAGCTCATTGTTTTGGATGAGATCGTAGATCTCTGAGGCATGTTTGTTAGCTGATCTACAGTTGAATAATGAACATTTCAGTCTTATGGGTGTGTGTGAGGGAGGAGTCTGGGCGATATTCACTTGCTTGAGGTTGTCGCTATTTACAACTCTGTGTTTGTATGAGGGTTCCCTGTGTAGGTTGGAAAACAATGGTTTGAATTTGGGTCATAGGGACCTTGTCCATTTATAGAGTGGTTGAGTAAGAGAGGAGTAGTTCCTCAATCTCAGTGAACACCAGTTCGACCATTGTTCTTTTAGGACGGAGGAGTGGTAGGGACGGGTAGGGTTCTGGAAATAGGGTGAGAGGTATGCTGGGCCAGGCCCGGGGGTGCTCTCGTGGGGACTGTGGATATTTTTCTTGAGGACCTCAGAGAATTGAGCAGGGGCAGATGGTTAAGCGAGAGGGCTAACAGTTCATGGACTTCTTAAATGAGAAGGTTCACTTGGAGAGATAGCTTGTACAGACATGCCATTAAGTCTGAGTGTTGGTTAAAGGAAAGTAGCTGAGAGGAGGGGTCCTGTGGAGGGCGGGGAACACTAGGGATAGTAGTATGATGTAAGATGTGGATGCGAGGGTCCAGGGAAGGAGATTCATGTTATATGATTCAGTGGGTGGGGACAAAAACAATAAAGACAAAAATATGTAAAATAAGACAAGTAAACACAGAGGAAGGGAACAAGGCAGCATACTAGCAGAGAAAAAGGAAAACATACAAATGGTATGGGAATATGGTTAAAGCTAGAGTAGGATGAGTGGTATAGTAGTAGTCCAGGCAGGCAGAAGAAGGCAAAAGTGAATGTGACACACCCTAGTCCAAACGAGGCTGCCTCACACACATCTCTCACCACAAAGACCATGCCAGTTTTTTTAGTGTAAAGTGTACCTTCCTGTCTTTTTTTTCATATCAGTGTAGCACAAGCTTAGCGTGGCATCTAGCATAATTTATGCATAATACTGCATAATTTTGGGTTCATTTTACAAAATTGCCTGAAAAGCATGACACTTTTTTTTCAGGACTGTCCCAGAGTGGGCCTGAGGCTGCTCACCACTTCACTTTATGGGCATTTTTGACAGCATACACAATGGCCTTCAAGCTGCTGACCTTCAAGATTGACCTTCAAGCTTCATTGGCAGAACTAGGCAGCACCTAACGAGATGACTTAATTGTTTAACATTATTCTTTCAGACCATTCAAAATAATTTACTATAAAGTCTAACTGTGGCCTATGTTACATCTAAACTGGTTTTGGCCTCGTTATCAATACTGCCTCAATTGCATTGTTACTTATATTCCACTGGTGTGGCTGTACATGTAGAAAGAGAGTCCAAGAACACACCCATAATCCCCATCCTACCACAATTGACTTGTTATTATTCAAACCCCACAGCTTTTCCTGCACATATTTGTGAAAAGCAAATTGTTTTCAAGAGGCAATCTATGATGGACATGCAGCACAGTATTCATTCAGTGCTTACATTTAGGGAGACATGTGCCTCGTGATCAGGCTCTGTGGGGACCACCCCTCCTTGGCTCTGTGAGACATCCAAGCCGTTTGCTCTGGTTTTCCACCTTCTTCTGCCTCATTCCAGCATCTAACTCGCTGAATCGACCATTGGGCGTGTCATCTCTCATTCAGTTCTGTGACGTGGCCTTGGCCATATGCTTAGCATTATGCAAATAAATATGCAAAACGTGCAAACATTGTAAAACAACTGCAAACATTACAAAGTGACCAGGCACACAAGCTATTTAAAGGTGTTGCCAGTAAATCTCTCAAGCAAAGGATTTTGTAATCAGTCGTTTAAGCGAGTGACCTAGCATAGTGTGACTGGTTAGTAGCACTAATGACCTAGCATAGTGTGACTGGTTAGTAGCACTAATGACCTAGCATAGTGTGACTGGTAAGTAGCACTAAAAACCTCACATATATTCAGTTTGTGCAGCAACTGCGTGTGTTCAGCTTGCTTCAAATAACGTGACTAATTCATGAAATGTTGCTGTGAGTAGGAGTGACTTATATTTGCAGTACTCCTGAGTTACTCCAGGAATTCAGGAGTAAGTCCGGAGCACCTCAAGCTAGCCGCACAAAATCTTAAAGATTTAGGTCCGTTGGAATTTACCTAATATGGTGCGGAAATCTGCTTCTTAGGGCTGCAAAATGATTACCACTACAAAGGTGCAGGCACAATTTATTTCAGCATATAAAATGCATTAAGAAAAAAAACTTTCAAGGCTAAATGACTTGTAGGCATCCAGGAATGCACTGTTTGAACCTTGGCACAAACTGTACCTTCACCTTTCCTAACAGCTGTCCACCTGCCTTAGCAGCGGACGGTTTCACTTCTGATTTCCTATTTGAAGTGGCAGTTCTTGGATCTTTCCAAACGTACTGACCCGTCAAATCCCCGTCTGACATACATTTAAACGAACAAACTCTTTTATCTTCTTTCGCTTGCGATCTGTCTCCTTTGGTTGCACTGTTCATGTGTATACAAAGACGGAAGGAAGGTCGGCTCGAAAAGTTATAAGTCAGTTAAAAAAGAGCTTTGCCAATTACGGCTGTTTTAAACAGGCATTGAGCAGGGATGAACTCAAAGCTGTGGCAAACGCTGCCGTCTGCATCCATCTTCCTTTCAACCTCACGGATGATTGGAGGACGGGAGGAGGTGGGGGCGTCTCCTCCATGTGACTTCTTAAGCAGCAAGGTCAGCGAACCAACACATATGTCTCCAGGAAAGAGCGACAGAGGTCAGAGCCCTGCAAAGCGAAACAATTTCCCGGGAAATGGGCTTTTTCTTGGAATCCCGGGCCCTGCGGCAATAGTAGGCATATAACGTGCGATTCGTCCCACCACACTTGCCCCCTCTTTTCCCACCACAAAAGGCACCATACCAGTGGATGGTCTTCACTGCGTAGTCTTTATTAATTCTCAGATAACGCCATCTTTATTTGTATATGCACTGTCAACATTAGACCAACTTTAATTAACCAATCCAACACACATTGATAACATTGGGTTGCACAGTATTCGTTTGAACCACAGGTTACAGTTGCAATTGTATTTACAGTTCAGGATCTCCCGAGACACACGGTATGCGGGTTGTACCAACAGGACACAACCCAACTCCATTGCTTCCATTTCAGGCAACTACCCGTCGTCTACCTCCTAGACGCGGCCACCAGAGCACTGCTTTGCGCCTTTCCTTGCGCACCAGCTTTTACCAAGTTGCTTCCTTCAAGCACCGGCATCTCGGGTAGGGCCGGAGAGTCCAGGGCCACCAGCAGGACGGCCCCCTCTCCCGCCAGCCCAGAGCCCCATTGACTGCCCTCCTTGTTCCAGGATTGGCCAGTCCCCGTCAAACAGGAGTCCCCGCCATTTTCCTGGCCCGGGACCCTGCCACAGGGCGAGGAGCCTACTGGCGCTCTCGCCCTCCCCCCAAAAAACAGCTTCACCTTCAGATCTAGCGCTAACGCTCCCCCATATAGCGAGGATGAAGAATTCCAACCCCACGCTGGACCCCATCTGTTAGGTACAATTCCGATTTCGTTGCCTGTATCGTGGTATGCCTGATGGAACATACACAGCCCTCTCCCACCCACCGGAATCATATTGCCGCCTGCATATCTCCACCCCGCGCATCCTTGCGTCCGATGCCTTGAAACCACTGTATGAAAAGTCACAGAGTATAAAGAAAAAAGGCACTGCCACTGCCCCCCGGCCACGTTTAACTATCTGTAGTCTGACTGTAGGAGAGTAGGGTCTGCTATCCTATGGTCACCCCAAATGTTTGCTTTTTGCTTCACTGGTTTTTGACATATTGAGGCTGTGGGCCTGCCAATCAGACCCCCAGCCTGCTGTTCTCTCTACTAAATTTACACTATGCACCCTAGGTGCATAACCAATTGGAAGTGGATCACCCTGTGAGCCCCTGTACCAGTGTACACTAGGTACCCAGGGCATTGGTGTATCTAAGGCCTACCAGGGGCTGAAGCATGTATTGTGCCACCCCTGGCCTGGCCTAACAAATTTGACACAACTGGCTGATCACTCAGCTGGGGTAAGTTGGTGTAACCACCTCTTACTTAGGTGTAGTGTACCTATACCTAACCTTAAATGGGACACATGTTAACCTATAAGTCACTCCTATGGCAGGCCTTAACAATCCTGAAGGCAGAGTGCTTGGTTCCATGTGAGATGGTGCTCTGGCATGAGCTGAGCCTGTCTGCAGTGGTCGGAACAACTTCCTTCTACTGTTTCCAGATATCGTCATACCATATACTCTTAAGTGCATTATGAACCTCGCGGTTAAATGCTATCTTTGGTTTGGCTTTATCAAAACATGTCGAGTAAGGTGTCATACGAATTGGAATACTAACCCCTCGCCAATTCTGGCGACGGGGTTAGCATTCCACCCTTCTAGAGGGACACGACATGTACAGTACCTGAAACCCGGGTAAAATCAGACATAGCCTCAGCTCCACAAAATGGATGCTGCCACCACAGACACAAGTCTGCCCTCCTGCTGCTGGGAGTCCTTCCAGCTTGGGAGGTGTGGACAAAGGGTTTCCTGCCAGGGGAGGTGCGTGCACCACCACAGACAGGATTTTGTGTATTGGTCAGGTAGGGCTTGAAAGGAACCAGACATGCCTGAGGCTCACAAGGAGCCTCGGTGCATATGCCAGTTCAAACCGGTCCTGGGGCACACCAGTCCCGGGCCTGGGGTGAGCTGGACAAAGGATTGGGGGTGTAACCACCCCCCTTCCTGGTCCCACCCATAGGGAGGGACCTAGCAGGTAGTCCGGCCCCTAGAATCCGCTTAAAGGTAGGAGCTGTGTCCTAAGACTTCAGACATCTTGGAATCAACTTGAAACTAAGAAGAAGACGGGAACTTCGACATTCTGCTGCACAGAAGACTGAAGGAAATCTCCCCTGTGGTCAGGGAGTGACCACCTTGCTAACGCAAGCACCATCCAGCGAATCAACGTCTGCTTTGCCGCCGCCTCCTGCCGGAGCCCGAGCCCAGAGACTGACAAGACCTGGACCTCCAGACCTCTCACCGCCCGATCCACAGTCCCTGAAAAAGAGAGACCCGTGGAGGCAACGAGACACGTGGAGCCAGACATCTTGAAACGACCACGACAAGCTGCAAGTGCAACAACCGAGGCTCCCTCCAAGTTGTGCTTTGGGATCTGAGAAGCCCAACACCCGAGCAGCATCTGCACCAAAGGTGAGCCCTCCAGCATCTCCACGATCTGCGTGGGGCCCTTCTGCATTTTGCCACTCGACGCGCCTAACCGGTTGCTGGCCCGCTGGCTAGTGGCCATCTTGGCGACGAACTTCAAGAAATACACTGCTGGTCTGGTTGCTCCAGACTGGCCCTTGCTCCCCTCCAAAGGAGCAGTCCCTCTGACCTTGCTGGTCAGAACCATCAGCTTATTTCGTTTTCCACAACAATTGCTTTTGCCAAGGCTTGTTTGCTTCGATCAAGTCACCGACACCGCCGACAGCGAGAGCCTGCGTGGGACAGCTCGTGAACCGACTCCTGGATGTCGTCGACCTTCAGGGACCACGTGGCTGCAGAGACAAGCTGCACCTTTCTTCCTGTTTGCACCCGACATCGCCTGGTACCCACCTGGTGCCACGCTGGTCACTGGCTAGTGACTGTGAACACTGTCCCCTCTGCTTACAGGTCTTCTACAACTCCGATCCACTCTTGCATCCTCCGCATCTCTTCCGGACCGACCGCCTGCAGCATCTTTGTCTTCAGGCTCCACTGAACAGATAGAAGAAACCCGACGCACTTCGACACCTATGCACCCGCTTCCTGTGGGTGAGGTAAAGCTGGCACTCCGGTTCCCAAGTGTAGAGTATCATCTCTAGTGTCTGTGTTTCCAATCTTGAGTTCAAAGTCCATCCGGGAGATCCTTTTTGCAGTAACTTTGTAACTTTTACGCACCCATTGAAAACCTATGGGAGCCTGCGTGTGACTATTTGCTCTGCACACGCAACCCGTGGACCTCATGGTCACTAACTAAAGTTAGCTCCTTGTAGGCCCAGCGATTCTAGAGGCCCTAGGCATTTTCCCTTTTCTGTTCGTGGTACTTATACCACTATTTTAGTATATGGTTTGAGCGGCCACCAGGGCCTATCCATATAAAGTGCAACTTCTGTGTATTCTAACGTATTCTTGTTTAACGATTTGTGCTCCTGTGCTCATAAAGAGTCTAGGGGATACTTTGAGAAATAAATACATATATATTTTCAATATATATCTGTGTGGTGTCCTTTCATTGGTATAAAGGGGGGTTACATTTGGTAAAACAGTCTGCTTAACACGTTTCACGAGTTTAGCCTCGGGCAGCTAGTCCGAAAAGGTTGACTTACAACCACACCATAAGGGTTGCTTGGCATGGCACAAGGCGGTCACTTTAACTAGTGAACATCATATACCAGGCCAACTTCTCACATTGGTGAGCAGCGGTGGGATTTGAGCTTGCTGTGTTTTACCATTGTAATCTCTTGGTTACCAATTGAAAGATCACATAGGTACCTATAGGTACATATAAAACAAGATTAGATATACATAAGTTCTACTGAACTTAGTTGTTGTAGAGCAAAGGGAGTAGCACACCCTGACTACAACTACTAGATAGGTTTAGTAGGTAAACCCAAGTGTAGGTAGATTGCAACACATCCACGCACACTTAAGAGCAATGGCTGGGGCAGAGGGGTCCACTGTACCCATCTCTGTTGAGAGTGACCCCCAGAGGGCACCATCCATCTTTGCTACCCTTAATCAAAATGAGCTCAGGCAGTTGGCAAATATCAGGGGCCTTAAACAGCCCAAGAATCCTACTTCTGCTGAACTCAGGGAGCTTTTACAGGCTGATGAAGATCAGAAAGCTCTCAGGAAAGCCTCCCAGTTAGGCCCCTTAGGGTCAGGAACAGGAGGCCCCCCTTCTGAAGATGCCACTGAAGTACCCCTTCCCAATAGCCACCCCTTAGATGAGAATCATACTACAGAGGAGGAAAGTGGTGGGGATACAGAAGTGAGTGAGGATGAAGGGAGAACTAGCCCAGTGCCAAGTGTTATACGTGGCCCAGCTAACTTAAGGCTACTGGGGACTGACAATGGGATCATCCCATTGGATCTCCCTAGTGGACTTAACCAGGGATCTGGGAGGCAAAGGAATCGCTCAGGTGACTCTAATGCTTCTCATGCCTCTAGAGGCTCTCAAGGTCACTCCAGGAGAAGGATGACCACCCCTCAGAGGAGGGAACATGAGGCCAGAATGCAGGAAGCCCAGCTGAGGATCAGGAAGCAGGAGCTAGAGGTAGCCCTGATGGAAGAAAAACTGAACAAAGCTAGGCAACCTAAAGAGAGTGGGTCTATACCCACTGGTGGCAACATTGTCCCTAAGGACAAAGATAGGGTCTTTGATAATAGGAACCTGTCTAAGGTTGTGCCCCCCTACAAAAGTGGGGATGACATCCACAAATGGATGACTGCTCTTGAGAGAGCCTGCAAAGTGCAGCAGGTTCCTGAAGACCAGTGGGCAGCAATCCTCTGGCTCTCCTTTGAAGGAAGAGGCAGAGACAGACTCCTCACTACTAGAGAAGAGGATGTCAGAAATTACAGAGTCCTGAAGAGTGTCCTAGTTGATGGGTTAGGCTTAACCACTGAACAGTACAGGTTAATGTTCAGAGACACCCAAAAGACACAGACTCAGGACTGGTCTGAATACATTGAATGTGCCACTAAGGATTTGGAGGGTTGGTTGCTGGGAAGTAAGGTATCTGATTATACAGGATTGTACAATTTGATGATGAGAGAACAGATTTTAAATAACTGTCAAAACCAGCAACTGCATCAACACTTGGTTGACTCTGATCTGACCTCTCCCCAAGAATTGGGAAAGAAGGCAGACAAATGGGTCAGAACCAGGGTTAAGCAAAAGAACCAGAACCAGGGCCAAGGGGGTGATCAGAAGAAAACAGACCAAAAGGGTGGAGATCAGAAATCTAAAGACCAGAAGTCCTCAACAGGGCCCCAAACTACTGCTAAGGAGGGTGGGTCCCAACAACAATCCAAGGGAAAGAAGAAAGAAGGTCAAAAGAAACCCTGGTGCAATCATTGCAAGAGTACAACTCACTGGACTAGTGATTGTAAGCAGGGTGGAGCCCCCAACACTGTTGCCCCTAAGGCACCTGCTCCCAGTACTACTGTTAGCAGTGTTGGTCCCCAGACAAAGGGTGTAGTGGGAATCACTATGGGAACTGAAGGAGATTCTGACTTAGACAGAACCCTGACACAGGTAGTCTTGATCTGTGATGGGGACATTGATTTGTCCCTGACTGTGAGCCCCAGTAACCTGGGCAAGTACAGACAGACTCCTTTAATTAATGAAAAAGTGGCTCAAGCCTACAGGGACATATGTGCCAGTGTCACTATGGTGACACCAGGCTTTGTGGACCCTGGACAGTACATACCAGGTGAGAATTACCTGGTGACCAATGCCAGCAATGCCACTACTTCACATAGTGTGGCAGTTGTTAACTTCTCATGGGGAGGGGTAACTGGCCTCAAAAGGGTTGTGGTTAGTGCAGACCTCCCAGTAGAATGTTTGTTGGGCAATGACCTAGAGCGTTCTCTATGGTCTGAAGTGGAGTACAGGACACATGCAGAGATGTTAGGTATATCACCACATGTCCTTGCTGTGACCAGGTCACAGGCCAAAAAGTGCCTTACTGAACCTCAGGTCTTGGATCCTGGAACAATGGACCAAGCACCTACCAAGAAGAAGAACAGGAGGGTCAAGGCTGTGCCTTCCCCCCTGCCTCAGAGTGATGATCAACCTTCCCAGGAAGCTGATCTAGAAGACCCTGAAGGAACTGTCCCTGAAGAGCTTGAACCTGATCAGGTTGAGTTTCTGGGGACAGGGGGACCTTCAAGGGCTGACTTGAGGCAGGCTCGGTTATCCTGTCCCTCTCTTGAACCCCTCAGACAGCTGGCTGCTGCTGAGGCTGCTGGGAATGCTCAAGGTACCCATAAAGTGTATTGGGATGAAGGGCTCCTTTATTCAGAGGCTAGAGACCCCAAGCCTGGTGCAACCAGGAGGTTGGTTATACCTCTGCAATTTAGGGGCTTCCTTCTTACCTTGGCCCATGATATTCCTTTAGCAGGACACTTAGGCCAGAACAAGACTTGGGACAGGCTTGTCCCTCACTTTCACTGGCCTCACATGAATGAAGATACCAAGGAGTTTTGTCGCTCCTGTGTGACCTGCCAAGCCAGTGGCAAATCAGGTGGCACAACAAAGGCCCCCCTAATACCACTACCTGTGGTGGGGGTCCCCTTTGAAAGAGTGGGAATAGATATAGTGGGTCCCATGGATCCTCCCACTGCATCTGGGCACAGATTTATACTGGTGGTAGTGGATCATGCCACCAGGTATCCAGAGGCAATTCCCCTTAGGACCACTACAGCACCTGTTGTGGCCAGGGCCCTGCTGGGAGTATTCTCCAGAGTGGGGTTTCCTAAGGAGGTGGTTTCTGACAGAGGTACCAACTTCATGTCAGGATACCTGACAGCTATGTGGAAGGAATGTGGTGTCAACTACAAGTTCACCACCCCTTATCACCCACAATGCAATGGGCTTGTTGAGAGATTCAACAAGACCCTAAAGGGTATGATCAAAGGATTACCTGAAAAGCTCAGGCGAAGATGGGACATCCTTCTACCCTGCCTTCTGTTTGCTTACAGAGAGGTCCCACAAAAGGGGGTTGGCTATAGCCCCTTTGAATTGTTGTTTGGGCACCCTGTAAGAGGCCCACTGTGTTTAGTGAAGGAAGGATGGGAGTTACCTCTCAAAAAGCCTAAACAAGACATAGTGGACTATGTACTTGGTCTCCGCTCCAGGATGGCTGAGTATATGGAGAAGGCATCCAAAAACCTTGAGGAAATCCAGGCCTTACAGAAAGCTTGGCATGACCAAAAGGCTGTCTTGGTTGAGTTTCAGCCAGGACAGAAGGTATGGGTGTTGGAGCCAGTGGCCCCAGCAGCACTCCAAGACAAATGGTCTGGACCCCATACAATCCTGGAAAAGAAGGGAGAGGTTACCTACTTGGTGGACCTAGGAACTCCCAGGAGTCCCCACAGGGTACTCCATGTTAACAGGTTAAAAGCATATGTTGACAGGGCAGACATGGGCTTGCTCATGGCTACAGATGAGGGACAGGAGGAAGAGAGTGACCCTCTCCCAGACCTGTTGTCTCAGAACCCTGAAGATGGCTCAGTTGAAGGAGTGACCCTTGGAGGCAACCTCACTGTCCATAAGCAGACTGAATGTAGACAAGTTCTACAATCATTTCAACATCTGTTTTCCTTGATACCTAGCCAAACTGACTGGTGTACCCATGTGGTGGACACTGGTGACAGTCTGCCTGTAAAGAACAAGCTTTACAGACAACCTGACCACGTCAGGGACTGTATAAAGGCTGAGGTACACAAAATGCTGGAATTGGGTGTCATTGAACCCTCAGAGAGCCCCTGGGCTAGCCCAGTGGTTCTGGTCCCCAAACCTCACACCAAAGATGGCAAGAGAGAGATGAGGTTCTGTGTGGATTACAGAGGACTCAATGCTGGCACTAGGACAGATGCACATCCTATTCCAAGGGCAGATGAGCTCATAGACAAACTAGCTTCTACAAAGTTTTTGAGCACATTTGACTTGACAGCTGGCTATTGGCAAATCAGATTAGCTGAGGAGTCTAAGGCCAAAACAGCATTCTCAACCCCAGGTGGGCACTACCAATTTGTGGTGATGCCCTTTGGTCTGAAGAATGCACCTGTCACCTTCCAAAGGTTGGTGAATCAAGTCCTTACTGGGTTGGATGACTTTTGCGCAGCATATCTGGAAGACATTGCTGTCTTTAGCTCCACCTGGGAGGATCACCTGATCCACCTGAAGAAGGCTCTTGAGGCTCTGCAAAGGGCAGGCCTCACTATCAAGACTACTAAGTGCCAGATAGGGCAGAGTAAGGTTGTGTATTTGGGCCACCTTGTAGGTGGAGGCCAAGTTCAACCACTGGAGAGTAAGATACAATCCATCAAGGACTGGTCTCCTCCAACCACCCAGACTCAAGTTTGAGCTTTCTTGGGCTTGACTGGGTACTACAGGAAGTTTGTTAAGAACTATGGGTCCATTGTGACCCCTCTTAATGATCTGACATCCAAGAAGATGCCCAAAAAGGTTCAGTGGACAGTAAGCTGTCAAAAGGCATTTGATGACCTGAAGGAGGCCATGTGCTCTGCACCTATCCTGAAAAGTCCTGACTACTCCAAAGAGTTTATTGTCCAAACAGATGCTTCTGAGTTGGGTGTGGGAGCTGTGCTGTTACAACTTAATGTAGATGGTCAAGACCAACCCATTGCTTTTATTAGCAGATGGTTGATCCCCAGAGAGAAGAATTGGTCAGCTATTGAGAGGGAGGCCTTTGCTGTGGTGTGGGCCCTGAAGAAGCTGAGGCCATACTTGTTTGGCACTCACTTCAAGATTCAGACCGACCATAAGCCCCTCTTGTGGCTAAATCAGATGAAGGGTGAAAACCCCAAACTGCTTAGGTGGTCCATTTCCCTACAGGGGATGGACTTTACAGTGGAGCACCGGCCAGGTACTGACCATGGGAATGCAGTTGGTCTCTCCAGGTACTTCCACTTAGGACATGAAGACGAGACTGGTCAAGGCTAGTTTAATGTCCCTGCGTTTGGGGGGGGGGGGTTGTGTAGGAGAGTAGGGTCTGCTATCCTATGGTCACCCCAAATTTTTGCTTTTTGCTTCACTGGTTTTTGACATATTGAGGCTGTGGGCCTGCCAATCAGACCCCCAGCCTGCTGTTCTCTCTACTAAATTTACACTATGCACCCTAGGTGCATAACCAATTGGAAGTGGATCACCCTGTGAGCCCCTGTACCAGTGTACACTAGGTACCCAGGGCATTGGTGTATCTAAGGCCTACCAGAGGCTGAAGCATGTATTGTGCCACCCCTGGCCTGGCCTAACAAATTTGACACAACTGGCTGATCACTCAGCTGGGGTAAGTTGGTGTAACCACCTCTTACTTAGGTGTAGTATACCTATACCTAACCTTAAATGGGACACATGTTAACCTATAAGTCACTCCTATGGCAGGCCTTAACAATCCTGAAGGCAGAGTGCTTGGTTCCATGTGAGATGGTGCTCTGGCATGAGCTGAGCCTGTCTGCAGTGGTCGGAACAACTTCCTTCTACTGTTTCCAGATATCGTCATACCATATACTCTTAAGTGCATTATGAACCTCGCGGTTAAATGCTATCTTTGGTTTGGCTTCATCAAAACATGTCGAGTAAGGTGTCATACGAATTGGAATACTAACCCCTCGCCAATTCTGGCGACGGGGTTAGCATTCCACCCTTCTAGAGGGACACGACATGTACAGTACCTGAAACCCGGGTAAAATCAGACATAGCCTCAGCTCCACAAAATGGATGCTGCCACCACAGACACAAGTCTGCCCTCCTGCTGCTGGGAGTCCTTCCAGCTTGGGAGGTGTGGACAAAGGGTTTCCTGCCAGGGGAGGTGCGTGCACCACCCCAGACAGGATTTTGTGTATTGGTCAGGTAGGGCTTGAAAGGAACCAGACATGCCTGAGGCTCACAAGGAGCCTCGGTGCATATGCCAGTTCAAACCGGTCCTGGGGCACACCAGTCCCGGGCCTGGGGCGAGCTGGACAAAGGATTGGGGGTGTAACCACCCCCCTTCCTGGTCCCACCCATAGGGAGGGACCTAGCAGGTAGTCCGGCCCCTAGAATCCGCTTAAAGGTAGGAGCTGTGTCCTAAGACTTCAGACATCCTGGAATCAACTTGAAACTAAGAAGAAGACGGGAACTTCGACATTCTGCTGCACAGAAGACTGAAGGAAATCTCCCCTGTGGTCAAGGAGTGACCACCTTGCTAACGCAAGCACCATCCAGCGAATCAATGTCTGCTTTGCCGCCGCCTCCCGCCGGAGCCCGAGCCCAGAGACTGACAAGACCTGGACCTCCAGACCTCTCACCGCCCGATCCACAGTCCCTGAAAAAGAGAGACCCGTGGAGGCAACGAGACACGTGGAGCCAGACATCTTGAAACGACCACGACAAGCTGCAAGTGCAACAACCGAGGCTCCCTCCAAGTTGTGCTTTGGGATC
Source organism: Triturus cristatus (assembly GCF_964204655.1). NCBI lineage: Eukaryota > Metazoa > Chordata > Amphibia > Caudata > Salamandridae > Triturus > Triturus cristatus. The sequence continues at coordinate 1,071,476,942 of NC_140582.1, forward strand.
TGAGAAGCCCAACACCCGAGCAGCATCTGCACCAAAGGTGAGCCCTCCAGCATCTCCACGATCTGCGTGGGGCCCTTCTGCATTTTGCCACTTGACGCGCCTAACCGGTTGCTGGCCCGCTGGCTAGTGGCCATCTTGGCGACGAACTTCAAGAAATACACTGCTGGTCTGGTTGCTCCAGACTGGCCCTTGCTCCCCTCCAAAGGAGCAGTCCCTCTGACCTTGCTGGTCAGAACCATCAGCTTATTTTGTTTTCCACAACAATTGCTTTTGCCAAGGCTTGTTTGCTTCGATCAAGTCGCCGACACTGCCGACAGCGAGAGCCTGCGTGGGACTGCTCGTGAACCAACTCCTGGACGTCGTCGACCTTCAGGGACCACGTGGCTGCAGAGACAAGCTGCACCTTTCTTCCTGTTTGCACCCGACATCGCCTGGTACCCACCTGGTGCCACGCTGGTCACTGGCTAGTGACTGTGAACACTGTCCCCTCTGCTTACAGGTCTTCTACAACTCTGATCCACTCTTGGATCCACCGCATCTCTTCCGGACCGACCGCCTGCAGCATCTTTGTCTTCAGGCTCCACTGAACAGATAGAAGAAACCCGACGCACTTCGACACCTATGCACCCGCTTCCTGTGGGTGAGGTAAAGCTGGCACTCCGGTGCGGTGCCCAAGTGTAGAGTATCATCTCTAGTGTCTGTGTTTCCAATCTTGAGTTCATAGTCCATCCGGAAGATCCTTTTTGCAGTAACTTTGTAACTTTTACGCACCCATTGAAAACCTATGGGAGCCCGCGTGTGACTATTTGCTCTGCACACGCAACCCGTGGACCTCCTGGTCACTAACTAAAGTTAGCTCCTTGTAGGCCCAGCGATTCTAGAGGCCCTAGGCCTTTTCCCTTTTCTGTTCGTGGTACTTATACCACTATTTTAGTATATGGTTTGAGCGGCCACCAGGGCCTATCCATATAAAGTGCAACTTCTGTGTATTCTAACGTATTCTTGTTTAACGATTTGTGCTCCTGTGCTCATAAAGAGTCTAGGGGATACTTTGAGAAATAAATACATATATATTTTCAATATATATCTGTGTGGTGTCCTTTCATTGGTATAAAGGGGGGTTACATTTGGTAAAACAGCCTGCTTAACACGTTTCACGAGTTTAGCCTCAAAGACTGCTTAGCCTACGCTATCACTAGGGCAGCTAGTCCGAAAAGGTTGACTTACAACCACACCATAAGGGTTGCTTGGCATGGTACAAGGCGGTCTCTTTAACTAGTGAACATCATATACCAGGCCAACTTCTCACACTGACCTACTGTTCCCAACTAGAAGACCGCCACCTGCCCACCTTTTGATCATTTCGTTACTTGAATGGGCAGCGACCCTGCTTCAAGACCTGAGCAAAGCCCAACATAACAACCATTCCCCTTTGTCCACTGAAGTTACCAACTAAAGGCGATAAACCCATTGATCTGGGTGCCGCATGATTACACGCGCCATCCCGGGAAACGTGTGTTTTGCAGCCTATCTTTGTCTATTATTTCCAATACCCCATCGAAATTTATTCACAGCTCCCCTTTCCCACCAAGTCCACCTATAAAAGGCAGCAAGAAAATTTAGTCGAAGACAATGCATTTCATCTACAGTGTACCCGTACTCTTGCACTTGGCCGTACTCATGACCTTAGCCGTACCCCTGAAAGTCGGCCGTACTCCTGAAACCCGGCTGCACTCCTGAAACCCGGCTGCACTCCTGAAACCCGGCCATAATCCTGAAACCCGGCCATAATCCTGAAACCCGGCCGTAAACCTGAGACCCGGCCGTAATCCTGAAAACCCGGCCGTAATCCTGAAAACCGACCGTAATCCTGAACTTGGCCGACTCGGCCTACCAAGTACCCACTTTGCTGCGTCCATTGCGCCAGCAGGCCCCAACGGTCTACAACCACCAGTGGCACCCCTTAAAAAACCAGGGCACTGCATCCCGCATCTGCCCCCAGGTTACCTGCCCACCTGCAGGCCCCCCCAATATTGTACTCCAGTCCACTCGAGTTGATTTAAAGCAGAAAATCCAGGACCACCAGCAGGACAGTCCCCTCCTCTCCTACCTTCTGCACACGTGGAAAACCACCCCTTCATGGGATCCTAAAAATAGTTGCAGACACCATTGTTAGGTATCCCCCTTGTTCCCAAGAAAACTGAACCAGCCCCCACAACCTTCTACTCTCGTCCATGTTGGGTTAGGGCAGCAGAGCACAATACTACACATGGAAAACCCACTCCCTCCTGAGGTCTTTCCAATAGGTTTAAAATCACACCACTGTTTGGCATCTCCCTTGCCCCCAAGAGAACTGAAACAGCTTCCCCAATATTTTGCCCCAGTCCTTCCGTGTTGGGTTAGGGCAGCAGAGTGCAGGACCACCAGCAGGACCGCCCTCTCCCTGCCTACCTTATGTACACGTGGTAACTACCCCTCCATGGGGTCCATTCCGTAGACGTAAGCACCCTTGTTGGGCATCCCCCTTGCCCCTAATAAACTGACGAAGCCCCTCCAATATTATACTCCAGTCCATCCATGTTGGGTCAGGGCAATAAAGTACAAGTGGCCACTGCCCCCTCCTGGGGTCCCTCCAGCTGCTAAAAACCCCATTGTTGGGCATTTCCCTTGCCCCTTAGCAACTGAACTTCCTCACCATCACTGCCATCTGCCATGCCTTTCTGACCCTTGTCTGAGGAGCCTCTACAACCTCCCTGAGGAGACAAGCTGCTTTGCAATAGCATGGTAATCCCTCCTCTAATTACCACTAAAACAGTGTCCCTCTGTGCAGAATACTCTGAGAGCCTTCCCCATTCTAGATACGGGCCAAACGCTGCCAGTTGGAGAGTCTCACCCCCCGGAGATAAGGCCCCAACCGCTGCCGCTAGACCCTTCCGATAGACAATGTTGTGCCACATGCCAACAGCTCTTAATTTTCCTCATTTTTCACGCGACTGGATGAAACTACCCCCACCTTAGATGGGCTTGGTCTTTACTGCATAATCTCTTACATACACCTACCTTCAATGCCCTCTGTAATTGTTGATTGAATGTACACCTCTAACCAGTGTTTATAAATACCGTAACCCACTAATATGGTAGCAACCAATTAGTTTTGCCAATATCTTCCAGCCACTGATTGTCATTGTATTACCTTACCTTAATGGCCCCTCACCATAAGGCTCCCCTAGAAGCACTCCTATGCTTGTTGTGCCAAAAGACCACACCCCAAAACCTTTTTTTCTTTCTTTTTTTATTGTGGTAACCACTATTCCTGTCCCCCAGAGGCGCTACATATAGGGATGTGCTGAAACACCTAGCCCTCCCCTGGATCCTATACCAAATATGCTCTCCAAGTTTCTTATTACTCCCACCGGTAACTTGGTTGATGCGTCCCATCCCATGGCCTAGTCAATAGGACAAACAAGCTTGAACCCTTGCGTCCTTCTCTTTCAAAGAATACCCATGCTATTATGCACTCCAATTACCAATTCCTTCAGACCCCGTTTACTCCCCATAGCCGCACCCTAACCTGGGGCCCCTTGGGTTCGCAAAAAATCAATGGGAGAGTGGATCACTGGTCCTGGGAGAACCAGGGTTTTGCACCTAGGACCTAGGAGGCAGAGTCAGCACAGGTCCTCGACCCACGCCGAATAGAGCGTGAAGTGACCCCCCTAGAGTACTCATGGTGACCTGTAAATAAGGAGACCAGTTTTTAAGCTGAAGGTGCGACCAATGAGAGGAATAATTATCTTCCCGCACTTACACAAGGGTACCTTGAATATTAGGTTACCTAACTCTGCACTAGGTCCTGAAGAAAGCCCGCTTGACCCCTCGGGGCTGATGAGGGCTGAAACATGTCGACCTCTATTTGGACACTAAATTCAAAAGTGCACTAGACCAAAACAAGTCTAAACGAGTGCACACCTACAAGAACCTTTTTATAAACTATCCCGAATCCAGTACCAATAAAGAAATCTACTGGCTTTACGAGATTTTTTAAATAAAAACACCTTTTTTTCATCACAAGTCACCTCACCCTTTTTTCTATTTACGATCACTACTGGGACCACCAGTGGTAAATACCTCCGGGTGGAGGAAGCATTGGACTAACCCAATGATTATGCGATCACGTTAATGACAAACTAGCGGAGAATCAAGATATACTGCTGAAATCGATCCTTTACTAAACGTGAAAGAGGGTTTTTTAAACGGTACTCAGTACTGACCGTGCAAAACCCTGGTTCTCCCAGGACCAGTGATCCACTCTCCCATTGATTTTTTGATATATTGAGATAAGGAAGCTGAGTGGATCTAAGCCTCTTCTTTCTCCCTCCCTTTGATTTTTGAGCCCCTTGGGTTCGTTCACACATGCTATGGCACTTCAATATGCTAACTTACCATGCCATTAAGTTTACTCATTAAAGGGCCTCTCAGCCACGTTTACCCCACTGTAGCCAAAGCCCTAACCCCTGGCCCTATTGTGTTTCACTCATATGTGACCAACCCCTTCAGTTGGAACTGCTAGCCCCCGCGCTTGCTGTTTGAGCCAAAATCGGGACAGCTTCCTCGGGACATAGAAAGGGCCCACGAGAGCTGCAAACTCCTCTGACTATTCCAAGTCAGTATTATCCCCAGAAGAGCCAGCTGTGCTTGCCGTTTCAACAACTAAGGACGGGTCTCGAGCATGAGCGGGCTTCGATCCCTTGTCTTGGGAGAGTCTGCACTACCAGGAGCCCATCCCTTCCCAGTGAGCTAAAGCTCCCTGGAGCTCAGTAACTAACCTCCGACCCGTCCTCTCCAACTTGGCTCGCCTTACCCATGCCGAGCGCTTGCCACGCGTTCATCTTGCCAATGCAATATCAGCTCCTTGGTGGCCTTCCGCATGCCCTCGCCGTATCTTGGTCCATTGACGTCACTGACCACTCCCCTTTCACATGATTTGGTCCATCCTCCTGCAGCCGCCATCTTAATGAGGTCGCTGACCACTACCCTTCCACGTCACTTGGCCCATCCTCCTGCCACCGCCATCTTAGTGAGGTGCACCTCTCGTGTGAGCCAGATATAAAGCAAAAGGAAAATTAATTAATGTTTGTTGCACTTTCCTTTCCCCTGTGCGCATCGACATTTTTGCTTTATGTTAACTGCCTCACCACACGCATACCCGTCCTTTAACATTTAGGCCACCCCTGCTTAGATCGAGCCTGAACTCAAAGACAGAAGAACAGGCGCTACAAAGAGATACTTCATCCCTGCAAACGAACCACTTGCCAAGGATCACACCACCCCAGTGAACCCTCCATACCTCTATCCCCCTGATGTATAAAGGCCCAGGTCATATGATTATAGCCGCGGCTCACCCCTCAACTTGTCTATTCAAAACCGTCTTAGGGAACACAGCATATATTCTGAACCTCATCACCATGTCATTCCCCTTACCCCAGGCCCTCACTACCCTATCACTATTACTCCCAAAACCACAACGCAGCCCGCTCTACATATACTCTATCTTAACACCCGTTCGCTTGTCAAACACCAACTGGATATCTTTCTGTTACTCAGTCTTGAAACCAGATATTCTTCTGATCACTGAGACCTGGCTTACCCAGGATTCCGCACCCGACATTCTAGCAGCACTTCCCTCGAAATATTATATATTAGCTGCAAACAGACCTCAGGGCAAAAATGGTGGTGGAGTTGCCGCCATCATCCACAAGGATTATGTCTTCAATGCTCTTACCTCTCTGGTCCCCCCAGAGGTGGAGAACTTATCAAATTAGACGCCATTACCGGCTCTATCATCTTTGTGTTATTGTACCGACCCCCCCATGCCATGCCAACTTTCCCGTCAGCCCTTAGCAAACAAATGGCTAACTTGTTCACTAATTATGCTAGCATTATGGTCATAGGCGACTTCAACTACTGGTTCAATGACGCCCGGGGTGGGCCACATGCTGCGGAACTGTCGGAATTACTCGCCAACCTGAATTTTATTCAACACGTTTCTTCTCCCACCCATGCTAAAGGACACATTTTGGACCAAATATGGTCCTCAAATCTTACCCTATCGGCGCTCACTGTCTCACCCTGTATATGGTCTGACCATTACCTAATTAATTTCACGATTACTACCACTACTAAAACTAAGACTCCCTCAATTTTCGGAGGCATGTCCAGAAAATTGAGTTCCGTCGACAAATTAGGCTTCATTGACTCCTTAGCAAGGTCTACACCCCCCTTTAACTCAGACGGTAACATCATGGACACCACGATCTCAGACTGGCTATTAAAGGCCTGTGACTCTCATACCCCCCTCACCAAATTCACACGGTCTCGCCACACTGACGCCCATAAGTGGTTCTCCACAGAGCTAAAAAAACAAAAGCTCGAGCTACGGCAACAAGAAAGAAAATGGAGATTAAACTATACCATGGAGGACAAACTTCAGTTCTCCTTAGCCCGAAATGATTATAAAAAGGCTATACGTGAAGCCAAAGCCGCATATTTCTCTGCCAGAATACTCAATGCTCAAAACAAATCTAAAGAAATTTTTACTATAATTAATGACTTCTGCAATACAGACAGAACCCACCCCGATCAGCCACCTACTCAGGAGTTCTGTAACTCCCTCAATACCTATTTTTTTAATAAAATATCCACTATCAAAGCCAGTATTCCCGCCATATGCTGCACAGATAACATAGACCCCGTCACAACTAACTCCCTCACCTTGGATCATTTCCCTGCCTTATGCCCCCAGACCCTATTAGATCTGTTGGCTCGAGTCAAATCCGGCTCCCCCAATGACTGCTGTCCCCCACATATTCTAAACTAGGCCCTGTCTAACCTTCCCCACTGTGTACTCCCCTTCCTAAATGAATCCCTCCTCCAAGGTAAGGTTCCCACTGCTTTTAAGAACGCGATAGTGGTCCCATTACTAAAAAAACCTGGGGCCGACCCACTGAATCATTCCAACTATCGCCCTATCTCTTTTCTTCCCTTCTTCGCAAAGATTCTTGAGGCCCACGTCGCCAGGTCCCTCTCGAACTTCATCGAACAGTCTGACCACCTGGAACCTAATCAAGCCGGGTTTTGCCCCGCACATTCTACTGAAACGGTCATCGTCGCCGTATTAGACACCTTGCGAGCTAACGCTGACAAAGGCATCCATCAGGCACTCATTCTACTGGATCTGTCAGCTGCGTTCGACACGGTGGACCACAACATCTTACTGTCCCGTGTCGAACAAGCAGGTATACAAGGCCCTGCATATAACTGGATCAAATCATTTCTCGAAGACAGAACACAGGCAGTTCGTCTTGGCACTTTCACCGCTCCCAGGATTGTCACCTCCTGCGGGGTTCCCCAGGGCTCTTCCCTCTCCCCTCTTTTATTCAATCTTTATCTCAAACCCCTCATTAACTCCTTAAAACACAGGAAGGTTACGACCTTCAAGTACGCAGTTGATCTACAACTTATCTTTACACTGGATGGACCAAACTCCGCTCCTGAATTCCAAGCTATTATGCACCACATCCAGCGCTGGATGAATCTTAACCACCTTAAACTCAACCCCGGCAAGACAGAATTAGTCCTACCGGGAAAAAGCGCAATCATGTGGGGGCCCCATTTCTGGCCGACCGACCTTGGACCACCCCCCACCCCCTTCCCCTCAGTAAAAAGCCTCGGACACACAATAAATTCCGATCTATCGCTCAGAGGACAGGTGGGGACCGTAGTCTCCTCATGCGTCTTCCAACTGAGGAAAATTAGGAAAATTGCTCACTTACTCACCCCTCGTCCCTCATTCAGGCAGTAATAGCCCTCGTATTGTCACGCCTCGACTTCTCAAACTCCATTTACCTCGGCCTGCCTATGTTTCTGCTTAAACGCCTTCAAATAGTACAGAACCAGGCTGCAAGATTAATATTTCAGCAACCAAAATGGCATTCTGCCAGCCCCCTACTGGCTAAACTACACTGGCTCCCAATCGCACAGCGCGCAGCTTTGAAGACCGGATGCTTACTCTTTAAAGCTCTGCACTGTAGGAGCCCCAAATTTATCAGCGGCCTGATTGTGAAACATATCCCACGTTGCAATTTACGGTCTGGCCACCTCAGGCTGCTTGCTACCCCTACCATCAAACTCAAACGCCAGGGGGGGCGCAGATTTTCGTATCTTGCACCTGGCTTTTGGAACTCGCTGCCCCTGGACATCAGAGCGCAGGAAAACTTGATGGGATTTAGAAAGGCCCTTAAAACATGGCTGTTTGCGCTTTCATACGACTAGCTCGCCCGCCGCGTCATTTTGCAACAATTAGCGCCATGAAATCTTCTGGTGACCGTGCGCTCTATAAATTTCTATTAACATAACATAACATAACATTATTAAATGAAAACCCTCATGCTCCAGATTGGTATTTTCAACGTATTATTTTAACTAAGGTCACAAATACTCGTATAAATTAATCCACATGCCTTTCCTTAGCTAGTATACGTAAAGTACTGCGACCTACATCAAAGGTAGTCAGCATGTATCACCCAGCAGGTAAGGGAGTTTATCACCATTAACATTATACGCTCGAGCGTTACTTTTTTTTTTTTTTTGTAACAGGAATCCTTCCTCCCTACCCCTGCAGTTGCAAGGATAAATCTCTGCGACAGCTACATTACAGAGGTGCTTAACCTGCATATAACGTTCAGCAGTGCAACCACAGGGCACCATCCTCAGAAATAACATATGGTCCAAGGAACTATATGCCACCTGAGCCACAAACTCTCTGCTGCAACCTGGCCTCCTGCAACCATGTTGACATCTTACTGTCGGCAGTATAATGCCCTAGCCCATCCATTCTTTAATGCAGGCGTAATAAATAGTGGCGAAATGTCATAACATGTTATAACAGGATAAATCCATATTTCGGGTGACGCTCCTTCGCCGTTTAACGTAAAGTGTTAAAGCAGGGATGGCCTCCTGTCGGCCAGCCCCTTTCTGTCTGCCTCGCTTGCTTTCTTCCCGTGGGTAACCAAGTCACAGCATCCATGGGCGCGCGCCCGAGGCCTCCATCACCACTCATTGGGTTCCAGCTTAGAAACGCTGTATATTATGCCAATTATTTAAGGTACAAGTGTTTATTATTGTGTCCTGTTTTGATTTTATACCCCAAAGCAATTTCATACAGCTTAAGTAAATACAGCTTTGAGGCAATGCATGAGTTGGGTCAGTAGAGCTCACTTTTTTTTTTTTGCATATTTATAGAGCGCGAACTCGACCCGAAGGTATTGGAGCGCTTTACATAGCACCGTATTTACATTACACATTCAGGCACGAGGAGATTAAGTGACATTCAGGCACGGGGAGATCAGGGGCCTCATGTAGGAAGCCAAATACCGGTCGGTAACGGCCGATTTTCGGTAATTATACCGTTACCGACCGGTATTTTGGCTTTTGGTATGTAGGGGGACAATTTCTGTATTCGGAATTTACCGAATCGGTAAAATTACCGATTCGGTAAATTCCGAATACAGAAATGAGATGTAGGGGGAGTGTGTGGGTGATGTTTGGAGTCGGTATTTACCACCAACTAGTAGTTGGTGGTAAATAAAGTATGGATGGTGAAATGCATTTCATAGCGCCTACAAGTGTGCAATGTGGCAGACATACATGCCCTTCGGGCATGTATGTGTGCCACATGTGCACACATGGCCGTTTCAGGGGTGCAACAGGGTGTCAATGTGACACCCTGCCACCCTTGCATGTGTTCCCCCCATTACCGAATCGGTATTTACCGATTCGGTAATGAGGCATACCTTCCCATCAATGGGAAGGTATGCCTCATTACCGAATCGGTAAATACCGATTCGGTAATTACCGAATTATTCCGAATCGGTAATATTTACCGACCAATTACCTACATATCATTTACCACTTCATAAATATCGAATCGGTAAAATTCGGTATTTATGAAGTGGTAAATGTGTCCCTACCTACATATTGCCCTAAGTGATTTGCCCACAATGGCAGGATGTCGGCGCGAACTCGAGGCTCGAACCCTGGTTTCCTCAATCGCGCTTTACCCCAACGTCCTGCTGCGCCTCACCGCCCGTCACACACTTCATCCATATTAAACTAAATTGTTAAAAACGACCGCCTAACGGTACTAACTACCCCCCTTGCCTGTCCCCGAAGGTATTGGAGCACGTTACATAGCACCGTATTTACATTACACGTTCAGGCACGGGGAGAATAAATGATTTGCCCAGAATCACAGGATATGGACGCAACCTCGAGGCTCGAACCCTGGTTTCCTCTATCACACTTTACCCCCAACGACCTGCCGTGCCTAGCGGCCCATCACACACTTCATCCATATTAACTAAATTGTTAACACGACCGCTAAACGGTACTAACTACCCCCCTTGCCAGTCCCTGAATGTATTGGAGTGCATTACATAGCACCGTATATACATTACACATTCAGGCACGGGGAGATTAAATGATTTGCCCAAAATCCCAGGATGTGTACGAGACCTCGAGGCTCGAACCCTGGTTTCCTCTATCGCGCTGTACCCAAAACGTCCTGCCGCGCCTTGCGGCCCGTCACACACTTCGTCCATATTAAACTAGATTGTTAAAAACAACCGCCAAACGGTACTAACTACCCACCTTGCCAGTCCTGGTTTTGCTAGACTGTGAGCCCCCCTCACCCCGGTGCCCGCCGCAACTTGCCAACTTTGCTTCTGGCCGCGACCTGCTGGGTGCCCGAGGCAAGAGGACAAAGAGGGCTTCTCCCTCGTGTACGGCGTTCTTATCCTTTTCCCTGGAGGGCCCGCCTGCGTACCTAGGTGACGCACTACGTGCCTGCCTACCTCCTAATATTTCCTGGTGGCCCCTCTCACTCTCCCTGACCAGATGTGCCCTGGCCCAGCCTCTCTGTTGCCTCTCGCACGAAAATGCCACTAAGAGCCCCCCAGCCCTAGGCGCGGTGGGGGGCCTCTCATTTTATGGGTTACAGACAGTGGTCGCCAAGCATCCATGTTAAGAAGACTCCGCCTTCTACATGCTCCATTCGATTTTCTCATTGAATTACAGTCTGCTGCGCAAGAAATTAGCTGTGAGTTTATTTTGTTTTTATGTGACATATTGAAGTTCACAGGTCTATTTTTAGGTACCTTTGACCACTGCACCTTCTGAGCCACCTGGCTGTTTCCTATAATTATTATATTAATAATTATCTGTCATGTTTTCACTGTGCTTCAGCGTTGTAAAAAACACGGCAATACAATATTGTATTGATTTTTTTTAACACCAAGCAGAGAAGAGGGGTGTGTTTTTAGGTTTTAACAGACAGCCTCAATTAATTCCAATCTGTGAAAAACCGGGGATATGCTTTCTGGTTATTTGGACCAATATAACATGATAAAACAGATGCCAAATCAATTTGGACTGGCACGTTTTCAGGAGTTCAGTGCTCGCCACAGTGTTTTTTCACCACATCCTACTTGCATGTTACCATCACCACGCATCCTATACAGTGTTTGCCAAGGCAACGGAGGCTTACCTCACATGTGGCATCGAACTCTCTTCTGCTTAGGTTCTGCAAATTTCTGAGCACTGCTGGGGAGTTTGCAGCATTATCGTTGTTCCAAGCGTACGGTCTCTGGAGTCCTACAATGTATAATCCCCGCACTCTGCCCACTCCCAACTTTTCCATCCCTGTATTCCTTGTCATGAATAAGCCAACGTACACTTTCTTCTGTGGTGGACTTTTGTTGGCCGCAGTTTTTATTAGGAATACACGGGTACACATGTTGCCTTTTTGTTGCACCTCCTGTCATAAATCATTATTTGTGAACTGTCATTACGTCATACATTGCGTTTGCATAAATCATATATATATTGCACAATAGCAGATTATACTGACAGTTCTTTGTACAGGTCACTTATAGGCTTACATTGTCTCTTGTCCCTGCTGGGTTGTTGCTTAGTTCGGTTGGATTTGTCCTCGCACAAGGTATAGCTTCCGTCCCCGGAGTTAGGCCACAACTTGCTACCGTGCCGATTCTTGTTGTGCCCTGCCATCCGGCGGGGGCTGGGCAGTGAGCGCCGTCTCCGTAGCTACCCCCTTTTGTGGTAGGCCAACTCACCCAGCAGTAAGGCATCCCAGAGTGAGTGGTCATGCACACCGCCCTTAGGCCAACTCACCCAGCCGTAAGGCATCCCAAGGTGAGTGGTCCTATTCTGGCGCACCGCACTACGGTGTGCCTCGGTACCAACCATTATCCCTGCAGTTCCTCGCCACGCCACCAGGGAGGCTACTGTCTTCCTGCGGCTCCCCCATTCCTCCTGCTGCTGGCTTCTTATTTGCAGCCTGCTAATGCCATTGCGCCCCACAGGCTCCTCCAGAAGACGCCCATACCTTCGTCAGACAAGTGCACCCCATCTTTTGCACAGAACTCCGGGCGACCTGTGTGGATGAGCCCGTGCCTAACCGATTCAAACCCATCGGTTCTGCAGAACTTGCTTATGGTAAGGTTCAGTTTTTTCTATGAATTCTCGACTGCGCTCTGCGTGTGGGCCCCTCGCCATTCCCTCCTGCTAACCAGCTCTGACCAAATGATGAAGGTGTTGCCAAACACCTTGCCTGCCCCTGTCAAATCCCTCTTTATGTCTCGAAGCAGGTCACGCCTCCCTCGCTTCACCTTGTCGTTCCCCCCCAGATGTATGACCAAGATGTCCGGGTTCCAGACCATCACAGCCTGTAGTTCAGCGAACTTTGCTGGCAGCTGCTCCCATTTCATTCCTGTCTGACCAAACCACCTTATGCAGGTGTCCGCGGGCCGGCCATCTTGCTTGCACCCCCTGTGGTGCCACCAGGATTCCATCCGGGTTATGAAGGAGTATCCCACTACCCACTCCAAACGCGGTCTTCGTCGTGCCGGGGAATGAGAATATGTCATTTTAGTTGTTGGGCTGGGCCGGCACTGGGTTTCTGTTTCTGCCTATACCAGTTGTGGCCCTACGTACGACCGGTACGCCTTTGACCACCATCTCCCCACGGCCTGTATCCCAGCTTCAGACATCCCGTGCTGTGCGGCTGTGGTGGCGGCCCCAATCCTGAAGGAATGGGACCCGAAATCTGACGGAGGCAGCCCTGCACTGCTGAGTGTGAGGCGCATGATCACGGTGAATTCGAATCTGCTAAGGTGTGTTCCGTCCCTGTGCTTGAATAGCGGGCCCTCGCCAGCCGGACGTATTGCCATAAAGGCAAGCAAACAGCACACCGCGCAGCAATTCTTATCCTTAATGCACCGCAACCTTACCACAGCCCCTCTACCAGTTTGGTTTGTCTTGGAATGCCTCAGCAAGAGCTCTACTTCCCCAGTTCCTGGTGTGACATCAGCTGCCTTTAAGCAGTGATCCGCTGTGCCCGTCCTGGCGGGTGCTACTAATTCGCTAATTCAGAATGCCCCAAAGAAAGCGGTAGCAAATGCCGCCCTGAGTAGTAGGTGCTCAAACTCATCGTTGGTTGTGCCCCTTAGTGCCCCCAACAGGACCCCCAGCTTTGTGTAGTCTATCGGGTATCTGGTGTCGCATCTTGTGCCCTCAGTGCGCCTCCACACCTTCATTGCTGCCTTGGTGTAGTGCGTGGTTGCGGGGTCTCGCCCGGTCTCTAGCTTGGTGTAATATGCGATGGCGAACAGGTGGGCTTGTGTCCATGACCTGGACTTCCGGGCATCAAATGCCCATTGAATGAACGGCTCTGCTGCCCTGCAAGTGGCTTTCGCATTGCCCAGTGACTGTATCCCCCCACCCGCATTACCGTCTTTATGTACGTTTTGTATCTCCTGGCGGCTTTCGGGGTAAGGGCTCCGTTGACCAGTTCTGACAGATCTATCCCACCGGGTCCCACAGTTGGCCCGGGAAAGAGGTCATTTCCTGCTCTGCACTGGGAGCCAGTTCCCTGAACTTCTCCATCCGTGCTCAGGACAGGGCGTCTGCAACTTCGTCGTCCACTCCTGGTACGTGGCTCACCCGCAGGTCTATGTTGCCTTCCAGCTGTAACTTAACCATAGTGCGTATTAGTCAAAGCGTATTTGGGCACCTGGCTGTCCCCTTATTAATGGCTTGCACTACTCCCTTATTGTCGGACCATAGTGTCAGCTTCATGTTTTGCAACTCGCGCCTCCTGACTGTGAGTGCCACTATGATGGGAAAAAGCTCCAGAAAGGTGATGTTATTGGTCATGCCCGTGTCGTGCCAGGAGCCCGGCCACTTCCCTGCGCATCACTTTTTTGCCAGGATTGCCCCAAAGCCTGTGCTACCTGAAGCGTCAGTGTAGAGGACGATGTGCCTGCTAGTCACCCAACCTTCCCTCCAGATCAGTACCCCATTGAAGTCCGCCAGGAATGTGTCCCACATTGCCAGGTCTCTCTTGACTTCTGCGCTTATCCTGACATGGTGGTGTTTCTGGGTGAGTCCACATGTCAATCGGGTCAACCGCCTGGCGAATGCTCTGCCAGCTGGGATGACCCGAGCCACGAAGTTCAATTTTCCTATGACCCTTTGAAGGTCTCTTAGCGTTGTTTTCTTCCGCCCGCGGAGGCACCTGATTTCCTCCCTGAAATCCTCCAATTTCTCGGGGGGGAGCCTGGATATCCCGGCGACGGAGTCCAGTTCTATTCCCAGGAAAGTGATCTTTGTACCTGGGCCGACCATTTTCTCAGCTGAGTGGAACCCCTACGTCCCCCGCCAGTTTCACAAACGCTGCTAGGGTGTCACCGCATTATCTTGACTCTGGGGGACCAGTGAACAGGAAATCATCCAAATAGTGGAGTTTTCCGCCTGATGGGTGTCTTGCGTGCAGCGCCCATTCCATAAAGGTGCTAAATAATTCAAAGTAGGCACTCAACACAGAGCACCCAAAGGGCATAGCTTTGTCAGAATAGAGTTTACCTTCCCATCAGAAACCTAGTGAATGGAAATTGGAGAGGTGGACGGGGAGAAGGCGGGAGGCGGACTCTATGTCCGCTTTTGCCATGAGGGTCCCTGGGCCGGATGCCCGGACCAGGTCGACGGCATCGTCTATCGTGGATTAGGTCACTGTACACACTTCTGTGTTAATCTCAACGTTGACGGAATCTCCTTCGGGGAATGAAAGATGATGTATTAATCGGTATTGCCCCTGTTCCTTCTTGGAGACTACCCCTAGGGGAGATATCACTAGTTCTCTGACCATGTGATCTGGCAGGGGGTCCTCTACCCCAGTTCCTAGTGCCCTCTCTTTCTCTATGTTTTGGGTTACCACCCCAGGGTGTTGCAACGCCAAGCTCAAATTCCTGACATTGCCCGGTGGTGGGGGGGCCTATAAATGGGATGGGGAAACCTTTTTCAAAACCTTGAACTAGGGTGTCGGCGTCAATCCTGTTATGGTAGCCGTTGGCTAGCTTGCGCAAAAAGTGTGTTAATGGGGGACCGTGCCAGCCTGTAAGTGTGTAAACTAAGGGTGGGCGGAAATTGCGTGATCGTGTTACGCAAATCTTCGCGAAAACGTTAAAAATCTCCACTAACACGTGGAAATATCGCGAAGATGCGGAAGTTTTTGTTTCGCCTGTTCGCGATGTTTTTTGCGTGATTTAGTTGGAAATGTGTTGCCAACTTGCCCATGCGGTCGCTAATGGGCGCAGCCATCTTGTTTTCACTTGTCCCGCTCGCGATGCTAAGTCCTGTTCCGGCTCGCGCAATGCATACTTCCTGTTCGGGAACCCGTATTGCGTGTTAGTGCGCTTTTTGCATGCTTGGGGGAAAATATCTTGCGAACTTGCCCATGCGGTCGCAATGGGTGCGGCCATCTTGTTTTTCACTCTATGCTATGGTTCTGGGGCCTGCTTTTCAATCCTTCCTCTATCTTTTCAATCCTTTGTTTCTGAAAACTTTTTATTGATCTTTTTTATTTATTATCTCTGGGCCCGATTCACAGAATGGATTTACGACTACTAACTTTACGTCCGCACTCGGGCCGGAAATTCCAGTCCGGAGGCGGAGCTTCCGGCCCAGAGGCGGAGCTTCCGGCCCGGAGGTGGGGATTCCGGCCAGTGGCGGAGATTTAGCTATGGCCAAAATCTCCACCTCCGGGCCGGAAGCTCCGCCTCCGGCCCAGAAGCCCCGCCTCTGGGCCGGAAGCTCCGCCTCCGGGCCGGAAGCTCCGCCTCCAGGCTGGAATTTCCGGCCCGAGTAAGGACGTAAAGTTAGTAGTCGTAAATCCATTCTGTGAATACCAAAAGTAGTAAGTGCATTCTGTGAATACCAAAAGTAGTAAGTGCATTCTGTGAATACCAAAAGTAGTAAGTTTAGGATTTTGTCTTAAGTTAATTCTGTGAATCGGGCCCTCTCTCTCTATTTTCCTGATTCTATATTTTTTGTTTTTGTCTACGTTTTGTGTGTTTTTTAACTACTTTTTCACTCTTTTTCTATGACCTGCTTTTTTCATTTCTTTTACTTACTTTTTAAATTTTTACCTTTTCTTTTCCGCCCCCCGCCTACCACAAAACCATGGCAAAGGGCCACAGGGCCCATCGCAGCCAGAACCGAGACTGCCTTCCTTGCGGAATGCGGCGCCCACAAGGGGTGCAAGCACGGGCCTTATTTGGGGAGGTGGAGTTGGCCGCACTGGTTTTTTTGTGTGCAGCGCCACCTCCCCTTAACCCTGGCAGCAGGTGGCAGGCCTGGGTCCGGGTACGGTGGGGAAAAGTGCGCCGGGCAGTGTTTCGCTGCTCTGGTGTCCGGCACAGCCAGAACAAGCTGTCACACCGATGGTCCGATATCCTGGACCGAGAGCAGGACTAGGCCTGGGCTAAAATTCCGTTCAGCTCGCGGAAATTGCGATAATTTGACACTTTCACGTTCCGCAGAAAGCACAAAAATGTCAACATTTCCGCAATCTGCATCATACCGGTAATTTTTTTCTTGCTCGCGCTGTAAAAAATATACATTCTCGCGTGCGCGCGATCGCCTTACCTGAATCCCCGCGTTTGCTGACAAGTTTACCCAATCCGGTCGCGTTCTCCACGAGATGTTGGATTGTTGGTAGCCATTAGTGCTGTCTCGCGACAGTTCGTGCCCGAATTAACGTCATTTGTCGCGCGATCACGTCTTTCTTCTCGCGATCATGCACCACGAGAGTATGAGAAGATTGAGATCTCGAACACATCATTCTCCACCGCAAGCGAGAGCGTGAGGACGCGGGCACGTCATATCGAACGCGAAAAGGAGCAAGAGACCCCGAACACGTCATATCCAACTTGACAGGGAGCGAGAGAACGTGATCAAGTCATTTTGGACACGCCATCGACATCCGGCGGAAGTAATGTGAAGCTCGAGAACTCGAACATGTAAAATTTTCAATTTTGAGAAGAATATCAGCTTTAGCAGCATGAAACCTTCTGCAAATGATGATTTGGATGAAAACAACTCCTCAGATTGACATTTGGCTGTCCTTTTTTGTGCAAGGAGTCCTTTTTTAAAAAGGTGGGGAGAGGGAGGAAGTGCCACAGAATCTCCAACTTCCTGTTCCTGTCCAGCAGGCTCCTCCCAGTGCTTTGTCCATCTCCTGCTCTTTCTGCTTTTGGATTTTGAGCTGAAAAGATCACTCTTTTTGTCTGCTGCATCATTGCAATTGGATTTGAGGATTTTTTAATTGGATATTTTACAAGTAAGTGGTTGTTGTGTCTGTTTGATTGGGGGCATTGCAGTTGTTGTGACTACAATTTAATTTTGGTAACTATCATTCCTTTTTAAAAAAAATGTTCTGGGTAGTAGTAGTCAGTAGTAGGCCCGAGCTAGTCATGGCCTCATGGGTGTGTGCATGATGAAGCAACTTTTCCTTTGGTGTTTTTTGAATGTATTTCATTTTCAAGCATCATTTAGGGCCTGGATGGCATTGGATTGAGTTGGGAAATGTGTTTTTTTGGGGTGGGCTTTCTGTTGTTGGGCCTGGCCTTGTGGCTGGTGGCCATTTAGAAGCCTAGGCCTGCAAGCTTGTTGTCTGCCAACAGGCCTGCTTTCATCCAGTAGGATCAGAGCAGGTAGCCACAGTTTTATTAATCAAGTGTTTCTGTGTGGTCTGTTGAATTTAGACATCATTTAGGGCACGGATGGCATTGGATTGAGTTGGGAAGTGTGTTTTTTTGGGGTGGGCTTTCTGATGTTGTTGGGCCTGGCTATGTGGCTGGTGGCCATTTTGAAGCCTAGGCCTGCAAGCTTGTCTGGCCTTGTCTGCCAACAGGCCTGCTTTCATCCAGTAGGCTCAGAGCAGGTAGCCACAGCTTTTTTATTCAAGTGTTTCTGTGTGGTCTGTTGAATTTAGACATCATTTAGGGCATGGATGGCATTGGATTGAGTTGGCAAGTTTGTTTTTTTGGGGTGGGCTTTCTGATGTTGGGCCTGCCCATGTGGCTGGTGGCCATTTTGAAGCCTAGGCCTGCAAGCTTGTTGTCCGGCCTTGTTGTCTGCCAACAGGCCTGCTTTCATCCAGTAGGCTCAGAGCAGGTAGCCACAGCTGTATTAATCAAGTGTTTTTGTGTGGTCTGTTGAATTTAGACATCATTTATGGCATGGATGGCATTGGATTGAGTTGGGGAAGTGTGTTTTTTTGGGGTGGGCTTTCTGATGTTGTTGGGCCTGGCCATGTGGCTGGTGGCCATTTTGAAGCCTAGGCCTGCAAGCTTGTCTGGCCTTGTCTGCCAACAACAGGTCTGCTTTCATCCAGTAGGATTAGAGCAGGTAGCCACAGCTGTATTAATCAAGTGTTTCTGTGTGGTCTGTTGAATTTAGACATCATTTAGGCCATGGATGGCATTGGATTGAGTTGGGATGTGTGTTTTTTTGGGGTGGGCTTTCTGATGTTGTTGGGCCTGGCCATGTGGCTGGTGGCCATTTTGAAGCCTAGGCCTGCAAGCTTGTCTGGCCTTGTCTGCCAACAACAGGCCTGCTTTCATCCAGTAGGATCAGAGCAGGTAGCCACAGCTGTATTATTCAAGTGTTTCTGTGTGGTCTGTTGAATTTAGACATCATTTAGGGCATGGATGGCATTGGATTGAGTTGGGAAGTGTTTTTTTTTGGGGTGGGCTTTCTGATGTTGTTGGGCCTGGCCATGTGGCTGGTGGCCATTTTGAAGCCTAAGCCTGCAAGCTTGTCTGGCCTTGTCTGCCAACAGGCCTGCTTTCATCCAGTAGGATCAGAGCAGGTAGCCACAGCTTTATTAATCAAGTGTTTCTGTGTGGTCTGTTGAATTTAGATCATTTAGGGCACGGATGGCATTGGATTGAGTTGGGAAGTGTGTTTTTTTGGGGTGGGCTTTCTGATGTTGTTGGGCCTGGCCATGTGGCTGGTGGCCATTTTGAAGCCTAGGCCTGCAAGCTTGTTGTCTCTTGTCTGGCCTTGTTGTCTGCCAACAGGCCTGCTTTCATCCAGTAGGCCCAGAGCAGGTATCCACAGCTGTATTAATCAAGTGTTTCTGTGTGGTCTGTTGAATTTAGACATCATTTAGGGCATGGGTGGCATTGGATTGAGTTGGGAAGTGTGTTTTTTTGGGGTGGGCTTTCTGATGTTGTTGGGCCTGGCCATGTGGCTGGTGGCCATTTTGAAGCCTAGGCCTGCAAGCTTGTCTGCCCTTGTCTGCCAACAGGCCTGCTTTCATCCAGTAGTATCAGAGCAGGTAGCCACAGCTTTATTAATCAAGTATTTCTGTGTGGTCTGTTGAATTTAAACATCATTTAGGGCATGGATGGCATTGGATTGAGTTGGCAAGTGTGTTTTTTTGGGGTGGGTTTTCTGATGTTGGTTGTCTTAAAGACATGCTTTTGTTGTGTGTGTCTGGTGTGTGTTGGTGTGCAATGCATGCACCCTGCAGACCTTTTTGGGGCCTGTGAATTTTCGTATTTGTATTTTGTTGCATTAAAAAGGCGTAGCACTGTGCGTTAGCATGCATCCTTTGCCTGGCTTTTATAGGCCTTTTGTCAGCTCCTGGTGTTTCCCAGGCCCCCTGCTTGTTTGTGATTTGTGAGTTGTCCATGTGGCTTGTGGCCTTTTTTTGTGTTGGGAGTTATTAGTGTCCTGCTTTTGCCATATAGGCCTGCATGGTTTTCCTATTGGCTTACTGCTTCCATCCATCCACCCCCTTTGCCAGCTGCAGCTCCATGGATGATGAGATGCTCAAATAATTTAATGGCAAATAGGGTCCACCCCACTTCCATTACATTTTTATTTTGGTGGTTCTTATTATCTTTCCTATCCTTCCTGAGAGTGTAGTGTGTGTACACAGTAGTATAACATAGCCCTTTTTGAAAAAAAAGTCAGAAATGGCTAGACTATATCTTTTGTTTGCACTAGTACAGTAGTAAGTAACTGAACCACAACAACAAATGCAACATTTCACTGGCTTATTTGCTTTTAGGTGCACAAAAAGCCAGAGGAGGAGGTGTCATCATCATCACCCGTTGTACTGCCAGCCAGACAGAATTCCTGCTGCGCATCATGTCCACGTGTGACCAGAACTTGTTGTGCATCTGCGTCCTGCCTGACATCTGAAGAAGATGGCCCCAAAGAAAGGTACCGGGTCCAGTACCAAGAAAGTTGCCGGTGAGAAGAAGGAACAGAAAAAGGAAGTGCCGGCCAATGTTTTTTTTGGCACCAAAGAAGTTACACCTGCAGCAGCGTTGTCTGGGAACCAAGCTGGGAGCAGCACCTCGGCACCAGCGGTCCAACCCCACCAACCTAGGTCCAAGGCCTTGAGTGTCGCAGAGGTAGCCAGTCTACTAACGAGCAGCGATGTTGAAATGTCATTATCGCAAAGTAGTACACAATCAACGCAGGCGGAAACTCAGCAGATAAGTGTGCAGCCGCAACAAGAACAGCAGCAGCCGCAACAAGAACAGCAGCAGCCGCAACAAGAACAGCAGCAGCCGCAACAAGAACAGCAGCAGCCGTGACAAGATTAGCAGCAGCCGCAACAAGAACAGCAGCAGCCGCAACAACAGCCCACCATAGTAGTTGTTGCTTCTAACGTAGGGGCATTTCAGGAAATCGAGCTTCCTGCAGACAAAGTGGAGCAAACCACTGTTTCGGAAGATATATTGTCTTCCAGACCACCAGCAAAGAAAAGCAGGCTTAGTCCATCATCTTCTTCTTCAAGCCCCGCTTCTGATGATCGTGATGCCACTTGGCAGCCACCAGCTCAGTGTGAGAGTGATGCACGCCACAAGACAATGCTTCTGAAAAGGAAGGTCCCAGAAAAACTTAGAGTTATGAAGGTAGATGTAGAAGAGGGGGGTGATGTTAATGAAGACGAGCCAGTCATCACGCACATCACTCTTGCCCCAAAGGGATTGGAGACCAACATTCTCACCCTATCCAGAAGGGCTGCTACTGAGCGGGATGTAGCACGGACATCACCAACACAGGTTACACCACCACTACCTCCAGCTGCCATATTTTCCAAGGCCTTGCAGGGACCTACATCCAGCTCAACCATCTCAGTAGGTAGTGGTAGTAAAAGTCACAGTGTAGCTGCACAGGGTCATATTCCAAGCACACCCTCCAATTCATCTGGAATTGAAAGTGGCACATCCAGCAGTGCCAGAAAGTTCTCCTCCCCAGTTTGGGACTCCTTTTCTGTTAGCACCAAGGAGGAGAACGTGCTATATGCTCAATTTGTCGACAAGGTGTTCGGCGGGGTAAGCTTGGTACAAACTATGGTACCGGAGGACAAGCAAGTCATCTCAGAATACACCACACTATCGTGTGGGAGAATCACCTACTTCAGTTAAAGAAAGTAGAAAAACTCAACCCATTGAAGTTGGTCAGGAGGAATCGGGGGGCGATATTATTGCAGTGGAAGGTGAAGAAGAGGGAGGCATTTCTAGCCCTGTCCCCAGTAGTGTAGTGGTACCTCCCACATCCTCCTTAGTAACATCTGAGTGGCATCGCAGTAAGAGCCATACTCAGAGTCACGCTGAGACACCAAGGCGACCGAGTACCACAATGAGACAAACTGCGTCGTTGAGCCTAAGTGGGTTAATGAAAACAACAGCACCACAAAGGAAAGTAATCCAGCCTACCATTGAGGGCATGCTTAGATTGGAGGGGCAGTTCCAACGCAACCACCCAACGGCACGGCTGTACAATGCGAAGCTGGTTAAAATGATAGCGCTGGACCTTCTCCCTTTTTAATTTGTGGAAGGGTTGGGTTTCCTTGAATTTGTGTCAGCCATCTGCCCTAAATGGAAGGTTCCCAGCTGGTCCTATTTCGCAAGAATTGCTGTTCCCGCACTACATCATGATGTGCTGGAATTGGTTGGACAAGCTTTGCAGCAGAGTGCTGTTCACAATATCCACCTGACAACAGACATGTGGACCAGTTGCCACGCCACAGATTACATGTGCATCACTGCACACTGGGTCTCTTTTGTGGGGGTTAGAGATAAGCTATCTGAACGAGGTGCTGTTGACACAGCTGCGATTTTTAAAGGTACTCGGAAACATGCAACTGTAGCCATGTTCGCCATGGAGAAATCTCATACTGCTGTAAACATTTTGCAAGAGTTTCGCAGCAAGGTTTTTGAATGGCTGCACCCAAGAGGGCTTAGTATTGGTTTTGTTGCCACAGACAATGGCAGTAATGTACTTAAGGCCATGGATTTTGGTTCCTATTTCAGGTTTCTGTGTTTGGCGCACTGCATAAACATTATAGTTCAAGACTTTCTGAAAAAAGAACCCATAGTCAGCAACTTACTTGCCATCTGCCGAAGAATACGCACTCATTTCAGCCATTCTTTTAAAGCTCGGAAGCAGCTGAGGATGATTCAACGTGAATATAGGATGCCAAACAAAGCACTCATCCAGGTGGTGGCAACACGTTGGAACTCAACGTATTACATGCTTGATCGTCTGTTTGAGCAGTACAGGCCACTCAATGAATATGTCTGGCAAAGGGGGGATGCTACTGTTAAAGGCATGACCCTTCAGATGGAGCAATGGGGCCTAGTTAAATGCCTGACTGAGACGCTTCGTCCTTTTGACGTCTTCACACGTGAAGTCATCAAGGAGGACTGTACAATGGGCCAACCTATCCCATTATTGCAAATGCTAGACCATCAGCTGAAGAAGGTGTCTGAATCATACAAAGGTGTAGAGGACAAAAAGGGAGCCTATGACTTGGTGGAGAGCTTAGCCTGTCGCTTAGCTGGAAATACAAGGATAGAAAATAAAATTTTGTCACAAGAACTTTACATTTGTGCCACAATTCTGGATCCACGGGCAAAATTTGGACTGAAGACATTCTTTCCTTTTTCAGAGATTGATGTTGCCCGCCACAAAACTTGGATAGCTGAGGCAGCGAGTAAGTTGGAAAATGAACGGCTGCTAATTAAAAGCCAGCAAGATCAACCCACAAGAAGTACTGCAGCAGGGCATGCAGCATCAAGTGCAACTTCGGAGGCTGAGGGCAGTGCATTTGGATCACAACACTCACCATCACTATCGATAACAGCAACAATAACTGGATCATTAGGCCCAGTAGAATCGTTAGACGATTGGTATGTACAGTTAGGCATTAATAAGCACAGTGCTGATGCACAGAGAAAAGAGCCCGAAAGCTTAGCAGCAGCACCCCTGAACATTGAGCGGATGGTCCAGGCCTATCTGGACGACCAAATAGAGGTGGTCATTGATCAAACCCATTGCAGTATTGGTATAGGAAAATGTCTGAATGGCCACTGCTCAGCAGGCTGGTGATAAGCTATCTGGCTTGCCCTGTCGCAAGTGTCTCTTCCGAACGTGTTTTCAGTGCTGCTGGTTCCATTGTAACAGTGAGAAGGACCAGTCTCTCGCCCAAAAACGTGGAGAGGTTAACAATGATCAAAATGAATCAGCACTTCATACCACCGAATTACACAATACATGAAGCAAGGGAGGAAGATGAGGACAGCGGCTCAGGTGATGGAAGTAGTGTGTCACATGATTAGCTACTACTGGCTGAACCCCCAGAGTTTGAGGACGAGCTATACTTCCCTGACAATTATGCTTGCACTTACTGTCTTCCTCCCTTTTTTTCCCCGTTATTTGTGTGTCTGTAGTTCCGGTTACAAACTTGTGAATCACAACAAATCCATTACCACCGTCTTCTACTCTTCTTATTTAATATACAAGTTTCAGGTGTCTCCAATTTGACAGTACAGTCCTCCGAATCCACCTCCTCTGCTCCATCATACTGAATCTCCCGCCATTGCCCTCATGATGATGATTGGATGATCGAAAATAGAAGAAAAAATAAAAACTTTCCTAGTCCCGCCAAAAGAAGTGGAGCATGAATCGGATGACTACTATAGCTATCCTCCTTTCAGAGCCGAGAGAGACTGCCCATTAACTGAAAATGAGATGGAACAGGTAATGACTGATGCCATGCATTGGACGCAGAGTCGCAGACTGAGTGATTTTGTTGTTGTTTGTTGTGCATGAAGTTATGTCATTGTGCACTAATCATCTTTCTACGTTACACACTAAACGTAACTCAAGGTGAATTTTCCCCTTCTTGCAAATAAGAAATATGTACTTCTCCTGCAGCTTGATACATTGCTTTTGATTGAATACAGGAAGGGGACTCAATCTGCGCACTGAGTATGATTGACAACAGCACCGTCCATGATGATGATGGCGAAAAAGACGGCCGGTTAACTTAAGATGACAAGGAACAGGTAATGACAATTAATGGCATGCATTGGACACCTGACTCTGAGCGATTTGTGTTTGTGTTTTTGTTGTTTGTTTGTTGTGCACGAAGTGAAGTCAAAGTGTACTAGTAGTCTTACTGTACACACTAAAGAGTGACTCAAGTCAATAATATTTCTACTCTTGTTGTGTAATAACAAAATTTTACTTCTACTGCAGGCCGATCTTCACAGTCAGTCAGTACAAGTATCGGAGATGATTGATGGAATAATTACAAGTCAGGAGGACGTTTCATGAGTGGCATAAAAGCCTAAAGGTAAACATGTCAACAACAACCACAGCAGACCCAAATGTCTGTGTAGAAGTGGAGTCGAGTGTAGCGGTGGGATTGAGGAAATATGAATTTTTATGGTCAATTGTGTCCCCTATCTTAGACCCCAACGGCTCCATGTACATGCTACAAGTACATGTATGTTCCCTCCAGTTCCAGCTATGAAGACGCAAATACATGTGCGTCCAACGTCAACCTGTCCTCTTTCAGATCCGCCATGAATGGGTCGAATATTCCATTCCTAAGTATGATTGGCCACCGACTTTATATGGTTCACTTTTCACGTTTTACAGTTCAGGCGAGTAGGCCCTGAATTCTGCCATCAAGCCTTTTCCTGCTTCTGCCTCTGAAATACTCCAGCCTGGACCTGCATCCGTATCCATGAACTTTGTCCTACTCCCTGCGCGGCTGACGGTGCCTGACGCGGCCTGTTGCCTGCCAAAAAACTGTATTCAGCCTTCAAGTTATCTGCTCCGCTCCTCATCCAATGCATTCCTGTCTAGTAGTTTAGGTAAACATCCTTCCACCTACCGAGCAAAGGGCCCGGCCTCGCTGTCTTTATGCAAGTAATTCATAGCCCCTGTTACCATGGAAGATTCCTGCCCCCTCGCATCTCATGTAGACACATAGACGCTTGTACATGCACTAACAGTCAGTATAGAATAGATTCCGTCCGAGAGACTCTTCCTTTTGGATAAAACAGTTCCTTAAACAAAGATATTAGATACGATTTGGGATTAGGTTGACCTGACCCCCAGACTTCTGTCTCCACATGTAGAGCTAAATGACAATTCCCCTTCACCCTCTAGTTGCACGTCAATCACACGTCATGCGGCTGCGCGCGCATCTCTGCCAAATATTTCTGCTGACACTGCAGGATTCTCTTATGGATCCACCCACTTGTGACATCATTTTAAATGACGTTTCTAGTATATGCCTATTATTACGCCTATTTCATTACGTATGTGTATTCTTATCTGTATTATCAGCTGTTACGCCTCCTGCATCTGTCTTAACGTAATGCTTTTCATATATATATCCTTACTTGTCAATAATGTATTGCCTATCCCTTCCTGAACCTTCGTGGTGATGGAATATGATTGCCTGGTTCGAACCATAATTCCTTTGTAAGGAATAAAGTCCTTTTCAGAACCTCTAATACCACGGATTCTGCCTCTTATTTTGACTGAGTTATTCTTACTAGACTTTACCGCATAAAAAATAGTACAGGTAATTTAAATATTTACCACATAAATTGGCGCCCGAATAGGGACACTTTCTCATCTCACGCGCCGGAGGTGCGTTGCAGGCCCGGTCTCCTGCCACAGCTGGACGGACAAAAACGCGTACCCGCAGGATTTCCTGTATCTCCCTCCGGCCAAGCGGGGGTGACTGAGGCTGCGATCAACACCCAGACGAGGCGGTGAGAAGTGCGAAGTATCCCGACCAGAGCCTAGCTGAGAGAGCAAGATCCGAGGTATACAGAGGCCCACCAGGTTCCGAAGTTCCGAGTCGAGTCGAGTCCAGTCCGGTCCAGTTCAGTTCAGTTCCGAGGCCTTCCGTTCCGTGCTACCCGGTGAGTACCGTTGCTGGGGAGGCATTTAGACGTGCACATTAATTTGTGCCGGTCATGACGGGTTTGGGTACACAGATCCGGTCTGCACTGTTTCAGCAGTGTATCTGTACTGTTTAGCAGTATATCTAGTATGTTTTGTATATAATTCAGTATTATCTAGTATTAGTATTATGTCAGTGACTAGTTTTCTTCTAATTATCATTGTTCGTTAAATGTTAAATGTTTTAATAGGTTTTAAAATTGTGGTATGAATGAGTGTTCCTTATTGTGTTTATTGTATTAATTGTGTTCAAGTCCAGTTCAAGTAAGAATCAAGTAGCAAGGTTTAAAGATGCCGTTCTTTTCAAAATTAAGACAAATCAAAACTAGAAAAGGAGTACTCGAAGAAGCTGTTCCCATTCCACCTAGGGACACTCCAGGGTATTTTATGTATCATAAACATGGCCTAGATGCCGTATTATATCTTGACTTATGGGTGGACTACACCAAGGATCTAGCAGAAAGTCAGAGGTGGCCCGCAGCTGGGACATGGGATGCAGATTGCATCATGAGAGTAGAAGAAGAATTATGGAAAAAGAAAGCCAGACAGTCACAGAAAGATGCTATTGAACTATGGCGTAAAGAATCGCATAGGCGCACAGAGAAAGCGCTCAGACAGGAAGAGAAAAGTAGGGAGAACTCAAATAAAGCCCGAGAAAACGTATTAGTTGAAGAAGGTATCCGAGTAAAAACAGAACAAGCAGACAGACAACGGAACACTCTTATGAATGGTATGTATCCTCTTTTGGCCGAAGGTTTACCTAAGGCCACCCCGGAAATACCGAAAGATTTGCCACCCCCATTACTCCCGATTAAAGCACATCCCAAGACCGCAAAAGATATTTTCCTTTCCTCCTATTTAGACGATGTAGCTCCCGAATATGTTAATGTTCCACCACACACGCCACCTGTCGAGGGTGCTCAACCCCGAGATCATCCGCCCCCACCTCCGCAACAACAAACTCCTCCGCACAATCCAACAGGTCCATCTGTTTCCACCGCTTTTCCTGCATCCACAGTTTCTACCTTACATCCCACAAATCCTTTCGTGCCTAGCACCTCAGAAGGTGCGACAGGAGGTGCGACAGCAATTTTTGCCACGCCACCGTCACGAAGTAAATCGTCTCTTAGAGATTTAGCAAACCAACGTACACCCCAAATAGCAAGGCAAGGTAACACACCGTCACAGATGTTACAAATGTTACAATATCATCACAATAGAATTAGGGAAGAACAAGAACATGACCAAAGACGCATGAAAGACACGAAAATGAAAATGCTTGTTGCCCAGTCAGTTCCAGCTGACGGTCATAAAAAGGGTACGACGCAGTCCAATGATTCAGCGGGTCCCGTTAGAGGGACATGCAACTATTGTAAACAGCCAGGTCATTATATACACGATTGCGCAGTTCTAAAACATAATATCTCTACGGGTATCACGAAGGAGAGACCACGTCCGCCTAGACAGGACCAGATCCAACAACAAGTACCTCAGAATATACAGCCTATGCCACCTGTACAACAGACCGCACCACAACAACAACAACAGCCACAGCCTACTGCTGCAACACAAAACACGACACAACAAATGTACCAGTATGCACAAAATGACTATCCAGAGTATCAGCGCTACACATGAAATAGCCTAGAGAGGGAAGTTGGCCTACCCCTTATTGAGGTTCCCGTAGATCAAGAGGGTCCTTACGTACAGAGTCAAGTATTAGGGAAAGACAGAAAGTTTCTACTCGATACAGGGGCAAGCAGAACAACTATCAGTGACAGCGAAGTCCCAGGGGCACCCCTCTCAGGCTCACAAAGTATTTCCCTTGGATTCTCAGGAAAACCAACTATTAACGAAGTATCGCAACCACTTGCATTCACAGTCGGTCCGTTAACACGGACTACAGATCTATTGCTTACGAAATCATGTCCAGAAAACTTGTTAGGTATAAAAACATTGAAAGCTCTAGGAGCTATAATATGTTGTTCTCCGGAAGGAGTACGATTATTTTTGCGTGACTTTAAAGGTCACTATGTGTCTAGAGACATGGATCACCGGTTACAGAATCTACCTGCACATTTATGGGCACAAGGCCCCACTGATGTAGGTTGTATGCACATTACACCATATCGAGTCACACTCAAAACAGGAGTAGTACTACCACGAATGCGACAATACAAATTACCACCAGATGCTGTAGTGGCTTTGCTGCAAATCATTGACGAGCTCATTGCACAAGGAGTGGTCGTGGAAACCGACTCCAATGTATGTAATTCCCCGATAATTCCGATTCTTAAACGAACTGATCCAAAAGCACCGCCAGTATATCGATTAGTTATTGATCTGCGCGAATTGAATAAATGCATTGTACCACAATACCCCGTGGTCCCAGATATCTCTTCATTGTTAACAGCCATAGATTCAGAAGCAACGTTCTTTACTGTAATTGACCTCAAGAACGCTTTCTTTAGCGTCCCAATCGATCCGGAAAGCCAATATTTGTTCGGATTCAGTTTAAATGGACGAAGTTTTAAATTCACACGCGCACCTCAAGGATTCACAGAAAGCCCCAGCATCTATAGCCAAGCACTGAAAAGAGAACTTGACAGTATCCACATGCCAGCTAACACTGCCCTGCTTCAATATGTCGATGATCTGCTGATCACCGCCCGAAGCGAACCTGAATGTGAAAAAGCATCACTGACGGTTTTACATTTCTTAGCCGACAAGGGGCACAAAGTGTCCCCTTCGAAGTTGCAATTCTGTGTCCAGCAAGTTGTGTACCTTGGGCACTTGCTGTCCAAGGGGGGAAGACAGCTTACACCCGACCGCATCCAGTTAATTGTTAACATGCCGCCACCCAAGACACAAAAGGAGGTGCGGGCATTCATAGGCCTCACTTCGTACTGTAGGCAGTGGATCCCTCAATATGCATTTCTAGCAAAACCACTCATTCAGTTGACAACACAGGAGGCAGCGACATCGACTGTCCTCCCTTGGACTCAGGAACATACACATGCGTTTGAAAGCTTAAAGAAAGCTTTATGTCAAGCACCTGTTTTAGCAACACCATGTTACAGCAAATGTTTTACACTCTTTGTCACGGAACGTGAAGGTACTGCTTTGTCAGTACTCACGCAGGAACAAGCAGGATCACACAAGCCATGTGCTTATTTTTCTAGTACATTAGATCCCGTAGCTCAGGCTCTTCCTGCGTGCCTGAAATCAGTCGCAGCAACAGCTTTAGCAATCAGACAAAGCGATGCCATAGTGTTAGGACATCAATTGACAGTACAGGTACCACACGCAGTAGAGGTTCTCTTGAACCGGACCCAAACACAACACTTGACTATAGCAAGACTGACGGGTTATGAATTGACATTGTTCCAGCCACACATAGAAATCAGACGTTGTAGTACATTAAATCCTGCCACACTTTTGCCATTAAGTGGAACAGACCCATTGGCACATGATTGTATTGAAGTCATTACTATTACGACGAAACCCAGACAAGACTTGACAGATACTCCATTATCAGATCCAGACCTGACATTGTATGTAGATGGTTCATGCATGAGAACAAATACAGGAGAGTTAGTGGCCGCTTATGCAGTCACAACAGACACTGAAGTTATTGAAACAAATTGTATCGATACCTTGTCAGCTCAAGCAGCAGAGCTCATCGCTCTGACACAAGCCTGTATTCAAGCCAAAAATAAGAAAGTCAACATATACACAGATTCACGTTATGCATTCGGAGTCGTCCATGACTTCGGCGTGCTTTGGCGAGAGAGAGGTTATTTAACTTCTCACGGTGCCCACATCCAGCACGGTCCCCTTATTCAAGTTCTGTTAGATGCAATACATCTGCCTACTGCAATATCGATTATGAAATGCAAGGCCCATACGAAAGTGACTGACACTATTTCTCAGGGTAACGACCTAGCTGACAGAACAGCTAAACAGACTGCTCAGAATCAGACTCATACAACTGACACGACAAAGACAATAGTTCCGACACCAACACACTGCATGACAGTTAAGGATCCCGCCCTTGATGTAATTGACATACAGACACATGCCACACCAGAAGAAATAAAGAGATGGACTGAATTAGGAGGGATCCAAACGGATCAAGGATGGATGACGAAGGGAAAATCTATTTGGTTTCTCCCCGACTCAATGGTTCAAGTCATCATTAACACAATACATAGTCCAGCGCACCTAGGAGAGAAAGCTATGCTAGACAGTATTCAACACATTTGGTTCAATAAACACTTGCGAGCCGCAGCTAAACAGAAAGTACGTACCTGCATGATTTGTTGTCAGTTCAATCCAGGAAAAGGCGTACCTGTAGAACAGGGTGGATTTCAACACCCCGATCACCCTTTTGAAGTCCTCCAGATGGATTATATCCAGATGGAACGATGTCGAGGATTCAAATATGTCCTCGTAGTTGTATGCGCTCTTTCCCGGTGGACAGAGGCGTATCCCGTCTCAGATTACACTGCCCCGACTACTGCCAAACAGTTAGTTCGAGAATTCTTCCCACGGTATGGTTTGCCCCGTGTCGTGTACTCAGATAATGGCCAGCCATTCTCATCCGAACTAATGAAACATGTTTCACTTCTGTTAGGCTACCAATGGAAATTCCACTGTGTCCGACATCCCGAGGCAGCAGGTCTCGTGGAGCGACATAATCAAACTCTGAAAATTAGACTGTCCAAAGTATGTAGAGAAAAAGGTGTCGACTGGATAGTAGCTTTACCAGTTGCGCTCTTTTACATGAGAATGGTAGCACACTCTCGAACAGGGCTATCCCCGTATGAGGTGATCTTCGGTAGACCACCAAATATGTGGGGGACGCCTGTACCTCGTAAAATCACTGATGTTGATTGTAATATGTTGACAGATTACCTGGCTTCCTTGATGTCTGCACTACAATCTTGACGTTCACAGGTAGCTGCAGCTTTTCCCGATAACACTGAGGTGAAGCCCCATGACGTGGTTCCGGGGGACCTTGTGCTTGTAAGGAACTTCGACAGAAGGAACCCGCTGGAGCCTCGCTGGCAGTCGCCTAAGCTTGTCTTGTTGACCACAAGGACAGCTGTAAAGATTGAGGGACGCAAAGGGTGGTTGCACTCGAGCCATATCAAAAAATTTCATGGACTACCATCTGACTCGAACTTTCAGCCCTGCATTTCCTCCCAGACTGACTCAAAACTCCCCCTGGTTGATAAGCCAGAAACAGAGAATTATAAACTAAAACTAAGGTCTAGCAAGTCAGACAATTTGATTGTTTAAGTCCTCTCCAAGGTGAATCGGTTGAATTTGTCTCTGACATGTATCCTCTAGACCGAAATAGAGAGAGAAATAGACAGAAACAGCTCAAGAAACATGCGTACTGTAAATCACTTCGTAGTCACTGCATAGTGACATTATTAATTATGTTTTTTCTAAGTCTTCTGATTATTATTGTCAGTATATTTTTACACATGTATTACCCTATTTCCAAGCGTGCTTTCAATGCTACTGCCGAACATTCTTTTAGCGAATTACCTCCGCATGAGTTGTCCTATAGATTTGCGCTGCGCAACAACACATTCATCAGTATGTTACATCATTCTCATCAGACCAGCAATGCTACAAATTGTTGGATATGTGGCCGACTCCCTCCCTATCAGAAATACAGGGGAGTTCTGCCCCTCTTTCCGTATCCATTCACACACAATGGCTCCTGTGGAGCATGGTTTAGTTTGATTAATTCCCTAGATTCAAATTCAGTAGTTTATCAAGACAACTGGGTATGGGGAAACCTGAACCTAGTTTTGCTTAAAGTCTGCTACCCTAACAAGGAGGGACTTCCCAAAAGAACAGGAACTGATCTAGAAAATGAAGTATATGGATTAGGTAACTTTACACTTAACCTCATGATTCTGAATGTTGAATCCGAAGCTACACCAATCTTGCCCGCTATGTCAGTATTTCCAGTTAGAGGCGAATTATGTGTAAGAAAGAATGGTTCAATACACATGGGCCATAGTAAATGTACCACTGTAATAGAATTCAGTGATAAAGGCAAGTCTACATTTAGAGCTTCCCGTCACTCCTACTTCATCTGTGGTCACACCGCATATATACGCCTACCCCTAGATTGGGATGGTACCTGTTACATTGCATTCCTTCTGCCACCTGTTTTCCTAGCCCCGCCTGATTACCATAGGAATACCCATTTAGTACACAATAGACAGCAGAGAGATCTCCCGATTGTCGACTACACTGAAACAGCATGGGAGCAATATACAGATTTCAATAAAGGTTTCTTTCCCTACATAGGTACAGTCACTAATAGTAAGCTGATACGTAGATTAACTAGAACCCTTGAAGCAGTAGTGAATGAAACTACTTCCGCCTTAGGCAACTTAACAGAGGAGCAGTCTGCGATGCGGATTGTTGTTCTTCAAAATCGTCTTGTCCTTGACGTCATTCTGGCCGATAGGGGCGGAGCTTGTAGGGTCATCGGATCAAGTTGCTGTGTTTTCATACCAGAAAACGCGCCGTCAGTATATAAAGCCATAACTCGACTTCATAAAATCGTAAGACAGATACACCAGAATCCAGGCACCTGGACTTGGTCCGGTTGGTTCTGGAGCATGTTGTCAGCCTGGGAATGGAGGATCTTATCCTTCCTAGGTATTGGCTTTCTCATACTATTCAGTTGCTGCTTATGTCTACAATGTGGGCCAGCGATTTGTGGTCTGTGTGCCACATCGTGTATCCCGCCTTCAAATTTTCATTCAAGATCCCGGAAGAAGAAAGAAGAACAAATGATGCTATATGAACAGATTGATGGATTGATGAAGATGGATATTTCATGAGGGTCCGTAGGGGACAAGGAGGGAATGAGGAAATATGAATTTTTATGGTCAATTGTGTCCCCTATCTTAGACCCCAACGGCTCCATGTACATGCTACAAGTACATGTATGTTCCCTCCAGTTCCAGCTATGAAGACGCAAATACATGTGCGTCCAACGTCAACCTGTCCTCTTTCAGATCCGCCATGAATGGGTCGAATATTCCATTCCTAAGTATGATTGGCCACCAACTTTATATGGTTCACTTTTCACGTTTTACAGTTCAGGCGAGTAGGCCCTGAATTCTGCCATCAAGCCTTTTCCTGCTTCTGCCTCTGAAATACTCCAGCCTGGACCTGCATCCGTATCCATGAACTTTGTCCTACTCCCTGCACGGCTGACGGTGCCTGACGCGGCCTGTTGCCTGCCAAAAAACTGTATTCAGCCTTCAAGTTATCTGCTCCGCTCCTCATCCAATGCATTCCTGTCTAGTAGTTTAGGTAAACATCCTTCCACCTACCGAGCAAAGGGCCCGGCTTCGCTGTCTTTATGCAAGTAATTCATAGCCCCTGTTACCATGGAAGATTCCTGCCCCCTCGCATCTCATGTAGACACATAGACGCTTGTACATGCACTAACAGTCAGTATAGAATAGATTCCGTCCGAGAGACTCTTCCTTTTGGATAAAACAGTTCCTTAAACAAAGATATTAGATACGATTTGGGATTAGGTTGACCTGACCCCCAGACTTCTGTCTCCACATGTAGAGCTAAATGACAATTCCCCTTCACCCTCTAGTTGCACGTCAATCACACGTCATGCGGCTGCGCGCGCATCTCTGCCAAATATTTCTGCTGACACTGCAGGATTCTCTTATGGATCCACCCACTTGTGACATCATTTTAAATGACGTTTCTAGTATACGCCTATTATTACGCCTATTTCATTACGTATGTGTATTCTTATCTGTATTATCAGCTGTTACGCCTCCTGCATCTGTCTTAACGTAATGCTTTTCATATATATATCCTTACTTGTCAATAATGTATTGCCTATCCCTTCCTGAACCTTCGTGGTGATGGAATATGATTGCCTGGTTCGAACCATAATTCCTTTGTAAGGAATAAAGTCCTTTTCAGAACCTCTAATACCACGGATTCTGCCTCTTATTTTGACTGAGTTATTCTTACTAGACTTTACCGCATAAAAAATAGTACAGGTAATTTAAATATTTACCACAGGATGACTGCTGTGCATTGATTTACTAACTTAAATTGTAAAATGCTATGTTTGGAATGGATATGGGCTTTGCCTTTGTCCAACTCTTTAAAAAAAAAAAGTACTCTAAACGGAGAATGT
Source organism: Triturus cristatus (assembly GCF_964204655.1). Lineage (NCBI taxonomy): Eukaryota > Metazoa > Chordata > Amphibia > Caudata > Salamandridae > Triturus > Triturus cristatus. The sequence continues at coordinate 1,071,511,866 of NC_140582.1, forward strand.
GCTAAGCAACGTGCCGTCAGGCCTGTCACTGTGGGCCTGCTCTCTCCTGTTGTTGTTGAAGGTCTATGCTGGAAACAGACTAGCGTAGAGATGATGCATACATGCCGCCTCAGAAAGTGCTCTTGTTGTACTACACCATAACTTGTGCATTTGTTGTAACTTTGTTTCACAATATCCCCTTTGTTTTTCCATCTACAATTACAGGCCGGTCCTTGCTCTATACTTGGGAAAACATTACAATCCACACTTACCTTACCAATAAAGCTTCATTTTTTTCCAGCCGGCCAGTGGCAAGTGGCGACACCCAAGATTGATGGACGAGAGGACCAAGAGGAATGCCGAGATGCAAATCCAGTCCATATTTTTGACCAGGATAACACAGTAACAGTATCAACTTTCATCTTCTTTTAAATAATTTGATACATTTTTTTGTCTACAATCTTTACAACAGTGTATTCTTCTTGTTGTTGTTATTATCATCATTAGGTTTGCTCTCTGTTTATGATTCACCCCTACCAATATTTAACATTTCTATTTGCTATCTGTAAAAGTATTAAGGCCGGAACAACAGAACAAGAAGTGTATGTAATCCGGGTCTCCTTATCAATCATCATCATGCATGCATTTCCTTTTTCTCCCTTAACATATTGATATGGATATGGTAGTCTTCAAAAATTGTCGTTTGTTTGTCCATGCGTACTGTTTTTGACTGTCAAACCTTTTCCCAAACCCCCTTCCCATCCATTCAACAAACCCCCCGGGCTGTGTGACTAATTGTCGAGGTCTGACTAAATTAAATGTACACCAATACTTAATCACACGCTTGCTGAGGCGGATGTGGCGAAAGCAATAGTACTTCAATTTCAAGGCAGAGCGATGATCTTCTTCTGATTGCCACCCATGAGCAGTATATTTTAGAGGTGATTTTTATTTAACAAAGGAACATATACCTCAGCATTAATTGCCGGCATTGATTGGATTTGTTGTCATTCCTCATACACAGCACTAACTGTTACGCTGTAGGCCTACTCAAGTGACTCAACACAACTATAGTTTGTAACTCTGTCTAGTAGGCTATCCCCACCACCATTATGTTTTGTTGTAAAATATTTTAGCATATTATTGTTGCTCGGTAAGTTCTGTACTGTTCTTCATTCTACTACTCCTCGAACAGTCTCTCAAAGGCGACTGACTGTCTCGTTTTCTTTTTTTGCAAATGCTGCTGTCCTGCCAGTGTCTACTATTACTACTATACTACCACCACCACCCCAATCATGGCATGTTAGAAAAAGGAAACCATCTTTACCATGCAGCCATCGCTGTGCCTAAGTTAAACATCAAGCAAAGGTAAGAGAAGTTTGGGGGAGGCATAATTAATAATGGGCATGTTTTCAATGAATTCAATTTCACACACCCCTTTGAGTCCAGATAAAGAATGCATAGACTAGAAGAAAGACTGAAAGTACTAGTAGGACAACTCAATCAGTGAGGCGTGTCGCATCTATCTGTTTGTGTCTTACACATTCAGCCAATTATTTAAATCAAACACTGGCTATGGGTGGACCTGCACCAGCACCAGCAAGGAAACGTGTGATGTAAAACAGTAACCCCACCTACAAAACATTAACAACATTGCATGTATCTTAGAAATATAGATTTAATGTACCCTAACAAAAATAAACTAAAAACCCACAAAAGCTGACTAACCCCCCTCCCTAACCACAACCAATGTCCGTAAGAAAGTCCAGAAAATAGTCCAAAACCCCAACGCCCAATTCCCACCCACCCAAGCAAGAATTCAAAAAGGGGCAGAAGACAGGGACTAAGGTGTGGGGCGGGATTGCAGGACGACACGCATCTGCTCCTCTAGACGGGCGACGTGGCGGCCGAGAGCGCGGCAGTTGCAGCCACAGTGGGGGGGGGCACCAGAGATGGTATTGCGGTGGCGGCGGGCAGCTGCCAGATGGTGGCGCCGTACCGCTGGAGGGCCGTGGCTGGGGCCCCGGGGCACTGGAGAGGCTTGAAGTGCTGCAATCTCCTCCTCCTCCTCTGCCAAGACCACCAGCCGCCGATATTCCTGCTGGATTGCCTCCAGCTTCCGGCACCGTACCTTGGCGGGCAACTCCTTCCGATTAACTTTGGAAGGAGTAGACAAGTTAATTATAGACATAGTGGCATGGTAGCACTATAAAGCACAGAACATAACATTTATTCAATCTCGCCCGTCCTTCTTTCTTCCACCCGTCTTTCACTTTTTAGTTGAACACCAGGTGATCTGATCTGACTTTTATTCTTCTCCATAAAACTTTCAAAGCGGAGTTGAAATCAGATAGATGAGGCCATTGGTTACTCAATACTCCTGCACCTATGCCAATTAAAGGGTGTCTTCACTCTTCAAACGTTCCCAACAACTCTTACTTACTTAGTACATCGGATGGCGGGCGGACTTTGTCCGCCCACCATCCTCACGCTAAAAAGGGCGGGGGTCCCGCGGGGACAATTAGGATGCGCCCGCCACAGTGGCTCATCCCGTTTTTTTTACATTGTGGTTGGCGGTGCCGAAAGCAATGCTAAAAATACATGTTGTGCTTTTCCAAGCACAACGTGACAGGCCCCGCGCGGAGCCTGCCACGTTGTGCTTTGAAAGGCAGGGGGTACCATTGCATAGGTACCCTCCACGGGGGCCCCCAAGCATACTCCGCATGCCTTTGGCATTCCAAAAAGCAGATTATATGGCTGGCGGTGTGTTCAGACACTGCCATCATATTGAACCCTTTTCCACCCGGTCGACATGTCGACTGTGCGGAAAATCGGCAGACGGTTTCTATCCGCCGCGGACCCCCCAGCCATTGTAATATCTATGGCAGGGGTCTTTTCTACAGGGATGGCGGGAGGTTTGCCCCTGCGGGGTCGGCGGTGGCTACCGCCGGCTCGGCGGGGGCAATCTGCCGGCCATCCGAATGGGGCCCTAATTCTCATTAGTACAGTATACATACAGTACACCCTTGCAGTGAGTGTAGTGTCAACAATAGTCAAGGATTGTGAATCTAACTTACCACCGCCCGCCACTGGCGCTGGCACTACCCCTACCGCTCCCTCATCGGTATCGGCAACTGCCGCATCCTCTCCCTCCGCGTCGCATTCCCTGGCCCCGGCAATGGTGGTCGTGGTCGGTAGTGCGCCTAGAAAACTTTACACATTTTTTAGGCGTCATATACACCTCCCCCTATTGGTCAGTAGCAAGATTGAAAAATGAGTTAATAGTATATTTATACAATTCATTTTTCGCATTACAGAAGGAAGATTCCCTTCTACGAACCAGATCTTTGCAGACCTTATGACGCAACAACTACCAGTACTAGGCTCTTCCAAGGTGAGGGGTCCCTTCACTCAGAGATCTTCATTTATAAATTTATATAAACTAAATTCCTAGGGGATGGTGGTGCTTCCACCACTGTTCAGTTATCATGATTTAATTCCCAACTGTAAGTAAGTGTAACAATGTTTATTGTTTTAATGTTATTGATTTTCCTGTTGGTGCTGCATTATAATAAAACAACGTACAGAGCTTCTCAATTCAAAATAAACATTTTGAACTTACATAGACTTGGTGGTATTTGGTGTGGACTTACACAAGTGAGCAAATTAAAGGAAGGGTGTGCATGAGCATTGCTTCCACGACTGAGAGGTTGGGTGTGTTATGTTCTGGGTTGTCTACTTGTTGGGTATCTTGGGGGGAGGGTTCGAGACCTAATAGTTATGACAAGACACTACTATAACTAGTCGGGCAGGGGATTGTGGTGGGTTCTGAATTTCTGATTGAGGTGTGTGAGGAAGATCCAACCTACCATCACCAACATCCTATCTTCTTGTGCAAAGGTCTGTATGTGTAAAATCCCTACAACAGTAGTAGTATGTCCTATCATATCAAAATAGTAATAAATCTGGTTGGGCATTTGTTGGTGTGAATTGTCAAAGCCTCAAGATTAACAAAGACTCAAGATCAATAAGACTAGAAGTAGTACAAGAGGACGACCCAAAGGACTGGACTCAATGGCTGGAGCTACTGGTGAATCTGAGTTTTATTTACAACCTTTCAAATAAAGAGTGGCCAACTGGCAAACTTAGCTACTACAAGACAGACAGACTGATAGTAGTAGTAGTAGTACAAAGAGTCATCATAGCAGAGGCAGGGATAACAAGATTTTTGAAACTGTACAGATCGAAGGATAATTGTTGGTAAAAAATAGCATTGGGAAACTGAAATAATAGTTCGGGAAAAATATGGTGCAGTAAAAGTTATGGAATAAGAATTATTATTAAAAACAAGAAGACTTACTAGGGCCAGCAGAGGAGCCCTCGTTGGTGTCCTCCAGGTGGTGGTGTTCTCCCGCCAACTGCCCACTCCCTGTCTGCCTGCTCCTGGGTGCTGAACAGATATAAGAAAGAGACAAACATTGATGGATGGTGTCAAACAAATAAAATATTTTTACGGTCACAAAACCCTTATGTAAACAACAATTGCAATAACTAAATTGACCGATCTCATCTGGTCAACAAGTAGTATTGGGGGATTCGCGTATCGACTACTTACTATTTATCAACAGTAATCCAGTCTTCCATTCTGATTCCAGAATACTAACTAAGCCTAAGTACGACGTACCGCCTGACTTAGCCCACCTATTCCAGGCGTGCCAATTGTACATTTAGTATGCATTTCCACTTCTTTTAGTCCTCAACAATGCATATGGTCAAATGGAGGACACATGACTAAATTTTTTGTATACACCAAATTTTGGGTTGATTGATTGATGCTGATGTTCTGCTAGTGCTAAGCCAATTACCACCACTCATTGAACAAACTAGAAAAGGATCTAATAAAGACTGGTGTACTAGCAGTACGTGACGTAACTGAGGGAGCATCACGCATACCACTAAAAAATTACAAACTCTTACAAAGTAACTAAACCTAAGTATCAATCCACCCCTATCTCTTAGTGACAGGACAAAGGAAGGACTAGAGTCACTATAGCATTACGTAACTTAATTTCTCTTAAATAAACTCTTACATAATCACGCTAAGCGAGCGCAAATGCAAAGTTGCAAACAAGTAAGATTAGTAGTAGCGCAGAGGAGCACCTGTGTCATAACAATCACAGAAGACTTTTAAACGTAATTAACCTGGAATGTAAGCAGCAACATTCTAGCTGGTTGGAAGAAAAAAAGATATTCGCAATATATAACACAGAGCAGAAGAACAGACACAAAGTAGTAATAAATAAATAGTTACTCACCAAGACCCGGGACCTCCACTCCTAGCAGGTCCAGCAGGTCCTGCTCACGGTCCAGGATGTCGGACCACCGGTGCGTCAACTGCGCCTGGGTGCGCCGGACCCAAGAGCAGCGCAACACTGCCCACCCGCACCTTCCCCCACCGCTGTTGACGCTCCCAGAGCCCGTACCCGGACCCAGGCCTGCCACCTGCTGTCAGGGTTGAGGGGAGGTGGCGCTGCACAAAGAAGATGAGTGCAGCCAACTCCACCTCCCCAAAAAGGCCCGTGCCTGCACCCTTTGACATGGTTCTGGGGATGAGAGATGGGGCGGGAAAGAAAAGGTAATAAAATTTAAAAAGTAGGAAAAGGAAATAAATAGCAGGATATAGAAAGAGTGAAAAAGTAGCTAAAAAAAAAAAAAAGTAAACAAAAACAAAAAATAGAGAAGCAGGAAAATAGTTAGAGAAATAATAAATAAAAAAGATTTTAAAAAAGTGTCTTCAAACAAAGGATTGGAAAGATACACAAGGATTGAAAAACAAGATGGCCACGCCCATTGCGACCACGTGCGCAAGTTCACGCGATATTTTCTCCCCAAGCACGCAAAAAGCAACGCGAACAAGTAAGAGCGTTCCCGAACAGGAAATACATACCGCGAACAGCCGAGAGCATGCATTGCGCGACCCGGAACAGGAAGTAAGCATCGTGGGCGGGCGGGACAAGTGAAAACATGATGGCCGCGAACGGGCGGGAAAAAAACTTCTGCGTCTTCGCAATATTTCCGGCGTGTTTGCGGAGATTTTCAACATTTTCGCGATAGTTTGCGAAAGTGAATTTCGCAAATTCCGCCCACGCCTAAGCAGGACCTCCTGGACCTGCTAGGAGTGGAGGTCCTGGGTCTTGGTGAGTAGCTATTGAATTATTACTACTTTGTGTCTGTTCTTCTGCTCTGTGTTAAATATTGCGAATATATTTTTCTTCCGACCAGCTAGAATGCTGCTGCTTGCATTACAGGTAATTTACGTTTAAAAGTCTTCTGTGATTGTTATGACACAGGTGCACTGCGCTACTAATCTTGGTATTTGCAACTTTGCGTTTGCGCTCGTTATGCGTGATTATCTAAGAGTTTATTTTAGAAAACTTAAGTTAGGTAATGCTAGAGTGACTCTAGTCCTTCCTTTGTCCTGTCACTAAGAGATAGGGGTGGATTGATACTTAGGTTTAGTTACTTATTATAAGTTTGTAATTTTTTAGTGGTCTGCGACGCGTGACGCCCCCTCTGTCACGTCACGTGCTGCTGAGTGCTGCTAGTGCTTACCCCAGTCCTTAGTAGAACCTTTTGCAGTTTGTTCAGTGAGTGGTAATAGGCTTAGCACTAGCAGAACATCTGCATCAACCAACCAACAATTTGGTGTGTGAAAATTGCAGGCACATGTCCTCCATTTATGCATTTTTGAGGACTAAAAGAAGTGGAAATGCTTACTTAATGTACAATTGGCACGACTGGAATAGGTGGGCTAGGTCAGGTGGTAAGTACTACTAAGGCTTAGATAGTATTCTGGAATCAGAATGGAACACTGGATTAGTGTAGATAAATAATAACTAAGGGTGGGCGTCAAATTTCTGCTATTTGCCGCGTTGCAAAGATTTTTTTCATGTTCACGCTTTGAAAATGCGTTCTCGCGCGCGTGATCGCCTTACAGGGATCCCTGCGTTCGCCGACGAGTTTTCCAATCCGTTCGCGTGCGCCACGAGATGTTGATAGCCGGTTGCGCTATCCAGTGAGAGTTCGCGATCGGGATCACGTTATTCTCCTCGCCATCAGACACCGCAAGAGTCTGCGATCGCGAATACGTCATTTTCCACCGCGAGAGAGAATGTGAGGTCGCAAACATGTCAATCTCTACCGCGAAAAAGAGCATGAGATCGCAAACACGTCATTTTGGAAGCGCCATCGACATCCGGTGGAAGTGTGGTGAAGGTCGCGATTGCGAACACGCCAAATTTTGGATTTGGAGAAAAATATTAACTCTAGCTCCATAAAACCTTCTCTAAATGATGATTTGGATGGAAAAAACTCTTCAGATTGACATTTGGCAGTCCTTTTTTGTGCAAGGAGTCCTTTTTAAAAAAATAACTTTTTGGGGGGAGAGGAAGGAAGGGCACAGAGTCTCCAACTTCCTGTTCCTGTCCATCAGGCTCCTCCCAGTGCTTTGTCCATCTCCTGTTCATTCTGCCTTTGGATTTCAGCTGGAAGGATCACTCTTTGTGTCTGCTGCATCATTATCATTGGATTTGAGGACTTTTGAATTTTATATTTTACGAGTAAGTTGGTGTTGTGTCTGTTTGATTGGGGGCATTGCAGTTGCTGCAACTACAATTTTGGTACTTATCATTCTTTTTTTTTAATTGTTGGGGGTAGCCAGTAGGCCCAGAGCTAGTCATGGGTGGGTGCATGATGAAGCAACTGTTCCTTTGATGTGTGTTGAATGTTTTTCAAACATCATTTAGGGCATGGATGGCATTGGATTGAGTTAGAAAATGTGTTTTTTGGGGGTATTTCTGTTTTTGGGTGTGTGTTAAAGGAATGCCTTTGTTGTGTGTGCCTGGTGTGTTGGTGTCCACCCTGCAGACCTTGTTTTGCCCTGTGGATTTTAGTTTTTGCATTTTATTGCATTAAAAAGGCACATCAGTGTGGTTTAGCATGCATCTTTTGCCTGGCTTCTTTATAGGCCTTTTGGCAGTTCATTGTTTCCCAGGCTTCCTGCTTGTTGCTTGTGATTTGCGAATGTCCATGTGGCTGTGGGCCTTTTCTGGTGGGAGTTATTAGTGTGCTGCTTTTGCCATATATAGGCCTGCATGGTATTCCTTTGTGGCCTAGGCTTCTTGTTGTGGGCCTGGCCATGAGGCTGGTGGGCATTTTGAAGGCAGGCAGTGTGTTTTTTGCAACAGGCCTGCATTGTCTGTCTTCTGCTTCTTGTAGTTGGGTGGGCCTGGCCATGTGGCTGGTGGCCATTTTGAAACCTAGGCCTACAAGCTTGTGTGGCCTTATCTGCCCATGGGCCTGCTTTCATCCAGTAGGCTCAGAGCAGGTAGCCACAGGTGCATTAAACAAGTGTTTATCTGTGTGTTCTGTTGAATTTAAACATCATTTAGGGCATGGATGGCATTGGATTGAGTTGGAAAATGTGTTTTTGGGGGGGTATTTCTGTTTTTGGGTGTGCGCTAAAGAAATGCCTTTGTTGTGTGTGTCTGGTGTGTTGGTGTGCACCCTGCAGTCCTTGTTTTGCCCTGTGGATTTTCGCTTTTGCATTTTATTGCATTAAAAAGGCACAGCAGTGTGGTTTAGCATGCATCTTTTGCCTGGCTTCTTTTTAGGCCTTTTGCTAGTCCATTGTTTCCCATGCCTCCTGCTTGTTGCTTGTGGATGTCCATGTGGCTGGTTGGCTTTTCTGGTGGGAGTTAATATGGGCCTGCATGGGTTCCCTATTGGCTTACTGCTTCCATCCATCCCCTTTGCCAGCAGCAGCTCCCTTCCATTACATTTGTATTTTGGTTGTTGTTCTTATGCGTTCCTATCCTTCCTGAGAGTGTAGTGTGTACACTGTACACAGTAAGTAGTATACCATAGCCCTTGTTTCCAAAGTCTCACAAATGGCTACACTATATCTTCTATTTTTTTGTTTGTACTAGTAGTAATTGAACCGCAACAACAAATGAAACATTTCACTGATGTTCTTCTCCTGGCTTATTTGCTTCTTGGTGCACAAAAAGACAGAGGAGGAGGTATCTATCAACATCATCCGTTGTGCTTCCGGACAGAAGTCCTGCTGCGCACCACATCACGTCCAACTGTGACCACAGACATCTCTGCAACTTGTGCACCTGCGTCCTGTCTGACCTCTGAAGAAAATGGGCCCAAAGAAAGGTACCAGGTCCTCCAGTACCAAGAAAGTTTCCGGTGAGAAGAAGAAGGAACAGAAAAAGCAAGAGGCACTAACCACGACTAGTGTGCCAGCAAATGTGTTTTTTGGGACCAAAAAACACACGCCAGCAGCAGCGTTGTCCGGCGGGAACCAAACTGGGAGCAGCACATCCGCACCAGTTGGCCAACCCCACCAACCTAGGCCCAAGCCCATGAGTGTCGCAGAGGTAACCAGTCTACTAACGAGCAGCGATATTGAAATGTCATTATCGCAAAGTAGTACACAATCAACGCAGGCGGAAACTCAGTAGATACGTCTGCAGCAGCAGGCGCAGCCGCAAGAACAGCAGCAGCAGGCGCAGCCGCAAGAACAGCAGCAGCCGCAAGAACAGCAGCAGCCACAAGAACAGCAGCAGCCGCAAGAACAGCTGCAGCCACAAGAATAGCCGCAGCCGCAAGAACAGCCGCAGCCGCAAGAACAGCCACAACAACAGCCCACAATAGTAGTTGTTGCTCCTGAAGTAGGGGCATTACAGGAAATCGAGTTTCCTGCAGACAAAGAGGGTAAGCCACTGTTTCAGAAGATCCATTGTCTTCCAGACCCCCAGCAAGGAAAAGGAGGGTTAGTCCATCATCTTCTTCTTCAAGCCCAGCTTCTGATTATCTTGATGCCACTTGGAAGCCACCAGCTCAGTCTGAGAGTGATGCACAAGGCTAGTGAAAAGGAAGGTTCCAGAAAGCCTTAGAGTTATGTAGGCAGATGTACAAGAGGGGGGGTGATGATGATGATGAGCCAATCATCACGGAAATCACTCCCGGCCCAAAGGATATGGAGACCAACATTATTACCCTATCCAAAATGGCTGCAAGGGATGTAGAACGGATACCACCAACACAGGTAACACCACCACGACCACCAGCTTCCATATTTTATTTGCAAAGGAAAGGCAGGGACCTACATCCACCTCAACCACCACCTCAGTAAGTAGTGGTAGAAGTCGCAGTGTAGCTGTATAGAGTCACATTCCAAGCACACCCTCCAGTTCATCTGGTATTGAAAGTGGCACATCCAGCAGCACCAGAAAGTTCTCCTCCCCAGTTTGGGACTTCTTTTCGGTTAGCAGTAAGGAGGAGGACATTGCTATATGCTCAATTTGTTGACATGCTATTAGGCGGAGTAAGCTTGGTACAAACTATGGTACCAGAGGCCAAACAAGTCATCTCAAAATACACCACACTATCGTGTGGGAGGCTCACCTACTTCGCTTAGAACAAAGTAAAACTCAACCCATTGTTGTTGGATATGAAGAATCAGGGGACGATATTATCGCAGTGGAAGGTGAACAAGAGGGAGACATTTCTAGCCCTGTCCCCAGTAGTGTAGTGGTACCGCCCACATCCTCCACAGAAACATCTCAGTGACACCGCAGTAAGAGTCAGAGTCAGGCTGAGTTACCAAGGTGACCGAGTAGTACTGCAATGAAACAAAGTGTGTCGTTGAGCCTAACTGGGTTGAAGAAAACAACTGCACTACAAAGGAAAATAATCCAGCCTACCATTGACAGCATACTTAGGTTGGAGGGGCAGTACCAACACAACCACCCAACGGCACGGCTGTACAATGCGAAGCTGGCTAAAATATTAGCGCTGGACCTTCTCCCTTTTTCATTTGTGGAAGGGGTGGGTTTCCTTGAAATTGAGTCAACTATCTGCCCTAAATGGAAGGTTCCCAGCTGGTCCTATTTCGCAAGAGTTGCTGTTCCAGCACTACATCATGATGTGCTGGAATTGGTTGGACGAGCTTTGCAGCAGAGTGCTATTCACCATATCCACCTAACAACAGACATATGGACCAGTTGCCAAGCCACTGATTACATGTGCATCACTGCACACTGGGTCTCATTTGTGAGGGTTAGAGATAAGCTATTTGAAGTAGGTGCTGTTGACACAGCTGAGATTTTTAAAGCTACTCGGAAACATGCAACTGTATCCATGTTTGCCATGGAGAAATCTCATATTGCTGTAAACATGTTGGAAGAGTTTCAGAGCAAGGATTTTGAATGGCTGCGCCCAAGAGGGCTTAAGATTGGTTTTGTTTCCACGGATAATGGCAGTAATGTACTTAAGGCCATGGAGCTTGGTTCCTATTTTCGGGTTCCGTGTTTGGCGCACTGCATTAACATTATTGTTCAAAACTGTCTGAAAAAATAAGCCATAGTCAGCAACTTACTGACCACCTGCCGAAGAATATGCACTCATTTCAGCCATTCTTTTAAATCTCGGAAGCAGCTGAAGATCATTCAACGTGACTATAGAATGCCAGTCAAAGCACTCGTCCAGGAGGTGGCAACACGTTGGAACTCAACTTATTACATGCTTGACCGTCTGTTTGAGCAGTACAGGCCAATCAATGAATATGTCATGCGAAGAGGGGATGCTACAGAGAAAGGCATGACCCTTCAGATGGACCAATGGTGCCTAGTTAAATGCTTGACTGAGATGCTTCTTCCTTTGGAGTTCTGCACACGTGAAGTCAGCAAGGAGGACTGTACTATGGGCCAAGCTATCCCATTGTTGCAAATGCTAGAGCATCAGCTGAAGGAGGTGTCTGAAGCATACAAAGATGTAGAGGAAAAAAAGAAGCATATGAGTTGGTGGAGAGCTTCGCCTGTCGCTTAGCTGACAATACAAGGGTGCAAAATAATATTTTGTCAAAAAAACATTACATTTGTGCCACAATTCTGGATCCACGGACAAAATGGGCACTGAAGACATTTATTCCTTCTTCAGAAATGGATGTTGCCCGGTACAAAACTTGGATAACTGAGTCAGCGAGTAAGTTGGAGAATGAACGGTTGCTAATTAAAAGCCCGCTAGATAAACACACAACAAGTACTGCAGCAGGGTATCCGGCATCAAGTTCAACTTCAGAGCCTGAGGGCAGTGCGTTTGGCGCAGAACACTCACCAACACTATCGACAACAGCAAGAACTGGATCTTCAGGCCCAGTAAAATCGGTACAGGATTGATATTTACAGCAAGGCATTGGTAAGTCCAGTGCTGATGCAACGAGAAAAAGTTTATCACCCCTGAACATTGAGCGGATGGTCCAGGTCTATCTGGACGACCCAACAGAGGTTTACATTGATCAAAACCCATTGCGGTATTGGTATGGGAAAAGGGGCCAATGGCCACTGCTCAGCAGGCTGGCGATAAACTATCTGGCTTGCCCTGTCGCAAGTGTCTCTTCGGAACGTGTTTTCAGTGCTACTGGTTCCATTGTAACAGTGAGAAGGACCAGTCTCTCGCCCAAAAATGTGAAGAGGTTAACAATGATCAAAATGAATCAGCACTTTATACCACCGAATTACACAATACATGAATCAAGGGAGGAAGATGAGGACGGCGGCTCAGGTGATGGAAGTGGTGTGTTAGATGATGATTACTTACTTCTGGTTGAACCCCCAGAGTTTGGGGACGAGCTATACTTCCCTGACAATTAGGCTTGCACTTCCAGTCCTTACTGTCTTCCTACCTCATTTTCTTTTATTTGTGTGTCTGTCTTCCTGTTTAGAAACTTCGAATCACAACAAATCCATCACCACCGTCTTCTATTTGTTTTATTGCCATTTACAAGTTTTGGCTGTCTGCATATCACGGTACACTCCTCCGAATCCTGCTCCTCCATCCTCCAGAATCTCCCTAAATCCATTGCCCTCAAGAAGGCAGATGATGATTGGATGATGCAAAATAGAAGAAAGAGAGACTACCCATTAACTGAAGATGAGAAGGAACAGGTAATGAATGATGCCATGCATTGGATGCTGACTGAGTGATTTTGTTGTTGTTTGTTGTGCATGAAGCTACTTCATTGTGTACTTTATGTAATAATCCACACACTAAAAGTAACTCAAGTCACTTTTCCCTTCTTGTATTTTTAATAACAGGCCGATACATTGCATTTTAAATATAGGAAGGCGACTCACTCGGTACACTGCAGACTGAGTTGAACAACACCATCATGATGACCACAGTAACATAGTATCTTCACAGTCACTCAGTACACGGATCGGAGATGATTGATGGATTAAGTCAGGGCGTTTCATGAGTGGCATAAAAGTTAAACAAGTAAACAACAACCACAGCAGACCTCAATGTCTGTGTAGCGGTGGAGTCAAGTGTAGCGGTGGTATGACTGCGGTGCATTGATTTAGTTACTTAAATTGTAAAATGCTATGTTGCTGGATATGTGCTTTGTCCAACTCTTTCAAAAAATGTACGCTAAATGGAGGATGCGCAAAGGGTGCCGTCACCGTGGGCCTGCTCTGTCCTGTTGGTGTTGTAGGTTAATGCTGGAAACAGACTAGAGTAGAAACGATGCATCCATGCCGCCTCGGAAAGTGTTCTTGTTGCACTACACCAGAACTTGTGCATTTTTTTCAACTTGGTTTCTCAATATTCCTTTTGTTTTTGCATCTACAATTACAGGCCGGGCCTTACCCTGTACTATACTTGGGAAAACAATGTACACTTACCATACCAATGAATCTACATCTGCCAGGCAGGCAGTGGCGTCACCCAAGATTGATGGACGGAGCATCCATGGAAGGGAGGACCAAGAGGAATGCCGAGATTCAACTCCCCATTTGACCAGGATAACACAGTGACAGTATCAACTTTCATCATCTTTTAAATAATTTGATTCATTTTTTTGTCTACAATCATTACAACAGTGTGTTTTTGTTGTTATTACTATTATTATCATTAGGTTTGCTCTCTGTCTATAATTCATCCCTACAGATATTTTAAAATTTTCTTTGCTATCTGTAAAAGTAAGCCCGGTAACACTGAACACAAACTGTATGTAATCCGGGTCTCCTTATCATCATCATGCATGCATTTCCTTTTTCTCCCTTAAGATATGGTAGTCTGCAAAGATTCTGTCGTTTGATGTTTGTCCATGCGTACTGTTTTTCTTTCTCAAACCTTTCTCCAAACCCCGCTTGCCAACCATTCAACAAACCCTAACCCTCTTCCCCCGGGCTGTGTGACTTATTGAGGTATGACTACAGTAAATGTACACCAATAATTTATCATACGCTCGCTGGGGCGGATGTGGCAAAAGCAACAATACTTCAATTTCTAGGCAGGGCGGGGATCTTCTTCTGCTTGCCCACCCAAGAGCAGTATATTTGTGAGGTAATTTTTTTACCATTGGAACCTAATACATCAGCATTAATTGCCGGCATTGATTGGATTAATGGATTTCATTTGTTGTCATCCTCCTACACAGCACTAACAGTTACGCTTGTGTCCAGTGTACTGTAGGCCTAGTCAAGTGACTCGACACAACTAGAGTTTATAACTCTGTGTACTACTAGGCTATCCCCACCACCATTATGTTTTGTTGTATTTTGGCATATTATTGTTTAGCAGTAAGTTCTGTACTGTACTTCATTCTACTACCCCTCGAAGAGTCTCTCTCAGGCTACTGACTGTCTCATTTTATTTTTTTGCAAATGCTGCTGCCAGTGTCTACTACTGCTACTACCACCACCACAACCATGGCATGTTAGGAAAGAAAACCATCATCACCATGCAGCCATCGCTGTGCCTAAGTTAAACATCAAGCAAAGGTAAGAGAAGATTGGGGGAGGCAAAATTAATAAGGGACATGTTTCATTAATTCAATTTCACACACCCCTTTGAGTCCAGTTGCAGAGTGCCTAGAGTAGAAGAGACTGACAGTACTAGTAGGACAAGTCACTCAGTGAGGGGAGCCGCATCTATCTGTTTCTGTCTTACAAAGTCATCCAATTATTAAAATTAAACACTGGCTGTGGGCGGCCCTGCACCAGCAAGGAAAGAAGGATACAGTGTGATGTAAAACAGTAACCCCACCCAGAAAACATTAACAACATTGTATGTAAAGTAGAAATATATTATTTAATAACCTAAATAAACTATGTAAAGAAATCCCACAACACCTGACCCACCCCTCTCCATAAACCCAACCAATGTCCGTAAAGAAAATGTCCAATTGTCCAAAAGAGAAAACCCAACGCCCGATTCCCACCCACCCACCCAAAGAATAATTAAAAAAGGGGCAATAAACAGGGTCTAAGTTCGGCGGGCTCGACTAAGGAGGACACGAACTTGCTCCTCCAGGCTGGCAACACGGTGCTTCAATGCGTGGCAGTTGC
Source organism: Triturus cristatus (assembly GCF_964204655.1). Taxonomy (NCBI): domain Eukaryota; kingdom Metazoa; phylum Chordata; class Amphibia; order Caudata; family Salamandridae; genus Triturus; species Triturus cristatus. The sequence goes on from NC_140582.1 coordinate 1,071,527,267, forward strand.
ATCCACGGGGGGGCAGCACTGATGGAGGGGAGGTGGCGGGCGGCTGTCAGAGGGTGGCGCCATACCACTAGAGGGTGGTGGCTGGGGCCCGGGGCATTGAAGGAAGCTTCAGCTGCTGCTGCTTCCTCCTCCTCCTCTTCCAGAACCACCAGCCGACAATATTCAGTCTGTATGGCTTCCATCTTCCAGCGCCGGGCCTTGGCTGCCAACTCCTTCCGGTCAGGTTTCCCCTTGGAAGGATTAGCTATATATGAAGAAGAAAAAACAAGACTATTGTAATATATACTCCTAGCAAAGCAGTAAGACAAATTATTTCTACACATAGTGTCACGGTAGCACTAGCAAGCACAGTACATAACATTTGTGGTATGTATCTATCCTCCCACTTTCTTGGACTTTAACATTTGTGGGAGTTTCAGGCATTCAACCAACCATGCATCTGATTCCTATCAGCCACCTATGCATGCTGCATGCATCCCACGAATCCTTCTCTGCCAGTCATAAATATTAAATCCTGCCCGTCCTTCTTCCTTCCACTCTTCTTTCCCTTTTCGTTCAACCCATCCATCAAGGTCATGTGATCTGACTTTTAGTCTTCTCCATAAAACTTTCACAGCTGAGTTGAAATTAGATAGAAGAGGCCATTGGTTACTCAACACTCCCGCCACTAATGCTTTTACTAAGTCTAAGTAAAGGGTGTCTTCAACCGTTCACAACAACTTCTTACTCAGTAAGTCAACTGTACAGTATTAAACAGAACACCCTTGCAGTGAGTGTAATGTCAATAAGTAAGTATTAGGAATCTAACTTACCACAGCCCGCCACTGCTGCTGGCTCACCCCCTGCAGCTCCTCCTGCAACTGCCGCATCCTCTCCCCCGTCAGCAGCCACGTCGCCTTTGCTGGTGGTTGGTAGTGCGCCTTGAAAAAGCATTACACATTTTTTAGGTGTCATATCCACCTCCCCCTATTTTTCACTAGCAAGATTGAAAAATGAGTTAATAGTAATACATACATATAAAACATACATCACTAATACAAATCAGGTAGTGGTAGAGTAGACATTAGTAGTTATATGGTCCCTAGGGTCATTCTAGTCTTTGCTTAGTTAGCCTGAGCGATGCTACCATCCATTTTACCTTTGTGTCTTTTATTTTAGCACACGCGTCGTTACCTCGCAGCTTGTTGTATAAAGAGTGACGCCTTTGAGCCCACATGAGCTCATACTGCTACTGTCTAAGCACTGCGTACAAGGTCAAACAAAACAAGCCACTTTGTTATGGAGTTCTGGTGTTAGTCCATAATGCTTATCCAAAATGCTACACTTTTTGCCACGACTGAGAAATGCTTTCAATATACTAACGCGCACCATTTTTCTCATGGAGACGGAAGATTCCTTTCTACGAACCAGAGCTTTGCAGAGCTTATGGTGCAACCAGTACTAGCTTCTTCTAAGGTGAGGGGTCAACAGAATTCACTCAGAGATCTTCATTTATAATTTTATATAAACTATATTCCTACAAAGGGGATGGTGGTGCTTCTACCACTGTTCATTTATCATGATAGCGAACTATTTTTTCTTCATTCTATGAACTTGTAGTTGTTGTAAGTGTAACTAAGTGTAACAATGTTTATAGTTTTAATCTTATGCATTTTGCTGTTGGTGCTGCATTATAGAACAACGTACAGAGCTTGTCAGTTGCAAATAAATTTTTGAACTTACATAGACTTGGTGGTATTTGGTGTGGATGGACTTACACGAGTGAGCGAGCGAAAGGAAGGGTGTGCAAACTGTCCATGTGCATTGCTTCCACGACTGGGAGATCCGGAGTGTTATGTTCTGGGTTGCCTACTCATTGGGTATCTTGGGTTGGGGGTTTGGAGAGCTAATAGTAATGAAACACTATTATAACTAGTCGGGCAGGGGATTGTGGTGGGATCTGTTCTGATTGAGGTGTGAGGAAGGTCCAACCTCCCATCACCAACATCCTATTTTCTTGTGCAAAGTTCTGTATGTGGAAAATCCCAACAACAGTAGTAGTATGTCCTATCCTATCATAATAGTAAAATCTGGTTGGGCATTTTGTTGGTGGGAATTGTCGAAAAACATCAAGATTAATAAAGCCTCACAGATTAAGTAGAATAAAAGGAGTACAAGAGGACAACCCAAAGGACTGGACTAGAGCTACTGGTGAATCTGAGTTTTATTTAAAACCTTTCAAATAAAGAGTGGCCAACTGGGCCTGCTTAGCTACAGACAGACTAATAGTAGTAGTACAGAGAGTCATAGCAGAGGCAGTTAGAGGCAGGGATAACAAGAATTAAGAAACAGATAGTCTAGATCGAAGGATAATTGTTGGTGAAAAATAGCATTAGGAAACAGAAACAATAGTTCGGGAAAAAAAATACGGTGCAGTAAATGTTAGTGAATAAGAATTATTAATATTAAAAACTGGAAGACTTACTGGGGCCAGCAGAAGAGCCCTCGTTCTGGTCCTCCTGTCCGACTGGAACTGCTCCCGCCTCAAAGATCTGGTATGTGGACCGTTGTTGACACGAGTGATCTAGTATTTAATGGTTGCTCCATGCGTTGGTGTGGTTATATACAACACCGAAGAGAGCCAACGTTAGCCGGTCCACTCGTTTAATGCAGTCGTGTTCGTTTACTACAATTCCCATCTTTCCACCAACTAGAGCTATGTCATCAACTGTCGCCTGGATTGCCATTGGCCAGCAGTCCGTGCATATTGACGTCATCACGCATAGTAGCACTAGCGTGTTGGCGGTTCGGAAGTATTTAATTTCGTGTTCCCCGGCCCTCCGGTTACCGCTTGGAGCAACCTGGAAGGAAGCCCGGGGTAACGACGGAGAGGTAGGGAGTCTTGCCATCGCTAAACATTTATATGTTACTAGACACCCTTCGTGTATTGTTGTTTGTTGTTAGGTCATCAAGATCTGGTTAAGTATTTGCTATGTTAGAATGAGACTGTTTCTAACACTGTAATTAGAGGCGCTTCTTGGATTGCACGGCCTCTAAGCAGTTGTAACCCCTCCTTTGGAAGGTTAAGATTAGCTATGTCGCCTATCCAGCAGGCGGCCATACATTATGTTATGCATGACTCTCTGGCCCCTATTACATTATTTATAACAACTATGAGCTATTGTGACGTGACTAGATGTGTTAGCACTATCCACATGACAATAGAGTTCTTTAGTGGCCACAGTGATTCCTTTTTAGGGATCATTACGAGCAATATACAGTGTTGACATAATCATTAATACACTTGTTGTATTTATCACCATCACAGCGTTTGACCCTCACTATATTAGTTTATTTTATCTTTCACAGAGCGTTGCCCCACGCCCTGAGTTGTGACCAGGAGCGGTAGTGCCGATATAATACGGGTAAGATCTGCCAAGAGTTGTCTGGCACAAGTTGGGTATGTTGGCTTTAAGTTGTGTGGTCTACACTATTTGGTTGAGAATATTCCTCACTTGTTTTATGTTTTTTGTAATTTTTTGTACAGGTACTCACCTTCTTGTCCTGTAGTGTTCTGTACAATCGAATCAACACTCAGGTACACAGTTGGTTGTATCGTTCTTATTTAATACAATTTTTGTGACAATTACACGTTTTAGTGATTTAGGCACTAAGATTTGGCTGCAGTAGTTTATGTATGGTCCTGAAGAAAGCCATGATCATAATCTTTTGATCTGTATTGGCTGAAACATGTAGACCTTTGTTTGGTTTATTGTATGCGCGCTCGCAATTTCGTTTAGACAGCGCTACTACTGTTCTTTTAATGTTGGCACCAGGAGATCCTCATTAAATAATTTTTCTCCTTGTAGTCAATTTTACATCACTTTTTTTCTTACACTGCGCTGTATTTTTTCACCTTACCCAGGCTACCTTCATTAATCGTTAGGAGATCTAGTCCTTCTCATATAGTTTAAACATCCGCAAGCTCCTCCCTTAGACATACGTTGGGAGTAGTAGCTCCTTAATCACACCAGGTGTGGTTAAGAGGAGATCCCATATGATGAAGCATGCCACCACGGTGGGTGATGGGATTATGTCCTCTTTATGAGGACTTTCTTGTCCAGATAGTAGTCTGTGTACCACACAGGTTTCCACATTCTCTTCTTTATTGATTTTCTGTTTCTTTGTTTTTTTGACCCCTGGACCTCTTTGTTTGTACATTTAATGTAGTCATACCTCAATAAGTCACACAGCCCGGGGGAAGAGGGTTAGGGTTTGTTGAATGGTTGGCAAGGGGGTTTTGGGGAAAGGTTTGAGAAAGAAAAACAGTACGCATGGACAAACATCAAACAACAGAATCTTTGCAGACTACCATATCTTAAGGGAGAAAAAGGAAATGCATGCATGATGATGATAAGGAGACCCGGATTACATACAGTTTGTGTTCAGTGTTACCGGGCTTACTTTTACAGATAGCAAAGAAAATGTTAAAAGATCTGTAGGGATGAATTATAGACAGAGAGCAAACCTAATGATAATAATAGTAATAACAACAAGAACACACTGTTGTAATGATTGTAGACAAAAAAATGAATCAAATTATTTAAAAGATGATGAAAGTTGATACTGTTACTGTGTTATCCTGGTCAAATGAGGAGTTGAATCTCGGAATTCCTCTTGGTCCTCCCTTCCATGGATGCTCCGTCCATCAATCTTGGGTGACGCCACTGCCTACCTAGCAGATGTAGATTCATTGGTAAGGTAAGTGTGCATTGTATTCCCAAGTATCGCACAGGGAAAGGCCCGGCTTGTAATTGTAGATGCAAAAACGAAAGGGATATTGAGAAACCAAGTTGAAATAAATGCACAAGTTCTGGTGTAGTGCAACAAGAACACTTTCCGAGGTGGCATGGATGCATCATCTCTACTCTAGTCTGTTTCCAGCCTTAACCTACAACACCAACAGGACAGAGCAGACCCACAGTGACTGCACCCTTTGCACATCCTCCATTTAGCGTACATTTTTTGAAAGAGTTGGACAAAGCACATATCCAGCAACATAACATTTTACAATTTAAGTGACTAAATCAATGCACCGCAGTCATACCACCGCTACACTTGACTCCACCGCTACACAGACGTTTAGGTCTGCTGTGGTTGTTGTTTACTTGTTTACCTTCTATGCCACTCATGAAATGCCCTGACTTATTCCATCAATCATCTCCGATCCGTGTACTGAGTGACTGTGAAGATACTATGTCACTGTGGTCATCATGATGGTGTTGTTCAACTCAGTCTGCAGTGTACCGAGTGAGTCCCCTTCCTATATTCAAATTGCAATGTATTGGCCTGCAGTAGAAGTACAAATTTGTTATTAAAAATACAATAAGGGAAAAGGGACTTAAGTTACTTTTAGTGTGTAGATTATTACATAAAGTACACAATGAAGTAACTTCATGCACAACAAACAACATAATCACTCAGTCAGCGTCCAATGCATGGCATCATTCATTACCTGTTCCTTCTCATCTTCAATTAATGGGCAGTCTCTCTTGGATCAGAAAAAAGGATAGCTATAGTATTCATCAACAATCATGTGCCACTTCTTTTGAAGGGACTAGGAAATAATTTCTTTTTTCTTCGATTTTGCATCATCCAATCATCATCATCAACAAATCTTTATTCGATTATTACAACATGAAAGACACACTACGACAAGGTTAAAAAAAGGGAATAAGAGAGCTACAAATGCAAGTACCAGTAAAAAGATTAAAATAAGAAGACACAGAGTCTATAGTCTTTATAAACATTTGAATATCTCTATAACTGGGTCCAGCCCAGGAGAACACTGCTAAAAATTAATTAAATCAACATAGCGATATTTCCTTACATAATAAAAACTATAAAAATCTTGGTAATGACTGGGCCATTTTTACAGTTAAATACCGTAGGTATAGGATTCTGGAGGAGTAACCCTCTTCTCAATAGATCTACGAATGGCCCATGACCAGCTCAAAAATTTGGCCATGGCAATGACTATGTCCTCACGAGTATTGGTTCTCAAAATACGCAATGCTGTTTGATGCGATCTAGTACCTAAATTTAAACAAATCGGCTTAAGCCATTTATGCCTAGGATGAACAAAGGCAGGGCATACAAACAGAACATGAACAATTGACTCTTTCTGTGTTGGGCATGTGGGACAGAACCTGTCGTGGCCGCCCTTCCATTTGTGCCTGAACGAGTTGAGTGGGAGGGACCCTACTCTGAATTAATGATATAGTTTGCGATCGTCTGGTCTAGAGACAAAGTTCCAGTACGGTTCAAAGCTGTTTATGAACTTATGGTCCATAAAAAGACCAGAAAGTGAACTGCTGTTTGTCACAGTATAAAGCTTTAAAATCCAATTTGTTAGGAAATTGGTTGCCCCTGTTCCATGTCATGCAACCCACTTTTAATATGTTGGAGCCAGGCTATTCTCCTAAGCTTATCTAGATCTTTAATATACCAGATTGCATTGGCATAAGATACTAGCTCAGGTGTGGTCCACAGTCTTCTCCAATAGGAGAGAGGTCTAAAACCAGCATCAACGTCGAACGCCCTACAGCCCAAATCTAACAGTAAAGGCTGGATGGGTGTTGACTGATGGAGGGCAGTCAATGAGCGCAAAAATTTGTTTTGGGCAATGACTAAGAGGGTTAGATTATCAAAGCCCCAGATCTCAGCCCCATAAATGATGGAAGCTCTGATTTTCCCTTTGTAGAGGGCAATAGCTGGCCCCACCGGTTTTGTGAATGAAGCTTTATGCTCTTTTAATAAGGCGCCAGCTAGTTGGTTATGTTTGAGAACAAGTAGATCTATTTGTGGCTTCCAGGTTAGCCTTCGACCCATGGTAATCCCCAAGTAGGTAAAAGTGTCAGTTTGCTCTAAGGGTATATCATTCATTGACACTTAACTCTTAATTATTTTGCTTTTGTGCATCACCATGTACTTGGTCTTGTCAACATTAATAGCCAGGTCGTGGTTGTTGCAAAAAACCATAAATCTAAGGCCCGCTGCAGACCTGCTTGTGTTTTAGACAGTATGAGCGTGTCGTCTGCAAACATAAGAAGTGGGACCTTAGAACCAGCTAATGATGGAGCATCGGTTGGATAGTTAGCAAAGTAGGAAATAACCCTATTAATAAACAAGGAGAACAGAGTTGGTGCAAGTACGCACCCCTGCCTTACACCCCTATTTACAGGGAATGTATCAGTTAGCTCTCCCTGTTGTCCCCATCTAACTTGAGCATAGTTAGAGGCATGAAGTTTGACGATAAAAGATAGGAGCGCCGGAGGCATACCTGCCTCCTTGAGAGAGTCCCACAGCTTACTGCGGGGAACTAGATCAAAAGCAGATTTTAAGTCTACAAAAGCTGCAAACAAGGTTCCCCCCGATAAAATAACCGTATTCCAATATATCATTATAAACCTGAATACCTGGTCTATTGTGCTGACATGAGACCGAAAACCAGCTTGATAAATAGATAATACCTGAAACTTATCGATCCAGTCATTGACCCTAGATAGTATGGTCCTGGCCACAATTTTTTGGAGAGAGTCAATTAGACTGATATGTCTGTAATTGCATGGACTGGAGCGATCTCCCTTTTTAAAAATAGGTATGATTTCTGCGCCTAGCCAAGAGGCAGGCAAGGGTGCACCCTGAGCCAAAGCATTTATCAAAAAGAGAATATAAGTGGCCCAGTTTTTTTTGTCTGATTTAAAAAGGTCCGTGGGAATACAATCCGGACCAGGCGCCCGGCCTGCCGGTGCTGCTTCGATGGCTGCCTCAATCTCCACCAGGCCGAAGGTTAAAACCTCCATAGCTACGATGTCGTTGTAGCCAGACACGGAGGATGAAGGGCAAGTGAACTGGGCTTGGTAGTGAGAAACCCATTTATCAGGGGGAACATTATTAAGGGGGGGTGGGATCAGACACCCCACTACCCCATTTTTTTAAATGCCAAAATTTCAGCCAATAATGTTAATGTAGTGCGCCAAACACTGAACCCTGAAATAGGAACCAAGCTCCATGGCCTTAACTACATTACTGCCATTATCTGTGGAAACAAAACCAAAAGCGCTATTGGGTATAGCCATTCAAAAACCTTGCTGTGAAACTCTTCCAATATGTTTACAGCAGTATGAGATTTCTCCATGGCGAACATGGATACAGTTGCATGTTTCCGAGTAGCTTTAAAAATCTCAGCTGTGTCAACAGCACCTACTTCAGATAGCTTATCTCTAACCCCCACAAATGAGACCCAGTGTGCAGTGATGCACATGTAATCAGTGGCTTGGCAACTTGTCCACATGTCTGTTGTGAGGTGGATATTGTGAACAACACTCTGCTGCAAAGCTTGTCCAACCAATTCCAGCACATCATGATGTAGGGCTGGAACAGCAACTCTTGTGAAATAGGACCGGCTGGGAGCCTTCCATTTAGGGCAGATGGTTGACACAAATTCAAGGAAACCCACCCCTTCCACAAATGAAAAAGGGAGAAGGTCCAGCGCTAACATTTTAGCCAGCTTTGCTTTGTACAACCGTGCCATTGGGTGGTTGCGTTGGTACTGCCCCTCCAACCTAAGCATGCTGTCAATGGTAGGCTGGATTATTTTCCTTTGTGGTGCAGTTGTTTTCTTTAACCCAGTTAGGCTCAACGACGCACTTTGGTTCATTGCAGTGCTACTCGGTCGCCTTGGTGTCTCAGCCTGACTCTGACTCTTACTGCAGTGCCACTGAGATGTTGCTGAGGAGGATGTGGGCGGTACCACTACACTACTGGGGACAGGGCTAGAAATGTCTCCCTCTTGTTCACCTTCCACCGCGATGATGTCGTTCCCTGATTCTTCATGCCCAACAGCAATGGGTTGAGTTTTACTTTGTTCTAAGTGAAGTAGGTGAGCCTCCCACATGATAGTGTGGTGTATTTTTAGATGACTTGTTTGGCCTCCGGTACCATAATTTGTACCAAGCTTACCCCGCCTAACAGCATGTCGACAAATTGAGCATATATCAATGTTCTCCTTCTTACTGCTAACCGAAAAGAAGTCCCAAACTGGGGGGGAGAACTTTTTGGTGCTGTTGAATGTGCCACTTTCAATACCAGATGAACTGAAGGGTGTGCTTGGAATGTGACTCTGTGCAGCTACACTGCGACTTCTACAACTACCTACTGAGGTGGTGGTTGAGCTGGATCCCTGCCTTTCCTTTGAAAATATGGAAGCTGGAGGTCATGGTGGTGTTACCTGTGTTGGTGGTATCCGTGCTACATCCCATGCAGCCATTTTGGATAGGGTAATAATGTTGGTCTCCATATCCTTTGGGCCGGGAGTGATGTCCATGATGATTGGCTCGTCATCATCATCATAAATCTAAAGCTGTCTGGAAACTTCCTTTTCACTAGCCTTGTCTTGTGGCGTGCATCACTCTCAGACTGAGCTGGTGGCTTCCAAGTGGCATCAAGATCATCAGAAGCGGGGCTTGAAGAAGTAGATGATGGACTAACCCTCCTTTTCCATGCTGGGGGTCTGGAAGACAATTGATCTTCTGAAACAGTGGCTTGCCCCTCTTTGTCTTCAGGAAGCTTGATTTCCTGAAATGTCCCTACTTCAGGACGAACAACTACTATTGTGGGCTGTTGTTGTGGCTGTTCTTGCGGCTGCGGCTGTTCTTGTGGCTGCGGCTGTTCTTGTGGCTGCTGCTGTTCTTGTGGCTGCGCCTGCTGCTGCTGTTCTTGCGGCTGCGCCTGCTGCTGCTGTTCTTGCGGCTGCGCCTGCTGCGGCAGACGTATCTGCTGAGTTTCCACCGGCGTTGATTGTGTACTACTTTGCGATAATGACATTACAACATCGCTGCTCGTTAGTAGACTGGCTACCTCTGCAACACTCATGGGCTTGGGCCTAGGTTGGTGGGGTTGGCCCGCTGGTGCGGAAGTGCTGCTCCCAGCTTGGTTCTCGCCGGACAGCGCTGCTGCAGGCGTGTGTTTTTTGGTCCCAAAAAACACATTTGCCGGCACACCAGTCGTGGTTAGTGCCTCTTGCTTTTTCTGTTCCTTCTTCTTCTCACCGGCAACTTTCTTGGTACTGGAGGACCTGGTATCTTTCTTTGGGCCCATTTTCTTCAGAGGTCAGACAGGACACAGGTGCACAAGTTGCAGAGATGTCTATGGTCACAGTTGGACATGATGTGGTGCGCATCAGTAATTCTGTCTGGCAGTACAACAGATGAGCTTGATAGTTACCTCCTCCTCTGTCTTTTTGTGCACCTAAAATCAAATAAGCCAGGAGAAGAACATCAGTGAAATGTTGCATTTGCAGTTCTGGTTCAATTACTACTAGTACAAACCAAAAAATAGAAAATTTAGTGTAGCCATTTGTGAGACTTTGGCAACAAGGGCTATGGTATACTACTTACTGTGTACAGTGTACACACTACACTCTCAGGAATGATAGGAACGCATAAGAACAACAACCAAAATACAAATGTAATGGAAGGGAGCTGCTGCTGGCAAAGGGGATGGATGGAAGCAGTAAGCCAATAGGAAACCCATGCAGGCCCATATTAACTCCCACCAGAAAAGGCCACCAGCCACATGGACATCCACAAGCAACAAGCCGGAGGCCTGGGAAACAATGAACTGCCAAAAGGCCTATAAAGAAGCCAGGCAAAAGATGCATGCTAAACCACACTGCTGTGCCTTTTTAATGCAATAAATGCAAAATCGAAAATCCACAGGGCAAAACAAGGTCTGCAGGATGCACACCAACACACCAGGCACACACAAGAAAGGCATTTCTTTAACACACACCCAAAAACAGAAATACCCCCCAAAAAACACATTTTCCAACTCAATCCAATGCCATCCATGCCCTAAATGATGTTTGAAAAACATTCAACACACACCAAAGGAACAGTTGCTTCATCATGCACCCACCCATGACTAGCTCTGGGCCTACTGCCTACCCCCAACAATTTAAAAAAAAGAATGATATGTACCAAAATTGTAGTTACAGCAACTACAATGCCCCCAATCAAACAGACACAACACCAACTTACTTGTAAAATATCACATTCAAAAGTGCTCAAATCCAATGATAATGATGCAGCAGACACAAAGAGTGATCCTTCCAGCTGAAATCCAAAGGCAGAATGAACAGGAGATGGAAAAAGCACTGGGAGGAGCCTGATGGACAGGAACAGGAAGTTGGAGACTCTGTGGCACTTCCTCCCTCTCCCCCCCAAAAGTTTTTTTTTTAAAAAGGACTCCTTGCACAAAAAAGGACAGCCAAATGTCAATTTGAGGAGTTTTTTCCATCCAAATCATCATTTAGAGAAGGTTTTCAGCAGCTAGAGTTAATATTCTTCTCCAAATCGAAAATTTGGAGTGTTCGCGATCGCGACCTTCACCACACTTACGCCGGATGTCGATGGCGCGTCCAAAATGACGTGTTCGCGATCTCATGCTCTTTGTCGCGGTGGAGATTGACGTGTTTGCGACCTCACGCTCACTCTCGCGGTGGAAAATAACGTGTTCGCAATCTCAGACTCTCGCGGTGTCTTATGGCGAGGAGAATGACGTGATCGCGATCGCGAACTCTCACGGGATAGCGCGACCGGCTATCAGCATCTCGTGGAGCACGCGAACGGATTGGAAAACTTGTCGGCGAACGCGGGATTCCGGTAAGGCGATTGCGCGTGCAAGACTGCATTTTCCAAGCGCGAACATGAAAAAAATCTTCGCAACGCGGCAAATAGCGGAAATTTTGGCATTTTCCCGCTCTCCACGGAACGCGAAAATGCCACAATATCGCAAATTCCACGAGCGGAACGGAATTTGGCGCCCACCCTTAGTTTAAACCCGATGTCCCCCCGAGTCCCCTGCGCCCAGGTCATTGCTTCTTCTTCTCTTTCCCATCTCCCTTGTGGTCTTTTCTTCGCTTGCAACCAACTGCCGGGTGACCCCCCCCCGCATGAGGAGCAGGTGTGCTGGAACTTGCTCGCTGCCCCGTAGGTGCATTAGTTTATTTCGAACTTCCAGCAGATAGCTGGCGTTCTGGTGTTGTGAGGTGTTTTCCATGAGCTGAAGTGCTTGGGCTTGTTAAATGGCCTCCCTTTCCTCCTATGGGTGGGCCCTCGAAAGGACTGCACGGTTCTACCTCCCCATGCCTTGGCCTCCCTCGCCATCATCAATTTGTGAATGAAAACCCGATACGTCCTCTTCGTTCCACTACATTTCTGGGTGTGTCTGCATCTTTAGCCTAAACCCCTTATCATATTCCAGCCATGCCTCGCACGGGAACTGTCTCTGAGTGTTATGAATGTTAGACTCGTATAGCCATAAGTCGGCTACGCAGCGCGGGAATTTTTCCACTATAATGCAGGCCATGATATGGAACGCGTCTAACCAATTACCAACATTTCTCTCCTTGCGCTCTTTTCTCCTTTCCCTTTTGTCCTCGTCCTTCTTATCACAGGTGGTCAAGTCAAGACCGTCTAACTGTATCTCAAGCAGTGAAAAAAATGTCAATGAATTCTTTCCTCCAAATTCTTTCTTTGACCGCTAGTGGTATGAGACTAGCTAGCCCTGTGGCCCTGGTCATTAAGGAGGCGGGACCCAGTGAGGGACGTGAATATGTGTCTGCCGCTGCTGTGGGAGGTGGGGTAGGTGCTGGTGGCTTACATCCCCAGGCCAGTGTGGGCGATCCTGCTTCGCACTCCCCCCAAGGGTGGTCCGCTGTCCCAAGCATTGTCAGCGCACGTGGCCTGGGTCTAGCAGGTGCCATGGTAACCCCGAGACCTCCTCCACTGCCTGGATGTCTACCTCCCCCAGACCTCCTGCGACCCCATGCCCCTCACCTGCTGGTGCACCTGGTGCTCCAGCCTGCCTGGCTAACCCTTGCATAACAAGTGGTGCCATAGTTTTAAAGCATTCCTGCACAATTGCGCTGATATGCTCACCACTTGTTGCTGCGTCCGTTGTTCACCTGCTCGGTCCTGCCGCCGCCGTGCTGGCTACAGGGAAGCCTTTCTGAGTGGGAAGCCTTTCTGAGTGCTGCCGCTTCTGCCAGTTTAGCCGGGGCCCTCCTCTGCTGCTTGGCCGCCGGTGCGCTGGGCCCACTCCGCTGATGGTGACTTTGTCCTTCCTCTGGATCCCCCGCAGATGGGGCTGCAGCCAGTCATTCCCGTGGACCTCCGATGCCACCCGGATGCGGCGCAGCAGGTCATTGAGGTCATCCTGCTGTCTCTTGTTCCCCTTCTTCGCCATCCCTCTTTGTAACAGCTGGCTCCTGGCGGTCCTCCGCCGGATGTCCCTCACTCGCTGTCAGGCGGGGTGCTGCCGCCAAAATATGCACCAAACTTAGCTGCCCCTACTGCGGTGTCGGATTTGGGCGACTTTGTGATGCTCCCGCTGCCCTCTGTACCTGTTGCTGGGCTTTACGTGTTCCAGACGGGGTGCTGCCACCAAAATATGCACCAACTTAGCTGTCCTTACTGTGGGGTCTGACGTGGGTGACCTTGTGATGTGCCCACTGCCCTCTTTACCTGCCACTGGGCTTCGCGTGTCCTGTTGTCTTCGTTCGTTCTTTTTTTTGCTTGCCGGCTCAGAGAGTGAGGTGCCTGCCCATTTATGGCTCACGCGCCCACCTTGGCTTCCGGGTGCACGCGCTCCCGGTTCTGCGCTGGAGGCCCGGGAGAGCCTTGTGATGTAGAGGAATGATGGGACCAACCCTGCTTGAGGAGAGCTGCGGGGGCTTTAACTTGCTGGAGCTGCCAGGTGAGGCAGAGAGTCTGTTTCCTACGAACGGGTGCTTCGTGGCTGCGCACGGCCCCCGAAGCCACTCCCGAGGTGCCCGTGTGTCCTGGGCTGGCTCCCTGTGATACGAGCGTTGCGTGCTCTGGGCACGCGGCCTCCGTCAGCCGCTCAGCAGGCTTACTTTCCTGTCGATCCTGCACCGGTGGTGGGACCCGCACCCACGTGTTCTTCAGGGGCCGCGGCGGCCGGGGTGGGTTCCCGGTCGTTCACCGCCTAGCAGTCCTTCACTCAGCGCACCCCCAGGAGACCGGGGTGGGCTCCCGGTGGTCTCCTGCTGCCCGCATTATGCTTTCTTCAGGGGCCACGGCGGCCGGGGTGGGCTCCCGGTCATTCACCGCAAAGCAATCCTTCACTCGCAGGAGACCGGCGTGGGATCCCGGTCGTCTGCTGCTGCAGTTGAGGGATCCGGGTTGGTCGTTGCCTTTCTTCCCCACAGAGGGGCCGGAAGCAAGCCCTCGGTGTGCACCGCATCCCCCACTGCGCTGCTGGTGTTCTGGTGCCAAGGAGGCTGGGGTGGGCTCCCGGTCATCTGACTCTTCCTGATGCAAGAGGGCAATTCAATCCGCCGCTTCCTGGTGCAGCTCGGCTCCTGATCAACACGCCGTCCGATTGCCCTGTTTCGCCGACAGAGCTTCGCCGTTTGTATCAGGGCCCACTCCATAAAAGCTTCTCGCCGGTGCTGCTCCCCCACTCCTCAAAGATAGGAGCTTACCTCGGGGAGCAGTGCTTATATCCCCCCCAGGTGCTGGGCCGCTCCGTGCATGGTCTCCCCCCATTGGGGCGTTCGTATAGCACCTGGCCCCCCATTGGCCGGGGGGGCCAGTGACTCTCTTGCGGTCCCAGCGTGGGGGGCGCGGGAGCTTCCCTGCTCCGAAGCATGCGAAAAACCGGTATAGTCTGGGGGCTCGGTGTCGGTTATGGCGCCGGGGACTCTAGGCCCCATTTGTTGGCGGCTTTGCTGGACATTTTCCAGATGAAGGATTTCTTCCTACCCTCAGAACCCAATCTAGGATGTCTTCCATACATAATTAATTATTCGGCTTGGTACCATCAATAAATTTACCCCAAGCACATTTGGATTGTGCCTTTATCTTGCAGCAAAGAGTGTGCGCTTGCAACCTGTTGCGCAGTGAGTTGGAGTCTAGTACAGGGTTTCTTTGGACCCTGGCACGCACCTCAGCTGACGCGTCCTGGCTTTTGGCGAGGCAAGTGGAGAAGTTATATATATATATATGTATAAATATATATATATATAAATATATATATATCCACTAGCAGTATCCCCGTGCATGCACGCACAAACAGGACCACGGACTCTGTAATTTGCTGATGCCAATATTTGTGATTTATTTCAAGATGAAAGGGTGATGCCTCTGACAGGCTGTGTCCTTGATCACATAACAAACGTATTCAAAAGCGGGACTTTTAAAAGAACAAACTACTTCCGGTAATGTGATTGGCATATATATAGACACAGAGAACATACTTTGCATTACTGTGTATCGTTTAAAAAAAATTACTACACACACTATTGCTTGGCCCTGTGATGCATGTCTCGAATTTCATGAATGTAAATCAAGGACAAACAATTTTTAAAACAAATAAAGTGCAGAGTGCTGGAAATGCTAGACTCATCACACTCATATTGGAAAATACGTTATGCGCCTGTACTAATTCAGATATGAATATTATAATTATATATATATATATATATATATATATATATATATATATATATATATATATATATATATATTCACTCCGTTGGTTCCTGGTCACCGAGCCTCTGCAGCGCTCCTCGTGGGTGCGTGTCCCTGCGGCCGAACCATGCCGCTTTAAATCCACAAACAGTCCCTCCGATTTGGAAGAAAATTGGGACGCACTCTCAGCAACTTTGTTTGCGTTTTTTTAATGATTTACTTCTCGGGATACAGGCATGAGCAGATCTACGCGTTTCGGTATCGCAGATACCTTGCTCACGATCAACTGATACTTTGGGTCCGCCCCCTATAAGTTAGCTTGCAGTTACATCATTTCCTGGCGGTTACCCAACCCCCTTTGCATTATGGAGAATGTAGTTTTGTGCATTTCCCATATTATGTAAATCACATTTTCAAATTAAATTCAATGAATTAGTTATAGTTCAAATTGTCAAAATATATAATGTCTCTTTTAACAGGAACGAAAGTTCATTTCACTGGATATTTTTACAGGAAATAAAAATTATATTCCACATTGTTCCTCAGCCCCTCCAATGGGGCATATCATATGACTTTCCATTGTCAATTTCCTTATTGTTTCATCCTTGCTTTTTTTGTGTATGAAGCTTTTGTTGCCCCTCCAGTGGGGATTGATCTTATTTATTCTATCCAATTCCTAATTTTTCTCAATCGTTACCTGTACGTTTATGACTGTTTTTTCTTGTTGTTTGTTTTTACATTTTTCACAGGATAATTTCTTTCTTTAGCCTTTGTTTTTATTTATAAGTGTATGTAAAGCTCTTCTGATTGATTAAGGCCGTGCGGTTGCAGTGTTCGTAGTTTCAAAATGTATCGTGACTCTTTTTGGCGCAGTTCTTTTTCTCGATCTCCCCCACGTTCCTTTCTTGGGATAGTTTGAATTCCGAAGAATTTCAGTTGTTTCCAGTCTCCTTGGTGATGTTGCTCCATGTGTTTGGCCACTGCGTTGGATCTGTCCTTATGTATTGTAGCTCTTATATGTTCCAATATTCTTTTTTTTAATTCAAATATCGTGCTCCCAACATACCTCAATGGGCATGGGCATTCCAATACATAGATTGTATACTGTGTTTTGCATGTTATCAGTTGTCGGATTTCCCATGTTTTGTTATCCGCCATTTCTATTTTCTTAGTTTGTTTGGCAATTTGGCAAGCTTTGCACATGTGACATTTTATGAATCCTTTTGTTTTCAACCATGTGGTCTCTTTCTCTTTGCCTCGAAAGTGGCTGTGGATTAAATGATCCTTCAGGTTTTTGGCTCTCCTGTAAGTCACTGTTGGATGCTTCCCAACCAATTCCTTCACAGTAACATCTAGTTGTAGTATTTTCCAATTCTTTCTTAGAATACTGACAACTTGTCTGCTCTCCAATGAGTAATCTGTTATAAGTCGAATTGGCTGTTGTTGTGTCATCTTTTGTTTCCGAAGTAAACACTCTTCTCTTGTTTTATTATTTGTTTTTTCCCAGCATTTCTTCACTGTATTGGTATTGTACTTTCTTTTCTTGAATCTTTCTATGGTTATATTGCCATGTTTTTGCCATTCCTCTTCTTCACTGCAAATTCGCCGAATCCTCAGGAATTCCCCATATGGAATACTTGAGATCAGGGATTCTTGATGAAAGCTTGTGGCTTCTAAGGTGGCATTAGTTGATGTGCTTTTTCTATGTAATGTTGTCTGTATATGGCCATTTTTAATGTAGATCTCCGTGTCCAAGAATACTACTTTTTCATTACTTATTTCATACGTAAACTTCAGATTTGTATTGCTGTTGTTTAGCACTTTAAAGTATTCTTGGAATTCCGTTTTTGTTCCATCCCATATAATAAATAGGTCGTCAATGAATCTTCTCCAACTGACAACCTTATTCAACATTGTGTCATTACTTGCACTCCATGCCACTTCTTTTTCCCAATATCCCATCGCTAAACAGGCATAACTGGGACTAAATGAAAATCCCATTGCAGTCCCGTTCCTTTGGCGATATACTTCTTCTCCGAAAACAAAGATATTTTTATTGAGACATATTGATATCATTTCCAGAAGCATTTTATTGTGTTCACAGTATTTTATATTGCGATCTTGTAGAAAAAAGTTGCAAGCTTCCAAGCCTAGGTCATTCTCTATGTTTGTGTATAGGGATATGACATCCATTGTTACCAGTTGATATGTATCTTGCCAGGGGGTATTTTGTTGTAGCCTTAGTAAGTCTGTTGTATCCTGTATGTAGGAGCTGAGTTGAGTTACGTAGGGGTTTAGAAAAAAATCAATGTAATTAGCCATAGGTTCAAGCAAAGATCCCTTAGCTGACAGGATCGGTCTGCCCGGTGGTTTTGATTGGTCCTTATGCAGTTTTGGCAGGAAGTAAATTGTAGCTGTATTTGGATGTGTTACTGTTAGATATTTTCGTTCATCCTCATTTATTAATTCTTGTCCTGCCCATTCTTGAAGCCGATTGTCAATTGCTTC
This sequence comes from Triturus cristatus, assembly GCF_964204655.1. Lineage (NCBI taxonomy): Eukaryota > Metazoa > Chordata > Amphibia > Caudata > Salamandridae > Triturus > Triturus cristatus. The sequence goes on from NC_140582.1 coordinate 1,071,545,314, forward strand.
CTTTATCTCCAAGGTTGGGTTCTTTTTCAATTTTTCATAGTAATTCATGTTCCTCAATTGGCGATGTGCTTCCAAAACATATGCTCCTTTCTCCATGATTACTATGTTTCCCCCCTTGTCTGCCATTTTAATTTCAATTTGATCATCATTTGTCAGATTTACCAAGGCATCTCGTTCTTGTTTGGTTAAATTATCCCTGAATTCCGGACCTTTTAATTTGTACAGATCTTGGACAACCGCTTCCTGGAACAGATCTATTTTATTTCCTGGTGCTAATTGAGGATAAAACTTTGACTTTGGTTTCATCCCACTTAGGCCTGCTCCTCCTTGTGTGATTGCTGTGTTTAATGGGATTGCTTCTCCCTCTATAGCATCCAAATTTAGAAGAGTTAGGAAGCTTTCAGAATTTTTTACTTGTACACTTCCCGTTACTTCCTCCGATATTTTTGATTTTTGTTTATTTTGTTTTTCTGTGAAGAATTTTGCTAATTTTATTTTTCGGATATAGAGGTATAAGGCTATCCGTACTTGGGCTAAATCCATTCTTCTTGTTGGGCAAAAATGTATGCCCCTTTTTAGCAACGACGTTTCCATTTGTGAGATGGTTCTTTTGGATAGATTTATCACTTGCAGCTCTTCCATTACTTGTTCTTCCGACGCATACTCCTTGTTTCCGTTCCCATCCTTTCTGTAGTTGTATTTGTTTCTTTTACCCCTTCTTTTGGGTTTCTTTGTTGCCATTGTCGACCTCTTCCTCTTCCCCTTTGTTGTTGAGATGTTGGTCGATTTTGTTCCCATTGTCTCTGCTGTAATACCAGACGCATATCTCCTAAAAAAGATAACTTGCTTTTATATGCTTCTGTTGATTGTTCACCCTCACTGGGGTCGTTGGACATTAAGGAAGAGGCACTGCTCAAAAAACTCATTGAGCTATTCCAAATCACTTGTTCCTTCATTACATCAAATTTTCGGGAAAAGGTGAATATGCGTCCCTCGGCATAATCATTTGCGTCCCTGATGAATTTGGAGTGCTTGCGTGGGACATTGATTTTGAAACGCTGCTGCTGTCCTGAAAGCTGTTTCTACATTAAATCACAGGCTTATTGAACTCAAACCTTCGTGGGCTTCCTCATTTGCAGGCAACTTTTGGAATGGATGTAAGCGGCACCGCCTGGGCCGCGAGGGAGTACCGCTGCATGCGAATGCAGTCCTGTGGCAGCGCCAATCGACGTTGTGACATAAGGGAAGGTTGCCTTATGGAGAAACTGGATTATGCGATGGACCGAGGCAGATGGTCATTGCCACTGGGTAATTTTATTTTTTAATCATCGGAGCTTGAGCACGGCGCCTCACCTGAGGAAAACACGCACTACAGTTACCACAGGCCACTGGGGTGGCCACGCCCACATGGGTGGGGACTTTATCATAAAAGATGTTATTTGCAAATCAAAGCCGTGCCGATCACTCTGCAAATGCCCGTGACCCTTGACAAAGTGCTTTTCAGCATGAAACGCGTCGGGGGGACATTGATTTTGAAACGCTGCTGCTGTCCTGAAAGCTGTTTCTACATTAAATCACAGGCTTATTGAACTCAAACCTTCGTGGGCTTCCTCATTTGCAGGCAACTTTTGGAATGGATGTAAGCAGCACCGCCTGGGCCGCGAGGGAGTACCGCTGCATGCGAATGCAGTCCTGTGGCAGCGCCAATCGACGTTGTGACATAAGGGAAGGTTGCCTTATGGAGAAACTGGATTATGCGATGGACTGAGGCAGATGGTCATTGCCACTGGGTAATTTTATTTTTTAATCATCGGAGCTTGAGCACGGCTCCTCACCTGAGGAAAACACGCACTACAGTTACCACAGGCCACTGGGGTGGCCACGCCCACATGGGTGGGGACTTTATCATAAAAGCTGTTAGTTGCAAATCAAAGCCGTGCCGATCACTCTGCAAATGCCCGTGACCCTTGACAAAGTGCTTTTCAGCATGAAACGCGTCGGGTGGGACATTGATTTTGAAACGCTGCTGCTGTCCTGAAAGCTGTTTCTACATTAAATCACAGGCTTATTGAACTCAAACCTTCGTGGGCTTCCTCATTTGCAGGCAACTTTTGGAATGGATGTAAGCGGCACCGCCTGGGCCGCGAGGGAGTACCGCTGCATGCGAATGCAGTCCTGTGGCAGCGCCAATCGACGTTGTGACATAAGGGAAGGTTGCCTTATGGAGAAACTGAATTATGCGATGGACCGAGGCAGATGGTCATTGCCACTGGGTAATTTTATTTTTTAATCATCGGAGCTTGAGCACGGCGCCTCACCTGAGGAAAACACGCACTACAGTTACCACAGGCCACTGGGGTGGCCACGCCCACATGGGTGGGGACTTTATCATAAAAGCTGTTAGTTGCAAATCAAAGCCGTGCCGATCACTCTGCAAATGCCCGTGACCCTTGACAAAGTGCTTTTCAGCATGAAACGCGTCGGGTGGGACACTGATTTTGAAACGCTGCTGCTGTCCTGAAAGCTGTTTCTACATTGAATCACAGGCTTATTGAACTCAAACCTTTGTGGGCTTCCTCATTTGCAGGCAACTTTTGGAATGGATGTAAGCGGCACCGCCTGGGCCGCGAGGGAGTACCGCTGCATGCGAATGCAGTCCTGTGGCAGCGCCAATCGACGTTGTGACATAAGGGAAGGTTGCCTTATGGAGAAACTGGATTATGCGATGGACTGAGGCAGATGGTCATTGCCACTGGGTAATTTTATTTTGTAATCATCGGAGCTTGAGCACGGCGCCTCACCTGAGGAAGACACGCACTACAGTTACCACAGGCCACTGGGGTGGCCACGCCCACATGGGTGGGGACTTTATCATAAAAGCTGTTAGTTGCAAATCAAAGCCGTGCCGATCACTCTGCAAATGCCCGTGACCCTTGACAAAGTGCTTTTCAGAATGAAACGCGTCGGGTGGGACATTGATTTTGAAACGCTGCTGCTGTCCTGAAAGCTGTTTCTACATTAAATCACAGGCTTATTGAACTCAAACCTTCGTGGGCTTCCTCATTTGCAGGCAACTTTTGGAATGGATATATATATATATATATATATATATATATATATATATATATATATATATATATATATATATATATATGACCCCAAAAATTGCACCAGCAAAATTAAGGCCGCACTACTGCTGCAGGCAAGGTAACTCCCTTTATTTAAGAGAACAGGCAGCTTTCCGGTCCGTTTTGGCGTCCTCTAGGCCTGACGCGTTTCAGAGATTTCTTTCTCCTTCCTCAGCGGCCCAATGTCAAACCGGAAAGTATTTGCAAACCCACAGTACCCTGCGCGCTTTTCAAGTTCTCAAAATTGGCCTCAGGTGTGCCTTTCATCATAGTTGCTGTTCCAGTGCACGCTGGTAACTGTAGTTAAAATTAGGCATCAATTTCACCCTCCAGCGGGTTCCGATTTGAAACACTTTATTTACGAGGACAATTCAAAGCCTATATTGAGCCCCTGGATGGGACTCTGCCTGCTGAATTGAAATCTCCTGCAGCGCCACAACCAAGGAGAATGTTCCCCTCGAGTGGCCCCTTGATGGCTTGATGGGGGGTGCGTCGCCTTCACGGCCTGGAGCTGCCGTGTAATATGACCCCAAAAATTGCACCAGCAAAAATAAAGGCCGCACTCCTGCTGCAGGTAAGGTAACTCCCTTTATTTAAGAGAACAGGCAGCTTTCTGACTTACTGAACTTACTGAAGGTAATAGGAGAGGTAGTTGGCCCCCAAGGATGTCCTTGGGGGCAAACTACCCCTCTTGTTACCTCCAATAAGTCCCACACTGTGGGATTGCTAAGACCTCTTCAGGGGCCACGCCCCCTTTCTCCACCATTCTTAAAACGAGCGTCCTGGCAGACTACGGGATGGGAGATGAAGTCCACTTTACTCCTGAGGGGCTTTGGGGGCCAAAAAGCCCTCATGGTACCTCCTGTAAGTCCTATGCAGAGGAATTCCTGAGCACTGGTTGGAGGCCCAGCACCCTCTTTCCACCACTCTGCAAACGCGACTACTAGTTAAATAACCATTTGCAATGTAATAAGTTTCACATTTGGGAGAGTTAGAGCTATTGGCATTGTAAATGTAAATGTGTTTTACTGATGTTTTTTGGTGTTGAGTGGATGTACGTTGTATGTAGAGGAATTATGTGGTATGATGTGCAGTTAAATTATGTGAATAGAAAGTATGTGGTATTTAGTGTATAGGAATTATGTGGAGTGGGATTATGTGTTTTGGAGAGTATTTATGTGGTATTGTAGTCTGTGTTGTGGAGTGATAACCTCAGGTTTAGTCTTCCTCGTTTCCACAGAAGCTAAACTATAAACTCAATGAGACACAAAAAAGAAGGAACCACTGAGGAGCCCTTCTGGACCTAGTCAGAGGTATGAGCAGGGCCACTGGAATTATGTGACTGTTCGGCTGCACCAATTTCCACATAATTAAACATTTTCCGCACTTGCCAAATATTCTATCTGCAGATTTGAATAAAAAAAGCCTTATTTCTAGCTCAAACGGCTCAAATGTTCCCAAAAATGCAGCTTCCCATGTTACAGCATGGTGGAAGGCCCTTTGCAAAGCTGGAGTGGTCTTGTGTTACTTATTGCTAAATGTAGGTGTTAAATTGGTACTAATGGTGCACAAACCTCTCTTCTTTCTGTGCCTCTCTTGCCTCTTTCTGCATTTCTCTTGCAGCTTTCTGTAACTTTTTTCTCTTTCTGGACCTCACTGTCTTCTTTCTTCACTTCACTTTATTCTTTCTGCACTTCTCTTGCCCCTTTTTGCACCTCACTTGCTTTTTTCTGCAGATCTCTTGCCTCTTTATGCACCTCTCTTCCCTTTTTCTGTACCTCACTTCCCTCTTTCTGCACTTTTCTTGCTTCTTTCTACACCTCTTTTGCCTCTTTCTGCTCCTCTCTTGCCTCTTTGTGCATGTCTCTGGCCAGTTTCTGCACTTCCCTTGCCTCTGTCTGTACCTCTCTTGCCTCTTTCTGCTTCTCACTTGCTTCTTTCTGTACCTCACTCTCTTCCTTCTGCACCTCTCTTGCCAATTTCTGCACTTCTCTTGAATCTTTCTGCACCTCAAGTGCCTCTTTCTGCTCTTCTCTTGCCTCTTTCTGAACCTCAATCTCTTCTTTCTGCACATCTCCTGCCTCTTTCTGCACTTCACTTGCTTCTTTCTGCATCTCTCTTGCCTCTTTCGGCACCTCTATTGCCCCTTCATGCAACTTTGTTGCTTCTTTCTGCACACCGCTTGCTTCTTTCTGCAACCTTCTTGTCTTGAAAAGCTTAAGACAGCTTACAGTACAGAAACTGGGATAAGTGGATCTGAAAGCTTTTATAATTGCAACTCCCCTCGGTGGGATTTTTAACATTCTGTTTATTTGATTTTTTTTGTTTGTGCCTTTTAATCTCACACTGTTACACCAGCTTACCTGAGTGATACTAGCACTGCACATCTTTGCTTAGGAGTTTACAGAGTTTTCCGCACTCCGCGTTATGCGGAGTTCCGAAGAACTCTGCGTTACGCGGAGTTCGCAGAGTTTTTTCCTCGCTCGCGTTTGTCAACGTCAAGTTGGTGAGCGCGAGTGAGGAAAATCCACCTTCTGTTGAGATTTTTCCTCGTTTACGATCATCAACATCAAGTTGGTGAGTGCGAGTGTGGAAAATAAACCTCTCGTGAGATTTCACAATGCAGGGGTGTCAGGGTTCTCATTACGGGTGGTCGCATATGCTCGCGACCGCTCGCGTTGAGAAACTGCCCGTTCACGTTGAGAAAGCTGCTGCTCGAGAAAAAATCTACTTGAGCGGCAGAAAGGAAAGCAGCGCCCGCTTGCGCTGTGCATGGTGCCATTTGTGATGATTGCACATTGCGGACAAGCATCCGGCACTGAAAATCACCGCGAACAGCATTTTTCTATCGCACTCCGGAACTTTCAGCAATTCTCTTGTCTCTTTCTGCTCTTCTCTTGCCTGTTTCTACAATTCTCTTGTGTCTTTCTGCACGTCTGTTGCCTCTTTGTGCACCTCACTTGCCTCTTTCTGTACCCCTCTTCCCTATTTCTCCACCTCTCTTGCTTCTTTCTGCACTTCTCTTGCTTCTTTCTGCACTGCTCTTGCTTCTTTTTGCACCTCTCTTGCAACTGTATGTATCCCTCTTACCTCTTTCTGTTCCCCTGTTCCCTCTTTCTGTTCCTTTCTTGCTTGTTTCTACACCTCTCTTGCCTCTTTCGGCACCTCTGTTGCTTCTTTCTGCAATTCTCTTGCCGTTTTCTGCAGTTCTCTTGCCTCTTTCTGCACCCCTTTTGCTTCTTTCTGCACTTTTCTTGACTCTTTATGTCCCCCTTGCCTTTTTTCTGCACCTCTGTTGGTTCTTTCTGCACTGCTCCTGCTTCTTTCTGCACCTCAGACTTAGAGGTAGTTTTAACCCCAAGCCCTAATATGTACTAGGGCCTTACAGGGGAGGTCATGCCAATCACAGGGGTACCCCTACTCATAGTGTACCCTAGTGTATGTAGGTGTTTTCACTATATTCTAAAAACACATAGGTTTCAGGGAACTTATAGTTAGCAATTAGCATTTAAAAAACCTTTGAAATTCACTGAAAAATCTATAGGTTTCAGGGACGTTATAGTTAGAAATTAGCATTTAAAAAACCTTAGAAATTCACTGAAAAATCCACAGCTTTCAGGGACATTATAGTTAGTTGGACATTTCACTCGTACAAAACCAGAGAAATTTGGCCGTTATAGTTAGTTGAGGTTACTATAACTCACGCCCTGTAATGCACTGCTGATGACATTGCATATTCCATCACTCATGAGATGGTCTAGTGACATCACAGATAACATCACTGAAGAAATCTCAAATGAAATCATTAAAAATTATTTGCAAAGCAGTATTAAATATCATGTATATGTATACACCAAAAAATTGTGTTCTTGGTACAATCCCATTTTTTCATGTGTTGCAATATTCAATTGCGTATTTTCTACTGGTAACTGCATTATTTGCACATTATAAAAAATATTTAAAACCGGTATTAAATTGACGCATGAATGCATTGCAAGAAGGAAAATGTTGAAAATTTAAAACAACACTTTTTCCCCTTTGTTCGTAATTGTATTGATACAATTAATGAAGATAAGGGCATTATGGTGGTTGCAACAATACATATCAATTTGTATGTGCTGGTTTAAGAATCATGGAAAAGTAAAAGTTGAATGGTCAAAAGAGAAAATAACACCGATAATGCTGTATGGAAAACAGACGGACTGTCTGTTTTCAGTATTGTTTGCACTTGTCACTTTAAATTGTGGAGGAAACACTAGTATGTCATGTGATCAAGGCCTCCAGGGGCTGAAACGTGTCATGACGGAATAGCAGGTTATAAAATAAAAACTTATCAGCACGAAGAAAACTGATGTCCGTTTCTTTTCTGATTCCGGATCCATGAAGTCTTAAAGAATTGGTGTTTTGGGATTTTGGTCTGAGGTGGCTTTCTCGGACGAAACAGACCCCCTCTCGAACAGGGTTGTGTGGCAGAAAGCCGAAACCGCTGTGATCCCAGAAGTGAAAGGTCTCCGGGAGGTGAAGGCTACACAGTCTCCGACGGTGGAAGTAACAACTACAGTTGGTGGAGAAGCAGTGGAACCTGGGTCGGAGGACGTGGGAATCCAAGGCGGATACACATGAGGTACGAGTTATCCATCAGTGTTGGATGAGAGGTGTGCTTGGCGAGGAACAGCGAAGTGGAACTGTGGTCCTGGCCGTTTAATCTCAGAGTGCTCAGTATGGCTGCCGACGTACTACGTGGTAGAGAGGAGGCCACGGAAGAAATGTTTGTGGAAGTAGCCAGCACGCGCATTGAAACTGCAAGTGTCAGCGAAAGCAGCGGCACTCCAAACATAAGGGAACTATACAGAAAGTTAGAGAAACTCATGCGCTCGGAGCAGGCTAAGTGGTAGGAGCACCGATCCCATTCCAAATACTTGGTGGTGGGCCGGGCCCCTTGTAGTCTTCGGATAATGCTTGCTCCGAGCTATAACAACCTAAATCCCAACATGCTTCAGGATTGGGTGGAGTGCAATCTGGATGCTTCAAAAAGATTAATGGAGATTCTAATCAAATATGCAGAAATTGATAGAACGGACTTGCAAAACCAAATAGACCAACTGAATGTGACAATTCGATCTATAGAGGGCATTGAGACCAACACTAAGTAAGAGAGGATATGACTACATGCCTAAAAAAAGATGAAGATGTTTTAAAGAAGTGTAAAACTTAAAAGTTTCAACGTGACAAAAATGATTGTGACCAAGGTCAGATATTCACATTTGCCCATAAATATGACGCAGAAAAATCAGATTACAGGAAGAACGACAACCCAAAGGATGGGGGCCAACGGCAGGTCCCAGTAGGGGATTACTAGCCGCATCTTCAGTCTCTGATCTTAGTTCATCCGTTGAAATGGAATCAGAATCAGAATCAGAATCAGAGAGTAACCAAACATGTTTGAATGCACGAAAACACACATTGGTGGAAGAGGTCAGTTTTTTACGGGAGGAAAGATGACAAACCTTACGCCCGAGAGATATAAATCCCAATCCCAATCTCAAAAGAGGAGAAATATCAAACGAAAAGAAAGAAGAAGTAGGCGCCAGAATAAAAACAAACAACAGACCGAACAACAGGGGGTGGAGGCGCAAGTGACACAGGAATCCCGAAATACTAACACCATTATCAATCTCTCAGAAATGGTGTTAGACAAAGCCGAGCAACGGGGGGGGGGCGTGGCCAACTGCCGGGCATGAAGTTCGCGAGCTGAAAGAGCTCCGTTCCATACCCTGACACTTTGCACAATATCCTATACTTTCCTGCACCTACGGGAGTGAGTCACACATTCCCAGGCGGCGGAATGCTTATGGAGCCACCGGCTGCAATTGGAGCTTCATAGCTTCGGTGAATCCTGCACTTTTCAGTGATGATCCTGAACGGCGCGGGAGCTGTGGAGTGACAGAGGGGGGAAGCCGCGTCTGGTGCAAGGGGTTCCTGCTAACCCTGGGCCTAGTTTGCGTAGTAGCACTACACTGAGGCGTAGTGGGTAGCTGATAGCACTGTGTGCTTCTCTGCTCTGAGCAATAATTGCAAACAGCATCTTGCACAGTGCAAGTTATGATAAAATAAGCATTTCTGTCTTTATACGCTAAAATGCATATAGTAATTTCACAAAAGTGAAAATGATAAATTAGCAAGCAGTGAGAGAGGTGATGATTTTGGGATCCTCCCTAACCTAGGGAGAGAACCAAGCAGATGCCTTGAATACAAAAAGCACATCTTCTTGAATGATTCGACGGTGGTCCCATCCTCTGAGGACCACCCCACGCACAGTTATTGGCAAAAATACAATCCCAACCAAAGGCCCTGCAAAGCATTATGGGACAAGATTGGCAGTGGGTAGTGAATTTGATAGTATCCAATATCAAAATAATTCTACAAAGAGCTGCATTGAAAATCATATCAATTTATATCAAGCTGCACTTCCACCCGTCGTTACTAGATGTCCCTCACGAGTCAAATGCAAAAGCTTCATGAAAGGGTTTCAATGCTTTTGCATTTGACTCGTGAGGGACATCTAGTAATGACTAGTGGAACTGCAGCTTGATGTAATAATAATTTCAATGCTTTTGCATTTGACTCGTGAGGGACATCTAGTAACAACTAGTTGAACTGCAGCTCTTTGTAGAATTATTTTGATATTGGACACGATAATATTCACTGCCCACTGCTAAGCTCGTCCCATAATGCTTTGCAGGGCCTTTGGTTGGGATTGTATTTTTGCCCATAACTGTGCTTGGGGTGATCCTAGGAGGAAGGGACCACCACTGAATCGTTCACCAGCATGATATGCTCTTTGTGTTCAAGGCATCTGCTTGGTCCTCCTAGGTTAGGGGGACCCCAAATTCATCACCTCTCTCATTGCCTAATATTTTCATTCACAGTTCACTTTTGTGAATTGGTTATATGCTTTTTAGTATGTAAAATTGCTTGATCAAAGCATTTGTGGGTATTGCTGATATTTCTGCTACACTACGTGTTGTAGCACAGTTTTTGCACTGTGCTACGTGTATTTTGCATAGTGCGTAGTAGTGCAAACTCCGCATGCTCCGTGAGCGAAGCGTAGTACTATTCCCAGGGTTAGTTCCGGCTGGCGCTCGCAGCTGGAGCTGTGCCTGCAGCGGACGCAAACGGTCTCGGTGGGTGAACAGAACACGCTGTTACTGTCCGGTATTAATGAGGGGAGCACCTGTGACGGAGGGCTCACTGCCTGATTTACTGCGCCATCGAGTCTGCCGTGAAGACAAGATGGCGGACGCAGGCGGCTGTGGGCTCCGCCTGTGCATGTAATGGCAGACACACGATGTACTGCGATGAGTGCCTGGGCGCTTGATTTGATCACTAGCGCTGTGTAGCGTGGATGCTGTGCATGACCCTCCCTATCAGGGACACACCCTGGACGAAAGTATCACAAGACTGTGAAGAGGAGGCTTGACGGGGGAGTTTATACAGGGACACCAATGTTCCTGGGCCAAACGTTGCTGCAATTCCTACTGTGTATGGGGCGAGACTGACTGCATAGGCACCCATCAGGGTGAACTGTGCTCGCTGCCCCAGTATAGGTGCATGAGTTAGAAGGCTACCGCTGGGATCGGGGACCTGCATTGATACCGTGACCGCCGCTGCACATTGATGACTCCCGCCTCCATACTCCATGGACGAACACGCTGGAGGTGGTGGTGGTCCCTACCTGCTTACTATCCTGGCTGTGGAGCGTACCCAGGAGCAGGCTGGGGGTGCGCTTGTATTGCCACCGATGTGACTGGCCCATTGACAACCATCTGCGGGGGTGCGGCGTTGCTGACAGCGTGCGCTAAGAGAACGTGCCCGGTGCATTGCAGGGAGTTGTGGCCCGTGGCACGCCACTGCGGGCATAGCTGGGTTGAGCCTTTGAACTGAACGTATCTGTGGGACTACAGCTGTGAGGTGCATTGCCCTGGTGGCACCATAAGTGAACATCCTGGAGCAGAGACATGCGTGCGGACGCCGTGGCACAATGGGACGTACTAAAAACAAACAAGCAGACGCGGCCGCCAATGAAGATGTGCAGTTTGCATTCGGCAGTGACCCCTCCAATGTTTCGGATAGCGATGTGATAGCTCCCACGGAATGGCCCCCCACGCTGCTAAGCTGGATTTAATTTTAAAAGAGATACGTGACTCACGAACAGCGCTTGAGACGCAAATGGGGACAATGTTCACAAATCTGGGTTTACTGTACGCGGACCACAAAAAGCTTGCCGACAGAGTCAAATCGAATAAACTAGCTCTGGAAAATCTTATACATCAGCAGACTATGCATACCTCCCAGCTAGAACAATTCCAGCACCAACTGAAGGGCTTGCAGGATAGAGTGGACGACGCGGAAGGGAGTTCCCGCCGCAAGAATGTCCACATCCTCGGAATACCGGAGCGCTGCGAGGGATCCAACCCCACCCAATTTGTAGAGGACTGGTTGAGAGATCATGTGGCGAAGGAGGGCCTAACGGCCCTATATAGTGTGGAACGAGCGCACCGGGTGCCGCCCAGACCACCTCAGCCGGGTGCACCTCCCCGCCCACTAATAGCACGCATACTGCACTACAAAGACCGTGATACGATCCTGCGGGCCGCCAGAGAGAATGCTCCAATACGTTTTGAGAATAGAACAATTTCCCTCTACCCAGATTTTACCCGGGTGGTCCAGAAAGCTAGAGCCACTTTTCAAGAAGTATAGAGGAACCTGCGAGCGTGCAACTTGAAATATGCACTGCTTTTCCCAGCTCAACTAAAAGTTGTTTACGGTCAAAAATCCATCTTCTTTGACAACTCGGAGGAAGCGGTAGACTGGCTCGAGATAACTTTCACACCGGAGACCTCACAGACCTCACTTCTGTCGGGACAACTACATCGAACCTCTCAGATGCAGACTACTGGAATTCACCGGCCGGGAAATGGCAGTGGTGTGGAAACTACAGACGCTGGCCCACCACCGGAACAGATCACGTCCAGCCAGAAAGATGCACTTCTAACAGCAGCGGCACTGGCCACTCACGATGCTCAAACTGCAGTGACTTCAGTGCACTCGTCGGATGTGGCCACGGTGCGCTCTGACTCCGAGACTAGTCTAACAATGTTCCCCTCGATCACTGCGCAAATTGCAAGAGACTTCTAGTGTTATGTTCTGGGATGATCGGGAGTGGTAATGTATAAGCTGCTATGCAATGTACTTTACTGATGGTGACTGCTTTAATAGGTCTAGTGTAACTAAGCTGTATAGGGGAATGTATCAATGTAACAAGTTCATTTTTCTAATGGGCAATGTGATGGTTGTATGGACTATAGCAGTTAATGCCTTCAACCCCAGAAGATTGCGTTATGGCATTTATTGTTTGGAGTCCATGTTGGACTTGTGGTAAATAAAATAAATATTACCTGACTGAATTTCGTACGGAGTCTTAAAATAAAGTAAAATAGCTCAAAATAACAAGAGGCAGAATCCGTGGTATAAGAGGTTCTCTAATGGGCTTTATTCCATTCAAAATGGCCGACTCGAGTGGCGGCCTTCAGGTTCCGTCACCACGAAGGTTCAGGAAGTGAAGTACAATAATTTATTAACAGACATGTATTTTTATAATAAGTACATTACAATGAAACGAATGTAGAAGGCGTAACATTTGATAAGAAAAATGACGTGACAGTGACATAATCGAAACTAGGCGTAATAAGGAATAAAAGAAACATGATTGGTTAGAATTATCAGACATAGGTGGATCTATAAGATAATACTTGACATAGATGCGCGCGCGGCAGCATGACGTGTAATTGACGTGTAACTAGGGGGTGAAGGGGACTTGACATTTAGCTCTACATGTGGAGACGAGAAGTCTGGGGTCAAGTCATCCTAATCCCAAATCATATCTAACATCCTATGTTTAAAGAACTATGTTATCCACAAGGAAGAGACTCTCGGACAGAATCTATTCTATACTGACTGTGTGCGTGTACAAGCGTCTAAGTGTCTATATGAGATGCGAGGGGCAGAAAACTTTCCATGGCAACAGGGCTATGAATCACTTGCAGGAGGACGGAGAGGCTGAGTCCTTTGCTTGTGAGCTAAAGGAAATGTTTACCTAAATCACTGGACAGGAATGCATCGGCTGAAGAGCAAAATAGATAATTCGAAGGTGAAATACAACTTCTTGGCAGACAAGCGAAAACTGGCCGAGGCAGGCACCGTTAGCTGCACAGGGAGTAGGACAAAGTTCATGGATACAGATGCGAGCTCAAGCTGAAGCTGTCAGAGACAGAGAGCAGGGAAAGGCTTTGAGGACAGAATCGGGCCTACTCGCCTGAACTGTAAAAATGGAGTAACTTAGCCATGTAAAGTCGGTGGCCTTTCATACCTAGGAATCGAATATCCAGCCCATAGATGGCGGATCTGACAGAGAACATGTTGACGGTAGACACACATATGTTTGCGTCTTAGAAACTGGAACTGGAGGGAACATACATGTACTTGTAACATGCATATAGAACCGTTGGGGTCCAAGATAGGGGACATAACTGATCAGGAAAATCCACATTTCCACATTCCCTCCTTGTCCCCTTCTTGCCCTTCACGAGACATCAATCTTCATCATTCCATTGATTTGCTCATGGAGCATCATTTCTTCTTCTTTCTTCTTCCGGGATCTTGAGCGAAAACTTTGATGTGGAATACACGATGTGGCACACAGACCACAAATCGCTGGTCCACATTGCAGGCATAAACAACAACTGAAGAGCATAAGAAGGCCAATACCTAGGAAGGATAGAACTCTCCATCCCCAGGCTGATATCACACTCCAAAACCACCCGGACCACGTCCAAGTGTCTGGATTCTCGTGTATCTGGCTTACAATCTTATGAAGGCGTGTTATAGCTTTATATACAGATGGCGAATTTTCTGGTATGAATATGCAGCAGCTGGATCCGATGACCCTGCAAGCTCCGCCCCTATCGGCCAGGATGACGTCAAGGACAAGACGATTCTGGAGAACAACAATTCTCATCACTGATTGTTCCTCTGTCAGATTGCCTAGGGCGGCTATAGTCTCGTTTACTACAGCTTCAAGAGTCTTGGTGAGTCTGCGTATCAGCTTACTATTTGATATAGTACCTATATAGGGAAAGATACCTTTATTGAAATCTACATACTTGTCCCATGCCGTCTCAGTATAATCGACAACTGGGAGATCTCTTCGCTCTCTATTGTGTACTAAATGAACATTTCGATAATAATCAGGGGGAGCTAGGAAAACAGGTGGCAGAAGGAATGCTATATAACAGGTACCATCCCAATCTAGAGGCAGACGCATATATGCCGTCTGACCACATATAAAGTAAGAATGGCGAGAAGCTCTAAATGAAGATTTGCCTTGATCACTATATTCTACTGTAGTAACGCATTGGCTATGGCCCATATGTATGGAACCAACTTTTCTCACACATAATTCACCCTTAACTGGAAATACTGACATAGTGGGCAAAATTAGTTCAACTTCGGATTTGACATTCAAAATCATAAGATTAGGTGTAAAATTACCTAATTTATACACTTCATTTTCTAGATCAGTTCCTGTTCTACTGAGGTGACCCTCCTTATTAGGGTGACAGACTTTGAATAAAACTAGATTCAGATTTCCCCATATCCAATGTTGTTGATAAACTGCTGTGTCTGGGTCTATGGAATTTAATAAACTAAACCATGCTCCACAGGAGCCATTGCGTGTAAATGGATGTGGAAAGAAAGGCAGAACTCCTTTGTTATTCTGATAGGGAGGAAGTCGGCCACACACCCAACAATTGGTCGCATTACTAGTCTGATGGGAATGATGTAACATACTAATGAATGTGTTATTGCGCAGCGCAAGTCTATAAGATAATTCATGTGGCGGTAGGTCACTAAAAGAATGTTCATCAGTTATATTGAAAACACGTTTAGAAACAGGATGATATATGTGCAAAATCATACTCGTAATAATTACTAAAATACTCAATAAAAACAAAATTAATAATGTCACAATACAGTGGTTACGCAGTAATTTACAATAAGCATGTCGTTTCATTATGATTCTGGACTCTACATGATTCAGACCTAAAGGGTACATGTCGGGACAGATTCAACCGCTTCACCTTGGAGAGGACTTAAACAATCAAATCGTCCGACAGTTTAGATCTGGACCTGAGTTTCTGTTTATAGCACTGAGAGTCATTCAGTTCAACAAAAGGAAGTTTTGAATCAGTCTGTGAGGGAGTGCAGGGCACAGTGTCTATATCTGAAGGTAGTCCATGAAATTTTTTTACGTGACTGGAATGAATCCACCCTTTTCGTCCCTCGATCTTCACGGCTGTTCTTGTGGTCAACAGGACCAACTTGGGTGCTTTCCACCTGGGCTCCAATTGACTCTTCCTGTCGAAATTTCTCACAAAGACAAGATTACCCGGAACAACGTCATGGGGTTTCGCCTCAGTGTTGTCGGGAAAGGCTGCAGCTACCTGTGAACGAGAAGATTGTAGTGCAGACATCAAGGAAGCCAGGTAATCTGTCAGCATATTACAGTCAACATCAGTTATTTTACGGGGTATAGGCGTCCCCCACATATTCGGTGGTCTACCAAAGATCACCTCATACGGGGATAGCCCTGTTCTAGAGTGCGCTACCATTCTCATGTAAAAGAGTGCAACTGGTAATGCTACTATCCAGTCGACACCTTTCTCTCTACATATTTTGGACAGTCTGATTTTTAGTGTCTGGTTATGTCTTTCTACGAGACCTGCTGCTTCGGGGTGTCGGACACAGTGGAATTTCCACTGATATCCCAACAAAAGTGAGACATGTTTCATTAATTCGGATGAGAAAGGCTGGCCGTTATCTGAATATACAACACGTGGTAAACCGTACCGTGGGAAGAATTCTCGAACTAGCTGCTTGGCAGTAGTCGGGGCAGTGTAATCTGATACGGGATACGCCTCTGTCCAACGGGAGAGAGCGCAGACAACTACGAGGACATATTTGAATCCTCGACAACGTTCCATCTGAATATAATCCATCTGGAGGACTTCAAAAGGATGGTCAGGAGGCTGAAATCCACCCTGCTCTACGGGAACACTCTTTCCTGGATTAAACTGACAACATATCATACAGGTACGAACTTTTTGTTTAGCTGCTGCTCGTAAATGTTTGTTGAACCAAATGTGCTGAATGCTGTCTAGCATAGCCTTCTCTCCTAAATGTGCTGGACTGTGAACTGTAGCTATAATGGCTTGAACCATGGAATCAGGGAGAAACCATACAGATTTCTCCTTCGTCATCCATCCTTGATCTGTCTGGATCCCTCCTAGTTCAGTCCACTTCTTTATTTCTTCTGCTGTGGCATGTGTCTGTATGTCAATTACGTCAAGTGCGGGATCCTTAATTGTCATACACTGTGTTGGTGTCTGAACTATTGGCTTTGTCATGTCTAATGTGCGATTCTGAGCAGTCTGTTTAGCTGTTCTGTCAGCTAAGTCATTGCCTTGAGAAATGGTATCAGTAACCTTCGTGTGTGCTTTACATTTCATAATTGATATAGCAGTGGGTAGATGTATTGCGTCTAACAAGGCATGAATGAGGGGTCCGTGCTGAATGTGGGCACCATGGGAAGTTAAATAACCTCTCTCTCGCCATAGTACGCCGAAGTCGTGTACAACTCCGAATGCATAACGTGAGTCAGTGTATACATTAACTTTCTTATTTGTGGCTTGAATACAGGCTTGCGTTAGAGCAATAAGTTCTGCTGCTTGGGCTGACAAAGTATCTATACAATTTGTCTCAATAACTTCAGTGTCTGTTGTGACTGCATACGCGGCCACTAAATCTCCTGTACTTGTTCTCATACACGATCCGTCTACATACAACGTCAGGTCTGGATCTAACAATGGAACGTCTGTCAAATCTTGTCTAGGTTTCGTCTTTATTTCAATGATTTCAACACAATCATGAGCTAGTGGGTCTGTTCCAATTACAGGTAATAGTGTAGCAGGATTCAATGTATTACACCGTCGGATCTCTATGTGTGGTTGAAACAATGTCAGTTCATAACCGGTAAGTCTTGCTATGGTCAAGTGTTGTGTTTGTGTTCGGTTCACAAGAACCTCTACTGCATGTGGTACTTGTACTGTCAATGGGTGTCCTAAAACTATGGCATCGCTTTGTCTGATTGCTAAAGCTGTCGCTGCCACTGATTTCAGGCATGCAGGCAAAGCCTGAGCTACGGGATCTAATGTACTGGAAAAATAAGCACATGGCTTGCGTGATCCTGCTTGATCCTGAGTGAGTACTGACAAGGCAGTACCTTCGCGTTCTGTAACAAAGAGTGTAAAATGTTTGCTATAACATGGTGTTGCTAAAACAGGTGCTTGACATAAGGCTTCTTTTAGGCTTTCAAAAGCTTGTGTATGTTCCTGAGTCCAAGGGAGAACAGTCGATGTGGCTGCCTCCTGTGTGGTTAACTGAATGAGTGGTTTTGCTAGAAATGCGTACTGAGGGATCCACTGCCTACAATATGAAGTGAGGCCTATGAAAGCCCGCACCTCCTTTTGTGTCTGGGGTATTGACATGTTAGCAATTAACTGGATACGGTCTGGTGTAAGCTGCCTTCCCTCCTTGGACAGCGAGTGACCAAGATAAATAACTCGCTGAACACAGAATTGCAGCTTAGAAGGGGACACCTTGTGCCCCTTGTCGGCTAGGAAATGTAAAACTGTCAGAGAAGCTTTTTCACATTCTGGCTCGCTTCTCGCGGTGATCAGCAGATCATCGACATATTGAAGCAGTGCAGTATTGACTGGCATGTGGATACTGTCAAGTTCTCGTTTCAGTGCTTGGCTGTAGATGCTGGGGCTTTCTGTAAATCCTTGGGGAGCGCGTGAGAATTTAAAGCTGCGCCCATTTAAACTGAATCCGAACAAGTATTGGCTTTCCGGATCTATTGGGACGCTGAAAAAAGCATTCTTGAGATCAATTACAGTAAAAAATGTTGCTTCGGAATCAATTGCTGTCAACAATGATGATATATCAGGGACCACAGGGAATTGTGGTACAATACACTTGTTTAGTTCACGCAAATCAATAACCAATCGGTATACTGGCGGAGCAGTAGGATCAGTTCGTTTAAGAATCGGAATTATCGGTGAATTACATACATTGGAGTCTGTTTCTACAACTACTCCCTGGGCAATTAGTTCATCAATGATTTTCAACAAAGCCACTACAGCATCATGCGGTAACTTGTATTGTCGCATTCGTGGTAGTACCACTCCTGCTTTCAATGTAACTCGATAGGGTGTAATGTTCATGCAGCCAACATCCGTAGGGCCTTGTGCCCATAGATGTACTGGTAAAGTCTGTAGTCGGGGATCCATGTCTCTAGACACATAGTGACCTTTAAAATCACGCAAAAACAACCTTACTCCTTCCGGAGAACAACATATTATGGCTCCTAGTGCTTTCAGAGTTTTTATTCCTAACAAATTTTCTGGGCATGATTTAGTGAGCAACAAATCTGTAGTTCGTGTCAAAGGTCCTATTGTAAGTGGTAGAGGCTTTGATACTTCATTAACAATAGGTTTTCCTGAAAAACCAAGGGAAACATTTTGAGAGCCTGAGAGGGGTGCCCCTGGAACTTCGCTACGTTTTATAGTTGTTCGACTTGCCCCTGTATCGAGTAAGAATTTTCTATCTTGACCTAATAATTCACTATGTACATAAGGTCCTTCTTGATCTACAGGAATCTCGATAAGTGGTAAGTCAACTTCCCTCTCTAGGCTGGTTCATGCGTAACGCTGGTATTCAGGGTATTCATACTGTGCAGTCTGATACAGTTGTCGTGTTGCGGTTTGTGTGGCAGTAGCAGGCAACGGTGGTGCAGCTGGCACAAACTGTATGGGTTGCTGTGAGGCTGGCATAGACTGTTGCTGAACTGGCACGGACTGTCCATGCTGCATAGCTCCTTTTTCATTCTGATCTTGTCTAACTAATCGTGGTCTCTCTTTTGCAATACCTGTAGCTATATTTCGTTTCAGGACTTGACAATCATGTACATAATGGCCTAGTTGTTTACAGTAATTGCAGGTTCCCTTTACAGGAACTGCAGAATCACCAGAATGTGTCACACCCTTTTTGTGACCATCTGCTGGTACTGTCTGAGAAACTAGCATTTTCATTTTTGTATCCTTCATGCGTCTATGCTCGTGTTCTTGTTCATCCCTAATTCTATTGTGATGATACTGTAACATTTGTAGCATTTGCGACGGAGTGTTACTTTGCCAGGTACTCTCGAATTTCAATATTCTATTCTTCACTGGAGGCAATGCATTTTCCACTAATTTTGTCACAAATAAATGTGGATATGAGTCACTACTTGCTTTTATACCACTATTTATACCAAAACATTTTTCAAATCGAGCATAATAATCGCTTGTGTCTTCATCTTGCTTTTGTTTACAGGCTGTAATTGCACCCCAATCTTCCTTTTTTGTAGTTAATAAACGTGGCAGTACCTGTACTAGTAAACCTGGTAATAGTTTAACTTTATCCCCGAGCCCTGAACCTGCGGCTCGGCCCCTTTCTTCCTCTGCTAATGCTGTCCAGTCTATCTTTTGGTCTCCCACTTCCCACTCTTTTTCTTTCAGTTTTTCATATATGCCAGCAGGCAAAAGCACCTTTAATATCGTCATAATATCAGGAAAGGTGTACTCTCCCATCAGTAACATGTCTTTAATTTCTCGGTGGAAACCCGCTGGGTCTTTGTCATGACTAGGTACTACTTTTTTCATTTCTAATAATTCCATTTTTGATATGGGTGTGTAAACAAATACACGGTGAAACTCATTGTCTTCGCCTTTTATTGGGTGCACTTCTCGTAGAGGATTTTGTCTATCCATGTAGTACGGTGCTCTTTCTCTGGGGGGCAGGGAGAGAGAATCTGGACTTACAAAAAGGACGTACTGCTTACGTGACACTAATATCTCTTTAATTAGCTTGTTACTAGAACCTCTCCATCTGTACGTAAGTAGTTCCGTTAATATATCAGGTAAAGGACCAGGATCAGCATGTTGGCTCTTATATAATATGAGGAGTTGCTGAATCATATAGATTCCAGCTAAACGTTGTTCATCTGTACTGAGGTTGAGAAACGTGTGTGCTACGGTCTCATCACCATATTTTTCAGGACTAACGATCCAGTGAACGGCTGATCTGGCTAATTCTTGCTCATCCATGGAATCGAGGAGGTGGTAACCCCTTCGTTCTCGTAGTATTTTATCTGCGGCTTGAAACGAATGTTCAGGAGACTTCAGATTCATTACAGGCGTCGGATACGTTCTGCTATTATTTGGACATACAGAGTGTATTGGATCAGAAAAACATCTAGTATTTTCACAAGATCTTCCTCTGCCTACATAGGCTATGGTCTCTGACTGTCTTGCAGAGTCCCCTGATTCGGACACTTCATCTTGCTCAAACTCGTCTGTTCCCAATCTCTCTTCATGAATACGCTCTATTTCTTTACGTATTTTTCGGCACATGGCTGTTATACAATTTTGCTTATCGTGTCTCCCTTCTGATATATTCTGACTCCATTTTGTAAGAGTAAGCATTGCATACGGGTCTACCCCCGGACGGTCTTGATTTCTGATTACACAGTTTATGAGGAAACGTAACAGTTCCCCTTGTATCTCTACTTTCTGGAATTCCATAGCTCTGTTAATACATCCTGGATCTCGTCCTGTTTGAACAAAATGATATATGTTATCTAGATGCGTAGCCATCCCTGGTAACCTTGCTAAATACTCTGCGGCTCGTCTGATACGTAATGATGCCAGGACCATTTCGTCCTCTTTACCAACCACCGGGTCATATCTACAATTTACAAGAAGTTCCTTAAGCGTACGTTCATTTACGAACTTAGGTGTACGTGAATGTGCTGACTCTTGAAAAACAAGTTTATTTATTCTAGGTGGTGTAAAAATACTGCTAGCACCTCCCGTGGCCCCATCTGGGGCGTCGGGTGTGAAAGGGTTCGTCGAACGTGATACAGCAACTATGGGTGTCGATACCCCTGTAGAGTCGACTGCGGAAACAGATGCGGAAACAGATGTGCTTGCCGATGCTTGTATCGGGACTTGCTGTTGCACGGGGACAGATACCTGATCCTGACGTTGAACCCCTCCGCCAGACGGTCTATGTGGTGTGGCGTTAGCATACTCGGGGGCTGCATCGTCTAGATATGAGGAAAGGAAAACGTCTTCTGCGGTTCTGGGATGCCCCTTTGGATGTACCTTAATTGGAAATAACGGGGGTGGCAAGTCTTTTGGCATCTCTGGAGCAGCCTTAGGTAGTCCTTCGGCTAGAAGGGGATACATACCATTCATAAGAGCATTTCTTTGTCTATTTACTTGTTCTGATTTCACTCGGATACCTTCCTCAATTAATAGATTTTCTTGAACTTTATTTGAACTTTCTTTACTCCTCTCTTCTTGTCTACGTGCTTTTTCTGTTCGTCTATGAGATTCTTTACGCCATAACTCGACAGCGTCTTTCTGTGACTGTCTGACCTTTCTTTTCCATAACTCTTCCTCCACTTTCATGATGCACTCTGCATCCCAGGTTCCCGCTATGGGCCACCTTTGACTTTCCGGTAATCCTTTGGTATAATCTACCCATAGATCAAGAAACAATATGGCATCTAAGCCATGTTTATGGTACATGAAATGTCCTGGAGTGTCTCTAGGAGGAATAGGAACTGCTTCTTCAAGCACCCCTTTTCTGGTAGTAATCTGTCTTAACTTCGAGAAGAGCGGCATATTAACACCTGATCTGATACTTACTCTTGAACTTACTTAATACGAGAAACACAATAATGAACAGTGAACAATGAACAGTCATTCATACCACAATATGCAAGACATTTTCTGAATACTTTAAACATTAAACATTAAACATTTAATAATGGTCGACAATGATGACAGTCTGCTTAACTAATCACCACGCTGAATTCTTGACAATAACTGAATACTTCGGAATACTTGATATACTGCTAAACAGTACATATACACTGCTAAACAGTGTAGACCGGATTTGTGTACCCAAATCCGTCTTGACCGGCACAACCTATGTGTGCGTCAACACGCCTCCCCGGCGATGGTACTCACCGAGTAGCTCCTTGAAACGGAAGGCCTCAGAGAATGGACAGGACTCGATAACTGCGGACATCGGACCCTCTGGACGTCGGAATTTCGGAAAACCTGGTGGGCCTCTGTATACCTCGGATCTTGCTCTCTCAGCTAGGCTCTGGTCGGGATACTTCGCACTTCTCACCGCCTCGTCTGGGTTGATCGCAGCCTCAGTCGCCCCCGCTTGACCGGAGGGAGCTTACAGGAAATCCTGCTGGTACGCGTTTATGGTCCGTCCAGCTGTGGCAGGAGACCGGGCCTGCAACGCACCGCCGGCGCGTGAGATGAGAAAGTGTCCCTATTCGGGCGCCATTATGTGGTAAATAAAATAAATATTACCTGACTGAATTTCGTACGGAGTCTTAAAATAAAGTAAAATAGCTCAAAATAACAAGAGGCAGAATCCGTGGTATAAGAGGTTCTCTAATGGGCTTTATTCCATTCAAAATGGCCGACTCGAGTGGCGGCCTTCAGGTTCCGTCACCACGAAGGTTCAGGAAGTGAAGTACAATAATTTATTAACAGACATGTATTTTTATAATAAGTACATTACAATGAAACGAATGTAGAAGGCGTAACATTTGATAAGAAAAATGACGTGACAGTGACATAATCGAAACTAGGCGTAATAAGGAATAAAAGAAACATGATTGGTTAGAATTATCAGACATAGGTGGATCTATAAGATAATACTTGACATAGATGCGCGCGCGGCAGCATGACGTGTAATTGACGTGTAACTAGGGGGTGAAGGGGACTTGACATTTAGCTCTACATGTGGAGACGAGAAGTCTGGGGTCAAGTCATCCTAATCCCAAATCATATCTAACATCCTATGTTTAAAGAACTATGTTATCCACAAGGAAGAGACTCTCGGACAGAATCTATTCTATACTGACTGTGTGCGTGTACAAGCGTCTAAGTGTCTATATGAGATGCGAGGGGCAGAAAACTTTCCATGGCAACAGGGCTATGAATCACTTGCAGGAGGACGGAGAGGCTGAGTCCTTTGCTTGTGAGCTAAAGGAAATGTTTACCTAAATCACTGGACAGGAATGCATCGGCTGAAGAGCAAAATAGATAATTCGAAGGTGAAATACAACTTCTTGGCAGACAAGCGAAAACTGGCCGAGGCAGGCACCGTTAGCTGCACAGGGAGTAGGACAAAGTTCATGGATACAGATGCGAGCTCAAGCTGAAGCTGTCAGAGACAGAGAGCAGGGAAAGGCTTTGAGGACAGAATCGGGCCTACTCGCCTGAACTGTAAAAATGGAGTAACTTAGCCATGTAAAGTCGGTGGCCTTTCATACCTAGGAATCGAATATCCAGCCCATAGATGGCGGATCTGACAGAGAACATGTTGACGGTAGACACACATATGTTTGCGTCTTAGAAACTGGAACTGGAGGGAACATACATGTACTTGTAACATGCATATAGAACCGTTGGGGTCCAAGATAGGGGACATAACTGATCAGGAAAATCCACATTTCCACAGACTTTCGTTTCAAGTTTGGTCCTCTGCTGTTTTATGGGAGAACGTAGTATTGGGGAGTTTATATGTTAATACATGCTCGGCCCGTATGCAGCTAATATTTTCAGGGCTTAGATTTCCACATGTCACATGGCAACCACGTTACCTGTATCAAGATGGCATCACATAATAAATACACCTACTTCACCTGGAACGTGAGGGGCATGGGTTCGATTTATAAGAGGCACCATGTCCTAGCACAACTAAATAGAAGGAAGGCTGCTACACCTTTCCTGCAGGAAACTCACCTTAATGCTGATGAGTCAGCCAAGTTACAGAAAAAATGGAGGGGACAACTGTTCGCCACGACATACTCAGCTTTTGCCAGGGGGGCGGTGATACGGGTGCGAAATAATGTCCCTTTCAAGTTACTAGAGCAAAAGATAGACCTTAACGGCAGATATGTGCTGCTCCATGGTTTATTGGCTGGGGCTCATGTGGTTGTGGGATGCATATATGCTCCAAATACTGATCAAGATAGGTATCTAGCTGCACTAGGTGTAGCCTTGGTGGACTGGGCTGACTATTCCTGGGTGTTAGGGGGAGACTTTACCGCTGTACTGGACATTGAGCTAGACAGGTCTCACCCCTCCTTACACGCAACAGAAAGCAAAAGACAAGCTGAGGCACTCAGAAGTTGGGCAGAGGGTTGGGAACTGCATGACGCCTGGCAAGCAAAAAATCCAGAGCATAGGGAATATTCCTTTTATTCACCACCACACAGACTGCATACTCGGAAAGATAGGTTTCAGTGTTCTGGGACCCTGTTGGGTTCCATTACTGCCGTGCTCCACATGGGCAAGACCTTTTCGGATCATAACCCGGTGGAATTAACCCTTCAATAGGGTAAGATCTCTACTCCGATACCGACCTGGAAACTGCAACCCATGATGCTGGAAGATCCGGTCTTCCGTCATACCCTCTCGGAGGCAATTGCCCATTATTTCTCGGAGAACGCGGGGTCTGCGAGTACTCGCCAGCTGGAATGGGACGCCTTTAACATGATCATAAGGGGAGTGGCCATTAGCACGAAGACGGGAGTTCGGCTTGCTCTAATAGAGCGGCTCACTGAATTTGATTGTAAGTTGGCTACATTGGAAGGGGAAGCATCGGGAACAAATGAGCAATTGACGCAGCTAAGGGAGGCCAACATACAGTACACAAAGCTCCTTGAGGAGCTGCGCATTGTGGATCACCGGCTATATACACAGAAACAGCATACACAGGCAGACAGGTCAGGACCACTGCTGGCACGACTGGTTAGGAATGCTCCCTTGGCCTCACCTATATTGGAAATTCGAAATAGTGAGGGTGATGTAGTTAACACGCAACTAGATATCAACACCGCATTTAAAAAATGAAAGGAAAAAAAAAAAAAGACAAAGCCGAGCAACAACTATTGGCTTTAGGACTCTCCTTCTGTCCTGAAAATAATTTTGAATACCCCCAAACTAGAGCTGATATTTACATGTCAATTAGGAAGCTGAAGTTACAGAAATATCATCATCACAGGGTGAACAAATCAGGGGGGTTAGAGACACCAACGTTTACCAACAATGTGCAAAGCAATCTTGTGGCTTCTGATGTACATACGCTTTGTGACTTACATTATCTAGAGCAAGACCCTAATATGAACGAGCAGGGTCCCACTCAAAGAACTATGGACAAATAATCGATTAATATCAGCGCCATTCCAATAACGGGATTCAAACCTAAATCGACATTTATTCCTGTGATGCCAAAGGACTCTGTTGACACCGTCCATGAGATTGTAACAGCTGAGGTAAAAAAAACTGAATTTTAAGATCCAAATGGAGATGAGAAACCGAAAAAAACATCAGTTGAAATATCATCAACTAATAAACAAATTACGAGACAACGATTCCATAGTGGTACGCGCCTCGGACAAGGGCGGAAATGTAGTCATTTGGCCTCTTAAACAATATCAGGAAGAGGCCTCTCGCCAACTATTGGATCAGGATTGTTATAGGATAAGCAATCATCAAGTAACAAGGACGGTACAAAATCATCTGTACACAAAGCTGTTAGCTTGGAAAAGTATGGGGCTCATCAATCAGGATGAATTTAAATATTTAAAAAATGACTACCCGGTTTTGCCTATCATGTATTTAATACCGAAGGTACATAAAGACATTGCCTGCCCAGGAGGAAGACCTATCATTTCAGCCAAGCAGGATTAGTTGGAAAATGTATCGGTGTAAATAGACTCATTTTTACAAGAGCATGTGAGGAGCCTTCCATCATTCGTTCAGTATACTACAGACTTTTTAAAACAAAAACAAGAGTTTGAATGGTGCAGTGTTTTTCTTCTTATTGCATTAGATGTATCCAATTTATACACATCAATTCGACATTAGGATGGTATAAGAGCTTTGAGTTACTTTTTGGGTACTAGACCCATGGAATTTTATCCACATAACAAGTTGCTTATTGATCTAACAAAGGTCTGTCTGGAAAACAACTATTTTATGTTTGAAGAACAGGTGTACCATCAAGTGAGAGGTGTAGCTATGGGGTCGAGTTTTTCCCCTACCTATGCCTGTTTACATATGGGATGGTGGGAAAAAATGATACTAACAACAGAATATGCGGAGAATCTTAAAAACAACGCGGTGAAATGGGTCCGCTATATTGATGACCTCTTTGTAGTTTAGCAAGGGGATAGAAACAGCGCAGAAGAGTTTATATCTTAACTGAATCTCAATTAACCCTGGGCTTAGTTTGTGTAGTCGTGCTACGCGTAGCTACGTGAAGTGCACTTTGCACTATGCACGCTATGCGTAGCTACGCGAACTGCGTAGTGCGGCAGGGAAATTGTGTTCGCAATGATTGCACAGTGCCGGATGCTTGTCTGCACTGTGCAATCCTTATGAATGGCATCATGCACAGTGCAAGCGGTTGTTTTCTGCCGCTCGAGTAGACTTGTACTCGAGCGGCAGCTTTCTTAACGCGGACGGTAGTTTCTCATCGCGAGCGGTGGCGAGCATATGCAACCACTCGCAATGAGAAACCTGACCTCCCCACGTTGAGAATCTCGCCGGGAGGTTTATTTTCCACGCTCGCGATCGGCAATGTTGCCGATCGCAAATGAGGAAAAAGTCTCACCGGGATGTTGATTTTGCTCGCTTGCAGTTGACAACTTGACGTTGAGGACTGCGAGCGAGCAAAAAATTCCCGCTACGCTATGCGTTTTTGCGCTGTGCTACGTGCGATTCGTGTAGCGCTTAGTTGCACAAATTACGCACACTCTGCGAGCGTAGAGTAGTTTTCCGCCCAGGCCTAATATCAATGATCTCAATTTGCATTTTACTTATGACATCAGTGATAGGTCCATCACCTTTTTAGATGTGGAAGTTTTTGTTGCAAACGGAAAACTGGAAACCAGGCTTCATCGAAAAGCGACAGCAGGCAACATAATACATCACTCATCAAGTTTTCATCTGAAGCATACTATCTGCAGCATTCCCTAAGGGAAAATGCTGCGGATTCGGAGAATATGTAGTAGGGATGAGGACCTAATAGCCGCCCAAGAGCAATGTAAGGACAGATTTCGAGAGAGGGGCTATGCCAATTGTATCATTTTAAGACAGGCCATGTACTATTGATAAATGGTTAACATGCAAGTCTGAGTACGCGGTCTATGTGCTGTAGGGCTCTTGTCGACTGCAGTATGTCGGCAGTAAAAAACTGCAGGTCCACAAGAGAGTGCTCCAGCACTTAAGGGCCATTACAAACTCCGATGAGTCTTATCCAGTCGCACGTCATTTTAAGGAGGTACACTCGAATGACCTGCAAAAGTTAAAATATTACGTGATTGACACTGTTCCTCCCCCTAGGCATGGGGGTAACAGGGAGGCAACTCTCAGACGTCTGGAGACCAAGTATATCTGGGAACTAGACTGAGTCCAAATGGCCTAAACACAACAGTTATTTGATGAGTTTGTGCCATAATGATGAGTATTCTCTCACACATGTATATATAGCGTCTAAGAAGTGATTAAAATGGCTTGACATGATTAGTTCCCTAAATATAATCGCCCACTCTCTCCCGCTTTTTGTTGCCGGGTTTCGGCCACTTTGGATGTACTTGGTTAGCCATCCGAGGTAGGCCAAACAATTTTTGCACATTAATAATATGTTAGGTGATGTCTTTTTGTGGACTTTTAGCACAAGTTTACATATTTGCACAAACGTTTTATTGATTGAGTACAGCAGAATTTCTTTCTGGGGTAATATTGTACCAAATATGCAAATAATTAGAGTAATCAACTAAAAAAAGAATGGTGTGAAATGAGTGGGAGCTTTACAGTAGGTACTAAAAAAAGCAGTGGCGCTCATGTATTTTACACAGTAAATATGGTGAAGGCCCATACAAGAAATGATCTCAGTGCATTAGACAGGAATTATTTGCACAGCAGTACTAAATATCATGTATATGTATACACCAAAAAATTGTGTTCTTGGTACAATCCCATTTTTTCGTGTGTTTCACTATTCAATTTAGTATTTTGCACTGGTAACTGCGTTATTTGCATGTTATAAACGGCATTTAAAACCGGTATTAAATAGGCCTGGCCGGTAAATTCCGTTCCGCTGGCGGAATTTGGGTAATTTCGCCTTCCGCGGAGAACGCAGAATTGCTAAAAAATCTGTGTTCCGTGGCTTCGCAGAATTTTTTGTTTGCTCGCGTTCTCAAAATGCGTGTTTGCGAGATATTTCTCCCCGAGCATGCAAACAGCATTCGCAAACAGGAAAAAAGCATCGCGAACAAGCAATTACGCATGTTTGCGGGATTTCTGCGTGCTTGTGGAGATTTTTTAATGTTTCGTGGAGCTTTGCGTAGCGCAACTACGCAAATTCCGCCCACCCCTAGTATTAAATTGATACATGAATGCATTGCAAGAAGGAAAATGTTGAAAATTTAAAACAACACTTTTTCTCCTTTGTTCGCAATTGTATTGATACAATTAATGAAGATAAGGGCATTATGGTGGTTACAACAATACATATCAATTTGCATGTGCTGGTTTAACAATCATGAAAAAGTTAAAGTTGAATGGTCGAAAGAGAAAATAACACCGATAATGCGGCATGGAAAACAGACGGACAGTCTGTTTTCAGTATTGTTTGCACTTGTCACTTTCAATTGTGGAGAAAACACTAGTACGTCATGTGATCAAGACCTCCAGGGGCTGAAACGCGTCATGGCGGAACAGCACGTTATAAAATAAAACTTATCAGCACAAAGAAAACTGGTGTTCGTTCCTTTTCTGATTCCGGATCCATGGAGTCTTAAAGAATTGGTGTTTTGTATATATATATTGAGAAAGCCTTCCTTGAAGCCGAAACGCATCTCTAGTGGCTCAGGGTCGTGGGTGACCCGATAAAATAAAAGAAGTTGAATACCGAGAACCTGAAGTCCGTGCCTTCTTGATGGGAGTTCCTGTTGAAGTTGGGTGTTAGTATTCATATATATATATATATATATAAGGGCACCCCCTTTATAATCGGTGGCGATTTAAACTGCCAGTACGAGCCCCTCCCAGGTATATTGGAGGGGTTGACCTCGGAAGAAGACCTCCTGTGGTCTATCCCTCCCCCACAGGCCCCGGCTGCAAGAGCATGCTCCCCCCTAGCCTTACAAATTACTTCCTTGTCCTTGCAATTCGGCCTTAGGGCCTGCAATGGAAGGTTCAAGTCAGACATCCCTTCCAGATGTACTTTTAATCGAATGGGCAGTGAATCGCGTTTAGACTATGTTATGGTTCCCCTGTCTTTATGGACACATATAAGGGATTTTAGTGTCTTAGCCAGGGAGGACAGCGACCACAATGCCCTTCAACTAGTCTATGATCACCCTGGGTTGGAGGTTAGAGACATTCCAAGGACTAATACGGAGAACTCCTTGGATCTCGCTAATAATAGGCGTAGAATAAGATGGGAGCATCTAGCCTCACATCATGGGAAGATACCTTTACTATACGCTCAGGTTGTTCCCATATTCGAAAAGCTTGAGGCACTCAAAACGGAAGAAACTTCCCAGAACACTTTTATGCAATTGGGGCAGATTCACGAGGATTTGATCAAACATCTTTCCAAATGTCTAACTCAAAACACAAATAGGCTTGGCAGGAACATTTCCCTTCCCCTCTGGTTTAATAATGCTTGTCGGAAGGCAAAAACCGAACTTTTGCCCCACATCAAAGAGGGAAAGGGTAATGAGGACATTAGGGCAAGTAGAGCAGCCTATAAATCCCTCATTACTAATGCTAAAAGTGAATGGGAGCATGACAAATGGGCAAGATTGACTTCCTTCTTGGCCAGTGGAGACTCACGCAAATTCTGGTGTTGTGTCAACTCTGGCCTGGAGGAGCTGGCCCCCGCCACACTATCTAACATATCACCGAAGGTCTGGCAGGACCACTTCCAGTCTCTTTACAAATTACCGCAGGACGCCCCGATTGGTACCACTTCTATTCTACAGCAAGGAGGGATGGGGGAACTCTTCAAGGTGGGTGAGGTGCGTGAGGCTGTAGTCGGCCTGGCATCTGGAAAGGCACCAGGGTTGGATGGTATGCCTGGTGATTTATTCAAACAGGAGCCGGATGTTTGGGCGCCCTATCTTACGATCCTCTTTAATGCCATCCTTGAAGGCATGGCTATTCCTGGTACTTGGCTGGGTGCAGAGATTGTCCCAATCTTTAAGAAGGGTTCTCCTCTGCTCCCAGCCAACTACAGACCTATTAGCCTTATTGATGTCCCACAAAAGATCTTTGGTAGACTCATCTTAAACCGCCTCCAGGATTGGATCGAAACAAATGAGATCTTGAGCCCATACCAGGCAGGTTTCCAAAGGGGCATCTCGACTACTGATCAAATCTTCCGCTTGCACCTCATCTACTGGAAGACGGTTCTCTCCGAGGGCGGCAGT
Source organism: Triturus cristatus (assembly GCF_964204655.1). Taxonomy (NCBI): domain Eukaryota; kingdom Metazoa; phylum Chordata; class Amphibia; order Caudata; family Salamandridae; genus Triturus; species Triturus cristatus. Next base: position 1,071,576,208 of record NC_140582.1, read on the forward strand.
CTATACACGGTTTTCGTGGTTTTACGCGCCGCCTTCGATTTGGTCCCAAGGGACAAACTGTGGGCAGTCCTATCAGACCTAAGGGTCCCGGCTGACATCCTAATGATTTTAAGGAGACTGCACCAGGGGAACTTTGCCAGGGTAAGGTGTGGCAGGGATGGTTCCCTCTCTGATGCTTTCCCCGTTGACAGGGGGGTCAGACAGGGGTGCGTTCTTGCACCTACCCTCTTCTGCCTCTTTGTCAACGGGGTCATAAGCTTCCTACAAGAGCTGAGTAACATCGACGCCCCCAAGCTCGACGGCAGCAGGGTTCCCGCAATTATGTTTGCGGATGATACCCTGCTGCTTTCTAAATCCCCCATGGGTTTGCAGAGGGTCTTGGACGGGTTCGCGTGTTTCTGTGCGGACCGAGGATTGGAGATCAATGCCGCAAAAACAAAATATATGATCTTCAATCCCCCCCCAGGACCCGAGCACCCCCCTCTATAGGGACATCAAGTCTAGAACGGGTGTTTACGTTTGAATACCTGGGGTTGGAATTAAACCAGTCCATGTCATGGGACCCTCACTTAATTAAGATGAACATGAAACTCTCCCAGCTTGTGGGGGGCATAGCAAGGATGGCGAAAGGATTAACGTACAGGCCATTTGCGCCTCGCTTGCAGATTTACAAAACCCAAGCCAGAGCATCAGCGACATATGGAGCGGAGTTATGGGACTATACTTTGGGACTGAAGCTCCAGACCACGGAAAACAATTTCCTCAGACAACTGACAGTCTTACCAATTAGCACCCCACTCTTGCCGCTAAGATTGGATCTGGGTCTAAGACCGATTTCAGAGGTCCTGGGTCTCAAACCCTTGACCTTCTGGTGTAAAATCTAGTCTTCCCCGGATCTTTTGAAATATAGAGCTGAGCTGGTGGAGATCCTGCGTTTGTGCAAAAATATTCCAATCCCATGGCTCAGCTATATTAAACGCATCTGTGAAGCACTTGGCAGACCAGAATTGTGGTCTGATCCGGCATCGGCCTGTCCTAAGGTCTCCCGAAGGTTCATTTCCAAAGTTTATTACGAGTACCATTTGAGTGTGGCCATTGCGAGTGTACGAGAGGGCTCACAAACAGCACATTTCCTAGGATTCAAAGATTTTTTCCATCTCGAGCTCACTTACGATGATATGGGCCCGCCCTTAACGAGGAAACTCTTTATGCAATGGCGTTATAACACACTGCCCCTAAGGGCCTACACGGCTCGGTGGGCACACTCAAACCACACTGCTCAATGCCCCATATGTTTACTCCCAGAGGAAACGGATTTACACATTATATTTTTTTGCCCGGCCTACCGCAGAACAAGGAATTACTGTCTCCGCCCCCTTCTTACTAACATGGGTTTTAGACATTATGCCCCCGCCTTCAGAATACTGAAATCAGACCTCTCCCCTTCAATAGTATTTGCGGTGGCAAAATTCTTAACTTCAATGTGGTTTACTCGCATGCGCTACCTCAAGTCCTTCCCATCGAGTCCAATATTTTGATGATCTTAATCTATTGCTTATGAACTGAACGCCCTTCTTCATGGTGAGGCTTGACAACGTCAAGCACTGCCTGAGTGCGCTCCTGTGCATGGGCACACAGTTTTCTGATGTTATGCACGGCCGCCCAGCCGTGGGGAGCTGCACCACCCCAAGGGAATCGGTATTTGCCGAATTCTATGGGACAGCGCTGGGATGATGATTTTCGGCAGCAAAAGGAAAGGCTCATCCAGGGCAAGATGCCTTTTAATATGCAGCTTAAAGATTGTGGCCGTTTGATGCTGCGCACTACAATTCCCAGAACACACAGGGGCATAATCACCTGATCGACCCATTCAGGGTATAAAATGCTACAAGTTGTGCGCAACTGCACGTTGTCAAGCCTCACCATGAAGAAGGGCGTTCCGCCCGAAACGCGTCGGTGAATTTAGGCATTTCAATAAGGCGATATTAACTTTCAACTGCTGCTGCTTTCCCTAATAGACTTGCCACAGTCAAGCACTGCCTGAGTGCGCTCCTGTGCATGGGCACACTGTTTTCTGATGTTATGCACGGCCGCCCAGCCGTGGGGAGCTGCACCACCCCAAGGATCGTAAGGGGGCTGCGGGAATCGGTATTTGCCGAATTCTATGGGACAGCGCTGGGATGATGATTTTCGGCAGCAAAAGGAAAGGCTCATCCAGGGCAAGATGCCTTTTAATATGCAGCTTAAAGATTGTGGCCGTTTGATTCTGCGCACTACAATTCCCAGAACACACAGGGGCATAATCACCTGATCGACCCATTCAGGGTATAAATTGCTACAAGTTGTGCGCAACTGCACGTTGTCAAGCCTCACCATGAAGAAGGGCGTTCCGCCCGAAACGCGTCGGTGAATTTAGGCATTTCAATAAGGCGATATTAACTTTCAACTGCTGCTGCTTTCCCTAATAGACTTGCCACAGTCAAGCACTGCCTGAGTGCGCTCCTGTGCATGGGCACACTGTTTTCTGATATATATATATATATATATCTATATATATATATATATATATAAATCTTTCACTCTTCCACACGGCGAGGGAGTTCACAACACCACAGGCCGTGGTAATTTTTAAAAAGTGTTTATTGGCTCACCGTAGTGCAAATCAAAATGCAAAAGATGGTCTATATATGTTTCTTTTTTTCAACACACCGGCTCCCACTGTAAAAACAGGCTCCAACTCACTCGGGTCGCAATCAAGAAGGCTTTATTTGTGACTCTGGTGACGCGTTTCAGCCGTCAGCGTGCTCTTTCTCACGACAACTGCAAATCACCATTTTGTTATTTTTATACACACACACATAGGCTTAACCTTCATTCTACCTAAAGTGATAGTGCTAAAAAAAAAATCAGCATGCACAATAACAACATACGCCACATGAAACCATACTCTTCTTGTATAGATACATCTCGTTACAAGTGGCAATACTAGTGTATCAAAATAATATTATACAACATAAAATATGACTTCTACTCAAAGACGGTCTGATTCAAGTATTACAGGATCTTGGTCACACAAAACCATTAACACAGAGGTGGGCGGAATTTGCGTAGTCGCCCTACACAAAGCTCCGCGAAACGGTAAAAAATTTCTGTGAGCACGCAGAGTCCCGCGAACACGCTGAATTGCTAGTTCTGCCCATTCGCGATGCTTTTTTCCTGTTCGTGAACGCTGTTTGCGTGCTATGGGGAAATGTCTCCTGAACACGCATTTTGAAAGCGCGAACAAGCAAAAAATTCCGCGAAGCGGCAGAACGTGGAATTTCTGGCAATTCCGCGTTCTATGCGGAACACGAAATTACCCAAATTCCGCAAGTGGAACGGAATTTACCACCCATGCCTATCAATCTAATGCCATTAAAAATCTGATCATACCTGAAATCAGAATCTGACAGATTACCTCTTTCAGTCAGAGACACTTGATCAGCACAGAAACATAACGGGCAAGAGCCCATACTCTTTTAAGTGCAAAATGCACAGTTGAAACTGGGATTATGTACAAAAATTAAATTTTGTGCAAATATACTGCAAAATGACGTGCAAAGATACGCATAAAATGCAAAATTCTTCCTATCTTCAAACCACATTGCTCATCTAGTGCAACAGAAACCTCATTTAATCAGAGAGTAACCAATCAACACAAAGACACAAACATTTGCCCATATATATCCTACTGGTGGTTGCCAGATTGGTAATTATAGTTAGGACCTAGGTTCCATGGGAAGAGTCTTTTATGTGTTGCCAATCTTTTCGGCGCTGTGTGAGAAATTCTCATGCAAATTTTCAAAATGAATACGATGCTCAGTTCAGCTGCAAAGTTTCGGGTTGATCACTCAAGTGGGGGCAGTAAAAAGGGGGGGGCAAAATGCATCTTCCCCATGTTAATTCTCATATAGATTTTGAACACAACTACAGCCCGTACTGCACTATATTTGGCAGAGATCTAGCTCTTGGTCCAGAAATCATGCTTTTTGTGATTTGGTGTAAATCCTTTCAGTAGTTTTAGAGATATTAACTGAAAAACAAATTTGTATATCTAGGGATGTGGATCCTCCGCGGATCCTCCTTGAATCATCTGCATATTCTCATATCCATGTTTCAACAGCAATGCTGTGATTGGCTGGCTGCAACGTGAAAGGAAAGTTGAGGCCACCATTTTGTTCAAGAGGATGGGAAAATTATCATTAAAAAGTGATAGAAAGTGTCAGGGTAGATGTACCCTGAACCCATGGGACTAATGGAGGGGTCTGTGATGAACCTGCCCCCATGGGGAAGAAATTGTCCTAAAACCTTTTAATTTTACCCCACAAGGATCTGCGGATCCCCACCCCCCCAGATCCTCCTGGTTCCTCATGTACTTAGGTGGATTCCAGACACCAATAAAAAAATTTAAAAAACACTCACTCACCGACCCACACAGCTACTCACATACTCACTTACTTACGCACCCACACAACCACTTGCACACCCATATAGCCACTCACATACCCACTCACGCCCTCAAAACAACTCACACACCCACTCACAGACCCACACAGCTTTCACACACCCATGCACACACCCACGCACACACCCACTCACATACCCATATAGCTACCCACTCACAGACCCTCAAAACCACTCACACACTCACTCACAGACTGACACAGCTTTCACACACCCACTTGAAATCACACACCCACTCAACCACTGACCTATATGTTCCTTTTTGTTTGTCTCAACCTTACTTGTCACTATATTGCCATGCTCTAATAACCGTTTAACCTTTGTAAAGATGTAACCTGCTATTATTGTCTGATACTCTTGTAAAGCACTCTGATACCTCCGGGTCTAGCCAGCGCTATATAAAACCTTAAAAAATAAAAAAATAAAAAATAAACCACTCACACAGCCACTTACACAGCTATACAGCCACTCACACACCCACTCACAGACCAACAAAACCACCTGCATACCCACACAGCAAATCACACACCTACCCACACAGCCACTCCCCCAACCACCCACAGACCAACACAGCCAGTCACACATGCAATACACACTCAACACACACTCACAGGGGGGCGTGGCTTGGAAGCCGACGGGCATGGACGCGTGAGCGACGAGCTCCGCATCTAGCCCAGCTGAAATCCTGATTGTACGAGGCCCCGGTGTCTCGGGGTGCCCCGGAGGGCATCCTTGCCCAGCAAGGCTCCCAGAGTAGGCGCGGCCGAGCGCCGTGGAGCAGCGGCGGCCCGTACCAAGGCTGAGGGCTGGGGAAGGTTCGAGCCGGCGCCGGCCATCTTGCACGGCCTCCACGAATCAGCGCAACCGCGGCCTGCGGTGACTCGGCAGCCGCCAGGAAGCGGGACCCCGTCCGGCGGGGGAAACCGGAATAGTCAGCCCCCCGGGAGTGGAGCCGGAACATCGCGGACCCATACGGGATCGCAACGGACCCGTACCACAGTGACCCCCACGGACTACCGGCCATAGGGGGATCTCACCGCTGTGCACCTGGAGGTATGGAGTGAGGTTCTACGGCGTTGCTGGCCCGGCGGAGGAGTGTGATCAGCGGAATTGCGGACGGAGGTCCCGAGGGTGTGGAGCAAGCTGTGACCCCCAGATCACTAGACTGTGGCCGGCGGGAGGACGAACCGCGCTTTCAGAGCTGCGGGGGACGGGGGCTCTGCCGGGACCCGGCCCGCTGGCCTGCACCTCCTTGGTTCTCTGGGGCGGATCACTCGGCGGGGAGCAGCGGCTCACCGCGGACGTCTGGAAGGCGGTGACTGCGCAGGTGGCGCGGAGTCGGAGGGGGAGCAGCGATCCGAGGTGGGGCTGCTTGCCCCCGCACCACTTTGGCCTTGTGGATTGCCATCGCCGGGAGGAGTGGGTCTTCGTTGACTGGAGGCCCCGGGGAGTGAGGAAGCCACGGAGCGCCAGCGCCATCCTAGCACGGCGGCGGGGGGCGTGTGGGGCCCTGCTGGCGATGGGGCAGGCCTCGGTGCCCCACAGCGGCGGATACCACGAGGGGTTGCCCTGGGGGACGGCCGGATTGCGACCCCCTTGTGCGTATCTTCGCCCGGAGTCATGGGCAAAGCACGACCTAAGCTGGGGGCGAACCCAGCGGACCCCGTGGGGGACCCTGCTGGTGGCCAGGAGGGGGGGTCACGCAGTGAACCTGCAGCTGGCCTCCAACAGCGCCAGCTAGATCAAATCCTGCAGGCCATTTCGGACACGAGAGCTGCATTGCAGACCGATATTGCGCGGGTGTCCACAGATTTGGGATTGCTCCGGGCGGACCATCGCAATTTGACAGACAGGGTTAAGCAGGCGGAGGACACTCTGGAACGGGTGATTCCGGCACAGAAATTGTCAGAGGGCATTACAGCGGATTTATTGCGGAGAGTACAGCTCCTGGAAAAGAGGGCTGAAGACGCAGAAGGGCGTAACCGCCGCAACAACATCCGAGTGTTGGGTCTGCCCGAGAAGGTTGAAGGGGGGGACATGCTTGCCTATCTGGAAACCTGGCTGCGAGAGGTGGTGGCGCCGGAGGGGCTCACGCAGTTTTACACCCTGGAGCGAGCGCATAGGGTCCCGGCTCGCCCTCCGGATCTGGGGCGGCCCCCCCGACCGGCGGTGGCACGCCTTCTACATTATAAAGACCGAGACATTATCCTCCGGAAGGCTAGAACAATGGGTCCATACCAAGTTGAGAATGTCTCAGTCTCCATCTACCCAGACTACTCCTTTGAAGTCCAGCGCCGGCGCTCCACATTTCAGGCGGTGAAGAAAACATTACGCGAAGAGGGCCTGCAGTACTCGTTGCTGTTCCCGGCCCGTCTTCGAGTCGTGCTGGATGGCAAGACATCCTTTTTCAATGATCCCGAGGCAGCCTGGAGTTGGCTGGAGACATTCCGCACTGGATCTGCGACCCACACGGATAAAGGGGAATCGTCAGGGACCCCGGCGAGGCCCCGCCGCAGCCGGCGTACCAGGAAACGGACTGCGGGGATCAGATCCCCGGTGTCATCCCAGACGGCGCTGGAGCGACAGGCAGCGTTGCGGGCGGTGTCTATCATTTCTGGTGCTGCAGCTTCTGAGCCTGGCGAGGGGTCGGGGCCCCAGGAGGGGTCTGAGACCTCTCTTTCTGATGGACCTGAGAAGGACGCGGAGTTGTTGCCTGATGTTACTCCAGGGACGGCGGATGAAATGTTGGACACTTGACTCTTCCGGGCTCCGCCTGTGTATCGTAAGGAGGGAAAGAACAGGGTGGGAGGCAACTGGGGAGGAGGGGTTTCACCCTGTGCTAAGCGGGGCGCTGTAAGCAGATAGCAGCAGAATGCGGGTGTAGTTTGTTGAGGGGGCCTGGATGCTGACGCGGACGGCCTGGGGGGCATGGGACGCCGGGGGCCGTTTCGCGGAGACTGGGCATGGATGCATAAAGGGTACTGTCGACAAGCCCGTCGGACACAGAGCCGCCACCTCACCCTCACGATCGCTGTGAGACTCTGGTGGCAACCAGAGTGTTTGGTTAATTGGGGTGGTATTTGGATGGGTAACTGCGGTTTAGCAGTAGCACCTGTTCTGGGGGAGGGTGGGAGTGCGGGGAGTTGGGTAGTTATAAGGTTTGCGGGTAATGTCAGTGTGCCTAGGAAGGCCAGGAAATGGCAGATTTATGTCAGACTGTGCGATGGGGACCCCACCTGAATTTAGATTTCTAACTTGGAATGTGCGGGGGCTCACCTCTATGGCGAAGAGATATAAAGTCCATGCATATCTGGTGCGGAGGGGGATACAGGTGGCCTTCTTACAAGAAACCCACTTAGATCAGGTGGAAGGGCGGGCATTGCATCGGCGCTGGAGGGGCCAATTGTTTTACACTACCTTTTCGAAGTTTGCGCGAGGGGCCCTGATTTGGGTGAGGATGGGGGTCCCTTTCCAACCATTGATATCGCTGGTGGACCCTTTATAGTGAAGCCTGGAGAGTTGAGCGCCTGCCCATCTCCGCACGAGAGGCGATGGTAGTGCCCCTGCTGAAAGCTGGAGGGGATCCTAGTGTTCGGGCTGCATATCGCCCGCTTTCCATGTTAACGGTGGATTACAAAATTCTGAGTAAAATATTAGCAACATGCTTGTTGACCCACATGACCGCCTTGATACACCCGGATCAAGCGGGCTTTATTCCTCGACGTAGCACGGCAACTTCTGTCCGATGCCTGTTGCGGGTAATGGGGGTGGATCGAGAGGAATACCCAGAGGCCCTGACGCTTTCTGTCAACATAGAAAAGGCCTTTGATAGCGTAGAATGGCCTTACCTCTTTAGAGTGTTACAGGAATTTGGCCTAGGGGATGGCTTTGTGCGCTGGACCACCTTGCTATATACTGACTCCACAGCCCGCGTGAAGACGGGAACTACCATCTCCGCTCCCTACCGGGTGCAACGAGGGACGAGACAGGGCTGTTCGCTGTCCCCATTGTTGTTTGCCTTGGCCATCAAGCCACTGGCGGCTCACGCCCGACTGGGGCGCTCCTATGCTGGATTATGGCTCAGGGGGGAGGCCCATTATATCTCCCTTTATGCGGATGATCTGCTGATGTTCTTGGCAGACGCAGGGGGCGCACTGCACGGAGCGACCGCCTTGTTGGATGTCTTTGGTCGCCTGTCGGGGCTTAAGGTCAACTGGGGCAAGACATGCTTGTTCCCGTTGTCGCCTAATGGACAGGCCCCCCAGTCGCTGGGAGTGATACGATGGGAGGACCGCTGTCTGCGTTATCTGGGAGTCAATATCTATCATACCCAGCTTGATTTGCTGGAAGGGAATGTGGGTAGAGCAATCCGGGGCTTGAGCGGCAGCATAGGTTTCTGGAGCACGCTCCCACTATCGTGTGCTGGGCGAGTAGCGCTGCTGAAGATGGTGGCGCTGCCGCGCCTACTGTATTTTTTTCGTACATTGCCCATATGGATACCGGCATCGTTTTTTGAGCGGCTTCGGGCACTGTCTGCGGGCTTTATATGGGGCTTGGGTAGGCGGCGGGTAGCTTTGTCCACACTATGGCGGCCAAGAGCGGAGGGGGGCCTGGCGGTCCCGGACTTCGAGTGGTATTATTTGGCAGCACAACTGCAATGGCTCACACAGGCGGTGGCAAGGGAGTATAGAGGCCCAGAGGGCCCGCAGGGCAGGCTAATTCCTCGCCATGTGCTTGCTTTTATAGTCCTCCAACAGCGGATGGACCTAGCCCAGCTCGCTCTTGAGGAACGCACCCTCAGGTTGTGCTGGAACCGGTGTCAGAGGAGGGCCGCCATTGTCCACCCTTATGCCCCGGAGATCCCCCTTGGAATGTGCACGGCGCTCCCACATGGGGGTGATTGGTCAGGATTGGCCGCGTGGGAGGATCTTGGCATACAAGTGGTAGGCGACTTATACAGGGAGGGGGTGCTCCTACCCTTCCAGGACTTGCAGGACTCTTATGGGCTCCCACGGGGAGATTATTTACTTCACGCTGCCCTCGTAGCGGGCCTCCAGAAGCACTGGAATGCGGAGCTCTCGGAACCGCCAGTCGCCGCGGGCTGCCAATATGTGGTTATGGCCGCGGGCACGTCCAAGGCGATTACCTGCCTCTATCGAAGGCTCTCGACGGAGCGCTTGCTGCCCCTAGACACGTTGAAAGATAAATGGGAAGCAGACCTCGGGAAGCACATCCCCGAGACGACATGGCCAGCGTTGGTGCGGCGGGCCTGGAAGGGTACGCGTAATGCCCGGTTTCAGCTAGTACAGTTTTTTACACTGCACAGAGCATATCTAACGCCAGTTAAGATATTGAAATATTTTGGGGGCACACATTCTCAGTGTCCGCGGTGTGGGGGAGATGGGGCTGATTTTTGTCATATTTTTTGGTCTTGCGCGGCACTGGGTAGTTACTGGGAAGACGTCACGGAATGCTTGAACCAAGTGACAGATCGCAACATCGAATTTGAGATGGGGACCTGCCTGTTGCTTTGGTTCCCCCACACCCGCCGCAAGAAGGTTACTAGTAAGTTCTGTGACTTAGGGTTGATTATGGCCAAGAGGGAGCTAACCATGCGCTGGAAGTCGAGGGCGGGGCCTAGCTTTCTGAGGTGGAGGACAGCGTTCGCGAAATGGGCAGGTGCGGAGGAAACACTTCGCTTGCAATTGGCGCACAGGAGGAACGACGAAAAGGCGTTAGCGACGGCCCGTGCATGGGAGTCACTGGTGGTTGAACTTCAGGGGCTGATGTCAGCAAACATAGGAGAGGAGAGCACACCCGACTGACAGGAAGCAGCGATAAGCGGGAAGTAGGAGGGAGGTCACGATGGTGGGTGGACACATTTAACGCGGCTGAACCCGGGGGAGCGCCCGAGCAGACAGAGATAGGTTTGAATACCCCTACATGCGTCATGGTACTGGGTGGGGTCACATCAGGGGGGAGGACAGGAAGACGGGGGCACACTGACATGGGTGGCGGGAGGGAGTGGGAGGGGGGAGCCCGAACGGGAAGCGTAACTTTTCCACTGCATAACTGGCTGAAATGTCATATGTTTTACTCATCGGTTAGCTGCTGGTGCTCTTGTGGGAATTGTATTGAGCTGTTGGTAAGAAAACAATAAAAAATGTTTAAACAAAAAAAAAACACACACTCACACACCAATGTACACAACCACTCACACCCCAAGGTTACAGGGATGTTATAGTTAGGAAATAGCATTAAAAACCATAGAAAGTCACTGAAAAAAACAAAGGTTATAGATACAAATAGTCCATAAAGGAAAGGACTAGTAGGCTACCTCTCTTTTGAATCCTGATCGTAATCCTTCGATTATGTTCATGGATTGAGAAATATTTAATTACTTCAGCTCACTTTAGAAATGATCTTACTAATAATTTAAACACATTGTAGAAGAAAATTATGTAATCATTATATTGTGTACCTATCATGACCAGCAGTATCATCATGCAAGCCCTGTCTATCTGAAAGCCAGTCTCCCAGTGGTGAGGAGACAACATTTGAAGTCTGAGCTTTCTACTGCAGGTGCTGAAGATCTGCCTGAAACACCTAGATGACTGCTTGCTTGCCTGCTGAGAGAAAGAAGCAGTGTGGCTATCCCTGCAGGACGAGAGACTGTCCACAAGCAGAAGTTCAACATGTTTCCGGCATGAGGAACACCCAAAGAAAGTGACCCATGTTGAGGAGGGGTTCCCCCATTGCTCTGCACAGTTCTGTATGAGTTGAATAAGACTGCACCAAAAAAGGTATGCTGTATAACCTGACAGTTTTGCAGTGGGCTTAAGAGCCTTGGGCACTGAGAATGCTATAAGCGAAAGCTGTGTCTCCTTCAAAGCCTGGAGGCAGAAATTACCAGAAAGACTCCACTGCACAAGATTGGACAGGGAGGCTACAACTACCACACCAGAACACCTGTCTTTAGCAACCTCAGAAGGCTGTCAATGATGAAGACAAGTGCCCAAGACCAAGATGCTCCTTGGCAACTTATGGTTGGCTAAATCTTGCACTTCCAGGGGTAATTTGAGAGCCATGAGTGAGTATCATTTTGTTATTTAGCACTTCGGGCACCTTCCATTGTGATATCCTCTCTCATACTGATGCAGTGCCTAATTTGTAAAAAAAAGAAGTGCCAAGGCCCTGGTCAGGGGGCCACTGCAGTTTGCACCACCAACTGCCTCTGTTAGCGCTTCTGGTGACACCATAAACACAATTACCAATCATCACACTCCTACAAGTGTGATGATTCAGACTATCCCAGGCCCCCAAAACTATAAATGGCTTGGGTGGCAGATATTAGCCATTTTTACTGAAATGTAACTGAATAAACAACTGCTATTGTCCTCATCTTCAAATTAGATAGCACCAATATGTGGCAGACTGTCATAAGTGCCAGTGTTAAAAATTGAGTGCTGGTGCCAAGCACCAGAAACCACCGGCTTAAATTAAGCACTATTTTAGAGTGTAGGCTCTATGTTGACATTTGGATGTTCGCATTGATTGCATACAGTGATTTTACTGTGCATTTTAGATTATTATTGAATGATACCAATGAGAAATACTGTTTTTGTATAATCACAGATTACCTAGGTCCCCATTGGATAATGTTGGCTCTTGTAATTTAAGTGCTGTGAGGGAGCAAGCCCAGACCGCGTATGCTACACTGCTTGAACTACTACAATAAACAACAGGTAAATCACGGGGCTCAGCATGCACTGGGGAAAAGAGACTAAACATACACAGATGAGTCTGCAGCACGTTAAGACTTTTTGCTTAATAGGTGAAGAGACATTAAAATGGGCTGCTCGTTTGACCTGTGAAATTATGCCTAAACCAATAGTGTGGTGGGAACTGTAGACGCAATACTTCTACCTTAGTGGGAGGAAGGGAGGTGGTGGAATAATGCCTGATATGAGGGAGTCTAGAGCATGGTGGCTTAGCAAAATTTAGTTTGCAACCCTGTATGTTCTTACCATTGAATTGTGGAGTATTTTCTTTGTCCAAAAAAGATAAGCAGTGAGGTGAACGTTACGATATTGTGTGTGTTGGTTGCCTGTTGAGTTCAAAGCTCTTGCCTTCACACTATCCCCAAAAACAACAATTGATGGACAGAATGCAGAACAATGTCATACATTCACCCCAGTACAGAGATCTGGGCCTAAATCCATTGTTTTTTTGCTCACCATGCCGTTCCAGTTTGAACCCAGCCATATGCAAATCAGTCTTGACCCTGTGCCTCATGGGAACAGTCCAGCCCGAACTGCCAAGCCAGGTTCTCCCTGGACTGGAAACAAGCATCCTAGGACCGGTTTCGGGGTTTCACCCCTCTTCAGCCAGGATAGCTTGATTCCAGTGGCCATGTCTAAACTGGGGTGGCGTAGTGGGCAAAAGAACGATGGATTTAACCCAGATCTCTTGACTGGGGGAGAATGTCTGCATTGTCAGCATTCCGTCCATCATTTGTTTGTTGTAACGCTTTTCGCCCTAAGTGGGATGGGTATTCCCAGACGTGGGACCCGTGCTCACTACGCCACTGGAGTCAAGCTATCCTGGCTGATGACGGCTGATAGCCAGAAACCGGTCCTAGGATGCTTGATTCCGGTCCAGGGAAGACATGGCTTGGCAGTTCGGGCTGGACTGTTCCCATGAGGCACAGGGTCAAGACTGATTTGCATATGGCCATGTCTAAACTGGGGTGGCGTAGTGGGCAAAAGAACGATGGATTTAACCCAGATCTCTTGACTGGGGGAGAATGTCTGCATTGTCAGCATTCCGTCCATCATTTGTTTGTTGTAACGCTTTTCGCCCTAAGTGGGATGGGTATTCCCAGACGTGGGACCCGTGCTCACTACGCCACTGGAGTCAAGCTATCCTGGCTGATGACGGCTGATAGCCAGAAACCGGTCCTAGGATGCTTGATTCCGGTCCAGGGAAGACATGGCTTGGCAGTTCGGGCTGGACTGTTCCCATGAGGCACAGGGTCAAGACTGATTTGCATATGGCCATGTCTAAACTGGGGTGGCGTAGTGGGCAAAAGAACGATGGATTTAACCCAGATCTCTTGACTGGGGGAGAATGTCTGCATTGTCAGCATTCCGTCCATCATTTGTTTGTTGTAACGCTTTTCGCCCTAAGTGGGATGGGTATTCCCAGACGTGGGACCCGTGCTCACTACGCCACTGGAGTCAAGCTATCCTGGCTGATGACGGCTGATAGCCAGAAACCGGTCCTAGGATGCTTGATTCCGGTCCAGGGAAGACATGGCTTGGCAGTTCGGGCTGGACTGTTCCCATGAGGCACAGGGTCAAGACTGATTTGCATATGGCCATGTCTAAACTGGGGTGGCGTAGTGGGCAAAAGAACGATGGATTTAACCCAGATCTCTTGACTGGGGGAGAATGTCTGCATTGTCAGCATTCCGTCCATCATTTGTTTGTTGTAACGCTTTTCGCCCTAAGTGGGATGGGTATTCCCAGACGTGGGACCCGTGCTCACTACGCCACTGGAGTCAAGCTATCCTGGCTGATGACGGCTGATAGCCAGAAACCGGTCCTAGGATGCTTGATTCCGGTCCAGGGAAGACATGGCTTGGCAGTTCGGGCTGGACTGTTCCCATGAGGCACAGGGTCAAGACTGATTTGCATATGGCCATGTCTAAACTGGGGTGGCGTAGTGGGCAAAAGAACGATGGATTTAACCCAGATCTCTTGACTGGGGGAGAATGTCTGCATTGTCAGCATTCCGTCCATCATTTGTTTGTTGTAACGCTTCACACTATCCCCAGCAGAATCCTGTGACTGCTCACCCTTGCCACCCTGACAATCAAATGCGGAAATGACTGCAGTTAGCCCATGTTGCATAGTAGACTGGACACCAGTGCCAAACAACCTCAACCGTCACAATTGTGGCCCGGTAGACAATGTCCTCCCTTTGGCCCCCCCAAAAGGAGGTCTACAGAAATCACAGCAAATGAGTCAACCCCCCTGAACCCTACTAGATCCAGCACAGGCCCGTTATACTTCCTGGGGTTCACGATCCCTGGCCACACAGCTTGTACTGAATTTGCCACCCCAGCTAGGATTTGTGGATTTGAACGACTATACAGAGGATGGTGAACTCTACCCCAAGGTCCTCAAGCTGTGCGGCAAAAACATAATTTTTTTTTAAATTATTTATTCACACACATGGGGTTCCTTCTGGTTCTCCCCAATAGCCTTGGGGATTCACCCTCTCCCTACTTGTGCCCATCATTTGCTTTCCAGGATATGTGGACAGAGTCCTCACATCTTATAATGCAATCACAAAATTATTCCTGAACTTACACCCAGCCAATCAGAGACCTTTGATTTTGCAAACATGAATTACGGTTTGTGGAACCAAAAAGGGCATCAGGAGAGAATGCATACTCATCAGATCAGATTCTAGGTTTTTAGTTTTTTATTTTGTCTCTGTGAATTAAATTCCCGGGTTGTCTGTAATTTAGCTCCTTCATGCGCACCACATATTTGTTGAACTCTACAGTACGGACTTACACCAAACCAAGCATAGTCAGTCACTACCTTAACTAAACACCTACCTTCATGCCAAGTTTCTGTAATTTTGTTCAGCCATTTTTCTGTATCAGAGAGCACCAATTCTTATTGAAATTAAAATAAAAAAGATCACCCCCCTCTTCATTTTTTGTCTCACACTTGACTGATCTGTATGAAACTTATTGTGATGAATCCAAAGCCAAAGTGGAAGAACTTGTTTTTGCAAAGTTTTGTGTAGATTCATCTGACTGCGCCAAAGTAATAAACACAATCGCATCCTATACATGGGAGTGGCCATGAGGAACAATGGTCTGGTTAATGGAATTCTAGACTTTCTATTCAATGTGAATTTGAACACCCCAGCCAGCATCTCTTCTCCTTTTCAGAAGATCACAGTAGGTCAGTTGCCCATCTGACTGCAGGGTCCTCCTCTCTTCTAGAAAAATTTAGTAATTTCGCTAAACCATGTGACTCCAGACCAGACCTTTGTGTATCCCATGACTGGGGTTTATCTAGAGTTTTTGTAAATCCAATATATTAACGGTTTGATCTTGAAGGCGTATACATTTATAAGCCAGGGTAAGTATACATGTATTCCTAGACGTTTGACCTCGCTGTCGCATTATGCTAGCTACCAAATATTATCACACAGCCGATCAACTGTTTTATTCATGAGGAAATGAACATTAATAAATTATTTTACATATATGCGCCATAGCTGGTAACAATAGGTGTTCAATTTTACTAAAATCACTGACTTCCCAATAATTGAAGCCCAAGTCAGCTTTGCTGGGATTCGAACTCGTTTCCTGTGAATTACCACGCTTTCCGTCATAAAACTCGCCCTCAACCATCCGGCTATATCCGGCTATACAGCATCATTGCTACCCGACATTATTTTTAGGCAGTTATAATCTATTTTAAAATAGAAATGGACTATACCAAATGTAAAAAGGAAACCATACAGAAAGTTTTTTTTTTAAGTGAGAGGGCGCACAATTGTAAGCCAATACTGTTTAACACATTACATCTGAGCTTACGTTATTCTGTGGTTATTTGTTTTGTTTTAATAATGCAGTAAGTGTTGATTCTATAACCACGTTACTCGAATGACTTCTCTTGAAAAGCATCTTTTCAAATTCAAGCAGTTTTGGTTCCTGTGCTGGTCAAGTAGAGTTCTGTCTCAATACAAAGTAGTAATTGTAGCCAGAGGCAACTCTGTTGTCTACCCAAACTCTTTCTACATAATCTTGATAATGTTGAATTTAAAGCTTTCTTGATGTATTCACACTTAACAACGGAGAGGCTTGTGTCTTTGTTGAATCCTCCCACCTCGAAAATTAGCATCAAACAAGCGGGGTCTTGTGGCGAAAAAGGGCGGTGTACAGAGAGCCTTCTGTGGGGTACCATATCTAATCTTTTATGGCAGTAGTGAAATGCAAATGTGAATATTTCGAATACAATCAACAGTCATATTTTTCCATGTAGTACAAAATAGACTATATATTTGAAATAATCAGAGTTTGACAATGTTGCTAAATAACAGAGGGGCATATCATCAAGGGCCTTAGCTCCGCTTTTTTGGCTTTAAAAGCCAAAAAAGCGGAGATAATGTTTTCACCCTATTAACAAGGCAGTGCTAACATGCATTAGCGCATGTTAGCAGCCTTGATACCGACGCCTTGCTTTGTATCTCTAATGAGATGAAAAGTGCGCGTTTCATCTCAAAATAACAAAGAAAATGTCGCTAACTGCACTTCTCCATATTACCAAGCCGGCCCAGGACACCCATAGCGACAAAAAAAGCCGCGCTAAGCGCGGTTATCGCCATAACCTAACGTCTGCAAAATGTCAGACTTAGCCATAGTTATAAAGGGATGTGGATTCTGTGGCTAAGTGCATATCTCCCTATTACCAAGGATTCCCTTATCGCCGCATTTGTATCGCAGGAATTCCAGCGATGTCCCCTTATTTTGCCGCTATCGCCGGATTTGTTATCGCTGTGGAGATAAACGTTGATGATAACGCGTTATCTCAGTGATTTAATCCGGCGATAGCCGACGATTTAAAAAATAGTGCTAATCGCGCTCAGCGATATTTATCGCTGTGTGTTGTTAATATGCCCGAGAATGTGGTAAAATGGTCTTTGAGCAGGGAGTTAAAAAAATGCACCACTGAACGAGAGGTAAGTTTGGTAAGACCGGATCAATGGATCTTTGAACAATATCTCTGTCTTTCCAACCTTGAGGCCCATCAAGTTGTGATGCATGCAATGTTGAACGTGTTCCAAAGACAATGTCACTTGAGAGTGTTCTCCAGAAGCCTCTTCTTGTGTGAGATAGATCTGGAAGTTGTGTGAGTGAAGTTGGTGGCGAAAACAGAGAGCTTCCTGGATGGGGGCTACTGGGACCGTATAGAAGGTATATTGAAAATTGTTGAGGCGATCAAAAAGGCGTAGGCTATTATGAATGGCTCAGGAAATAGGCCCGAATTTTCCTCACACCTGAAGTAAACGCTACCCAGGGCGGCGTTACAAATCGCACTCTGAGAGTTTACTAAGAAATGAGGAACTACTGGAGAATTGTGAAATCTGTTTCCGATTCACCCAGTATTTTTTTAAAAATTTTTTCCCTGTACTTTCATGCAGAGATTTTAGCGTTTTTCAGCAGATGAAATCTCCACGTGAAAGTATTAGAGCCTACCTCAAAAATGTTAACGGTGCCGGTACTGCTGTTACCGCCCTTCTTGGAATTAAGAGGCCACTTATAATAAGGTGTCAGGAATCAGATTAAGTGGTAGGCATTCAAGGCCTGGAGGAGCTGGAAAAGAGGACTGTGGCTCAGACAGGCGGGAACACTAGACAGCTAACTTTTTGCGGATGCTCATATACTTCCTTCCTGAGTTTGGAGATCAAAATGGGTAGTGCCCTATTTAGATACACGTCGACCTTAGCATTGCCGGACAATTAGTTGCGTGCTTGCATTGGCATTTCTGATCCTCGTTATAGTTTGCACCCTGGTGCTTGTATTCTCCTAAGTTCTCTTGGTCTCTTCATTAATTCTCTTCATGTTATCCTTTTTTGTAGCCTTTTTCTTGTAGAGTCTTACCTGTGTGGGTCCAGCAGTGTCCCGGGGACTTCGCCCGATTCTTTGTCAGCTTTGGGCTCATCATATCACCCGCTGCTGGAACCATTAAGCTTTTTCTCAGTTGTTACTGGTATATAACATCCAAATGGTATTCATACTGATTTTATGCTCTGTGTCTTACAGTTAGTCAGATCTATCCAAGATCCATGCCAGTAAGGGAGAGTGATGCAGTCCCTAGAACCAGTTGAAGTCTCAGAAAGAGAGCTCCAGCCCTGAATTTCTCTCTTACTCCCCTTCCTCATTTTCCCCCTGTTTCTGTGTCTGGGGATGCTTATCCCTCTGTTCACCAGCACAGAGAAGCCAGGACAGCAGGGGCCTCTGGCGGATCCTCAACCTTGAACCCTGATAGTAGGGCTTTGTGAATTAGGAGCTCCTTAAATAAATCTGTTCATTAAGCGGTGCACCAGAGGTTGAAACTCTCCAGGACTAACTCATAAACTTATTCATCAGAAGGTGTTAAACTGGGTTGTAGTTACATATCATGTTTTACAGTGCCTTCAAATGGCAAAGGTGCCATAGCAAATGTTATAATCAATCAATCAATCATGGCATTTGTAAAGCGCACTACAAACCTGCGAGGGTCTCAAGGCGCTAGGGGGGGGGGGCTGCTACTGTTCGAAGAGCTAGGGCTTGAGAAGTCTTCTGAAGGTCAGAAGGTCTTCGGTCTGCTGTAGGCAGATGGGGAGGCTGTTCCATGTCTTGGCGGCGAGGTGGGAGAATGATCATCCACCGGCGGTCACTCTTCAGATGCGGGGGACGTGGCGAGGGTGAGGTCTGCAGAGCGGAGCTGGCGGTGGGGGTGTAGAGGTTGAGTCGGCTGTTGAGGTATGTTGGTCCGGTGCTGTGGAGTGCCTTGTGTGCATGGGTGAGGAGTTTGAAGGTTATCCTCTTGTTGACAGGGAGCCAGTGTAGGTCTCTCAGGTGGGGTGTGATGTGGCTGTGGCGAGGGATGTCGAGGATCAAGTGTGCGGAGGCATTCTGGATGCGTTGAAGCCGTTTCAGGAGTTTCGCCGGGGCTCCTGCATAGAGTGCATTTCCGTAGTCCAGTCTACTGCTGACGAGGGCCTGGGTGACCGTCCTTCTTGTTTCGGTGGGGAGCCACTTGAAGATCCTGCGAAGCATGCAGAGGGTGTTGAAGCAGGAGGAGGAGACGGCGTTGACCTGCTTCGTCTTGGAGAGGGTAGAGTCGAGGATGACCCATAGGTTGCGTGTGTGGCCGGTGGGAGTTGGGGGTGTTCCTAGTGCAGTCGGCCACCAGGAGTCATCCCAGGCCGAGGGGGTGGATCCAAGGATGAGGACCTCCGTCTTGTCTGAGTTCAGCTTCAGTCGGCTGATTCTCATCCAGTCGGCGACGGCCTTCATTCCTTCGTGGAGGTTGGTTTTGGCGGTGTGGGGGTCCTTGATGAGGGATAGGATCAGCTGGGTGTCGTCAGCGTAGGAGATGATGTTGAGATCGTGCAGTCGTGCGATGTGGGTGAGTGGTGCCATGTAGACGTTGAACAACGTTGGGCTGAGGGATGAGCCTTGGGGTACGCCGCAGATGATCTCGGTGGCTTCGGAGCGGAAGGGGGGGAGGCGGACGCTCTGTGTTGTGCCGGAGAGGAAGGAGAGGAAGGAGGAGGTCCAGTCCAGGGCTTTCTCTTGGATTCCGGCGTCGTAGAGGCATGTTCGTAGTGTGCGGTGGCAGACTGTGTCAAAGGCGACTGACAGGTCCAGGAGGATGAGGGCCGCGGTTTCTCCATTGTCTAGCAGGGACCTGATGTCATTGGTGGCGGCGATGAGGACAGTTTTGGTGCTGTGTCTGCTGCGGAACCCGGACTGGGACGGGTCCAGGATGCTGTTCTCCTCGAGGAAGCTAGTCAGTTGTTTGTTGATGGCCTTTTCGATGATCTTCGCTGGGAACGGGAGCAGGGACATGGGTCGGAAGTTCTTGAGGTCCTTGGGGTCCGCCTTGGCTTTTTTGAGTAAGGCGTTGATCTCTGCGTGCTTCCAGCTCTCCGGGAAGGTCACTGTCTCGAAAGAGATGTTGATGGTTTTCCGGAGATGGCGTGCGATGGTGCTGCTGGTTCTGTTGAAGATGTGGTGTGGGCAGGGGTCGTCCGGTGATCCGGAGTGGACGGTGTTCTTGATCTTGATGGTGTCGTCGTCTTTGATGTTGGTCCAGGAGATCAGGCGGTTGGTGCGGGTGGTGGTCGTGGGAGCGGGGTCTCATTGGTTGCCGGGGTGGTGACGGTCTTGAAGCTGTCGTGGATGCCTGCGATCATGCGATGGAAGAAGGTCGCCAGCGAGTCACACAGGTCTTGTGAAGGTGGGATGTCGTTGGTGTTGGAGCTGGAGCTGGGGTTGGAGAGTTCCTTCACGATGTTGAAGAGCTCTTTGCTGTTGTGTGCAATGTTGTCTAGGCAGTCTTTGAAGGAGGTCCTTTTGGCGGATCTGATGAGGTGGTGGTGTTTGCGGGTGGCGTTCTTGTGGGCGGTCTAGGTTTCCGGTGTTCATTCACGGATCCAGGTTTTTTCGAGTTGTCAGCAGGTTTGTTGGAGGCCTGGAGGTCTTCGGTGAACCAGCTGGTTTACTTGCTAGTGTGGGTGTTGGAGGGGTTCTTGAGGGGGGCGAGGGTGTTGGTGCAGTCGTTGATCCACTGTTTGAGGTTGCGGGCGGCGGTGTCGGGGTCGGTCAGATCTGCGGGTGGGTTCCAGGTGAGGGAGGTGGAAAGCTGGTCTTCGGTGACTTTGCTCCAGCAGCGGCGCGGCATCTGTTGGGTGCGTTGGTGCGTGGTGGGTTTCCGGAAGGTGAAGTGGATGCAGCGGTGATTGGTCCAGTGGAGCTCGGTGGTGTGGTTGAAGGAGACGTGGGAGCTTGCGGAGAAGATGGGGTCAAGCATGTAACCGGCAGAGTGGGTGGGTGTAGTGACGAGTTGTCTGCGTCCGAGGTTGGCGAGGTTGTCGATCAGTGTGGAGGAGTTGGTTTCGTTGTTGTTCTCGAGGTGGAAGTTCAGGTCCCCGAGGAGTATGTAGTCCGTGGAGGCGAGGGCATGTGCGCTGACGAGGTCAGTGATGGAGTCGCTGAACTGTGCTCGTGGTCCGGGGGGTCTGTAGATGAGGGTTCCTCTGAGGGTGGTGTTGGGATCGGTGTGGATCTGGAAGTGCAGGTGTTCGGCGGTGCTGAGGGTGTCGTCAGTGTTGGTTGAGACTTTGAGAGAGTTCCTCCTCCTACTCCATTGGTGTGGTCCCTGCAGGTGATCTTATAGCCTTCTGGGATGGCTATGGCGATGTCGGGTGCCGAGGAGGGGTTCAGCCAGGTCTCCATCAGGAAGGCGACGTCTGAGGTGTTGGAGTCCAGTAGGTCCCAGAGTTCCACAGCGTGTTTGCGTGTGGAGCCGGTGTTGAGAAGGATGCATCTGAGGTGGTTGGGTTCTTTAGTAGGTGGGTTGGCGGGCTGGATGCTGGTGAAGCTGCAGTTCCGGCAGGAGAAGGGTCCTTGGGTGCGCTACGGGGTGGCCAGGCAGCAGGTGCGTGATTGTCCGCGTGCGTGGAGGGTGCTGGAGTCGTAGCGGAGACGGGCGTCGTGGCGTTCGCAGGGGCCAGGGGTTCTAGCACTTGGCGCGGTTCAGGCGCCGACGGGCACAGACAGGCTTGCCTTAGGCCGCCATATATAGTGAGGAAGGAGGGAGGAGCAGCTGGGAGGCAGGAGTTGGGAGAAAGGGCAGCGAATGGGAAGTCAGGGGGGGCAGGCCGCAGGGGAAGCAGCAGCGGGAACGGGAGCGGTGGATGGCATGGGGGCAAGAGCACAGAATCACGGGGCACAAAAAAAAAACGGGGCACAGATCAGGGGGCACAAAGAGAAAACAGGGCACAGATCAGGGGGCACACAAAGAGAAAACGGGGCACAGATCAGGGGGCACACAGAAAAAAATGGGGCACAGATCAGGAGGCACACAAGGAGAAAACGGGGCACAGATTATAAAATGACATAAAAATATTGCCCTCCCCTGCTTAGCTAAATTTCTCCAGAAAATGGTAAACACTTAGGTCTCTGCTCTCCTACAACAGAAAAACATAAAAATAGGCAAGTAAATTGCTTAGATGAATTTCAGAGGACTAATCCATGTCCTAGGTGAGGCTTCTGACGGATTCAGTATATCTTTTATGGGAAACGGTAGCACATCTATAAGAAGCTATTTCTGTCGTTCTCTCTTGAAACTAACTAGTGTTGATGATGGCCTTCAGATCTTTAGTAAGGCTGAAGCACCATCAATATATGGAGTGATGTTATGGCATGCAAACATCAACAGCAAAACTAACTGAATTTCTTCTTTCTTAAGGAATGTCTTTATATTTCACTAGGACCACCATTGAATTATATTGCAGAGACATTAATTGTATGTTGCCACTGATTGACTGAATTTAAAAGAATTGCTCTAATGTAATCAATATAAATCTGTACTGTCATAGATACTTCAGCTCCTTATTGGGTTATAGGGTCGCCCATTTAGCTACTAATGACAATCAGCAGCCTCCTGGGGACCATAAGCCTACAAAGACACAGTGCTTTGCATTTCAAGTTCTGGACCAGATTGGACTTTAGTGATGTCTACTACCTAGTGATAGAATGTTTGTTAGGATGTTAGGCCTCTGCCCCATTTAATTTGCAGTAACCTTGAAGTTTACTTTTGTACATTTTGAATCCAATTTGGCGATCAGTGTCAGCCTGCTGGAATGTTGCTGTGTCTGAGAGTCGATTCTTTTGTTGGAAAAATTCTCCAGTGCTTTCACATTTTATTCCAAGCACAGAACCATTTTCTTGAGTATTTAGGGAGGACTATAACAGATGGTGTCATGAGAGCGAAATACCCGTATCTATCTTGCATCACCATACTATATTTCCTCTGGAACTTCTTTAAGAATAAAAGCATATTAAACAGAGCACAAATATACAACGTAGTATACAAGTTACACTGTGAATTTCAACTATGTACATCAGACAGTATAGAATATACCCTGACATTTTACTTTTTGAATAATTAGAATAGATATATATTTATCCAAATGCCCTTCCTCAGATCAAAATAGCACCAGTGCACTAATGGGGGAAATTTAATGTGCAAAGTGCAGTTTATTGTTTGCCTCTGCCCTGGGACCAATATGGAAATGGTAGTTAATTTAACGGACATAGAATTGTCTAAATCTGAACATCAGATATTAACATTGGGGCTTTCCTTTTGCCCAGAAACTCTTTCAATCATACTCAGATGAGGAATGATGTGTTTAAGTATATTAGAAAATTAAAACTAACAAAGAGGTTTAAACAAAAGAATGATCAGACATCTGGCCTAAAAGTAACCAACACAAGGTTTGATAACCTTCAGATAGGTGACGTGAAATTAATGGGTACTATGTTGAAATTAGATGGTAGACTGGAAAAAACAATGGAAGAGTTTAGTGACAAATATATATTGGAAAAGTGTGGGATAGAAGAGGATGAAGAGTCAAGTAGCTCTAAATCCAGATTTATTCCCCAGATATCAAATGACAACACAGATATATATTCAGATTGTGTGGCCTCAGACCTTAAGAAGCTATAGGCTGCAACATCTAAGAGAAGGGTTATAGGAATGGCTATACACAAAGAATACATGAATACAATGACAGGTTTATCTTATAGGAAACATTGTATTATAAAAAAGAGGGGGGCATGTGATTTTGTGGCCCAGGGAAATGTATGTAAAGGAAGCCTGCATGCAATTGAATGACAATGGATGTTATGAGAATTACAAAGGTAGAATATTTTAAGGTGGTTAATCAATATAATGAGGAATTATGCATTTGGCATGACAAGGATATTCTTAGCTTTGATGAGCATATGTTCTTAAAAAATTAACACCCCAAACTGCCTACTTTTTATATGATCCCTAAAATTCACAAGGATTCAATCAACCCTCCTGAGAGACCATTCATGTTGGCTCAAGGGAGCTTATTTGAGAACACTTCCAGGTATAAAGATTGTTTTTGAGACCATATGTGTAGAGGTTGCCATCCTATATCTGTATACTGGTGATTTTTTTAAAAATGTTTTTTGATATATCTTGGAGCAAGAATTTCCTATTATTGATGATGGATGTAAACTCAATATGCGCTAGTATAGTACATGATCAGGGAATCAGGGACGCCAAATATCTTTTAAGATCTTGACTCTTGAAGTTGCAATACCATACACAAATGATACTCAGAACAATGGTATTATGTCTAACACAGAATGTTGCAATAGTAAAGAACACACACCAACGGTGGACCTTTAAACCGCACCTCACAATTATTTCCGGATAATAATGATTTGGTGCACTTCAACTCCAATATCAGCCATTGTGTGATATTTCTGCAGAGCAGAATAAAGTTCATACATTAAGATGGAATGGTGCACCCACAAAAACAGTCAACAAACCTTCAAGTGTGTTTTTAGAAACGTTCTTCTTTTATTTAATTTCACTTTAAAAAAAATTAAATTACGGTCCAGCAACCAAGGCATATATCCAATGTGTTTTGTTCAATATATATTTATTGTTAAATATATATTGAACGAAACACGTTGGCTGCTGGGCCGTATATTTTATTAAAAAAGTGGAATTAAATAAAAGAAGAGTTAATCAATTTGTGAATATTTTCCCAATTTTTACATGCTTTACAAACCCTGCATTAGTAAAATCCTGATTTCAATTGTGACCATTTTGATGTATCACTTGTTATTTCACTTCACACTAAGTAATCTTTCATAGATTTTACTCTTTGAAAAGTAATCTTATGGCTATTAGGAACATTTTTGCCTATTATGGGGTTGTTTCTAATCAAGTATAAATACTTCCTCATAATATCCTGTGCTGCAGAGTGTTATATGCTGTTATCAATTTTGGTACCTCCCCATACTGACTGAAAATGTGTTTCATCTATTAAACAGAATGTCCTTCCTTTTTCTGCTGTTCACTCTGTTTGCAGCTTTATTGATGGTATTATCCTTGTAGCCATTTGCCTTGAATAAGAGTACCATATCTAATAATATAATGTATATTGAAAGAAATGCGTTGGCTGTATGCTTTGGTTGCTGGACCGCATATTTTTCTTTTTTTAAAGTCGAATTAGATAAAAGAAGAACGCTTCTAAAAACACAGTTGAAGATTTATTGACTGTTTCTGTGAGTACACCATTCCATCTTAATTATTAACACAGAATGTGTTTATATAAAAAATGAAATCTTTAGTCTTTAGACAAAAATGTGGAACAGCGCTGGGCACCTGCATCACCCCCAGCTATGCTAATTTGCATGGCAGCTACTGGAAGGAGCAGGCATTCCAGATCCCTGATATGGAGAAGAGGTCAGGTCACATAGTGTTATGGCTATGGTTCATAGATTGCCTTTTTGTGCTATGGGAGGACATCAAGAGTAAATTGAGTGATAGGAGTGAATTGATCAAGACATTCAATCATAACACACTGAATTGGATGTTTACAGCAACTATGAGCAGAACAAATTAGAATACTTAAATGTCAAAGTTCATACAAAAGAGGGGAACATAGCACCACACTATATAGGAAGCCTTCTTCAAGAAAGAGCCTCTTCCACACTGAAACCTTCCACCCTATACCATTAAAGGAAAGTATTCCATATGGAGAATCGATTAGTATCAAAAGAAATTGTAGCACTGACAAAGCATACAGGGAGGTCAGTGCATATATGGTACTCTTATTCAAAGCAAAGGGCTAGAAGGATAGCACACTCACTAGAGCTGAAAACAGATTGAACAGCAGAAAAAGGAAGGTTATTCTGTTTATTAGAAGAAACAAATCATCAGTCAGTATGAGGAGGTACCAAGATTGATAATAACATATAACACTCTGCAGCACATGATATTGTGAAGAAGTATATATAGCAGCAGGGTAGGTGCTAGGCATTGGCTAAATTTTAATTATGTATTATAATTTGTATAATTTCAGGAATTTCATGTTACTCATGCTACGCAAAATTCCCGAAATGACACCATGACTCCACTTCACATAGTTACGTGTCATTCTTGGTGAAAATCTAATATGAAAGGCGCCATTCACTGTGAAAATGTACCTTAAATGCACAGGAACAATATAGAGCATCTGCAACTGTTTGTATGCAGTGCTTTGTTTAAATATTGTCCTGGTGGCAATAATTGATGCGAGAACACATTTTGCACTAAAATATAGTAAAAAATGACAGATTTGCATTTCATTTAATTATGTGAAAATTTTCATAATTTATCTGCTCTGTCATCCTATTCTGCAGGACGTTTTTTGACAGACTCCCCTATAATTCCTTCTTTCAATGTACCAAATAAGTCAGTACTTTACTAATCAAACCATTTTAATATATGTTAGCACCTGTGTCTCTGCAGTATTACATTTTCAATTTCCTTTATCAGATGCAAAGTCCTAGATAGTACTAGTAGATAATGAGCTTCAGATTTAACCATTAACTGCTTCCAGGCCACTGAACTGAGACCCTGATTTAACTGACTCTCAACATGATTTTTCATAAAAATCAAATATAATGCTAATTGGAGCATGATCACTACCATACACATCAAATAAGATTTATAAGTCCATAACATTAGATAATTAGAAGTACTCTGAAATTTCAGAATAAATAGTTGACAAGTTGGTGCAGCTTTTCCTAGCAGGCATGACAATTTTATCCTACAATTAACTGGAGCAAGATTGTTCTACCCAACCATTCCATCAATCCCTTTTCGCTAGCATCGGCTCTCCTATTTACTATAACAAATGCGGTCGGACTGGCTGTTACGCGCATCAGGTATTTCCCCGGGAGGCTGGAAGGGTGGGGGCAGGTTTTGCAGCAGATGTTCATACATTATTGCCTTTCATGAGCACTAGATTTATTTTTCCTTGGTCCTGGGGGAATGTATACATTACAGGCTAACACCAATTGTTTTTTTTCAATATTCTTCATTTAACAGCTAACTGTTATATTCTTCAGTGAACAACTAACTGTTATATTTATGCTCTAAAATACAGCATTCTAATTTCTCTTTTGCCTTTTTAAAATGCTTTAGATCCCATCTAGCATGACCGCGAACATGAAGCGCTGTTACAGTGCTTTGTTTGTAAAAAAAATATAAGCTCTGGAGCCCTCGTCAGGAGGCCACTGCAGCTTGCACCACCCTTTGCCCCTATCAGCGCTGTCAATGAAAGTACCAACACTACCACTACCATCACACACCTACAAGTGTGATAATTCAGACTATTCCCAGCCCCCAAAGCTATAAGAATGGCTTGGGCGGAGGGTATTAGTCTTTTTAACGTATTTTGAATAAATAAAAAATTAATAAACAACTAGTGTTGAGATCATTTCTAAATTAAAAAAATAGCTCCACCATGCGTCAGACTGTCATAAGTGCCGGTGTTGAAAATGAAGTGCTCAAGTTAAGCAAGTTAAGGTGAGTCTCATAAATGTGTGATATTTCTAGACTAATTCCCAAAGAATGGCTTTTCTTAAGCACTGTTATTGAGAGTCGAGCCAATCCAGCTACATTCCAGCTTCTCAAGAAAATACCTGTGGCCCAGTGCTACACACTCACATGCACAGAGCCTTTAATGCCCATCAAGCCATTTTGAAACTTCATGATGTTTTTCAGTCTGTTTGTTGTCCCTTCCCCACTGACCACAGCTACATTCAGGTTGAAGGCTTTGTTACAGCATTGCTTTTTGTAGATCTAACATCATATTCCATAGGTTTTATAAAATCGTTATTTAATGGAATCAAGCTGCAAATGTTCACCCAAGGAAAGGAAAACACTGTTATCACAAAATCCTCTTTATGTTGTTTCTTATTACATATTCAACTCTGGAATTCAGACAACTCAGTGTAGAATACATGATGTAGCTATATGCAAGCATTAGGATACAAAAAAGCTATTGAAAATTTTTCATTGCCTAGAGGGTGGAGACGATTCAGAGTCAGAGTAATTCCTCCCTATATAATCAAATTCACAAATGGTTTTACTCCAACTAGCCAGCTAGTGGTCGATATTTTAGCACGTAGATGGAATGATGTGAAGTGTCTGGTGAGGGAAATTTTAACTTCACCAATAGGTGAGCAAGGAAGCAATTCCTTTTGGTTTAGGTACCCTCACACACCCTAGTGGTGTCATGCTTCATCATCGGGTCACCCCGACGCCTAAAAGTCGGGGTGGGCTCAACCACAATGTTGGGAGCTCTTTGAAGATAATGTAGACCAGGGGGGACTAAATACTAAAAAACCTCAGGCAGATCCCCAGTTTCCCTTTATTTTTGGGTCTGGCTGGGTTAGTAAAATTGTTAAAATGGGGTCTTTTTAGGAGGGTTATGGTCCTAAGACCCTAGTGCCAACATGTTTCAGTCCGTTTTTGTGGCTGTAAAGGTCCAGGACTTTCTTCAGGGCTAGAGTGGCCTCGCTGGGAAGCAGAAAGGAAATTCCCTATTCTGTTTATTAAGGCAAGTGCAGAGTAGCTGCTCCTTGCGTAGATGACTGATAGATTAATCCGTCACTCGTAGTATTCCATCTGTAAGAGAAAAACATGGACAAACAAACATACATCTAATATTTGTAGTTTTTTTTGGGATTTTCCAAAGTGATGTGTCCCACAACGTGCTTTTGACAACACAACGACACCAAAAAGTGCCAGGTCCTTCTATGACACAATGGTGCTCTCGTGTGTCCACACATGTGCCACTCGCAACTGTATCTGTACACAATTAATCAAAGTGACAGATATATTGTGCAGTGGCGATTTTACTCGCATCCTAACTGCTTCTTCATGCCAGTTAGTGAGTACTATCAATGTAAAAAACCTCTCACATATCCCGCTCTTAAACAACACTCATCCCGTTTTTGTGCAATAACATAGTAGCATGTACCATGCGTGATTGTTAAAAACATCCTTGATACATTGGTGCATCGTTATTTGTTCTAAATGCACCCGTCTCTTACCCGAACTTCAGATGTAATGAACTGAAACAACAAAAGTACCCCATTAAAATCATTGAGAGAGCAAATAAAAGAGCACGTAACACTCCACGTGAGGCCCTCTTAGAGACACATATGAAAGAACAGCCGGACCAACTAATATGTGTCACTACATACAACTCTTCGTCTAATGACCTAAAGAAGATAATAAATAAGAAGTGGCCTATACTTACGTCTAACAAACTATCATTTGAGAAACCAATGTTTTCATTTAAGAAAAATTCAAGTCTAAGAGATGCTCTGGTACATACTAATACCTTTACACCTAGATCTACCAATCAGATGACCCTATGGGAAACGCCACCTGTAGTGGGACACTATCCTTGTGGTTCATGCGTGGCTTGCCAGTTCACTAAACATACAAAACATTAGAATTAGGTTTGCAGTCACCATGGGAACAAAGATCACATACCAATTGCAACTCCGAGTCAGTCATTTCTATGATCAAGTGCCCGTGTAACATGATGTACATCGGGATGACTAGCCGGAAAGTGAAGATTCGCATTAGCGAACACAGGAGTACTATAAGGAGAGCAGTGACAGCCACTAGACTCACAGCACATTACCACGAAAAGAACCACAAGGACACAGAGATCAGATGGACTGTATTGGAAAAAATCAAAAGTACTGGGAATCAACAGAGAAAACTGCTAGAGCGAGAACAACGATGGGTGTATCGTTTAAAAACCCATGAAAAGGGCCTTAATGATTCTATACCATGGAACCAACTGAATAAGTAAAAACTATTCACCCGTCATAACTCTGCCTCTAATACCCGCATTGTGATTATATTCTCAGTATATCTGAAATGAAAATCCTAAATAATAATTTGATTACCATCTATGGGCATGACCTCCCCCCTTTTACAAAATTTATACAAGCTTCTGCTAGTGGGGCTCCATGGCACTTGTGACTCAACAAATCTATCTAATCCTATATGACAGGTACATTAGATGCAATAATACCCACTGTGGGGGCATCTTTACAAACATACACTAGAAACAGTTCATAACTGGACTCACGCACAATGCACCCCAGCAACCCGCGATTTGACATTAATATCTATTTGTCATTCCAGGACATTGTGCCGTCCCATTTGGGACAAAATTAAGTAGTCAGCAGTAAGATCAAGACCTTTTTGATTTTAGATGAGAAGAACACACATTTGGTGTATTCTCTTCTATTGAGGTTCTCCTGTAATAACAGACCACATCTCCCAGGTTTCTCTGAACTATTGGGACTACTTGTGGAGTTTACCCTCCTCGGGTCGTGTATAATCAATTCCTTGATAAGCTACATCAACCGACATACTTTTTTCCCCCACCGTGTTTCGTGTCAATAACTCGCTTTGAAAAAAATATTCTTGTGTAATAATCATATTAAAACAGCCTCTAAATGGGTTTGATCTAAACACAAGTTTTCTTGTTCACAAACACGATAACCCAGATGTGAAAACTACAATTCCCTTGGTTTCCATCCAGGGGGACTACAATCTGACGTCATTGACCACGGGTTCAGGTAGAACCAATCCAGCGAGAAACACGCAGATACGGAAGTATAAGGTAACCGATCCACGACACAAAGGCGCAAAAAGCCGAAGATCGGGACCGAGTAGGTTGAGTGGCAGGGCAGGACTGTTGACAAAGTAAGTGGGGAGAGCACTGTGAACTATCTCAGATATGGGCACATTTGACCTTTCTACCGAGACAAAATCCGATACTCCTATTTTTTAGTTTTCTTGCCACGCTGCACTCCCAATACTCCTCCTCTCCTTTTCTTCTCTTTTCCATTGCTCTATACTTGGGGAACCCCGCTGACAGGGTTTGACTATAGAGCTACCCCGTTTAGCCCACTGATCTCTTGAGGAATGGATTACATCTGAAGCTCGGGTAAGAGACGGGTGCATTTAGAACAAATAACGATGCACCAATGTATCAACGATGTTTTTAACAATCAGGCATGGTACATGATACTATGTTATTGCACAAAAACGGGATGAGTGTTGTTTAAGAGCGGGATATGTGAGAGTTTTTTTACATTGATAGTACTCACTAACTGGCATGAAGAAGCAGTTAGGATGCGAGTAAAATCGCCACCGCACAATATATCTGTCACTTGTGTACAGATACAGTTGCGAGTGGCACATGTGTGGACACACGCGCGCATCATTTTGTCATAGAAGGACCTGGCACTTTTTGGTGTCGTTGTGTTGTCAAAAGCACGTTGTGGGACACATCACTTTGGAAAATCCCAAAAAAAACTACAAATATTAGATGTATGTTTGGTTGTCCATGTTTTTCTCTTACAGATGGAATACTACGAGTGACGGATTAATCTATCAGTCATCTACGCAAGGAGCAGCTACTCTGCACTTGCCTTAATAAACAGAATAGGGAATTTCCTTTCTGCTTCCCAGGGAGGCCACTCTAGCCCTGAAGAAAGTCCTGGACCTTTACAGCCACAAAAACGGACTGAAACATGTTGGCACTAGGGTCTTAGGACCATAACCCTCCTAAAAAGACCCCATTTTAACAATTTTACTAACCCAGCCAGACCCAAAAATAAAGGGAAACTGGGGATCTGCCTGAGGTTTTTTAGTATTTAGTCCCCCCTGGTCTACATTATCTTCAAAGAGCTCCCAACATTGTGGTTGAGCCCACCCCGACTTTTAGGCATCGGGGTGACCCGATGATGAAGCATGACACCACTAGGGTGTGTGAGGGTACCTAAACCAAAAGCAATTGCTTCCTTGCTCACCTATTGGTGAAGTTAAAATTTCCCTCACCAGACACTTCACATCATTCCATCTACGTGCTAAAATATCGACCACTAGCTGGCTATATGCAAGCAACCAAAAGGAAAAATCTGATCTCAGTACATAATATCAGTTCCACCCTCCTCTTTTGCCTTATTATTAGTGGTGGAAGGAGGACTAGAAATTGCTTACAGTAATAATTCACTATTAGTGTCATTAAATACTTTTAACCCTATTAGGAGTAGGCTTGATCAAAATATTTAATTACACCAGAGTAATTTTGCAATACTGAAATTGAAAATTACGTGATTATGCCTGTTCACGTAATTTTGCTTAATTTTGGGGAAAGATCCCCACCCAAGATCACAGGAACAGAGCACGAGCAACTGCTCGCTGTTGCTGTTTATTTACTAATTTTTTTTAGCGCAAAATGCATCATCAGCTCCATTTTGGACACAAGGTGCTTTTTTGCCCTAAACACAGGGCTATGCTCCTTGCCTAATTCCGTTTAATCTTGCTGTAATTTCACATAATTACACCATAGCGAATTACACAAGTTGCGCCCACCGCTTAAGTATCTTAATCAACTGAGTGCATTCAGGTTGCACAAACAAACCTTATTCTGCATTCAACAGCAAAAAGACATTTGGTTTCAGGTGAACTTGGATCTAGTTATATGTTTTGAGTGAATCTGATCTAATGTAGACAGAGCCTTTCCTAAAATCCCACCTACTGTGGGGCACTGTGGCGGTTTCTCAATGGAACCCATTATACTCTTTAGTATATTTATGTTGGAACTCAAATTTTTCATTTGAGTCTTTTTATAGTGTTTTCCCTCACAGACCGCTACCACCATCTGCCTCATTAAAAATCTGCAAATCCATAATCATCCCAGTCCGAGTCATTGAACAGATTCATTGGATGCAAATCATTTCTGCTCCTAGTTTTCTCTTCCAATCCTTCTCACTCTTGAACACATGCACTGTCACTTGTATTGATAGTGGCCAGGGATGACTCACTAAAATCCCACCTACTGTGGGGCACTGTGGCGGTTTCTCAATGGAACCCATTATACTCTTTAGTATATTTATGTTGAAACTGGCCCTCTCTGCAGTGTCACCCCACAAATGTTTTGCTTCTACCCTCCACTTTTTTGCTGAATTCGTTTTTGTTGGCCATAGTACACTGGGCACTTTACCATTGCTAACAAATGCTAAAATGCTTGTGCTCACTCCCCTGAGAATGGTAAAATTGGTTTACACCTGATTAGCATATTTAATTTACTTATAAGTTCCTTGTAGAGTGGTATACCATATATCCAGGGCCTTTATGGTAAATGCTATTAGTGTGCCTCAAGTACATATTATATCCACTTAAGCAGCCCCTTAAAACATGTCTGCAATCTGTAGTTGTAGCCTGGATGCAGTTTTAAACTGCAAATTTCACTTGACATTATAACCCCCTTGTCAATCCTTAAACTCCCCTTTTATTGCATGTGAGTCGCCTCTAAGGTAGGCTCCTGGTAGAGCAGGGTGTATTGTAATTAAAAGGTTTGACATGTACTTTTAAGATTTACATGTCCCTGTAGTGGAAAGCTCCTGAATTCTTTTTTCAATACTCTGAGGTCTACCTGTCCCATAGGATAACATTAGGTGCTGTATTACATTTAATAAGGGCTAACTTTTAATTGGGACCAAGTACGCATTTCATGTTTGGTTTCTATTAAATTGTAATGGAAAATCCTCTGTAATGGTAAAGTCGGATTTTAAAGTGCAGTTTTGAAAATGCCACTTTTTGAAAGTTGGCATTTTCCTGCCCTTAGCCTTTTGGTGCCGGCAGCATTTCTTAGGTCACATGACTAAGTGTAACTTACAGTTACCAAAATAATTGGTCAAAATACCAAGTAAGCGTGCACTTCAAACTGCATTTACCATAATGCTAAGGGGCGAACTGTGCTGGGAGGTCAGCAGTGTGCTCCCACCCCTTCCTGTTTAAAAAGGCTCTCTTGAGCCACTGAGCTGACGAGGTAGTGGAGATGCACCTGTGTGGTTGTGAGAGGTACTGATACCTGTAAGAACGTTGGCAGCCTGCTCAGCAACCCCAGATGAAAATTGTTTTTTGTTCTCTACTGATGATGGATAAAATCCAGAAATACATGTGTCTAGAGATGACAGCACTAATCTGCACCAACTTTGGTGGAACACTCCTGCAAAATACAGAGTAAGCGTGCACTGCAAACTGCATTTACCATAATGCTAAGGTGCGAACTGTGCTGGGAGGTCAGCAGTGTGCTCCCACCCCTTCCTGTTTAAAAAGGCTCCCTTGAGCCACTGAGCTGACGAGCTAGTGGAGATGCACCTGTGCGCCTGTGCGCCTGCGAGAGGTACTGAGAACTGTAAGAATTTTGGCAGCCTGATCAGCAGCCCCAGATGAAAATCGTTTTTTGTTCTCTACTGATGGCGGATAAAATTCAGAAACACATGTGCCTAGAGATGACAGCACTAATCTGCACCAACTTTGGTGGAACACTCCTGCAAAATAACAAGTAAGCGTGCACTGCAAACTTCATTTACCATAATCCTAAGGGGTGAACTGTGCTCGGAGGTCAGTGTGCTTCCACCCCTTCCTCTCAACTTACCGTTAGACTTTGTGAATTCCTCCCAGACAGTCACACAATTGAGGGGTTAGTGTGCCTCAATGGGCCATCTGCTGGCTGAATGGGGGTGGTGATGCTGGACACAGCCCCACTTGCAACTGAATAGTCTTTGCTCTCCCTTCACGAAAAAAGGCTTGTCACCGCCACACTGCCTCTGCAGCCAGCTTGAAGCTAGGGCAGGGGAGTATGGAAATTCTAAGCACTTCAAAGAGAAACCTCTCGAAACGTCTTCCAACTTCAAAGGAGACACAGGTATAACAAGCATTTGCAATGCAATCGGTCTCGCATTTGGGACCTCATAAGCATTTAGTGATGCAGCATATTATTGCACATTAGTGCAATGTAGATCCCCGTAGCTATAAATGTATCACTGTGTAAGCGGTCTGACAAATAATGAGATGCAGCCTCCTCTAAAATTCTATACCATGCAGTAGTTTAGTGGCTAATGTAAAGTAACATTGTACACCCATGGGGAGAGTAAATAAAGTGCAGAGGAGCTGTTGCCTAAGCTAAGCATAGATGTTCAGCTTAGGTGCTTTTAGGCCACACCCTTAATTACCACGGCCTTGCCTCTTTGCAAGACCCCCAAGTTTTTCCATCCCACCTAAAGCCCTGTATGTGTGTGTATGTATATATATATAAATATATATGTATTACCTACTGGCGGTCGCCAGTAGGTAGTTATAGTTAGGACCCTGTTTCCATAGGAAAACCGCAACATTCTATTTGGAATAACTTTGGCGCCGGTCGACGAATCCTCACGAAATTTTCAAAATAGGTGGGGCGCTACGCTCCGCTCCTACCCTGAAAGTCTCGGGGGGATTCGTCAAGCGGGGGCTGAGAAAAAAGGGGGGTCCCAAAACGCATTTTTCCCATGCATTTTTCCATAGGACCTTTAGACACAGCTACAGCCCGAACGGCTGAACAGAGTTACTTGAAATTTGGCAGAGAGGTAGTCCTCAGGTGAAGGAAGTGCCTTTTGTAGGTCTGGTGTAAATCTGTTCAGTAGTTCCTGAGAAAATAGCATTTAAATCAATATATATATCTGTGGCAACTTACGGTGCGCTTACCGTGCGCTTACGGTAAGCTTACCGTACGCGTACGGTGACGTGCGCGAGCGCGATTCTGATTGGCTGTTAGATCTTAGTAAACATTCGAATCGGTCGAAACCAGGAAGCCGCGGCCGCCATTTTCTCTCTCGCACTCTGAGTGGGGGAGGAAAAACAAAGGCAAAAAACATGTAAAGGGGCTGTTTAGACAGCTCCTAACCACCTAGCCTTGATGAAGGTGTCCCCAAAGAACTCCCAAGGCCAAAAATTCAAATTTTTTTTTTAAATCGCCGATTACGCTTACCGTACGCGTACGCTAAAAATTAATCAAAAAAAAAAAATTCTCCACACATTCCCCACCCCTTGTGCAAATGGAGCCCGAAGGGCACCATTTGTGCATTGCATATGATTTAAATGAAAAAATAAAAGAATCCCTTTCACAACGAAGTGCATAATATGTCCTCCATGTGCGCACGGTGCGCGAAGCGCATTGTGCGTACATGGCCCATCCAGCGTAACGTGGGCACGCGGTGCGCCACCGAGCGTGCACGGCACTAACTGCGTAAAGTGGGCGCACCGCGTGCTCACTGTGCGCGCACGGAACGAACTGCGTTAAGTGGGCGCGCACGCCACGAATGGCGTAAAGTAACTTAGCATTTAAAAAACCGTACAAATTCACTGAAAAAACCATAGGTTTCACACACGTTATAGTTAGGAATTAGCATTTAAAAAACCTTGCAAATTCACTGAAAAAACCATAGGTTTCACACATGTTATAGTTAGCTGGACATTTTACTGATAAAAAACCAATGAAATTCCCCCGTTATAGTTAGTGCAGGCAACTATAACTCACGCGACCGCAATCCTCTGCTGATGACATATGTGTCTTTATGAAAAAAAAATATTTGTAATATATGTATAGCTAAAATTTAATGGAAGAAGACATGGGCAAATAAGTGTCTAAATACAGTATTAGCATCAGCAGAGGATTGCGGTCGCGTGAGTTATAGTTGCCTGCACTAACTATAACGGGGGAATTTCATTGGTTTTTCATCAGTAAAATGTCCAGCTAACTATAACATGTGTGAAACCTATGGTTTTTTCAGTGAATATATATATACACATATACATACATTACATACATACACACACACACTTGCTAGGGTATCTATGTAAATGCGTGTCTCTGGCAGCATTGCCACCATGAACCCCTGCCCTCTTCCCCACTCTGACTCCTCCGAGCATACAGCTGGCCTTCACCTGCGCTGCTTCACAATGTCCACTGTAACTTTTCGATCCTGTCTACAGAGATCTTTCAACGACATGCAGCTAAAAGCTGTCTGCAGGCGAAACCTAAATCCTTTGGCAGGAATGATAAATGAATACTGCTGCTCCACACACCACAACAATCAATGCATATATAGTGCACATGACAAAGTAGCTTCTCTTGAAGTACTTTCGGCAGCGGAGGCAGGCATCGAGGGGGTAGGGAATGTTTGTATTAAAGGTATTACTATTTAAAGATATCGAAGCACTGACTAATATTTTCTAATGCACTGAAGTAAAAACACAAGCCTTCAACAAACAATGTGTTCGATACGACGTTTGTTGTACCATGTACATGTCCAATCTTTTAATGGCTCGGCTCTTGCGTAGGCTGTTTAGAAACCAGAGTTCGAGCCTCGAGGTCGCGTCCACATCCTGTGATTCTGGGCAAATCACTTAATCTGCCGGTGCCTAAATGTGTAATGTAAATACGGTGCTATGTACAGCGCTCCAATACCTTCGGGTCGAGTTTGCGCTATATAAATATGCAACAAAAAAAAAAAAAACATTTCGGGCTTACCTATATCAAGACTACTTGACTTACAAATCCAACATTCACACGTGCGTGTAAACAGCAACTGGAGAAGTCCGGCAATAGACAAGTAATTTACAAGAAAGAAGCACAAAAAAGCAGCAATATCGGGATCAGGTGAGAACTGATAGCAGGAAATTATAGGCGAGTACCTTTTGGCTCACACTGGAGGCACCGACTACCAATGGAAACAGAAGATGGACTGGGGACGCAGCAGCACTGCGCCTCATCTTTCCGGCACAAACACGGCCGCCATAGCAGAAAGACAAAGTTTGTGCCGTAAACATAGAGACCGAACAAACATCGGTAATCAATAAAAAATGACTTTAATAAATATATGCAAATCATTATTTAATCGTATTAATTGTATTACTGCTTAAAAGATTATTATTGTATGGGTTCTAGAACAAACCAATTTTTCGCAGCATTATGAACGTATTTGATTCAACATGTTATGATCTTTACTTTATAATCTATCTTACCATTATGAAAAATTAAATAACAGCTTTTGAATGGCTCTTACCACAAAATGCTTCTCAGGCAGAGCATCTTTCTCGTGCGCTCATGTAAGACCTTCTATTTGCTGCATACCCAACGCGATTTTACATAACCAGAGGTAGAGTTTAGCGATAAAGGGACAGAGGCTTTAGAGTACATGGCTAAAGTGCAGAATCACGTGATAAGCATGCTAAGTTCTCCTCTCCCCACACGATCTCTTCAGCGATTTCGAAGCCAACTTTCTCAACCGCGATGAGATCAGCCAAACGGAAGCTACTCACCTGTCAAAGGAACAACCATTTCCCCATTTAAGTTTTAACAAGAAAGGCACGCAGAAGTAGATACCTGCTTGTGCCGGGGAGGGGGGGGACGTAGACTGCATGCTATTACAGGAGCACTGTAGTTGGTCCCTGCTTGTGCCCCCGGGGCACAGTAAAGTGCATGCTACAACACAGCAATGCCGAAGACACGCACTGCTTGGAAATTGAACGGCAGGGATTGCGTGCGCGTGGCTACTTGTTCCTGAGCAACAGGCACGAGGGGGATGGGGGTAGTGAAAAGGTATCAGACTGCAGGAGGGGAGAGGGGGGCATGGGAAGAAAGTAGTCTGTGCAGTGAAGGGGCCAGTAGCCATGGAAGGATACAAATGACTGACATGGCTGTCATGGGGCGGGACTAATAAGTCTAAAATGAATCGGAAGGCAGCATTTATAACCTAAGCCAATGAAG
Organism: Triturus cristatus; assembly: GCF_964204655.1. Classification (NCBI taxonomy): domain Eukaryota; kingdom Metazoa; phylum Chordata; class Amphibia; order Caudata; family Salamandridae; genus Triturus; species Triturus cristatus. The sequence continues at coordinate 1,071,615,028 of NC_140582.1, forward strand.
AAGATGGGCCAGAGAGTGGGAGGAGCTTCCCCCGAAGCTTCCACACTATAGTGTATACTGCATGCCTCGCAAAGCGATGGCAGCACATTTGTGCTGCAACGCTAGGCGAGACCTAAAAATTGGGCCCTTAGACCAACTCTTCAGTTCACTTTCTGGACTTGCAGAAGGACTCTCAGAGGACTGCCTGCTGCTGTGACCTTCTGTGCACTCTGCAAGACTGTTTTGTTGTACCTGGAAGAACTGCATTTCTGCCTAAAGCCTGCCTTGAACCCTCAGAGGCCAGCCCTGATGTCTGAGCCCTGCTTCTTTACCTGAACCAAGGACTACCAGATTGACTTCAAGGACTAGTTAGCTGGCTTCCTATTCAGAGTCATAGGGACATAAAAGGCTACAACCGTCTTGAACCCACAACTTTACCAAGCCTGAGTGAGTCCATAACGCCCAATTAGTGTCCCACCAGTCCCGGACCCTTGGGTGTGGTGCTAAAGTTGCCCAGATAGCCAAAATACAAAACTTAGGCCTTGGAGAATTTTTGGGCAAAAACTGCTCTAAGAACAGAGGAAGACCGGGATCAACCTGCTCGCCCATCTGCCCAAGGTGCATTACCAGTCGGCCTGACTTCATGGCTGCTCGCACTACATATTTCTTCACAGCAGCAAATCCTTTTCAGCAGTCCTTTGCCATAGGGATATCCAGCCTCCTGGAATTGTCTTTGGCTGCAGCTACCTGCCTGGTCCCAATGGAGGTTTTAGACTTCCAAAAAAGTGACTAAGTCTGAACGTAGACATCTTCACTGTGACTTCATCCAGAGGCTCTCAAACATTGATACTCCCTCCCAGACACTACCTGCAGCCTTGCCCCACTGAACTCTAGTTTCTCAGAACATTTTTCTTGAAGATTCTTGTAAGTCCAAAAGTAAGCGCAGACCGAGCCCAATCCACTTTTTGTATTCGACCACGCTTGATTTGGTTGGGCATATTGTTTCGACTTTGACCTGCAATCGCATGACAAGATGTCCGCGGTTGACACTTTGATCTTTTTAGGTGCTAGTTTTTACAAAAAACCCTAAAAATTCATAACTCTGGTTCTACTGATCTGGAGTTTTGTCATTTGGTGTCAAATGATTAATTAAAATGTACTAAATTTTTTTAATTTGTGTGGGATTTTTCTTTTGTCGTGTTGCACTGTTTGAGTGCTGCATAAATACTTTGCGCATTGCCTCTAAGTTAAGACTAAATGCTTTTTATGCCAAGCTTCCCAAGGTTAAGAACAGGTCAATTAAGTAACTTTTTGTGGTTTACCCTGCGAGGGATTGTGGCTGTTGCTAGACCAGGGCTCACACCCCAGTCAACTAACAGCCCAATTTCTCCAAATTTGTTAATCTCTCTAGGCAATGATTCCGCTTCCCTCCTTCCTTTGTTATCAGCTGCAAAATTGACAACAAAACATTATGCAAAGCTATCATATATCAAGATAAAGACTGGGGCTCAATTGTGGTGTCCAAGAATTTTTGCTTATTCTAGAAGAGATTCTGATATTAAAGGCACCTTTATGAAGTTTGGGCAAGGCCATAGATCTTCAAGCTGTAGAACCGTAAAAATCCATAATGATAATGTTAGATGATTTTGTACATACATTAGTAGGTATCACAAAGCTCCTTTTCTTTTCACTTGCCTGCATTTCCTCTGAGCTGATTGCTGGTGTAAAGCCAAGTACCTTTCTCCAAATTACTCTACAATTCCTTCTTCTTCTCACAGCATCATTATTTATCTTTAATACATAATCAATTGCTTCTTGAAGTAAACTTAAAGAATGAGTGCCACAGAAGTCTATTAAGTGCAACATTTCTGTCATAATTTTTCATTAAGAATCAATCAATCAGGGAATTATAAGCTTACTACTCACCCGTAGGGGTCTCAAGGTGCTGGGGGGAAGGGGAGGGGGGTCATCAGTTTCGTTCAGTCTAAGAGCCAGGTCTTGAGAGCCTCCCTGAAGGCGTTCAGGGAGGCGGCGCGTCTGATGTCGATCGGGTGCTCATTCCAGGTCTTGGCCACGATGTAGGAGAAGCTCTTCCTCCTGTTCTGGCTCTGTGGATGTGTGGGGTTTCAGCGAGGGTGAGGTTGGTGGATCGGAGGTTTCTTTTGGGTACGTGGAAGGAGATTTTCTCATTGAGGTATAGGGGTCCAGTTTTGTGGAGGCATTTGTAGGCATGGGTGAGAATCTTGAAGGTGACTCTCTTCTCGACGGGGAGCCAGTGGAGATTCCATAGGGGTTGGCTGATGTGCTCGTGTCGAGGGATGCCGAGGACGAGTCAGGCTGCTGTGTTCTGTATTATCTGGAACTTGCGTAGTAGAGACTTGTTTGTACCAGCGTAGAGGGCGTTTCTGTAATCGAGTCTGTTGGTTATGAGTGCGTGGGTGACTGTCTTCCTTGACTCAGGGAGGATCCATTTGAAAGTCTTACTGAAGATGCGCAGGGTGTTGAAGTAGCCGAAGGCGATGGTGTTGACCAATCGGTTCATGGAGATGGAGGAGTCGAGTATGATGCAGAGGTTTCTGGCATGGCCCGTGGGGGTCGGGGAGCTGCTGAGGGTGGTGGGCCACCAGGTGCTGTTCCATGCTGACGGGGTGGTACTGAGGATGAGGACTTCCGTCTTCTCCGAGTTGTGCTTCAGGCAGCTGTTGCTCATCCAGGATGCAAAGTCCTGTATTCCTTCCTGGAAGTTGAGTCTGGTGATGGTGGGGTCTTTGGTGAGGAGGAGGATAAGCTGAGTGTCATCGGCCAGGGATACTATGCTGAGGCCATGAGGTCTGACGATGGCGTTGAGGGGGGCCATGTAGATGTTGAAGAGGGTTGGGCTGAGGAATGATCCCTGGGGTACTCCGCGTTTGACTTCCGTGGGTTGGGAGAGGAAGGGTGGCAGTCTGATTCTTTAGCTTCTGTCGACGAGGAACGAGCAGATCCAGTCAAGGGTGGTTCCTTGAATGCTGGCGTCGTGTAGTCTGGTGGAGAGTGTGCGGTGGGAGGCGGTGTCGAAATCCGCCGAGAGGTCGAGTAGGATCAGGGCTGCAGTGTGGCCTTGGTCAAGGAGGGTGTGGATGTCATCTGTGGTGGTGAGTGGGGCGGTCTCAGTGCTGTGGTTGCTGCAGAATCCGGATTGAGAGGGGTCGAGGATGGAGTTATCTTCAATGAATGTAATCATCTATAATGTTTTCCCTGTATGTCCTACCAGACTAATTGAAAAACTAGTATTCCTAATCTTGGTTTACAAAACCTCAGAGAGGACCAAGTGGAAAATCCATGGCAATGACAACAGTCCTATGTCTTCGCTGTTCCCCGCTTTCTTGCTTCACAACACTTTTTTAGCAAACAATTTGCCACTTTCAAGATGTCAAAATCTGAGTAAATCTGGCAGAATGTCTGTATTTAGAAACTGGCTGCCAAGGTGAGATTAGCTGGCAGGAGGTGATACCTTTTTTAGGTCTCGGCCTGGCGAAAAGCAGTGCATGCACTGCTCTGCCATGCAGAGGACTTTTGGAATCGATACGATTCCAGCGTGCACGTGGGGAGACAAACAAGACAAAAGATGTGCACGTGGGTATTGGCCCCTTTACTGGCGGCGTGATACTCTGTGGACTTTTTTTCTCGCCACCAGTAAAGCCAGTCCCTGCTGCACATCTTCTGTCCCACCGAATCCGTACGCAGTACTGAAGATGAAAAGCCTTTTGGGGTCAGGCTTTGACACGGGGAGCTCTGGCATCTCAACAGATAACCATTGTACTCCAAAGATCACACTGAGACCTGCCGACGGCCTATGAGCCTGATTCACAAGCAGTGCACCATTTACGGCTGACACCCATCCACAAAAAAAACATGTGCCGCATCAATGTATTTACTATTGCGTAATTATACGCCACAATTGCATATACTTAGTAGTAAACACCATGGAAGGGGTGGATAGTTAGAGCATCACTATGTGGTTTACCTTGAGAGTTTGTGAACACCCACAAGCTCAGTAATTTGTTGGTGTTTGCAAGCTCCTCTCTTGATCCCTTTTCTTACACTGCAAGTGGTCAGGGATTTACTCCAGTAAAGGGCTGGAGTAGCTTCCTTTCTAGGTGGGGAAGGGTAATGGTGCACACCAAATTTCGTGTTACTGCAGGGGAAGAGGTTTATCTGTGTCGGCTTTACACATACACATAACATAAACCGGGAAAGCTTTCGCTGCGGATAAAAGAAGAGAACATGTGTATTTGTACAACAGGCTGCATTTCCCCAGAAGAATAGCCCCCACCCCCTAACACCACCCGCTGGTGAAAGAGGAGATGACCCCCATCCTAAGCATCCCTTGGTATGTTTGTGACCCTCAGAGCTCACACGCATCTGTCTCTGCTAATGAAATCAGTGGCATGCGGGCATTGTTCGACTGGCTGCACAGAGACCAGCCCAGCTTGCAACTCAGGGCAAGTAGAAACCTGTTGTACAATTTTCAACCCTTCCAAATGCTAATGGGTATTCCAAAATCTATGTTTATTTTTATCACGACATTTGTCTGTCCGTGGGTCAATGTGCGCTGATATTGTTGCCGGTCCCATCGTGATAATGTAGACTCTCGAAAATTAACAACCATTAGGGCCTTTGAAAGAAGACCATGCTTTCGATTTTTTTTTAAAAAACGAATCAGTCATTGATACGAATGTCAGAATCAGAAATGGAATGGATGGATTCTTGTGAATTATCCTATTGCAGACATTTAAAGAACTATGAAGCAATTGAGCCCTGGTGGTGTGAATGAATGTAGTCAAAAGATTATAAAGGAAAACTATGTAAACACGGTAATGTAATTTTCTAACTACTTTGCATGTGACGCAGTGCATGTTTTACTAATTTGCAGACTCACTTGCGAACAACGCATGTTATGGAATATACACAATAGGTTCTGACTTAAATTTAAGGCAGATGCTGCAGCCCGCTTAGATACTTAACTCTGTGACTTTCTCTGGAGACTGGAGTTAGCAACAAGACAATAGTGGCTGATTTCAGCTGTGTGCATGCGAAACACAATGCACATCCATAGCTTATTTCTGTGCTCTGGCAGGGGTCACAGCGGGTGCCGGCTTTGCAGGGTCTCGGCCTTTGATGTGGACCCAATTCGCCCCTCTGTAGCATCAGCACCAGCTGTGAGGCTTCATCCCATGGTGCTGTGTCAAGCCATGCACGAGGAACAGACTTGACTCGGAGAGAGCATCATAAACCAGGGTCCGATGTGCCTTGCCTACCGTGCTGCGGCTGGCTCGCAGGCTCCTTGTGTCCACGCGCAGATCACTGCTCCAGTTCTGAACAAGCATTAAAAATGCAATGGGTGACAGGTCTCACCTTTTATTAACTTAAAGCCATTTGCTTTGCTATACAATACCATTAGCAAAGCAAATGGCTTTAACGTAATCAAAGGTGAGACCTATTGCATTTTCAATGCTTGTTTTTTTATCTTGTTTGGATATGGTTTCTGAGACAGGTTACTGTTTCTTTACCTCCTGAGATAGGCATTTAGACTAGGTATAAGTTTAGGTTAATGTTAAGTGTGAATGTGTGTCTAGGGTCATAAAGTGCAGGACAGAGACTGTGATGTCATTATGGAATTCTAAGCTTGTTTTTAAGTAGAAGCTGTGTGTGTGTGAGACAGGTGAGACTGAGGATGCAACAATGTAGGGAACACCCAAATATCCTTCTTTCAGTGAAAATCCCATGGTAGTAATTGCCTCAATCACTAGTGTGGGCGCCTCTCAAGGCTTTCATGAGAGGGCTTCCATTGCTCAGAATTCAGACCCATTCCTGCAGTGGCACTTCATATGTGAGTTTGGAACTCAGAAGTAAGGTGGACACTGTAATTATAGGATTACAGCTGATCCAGCGGGGTCCTATCCTACCTTGACTGTAAATGTCCCAACGTAGGGCTGCTGCAGCGTGGAGTACAAAATCCCTCCCTCTGTCACAGACCAAAGATCTCACAAACATACACTATCCATACATTCGCTGGTGGGGCCCATAACACCAACATTCACTCACCATCAATCTGTGTTTCTCAGGAGGCGATTATCTTCCAAACGCTGACATGAAAGGAATTACCTTCTTACCCCAATGAGCAACAAATCTACGCCACCTTCTGATACACATTAGGCCCTGAACTTCACCTTTTAGTATTCCTCTAATAAATCGGGATGGATCAGTTAGTTGCAGGTTTAGGTTGACTTCCAATTCTCTAATTTACCTTTAAATTAATACATTTTCAATGAATAAACAACCCAACTCATTCTGTAGTTGATCAATTCAATCTTTATTTAATTAATGCATATTAAATCATTCATTTAATCAAGTCGCCAATCATATTTACCTATTCTGGCTAATTGTAGTCCTCTAAATCAAATCTGGTAGTCTCGCAAATCTATGCCCATCAAATTTAGTAATTTCAGTTCATCAGGAGTTTGGGCATTAGTTCAGTCCATCAAAGATTCAGGGAAACAGCTGTCCTGTAGCGTCACCGTCCTCTCCGTCAGCATAACGTCAGGAAATCGAGAAAAGCCAAAAACAAACCCGCACCAACCTCTCTATTCTACCATAATTTATAGTAAAAATCATTGACAAAATGTAACAAGTATGGGTTTTCAGCTCCTCTGATTGGACAATCGAAAATCGTCTGACAGGGTTCACACAAAATAATGTCTCTTAGATCATCAGTCTTGCTTGTTCCGGTTTTAAAAGGCGTCTTATTGTTCTTTCTGAAAAGCTGGCTTGCTTCCCAGGGCGACCTTGGTGGGTACAGTCTGGTTAGGGTCATGACGAGGCCAATGTAGCTGGTGTTAGCGCAGGCGCACTTCACCCCAAACCTCATGTAGCGTCGACGGTCAGGTTAAATGCCGGAGGCAGACATTTTGTGACAGGCCCAAATGGTCAACTTACGCAAAAGAAACACAAAGCGTAATTAATACATAGAAATGACTAAATAAATGTTATTCCCTCACTAATACCCATGTGTGTGTGTATTTATCTAGCAATAAGCAACACTCAAGCGGTTTATACTTACTAAATAAAGCACAAATCACAAATACATCACAAAAGCAACATATATCATGCAATATTCTAATTCTCTATTATTAGTATGCGTACATAATTTAGTTTACAAATTAATAAAGTCATGCAAAGCAATCCCACGTGTATTTCAGTCATTAATAAGTTTGATTAATAATTTCCACTTCAATCCATTAGTTTGATTATAATTGAATAATTAATTTAATTAGCATAAACATGCAAAATGGGGAGGGTATACAAATTTGTTTTGAATTACCCGCTCCATCAGGGCAGACTTATGATAGTCAGAATGAGGCTTCTGATTTCTCCTAAAAGAGTGTCAAAGGGGCTGAGTTAAATGCACAGTGACAGATAGAGTTTCATTTGGTTCCTGCACAAAGATAAAGTATAGTGGAAGGTAGTCAGGGATGTATACCAACTGATAATGTAGCCTTAATCTGTTCTCAGGGATTATGATTTAGGGCCTGATTATGAGTTTGATGGACAGGGTAACTCCGTCACAAATGAATAGTCCCTCCGTAAAATTACAATTCCATTTTTATCTAATGACACTTGATATTTGGCAGATGGGATATCCTTCACATTTGTGATGCAGTACCCCATTCGCCAAACTCCTAATCAGTTCCTTAGTTCATAAATTAATAAATGTATGAAAATAATTAATGAAAAGTGAAGGGTTAAAATAAATCCCTTCTTAAAGTAAAAAAGTACTAAGAAAATATGTTAAATTGCTATATTCCAAAGATGGAGACATATGATTCCTGAGACAAATGATGATAAACCCTATAAGTTAGTGACAAGGAAGGTAATCAGCTAATGCTATTACATCTCAGCTGGACTATGCTAACAGCTTGTACCTGGGTCTCCCTGCTTACCTTACCCAGAGGTTGCAGACTGTCCAGAACGCCACAGCTAGGCTCATTAGAAATGTGCCCCTCCACCATCACATTTCTCCTCATCTGCGCAGCCGTCACTGGCTCCCAGTAAAAAGGAGAATAGAATTCAAGGCATTGTTCCTGGCCTACAGGGCCTCAAGAGATAAGGGTCCAGGATATCTGAAACAGAGACTTTAGAAATATCGCCAGACCAGGAACTTGCGATCCAATGCTCAGGTGCTACTCCACACCCCTCGCTTTGCCAAAACCAGGATTGGCAGGCGAGCCTTCGCAGTGAGAACTTCCGCTCTCTGGAATTCTATGCCTGACTACCTGCGTAAAGCAGAATCGGAATCCACTTTCAGGAAGGCTCTGAAATCTTCGCTATTTGATTTGCCCTAGCTCATCCCCCTGTCCCCTGGCTGACTACGCTGCTATTTTAGCGCCGGGACACCGCCGTTGGAGGTAGCAGTGCGCTCTACAAATGGATATGGATGGATGGATGTTCAAAAACAAAAAAAACAATGTCTACCAATTCTTTTTATTAACCAATGATTTGAAAATAAAAATATTTTCTTGATAATCATTAACCATTAGCACTGGAGGAGATCTCTTATCTCATTTTAAAAAATTGTGTGCGCATTTGATATGTAGTCAAACATTTAGCTTTAATAACAAATCACATTTTTTTTAAATACATCAAACAAACTCAGATGCAGTCATCCATTAGCCCTCCAACATTCAATACCTCACTCATACTACATAAATCAATTTTAGGCAACTGTTTGCCCACACATTAGTCCTTTAAGAATGAAAATATATCACTATCTTGAGCACTTTTCAAATTTTCGCTAAAACGTAACTTTTTATTTTTTTCTCAACATCCTTTTCTTGTACTTGTGCTGTGATCATGTGTTGTTTTTTCAAATCATATGTTTATAATCCTCATTTCTGTACTTATACTAATTGAAGCTGATTTCTGGATAGATGCATAGCAATATTTCTGTGACTCTGGTTATGCAGGAGCATTGACATTAGATTAATTTTTTAAAGAAAATGAATAATATCTTCTTTTGGGACAGGAATGTCCCATGCCCTGCACGACCTACTAAATATAGCTGCTATCCTGTTTAAAAAAAAAAAAAAAAATACATATATATATATATATATATATATATATATATATATATATATATATATATATATATATATATATATATATATATATATATATATGTATATATATGTATATATATATATATATATATACATAATTTGGCCCTAGCTTCATACTAAGCTAGTGTGTAAACTGAGGTGTAGCCTGACCTGTGATATTTGTCAGGTCCTGGACCTGTCTTATGCCCTAGATTGGCTCACCAAGCACGCACTCAAAGAACTGACAATAGACTATTGTCCCTGTTATAGGTTGTGCACATTATGCGGTAGTGGCAGCATACTGTATTTTGAGAATCCCTAGTTTTGACCAGACTTTTTTTATCTGTGTTAGTTGGCTGAAGGCCTACTGACCTACTTATGTAAAGTTGTACTTATTGAAATCATAGCACTAACATCCCATGTGTATCTGTTTTGGATATATGTGCAACATGCATATTGTGCATAAAGGAACCACACAAATGGAGGGCTGGGGAATCCATTGTGATTGTGAATGCCCCAAGCCTGACCTACTGAAATAAATGGAGGTGACATTCTTTTCACAGACAATGGTAGTGTATTGCTGACATTACTTAAGCTGGAGGGAAAAGACCTAGACACTGAAGTGAGGGAAGAGGAGGCAAGGCTTGTTTAGAAATTCACTTAGGCCTTTTGCTTAACAAGAAGCTGCTGATTAGTTACAGTAATTTGGTTCATGGTGAGAGGGAAGGTGAGATCACAGACTGTGTACTGTTATGCAAGGTGAAGTACACAACTTGGATGAGGCCCAGCCTTTTGCCTTTCCCTGATTACAGTTTTCAGCTTGGATGATGGCAGAAGGGTGCAGAAACCTCACACCTCTATGTGTCTCTATTGTGAGTGCGCCAGGCTGAAGACCGTCCTCCTGTGCTAAGCATCATTTTACACAAAGGCTGTGTCTGGGGAGCAGCCTGGAAAGGACACTGGAAAGGTGAATCCCCTCAAACTTATTTTGAAAGAACTAAGAGTGGATCTACATCACCTGTTTGACATGATTATAATTGTTTTAAGTGCGACGAATGCCCAAAGGTGTCTGGGTGCTAGCGTTTGCTATCAGAGTCATCTGCTACTGCATAAGTCAGGAACTACCAAGGGAGAGCAAAGAGACATGTTTTTAGATGTTTTCTGAACATCTTCAGATTAGACTGGCCTCCTAAAATCTCAGGCAACTGGTTTCAGACCCGGGAAGTAGAGTAAACAAAGCCTCTCCCACCCCAGAAGGGAAGGTCCTGTATATTCTTGGCACCACCCCTCTTTTGGAGCTGCCGAGCGTAGATGTCTATTAGATGAGTAACAAGAAAACATTTTTCTTGAGGTACTCAGGTCCAGTTAGATTGAGAGCTTTGTGAGTGGTACACATAGCCTTAAAATCAACCCTCTTCTTGACAGGGAGCCAGTGCCTTTCCTCCAATGTTTTCGAGGAGGAGTCAAACTTCCTGATTCTGTCTGATGTTGCTGTATAACAATGGGACCCAATGACCCACTTGTTCCAGTTCCAAACTCTCTATGACCAAGAAAGGGACTGCTCTTGAGGTAATTCAGTTTTCCGATCCCGTTCGTATTTAGCCACCATTTTGTGTCCCGCCGCCATTTTGTGTTGTCCTCACTCAGGCAGCACGGTGAACGAGGTGTTGTTTTCCCTCTTCCTACTGCAAAGTGTCAAATAACCTCCTGCCTCTGTTTAAAGCTGGTGTCAGGGTCTGTCCGACTCCACTAATCCTCGTCTGGTTTGACTGATCCCTGTCTCGACTATCTGTTGGTTCGCACCATTCTTTCCTGACTTTATCTTATCCTCTGGCCTTCGCTATTCTTTACTCGTATTCTCTCATTTCACAACTGTCCTCCGGGGCATAAAAATGTGTCCTGCCACCTGCAAGTCGAATTATAAACACTACCACTGATTAAACTTGTGGGGAAGGGTGACAAACACAGTTGGAAGAGAGGCTTATTTGAGTTACTTAATATCTTGTTTTCACATTCTTCTCATTGGTTAACCCTGTATGCATTGGGAGTGTTCTTTGTGAATATGTGTGTTATAAAAGATTGTGCGCCACGAAGTAAAGTGGCAGTCTCTTAAGAACATACTGAGTGTACTTCTGGGACAACTGTACTTAGCTGCAGCTAATAAACCTTATCTTCTATGCCTAACGGAGTGTCCTGTGTCTCTGTTCGACAAAGCCGGTGAACTCAGGAGATTAAGGCGTACCCTACGCCGCCAGGCCCATAAGGTCCCGGTTCTTCACTCTATTGTACTCAGAGGACTTCTGTACAACCAAAGTTGTTGTTATATGACAGTTCCCTTTCCAGAGGTGAGTGGACATCACCTGAGTCTACCCCCTGCTATAATAGCTGTTCACCTATCATGAAGCATGCAAAGGTCAGCCTGCCTGCTGAGAGAGGGAAGGAACCTGCCAACCATACAAGAGGAGTGAAGTACAAAATGACTCCCACCATGGTGGGGGTCTACCAGAAGTGGAAGACTACAGAGTGATCAGTGTGGCCCAGTGTTGGTGGGCAGCAGTCTATCTCCCCACATTTCCTGGGGGCAACTCTGCAGCACTTCTGAAGATTGCCAGAACATGGTGAGGGGATTGATCCTCTACAACATGATCTCAGTCGCTGTTGCAAAAGAGAAGTTGCTGTGTGAATTGAGCTGCTGTGCCAGAACAAAATTAATGAAGTGACCTGAAATGCTGTGCCAGAAAGGAAGTTACGGTGCAACCATAGCTGATATACCAACAAAGACATTGTGGAGTGACCTGAGCAGCTGCACTCAAAGACAAAACTGCGGCTTGACCTGAGCTGCATCGCCAGAGAGACAGGTCAGTCCGTGGCTGGATTTTGTTTTGTATAATTCTTTATTGGTTTTCCAACTATTGACATTTACATATGCATATATCAATCATTATCATCAATACAGTCGCTGCAGCTTTAGATGTACATATGGACTGTGTTCTTACATTATCAATGACCCGTCATAGTGTAAAACCACAGTATAATCAAAACTTGTAAACAACATTTTAAACAGTCTCAACGCAACCTGTGTACATCACCCAACACTCTGTGTCCTCCGTGTGTAAAGTACAGTTACTAATTGTCTGATTATACATTGACAACTTTGGTGTTCCAAACAATTAATGCGGTAAAAAATTGTTCCCGTTCCATCTCTAACATAAGATACCCATGTGTGTCAGTCCCCCCCCCCCCCGCTGGAATGGGCTGGACAATTGTATAAGTGCTATTTATCAGCAAGGCACTCCTGCTATAAGAGTACATGTAATCAAGTACAGTGTGCAGAGGTCATGGAGGCATTTCATTAGATTTGTCTGCACTACCTGGAGTAATGTGTTCCAGGCCGTCTTGACTGATTCCCTCTTTGTCTGCTGAGCATCATCACCTGTATTTCCTCTGTGCTCCACATTATTATGTCTCGCAGCCATTGTGTGATTGATGGGGGCACCGGTGCCTTCCAATGCATAGCCTTCACTCATTTGCCGAAGAGTAGTGCCAAGTCTATGAACTTAGAGTTGCGCTTAGCTATCTTTCGGCCTCAAGAAGCGTCCTCATCGGCATACCACAGCTATATTGGGTAGCTGCCTACCTGTCAACTCAGTCAACAATGCAAGTATAGTGGTTCAACAGGGAACAATGTGTGGGCAACCCCATACCATGTAGATAAAATCTCCCACCTCAGCCAGGCATCTGAAGCACATGGATGGGAACCTCAGATATATGTTAGCTAGACATGCATGGGACACACAAGTACAGTGTAAGTAATTGAGTTGCGTATACTTGAAGTGTGGGTTCCTATTCACCTTTTTAGTATATTCCAGTATTTTCTCCCATCCTTATCCGATATGTCTGTTCCAATCATTTGCTTCCATTTGAGTTTCAAAGGTTCTAGAGACACAAAGAAGGTGGGGGCTAGGGCACGGTGCATAGATGTCACCACGTTTCATTGTACCCTGTGAGTCAATAATACAGTCAACGCTTCTGTGTGCGGTGGCTCCATCGCCGTGTCATAACCCCCTATGCCTTGGATCATTCTGTTTAGAGTTTCAAAGGTCAGAAACTGCCCTCTGTGTAAACCACAATCTTCGACCAACACCTCAAAAGGAAGTAGGTTACCGTCAGTGTATATGTTGCCCAGAGTATCAATGCCAGCCTGTGTCCACTGCTACACAGCCTTGTGTCCAGCCACTGCCAGAAATTCTAGCACCTCCTACAGTCAGTGGTAGGCAGGGGTAGTATGGAAGGATCTCTCCTAATCTCTCGGTTTATTTCTCCCAGCAGGACTAGATTACCCTTTCTGCTCTGGGGTATGTGTGTCTTGGCTTAGTCTGATCGTAAACTGATTGCAACAGCCTCCCTTCATGTAATAAAGTAAACAAGTCCTGATTCTTCTGGTCATTGTCTTTCACTAACTATCTTGCCATACATACTAGTTGAGCTGCTATATAATACACTTCTGGGTTTGGGATTCCAATTCCACCACCATCTAGTTGCAGACATCTACGCTGTGTCTCCCATATCAATTCTAAGAATAAGGATCTCACCTCCTTGAATAATATGTGCAGTAAAGTCAGGGGCAGGACCATAAAAAAGTTGGGGGGAGTACTATCATCTTTATGATAGCCACATGACCCAAAGGAGAAAGTGGCAGCTGGTGCCAGAACAAGAGGGTACTACATATCCCAGCCACACATTTGCTACCACCCTTCAGCTATGAGTCAGTATGATATATTCCCAGATATTTGAAAGTGACATGTTCCCAGCGCAGTTCATCCCCCATTCACGGGGGTCTTTCTACTGATGGTGATTATTTCAACGGGCAAAGACAGGACTTCTCCCAATTAACCTTAAGTCCTGCCACTTGTCCAAATTCAGCCAGTTTCGGGGTGAGCAAGGGTAGCACAAGGGTAGCGCCTGCTCCGGATTTCTCAGAAATATTAAGGCATCATCTGCATACCATGCTGCCATGTGATATTTGTCTCCTAGTGAGATTCCCCATTCAGGGCCTCCCGCTCACTTTAAGCAGGCCAAGGGTTCCAGAGCAAGAACAAACAGGATCTGGGATAGGGGGTAACCTTACCGGTTGCCCTGTTGCAATTGCCATACGTCTGAATAAATTCTGCCAGTGCAGATCATGGCCAGGGATTGGGTGTAGAGTTATACTATCCATTTCAAGAAATAATTTCTAATCTAACCCTCAGAAAAAGTATGACCATAGTAAAGTATGGCAAGCCTTTTCGATATCTAGAGACAGCACAGATGGGGTCCATGAGTCCTTGGCTACCTATCCATCATATGTAACAGATGGCGAATAGTGACATGTGTGTTTCACCCTGGGATAAATCCGCATCGGTTGTGGTGCACTAACTGTCTTAGATAAGGCAAAAGTTTATTCGCAATAAACATCCCTAAGATTTTGTATTCTGTGGTCAATAGCGAGAGTGGCCTGTAGGAGTGTACTGAAGGAGTCTCTTCCTGACTCAGGTAACACCACAATTGTGGCCTCTCTCATAGACTCAGGTAGGAAACCCATGCGCAATGCTGGTATGTACATCTGGTGTAATTTGAGTACCAGTTTTATTTGGTAGGTTGAATAGAATTCAGGGGCCAACCCATCTATTGGCTGCATTTTCCCACTGGCTAATTGTTCTATGGCTGCTGTCACCACCTCAAGTTCCAAGTCCACCTTTATTTTATTTTATTTTATAGGTTTTATATAGCGCTAGCTAGACCCGGGGGTATCAGATCGCTTCACATACATGGGGGCATTACATAGCAAGGCATAGGGATGTAAAAAGGTATAAGCCAAACATTGTAATTAGGCATACATTGCATAGCAGGACATAAGAGTGCATGAGGATATAAACAACACATTATAATTAGGCATACAGTGAAGGATAAGAGGGGGAGCTCCCGAGGTTGAAGCAGTCGAAACTCCACTTATCCATGATGGACAAATGAGGAGGGAGTCAACTAGGTAGTTGGAGTCTTGATTCATTGACTTGGATGGTAAGGTATTTCTTGAGGAGAAGGGGTTTCAGGTCCCTTTTGAAACACGGGAAGGAGGGGTTGCATCTGAGGTCAATCGTGAGTGAGTTCCATATCCTGGGTATGTTACCAGAGAAGGATCGGGACTCAGTGTTTGACTTTTTGAATTTCGGAGGGATGAGAAGAAGTGAGTTGGAGCTTCTCAGGGGTCTAGATCTTCCAGCTTTGACCAGTTTGCTGTTTAGGTAGTTGGGGGAATGTGAGTGGAGGGATTTGTGTGTGATGCAGGCCAATTTGTAGATACATCTGCCTTCAATGGGTAGCCAGTTGAGGGATTGGAGGGATGATGTGATGTGATCAAACTTTCTAATTCCCGTTATGAGTCAAGAAGTCATGTTAAGAACTGACCTTAGTGGGGCTAGGTGAGCTTTTGACGTCCCTGTGAGGATAGCGTTCCCGTAATCCAGTTTGGATAGGACTAGGGATTGAACAACAATCTTGAGATCGTCTTGGGGAATAAAAGGTTTAATTTTCTTCAGGTGTTTTAGTGAAAACAGCGCACTTTTTGCAGAGTTTTTGATGTGGTCCTTCATCAATAAGTTCTTGTCCAAGGTAATGCCTTGTGACTTATCCGAGTCGGTTGTAGCGGGGAGCAGTTTAGGGCATCCAGGTTTTTGAGCCAGTCATGGATAGGAAGATGGTTACTTTTTGTAGCAAACAGTATTAATTCCGTTTTGTCTGGGTTCAACTTTAAGTGGTTTGCATTAAACCAGGATTGGATTTTGGTTAGTGTGACATTGAGGTGTTGGATGTCGCTGGGTGATTTGATTTTGTAGTAGGGTTGAGTGTCGTCTGCATATAGATGATATTTAACTCCTGCTTCTTTCAGAATGGTTGTCAGGGGTTCCATGAAGATATTGAAGAAGGCAGGGGAGAGGACCAAGCCTTGAGGGACCCCAAGTGTGACTCGTGTTAGCTTAGAGAGACAAGAGTTGATTTTAATTTGTTGCGACCGGTGCTGGAGTTAGGAAGCAAACTCTTTTAGTACCATTCCATCAATTCCAGAATCAGGGTCTCAAGTAAAGCTAGGTGATTAATTGTGTCGAAAGCCGCAGATAGGTCAATAAGGATGAGAAGACACGCTTCACCTTCATCTAAGGCTCTGTGGATATCGTCTGAAATATTGAGCATGGCTGTTTTGGTGCTACACCCTTTCCTGAATCCCGATTGAAAGGTGTCAAGGAGATTGAAGTCATCAATATGTTTGTTAAGTTGTTGGAGAACGTACTTCCCCAAGGTTTTGGCTAGGAACGGGAGGTTGGAGATAGGTCTGAGATTGTTGAGATCATTAGGGTCGGCTCCTGGTTTTTTGAGTATGGGTGTGATTTGTCCTAGTTGAAGGGAGTCTGGGACACAGACTGATGTAAGAGAGGAGTTGATGATTTTAGTCCAGAAAGGGGTAATGATGTGTTTGAGTTTTTGTACGATAGTGGCTGGGAGAGGGTCCATAGTGTGGGAGGTAGACTTTAAGCTCGCAATTATATTGAAGACTTCTATTTCCGACACAAGTTCGAAGTCCGACCAATTTGCACCATTTTTCAGTAGGCAGCGGACCTGGTTGTCCTTGGTATGATTGAGATCTGCTTGGTCGAGGCCGAGCATTGGGGGGCAGGTTGAGATTGAAGGTGTATTGGAGGTTGGGATGAAGGATTGCTCAATTTTTGTGACCTTGTCTGTGAAGAAGCTGGTAATTTTTTCACATTGATACGTGCTCGCTTTAATTTCGTGAAGGGATTTGTGGTTCGTTTGCCTTTTGAAAATATTGAAGAGTTCTCTAGAGTTCTTTAGCCTGGTCTAGTTGGCTGCGGAATAATGAGTCCTTTTCTCTAAAGATGTGCTTTTTATATTCTGACCGAACAGACCTAAGTAGTGCTAGGTGCCTTGTTGATGAGTTTTGTCTCCAAGTCCTTTCAACAAGTCTGAGTTGTCATCTTTCGGTATTGAGATCCACATTGAACCATGATTTAGATTTGATAGATCTCAATTGTTTAAGTTTGGGTGGCGCTACTTGATCTAGCACCTCCGTCATTGTTGAGTTAATGTGAGCTATAAGGTCATCGGCCGACGTAGTGGTAGTCTGCGACTGTAGATGGGCATGAATCTTGAATTCAAGTTCGGAGATAGGGACTTTATTGATGTTCCTGGTCCAGTGTTTGGCTTTGTCGGATTGTATTGGTTGGTGTCTGACAGGTGAGTTGATATTAAACAAAATGAGGTGGTGGTCAGACCAGTCAATCGGCGAGATTGATCTCAGTGAGACTAGTTCATTTCTGGTGATGATCGCGTCCAGAGTTGCTCCTTTGATGTGTGTTGGTTCATTGCACAGTTGTTTTAGGTTGGTTATTTCAAGCAGGTTGGAGAGGTTCTTGGCAATGGTATCTTCTGTGTTGTTCCAGTGGATATTGAAGTCACCCAGGAACACATTTTCGTGTCTGTTAGGGAGAAGCGTCTTACTAGGTCAGTTAGTGCTTCGGCAAAGAGGGCGCGTTTCACTGGGGGATGGTAGATGGTGTGAAATTTGATGGGCGTGGTGCCCTTGACTGCAAATTTGACACCAAGGTACTCCAGGTTCAGGTATTCTGCAGGTTTTAATTCAGTGATCTGAATACCTTCTTTGTGGATGATTGCTAGTCCTCCACCTGTTTTGAGCGATCTGTCCTGTCTAATGACGTTGTAACCTGGGGGGGGAGAGTAGGTCAAGCATGGGGTTAGAGTGGTCGTTGAGCCAGGTTTCTGTGAGAAACGCTATGTCTATTTCTTCCCTAAGAATAACTTCGGCAATGTCTGTGGCGTGTTGTACTGCTGATCTGCAGTCGAAGAGCATGCAAGATAAAGGGCAGGATGTTACAATGTCGGGGTGGGCTTTAAGGATGGAAGTGTATTGCGCCGGGGGTCTGGGCGAGTGGACTGTTCTAGGCATTCTGTTTGTACCAACAATGACTGGGATTGCGAGGGAAGCTGTATTCTGGTTTGTTGCGGGGTGAGAGTTGTTGATTTCCTCTGTTTCCATTATTGAAAGGGTGCGGAGAGCTCGATTAGGTCGATGAGACTGCCTCCCCAATGGAATGGAGGGCCATGGTGGGTCAGGTGGGGACATGGAAGTGGCTGTGTGGGGAGGAGGTGTGTAACTACCCCGAGAGCATGAGCAAGGTGGCTTAAATAGGTTGGGTCGGTCTAGTTGTAGATGTAGGATGTCGGCAGCTAGGGCGTCGATCTTTTGTTTCATTCTGGTCAGTTGTTGGGAAAGGGTGTTAAAAGAGTTACTGGTCTTCAGAGGGGGCAGGTTATGACTAGGGTCTCTAGAAGGAGAGGGTACTGCGATCTGGGATTGAGCGGTATCATTGGGGGTGGGTGTAGGAATAGGGTGAGCGTGTAGAGTTGGGTCATTGATGTTTCCAGTCTTGAGGTAAGATGGAGGTGATGTGGGACTAGGGTCAATGTGAGGACGGTGAGCAATGGACTGGAGGGGATCAGAGTCCAGGGGATTGGCAGTGGTGTTGGTGGTGGGGGTGGGTTGGGTATTTGGTCTTGGGTCAGAGGAAGGAGAGTGAGCAATGCTTTGGGGGAGGTTGGTGTCCGATGGATTGTCGGTGACGTTGGGCCTGGGGATGTTTATGGCAGATGGAGTCGGGTCAGCGCTGGGGTTGGGGATAGGTCGTGAGGGTAGAGTCGGGTCTACTGAGGTCAAGAGGGGTGTGGCTATAGCAAGTACCATAGTGGAGAGACTGCAGTTTGTGTCCAATCTGTCAGGTTCGAGATCAGCCTTGCGGTGTTTGTTGCCTGTGCGTTTGCTGGTCCTGGTGGGATTAGTGGAGCTCATGATAGTGGGTGTTTGTCGGCGGAGTGTGACAATGGGGGTAGTGAGGTTGTAATGAGTGATGATGGATGTCCATGAGTCATAGAGTGAGTCCGTAGGGCAGGGTGATTGGCAGTGTTCTGGGACATTTTTCAGGGTGGAGGTCCATGAGTTGTAGAGTGGATCGGCAGGGCAGGGCGGCTGGCACTGTTCTATGATGTTTGTTAGCGTGGGGGGTGATAGGGGAGGATGGGTTTGATGGTTCTGCTTAGTTAAAGAGGAGAGTAGTGTCGGGAAGTGACGATCAAAGGTGGTGAGGTGTGGGTCTGTGGCCTGTATGAGAATGTTTCATGTTCTGAAGATGGAAATGGTGAGTTTCCCTTTAAAGGTAGGGGAGATGGTCATGGAGATGTTTTCACCATAGGGAATATTGACAGCCTTGGTGACTAGGAAGTGAAGATGGAAGGTGTTTATCCACTTTGTCGGACGGTTGGTTTGGAAGACGAAGGCAGTTTTCGTCTTGCCGATAGTCGTGGTGTGGTAGTTGTCCACTATGAGTGTTTCCGGGTGCTGTGTTAGGGTTCTTGAAGTTCTTTTTTGCATAGCTAGACTGATTTTCTGGGTAGATTATGGACCAAGAGTTAGGTCCGTAACGCCTGAGTGCCGAGTTTAGGGTGGGGGGGTTAACGGGCGCTACCACTTTTATTTACACAGATGTGTTAACTTGACCCCATAAGAGTTCTTGATGCATGTACCTCATATGATTGCATTGAAGGACTCCCATTCCATCATACGGCAAGAACAGTTCCCTCATTCTCTGCAAAATAATTGTTGATCGTTTTTCCAATTGTTGTTCAAAATGGGGAGTCTAACACTGCCTGCAGTTGAAGTCACCACGTGGATATGACTATTGGTAGTCACCCAAACAGTAGTGTTGCAAGTAGGGGGTTGTGATCTGAGCAGTGTGGCAGAGGCATTTGGTGTAATGTGTGTGTGGTACCAAAGCAATAGATTCCAGTATCGTATCCAGGCAAGTGTGTAGGGAATGTGCAGTTGAGTAATAGGAGTATTTATGAGTCAAAGGGTGTGTTTCATGCCATAAGTCTACCATGTCCCAGCATGCTGCCAACTGTCTGGAGCCTCTGGCCAGTGGTATGCTTGGAGTGATGCTGTGGGAGGCAACAAGCAATCCAGGGTGCAGTCAGGTTATAATTGCCTTCACAAATCCTATGTGTATTTATAGTTCTGATAAGGATGACGGAAGATAGTATCTAGGCACTGCAGTTGGCCAGTACTGAGCACATATATGCTAGCCAATGAGAGGTCATCCCCTTCTAGTGTCCTCTCCAGCAGTGTAAACCTGTCTACCACTTTTCGGTGTTGTATGAAGGGTATCCCCTGTGCCAACAATATCAGCGAATCTTAAGCCCATGCAGAGTGCGTAGTCCAATATATTTGCCCTCTCCAGTGCTTTTCAAGTTTCGCCAGTTCCACTTGTCATATGCATTTCCTTCATTAGAGCTATATGGGCATGCCGGTGCTTCAGGAAGATGTATACCCTATGACATTTCACTGGGGAACCCAGCTCCCTCATGTTCCACATAATAAAGTTATATTTGTGGGCCATTACTGTAAATCGTTGGCGGAGACCAGGGTTGTAGTAACCATCAGCTATTCTTAGGGACAAGGGATGTGTGCTACATGGGGAATAGTGGTCATGGTGTACACTTCTGTCAGAGCATAAAACAAGTGTTAGCATGTGGGTGTGATCCTGTGCCCCGGTCCTAGCCAAATGAGCTAAGACCATGTGGTAAGCAAACAAACAACACAAAACCAACAGCAAATGAACCACGATGTGGATCTGCATTTGCAGATGTACTTCGCTGAGGGGTAGAATTTTGATAGTGTTCACCATGATGCTCAACACCGTTCTCACTATGTCCAAGTCTGAACATAAGGGTCCCATTAAAGAGCAGATTGTGGCAAGCAGATTCGACAACCCAATCCCCGTGGGCCACACGGAAGGTCAAATCAGGTCATCTGGTGATCAAAGTGTGACTAGGGGACCTTTGGTCGGGGTATCTCGGCCATCCGGAAGTGTGATGTCTCTGTGAAGGGACCCAGAGTCTCCCGTAATGCATAGATACTCATTGGCTTTGGGCTATTTGAGGGGGCACTGAAGGGTTGGGGCCCCCTTGCACTGCAGGCACTCAAGGGTCCTGATGTATGTTCCTTAGTATAGCCCACATGGGCGTCTGATAGTGTAGGTGGCATACATGCTGTCACAAGTATAATGTCCCTTAACGTCGATTGGTTTTCCAGTATGGTGATGTCACTCTGATTCCTTATTGGTAAAATTGTTACAAGTCCCACAAGACAAGTACAATAATGTATACATTCACTTTGTAGTAGCACTTATTTGTTTTATCAAATTCCCCAACATAAACAGTGTTCTTTTGACATCAAACAATGCTTCTGGATATGGATCTATATGAGCTCTTCTTTCTAGTGTCTGTGTTATTGTTTTTTTTTTTTTAGCTTGAGCAGTTGTTGTTATCAGTTTTGGTTTTGTTCTTTAAATATAGCTTCATCCAGTCATCCCCTTGTGTAACCTCTCTTTTCAAACTGCCCCATTAAACGTTTGTTCCTATTCAAACCTAGGATAATGCCCTCGGCATCACATATCCCTGTTATTTATTCATACACTGGTCCGTATGGTTGGTCACTCTCCATACATGAATGCAGTCCTCCATATAGATATTAAGCTATTAACTCATTATCACATTCAACCAGTAATCCATCCACAGAACGACAAACTCATTAGCCAGTCAGTGAAAAAGCACTTTGCCAATGCCAGATGCTTTCAAAATACGCCAGCATTGTCAATTCCAATCATTGCAACAAGTTACCTTGAAAGTACAGGAAATATTGTTTTCTATTCTAAAAGTATACTATGAATATGGCCACTAAATTGTGTGACTCAATATGATGATGCAAAATGGCGGCCATCTTAAAAGTGGAAAACAGTGCTTAAATACTTTCAAGATGGATTCCATGCTGTGTGAGTCAATTTGACGATACAACAAAGTGGTCATCTTGAAAGTCCTTGTCTGCCCTGTGCCCCATCCCCCAGCATGGGAGATAATAAACCAAAACTGCGTGCCAAACAGTAACAGGAGAGCCTGGGGGCTGTACCCACAAAAGGCCTTTCTGTCAAAACCCAGCCTGCTCAGCTACTTTTTAACCATCCTTCCCTGTCAATCTTCTTCAACACTGCTCTCTGTGCATCTGTCACCAACCTACCAAGCTTCCCTTTACAATGCCCATCCCACTACCCTACTTATTGTCTCTTTGGTCTGTCCCACTGTCCCATTTTTATGTGTAGTTCTACACAGTGAGACTGCACTTAAAAGTGATTTTGCATGTGAAGGTGATTTGTGCTCCATACTCCTGATGATGTTGAAATTTGGATGATTTGTACCTCGAAATGGTGTCTACCAAATGTTACTGATGCACAACATTCACACATACTATATTTACTTACTGCAACATTTTCTCTCTGTAATGATTGACTTTTTGCTTGTATGTGATACGTCACTCCTGGGTGATTTTGCTTCTTATTGTGCTTGTGCGTCCAAATGGGATTTTTGCTCCTGAATGTTTATGATGCATCAAGGATTATTTTACAGCTCAGTGTGCTTTTAAACCAAAAGTTTTTGTGCTCCTAAAAATGTTCTGACACTGCTGTACAAGCTGTCTGAACTGTAATTTTGCACTTAAATATATTTTTGCTCCTAGGTGTGATTTGTGAATCTAAATTAGTTTCTACACTCCTGCTGATGTTGTATAAAGGGTGATTTTGCACCTAAACATGATTTTGCATACATGTGATTTTGCACCTAACTGTGACCTTAACCATACAGGTGTCTTTGCACCTAAAAGTGTGTCTGCAATCCTGCTGCTGTAGAATCAAGAGTGATTTTGCATCAAAAATGGATTGTGCACTTAAATGTGCTCTCCCAACTAAGAATAATGTTTTTACTAAATATGTTTTATACTTAATTGTGTTTTCCTTCTAAATGTGATTAGTGCTCCTAAATGTATTTCCACTTCCCGATGATGTTGCTCCAAGGGTAATTTTGCACTTAAATTGTGTCTTTGCTCCTAAATGTGACACCACAAACTTGCTTACTTTATACTAATGTTGATTAAGGACCTTTATGTACATCTAAATGCGTGTTTGCCCATACATGTGATCTGTGCAATTGGTTTCTCACATACATGCCAATGTTGCAGTAAAGGTGACTTTGCAACTTAGAGTGACAGCAACCAACGAGACAATATACTGACCCACACTGTTTACACCTAATGTGACAACTTACTGCAACATTGTGTTTCTGTACTGATTGATATTGCATGGCTGCATAAGGTAACTGTCCCATACACAATCTACTTCTCAAGATCAGTAGCATATAAATCACAATAGCATACATATTTTTGAAAACTCCTACTATTGCCACCACACCTAAATGCAACTGAGCTTCAAATCAGATCAGATGCAACAATGGTGATAACAGTAACTCACAGGTCCTACTTTTGCCCCTGGCTGATCCTAAACTACAGCCATCTTAGAAACCTTAATATATGACAAATACCACTGGCTCATTCTCAAACTAGGCTCCATTGAAACTTACTTACTTTTCTGTTTTAAAAAAACATAAGAATAAGAATATATGTTCTTGGACCAATACACTATGCTTTCTCTCCTTAGGGCCTGATTACGAGTTTGGCAGACGGTTTACTCCATCCCAAACGTCACGTCCGCCCTATTACGGGTTCCATTATGTTCCATTGGATATAATGGAACCATGGGCGTCCGCAGACATTTTTCCACGGGGGCGCAAAATGTTAACGTCATCACCATCCTCCGACATGATGTGCGCCATGTGGGGCATAAGAAACACTGGGTCACAGGTGGAGCCATGGGGGCAGGAAGCAGGCCGCATATATTCTCATACACCACAGGGTTTATGTGCCACAGCCATCTCTTTCTTTTGTGGCCTTTGGTAGATATCATTCACACCTTCTAGCAGTTGGCAAAGTAAAAAGCAGAGCTCAGCTGCAGACAGGAGCTCTTGGCCAAAAGTGAAAAAGCACAGGCATGCAAAGGGTTTAGAAACATGATGCAAAGGCTTAATGGAAGGATCAAACTGCCATTGTCTGATTAGCAATTTCTAATCTGTTTTTATGTCACACTATTACACCACATTATTCATACACACATGAACAAGGCAGTGAAGGCACAATAACTGCATTATAAAAAAAAAACATGTACAGTCAGTCTGCATTTGGTATTAACGTGCACAAACGAATGAGAATGAAAATGTATGACAAATGTATTTATTTTGGAAATGTATTAACTTAAATATATTAACATAACTAAAATCAAATATATTACCATAAATAAAATAACAGCTGTTCTCTTCCAAATTGGAAAATAAAACATATAAACTTAACCTGGATAACTGTTGCAGGAACTGCAAACATGTACAGTCTTGCTGAAATTTAACAGTCACATTTTTCAATGAGTAGTAGTTTTATACAGTTTTTAATCACTAGTCAGTGTACTGATCTCAAAAAAGGAACTGTAAATGTCTGTAGTCGTGCAAATTTATCAATTTCTTTCTCAATCAGCTGTTGTTTGTTTTCATCAATTTTTGCTCGATGTATGCTCATCATGCACAAACCCGATAAGCACTCATCTGCCATTGTTGACCTCAACCAGGTTTTCACCCTTATGTATGCTGGCCTCCTTCTGCACACGCTCACACACACAACCCAAATGCATGTATTAACATATTTATGCAAACTTTAAAAAGCCACTTCTAAATTGTACATATATTTCCCATCTTCCTAGACTCAGGCAGGTCTGACTTCTTTGTAGATATTGCTAGCTGTGTGCCACTGAAAAAGACTGTAGCACAAAGCACACTAAAGTGGATTCTAATGAACCAAGTTAAAAAATGGAAGCTTGAGGGAGATGGGAGGTCACACGCGACTGGTGTCTGCTCCCCACCACAAGGCGGGCAGGCACTCCCATACCATACAGAAAAAGGCGGCAAAAGAAAAACATCACTCCAGAACTTTTCCTGTCAGATAACGGCTCTATTTGCTTCCTGCATAAGCATTTTGAATTGTGCTGTAGAACGTATCCAGAGACTGATAATACGAGTGTCAGAGGGTATGATAAATCTACTGTTCATGACCTGTTACTCCTCGTCCATAGAGTCTTTCCTATTCCTAACACCCTCATGCTCACCCCTCTGTAATAGGTCAGAATCATTACACATACGATGGGACAGGCCTTATCATCCTCAAAAGGATGAATGCAAGTGGTGACCCACTGGAGTTTGAATGCTATATGTAACTGACACTAAGGTCTTTGTGGTATGACCAGTTACACACTTCATTCTATATATTAGAGACAGAAACTGCTAGACTGCATTGCACACACACACAAAATTTGGTTGTACAAACCTAAATCACAGCCAAAGCTCAACACTTACCCCAAAAAGATCCCATAGAAGGTTCCATTTGAACCACAGCTTCACTTAGTTTCACAAAGTACAGAAGGCAGCCTGCAGGATTCTGTACCCTGGCAGCAGACAACCTCCAGTTTTCTCAGTTCAACACCCTCTGCAAGCATGGATGACCTAGCTCCTAGAGGTGATCCACATTAAAAGTGTATGACACACGAAAGTGCACCCTGCCACTTTGTGCAGCTGCGTCCCTGCATAGAGAAGCACTAGCTGCTAAATAACTACACATATAATAAAAAATAATAACCCTTGAAGTTATCTTGGCCGAAGGACACTGCATCCCACACTGCACTGGGAAGTAAAGCATTCAAGACATGTATGTCACTGCTGCAGTGTCCAGACGATTACCCAGTATCTACTACAGATGAGGTACCTACATCTGGCTATCTGCAGAGCACTGCACCTCCCTTACTCTTCCTGGCACTAGCTGCAGAAACAACAGAAACACAATACGATCAGGCTCTACACTCTGTCAGACCAAAGAGTGTTCTCCGTGGTCAAAGTGGGGGGCAAAAAGTAGGGGAACTGTGGGCGCAGTATCAGAGGGCGTGAATAAGCAGAGGATTGGGTCAGTGGGCATAGTCAGAAGTGTGGCTGGAAAAAGCAAAACATTCCAATTATTAGTATTTGTTTGGCATTTCACTGACCATTTACAGATTATTATGTTATTTGACTCAACCAATGGATACACATATTTATTTAAGATTTAATATGAGTTCTTGACATTACAATACATTAACAAAGTGGGATACGTTTCCAATCACAGAATGTCCCAAATACGCTTAAAAGTGGAATCACAAGCCATATGTCATCAGCACTTCTCCCTTTTTCCTGAGCAGTTCAAACATGAATGGCAAAATATTGTCTGCCATGCCTGCCTCATAATACATAATCTGTTGCATACTCTGACAGTTCTAACTAAAAATTGTTTGTAGCTCAAATGAATCAAAAATTACAAAAAAATGTGACTTGTGTTGCTGCAAAGTGGAGACCCTGTGCAAAGGTTGACTGGTCACCTTTCTCACTGCTGCATTTGTATGTTACACTGGTACTGAGGCTAAATCTTTACAAAGACTGTTAGTATGTGTAAGAATGTAAAACTAATAAAGCATCAGAAAATGTACCGCATTACGCTTCAGCCCTTTTTTTGCTGCATAATTTAGTTAACACTGCAACATAATTTTGTCCTCCATTGCTGCATAATTCTGTGGCCCCAAAGCAGACAGCACATGTTAAAAGTGCTTGTGCATGAAGCAGAGAGACCCTAAAACTTGCAAACTTAGTTTGGTGTGCGTGCAAATCCTGCATTGCCGATCCCTGGTGAGTTGCACTACTTCTGCAGAAACAAGGCCAACTGAGGTACCAATGGGTGAGGTGGACTAGCCTCAGGGTCCTGTGACCTCTGTGACAGATTCACTATTGCACTAGGGTGTGCTGCTTCGTAGGCCTGCCCGCAAGACTGAAGTTGGTGGATAGGCCTTCAAGGTTAACCCACACTTGACACCGCTAGGGTCCACCTGCTGGTGATAAGACACCAGGGCTTCTAAGGTGTAGCGGGCCTTCTAAGGTCTAGCATGGGAATGTGCTCCCTTAGGAGAGAAGGCTGAACCTGGTTCCCCAGTTCCAAATTTAGCAGCACTGGCTATAGTGCCACATCTTTTCCCCCATTGAACACATACTCTTCCACTAAAAGAAACTTGCACTGCCTTTAGATGCAATCCAATTGTGTCCCGCTATAAACGCCTCGAAGGAACTCAATTCAAATTATGCACTAGACAAGAGTAATATTCTGTCTGAAAAAACAGTAACAACCTCCTGGAAAAAGCAAACACTCACAGGGAAAGCATGACAAAGTAAAGAATTTGAAATGTAAGCAGGAACCTTACCTTAATGCTTGTTCACTCTTTATTCAGAAATAAATGAGTGGGTTTGCCAGAAAAAGACATGACTACAGGGCCCGGAAGGGACCCGTTTCAATGTCCAATGCTTAAATCCTTACAAAACATAAGGAGTATGGTTTTAAAAGACCACATTCATGAACATAAAGCTGCAGTTTACTACACATTTCATAAACTGATAAAAGGAAAACAGCTGATAAGGATCACATGAAACATTTTCTACACCATGCATCAACCAGATATCACAGTACCTCCAGGAATGGTGAACTTCCTCACCTGAGGAAAAAAATGCTATTCAAAGACGAGAAAAAATGAAAGTAGTGCTGCCTTCACTGGGAAAGTCTGCTGGCGATAAGGTGTTTGAGTGTGAATAAAACCAATCTGGCAACTTTTTTGAACACTCTGTCTTGCTTTGAATTATTTAGTTATTTATTTTTCGGATTTAAAAAAAATTAATTCTCTCCATTCCGAGCCTGCACTTTGGATTAGAAAATGTCAGAAAAAGAAATTTCCAACAAAAGTATTACGTCCTTTTTAGATTGATTTCACAGGGGAACAAATTAAGCAAAGGAGAGGAAAGAGAGGGTAAGAGGCAGTTCTTGGAGTCACGGTTTTCAGTGAGGAGCTAGACAGAGACAGAAAAAAAAGGAGAGATTATTATGACTTACTTCAAGCTGTGGGAGCAGGCAGGCCCGGACCTTCTCTTCTGATCTTGCCGATCAGCAGAAGTTGCCTGCTCCTAAAATTGACGGCCCTGCAAACAAACACCACTGTGGGGGCTGTCCTTACGCGCGGTTCTTTACAGCGTAAGATAGGTGGCGCAGCACTCCGTCATGATGTCATGATAGGGATTTGGTGCTGCTGGCCTAAAATATATGAAGAAGAGGCCTGCTCACAAAATTAAAAGATCCATCCGTTCTTACAATGGAAATAAAAATGGAAAATGCCACACAATTACATTTTAAAACACACCACCGCACCAGTATGGCAGGCTGGGTGATCCAGGGGGGGCTAAGCGCCCCTCCTTGCCCCCCCCCCCTTCTTGCGGACGCCCATGAATGGAACTCGTAATATGGCGGACGGGATATCCGTCACATTTGTAACAGAGTATCCCATCTGCCAAACTCCTAATCAGGCCCTCAGTGTCAACGATCACAACAATCCCTTATCAGTAAAAGACAAAAATACTATCTACAGAGGACATGCCCATCTATAAGCACAATTAATGTGAAAGGTGTAATTTCTCATATCATACATTATTAAAGCCACTTTCTACTGCAAGAGCACTAATCTGTTGTGAACTCTCCAAAAGGAACTTCTTGACATCAAACTGAAGCTGGGTCACCTGTATGAGATATTACGAAGGCTTCAAAACACACTCTGCATCTCTTTCCTATTAATACTGTCCACCCTGGGACTGCTCTCCTAATCTCCCACTACACTGCACTGGACAGACCCTCCCCTGAGGAGCAAATTACCTTTCACACCATACACAGAGATGCTTTGACATCACGGAACTTACTGTACCTCCAATTTTCTCAGCCTTGAGAGGTAGACATCCTAAATGCAATCAAAAAGGCCTACAGTCTCTAACACAATCTCTTTATATCCTTTAGCATACAACCACCACCTGAGCAAACAATGGTCATTTTATCATGCAGCAAGGCCTGTGCTAAATGTAACTTCACACTACTTGCAAAAACCAAAAGGTAATGCCACATTTTAAACCTACTGTAACGTTCCACCTTCCCTCCCCACAATAAGTGCTAAACCCTAGAACTGACTCTCATTAAAACACACGTACACATTTCTAACCATTTGAACAACTTCTTAATTTTTTTCTAAAGTCTGACTATGACATACTCTGCCCATGTTGAAACAGTAGATGGCATTGGCAAAATTAAGAGGCCACAAACACATTGAAAAAAAGCATTGGCAAAGCTAGCTTGAGGGGGCTAAGACAAGAAAACACAGTCACGCACCAGTGCGCACAAGCTATTTGTGCAACGCGACTGTGCAACTGCTCCAGCGCTGAATACCAAAATCCCCTTTCTACGTCACAGACCACAGATCTCTTCAACCACATTCATTCACTCATTCACTGGTGGGGCCCATAACACCAATCATTCATTCTACTTTAGATCAATGGTCCTCGAGAGAGGGGAATCCTTTCTCTATTCCATGCGCTGGAAATGGGAGGAGAATGCACAAATCCCTAATGAGTAATGAGTTCACTTATTCCTCCCTACCTCACCAGGGTCTATACCTTTAACCTAGCAATTCCTCCCATGGATAGGCCATGGATCAGCTGAGTTGCTGGGAAAAGCGACACCTAATTCTTCTAAACAATATACATCAATACACTTCAAATAATAACCGACACAGTTCTTAAATGAATTGAAATGTTTATCTAAATAAAGCATAAGAGAATCATTAAGCATTCAATATTTTGATTAGCATATTTACCTAATCTGGCTAAATGGCGTCCTCTATGTCAAATTCAAATCTTTCGTCTCTATGCCCATAAATCGATCAATCAGTTTGTAAATTAATTGGGCATCTGATCAGTCCATCAGAGTCTCTGGCAAGCAGCTGTCCAGCAGTGTCACCGTCCTCTCCGTCAGCATAACGTCAGGAAAACAAGCTAAAGTGCGACGACCATTGACCCTCTCTAGTCTACTTCTTTTATAGTAAAATCAACAACAAAATGTTACAATACATGTTTTTAAACAAATCTGATTGGTGGAACCAGGATCATTCTTCCTGATTCTCATGCGCTCGATGTTTCATTAGATGTAATTCTCAATTTACTAATAATTTGCAACAGTTACTTGTCCATTCAGGGCATTTTGGTTCCCATACGGGTTTGTGTCCATGGTGTCATCAATTATAACAGTTCTTAGTTTAAGGAAGTCCATTGTCTGAGGATTGGCACTCCTCCCGGTGCGACCTTCACGAGTACAGTCTGCCTGGGGTCAGGACGAGGTTATTGTTGCTCATCTTTTAGCGCAGGCGCACTTTACTCAGTGACTTCTGTATATCGTCTGTCCGTCAAAATAGGGATGGCAGCCATTTTGTGGCCACTCCAGAAAGGTCAACTTAAGCAAAGAAACACAAAACATAATTAATACATGGAAATGACTATTAAAATGTTTTTCCCCTCACTAAACCCTTTATGTGTGTGTATTTATCTAGCAAAAGCAACACGCAGTGGTGTTTATACTCACATTTTAAAGCACAATTCACAAATCACATCACAAAAGCAACGTATAACATGCAAATTCTAAATATCTGACATTAGTATGCGTACGAAATTAGTTTACATATCAATCAGGCCATGCAAATGCGATTCCCACGTGTATTTTCTAATTAGTAATGTTGATTATTCAAACACAGCAAACCATTAATACTATTAATATTAATCAGTTATTCGTTTTAATTCAAAATGATAAAATGGAGGAGGTATACGAATCTTAGGGAAAACCTCACTCCAGCAATCCCCCCTTTGGTGATTTTATCACCACAAAACACCCAAATTTAGTACCCTTTTACGGAAATTTGAAATGACTTCTTACTCATAGCTCATAATTAGGGCTCCCGGTTTTATGGTATTTATTTTTTCTACATTTCCGTCTGTATTTATCCATATTTATTTTTTGCTGATTTTGTCTGTATTTATCCATTTCTATTTTGTGTTTTCTGTATAAATGAAGCTGCAATGGGTATTTTTCCACATTTATTTGACTGATAAATGAACATCCAAAGAAGACATTTTTTCCGTATTTTTCTGTATTTAAAAATAAATACAGACAGGAAAAAAATAGTTTTCTGTCTGTATTTATCTGTAAAAATCAGTAAAAACGGAAAACTGGGAGCCCTACTCATAATTCAGTTTCTCCATATTCATCTCTTTTTGCTTTTATATACATACTTTCTTTCCACTCATCTAAGGCTATCTCTTCAAAATCCTTTTCCGGATCTTTTCCTTTTCTCTTGAGTTTATCTCTTTTTATTTTATTATTTGTTTTCTTATTTCTTCAACACATACACCCTAATCGTATCACTAATAATGCAACTATCACACATGTTAATGGAATTTTTTTTTACCTATAACAGTACTACCTATTTTAGCTAAGAAATTTTTAATAGCAGCTATTTTCTTTCCCATTCTTGTCCATACATCTTCAACCTCCATTGTTACAAGTTCATCATGCAATTCAGTAATATTTTTAATGTAAACCTTTAGATCTTTACTTTCGTCTGGAATGTAAGTGCAACAATGTTGAACTTTCAGCATTCCACAGACTCCACCCTCTTTTGCCAATATAATGTCAAGGGCAAGTCGATTTTCCATTACCATAGCACGCATGGCAACCATTTCAATATTAACCAATAAGAATACATTAGCAGTGCTTGTTGACAAGCGATCCACTACTGTAGATAGTCTTCTAATTTTATTTGCATTCAGAGTTATTCCCACTGCTGGTATCAATGCACAAAAGATGTCACCTACGATTCCTGCCCAAGATTCTCTCTTTCTACGGACTAAATGACTATTTAAACTATTTACACCCTCTTCTCTGTCCATGTGAAAGATTTTTGGAAATACCAGGCCTACATAACATGTGCCATACCAATGGTCTGGCAAACGATAATATGCCCTGTTCCCACAGATAAAATATATTCCAGGAAATACTGGATCCCTTCCACCTTTGAATCCCCATCCGCCTATGATTCGGTATGTATCATGGCACTCACTATTACCTACAAAAAGGTTATCATATGCAGTTTGATTCCTTCTTATACAAATTTTCCTTTCTGAGGCCTATCCAGAGCTATTGTTGGTGTAGACTCTCCTTTTGTCAGATGTTTCTCCATTTCTATGTCCAAAGCAGTTTTCTCAACCTTCCCTTCTGATGCCTTTTTGTGCATCTTATGCCTTCTTTCCTCAACCATATTCAAAAATGTCTTTTCTTCTTTCTGCAAACTGCATGTCAAATTATATTTAGACACAGCTTCTAATGTTAGTTCACTAGTCTCTAGGAAAAATTCACCTAAAACTTTAGCAGGTCTTACCCTATTTAGCTTATTATTAACAGGCACTAATGCAAAAATGTATCTACATCTGAAAAATAATACTCTAATTTCCCTAACTCATAAAATAAGCTAGCTATTACACTACATGTTATTCCATAAGTAGCTGGAAGGTGATGATAAGTCACTCCCTCTGCCACAGAAGCAGGTAACTGCATGCAGACGTAGCAGTCCCTTACGTCCATAGTCTTTACATATTCATACAATAATTTTGAAAATACATTATTGGAGAAATCGTTAATAGACCTATCTTTATGCAAATGAATGTTTGTTTCTACAGTCGTTACTACCTTTAAAACTTTACCTATGTTAGTTTTGTTTTGACGATGTCCTTCTATTGTATCTATTGTGACTTTAAATGATATTACAAGAGCTAGGATGCTCCATAAAAGCATTAATAATCCTGTACAACAGCAACATGTTTTACACCATCTTTTCATGAATGTACATCTACTTTTACTACCATCTATGTTAGCCATCTTTACTAAAAATAGACTGTGTCTTTTGACTTAGCCTCTTCTACTTTGTGACCAGTTTCTAACCCAAAGCTTCTAAGCTTCTACTTGGTTCCACTAGGTTTCTACTTCTTCTCTTTTATTATCGTTTTCCACATCAACAGCTTCTTTGTTTATTCAGTTTGGCATCTCATTGTCCTTTGCCTCCTTCTCCCAATCAGGATACAGAATCTCCTGAAGCTCCGATTCTTCTTCTCCAATGTCGGACAAGAGAACTCTCAGGATTTCTGATTCTTCTTCTTCTTTAACCACTTTCAGTAAAGCCTCCTCTGGATTTCCTTGACTATCTGCCTCTTGGGATTCTTCAGGCAGGCCCACATACGTCCATTCCGGCGACTTATACTTCTGGTTAGGTTTTCTTGTCCTTCCGGACCCTTTTGTTACAACTGTTTCTTCCTCCTTTGATTTTTCCTGACTCGTGACTTCATTCACCTGTTCAGCTCTTGGTGATTTCACTCGAGACAATCGATATCTTAGCCTCTTTATTTTGTTCGGCCAAACTTCTGGTTTTACAGTTCTTTTCAATTTACTTTCTTTGACATTCTTTTCATTCTTTTCTTCTCTCCAAGCTCTCGTTCTCAGAACTCGACCTTCAGTTATTTCATTCTCACTTTCTTCTGATTCTGTCCCAACTTGCTTTTCCTTCTCACCAGTCTCTTTATCCACCACTTGTTCTGGTTTCCCTACTTCTTTCCCTCCTCGGGTCTCCGACACGCAATCTTCCTGCTGACTACTTGTCCCTTCACCTAGCTGGATGTTGCAGTTCCCTACACCTCCTCGGGGGTCTTCCGCAATCTGTCCCTCTCTCTCTGTATCTGTCCCTTCTTCATTCAAATCTATTATTTCAGGTGGAATTTCTCTCAGTTTTTCATCTGGGATTTGTTTTCTTTGACTTTCTTTTACTGCATCTTCTTTGTGTTTTCCTTCCTTCTTTTTAGGTTCTTATCTAGGACCTTTCTTTCTTTGCTCGTCTTCAGAATCTGAGCTGTCCGAAATCTGCAGTCTTCTTCTCAGAGAGATAAATAGAGTGGACAACCCAATATACCCTTGAGGGCTCAGGCAAATGTAAATAAACAAGTAAAGAGGTGCCTTCAAGGGATTTATTTAACAGTTAATTTGTATAATTTCAAACATCAATTAGAGGTAGGTTAGTTATATACTGTTAGAACCGGCGGTCTCTAGTTGGCAGAGGTATACACTTCTGACAAATAGGGACCAACCAACTCTAGTCAGGGCAAGGGGATTACACACTCAGATAACCCCTGCTACCCCCTTGGTAGCTTGGCAGAGCAGACAGGCTTATCTCAGAGGCAGTGTGTTAAGCATTTATGACCACATACAGTAATAAAGTGAATACACTACAGATGGACACGACACAGAAGTTATTATAAAAATAGTATTTTTATATAAGGCTTAGCACAAGACCAAATAACGACAAAAATATACCACAGTCTTAATAAATACTCCTTGGAAGGAAAAATGATAGTTCATGTAAGGTTTCTTCTTGGCAAATAGTTCTTTAGCAACAAAATTAAGTATTCTTCTGAAACACAGTTCTTTGGCAACAATGTGGCTCCCACAGGAGTCACACGACGTCGAGTCTACGATATTCCCAAGGTTCGGCGTCGACCGCGAGGAGCGCTACGTCGAGCCTGGAGTTGCAACAGACCCCACAAGTACAGTACCTTGAGAAATGAAGAAAACGATGATCCACGGCGTCGAGATGTCGGCGTCGAGGTCGGCGTCGATCGTGCCTCGGATTCGGGTCGATCCGCAGCGGCGTCGAGGGATGTCGGGCCGGAGCAGCGCTCACAGCGTCGAGAAGGGCGTCGAGTCGATGCGATCAGCAGCGGCGTCGGGACGGGGTCGCTTGGAGGTGGAGCCGATACTCACTCCTCACTGGCGTCGATACCGGCGTCGAGACGGGGTCACTTGGAGCCGGGGCCGATACCCACTGCTCACTGGTGTTGCTGCTGGTGTCGATCGGGCCCGGCGGCCGGCGTCGAAGGCTCGGGACACTGGAGCCGTTACTCACGATGTCGAGCTGGATTCGGCGGCGTCGGCGGCGTCGAGACTGCAGATTTTCCCTTGTGTACTGGAAACAACACTTTCCAGCAATTCAGCAATTCAAAAGATGGTGAAGTCCTTTGGCCCATGTGACTTCAACAGGAGACTGGCACTCTTCCAGCCCTTGGAGATGTTCTAGCAAGCTTTTAGAGAGTACACACCAAGTTCCTCTCTCCTTGTTCCTTGGCAAAAATAAAGAAGCAGCTTTCAGGTTCCTCCACAGCAAAACAGCACTCTGGCAGAAAGGGGAGGCAAGTCCTTAGATCAGCAGGCTTCTTGTCCTTGGTACAGGTTTCCTTGTCAGAAGTGATCTGAGTTCTTGGTTCAGGGGTCCTTCTCTTATACCCCATTTCTCCTTTGTTCCCTTTGTCCAAGCAGGGAAATTCCCACCATCTCAGGTTTGTTGTGGGTGTTGCCAGGCAGAGGCACCTGGCCTATTCACTGAGCAGGGCAGGGTCCTCAGCCGCCCAGCAGGAGGCGGAGCCAGCATTGTCACTGGCAGGAGCAGGGCTATCAGTCGCCCAGCAGGAGGTGGAGCCAGCATTGTGTCAGGCAGGGCAGGCTACTCTTCCCTCACTCTATGTGTAAATGCCTCATTCACCCCACACTGACTCATTCAGACCTCTGGAGCCACCCAGCCCCTGACACACACACCAAACCAGCAGAGACCGGTGGATAGTGGGACAAGAAAATAGCCACTTTCTAAAAGGGCTATTTTCAAACATAGAATTTTAAAAACCATCCATCCTAAAGGGTGTGTTATTAAATTCTGAGTTCAGGGATACTAAACTCGACCTGCTACCATGCTCCCTGAGTCAGATAGATTATAATGGAGTTAATAATCCGTCTGCCCATTCTGGCCTATGGGAGGCAGGTAGCCCTTCAATAGTGAAAAACGAAAATGGCTGTAATTCACTATTAGGTCATGCCACACACATCAGGGCATGACCTACCTTTTACCAACAATGCACCCTGCCTTAGGGCCTACCATAGAGGTGTCTGAAATGTGGTAAAGTGATGGTTTAGAGACTGGCAAGTAGGTTTCCTTGCCAAGTCGACATGGCAGTCAGGGACTGCACGCAGGCGCTGCAGTGGCAGGCCTGAGACACATTTTACAAGCTGCTTTTGTGGGTGGCACAACCAGTGCTGCAAGCCCACCAGCAGCAGTTAACTTACACGCCCTTGGCACACGCAGTGCACTAGACTAGGGTCTGAACAGTAAGTCAACCAAGCCAATCATGGTAACACCAATCAATGTAACAATTTAACATAGGGAGCACTTGCACTGTGGCACTGATCAGCAGTGGCACAGTGCCCAAAGCAATAATCCAGCAAAAACATCGTAAACAGAGGAGGCAAACAGAAAAAAATGGAGGAGAGACTCATGCCAATGATGCCAGGTCTAACACGTGTCCCCTCCAGCTGAAATGTGGGGAGAACTACCCTTCACCCAGGTAATCCTCATCACTAAGGCGTAAAAATCTGGACAGACCATCAGCATTGGCGTGATCTGTACCAGGGCGGTGTTCCACCGTAAAGTCCATCCCCTGTAGGGAAATGGACCACCTCAACAGCTTTGGGTTCTCACCCCTCATCTGCATTAACCATCTGAGGGGCCTGTGGTCTGTCTGAACCCGGAAGTGAGTCCCAAACAGGTAGGGTCTTAGCTTCTTCAGCGCCCAGACCACAGCAAATGCCTCACGCTCTATCGCACTCCACCTTTGTTCCCTGGGAAGTAACCTCCGGCTGATGAAGGCTACAGGTAAGTCTCGTCCCTCCTCATTCATCTGTGCTAGAACAGCCCCCACACCATGCTCTGAAGCATCTGTCTGGACAATGAACTCTTTTGAAAAGTCGGGTGCCTGGAGGACCGGTGCTGTACACATTGCAGTTTTCAGGGTGTCAAAGGCGTTCTGACAGGCGTCAGTCCAGATCACAAGTCTCGGCTGCTTCCTGGAAGTCAGCGAGGTCAAGGGGTGCACAATGATGCCATACCCCTTGACAAACCTCCTGTAGTAACCCGTGAGACCCAAGAAGGCTCTCACCTGAGTCTGGGTTTTGGGCGGTTCCCAAGCCAGGATGGTATCTATCTTGGGTTGCAGGGGGGCCACCTTGCCGCTCCCTACTTGGTGCCCCAAGTACACCACTGAACCCTGCCCAATCTGGCACTTACTGGCCTTGATTGTGAGGCCTGCTCTGCGCAGGGCCAACAACACTTCCTGGAGGTGGCGCAAGTGTTCCTCCCAGCTGGCGCTGAACACTGCTATATCGTCCAGGTAGGCGGCGCTGAAATCTTCCAGCCCGGCCAATACCTGGTTAACCAACCTGTGGAATGTGGCAGGGGCATTCTTCATCCCAAAGGGCATCACACGGAACTGGTAGTGCCCATCTGGTGTGGAGAATGCAGACCTCTCTTTTGCCCCATCAGTCAAGGCGATCTGCCAGTACCCAGACGTTAGATCAAACGTACTAAGGTACCGGGCAGCCCCCAACCGATCGATGAGCTCATCAGCTCTGGGGATGGGGTGCGCGTCAGTCTTGGTGACCGAATTGAGTCCTCGGTAATCCACACAGAACCGAAGTTCTGGTGAAGCACCAGGCGCTGCAGCCTTTGGGACCAAGACCACTGGGCTGGCCCAAGGACTGCTAGAGGACTCAACCACCCCTAAGGCAAGCATCTTGGAGACCTCCTCCTTGATATATGCTCTGACCTTTTCAGTCACCCTGTAGGCCTTGTGCCTCACAGGAGTGCTGTCCCCAGTGTCCACATCATGGACACACCACTGAGTGACACCAGGGATTAAGGAGAACAGATCAGGGAATTGTACCAACAGATGGCGACAATCTTGCTGCTGCTCAGGGGTCAGTGTGTCAGAGAGGACAACACCATCCACTGACCCATCTTTTTCTTTTGCACACAGGAGGTCAGGAAGAGGCTCACTCTCCTCCTCCATCCCAGCATCTGTGGCAAGGAGCATGCCCACTTCGGACCTTTCTAATTGGGGCTTTAACCGGTTGACATGCAGGACCCTTAAGGGGTTCCTGGGAGACTTCAAGTCCACCAAGTAGGTGACATCGCTCTTCTTCTCCACAACCTCAAATGGTCCAGTCCACCTGTCCTTGAGCGCACAAGGTTCCACAGGGGCCATGAACCAAACTTTCTGACCAGGTTGAAGCTCAACCAGAGTGGCATTCTGATCGTACCACCGCTTCATCTCTTCCTGGCTGGCCTCCAGATTTGCCTGAGCAAGATCCCTGAAGCGCCGAGTCTGGTTCCTAAAGGCCAGCATGTAACTGTATACATCCTGGGGAGGTTTCCTGGGAGATTGCTCCCAGCCTTCTTTGACCAGACTCAAAGGTCCTCTTACCGGGTGTCCATACAAAAGCTCAAATGGGCTGAACCCTAGAGACTTCTGTGGCACCTCACGGTAAGCAAACAGTAGGCATGGCAAGAGAACGTCCCATTTACGCCTCATTGGTTCCTCAAGACCCATGATCATGCCTTTCAGGGTCCGGTTGAATCTCTCAACCAGCCCATTACCTTGAGGGTGGTAAGGAGTGGTAAACTTGTAGGTTACCCCACACTCCTTCCACAGAGACTTCATATAATTCGAAATGAAGTTGGTGCCCCGGTCTGACACCACCTCTCTGGGGAACCCCATGCGGGAGAAAACACCCATCAGTGCCCGTCCCACCACGGGGGCCGTCACTGTGCAGAGAGGGATGGCTTCCGGGTACCGGGTGGCATGGTCCACCAAGACCAGGATAAACCTGTTGCCCATGGCTGTCTTGGGGTCCAGTGGCCCCACAATGTCAATTCCCACTCGCTCAGAGGGGGTACTGACGACGGGAAAAGGTTGGAGGGGAGCCTTCTGCTTCCGCCCACTTTTCCCACTTGGCTGGCAAGTTTGACAGGTCCTACAATGGATATCTGAATCCCTTCTCATCTGGGGCCAATAAAAATGGGTGACAAGCCTGTCATAGGTCTTGTCCTGCCCCAGATGTCCAGCTAACGGAACGTCATGAGCCAACCCCAGTAGGAAGGCTCTGAAGCGCTGGGGTACCACCAGCACACGGGCTGACCCAGGCTCAGCAGCCTTAGGCTCGCTATACAGGAGGTCGTTCTCCCAGTAGATCCAATGTGATCCTGACTGATCACCTGTCGTTTGGGCTGAGGCCTGCTGCCTCATCCCCACAAGAGAAGGGCACACTTTATGTTCAGCACAAAATTCCTCCCTGAAAGGAACACCATCCTGCTGCCAATGGGTCAGCTCGGGCAGGTCTCCCAGTTCGGCCACTTGTTCTCCTGTCGGTTCCAGGGCATCCCCCTCAGGGTCTGCTCCCTCCTGGACCGCGGGAACGATGGGGGACGGTTTCCCACGCCCCCTGCCTCTTC
The DNA here is from genome assembly GCF_964204655.1 of Triturus cristatus. Classification (NCBI taxonomy): domain Eukaryota; kingdom Metazoa; phylum Chordata; class Amphibia; order Caudata; family Salamandridae; genus Triturus; species Triturus cristatus. Next base: position 1,071,654,605 of record NC_140582.1, read on the forward strand.
TCTTCACGGTTGGGACCTGGGCCATACTTTCAGGCTCCAGGGCCCCATCAACACCCTTACTAACTGACATGGACCGGGTGGTCGCACACACCCACTCAGGCAGACCCAACATTTCCAGATGCGATTTTCTCTCCACCTTAGCTCAAGGGGAGTCCTCCAAATCATTGCCCAGGAGACAATCAACAGGCATGGCGGGCCTCACAGCAACCTGAAGAGTCCCTGAGACCCCCCCCCCCACTCAAAAGGAACTTGAGCTACCTCACACTTACTCTATGAGTTGTCAGCAGCTACAACGGGGTAGAATGCATGAGGGACCACCTGCTCTCTGGACACCAAGTGACACTTGACAGCTGTCACACTTGCTCTGGTGTCTCTGAGAGCTTCCACCCTATGGCCATTAATGGTCACCCACTGCCTATATTTTTTAGTGTTATTAGGCAGAGGGGTTGGAGGGACCATTTCCACGTCTCCTAAAGAGACCAGGGACATTTCTGCGGGACCCCACCCACCGGGGGCACCCATTTCATTCCCTCCCAGGGCTACATTCGTCACCTGACGAGGGGGTGCACGTGGTGGTGCATTGGAATCCTTCATGGGACACTGGGGATCATAATAACGGTGTCCCACCTGCTTACAAGCGTAGCAAGTCATGGGGCCCCTTGGAACAGGTTTACCTGTCGGGGCCTCTCGCTTATTTACAAGCGGGCGGCTGGGAACCCTTCCCTTGGTTCCCTTGGGGATTACTTTGGGGCCCTTTCTGAAACTCCCTCTGTTTACCCCTGTCCCCCCCACTCTTCTGCTGGGGACCCTGCCCACCTTTGGCTGAGTCTCCCACTGGACCCTTGTGGACCCTGCGGTCCGCCTCCTCAGCAAGTTTTCTAGGGTTAAATATCTTGCTATCAACAAGGTGCTGGCGTAGCTCTGGAAAACAGTTATTAGACAAGTGCTCCCAAGCAAACAAATCATAAAGAGCATCATAACTATCAACCTTGCTACCCTTTATCCAACCATCCATGGCTCTCCAAACAAAAGACACATATTCAACCCACGTAGTACCAGGCAACTTCTTACATTCTCTAAAGGTTTGTCGGTACTTTTCTGGAGTTAAGCCATATCTCAGCATTAAAGCATTTTTCATATGAGTATAAGACGCCCTTTCCTCTTCAGGCATGCTCAACAAGGTATCTCTCCCTTCATTTCTAAAGCGGCTCCACAACCCCGTTCCCCAATCTTTCTCAGGGACCCGGTGGGCCAACAATGCTAACTCATATGCTTTAAACCATTGGCTAATATCTTCATTCTTACTGTAATCTTTGATCACATCCTTAGGAAAATAAAACCTACTTTCTGCAGGCATAGATAGAGCGCTGCCACCAGAGGGATTCAACTCTAAACTCTTTTCTTTAAGTTCCATCTCCCTCAACATCTTCTCACGTTCAAATGCTAACTTCTCTCTCTGAAAATCTAATCTTTTGCTCTCCATTTCAGCTTCTCTCAGGCTCTTGGCTTTTTTCAATTCCAACTGCCCTCCTAATTTAAGTTTTACCATTTCTAACTTGTACCCCCTCTCCCTCTCCTTGTCTTCTAATTCTTCAGGGGAAAGGCTCCTAGAGGACGCACTACTGCCTGGAGATGACACTGGCCCACCTGTGGGCTCTTCCTCTTCCTCTTCTTCTTCCTCTTCCGGTACCACCACCGGATCAGAGGGATTTCTGGCCTCTAACCAGGCCTTCAGCGCTTTGAGGAAGCCGTCTTTCTTTGTGACACCTGTGGTAGGAACTTTAAACTGCTTGCAAAATCCTTTTAGATCTTTTAGCGTGTAGGAATCTATCTTCTCCTTATCAAATTCCCCCACAACATTCTCCACAGGTGTAGCAGCTCCGGCATTCTCCACGGTCAAAACTGGCAGTGTTTAAAAAAATAAGTTCCAGGAAAGCGGAGAACAAAAATAGGATATCCTACCAAAACAGAATGTGGCTGTGTTATGGTCTGCTTTCACTATGTAGCGTACACTAATCACTGCACATGAGTCATAAATGCAAAGTTCAATCCTCACCGCTGACCACCAATGTTAGAACCGGCGGTCTCTAGTTGGCAGAGGTATACACTTCTGACAAATAGGGACCAACCAACTCTAGTCAGGGCAAGGGGATTACACACTCAGATAACCCCTGCTACCCCCTTGGTAGCTTGGCAGAGCAGACAGGCTTATCTCAGAGGCAGTGTGTTAGGCATTTATGACCACATACAGTAATAAAGTGAATACACTACAGATGGACACGACACAGAAGTTATTATAAAAATAGTATTTTTATATAAGGCTTAGCACAAGACCAAATAACGACAAAAATATACCACAGTCTTAATAAATACTCTTTGGAAGGAAAAATGATAGTTCACGTAAGGTTTCTTCTTGACAAATAGTTCTTTAGCAACAAAATTAAGTATTCTTCTGAAACACAGTTTTTTGGCAACAATGTGGCTCCCACAGGAGTCACACGACGTCGAGTCTACGATATTCCCAAGGTTCGGCGTCGACCGCGAGGAGCGCTACGTCGAGCCTGGAGTTGCAACAGACCCCACAAGTACAGTACCTTGAGAAATGAAGAAAACGATGATCCACGGCATCGAGATGTCGGCGTCGAGGTCGGCGTCGATCGTGCCTCGGATTCGGGTCGATCCGCAGCGGCGTCGAGGGATGTCGGGCCGGAGCAGCACTCACAGCGTCGAGAAGGGCGTCGAGTCGATGCGATCAGCAGCGGCGTCGGGACGGGGTCGCTTGGAGGTGGAGCCGATACTCACTCCTCACTGGCGTCGATACCGGCGTCGAGACGGGGTCACTTGGAGCCGGGGCCGATACCCACTGCTCACTGGTGTTGCTGCTGGCGTCGATCGGGCCCGGCAGTCGGCGTCGAAGGCTCGGGACACTGGAGCCGTTACTCACGATGTCGAGCTGGATTCGGCGGCGTCGGCGGCGTCGAGACTGCAGATTTTCCCTTGTGTACTGGAAACAACACTTTCCAGCAATTCAGCAATTCAGTAGATGGTGAAGTCCTTTGGCCCTGTGACTTCAACAGGGGACTGGCACTCTTCCAGCCCTTGGAGATGTTCTAGCAAGCTTTTAGAGAGTACACACCAAGTTCCTCTATCCTTGTTCCTTGGCAAAAATAAAGAAGCAGCTTTCAGGTTCCTCCACAGCAAAACAGCACTCTGGCAGAAAGGGGAGGTAAGTCCTTAGATCAGCAGGCTTCTTGTCCTTGGTACAGGTTTCCTTGTCAGAAGTGATCTGAGTTCTTGGTTCAGGGGTCCTTCTCTTATACCCCATTTCTCCTTTGTTCCCTTTGTCCAAGCAGGGAAATTCCCACCATCTCAGGTTTGTTGTGGGTGTTGCCAGGCAGAGGCACCTGGCCTATTCACTGAGCAGGGCAGGGTCCTCAGCCGCCCAGCAGGAGGCGGAGCCAGCATTGTCACTGGCAGGAGCAGGGCTATCAGTCGCCCAGCAGGAGGTGGAGCCAGCATTGTGTCAGGCAGGGCAGGCTACTCTTCCCTCACTCTATGTGTAAATGCCTCATTCACCCCACACTGACTCATTCAGACCTCTGGAGCCACCCAGCCCCTGACACACACACCAAACCAGCAGAGACCGGTGGATAGTGGGACAAGAAAATAGCCACTTTCTAAAAAGGGCTATTTTCAAACATAGAATTTAAAAACCATCCATCCTAAAGGGTGTGTTATTAAATTCTGAGTTCAGGGATACTAAACTCGACCTGCCACCATGCTCCCTGAGTCAGATAGATTATAATGGAGTTAATAATCCGTCTGCCCATTCTGGCCTATGGGAGGCAGGTAGCCCTTCAATAGTGAAAAACGAAAATAGCTGTAATTCACTATTAGGTCATGCCACACACATCAGGGCATGACCTACCTTTTACCAACAATGCACCCTGCCCTAGGGCCTACCATAGAGGTGTCTGAAATGTGGCAAAGTGAAGGTTTAGAGACTGGCAAGTAGGTTTCCTTGCCAAGTCGACATGGCAGTCAGGGACTGCACGCAGGCGCTGCAGTGGCAGGCCTGAGACACATTTTACAAGCTGCTTCTGCGGGTGGCACAACCAGTGCTGCAAGCCCACCAGCAGCAGTTAACTTACACGCCCTTGGCACATGCAGTGCACTAGACTAGGGTCTGAACAGTAAGTCAACCAAGCCAATCATGGTAACACCAATCAATGTAACAATTTAACATAGGGAGCACTTGCACTGTGGCACTGATCAGCAGTGGCACAGTGCCCAAAGCAATAATCCAGCAAAAACATCGTAAACAGAGGAGGCAAACAGAAAAAAATGGAGGAGAGACTCATGCCAATGATGCCAGGTCTAACATATACCTACAATCTTAATTACTGACACTTTTTATATTCTTATGTAAACTCAGTTTATCAGATCAAACGTCAAAAATTGTGCGAATGTATCATCAAAAATTGACTTAAATAGAACAAGGAGGAAAGGGAGAAAAAAAGAAGTAGAATTTGGGGTGTATATATAAAAATTTAATTTATAATCAGAGTTCAAAAGGGTACTACAAATAACAACAATTATTCATACAGAGGAAGGAAATGATTCAATTCTTCATGCCTTCACTTTCCAGTTGATCAAACACTTTTTCACAAAAACAAAGAATTATTTCACTGGAAAACAGTGTGAGAGTCGACGTTTCGGTCTTTAAGTTTTCTTTGACAAGACCATCCTCAGGACAATTATATTTAAAAGGTTGACCCCTATTAAAATAAAAAACATTATCATAAAAAAATAAAAAATCAACACCCATACCTATAATACTTTTCCTCCAAAATGTATATGTCATTTTCTTATTTACAATTCTAGTGGTTCATTTCAAATATGTCTCTACACATGTGGCAAACCATCAATCATTTACCTAAGGAAGAGATAAATTATTTGAAAGAAATATGCGAATACATAATAAGTATATCAAAATAGAATATTTCAAATTTATCATCAAAGAGTAACGACTTAACTCGTGGTGACAAGCATATATCTCCGCATAATACTCTCTGCATTTTTAGGATGGTTTGCTTATGGTATTGCAAATTATACCATTTCCTCAGATTACTGACCAATACTTAATGTGTGGTTACCTTAGTTGGCAATAGTAGTCTCTTGAGTTGTTACTTCTTTACTTGGAGTTGTAATTTGCCAATAATGTTATCTATTATCTATGAATTTGGCAAAACTGACTTAACAAATAGCTGAGGTTATTACTTCTTGTGCCACATGAATCTGAATATTATCAGCAACCGATCCTGAATGTTATCAATTACAACGTCATTTTGTCCTCGCAACAGTTGTAATTGTTGCATCGTATATATCTTAATCTACATCCTACAATATTGCAAATTCTTTGTCTTATGATTAATCCTAAATGGTGTCCCTATGAATAATGAGAACAAAGCCTATACAGGGTTAGTAATATTGGCGTTATGTCTACTTACGACATCAGACAGTTTTGTATAAACTATAATATGTACCTTAGTATCTTGACTCTATCCCAATGAAAGAATAGGACAATTGTCTTCGTTGGTCCCAACTATTGTAGTATTGGTCTAAAATGAGAAAATATGCAAAACTAAACATAGTGTCATTGCATAAAACGGTATACGAGCAGGGCAGGGAAAATAGCGGGTTGTAATTATTTGCAACACCATTGATGCAAGAAAAAGGAGGGAGTTGGGGAACTTCGTTGTATTAGCAAGCGAAGTCTCAATGGTGTTTAGATCGAAGACGCGAACATTTAGATATCTATTTGTAATTTTTACCGTATGATTCCACCATTGAGACTTCGCTTGCTAATACAACGAAGCTCCCCAACTCCCTCCTTTTTCTTGCATCAATGGTGTTGCAAATAATTACAACCCGCTATTTTCCCTGCCCTGCTCGTATACCGTTTTATGCAATGACACTATGTTTAGTTTTGCATATTTTCTCATTTTAGACCAATACTACAATAGTTGGGACCAACGAAGACAATTGTCCTATTCTTTCATTGGGATAGAGTCAAGATACTAAGGTACATTTTATCGTTTATACGAAACTGTCTGATGTCGTAAGTAGACATAACGCCAATATTGCTAACCCCGTATAGGCTTTGTTCTCATTATTCATAGGGACACCATTTAGGATTAATAATAAGACAAAGAATTTGCAATATTGTAGGATGTGGATTAAGATATATACGATGCAACAATTACAACTGTTGCGAGGACAAAATGACGTTGTAATTGATAACATTCAGGATCGGTTGCTGATAATATTCAGATTCATGTGGCACAAGAAGTAATAACCTCAGCTATTTGTTAAGTCAATTTTGCCAAATTCATACATAATAGATGCCATTATTGGCAAATTACAACTCCAAGTAAAGAAGTAACAACTCAAGAGACTACTATTGCCAACTAAGGTAACCACACATTAAGTATTGGTCAGTAATCTGAGGAAATGGTATAATTTGCAATACCAAAAGCAAACCATCCTAAAAATGCAAAGAGTATTATGCGGAGATATATGCTTGTCACCATGAGTTAAGTCGTTACTCTTTGATGATGAATTTGAAATGTTCTATTTTGATATACTTATGTATTCGCATATTTCTTTCAAATAATTTATCTCTTCCTTAAGTAAATGATTGATGGTTTGCCACATGTGTAGAGACATATTTGAAATGAACCACTAGAATTGTAAATAAGAAAATGATATATACTTTTTGGAGGAAACGTATTATTGGTATGGGTGTTGATTTTTCATTTTTTATGATAATGTTTTTTACTTTAATAGGGGTCAACCTTTTAAATATAATTGTCCTGAGGATGGTCTTGTCAAAGAAAACTTAAAGACCGAAACGTCGACTCTCACACTGTTTTCCAGCGAAATAATTCTTTGTTTTTGTGAAAAAGTGTTTGATCAACTGGAAAGTGAAGGCATGAAGAATTGAATCATTTCCTTCCTCTGTATGAATAATTGTTGTTATTTGTAGTACCCTTTTGAACTGTGATCATAAATTCAATTTTTATATATACACCCGATTTCTTCTTCTTTTCTTCTCCCTTTCCTCCTTGTTCTATTAAGGTCAATTTGTGATGATACATTCGCACAATTTTTGACGTTTGATCTGATAAACTGAGTTTACATAAGAATATAAAAAGTGTCAGTAATTAAGATTGTAGGTACATAACTAACCTACCTCTAATTGATGTTTGAAATTATACAAATTATCTGTTAAATAAATCCCTTGAAGGCACCTCTTTACCTGTTTCTTCTCAGAGAGACACTTCTGGGAACTAGAATCTGTTTTGGTTCGTTTTCCCCCCTTTCAGGATTTTCTCGTGTTTTTGGCTCTTTGTTGTCTGATTCAGTACTTGACCCTGATTCATCATAGTACTCTTTCTCCTTGCAATCCGCTGGATTTGGTATTCTCAGGGTATGGCTGGCATGGATCCAGTTTTTCAGTCCAGCACACTTCACAGCTGTTGTGGTCAGAATGACTTGTCTTGGTTTTCCCCACCTGGGAACTAAACAGTTTCTTCTTCTGTGGACCTTTATCCTCACCCAATCTCCTGGGCTTAGATCATGGGCTGGCTTCTTTTCAAGGGTGGTGGCATCCGCTCCAACCTGATGAAACACAGAATGAACTGCGTCAGCCAGGCCTTTGCAGTACTCCAACACCATGTCATCAGAAATCGTCATCAGTTTGTTGACTGGTAGGTAAGCATGCCTCATTGCACGTCCCATGATTATTTCATGAGGACTTAACCCTGTAGTTCTATCTGGGGTTGCACGTATGGGCATCAAAACTAGAGGCAAGACATCAGGCCATTTCATTCCTGTGGCTAAACACATTTTTCCAATTCTGTTTTTGATTGTACCATTCATTTGTTCAACCACACCAGAAGCCTGTGGTCGGTAGGCACAATGCAGTTTCTGTTGTACATTCAATGCTTCACTGACCAATTTTACAATCTCATTATAGAAATGCCCTCCTCTGTCTGATTCAAGGGTCACTGGGAACCCGAACCTGGGGATGAATTCTCTCAAAAGCAGCTTTGCTACTGTCAATCCATCATTTCTCCTTGTCGGGTATGCTTCTACCCACCTGGAGAATAGGCAGACTATGACCAGAACGTACCTCAATCTGTTACATGTTGGCATCTCAATGAAATCGATCTGCATTCTGGTAAAAGGCCCTCCTTCTCGGCCTATAGTTCCTAGGCTCACCACTGTCTTTCTCCCAGGATTGTATTGCTGACAAATTAGACATCTCTGACATAGACTCTCTGATATAATTCTGAATTTTGGGTTGTACCAGGTTTGTTTAAACGACCTAATCATAGCATCTCTCCCTATGTGTCCCTGGCCATGATACATCCGTGCCATGGTAGACAACATGCTATCTAGTAGGACTGGTCTTCCATCCCGATAGACCCACACCTGATCCTTTTCCCTTGGTGCACATCCTGCTTTTACCCACTGCCTTGTTTCCTCATCTCCTGCTTCCTCCTGCAATTGTCTCACATCTTCCCATGTCCCTACAACGTTAGTAAACATTAAGGAATAGGAAGTCATTTCTTTCTCCTTTGCCCGATTGACTGAATATTGATTCCTGGCACAGTACTGTGCCATGTCATTGGCATATCTGTTGCCGACAGTAACGTAATCCTCACCTTGGTTATGGGCAGCACATTTCACCACAGCCAATTGTTGAGGCAGCTGTATCGCCTCAATCAACTTTCCAACCACTTCAGCATTCTTTATAGGAGTTCCACTTGAGGTTAGGAAACCTCTTTGTAGCCACAACTGGCCAAAATCGTGGACAACTCCGAAGCCATACTGGCTGTCAGTTATCACAGTCACTCTCACACCTTTCCCAATTTTGCATGCTCGAGTCAGAGCCACTAATTCTGCTACTTGAGCAGATTTTACTCCTTTTAGATAGGATGCCTCTATCACTGCTGCAACCATGCACACTGCATATGCTGCACTCAACACCTCTTCTTCTGTTCTCAAACATGACCCATCAACAAACATTACATAATCATTTTCTGCCAAAGGTACATCTTTTATGTCCCGTCGCATTTCGTACAATACCCAAGCACATCCAAACAATCATGATCTGCTTCATCTCTCACTTCCACATTCTCAGCATCTGGTAACAACGTTGCTGGATTCACATTCACACATCTCGCAAGGCTCACATTTGTTGCACCTAATATGACTTTCTCATACTTAGTCAGCCGACTATGTGTCATATACTGAGTACGACTCCTTGTTAGAAGAATCGCCACATCATGAGGTACAAACACTTTCAAAGGATATCCCATCACGATTCCTTCACTCTGCTCCAAACTTCAACATGTTGCAGCTACTGCTTTCAGACAACCAGGTAAGCCTACGGCTACTGGATCAAGCATCGATGAATAATATGCAATTGGTCTCCTCAATCTTCCATGCTTCTGGATTCACACAGAAAGTGCACATCCATTTCTTTCACTGCAATATAACTCAAATTCTTTTTCATAATCAGGCATACCCAATGCTGGGGCTTCACACAATCCATCTTTCAATCGTTTGAATGCTGCTAATTCTTCCTTATTCAATTCAAGGGGATCTTTTACATCACTCCTTGTTAGCCGTACCAGAGGTTTTGCAATCAGCGAAAAGTTGCTGATCCACTGGCGGCAGTACCCTACCATCACCAGAAACATTCTCACTTCTCTTTGAGTCATGTGGGCTCTCATTCCTTTTATGATTCTGATTCTGTCTATTGTTATTTTCCTCAATCCTTTTTCAATGTTATGTCCCAAATACTGTACTTCTTTCTTACAATACTGCAGTTTGGCTGGGGACACTTTTAGTCCTACATCTGCCAGGTGATTTAGTAAGGCTATAGTGTCTACTTCACAAGCTTCACGAGTTTTCGACGCCACAAGGAGGTTGTTGATATACTGTACTAATACTGAACTCTCGGGCATTTGCAGACTTTCCAATGACTTTTTCAACAATTGATTAAATTTTGAGGGGCTTTCTGTATACCCCTGTGGGATTCGGCACCATGCCAAAATACGGTCTCCAAACCGAAATGCAAAAATTTGCTGACTGTCGTGATGCAATGGGATGGAAAAGAACGCATGGCACAAATCAATCACTGTATACCATTCTGCATCATGGGGAATCTGATACAAAATCACTGATGGATTTGGTACAATGGGACAGCATGGTACAACGATTTTGTTTACCTTTCTCAGGTCTTGCACTATTCTGAATTTCCCATTTGGCTTTTTCAGGCCCATTATGGGTGAGTTACATGGACTGCTCATTATTTCTCTCAGAATTCCTTGCTTGATCATCTTCTCAATTATTGGAGTTACTCCTTCAATTATTTCAGGTGTCAATCTATACTGAGGAATGTTTGGATAACTTACTCCTTCCTTTACAGTAATTTTTACTGGGTCTACGTTTCTCATTAGCCCTACATCTTCTCCGGTGAAATCCCAAACCTCTGCTTTTACAGACAGTTTCAATTCTTTAGGCAGTTCATCTGGATTAAATACTGCATATGTTCCAATATTCTCACATTCTCTGTTAGCTATGGTCATTTTATACAATACATCCTCATCTGGTGTTTCAAAAGCTAGTCCATCTGGAGTACAAAATATAGTGCAATTCATCTTGCACAACAGGTCCCTACCTAGCAAGTTCACAGGACTAGTGTCACACACCACAAATCGGTGCATTTCAGAAAATTTCCCTATTCTAACCTTTACGGGTTCTGTAAGGTATGTTTTTAACTGTTGGTTAGATACACCAACTACTTGGATCGTTTCATCCGAAAGAGGAAGATTCTTAACATCAGCTGATCTAACAGTAGATCGAGTAGCGCCAGTGTCCACTAGGAAAGTAATGTTATCATCATTAATCTTCCCATCTACAAATGGTCCTGTCTGGTCCACTTCTAGAGTTGCGCCAAGTACGAACTCTTCTTCCTCCCTTCGGCACCGTCAATAACCCATTTCTGAATCACTCTCATCATGTTGCAGCCAATACTGCGAAACAGTGCGAGCGCGTTTTGGTTTATTTACCTGTTCTTCATTGTGGAATCCCGATTCCTTACTATACTTCTGTGAGTTTCTGTTCTGTGGGAAAGGGGGTTTTGGCACCTGATTCTGGGAGGTAACCACCTGCTGCTGTTGCTGCGGTTGACCACCCACCTCTTTCTGCACCTGTGGATTCAACGATCGATTTTCATTATTAGTATTTGGAGGGTTCTTACACTCGGATTTCCAATGCCCTAACTCACCGCAATTGTGACATGGGAATGTCTTTTTAGCTTCTTCTATATTACCTTTCCTTTTCCCTGAACCAAATCTTGGTCTTACTCCTGGATTGTTCGCTTGTTCTACCAACTGAGCTTCCTGTCATTCGGCTACCTTTACCTGTGCCCACATTGCCTTTTCTTTCAATTTTCGCTGTTTTGCCTCAATCTCATCGCTGAAATATTTTGCATGTCTCAAAACTTCATCTATTTTCTTATTTTGCCAATCAACTGTATGCTGCTTTATCATATCACCAATTTCTGGGCGTAAACCATATACAAATCTGTATACGAAATGACTCAAATCTTTATCACTCAGGTTCTCTTCTCCACTGAACTGTTTAAAAGCCTGAATTAGCCTCTCATATTATGCATGTACTGACTCATTGCTTTCCTGTTGGGTTCTGTCAGTTTTTACCCAATCGGTCTCTTTAGGGGGTACCTTATTTTTCAGAAATGCCATAACTTGCTCATATTTCTTCATTACTTCTGGGTCGGGAGCTCCCGTCTTAGGGTCCCTAGGATACTCCTGAGTGGGCCAATTTATCATCAGCTTGCATTCTGTCCACAAATTTGCTGGTACTATTATATCGAATAGACTATTCAAATCTATCCATAATACCTTTGACAATTTTACAAATCTGTCTACCTGCCGGTACCACTCAACGGGCTTTTCGCATAGTCGAGGGAAATCATTTGTGAAAGACAAAATGTCCTGTCTTGTCCATGGAACATGTACATACCCTCCTCCTGGAATCTCTCTCATGGGGTATTCTGTCGTTACCTTTTCTTTCTCTCTAACGGGGAATGCTGAAACAGTCTTTTCTGTAATATTATCGCGTCTTCTACACCACTTACTTCTCCATCTGTCCACATCTCCCCATTTTCTCAACAAACCGATTATGTCCTTAATTTGACCTATCCTTCCTGTAGTATTCATGTTCTCTATATCCTTCTCAGTGAAAGCAACTCGATAAGATTTTTGCAGTGCTTTTACTTTGTCAAAATCTATTCCCATTTCTTTTGCAATTTCCTCTAATCTTTCATGCAAGTTTTTCGCTCTCCACGTTGCACTCTTGCAGAGAAACAACAATTCCTCATCCTGATAGTTTTTCAATTTTTCAGTAGGGATAGTTCCTACTATTAATTCTTCTAATACCATTCGTAATTTGGCTACATCTATTGACTGGGATTCTTGATCCTTTTTCTGTAGCTCTCTGAGCCATTCGCTTAATTCTTCTACAGAAGGCCCTACTGGGTTGTCTACATTATTTTGTTCTGGGGCCTTTTGTGGTTCTAATAATGTTTCCACTGTCATTCTGCTCTTTTCAGCATAAATTTGATTTACAAATGGATTATTTGAAACGCTCCGTTCAAACATATTTATTGTCGGTCCCACGGATTCTCAATTTGACTCCGTTCAGTATTTTCAATTAGATTTTGGCTTCTGTACAGCACTGTCAGACAATGTTCAGTATCTTTTTGTTTCTCAAATATGGGCATTACTGGACCTATCGTTACTGGAACTGTTACGGCTTCTATATTTTTGGTCAATTCTCTTATTTTCTCAGTTAATTCTAGGGTAGTTTTGGCCAGTTCTACTGAATTCTCACCATTTACCCTACTTTCTGTCTGTTTTTCTATCTCTCTTGCAGAGTTACTTTTCCCTAATTCTGGTGACATAGTCTCTGTTTTAATTATTCGTAATGTTTCTCTCATTGGGGCACTTGGTGACAATGCTTCTGGTTCTGGTCGATACGGTGGTGGGTTTTTGTAAAACACCTCATCAAGAACATCATCTTCTGATTCATTCACTTCATACCCACTCATATCCACATTACGCCTTTTCTCGGTGCATTTTCTCCCTTCATTCTCTCCTACCATTCTCACAGGATACATACCCTCAGTCATACTTGCATTCCGCCACCTTTTCATCCGGTCATCATGTGTCTCATGTCCTTATGATCTACCGAACATGTATCGGTAACCCCTACCACTTCTCTGCTTTTCTCGTTCATGCATTTCGTCTTTCCATTTCGTCAAGGCCTCAAACTGCGTCGTCTAGGTCTTGCTTCTAAGTCCATCATTTTGTCTCGGAGGTTTCTCAAAACAGCCAAATTAAAGGAACCATGTTCTGGAAACGCCAGGACTCCATCGTCCTTGGTGTATTTTACCCAATTATCTAACCAAATACAAGTATGATACCCATATTTCGCAATCATTATAGATGCGGGTGTTTTCGGTGGAGGAAGTAACTGTCCTTCCCTAGTCTCAACTACTTTATCTTTCTTGAACCACTTTTTAATTTTCCCAAACCACGATTTCTTCTTTTCTGGTGGTTGGTAATACATTTTCTCGATTTCCGTGTACCGTTTAGTCTTCTTACAATGGTACCACTATTCTGTCCACTCACAGCGTGACTCTTACTAACGCACCAATCAGGAGCGTCTATGTCACTATCACAATCCTCCAATCTCAGCGCGACTCACACTAACGCACCAATCAGGGAGCGTTTACGTCACTCTGTATTCCTCCACTCTTAGCGCGGCTTTACACTAACACACCAATCCGGAGCGTTTTACGCCTCCAATCTACTGTCCAATCCCAGCGCGGTCGTTCTGACGTCAGCAGCCGCTGCGGCAGCTCTGCTCTGCTCTCGTCTACCCCTCTTTTACAAGACCGCTCCGTAAACTTTTACTGTAACTTTTACGATTCTGTTAGTAACAACACTAAAACATCTCCATTGTCTGATTCGCTAACCAAAGAACAGCAAAAGACCTTTCTTACGAGAATTCCGTCTTTCCCGAGAGCAGCGCTTACCTCTGCCCTACTGCGGAATCGTTACTTCCGTTGATAAAGTAGCACATCCCTCTACTTCACTCTTCTATCAAGCATCAACTAACCACTTCTCTAGAATTAAATAACACTAGAGTTTTGCCATTAATTAGAATGCCTTTTTCATACACACACTGTCATACAGGGAAAATGTAGATCATTCACGCAGACTTCTGTCTTTCTCGAGAGCAGCGCTTACCTCTGCCCTACTACAGAATATACCATTCGTTAACAAAGCAGCGCTTCTCTCTACTTTGTCCTTCTAACAAGCTCAGAGAACACCTACCACCCTTTCAGTGATAAGCGTTATCGGTATGCCAATTGGTTTCCTGGTACTTAAAGACCACAATTTCACAGGTAACCTTCGCTATCATACACACTTCTCTCACACCGAGAATATTTCTAATGGCAACACACGACGATGCCGCCGAATCGAACCCAGACAATGCGCCGTGCAACTTCACTTGTCACACGTTTCCCCTGTGTACCTACAGGGCTACAACAATTCCGTCTTTCTCAAGAGCAGCGCTTACCTCTGCTCTACTACGGAACTGTTACAAACTTCCGACTTCCTACATCCCAGAAGCCGTGCAAACAACACATACCTCGTCGCGACTCAACATAGAGTGTTAGTACATAAACCAATACCAATCAATAATCAATAAGCTATTTACAAGCAATCGTCACTAAACCCAAAACAATAGCTAACCATCATTCTGCTACCAGAAAAACTGCTCCAGCGCTGAATACCAAAATCCCCTTTCTACGTCACAGACCACAGATCTCTTCAACCACATTCATTCACTCATTCACTGGTGGGGCCCATAACACCAATCATTCATTCTACTTCAGATCAATGGTCCTCGAGAGAGGGGAATCCTTTCTCTATTCCATGCGCTGGAAATGCGAGGAGAATGCACAAATCCCTAATGAGTAATGAGTTCACCTATTCCTCCCTACCTCACCAGGGTCTATACCTTTAACCTAGCAATTCCTCCCATGGATAGGCACAATATACATCAATACACTTCAAATAATAACCGACACAGTTCTTAAATGAATTGAAATGTTTATCTAAATAAAGCATAAGAGAATCATAAAGCATTCAATATTTTGATTCGCATATTTACCTAATCTGGCTAAATGGCGTCCTCTATGTCAAATTCAAATCTTTCGTCTCTATGCCCATAAATCGATCAATCAGTTCATAAATTAATTGGGCATCTGATCAGTCCATCAGAGTCTCTGGCAAGCAGCTGTCCAGCAGTGTCACCGTCCTCTCCGTCAGCATAACGTCAGGAAAACAAGCTAAAGTGCGACGACCATTGGCCCTCTCTAGTCTACTTCTTTTATAGTAAAATCAACAACAAAATGTTATAATACATGTTTTTAAACAAATCTGATTGGTGGAACCAGGATCATTCTTCCTGATTCGCATGCGCTCGATGTTTCATTTGATGTAATTCTCAATTTACTAATAATTTGCAACAGTTACTTGTCCATTCAGGGCATTTTGGTTCATACGGGTTTGTGTCCATGATGTCATCAATTATAACAGTTCTTAGTTTAAGGAAGTCCATTGTCTGAGGATTGGCACTCCTCCCGGTGCGACCTTCACGAGTACAGTCTGCCTGGGGTCAGGATGAGGTTATTGTTGCTCATCTTTTAGCGCAGGCGCACTTCACTCAGTGACTTCTGTATATCGTCTGTCCGTCAAAATAGGGATGGCAGCCATTTTGTGGCCACTCCAGAAAGGTCAACTTAAGCAAAGAAACACAAAACATAATTAATACATGGAAATGACTATTAAAATGTTTTTCCCTCACTAAACCCTTTATGTGTGTGTATTTATCTAGCAAAAGCAACACGCATTGTGGTTTATACTCACATTTTAAAGCATAATTCACAAATCACATCACAAAAGCAACGTATAACATGCAAATTCTAAATATCTGACATTAGTATTCGTACGAAATTAGTTTACATATCAATCAGGCCATGCAAATGCGATTCCCACGTGTATTTTCTAATTAGTAATGTTGATTATTCAAACACAGCAAACCATTAATACTATTAATATTAATCAGTTATTCGTTTTAATTCAAAATGATAAAATGGAGGAGGTATACGAATCTTAGGGAAAACCTCACTCCAGCACAACCAGTGTCACTCTGGGCCTACCCTGTATGTGGCCGGTACTTACTTCACAAGCTTGTGGTGCTGTTGTTTTCCCCTAAGCTTGCGGTGCTTGAGCCATGCAGTGAACGAGATATGTCGATTTTCTCCACCCATCTGCAGTGATGTGTCGCTTTCATATGAGATTCACTGGCTCTGAATGCTATGCAGGGCTGCAGCTCCCTCAGTAGGTGATGCGTCGATTCCGAGGGCGATGCGCTGATTCCAAAGCCGATGCACCGGTTCTGAGGTTGAAGCACGGGTTCCGAAGGTGATGCGCCAGGTCCAACCACAGAAGGACGAGGATGCGCTGGATTTGACTAATGCAAAGACGAAGATGCACCGGTTCTGATGAGGATGCGTGAGTTTTGTTTGAAGCAGCACTTTGTATTCACTTCCAAGTGCCCAGGACAGGGTTGGCACCACTTGGCAGGGCCAAACTTGCAGCAAGAAAAGTCCAGGTGCTCTAGCAGGATGAGTGGAATCCCTGATACTTAGAACAGAGGGAAAGCCACCAAGCCCACATAGTCACTCTGGGTTCAAGTGATGCAGTTCGAGTCCTTCTCACCCAGGCAGGAGGACAGCAGGAAGCGGGGCAGCTCAGCAAGGCAAGAATCCCTCAAAGCAGCAGTCCAGCAGGGTGGCAGTCCTATCAGCAGCAGGGTAGTTCTTCCTGGACACAGGTCCAGAAGTGTACTAAAGTCATGGTGCCAGAGGTCCAGTACTTATACCCAGATGTGCCTTTGAAGTGGTGGAAACTTGAAAGAAAGCTTTGAAGTGCACAGAAGTCCTCCCTTCCTGCCCTGACTTTGGACTCACCACACAAGGGTATGCTGCCCTTTGTGTGTGGACAGAACACAACCAATTCAGGTGTACATGCAAGGCTGTGCCCAGCTACTCCCTCCCATCTCGCAGGAAGGCCCACCAAGACGCACCTAAGCTTTGTTTATGTGTGGCTGTCCCAACACTTGAAAAGTCTATGTCTTCAAATTTGGGAATTACACTTAGAAGATGAAATACGTTAATCCCAATGTTATCCTATGTAAGAGATAGGCCTTGCAGTGGTGAAAACAGAAATTGGGAGATTTTCACTACCAAGACATGTATAACTTAAAAGTATGTGTCCTGCCTTTGAAATACATTGTACCCTGCCCTGTGGGTCACACAGGCCTACCTTAGGGGTGATTTCTGTGTATAAAAAGGGGATGGTTTAGTCCTGGCAAGAGGTTTATTTGCCCGGTCGAAGTACCAGTGTTAAACTGCAGATACAGGCTTTGCAATAGCAAGACTGAGCCATAATTGGAGGGCTACTTAAGTGTGTGGAACAATGAGTACTGCAGGCCCACTAGTTGCATTTAATTTACAGGTCTTGGGCCCAGGTGGTGCACTTTATTAGAGACTTATAAGTAAATTAAATATGATAATTGGAGTTAAGCCAATATTACCATTTTTAGGGGAGAGAGTATAAGCAGTTTTCACTGGCAGGAGTGGTAAAGTGTGCAGAATCTTAAAACCAGCAAAAACAAGGTCAGAAAATGGAGGCAGGCACAAAGTTGGGGAAGAACACCCTAAGGCTGGCATGTCTACCACAGGGGCATCAGTATGTCTGTGGGTGAGAGGGGGGGGGAAATACTCCTGTTTACAGGATTTTGGTAAATACCACTTGGAAATTGGTGTTTTCACACATATATCCACATATTTTTCTGCAATTTCACCCAAACGTCTCCACAGGCATACATATATTGGACGTCAGGACATATTCAGACTTCTCTGTCTATGCTTCGGGTAGCTAGAATAATATTCTGGTCAACATCAGGATGTGCAAAACCCTTCTGTAGTTCAGAAAGGGGTTGAAGAGTCCTTCTTCAAAGAACACTACATCTGCAAACAATAGGATTTGCTTCCCACTGTATTCTCAGGGTTTGACTAGGATCCAAAATCAGCCCTCAAGTAAATATTCAAACCAATCCCACACTATAGGAGGCAGACTATAATTAGGTCCTGGGACCTGGGTGGGTCACGCAGGCCATCCTGTTGCAAAAGCAGCCCCTGCCCTGCACAGCAAGTAAGAATGACCAGCCGGCCCTGCATATTCTGCTCTTGTAAACAAATCCCTGAATCCTTTATTTTGAGTGTGGCCGAAGTTCAGCACTCTCTTTCTCTCTAACTAGGGCACTCTGTTGCTCTCTAACTAGGTTTACACTTTACAAATGTGCATGCATGCAAGAAAAAAAAGCTCAGTTTACAATGTGTTTAGGTGAAAAATAATATTACTAAATGTCCCCACATGTTTATGTTGTACATATTTAAGGGTCAATACAAATCATGCAAATGCTGGAGAGAAAATGAAAATCTGCCTAGGGGCACAGTTTATTTTTTGGGGGGGGGAGTTTTATATAGTGAACTAGACTTGAAGGGATCAGAGCGCTTTACATGAACTCCAGTTATGTTACAGAGGGACACATTCATTGTTGTTAGGCATGGGGAGATTAAGTGATTTGCCCAGAATCACTGAATGTTGAGTGTCCTTGGGGAGACTCGAACCCCGCTTCTCAGCTCGACCGCCCTAGCCGTTAGGCCACATTCTCTCCCCATTGTGACCTCACTGCAGAAAATTAGAAACCATGGTGCTCCTGCTGCACCTGGCATGGCCCATGGTGCCATGCTGTGAGGGACATTGGCAGGCCCAGCCATGAATTCAGCTCTGTTCACCTTTTTTTAAAGGGACCTTGCACCTGAAAGTAGTAATTTTGATTCCAGAGGGCACGTCATGTGGTAAAACTTCACCACACTCTTGTGACCAGCGTTGCTTTGATAATGTTAGGCTCAATATGATATTTCTGCATCGCATCCTGGGTTAGAATCTAAAGCAATAGATATTTAATTAAAATATGATACGGAGGCTTTCGTTGTTTTCTATTCATTCCCAACATTTGGCGTGCGAGGAATAGCTGAACTTTCGAGAAACATATGGCAACAGAAGGGCAGTGATTCCACTTGGCTGGAGTCCTTCAGAAAAATGCTACAGCTGCTCCGAAATTGAATGACCAAAGAAAGACATTATTCCAAGGAGCATTTTCATGCCCGTCTTGAGCAGAAAAGCTGCTTTCTTCAAAGGGAAAATTAAACTTTAGATCTGGCTCCTCGCCAGAGCCGTGAATAGGCCGCAGCCCTCGCGCATACTGTCAATAGAATTAGATATTTACAGTATTTAAGGGCTACAGAGGTGCCTCTTTGTCAGAGTCGAGTGTATGTTCTTTCTTTCTTCCAGGCCCCACTTTCCAGAGAAAAGCCTTTGCAGTTCTTAGCGAAGTCTGCAGACATTTGCAAAGCAAATATTCTGACGCCGAGGCAGCCGCTGCCTTTCAAGGGCTTTCAAACCATTGTGAATGATGGTCAAAAGGAGGAGAGAACAGGTTTTTATGTAAAAGACATTAACCAGCAAATGACATCTGAGACGCCATTTTGTTACTTGCAGGTTCTGGAGAACTCATCATTGTCATTAGTCCAGAAGGCGGATTCCATTTTAAATGTATGAGATGCAACCAAAGTGCCTCCCGGATGCAAGCTGAGAACAGTACTGGCCATCACACAGTATGAAAGGTCGTTGAAATCTCAGAGGTGAGCAATGCTTGAACTGACCTGCAATAATTGTGCACAAACCTACGTTCAAGGCCTGTCCACGTTTATTGAATAAAATTAAATCAAAGTGGTTGTATTCGGTTTATTAGGCACGTTTTTATTAAGGAACCACCAGACAAGATGACAGAAAACAAACATTGTGAACAAGTGGACATTTCTTTCCCTCTCATGCATCACAGAGAAATAATATAGCGTTATGTTATGTAATGTGTATTTGTATAGCGTACAACTCACGCTGGAGACTTTCCTGGCGCTATGATCTTAGGCTCAATGGCTGACTGGCCAACCACAGCCTTCAACCCACCTGACACTTACCATCTTGCAATATATTATTCGGCTCAACAATTGAGGCTCTCAAGTCTAAGAACGCAATTCAGGACAATAGGGGGCATATCAGCAACAACCGGCGATAATTATCGCTCAGCGCTCTTAGCGTGAGGATAATTATCGCCGGGTAACGTGGATTTTTATCGCTGAGATAGCGTGCTATTATCAACGCTTATCTCCTCAGCGATAAAAATCCTCATGCTAACTGCCTAACGTGAGATTATCGCTGGAAACCCAGCGATAATCTCACGTAGTGTGGCGTTAGCTTGCTGATAGGGACTCACAAACTTAGCCATGATATCCACCTTCCATAGGATATCATGGCTAAGTCAGTCCTGAAGCAGGCGTAAGGAAAGTACCGATAACAGGGGTTATCGCTACTTTTCCTGACGCTATGCTTCATAGCGTGGGGCTTGATGATAGGAGAAATGTCGCTTAGCGACATTTCTCCTGTCATGTTAGGTCAGGAACGCCCACTTTGCATCTCATTAGAGATGCAGAGCTGGGCATTAGGAATCCCGACGCTAAAGCAAGGTTTCACGCGTTAGCGTGGCCTTGCTAGTTAGGCGATAAAATTATCGCCGCTTTTCGGCCGAAAACGGCCGCAAAAGCGGCGATAAGTTTTTTATCGCAAGCTTGTAAATATGCCCCTAGGTTTCTTGAACTTTCTCTATATTTCAGGGTTTTGCTATTTTCGATGTCTCACTATACCATTCAACAAAAAAATTACTAAATCAAGACAATTGAGCATCAGGGTATGCTGATAAACTCACAAAGTTGTGTTTAACTAACACAAAACTCACTATAAAAAGAATAAAAGTGGAATAGGTTGTTGGGTAAAAAAAAATCCTGTGATGAGGAAATCAGTAGAAAAAGAAGTTTGAAGCAAGAGTTTCCAGTTGTAATTTACTAGGTTGTGACCACAGCCTTTACCCAGTCCAGCACTGTGCCCAGCACAACAAATCTATCCTTCTTACGGTGCACTCCAAACTCAAATACGATTGTGGTGGCCGAGGCTGTGGATGAAGAACATTTATTTCCAAGGTCTGGGGAACAGTGTAGCTCTCTGCACACTTTGGGGCATATTTACAAGAGAATGGCACGGCATTAAGCCAAGATTGCTACCGCTGCGCTCTGCCATTCTGAAAACACAGGGATGTGCCGTATTTACAACGATATGGCACACCTCTGCGTTTACCTTAGCGCTGGCACTAAATTCAGCTGCCTAGCGCCAACACAGGCACCCTTGCACCTTAGTGCAAGGGTGCCTGTGTTGATGGAATGATTGTTCATGTGCAGGAAGGTGTTCCTACCTGCACATAAACAATAACTAATGGTGATGTGTAACTCTTATGTGTGCTGCATTGTGCAGCACACATAGAAATTGCAAATCGTCATTTTTAAATGACTGTTTATGTGCAGAAAGGGACACCTTCCTGCACATAAACAATCATTCATGGCAATTTGCAGTTTCAATGTGTGCTGCACAATGCAGAACACATAGAGACAGCAAAAACGAGGAGAAATTATTAATTTCTCCTTATTTCGCCATTTTAAGACCAGGTTTTTTTCAGTCTTAATTTTAGCGCTGCCCCATATTTACCCCACCCTTGTAAATAGGAGGCAGCGTCAAAAACAATGGGTGTTGCAGCTGAACACCCAGTGCCTGCCCCTACACACTTAGAGGTCCATTATGATGTCCACCCGCCACCGTAACAGTACACAGGACCGACCGCCAGAGGTACGGCAGTCCTGCCATGGCAATTAGGATGCCACCGCCACCGCTGTAAGCAGCACCCACCACAATGCAATATATGCATGTTGTGCGTTGGCATGCATAACGTGACAGGCACCGCGCAGTGCCTGCCACCTTGTGTATGCCAATGTACCCCCCAAGTGCAGCCCCCCACCCCCCTGGGGGCCCCCAGCGGGCCCCCAAAGTGAACTCTGCATGCCTTTCAATGGCGGAGTCTCCACCATGGAAAGGCCCTAAAAATGGCACATCCTAATGTGGATGGCGGTGACCATTTTCTGTCCGGCCGGCAATCCGACCGGCGGAAAAGTGGTGGACGGTCTTTGCATCCGCAGCGGTGCCCCTTGCCATGCTAATATGGCGGGGGTGAAGATGGGTCATTTGGCGAGCAGATCGCTACCGCCACGCCGGCGGTGACCACCGCCGGGCCAGCGGTGGCAATTCACCCGCTATGCTAATAGGCCCCTAAGGGCTGCATGAAAGGGGGCCTGAGTCACAAGAGGGCGGTAAGCAACGTTAAGTAGCTTAACGCTGCCTTGTAGATAAGGCAAAGTGTTTATCGCCACAGGAACGCCTTAAAAAGTGACGTTCCTGTGGCAATAAACTCTCGTAACTATGCCCTTTCATGTCCACAGCTCTCAGAGGGTCAGTGGTAGAGCATAAGCCAGAAGATCTATCTGTCATATGCAGCTTGATGGAGGGCAACCTAGCCAGAGTGACTCACCTTTCATGGTTCTCGGGTCGTAAATAGTACCAGCTTAAGCTAAGTAATTATGCTTCCATAACCTGATATTGTGGAGTTCCCTTTCAGGCTTACAAGCCACTTACAATCTCCTTTTCCTATGGTGAGAGCATCAAATTACAGTCCAATGCGAGCAGATCAATAGAATAGAAATGGCTGGTCTACTGGTGGGAGTTGGGAGTTTGGACCCTAGCTGAACTTCTCTTTCACATCGGTATTACGGAGGTCCTGGCTAGAACCTGAAGTGTGAAGAGCTTAGTCCGACTGAAGTCTCAAGTTTGCAACCTTCTCTGGATGCATAATATGTCCACAATCAAATATATATCAATAAACTCAATGGCATCCTCTAAAACGCCCTAACAGACCTCTAAAGGGACCACCGGGACCGTTGCATGAGAAACAGTAAAATTGTTTACGCTGAATATCTTATCACTCTTTCAAACTTTTTTTTTTTTTTTTTTTTTTAAAGACCTTTATTGTGCAAAGGGATGGTTACACTGCGTCACGCCAACAACCCGGAGGCAGGCCGCGATATCGACAAATGTGTCCAATGGAGGTGTATCATATCAGGAGTCATAAACAATATCAGCATCCTAACATACAGGGAGAGACACACCCTCGGCCCTGGTGAGGAGTACAACGGCGCGACCAGTGAAGAGTGGAGGGTCTTACATTTTCTGGGTTTTGTGAACTGGAATCGAATCCTAGGCACACGGTCCCGTCCTGACACTCCGGCGAGTACTAGGACCGCAGCTCATGGAGAGGGTAACTTATAGGTAAATCGTCCACTACCACCTTTTCTCCCAACCCCCCCGCAACAATCGGAGGGAAACAGCAAACTTTCGGTGCGGAGCTATTGCAGAAAACCAACAGACATCTCAGCTCGCTTACGCAGGGGCTAACATACCAGGACCCGTCCGTCATAGAGGGACGACTACAAGCAGCATTGGTGGCTGCAGGAGGTTCGCAAAGCAGCAGCTATAGGGCGGGGGCGGGGGGCGGGGGACGCAGCAGGACAAAGCAGCAAGACGCCCGGACGGGGAGGGGGGCAACACGTCAAATCCTACAGGCATGCAGCAGGCACGGGATCCGGCAGGAGCAACACACTCCACAGCCCTCAGGCACACCCACCAAACAAGCATCACTCTTTCAAACTTGACAGCAGAGTACTGAGCGGTACTCCAAGTATCTGAAAGATTGCGGTCTCCCATTCGGGAACTCCAATATTTTAGGCACTTAACTCGCTTTCAAGTCCCTTTTTAATAGATGATTTCCTTATCCTGTCTAATCTGCAAGTTGCCAAATTCTTCAGTCTTTCTGAGCAAAGCTCTTTGGCTATGCCTTCCCTCCCTTCTGCCTCCTTCCCAGGGTCTTTGATGATGTGAGAAGAACCCAGGCTTGTCCTGTCCTGATCACCCTGGCTCTGCATTTGTAAACTTTAATCCCACACCTCCTAGACTTGACCAAGGACAACCCATGTCTTCTTTCAGCCTGCGATACCCTTCTACCGACCCTGAAGCACATACCCATCATCTGGTCCTACAGAATCATATTGATCAGATAGCCTGGCTGGTTAATCAGTCACGAGCCTTGGGTCATCAGCATGCCTTTCTCAGCCTGTTCTGTTTGGGAGGTCACTGATCATGGACTGGAATGCGGATCCCCTTGATTCCTCCATACCTGTCCTCATTACTTCTTATTGGTCGTCAATTACTTCTCTAACAGACTAATTGATGTTTACTCTTCCGCTCCAGTGGATTATCTGTCCTATCGGGAAGTGTCCACTTGCAAGTTGCAACATGAAAGGGGATTCTTCAAGAGACATTGACTTCTGCAATACTCCGCTGCCTCTGAGGCTGACCTGGGGATGCTACATTGCATCATCTCCCGGCTGAAAGTGTCTAGGTTTATGCTTCTGCAGGACAGCGATGTCTAAAGATACTGTATTCAGCCTGTACCTTCTTGGGCAGCTTTAAGATGTCAGTAGAGTAATAATTTTATCTAAAATGTACTGTGGATGCTACTTAACAAAGCACTATATATCAGTAATAGACACATATTATTATTTTACACATAATTTCGTGCAGAGGGAGGTGAGGTCGTTTGCCCAGAGTCTCGCGAGGTTTGGTCGAGTGCCAAACCCGGGATTAGAACCCGCGCACAGAGCCCCGTTTCACTAAACAGCTGCAGCAGCTGGAGTTGTGATTTGCCACCCGGCCGGGGCACCTGCTGTGGTCACGGAAGTAAGATCACAAAGATGTAATTTTCTTTTAATTACGGTAGAATGTTGGCACAGGGCCACGAAACAAGACACTTGTGAATCACCCGTGAACAACTAGCGTTTTCCTTGATCCGCATAAGATAAGCGTGTGGAAGAAAAGGCAAGTAGATCCCACCCCATATTTAACGTAGAATTTGTGAAATACTTTCACGGATATTTCTGGCAGTCAGAAAGGTTTTGCTACGGTGCTTTGCTGTCTTATTCGACCGTCTTGTCACTTTGTCTTGTTCTTATGTGACTGCCTTTGACATTGAAACTTTTTATCTCATCCATGCCATTAGCGAACTTTTTAGTTTCATGTACTCCACCTTGTGTTATTGTATTCGAAAGCGACTTCTAATTATGGCTGCAACCTTTGTAGTCTTTTGATTTGACATTAGTTCCTTACCTATTCAGGTCTGCTTTTTTTGAATGAATACACTGTAATTCAAAGAGAATTCGTGTCTCCATTGAGTAGACCAATTACACCAAATCATGGTAAGTGATGAAGAAAGTACATGAAACATCTCCCAGTATTTTTGACACATACAACAGTTTAGAGAATGACAGTCTTCTTTGTGACCATGCTAAGTGGTTTATTTCCAGGATCCGAGTTCACAAAAAGTGTTTTTCCAAAAACTAGAGTTGTGTTTCTTTTGCTTCAAAACATCTGAGTTGGTATTTAAGGCAGGTGTTCTCAAATGTTTTGGAAGAATGCACTTATCACGCGCAGCTTCTATGCATGCAGATGTCTTGTACACTTGCGAGTTGTAACGTGGGCATTGAGACTACCACCATACATTCCAGCCCCTGCTCTACCTTTCTCCAATGCTGAATGCCTACTCACAGATTTCAATTCAATTACATTGTTTTATTTCTATTCCAGAATATGGAAACAAGTCTCTGGCTTTTCCAACAAAATACTCAAATATTTTCACAGGTCGTAAAAAGGAGCTGCAAGTCATCTCTTGCGGATGAGGCAGAAGAATTCTGATTCATCTGTCAGGAAATGTCTACATTGGTCAGAAATTGAATTACTATTGACAATCACTGAAGAAGAAACAAGGCCTAAATAATTTGCAAAACTGATGGTACCCAATGAGCAATGTCTCAAGTACCTTCTGCTATTTCAGTCATTTGCTTTTTGGACCCAGTGATTTGAGCTGCGAGTTCCAAGGAAATGTGGCTTGGGCCTCTATTGACCAGATAACAAAACCGGTGCGTGTAGCAATCGTCAACAAAGTTTGACCAGAGTTAGTGTGAATCCTGCTGGTTCATCAAAGGTCCTAAAATGAAAATACTGACACACTGGTAGACACAACAAGGCATGTATTGCAGGAGACACATTGCTGTGCTTCCAAAGTATTGGAAGTATAAAGCTTGAGTGAGCTACATCATTCTGATTGCATCACAGATGTACCATGGGTTGAGCACGGTAATCCAGCTATAGATCATGCTCTGAACACTGACATATCACGGTGGTATCCATTAGGAGAAACAGAGCGCCAAATGCATCTGAGCAGGCATATTTGGGGCAAAGGTTTTCACAGATAGCTCAATCTGAGGTTATGCTGCAAGGCCTGGATCCACTATCATGCCCTGATTTTGGAATATCGCGACATGTGTAGAAAGGAGCACGTTATCGATGAGTAGATATATGCATCCTGAAGGAGTGAATTGCTGTTATTGAGGAGGCTGTCGCAATTTTACATTGACATCCATCGACAATCCTCACCAAGATTCGATGGATGTAATCTGAACACATGCTCCCACCCTGTCTACTCCTTCAGATCACATGGTTCTATTTCTAAACAGAGAAGGTTTGGATGTACGGTACTGGTACTCAGTGAGCTTTACACCTGGAAAATACAACGATTTTGAATATTCTTGAGTCAGGTCTAAGCACAATCCTTTTGACTTTATTGCAAAAAGGTGGCTAGGCAATGTTGCAATTCTACTGCAAGCCAAACCAAAGTACATTAGAATTTTTAAAGTTTATTAATTACATTTAAGACCTTATTGTAAGACTGGAGGCCTCTATAATTTACATTGGAAGGTAAACTTCTTTGTAGTCAGATCTTATTCCTAAAGGCAGAGAAATGATTGCATAGTTTCACCTTAGTCTAAAGACAATAATGTCATCTCGGATGATACGCCTTCAGATCAACTTTGACTGAATACTGACCCTATGATATATCAAGACCTAGACATGTGCTTTTAGATGAAGGTGAACCAGGTTTGTTTAAGTTGTCGATGCTTGTTTTTAGAAACAGAGTAGTCTTCACTGCTGACATACTGTAGATCCGCCCATCTCTAAACGTACATTCAGTTTGGTAAAAATAACTCTGTTTCAGTTGGGATGGAGTACCCTCTCTACCAAATTCTAAATCAGGCGTTCTGTAAAACTGTATGTTTTGCTAAGAGTTCCTGTGTTGGAATGTGATGGATTCATAAGAGGACATTTCACATGTACATAAATGTTTATGAACCTAGTATTCAAGGTATTAGATTACCAGTCTGTGTTTATATTTCTATGTGTATATAATAATATGTTAATGGTGTTCCACATTCTCTAGTTCTACAGAGTCAAATCGAAAGTATGTTTATCTTCCACAAAAGGATCTACACTGACATAATCTGAGTTAGGAATTCTAAGCGTAGGAAGATGTGTGAGATATTCCTGTTTCTTTATTTTTAACTTTCAGGAAATGTTATTTATCTACCAAAGCATAGAGGGTTGGCTATATAGCGATATTGCTAATTTATATCACGTCACAATTACTATGTTCCTTGGACAAATTATTAACTGCAGCTCTTTCTCCTGGAGAAATCCACTACAACACGCCGACCACCTTGTCAGCAGAAGTCTGAGGCCGAGTATGGAATTCCATCTTTCTGTGTTCTCCTATCCCATTGCCTTTCCTCAGAGCAAGACTGTCAGGTAGGATTCTAAACAGACTTGTGTATGCGCCTCATAATGGGACATATGTTCACATCACATAGAGATGTGTGTCAAGTAAGAGGAAGATGAAATGTTACTTTGAGTTCTCAGAATATGTATAAACCTATGAAATGACAACAATTACACTATCCCATCGCTTTACATTTACTGCCACAAACAGAAAGGCATTGAAACTAACAGATCGGGACTGTCCAGAGATAAGTGGACATGTGCCCACACATAGGCAGTCATATTCAGCTATTTGGGTAAATATAGAAAGTGCCATGTATTAAACAGTCACCTGTCAAGCCCAAGTCTCCTGCACCCATATTTACTACCCCATTATCTTGGATTATGGCACACTTCCTTGAGTAGGAGTATCCTTAATTAGACCATGAAGACCAGGTCAGGACTTATATTAAGATATCCATGCGATAATTTTGCATGTAGTGAATATCAGTAGGAATCACTTAACTTCATTATTGATTATGCTTAAAATATGACATGGCTTTTGCCCTCTTGGACACCCATAACCTAGAGACTGAGGGTCTGAATCACAAAGGGCCTCTACTCTAGGGGCGGAGGCCTTGCCGTTGTGGCAGGGATCTCGCATTAGTGGCGGAACCTCCGTACCGCAGTCACCCATTGTGGAGGTCCTGTCATGAGTGTGGGACACCTGCCATGAGTGCCAGCCCCCCTGCCACGACTGCAGGGCCACCGCCAGGAGTGCAGAGGGCCTATGTGAATCATCCCACAAAATGTAACTGCACCATGGTCTGAAGATTATTTGGCTGTCATATCAATGCCTAACTTGTCCCCTAAACAGGGAACAGATTTAAGTGGTATTCAATCATACTTTCCTTCAGAACAAGATCAAGGACAAAATGGGTTTGAAATTTAACCAATTCTACTTTGTAGATAACAATGATAGACTTGTGAAAAAGGCAACCTTGCAATAAGAACATACAATCACCTTCAGGATAGACCTTATACCCATGGGAATATGTAAACCTCCTCTGTAAACAAAGAGGTGGTGATCGAGGAATGAATAGGTCATGGTACTCTCTGAAAGGCTGTCTTAAAGGAGCTACAGGAGAAATACCTAGAAGTGAGGTTTTGCTAGTGACATTGGGTTTTGCCAATATATTTTAACCAGAAGACTGCTGTGCATGAGCATGATTGGCATCTTCAAATGCTTTTTCAGAAAAATAATATTGATAGCAAGATGGCTGTCGTGCATGTGCTTGCATCTGCAGTGGCCATCTTGGCCATCTTGGGTGCCTAAGTAGGTAACTGGATCAGCCACCACAATGGGTCTGATTCAGAACACTAACTTACATTTTTGAGTATGTTACACTTTTGATAAAGTTAACTACTTTTTGGCTATTTACAAAATCCAAGTGTAAGTTTGGAGTACATATGCAGAACGACTTCTGACCTTAATCCTGTTCTACTGTCATTGGGATGAAATAGAGAATGGGCATGAATACCGGACTGGCCCGGACTGCGAGTTGAGGTTTTAGATGATCCTGTGTTGTGGAATGCTATAGGAGAGGCAGTGGAAAATTATTTTTAGGAGAATGAGGCTTTGACTGCATCTCCCCTGAAGAAGTGGAATAGTTTGAAGTTGTTTTTCGAGAGTGCTGTATAGCGGAGATTGTGGGGTTTAGGTGTACTCTTGTGAAAGAGTTTGAGAAGCATGAGAAAGTGCTGCAAGAGTTAGAGTTGGCGAGCCAGGATTGCTGGATTTGAAATAGCAACTTTTGGATGCATGTGAGCAAGTAGAGGTCAATACAGAAAAACTGTGTAGCTTTGACTAGAGAAGTATATGAGAAGAGTCTATGCGGAGCAAGACAAGGGGGGTACTTTGTTGACCTGGCTCACAAACCCTAAGAATAGGGGCACACAGATACTGGAGGTAGATTCTGAGGATGGCAAACATCTCTTTACATAGGTCATCAATAGAAGATTTCAAACATTTTATACAGATTTATATGCTATGCCATTGGAGCTTCCTTTGCAGTTTATTAATGAGCTTTTAGTGCTAGTAGATTTGCCCAGGATTACAGTGGAGAAGGCAAGAGACCTGGGTGGGGATGTAACTATTCAAGAAGTGAAGGCTGCAATAAAACAAATGGCAAGAGGAAACGTTCCTGGGTTAGATGGGCTCACTGTGGAATTTCTACTTATATGGAGGTGTTGAGTTCGAAGCTGGTTAATCTTTACTTGGCAGCCTGTGAGGCGGAGCATGTGCCCCACACAACTGTGGAAGCTATGGAGATCCCGTTGTTAAAACTAGGAGGAGCCCCTGAGTATATACGGCTTATTGCCCACTTCGATTTTAAATCTGGAATACAAAATACAAAGTATAGTCTTGGCAATGCACTTATCACCTTTAATGCCTAAACTAATACATACAGACCATTCTGGGTTTATTCTCAGCCAAAATATGGCTCATAACATTAGGAGGCTGCTAGCGATTATTGAATCAGATTTTGATGAGAAAGAAAAAGGGGTGATTGTGGCAATAGGTATTGAAAAGGCCTATGATAGTCTTCACTGGGATTTCTTTTAGAAATTGCTCAAAAATATGGAATTGGGTAACCAATGTATTACATGGGTTAAGCTTTTGTATGCGGCACCTACTGCTTGAGTCAAAACAAGTAGCCATATCTCTGAAAAATATGTGGTGGAAAAAGGGGCTCGACAAGGGTGCCCTTTCACCATGATTTTTGCAATTGCTATGGAGCCACTTGCAAGTTGGGTGAGTACTGGAGGGGTTTACAGGGGACCGGAGGAACAAGGTGTACATCATTATATGCAGATGATATGTTGTTATTTCTATAACCCTCCGATCGGTTTGGGAAAGCTCCCGGGTTATGCATTACCTGGAATACATCATACTTGTTTACTTTACAGAAGGATGTGTCGCAACCTGTTGATCTGAAGGGACTTAATTGGGAGAGAAAGTGTCTAAAATATGTGGGGGTTCAATTATGCCATGCACCCATTGATTTATTGTAGGGTAATATTGGTGTGGCTACTAGAGATCTATGGCCATTTGTGGAGTTCTGCAGAACACTGCTGCTTTCAGTCGGAGGACGAATAGGGGTAGAAAAATGGTGGCGTCGCCCCAATAGCTTTACTTCTTCACAACACTGCCCATGGGGATACATTGTAGAGTTTTTAGAGAAATTAATTCTCTGTTGATTTCTCTTATATGGGGAAAAGGCAAGCAAAGAGGCAAGCAAAGAGTGCCTTTGGCTAAATTACAATGGCCCACTTTACAGGGAGGATTAACTGCACCAGATATGGAAGCCAATTAGCTAGAGGCTCAGTTATAATCATTTATACAGTCAATTCATCCATGAAGATTTCCAGAGGAGGCAAATTTGGAAATGTTATCAGATTTAAATGTGTTGTATAGAATATTCTTGGCCCCATCAGAGGACCAGTGCGGGGAAGGCCCACTGCGTTGAAGATTGTGCAACACTATTGGCATTGTGCACTCCAATGAACTCATACTCAGAGGCTCTATTCTCCGGACACTCCATTGAGATGTTTGGAGCAAATCAATTCAGGGGGAAGACTGAGGGGCTTAGCAAACTGGGCTAATCATGGGGTGCATAGGGCAGGAGATCTGTAGAGAGATGCAGTGCTGCTACCATTTAAAGAATTTTCTGCCGTGTTTGAAATCCTAGGAGGGCAATTTTTATTGCATCGGGCAGAGAGTGCTAGGGTGTGCTGCCATTGGGATATGGGTATAGAACAGCCTCAATTACACAGTGCTTGTCAAACACTGTGTACTACAATGGGCTGCATGGAGGCAATGACATGTCTTCATCAGGCATTAAGAAATGATATGATAATGCCTCTTGTAGGTCTTAGAGAAAAATGGGAGGAGGATTTGGCACACCCAATTCCAGAGTCAGAATGGACTAAGATTCTTGAAAATTCAAACACTGTGTCTAGAAACGCGAGATTTAAATTGCTTAATTTGCTTATTTAGAGAGGGCATATGTAACTCTGGGGGAAATAGCTCAGATCTATCAGACAAATGCGGCATGCCCTAGATGTGGGGAGCACAGAGTAAAAATGTTACACAGGGTGTGGTCATGTTCATTATTAGAGGAATACTGGATGGAGGTAATATCCTGTAGTTATGATGTACTGCAGAGATCTATTGAGTGTGCTCCTGTGGTTTGTCTGCCAGTATTTATTGATTTGGCTCTGGTACTTGCTAGACAGGAGGTAACTTTGAATTGGAGGGCACCCAGGCCTGTAGGGTGGCAAAATGGAAAGAGAAGCTGATTCAGTGGGTAGGTTATGAGAGCACAGTGTTATATAGTGATGTAAAGAAAGGAAGAGGCTCAATTGAAAAGGTATGTGTATGGGATCATTTATTAGATTCCCTTAAAAGTTTGGATATGAGTGATGAACCGGGAAGAAAATGAGTAGAAAAGTACTGTGCAAATTAATATGTGTAGATCTGAAATGTACTTTGCAAATTAGCATGCTGTTATCGGGACTGGACTTTAGGGTGGGGATGGAAAGTGGGCGTAAGTAGATTATTAATAGTTGTTGTAATGTTGTGCATGTTTTATTATATATGCCAATAAAATGATGTTTAAAAAAAAAAGATTACTCCAAAAGTGTAACTTACCTGTCTCCACCAAATTGAAAAACCTGGGGATCATTCACAAACTGGAAATGCTATTCACAAAGGTAATTTATACTTTGAATAAATTATGTGTGCAATTTACTTTTAAACTTTTGAGTAACTTCACACTAGGATTCTGAGAATAGCCCAAAGTAGCAAATTTACTAAAAAGGCAGGCATGGAGTGAATCATGACACATCCACTGTCTTTTGCCAATATCCTCTGTATATTGCATCACAATTGTGCTGTCCACCATATCAAAAGCAGCAACAAGATCTAAAAGGATAAGACTAGTGAGGTGGCTAGCATCAAGGCTCCATCTAATAATGATGAAGAAACTTTCTGCTGTGTCCTGGCATCACCGTGTGTCTCTGTTCCTGCTCCGAGAGGCATGATATAGAATGTCTTCGATAAGGAAGGAGTTCCATGACTGCTTTTAGCTGCTGGGCGCATAGGATCATGTTCAACAGTGCTGAACCCTGAAGAAATGCCTTCATCAGTGCCTCATTCTCCTACTGCGCTATTGAAGGGCACATGGTTCATGTAGGGGGACGTCTTGGTGATGATTAGAACATTGAAGTACATTGAGGGATGTCAATCCAATCTGCTTCTCCCTGCAGCTCCTTGGTGGACTCCTCAGAGCATGTAATATGGCTGGTTGTATAATTCTTGTTCCTTCAGGCTGCTCTCTGATGCACTCTTGATGGCATTTATTTGTTTATTTATTTATAGAACGCAGCATTCGTCCCAAGGGATATCATGACACTCTTTGGTAGACTCTTCAGAGCATATCTCATGGCTGGTTGCATAATGCCCATTGCTTATCTACCACTCTGTCTTGATTTCAGAGTAAACACTACACTAGATGCAAGATTTCACCTCCTAAACATTGCACCCTTTACGCTAACCTTGACCCTTTACCTCTGGGCAACAAAAATGCTGGTAGGCAACCCTATGCGCGAACCACATCAATTCACACACTTTTCTCCTAAGTCCATGTGTAGGTGCAACTGCACCATTTCTGGGACATGGTTTCAGCAGTCGCTGCCACAGACACACATCAAGACATCTCTGCCTGCCCATAGAGGTCACATAATCTCTACTCATCCATACAATCCCTCAGATGCCTCACAAGCCCCATCTCTTCCTCCTTTGCTTTCAAATTTACACGCAGGCACAGTGAGTTACAAAACACGAGACAAAAAAGTCTCTGGTCCCTATGCACACAAAGTGCAGTATATAAATACACAACAATAAAACCCAACCTATATGTTCCCCCAAAAAATCTATGTGGCGTCCACTTGTTGCATTTAGCACTGGCTGCCTATAAATAAGAGAATCAGCTTTACAATATTGTGTATGAAATGCCTGGACTTCTGTGAAGCACTGGGCATGTGTGTAAACCCGCACGTAAACATCTGAAGCTTGCATACTTCATTCAGTCAGCTACTGTACTCTATCTCCCATGGTGGCCCCGAAATGCTAATTTGCAATCAGTGGCGGTGGCTGTTTTGTAAGGCAGGGTCTGGCATATGGGAGAGCGCCTATTTAGCCTGCAGGCTCAGGGCCTCTCATATTCTTTTCCGGAGTCCCCCAAACCATCTGCCTGTTCATTAGTTCCCCTTCATTTCACGCCCCTCTTTCACAGGTCAGGCGGAGCAATTAGTTTCGCAGTGTGTGCTGGGTAATCTTCTCCCTCATTCCAAATGGTAATCTGTGAAAGTTTTCATAAGTGGGGATCTGAACTCATTTGTAAAGTAAAAAAAGTTCTCGAGTTTTAAGTGCGTTGAAAACCCCTTTGCACGGCCTTGATTTTCACCATGGGTGCCTGACAATATAATTGCGAGGTGGCTTTTCATTGGTCCAAACAAAAGCACTTTTCTATCACCACTAAAGCATGCCCATCACAGACAGAGCGCTTGCAATACGCGTAAAACTGTACTTTAGGACTCCAGTAATTTCTTTCTCAATTTCGACCATACCGTGTGCACTACATTCAATTGTGTCATTCTGTGTGCTTTTTGGCGTTATAATTTTTATTACACCAACAGGATTAGACATATACAAACAAATGCACCTGTTCCAGTGCATTAGACAACTTCCTTTTGAAAATGTTTTTATTACAGTTATAGAAAGAAACAAGAAAGAGAAATATGAAAACAATATCTTCAGCAGAGAAAGCAGCATTTTAGGGAGCAGTTTAAAAGCAGCTTTCACAAATATCACAACGTGAATGGAGCCATCCCTTTGAACGACGGGAATATGAGCAACTTTCCCTGGAAGCTGAATAAACTTTGACAGGAGTCAAGCCCTCATGTATGTAGACTATATCATGTAGTTATGGATTTGCCGTGTTTCCCATATAATTCATCACCTGCTGCATAATTTACAGATTTCAAGAATAAAATCGATTTTCTGACTCAAGCAGATCAAAAGTTACTAAAATCGCGGCGGCCCAGGTTGCTGCGCAGTAGGGGAGAGTAGAAAGGTTGACTGGTCATCTTTTAGTTGCTTATTACTGTATTTAGCTGTTAAACTACTACTAATGAGTTGAAACCTGTGTCTACACAGCATAAACGTGAGTGAATAAAATTATGAAGTAATACTATTAGAAAATGCGCTGCATTTTGTTGAATAAATTGCCTTTTCTTGACACATAACTTAGTTAACCCTGCAGCGTAATTTGGTCCTTCCTTGCGGCATAATTCTAGTGGCCCTGACTGTATGCCGGCAGGATGGAAAACACAGGCCGGAGTCTCACTAGCCCACTCTTGGGCTGTACAACGGAGCTAGATTTGAATGAAGAATGCCGAGGAACTATCAGAGACCCCGGCAAGAGACCCCAATTAGTTCTGAGATGTCAGTAAATTCAAGGCGGGTAGGAAAAAATATTTATTATACATTAACCCAGCGTTTAAAACATGAAGAGAAATGGTTGTGATAATTATTGCATTGGATCATGCGATTATCAGAAGACTGGATGCAAAAAGTACACTTAGCATGTTGTAACAGGCTTAATGAATCCTGTGCACTGCATTTGTTGGGCATTATTGTCAGGCACAGATTTCACTCATACAAAACCATTGAAATTGAGCAGTTATTGTTACCTGAGCTAACTATAACGTATGCCCCGCAATGCACTGCTATGACCTCACTTCTTACATCACTCATGACATGGTCAGTGACATCACTGATGACATCTCAAATGACATCATAGAGGACATCATCCAGAGAGTGTGAGTATTTTGTCAAAGTTTCTGAGACTTAAAGACATATGCTAAGCTGCTGCATTCATTAAATTGCTATTTCTTTGTACTAATAATTACAAATACTGTTACAAACATATGTCATCTGAGTGGTTGTATGACTGTATCAGTGTGGGAATGGTTGTGTAATCGGCTGTATGGGTGTGTGAGTGGCTGCATTTGTGAGTGAGTGGATGTGTGAGTGGCTGTATGGGTGGGTGAATTGCTGTCTGAGTGGCTGTATTGGTGACTGGCTATGTGAGTGACTCTATGGGTGAGTGACTGGGTGTGTAGGTGGGTGTGTGGGTGAGTGAGTGGCTGTTTTAGTGGGTGCATGGGTAAGTTAGTGGGTGTGTGAGTAGCTGTATGGCACAGTCAGTGTCTGCATGAGTGGCTGTATAGGTGAGTGACTGGGTGTGTGGGTGATTTTGTTGGTGAGTGATTGGGTGTGTCAGTGGCTGTATGGGTGGGTGTGTGGCTGTGTGAGTGGATGTATGGGTGAGTGAGTGGGTGTGTGACTGGCTGTAAGGGTGGGTGGTGGGCTGTATGAGTGGCTGTATTGGTGAGTGAGTGGGTGTGTGACTGCTTTATGGGTGAGTAACTAAATATGTAGGTGGGTGTGTTGGTGAGTGAGTGGCTGTTTGAGTGGGTGTATGTGTAAGTGAGTGGGTATGTGAGTAGCTGTATTACATAGTTAGATTCTGCATGAGTGGCTGTAAAGATGAGTGACTGGGTGTGTGAGTGCTTGTTTAAATGTGTGAATGGTTTGTTTTGATGAGTAAATGTGTGTGTGAGTGACTATATGGGTGATTGAGTAGCTCTGTGAGTAGCTGTATGGCTGAGTAACATGCTGTGTGAGTGCCTGTATGAGTGTATGATTGTGGGAGTGTCTATATGAGTGAGCGAGTGGGTCAGTGTCAGTAGTTGTATGGGTCTGTAAATGGGTGTGTGAGTGGCTGCATGGGTCTGTGAGTGTGTGTGTGAGTGGCTGTATGGGTCTGTTAGTGGGTATGTGAGTGGCTGTATGGGTCAGTGACTGGGTGTGTGAGTGCTGTATGGGTCTGTGAGTGGGTATGTGAGTGTCTGTATGGGTGCATGAGTTGTTGTGTGAGTAGCTTTGAGGGTGTGTGGCTTAGTGTGTGATTGGATTTGTGAATTGGTGGTTGGGTTTGAGATGCTGTATGGGTCTGTGAGTGGGTGCTTGAGTAGCTGTTTGGGTGAGTGAGGGGTTTGTGAGTGACTGTATGGATGTGTGAGTGGGTATGTGAGTGGTTTTCTCAGTGTGTGAGTGGGTATGTGAGTGGCTGTATTGGTCTGTGAGCTGCATACTATTAAAGTGGATGAGCAGGGCAAAATGGGCAATGCCTCCAGGGGATTCTGCACTTTAACATACTTGTAGTCATTTAAAGGGAGAACCATGGACTCTACTCTCACCAGGACAGGCCAAAAAAGAAACTCCTCCTTGCAAAGGCTTAATCTAATTTGGGCTTGGAAAATGTCCATGGTGTGACCCTAAAAAAGAACAGGGGCTTCCCGACAGCTTGGCCATAACCATTCAGTAAGGTAGACCCGAGTACAGCTGAATGTGTGATTCCAAGTTATATCACATCAAAGTGTAAAAATACAGATTTTATATAGTTTGTTAACTTTGACAGGTAAAGGTAGCACAAAACCATAAGAGTCCAAGAAGGAGAGGTTCCTACTGTGCTGCCAGGAGCTGCCTCAAACCCCGAAGTGTGTTTCTGTGTCCCCTGTGATTTCCGGCTGACCACCATGGTATGTGCTTTCTGCACCAAGGACAGCTCCACAGCAGTTTAGTGCTGATCTGCTACAGGGTAGCTGCCCATTCCATTAAACTGAGAGGCTGGAATAGAGGAAAGTCGTTAAGAACTCAAATAACCCTCTTGAAACAAAGCATGCTGTTAATCTAATTCCATTTTTAGGGGTAAGTGAAAGGTTGCCCAATCAAATGGTGAGGAAGTGGTTTGAATACTAACATTCATTAATTGGGATAATGAAAGGATAATATGATGTACCTATCAGAGATAAGGTGGGGTGGAAACAACCTACTCGTACACCCTTCCACTTTGGTGCAGTGTGAAGGAAGAAGACACATAGTCAAAAGAATTACCTTTGTTTTCCTCTACCTATACACTTTTTTATTTGTAAAAAATATGTGCATGTGACTTACAGATGCACTCTTTCGATTTTTTAGATTAATTTAAAGATTTGATCTCCAAGTTGGCCGTTTTCTCTGTGCAGCACTGGAAGCCACAATATCATCTCCATATATGGTGGAACGCTGAGTGCAGTCGTGGCCGCGATTGCTTTGAAGTCCCTGACACCACCCCTCTCCCTACGGTTGCACTACTTCCTCTCAGCTGGAACACCTCTCATCGCCCTGGACTGCATAATACCCCCGCCTCACCTCCTTTGTCAGTCTCAAGATATTGAAAAAACTAATATATTTTTATCTTAGTCACATCTGCTCATCTTTTTCCTGCCCTTTTTAATATCGGTCCGCTGAGTCTCTTTCTTGTTCTGCTCACATATTCTGCAAGGTGGGGATAAGAAGTCAGGAAGTCATGTCCACCACTCAAGTCAAACACAAGTTATTAAAATATAAGGAAAAATAATGAGAAAAAAGCACAGGGGATGCAGTGGAGCTGCTTTTGCTAACTGCAGGATGC
Source organism: Triturus cristatus (assembly GCF_964204655.1). Classification (NCBI taxonomy): domain Eukaryota; kingdom Metazoa; phylum Chordata; class Amphibia; order Caudata; family Salamandridae; genus Triturus; species Triturus cristatus. The sequence continues at coordinate 1,071,693,255 of NC_140582.1, forward strand.
TGGAGGGGGGCTTGGATGCTGGGTGGCACCCGTTCTTGGGACTGGAGGGTTGCCCTTGAACCCTTTACCTCCCTTGGTATCGACCCAAGAGTCTCTAGTAGAGGTGGGTGAGCCAACAACTGAACAGGGAGAGCCGAGCCAAGGGCATCATATGCCTTTGAATGCCAAAGCCCCACTTAAGCTAACACTTCACTCCCTAGAAGTGTTTTATACAACAATTAAGTCATTTTCAACTTTTGAGAATATTTCACTCTTCTCACATTGGCAAAATAAATGCATCTCTTATACAAAGAACACAGAAAAAACGGTTCTGCCATGTGGAAAAACAGATGCATGCAGCACTGGGACTAACCCCCCAAACTAAGGGGCATATTATCAAGAAACGCTGTTAAAATTATTGTCGCTTTAGCGGCAGAAAACTGCAGCTAAAGCGGCGATAATGGGCTTGATAATATGCCCTTGAGAATTCCCATAGAAGCCCATGTTCTGGTGTCATTGGACGCACCCTTATATGTCTACACAATGCTTCTGATCACAGATTAATTCACATAGGATCTTGTAGTATATGTGAAAAACCATAAAGACATATCAAGAAATAATGTACCTTTATATTCTACTTATTCACTTTTACCACGTTTGAAATATATTGTATATACTATTTATCATCACATGTCACTTTATCACCACAAGTCACCAATATTTAGCTCTTTTGAACTTATGTATTACGACAGCCCATAATACTTTATTCCCTTAAATTACCAAATTGCAAACTTCATTGGTGTGTGCCTTTTTCTCCTCATTTATCTGATATCTGTTACATGTAATGAATATTTTTTGAACTTTCTAAAAGAAATTAGAAATTCCCGACAGAACCATTTTATTTATATAACATGTTCTGGTGTCAACATGGGCTTCTATTGGAATTCTCTGCGGCATATTATCAAGCCCATTATCGCTGCTTTAGCGGCAGTTTTCTGCCACTAAAGCGGCGATAATTTTAACGCCGTGCTTGATAATATGCCCCTAACTTACTTGTAGTAAAGAACAGCGAATAAACAGGGCAGTGTGTAACAGTACTGTAAAGGCCTGTACTGGAAAAATATCATTATATGTGATCAACATTGAGGATGGTTGGGTAACAGGCGAAGACAGCCAACTCATTCCCTGATGCCATCCGAGGTCCTTCTGTAAATGCGCCAGCTGGTGCCCAGGACACTGAGCTGCCTGTATCCCATACATGTATCAGTTCACAAAGTGGAGGCAGCAGTATGACAATCGCAGGCTCTCTTCCGACTAACATGTAAGAAGATGGGCGTAACAATATCGATAAGTCATATAGCAACTTCCTAACCTGCCCCTGAAGCCGAGTCCCAAAATGGCTGCCAACACTCCTTGGTTGAAGTGTTGACAGCAAATCAGATCTCTGCATAAGATCGTCATTATTCTTGAAGACTTCATGCACCTAGATATACAAATTTGGATTTTTTTTAATATCTCCAAAACTACTGAACGGATTTTTACACCAAACAACAAAAAATATATATATGCATGTATTTGTATATACAGTTGCCAGTAGGAAGGTATAGTTAGCACCTAGTTTCCATAGATGAAACGTTTCTTGTTTTGCTAATAACTTTGACACCGTTTGATGAATCTTCAGGAAATGTAATTAATCCTGGGTGGGTAACTTCATTCCGCCAGCAGAGTTTACGTAGTTTTGCCTATTCCGTGTTCCATTGCAAACGCGGACTTCAGGCAAAACTACAACTCCGTGGCGGAGCGTAGTTAGCCGGTCCCTCCACCCTCCTAAAATAATTAAAAGTAAGTAAAAGGCACCTACCTGCCCCATGGCTGCCTCCTCCTCAGCATCGCATCACTGATAACCCCTACGTTGTATGTCTTGCGACTGCGCATGCGCACTCGCAAGACGTACAACGTTGGGGTTATTAGTGAAGAAGGATGGCGAATAGGAGGCAGGAAAGCAATGATGTCGAGGAGGAGACAGGCAGCCACGGGGCAGGTAATAGCCTTTTAATTACTTTTAATTATTTTGGGAGGGGGGGAGTGCACGGAGCGGAGAGGAACGTAGTACCACGGAGATGGTTTCCAACTCTTTGGAACTTCGCGTAGAGGTACTACTCCTGCTCTGCCCTGGGTTAGAAATATTCATTTTACCAGTCACTTCATCTGCTGTCTGGAAAAGTTTGGGGTGATTCATCAAGCGGAGAAGAGGAAAAGGCGGGGGTCCCATACTTGTTTTCCCCATGCAATTTCCCATTGGGATTTTGAACATAGCTACAGCCCGAACCGCTTAACGGAATTAAACCAAATTAGGCAAAAAGCTAGATCTTGGTCCAGAAAGAGTGCTTTTTGTAAGTTGGTGAAATTCCATTAATTAGTTTAGCAGTTATTAAAGAAAAACGATTTATGTACATCTAGGAACGCAATTCGTCCATGAATCTGACAGAGCTCAAAATAAGATCCAATTAGCTGCCAGCACTTCAACTAGAGAGTGTTGGCCACCATCTTGGGACTCGGACTCGACCGAGTACCAAGAAAAAAGATAAAAAAATAAGACAAGGGGGCAGGGTGGGAATAATCTAACCCGCTAGGCCTGGTGGTGGGGCAACACAGGGACCCTGCCAAAGTCCAAAAAATATATTTTTTAATTTTCCCACGATTTCACGAAGGATCAGTGAACCCACGGGAAATTTCTTTAAAAAACCAAGCATGGTTACCTGGGCTTGCTTTTTTTGCACCCCCCCGGGTGGACCAGGTGCCAGGGGCAATATATTTTATAGTATTATAGGGAGGGGGGTGCCTGTGGCCCCCTCCCCATGCTGATTACAGCCCCAGGGACCCCATCTCTCAGAGCCTGGTGCATTCAGAAAACAGGGAGGAGGGCCACGTGGCCCCCTCCCAGGCTGATTTTGGCCCTGGAAACCCTCTTACTCAGGGCCCAGCCGATATGGAAGAAGGGGGAGAGGAGAACATAGCCACCCTCCCCAGACTCAATTCAGACCCAGGGACCCCATCCACTGGGGCCTTGCTGTGTAATATGAAAGGGAGAGAGGCAAACAGGCCCCTCCCATGCCAATTTTGGCCCTGGGGACTGCCACTCCCAGAGCCTGGTCATTGAAAAAAGGGGAGGAGCCACAGACCACCCCTATCTGGTCCATTTTCAGCCCCTGGGACCCCAACCACTGGGGCCTGGCTGTGTTGGTGAATGGGAAGCGGCCTCACAGCACCTTCCCACACCTATTAATGGTTCTGGGGACCCCAACCCCCAGGGCTGGCTCCAGCTATGTCCCAGGGGCCCACCCTGGAACATAGCGGTTTCCCTGCCCACAGTGGTTTGAATATGAAAGCCTATGTTTGCTCTTACTCAGCTGGTTTAATTTCAAAGTTCCCGCCAAGTGAGAGGAAACACTTAGGGACAAATTATGAGATTTTGGCAGAGTGGTGGTGTGGTGGTGCAAACCACCACATCACCACTCCGCCAAAGCTTGCGCTGCCTGCCCACCAGATTATGATGCAATCGTAGTCTGGTGGGTGGGTGGCGTGGCACCACAATGGGAACGCCTCACAAAGTTCTTGCACAGCTTCGTATTGTAAGTCCATGCCGTGCAGGAATCTATGTGCATGCACACAGAGGGGCACATGTTATGCTCCCTCTCTGTGCATTCACATAAGTTTGGGGCACAGGAGGGGCACTGTAGGGCCCCCTTTGTTTCTTCTCTGCAAGGCTTTTCATGGTGGTGGAACTTCCATGAAAAGCCTGGTGGAGAGGGAACTCGTAATATGCTTGGAGGGACCATGGTGGTCCCACCAAGCATATTACGGCCTCTGACTACCAGTCCTATGAGGGAATGGTGGTCCCCTGGTGAAGCAAGTGGTCCTAGTGCAGTCCGACTGCCCGAGTCATAATCGGGAGATTGGACTGTGGGTGCGGTGGTGGCTAGATCTGCCACCAATGTGTCACTACGAGTCTGGCTGTCCAAGGACAGCCAGACTACTAATCTGGCCATAATTCTGCTCCCTGCGGCCGGGAGAATCAAAGATGCTTCTGCCCACTGAGAGCAGACTTTTCATTTGTTTCCCTGCCTGCACTGAAGTGGGCAGGAAAACAGATGAAAACATTACTCTCACCTGCAGGGAGCAGCATTTTTAGAGGCTCCCTATGGGTGGGAGCACTGCTGGCTCCTGCTGGAGATGGGGAGCTGGCTGGGGCCGCAGGGCATTGGGGCTTCCCCCATCGCCAACATTGGTTTAGTGGGTCTTACTCTTTATTGGCCGGTCCCTGGGGGATGGGACCCTAAGGGCTGAAAGTAGTCCAGGGAGGAGGGCCATATGGCCCATTCCTCCTTAACCAATTAGCGAGGCCCCGGGGGATGGGGTCCCGTGGTCGCAATCAGTCCAGGGGCTATAAAATATATTGGCCCTGGGACCTGGTCAACCGATGTGGGTCAAAAAAGCGCATGCCGTAACCATGTATGCTTTTTGAAAGACATTTGACCCCCTTCCCTATTAATAATTGCATAGGTGCGGGAGAACGGGGTGGCCAGGGCCAATTGGGGCCTGGGGAAGGGGGCTCAGCACCCCTCTCCCCATTAAATTAAGCGGTGTGCCCCAGGGCATGGGGCCCCTGGGGCAAACTATGTCCAGGGGGACACACCCTCCCCTTAAAAAATGTGGTCTCCCCAGGGATTGGGTCCCAAGGGCCAAAATCAGCCCATGGAAGGGGGCTGTGTGCCCCCGTCCCGGAGTGGCTGCCTTTTGGGGGTTGGAGACTAGGCCTGGGCGCAGGCCAGAATCCTGCGGCCAACCCCCCTCATGCATTGCTGAAGGCCGTGCGTGGCATCCATTGGATTAACGTATGGCATCTAAATATTACTGTACATTAAAAAAAGTAGAAATTCAGTGAAAAAAACAAAGGTTACAGGGACATTATAGTTAGGGAATAAAATTTTTAAAAACCTTAAATATTCACTAAAAAACCAATGGCTACAGGGGTGTTATAGTTAGGTTCAGATTTTATACACATAAAAACATAGAAATTCAGCAGTAATAGTTATGTCAAGAGACTATAACTCATGCCCTAAGGAAACTATAACTCACACCCCTGCCATGCACTGTTTTCTCAACAATAATTTTTATTGAAAATGTTGCAGTGATATTATCAATGACTTCATAGAAGATGCCATGATTGATTTAATATGTGGGGTATTTAGCAGTGCATGGCAAGGGTGTGGGTTATAATTACCTTAGTACATAAGTTATAGTTATTTGTATATATATATTCACTATAAAAAAACAAAGGTTATGGTGATGGTATAGTTAGGTATGGTAATAATATTTTACTTTGCATTAAAAAACCCTTAGAAAATCACTGAAAAAACAAAGGTTAATGAGCTGTTATAGCTACGTAAAAATGTCACTTAAAACATACCATTTTAAAGGAATAAAACCACTGAAATTCACCAGTTATAGTTATCTCAAATATTTATAACCTGTGCCCTAAAGTGGCTATAACGTGTGCTCTTGCCATGCACTGCTAATTATCACTAATCACATGTTATATGACACTATTCATAGCATCACTACAGCACCTGAAATTAAAACACAGTGCATGGCAGGGGCGCAAGTTATAGTTACTTTAGGGTACAAGTTATATTTATATATTCCATTTCACTTAAAATGGTATGTTTTAACTGACATTGTCACCTTACTAGAACATCCTTTTTTCAGTGAAAAAATACAATATGCGTGTTAGTGTGTGCGTGTGTGTGTGTGTTTCTATGTAAGAGTAAATGTGTGTGTGTGTGTGTGTAAAGCTGGCCCTTGTTATGAAGCACATATACAACACCACTGTGTCCATCCAGAACACGGCTCTCTAGACCCCTTGTGCAAGAAATTGTGTTATTAGTTGATAGGGGTGAGAGCCCCACTCAAATAATAAACACAATCCTTGTCAGAGTGAAATACAAAAGTCACAAAATTAATCTGTGCCTGATTCTCTGGTAGCTTGGCACAAAATCAGTCAGGCTTAACTTAGAGGCAATGTGGAAAGTATTTGTGCAGCACACAAACATTAATAAAGTTAAAACGCAACATAAGAAAAATACCAAACGAATTTCGAAAAATAGAGTACATTTGTATAAAAAAATGATAAATATTAACAATAAAAAATCTGATCAGTAGAACTGGTCATATAGAAATTTTGGTGAAATTAACGCCAAGAAGCACAAAGTGCCCCTCGTGTTTATCTGATCACACTAGACAAGGGGAAAGTCACAAGTTCAGTTTTCCTGCAACAGAGTGTAGGTTGGTTACAGGGACAGGTTAGTCCCGCTGAAGATTTAGCTTCTCAAAGTCCACATGAAGAGTTCCATTCACATTGGCAGAAGCAGCAAGGTTGTCGGTGTTAAGAGTTGCTCGAGCGTTGAGGATGGTGCATTCTGTAGCGCAAAGATCTGCTTATTGCTGGTAATTCACGCTGGTTGGTCGACGTAGATGGATGCTGTCGGTGCGAAATGTAGGTCTCACACTGCCAATCAATTCTTGACAAAGAGGCAACTTTGTGGTCGCGAGGAGCCAAAACGTCAGGCTTTTCAACTTTTCTTGAGAAGGAGCTCAAACTCATGACTGCCAAGAGTCCAGGACCTGGGGATCAGGACTCATTCCACCAAACTCCAGGTAGGACCTGTTGGGACTTGTCAGCTGGGCAGTTGCAGGGATGCCAAGCTTGTTGTGTCCCTGCTGCTCATATAGGTGGTCCCTCTAGCTCATATAGGAGGTCAGCCACCTGACCTTTGGAGGCACTTTGGGTAGCCTAGGGTCAAGGCAAGAAGGTCCAATATTCCTTATTCAGACAACAAGGCTGCCCTTCCAACACTTGGGCAGTCCTTCTGGCAGCAGGTAATTGCTCCTTCGTTTGAATCTTCCACAGGTCCAGGAGTGAACTGATGAGAGGTTCTGAAAGTTCTACTTTTATATTGGGTGCCAGCCTTTGTTGGGTGGGGGCATTCCCTCACCTACCCCCAAAAACTGGTTCTGGTCAGTTTTTCTCCTTCCCCTTGTTCTGGATCTAAACTGTCTAGGGTGACAGGTTATTTTGTGTGTGCTGCAGGCAAAGCCCTTTGAAATGTAATCAGGGAAGGGTGCAGCTCCTCCCCAGCCTCTCCCCTCACACCCAGGCTTCCTTTGTAGCACAGTCTGGAAGAAATGCACAGCCCACAACAGACGAGCCATTTTCAGGAATGTGACCCACCACACTAGCAGTAATGCATAGTTGTTTGAAAAGAAAAATGGCAACTTTTTAAAAGTGGCATTTGTAAAAGTACAGCATAAATTACAACTTTACCATTAAAGAAGGTTTTGAACTGTCATTCATTTGAGTGTGAACACCATTTCTCTGTCTGCTCTCAATCTTATTAAAGGTATTAATGCAAGCATTATTAACAAAAACAACACTGAAGTTCACGAGTAATAAATAACTCAAGTAACTATAAATTGCCTCCTCACCATGCACAGTGATGTCAACAAAGATGTCATTTCATTACGATTACCTCTGGCTCCTCCGTGAATTAATACCGATGACCTAGTATATACACTTTAGCAAATATAGCTGCGCATTCTCCATTGTATTCAATGTGTATTGCCTGAGTCCCCCTTACTCCCAAATGAAAATATATTGATATTATTATAATGTATTTTAAAATTGCTATAATAACAACTGCAAATGGAAATAGAAATCAGTGAATGAAAAGTATGACTTAGAACATTAACAGAACAAGCTATAGGGTCAATTTTCTTAGTGAATAACAGTTGCAATGTCGCATTTAGAAGGACGCTATAGGTATTGCAGAAGTGTATATAATAAATTCTGATTGCCTGATTTACTTAGTTATTTGTGTTATGTTTGTTCTTATATCTGAAATACAACTTGCAAAATATTTACCTTACATCTTTCAAATACCGAAAGATTATTTTTGTTTTTATTTTTCGTTTCTGTCCTATTTTTTTTTTAGAATTTCTATTACAAACAAGCTTTGTTAAAAAGCTACTGCAGCATACAGGGTGCTGTCTGTCTCAATATCTGCTTCCCTATAGTGTGAAAAGAAGGTAATGTCGCTCTAAAGTGATTCAACACACCTTGGTGCAGCAGTATGTTTTAATAAAGAGTGCCCTAGACAATATGTCACATAGCCTCCAGTTTACACATCTAGTCCCGATGTAGCATTTACCAATCCTGCTCACTTACAAGTGGAACCAATGTGTGGCCTGGGGTCATACAATACACATACTGCAGAAGAAATGGAGAACGCTTCACTGCTCTGTTGTCAAAACACTAAAATCAATTCTCTCACCTTCAAAAGCCATGCCCTTCCTTCTTTATACTCTGGCGACATTAATGAACATGGCCACTTCTGGAAATTTAAAGGCGCCCTGCGGTCTTCTTTCTGTCTAGACGTTCCCACAATATCTTCCTCAAAACAACAGGCTAAGCGTTACTTTTCATGTATTGTATCAATCATTAATACATCCTCATTCCTTTGTAAGTCACTGTACTCTCAAACCTTGAAAGACCTAAATAGAAGCAGTTTACGGAAAATAGGTTACTTACATCAACTGTATAATTATGTGTGTGTTGTGCAATAAAACAGAATAGGAACAAGCTACGGCCTTGAACTGTGGCCATCGGACGCCCGCCGGCCGGCAGCAGCATGTACACAACGCCTTGGAGGCATGCGAGGCGCTTCCGAACCTGCATTGCTTCCGTTGTTGTTCAGAAGATACTTTACCCACCCCCCGAGACTGTCTAGTTCGTAAGCTCGCTTGAGTGTTTGGACGGCGACCTGTTGTGCAGCCGACCTTTTGGTATTCTACAAGTTCTCATCTCTCTTTATTTAGTTGCCATGTTTCGACTTTCTATGCACCCTTTCTTCCCTCTCCCCTCACCCTGTTGGAGATCACGACACTGCATGCACATCACTAGCTTTAGCTGCGCGGCGGATGCGGGCTGCTGGCCCCGGGGGGCCCTTGAGATGGGGGGATGCGCTCTTGGGGGCGGAGGGAGACCCCCACACACAGGACAGTAATGGCTAGTACCCAAATATGCACCTGGAATGTCAGGGGGATGCACACACCGGCTAGGCGCTACCATATTTATTCGTACCTAAAGCGGCACAGGATTAACGTAGCGCTGCTCCAGGAGACGCATCTGAACGGCGCTGAGGTGAGGGCACTACACCGTAGATGGCGGGGACAACTCTACGCCACGGAATACTCCTCATTCGCGCGCGGAACACTGATATGAATCCGCCCGGGGACCCCGTGGGAGGCCACAGACACTGCGATAGACAGCGAGGGCAGATACACGGCCGCGCGAGGCAGGCTAGATGGTCATCCTATCACACTAATATCCCTCTACTCCCCAAACATCGAACAAGCAGGCTTCCTGGCGCGGCTATCAACGACTATGGCGCCCTGGCATGACACTTCGTGGATTATAGGGGGCGATTATAATTGCACCTTAGACACCACGCTGGATCGCTCCTTCCCGCCCCCCGCGAACGCCCCTACCAGGGGAGCCACGAGGGCGTTGCTGGAGTGGGCTGCGCAATGGGGCTTACACGATGTCTGGCGACAGCGCAATCCGGGGACGAGGTCGTACTCCTATTACTCTGGCGCTCACGACTTATACGTCCGCCTAGACCGCTTCATGGTATCCACAGACCTCCTACCTCATGTGACGGACGCGCAATACATGGGCCGCACACACTCAGACCACAATCCACACTTCATGTCCGTAGCCTGGGCCCACCCACACCCCCCTGTCCCCACATGGCGCCTGCAGCCAGCGCTGCTACTAGATGCGGCTTTTCGCGCTGCCCTACTCGAGCGTACCGCGCAGTACTTCGAGGACAACACTGGCACAGCAACTGACTCGAGGGTGGAGTGGGATGCCTTCAAAGCCGTGATACGGGGTCACTGTCTGCGCACCCAGGGGCAGATCAGACACCAGCTAGAGGGAGATCTCACTAGGCTGGAAACGAGTTTACTTGCGCGGGAGGAGGAGGCGGCGGAGGGAGACGAGGGCCCGCTGCAGGACGCCCGCTCGGAACATGCACGTCTCCTGGAGCGACTTCGCCATGTCAACTATGCGGCACACTCGGCGAGGACTCACCGCCTTGGTGACAGACCAGGCAAGCTTCTAGCGTGGCTGATTTCGCGGGATGCCCGCTCCCAGCCGGTGACGGCTATACTGGGCGAGGGTGGGGAACTGGAGTACACGCAAGCTGGTATCCATGACACTTTTACTGCCCACTATACCGCATTGTACCGCTCCCGACTCGCGGTTCCCTACGCTGCTATTACAGACTATCTCTCCCCTCTGCCGATGCCGCAATTGACTATCGCTCAGCAAGACGAACTCGGCGCTCCACTGGAGGCGGACGAGCTTAGAGAGGCCATCTTTCAGCTCTCCAACGGGAAAACTCCGGGCCCGGACGGGCTACCGGCTGAATTCTACAAGGCTGGCTCGGATATCTTAATCCCGGAGCTCCTGCGCATGTACGCGGCGGCGGCGGAGGGAGCTGCCCTGCCCCCAACATTGAACGAAGCCACGCTGGTCTCTATACTTAAGCCAGACAGGGACGGCACGCGGGTGGGCTCTTACCGTCCATTGGCTCTACTAAACACAGACTATAAGATCCTTGCTTCTGCACTGGCTAGGAGGCTGGCCCCTCACGTACCCACTCTTGTACACCGGGACCAAAATGGGTTCGTCCCAACACGCCATACCTCCCACAACATCCGCAGGCTCTTCCGGGTACAGGAATACGCCACGCGGCAGTGGCCCAGGGCGGGATGCCTGATACTGGACTTGGAGAAAGCCTTCGACTCCGTCGAGTGGCCATACCTAAGGGCAGTCACGGAGAAATACCAACTGGGGGGCGGCTATAACGCCATGATCGCCCTGCTTTACAGTGAGCCGACCGTCCGGGTCCGCACGGGCCGCATCCTCTCGGCCGCCATCCGAGTCCGCAGAGGCACCCGCCAGGGTTGCCCGTTGTCGCCGTTGCTATTTGCACTGGCAATGGAACCCCTGGCTGCGACACTCCGAGCACACGGACTGGAATGGGGAATCCCATTGCCGGACGGCCTACACACGGTGTCCCTATATGCAGATGACCTGCTGCTATACGTCAGAGACATGGCCGTCATCCCTGCTTCCCTCGCTGACGTTTTCCGCACCTTCGAAGCACTGTCGGGCCTGAGGGTTAACTGGGCCAAGTCGGGAGCCTACCCCTTTGGCTCGGAGACACCTGAGTGTGACGTCCGCCTGGGAGGAGACAGGCTGCGGTGGTACCCCACCACCTTCCGCTACCTGGGGATACGGATTTACAGGTCCCCGGCGGACGTCCTAGATGGGAATCTCCTCAGAGCAATCACGTCCGTGCGCACGCAGGTTAGCTACTGGAACACCCTGCCCCTCAGCGTGCCTAGCAGGGTAGCACTGACCAAAATGATAGTGCTGCCCCGCCTCTTGTACTACTTTGCAAACCTGCCCTTGTATGTGCCCGTCAGAATATTCCGCGACCTGGAGGTATTGCTGCGCACCCTCATCTGGAACAAGGGGAGACCGCGGGTAGCACTGGCCAAACTGTACATGCCTGCTGACTCGGGGGGACTAGCGGTCCCCAATATGGAGCTATATTATCTAGCAGCGCAGATGCAATGGGTGGCGGGGTGGCTGAGCGGCAAGCAACTAGAGGACACTGCTTCGCACGCGAATGCTTGGACGCGGACGCAAGTCCACGCGCTGTTCCATCCGCTGACTCGTGCGCCCTGCCCCACCCAGATTTACCTGGCGGTAGCGCGCAGGTGCTTCCAGAGGTGCCTTCGCCTCACGCGCGCGACCACACCGTACGCTCCGGAGTTACCATTACTGGGCATGCCTAGCCCGACGGGACCCCTCACGGAGGCCCATTTGGCAGGGTGGGAACAGGCAGGTGTAGATACGCTAGGTGACCTGTATGAGGACGGCGACTTGCTGACGTTTGCCACCCTGACGGACGGCACGGCGCTCCCGGCAGGACAGTTTCTCCTGCATGCCTCCCTCATGCAGACGCTCTCGGCCTTTTGGGGCGACATGACGACGGAGCTACCGACGCATACCTTCATCCAATATCTGCATATTATGGGCAATGGCGCACATGTCATACACTGGCTAGTGCAGGCACTCCTCGCACACTCACGACTGACCACCTCGACATTAAGGGAACGCTGGGCGACGGACAGGGGCAGAGACTGGACAGATAAAGAATGGGCGATGATACTGGCCGGCCCGGTTAACGTTCCACGCAACCCCCGCTTCAAGCTCATACAATATTACATATTGCAGCGAGCGTATCTCACTCCGGAGAAGATCAATAAATATTTCCTGCGGACGGATGCCGCCTGCCCACGGTGCTCGTCACCAGGAGCGGACCTTTTGCATATGCTCTGGCACTGTGCGGACGTGCAGACGTATTGGAGCGACGTGCTGTCACTGATCGAGCGCGGCGCGGATGGACGGCTGCCACGCACGTGGGAAGCGTGTATCTTGGGCCTGTACAAGCGCACAAAAGCGAATAGAGTACAGGCGCGCTTTTGGGACATGGGGCTTGTTACAGCCAAACGCTTGCTCACCAAGCACTGGAAGGCGACGGCCCCTCCGCACATCAGGCACTGGAGGGCAACCTTCGTCAACTGGGCGCAGGCGGAAAGTGCAGTGCTCCTCCGTGAGGAAACTGCGGGACTCAGGCAGTACCCCATCGCTCACCTTTGGGATGGCCTCCTCGCCACCTTTCAGACGGCCTGCCGAACCCGTGGGATAACCTAAACACCAGGCGGACACTGATATACTACTCGATCGCTGGCAACATGTCTGAGACCCTGGTGCGGTTCGCTCCTGGCCCCCTCAACCTGCATATTCCCCAGACACGTCTCACGTACCACGCGGCAGGCTACTACTGTCGGATACTTCTTGCGCTGTGCTCTGGCGCACGCGCGGGACTTACCGCCGCTGCTACCCGAGAGGGCGCGCACGCTGACGAACCCCCCCCCTCTTCTCCTCCCCCCCCCCCCTCACGACCAGCCACTCGACGCGCTCCCCGGACGGCCGGCTACGCCCTGCTGGACAGCCCCTATCTCCTCACACATTGCTGCACGCGGATCTCCACTTTCCCCCCCCCCCCCCCCCCCTCACCCTTCTTCTTCTGGCCCCTACCCGAGTTCTCGACCCTGACCTTGATCCCTAAAGTTTACGTTGCACACCCGGGACACAATTCGGCGACTGACTACGCTCCCTAGCAGAGCATGTGTTCCATCATAGCAACGGTCGCCACGCGCACCCTTGCGAACTACGCTGCAACCTCCTTGACGCGCTCCACCCCACGCTACACGCGGGCCACCGGGACTCCGATGCCCACAAATCAGGGCGCTTGACGGACAACCCAGCACACATCCTTCTGTGAGCCCAGGAGCTAGCTGACAATGCTGCGCAGCGGGCGGACACGAAGCGCCCCCCTCACACGCGGACAATATGCTTTTAGCTGAGAATTAACGCGACACATAACAGAAAAGCACCACCGATTCGCTTACACGCAATGTACACACCTGAATCCTCTATCTAGGTACAACTGAGCTCCGCCGCCGGACCTCCGGGTTGTCGGCTAAACGGCTGTGTTTAAACATTTGACGGTATGTACTCAAACATTGCTGACCTGATGCTATGTCGCAGAATTGTACATTGCCAATTGATGCAACTATGGTTAATAAAAGTTCTCAAAAAAAAAAAAAAAATAATAACTTGCAGAAATCATACCATAATAAGCTGTGAATATGTTAATTTTTTATTAATTAAACTGGAGCAAGCCATAAAACGTAAAAAAAAAAAAAAAAAAAAAAAAAAAAAAAACAGAATAGGAACAAGAGGAAAATATAGAGGGTGTCCTTATCCAACAGACGGAGCTCAGTATTGTTTTAATTTTTCATGCAGAAACGTGTGGTATTGAGAAGCATGTAGCACAGAACCTTAACCCATGCAAAAAAACATCAACTACTTACAAATGTGTTAAGGAAACAAATTGCCCCCACTCTGTCAAACATCACCAGTGAAAAAAGCATTTATTATAATATAGGTTTGTATAGATTTCAGTTATTGCCATATAGGATACTACAGACTATGCTCTGAGAGCTGGTGTATAAACATGCACTCACCCTAACATGGAAAGCACCCAGCTCACGCTCTGCCTATCACACAAGGCACCTTGAAGGTTCCTATTAGGACAATGAGTGCCAGTTATTGTCTATTTATTTCTTTTTCATAAATATAGCCAACTTTTATTGAATGTAATAATCAAGCGTAACAATGCGCACCAATGCAATGATGGTGGAAATAAAAGAGGCCCAATAACACAAGTTATAACATTTAACAACACTAACCATCTCCTGGATGACGATTAGAGCACCTTGCAATACGGAGAGTGCTACCTTACCCGCCACTGATGATACACTCCTGACTAGGATTTTGTTAATTATTCAAAGGGGCATTGTACTATTGTTCCCCTTTGTTTAATTCTTTATAATTTGGCACAAAAATCCTACCGCAGTAGCACAGGAACATCAACTTAGCGAACAGCTGATGGCTACTGCAGTTTGTGTTTTGTTGCCTTTTGTTACTGCTCTTTGTATTCTGTTGCCTTACACGCTATTTTCTTAGCTCAAAATGCATTCTCTGGCCAACCCCCCTCCCCCCCCCGAGGCCCTGGGCTGTGGGGTTGGCTTCTTTAATGGGGGTTGGTCACAGGGCCTGGCCACAGGCAAGGCCTTGTGGCCAACCCCCCTACTGCACACCACAAAAGGCCGTGTGCAAAGTGGAGTTGCCAGCATGCCGGGGATTGGCTGCAGGGACAAGAAAAAAGTAGGTTCCCAAAAGGAAAAACCCATGCATTTTTCATAGACTTTTGTCACAAATATTTTCACAAAAACTGCTGAACAGGATTACACCAAATTTGGCAGGAAGCTAGATCTTGGTCCGCAGATTGTGCTTTTTCCGATTAGGTGTAAATCAGTATAGTACTTTTTGAGATGTTAAGGTGCAAAATATGTTTATATCTGGACGGTTAGCTTGGGGGGACTCTTGCAAGATTCTTCAAACCCAATTTTTAAATAATAGAGCCTTCTTATTGGCCCTGGGAGCTTTGCAGGACTGAGCACTCTGACTGGCTATTAGCAACATGAGAAAAATGTTGCTGGCAGCACGAAAAACCCCCCGGGCCAAAATTCCCACCCCAAAAATCTGCGTATTTTGCTGCAATCATGTGGGACTCGTGCAGGATCGCTGCAAAAACAAAAAGGAAAAGGCAATCGCTATTTTCTTTAATATATTTATATATGTGGTTAGGAAGGCATCAGCAGAGCCCACCTCTCTGAGCCTATTTTGGACCCCTGGGATCCCATCACTAGGGATGGGCAGAGAACTCCGCTCCGCCGGCAGAGTCCGCAGAGTTTTGATACTTTTTTGCCAAACCCCGGGCTCTAAATGGAGTGTGGAATTCGGCAAAAAAACTCCACCATTCACCTGCGGAGAGGAGTTTATCAGCGCATGTAATTTTTTGCCCTCGGTGTCATTTCTGTGTATCTTACAGCTGCAGTGCAGACTTGTCACTAAATTTACACGGTTGCAGTCTAGTGTACAAAATGCCTTTATTCATTCCAAATGGACAATACACTTCAATGGTACACAGTTTCAAAATCAAAAGTCTCATTGATTGGTAGGCAGGTCCAGGATAATTTTACAAATAATTGTGGTTGGGGTTTTGGAGTCACTGAGTGGCAGACTGCTGTCTGTGAGAGGTATCGTACGGTGTGCGTAGTGCACTCCAACACAGACAGGATGCTGGACATGCAATTCTGCTGACGAGGGCAGAGGAGCAGGCAGTGGAGGAGTGGGCAGTGTCCCGATAAGGTATCATTTACTTCATAATTCGAAAAACAAGAAAACGATATTGTAAATAATAATCACAGCGATAACATGTAAAGAATATTTCCAAGTTCCCTCATACTGTTGCATTACATTTTTTAAGTTAATTTCCATTTCAGTAAGATAATAAAGCATAACGTCAACCATCAGTTAGGCTCGTGTGCCAATGGGCAGCGCAAGGCTGTAGTGTGCTGTCCACGCGCAAGAGGCGCACGTGGAAAGCACACTACAGGGTGGCAGCCTGACCCTTTGGGTACTACCTGTGAGGAAGGAACAGATCCATTTGAGTGGATCTTTGTATACCAATTTCATGGAGTTTTCTGATGAGGTTGTTGTGGTAGACAGTGTTGAAGGCCACGAAGAGGTCGAGCTGGATGAGGTCCACAGTTTCTCCTCAGTCCAGGTTGATTCAAATGTAGCCAGTGGCCGGGATGAGTGCAGTTTTGGTGCTGTCATTCTTTCGGAATCCTGATTGAGTGTTGTCTAGAAGATGGTTATGTTTGAGGTTGGTTGGGAGCTGCTTGTTGATGGTCTTCTCAATCACTTTGGCTGGATAGGGAGCCACGGAGATGGGTCGGAGGTTGCTCACTTGATTCCAGTCAACTGTGGGATTCTTGAGGAGGGCGTTGATTTCTGCAAGTTTCCATTCACCTGGAAAAGTGGCGGAAAGTGATGGAGGTATTTAGAATGTGGGTGAATGTGGTGCTGATTAGTGATGTTCCCAGGTTGTAGATGTTGACGGGGCATGGCTCCATTGAGGCACGTGAGTGGATAGTCCACATGCTTACCACTGTGTCGTTTCTGGTGAGGGTTGCCCATTCAGTAAGATGGCCTTCTTCGTTGGTGGTCGGTAGGTTAGCGATAAGTGCTTTGGCGTTGGGTTGCTGTGTGAAGTTGCTGGAGATGTTTGCGATTTTGCTGTGGATAGGTTGTTGCAGAGTTGTTGGGAGGCTGCCAAGTTGGTGACAGTGGCTGAGTGTGAGGTCAAATCCGTGATGATCGAAATGATATCCTAGCTGCTGGAGCTTCCTTGGATGCGGTCCACTAGAGCTTTTTTCTTAGTGTCTATTATTTTCTGGTGATAGCTTCCTATCCTAACTAGGTCCTAACTAAACCTATCCAGTAGCAACTGCTTGTGTGTAATATGTGTGCACATAGAATATATATCAATATACATATAAATATAGTATCTTAGAAGATGGGCAGAGTGTAATGGGGTATTTATTGCCAATGTTGAGTGTGGGTAGGAACCTTGACTCACAAGAGATCAAGCCTTAAGCAGTTAAAGATGCTACTGTATAATATTTGTGAATACATTCCTAAATAAGTGATTTAATATATCAGGAATACTCAAAAGGTATTGTGTTGTATATAGAATTTATAGAGCGCAACTGTCACTCTGAGGAGCCTCATGGCGTTGAACGTAACACTACATAAGGTTCAGAAAGTAACTCAGAGATCACATAAGTGGAAGACATCAAGGTTCAAAGGCTTTCCTGAAGTTTAGTTCTGTCTGAAAGAAACTGAGATGGCTGGTAAGAAGATTTCAAGCTTTAGTCCCTAGGACTGCAACAGATTTGCCACCCTTAGTGATGCACCTAAAGCTAGGAGGCTTAAGGAGATTCGCTGATGAGGATCTGAGGGGGGGGCGGTGTTACATAGGGTGTAAACTTAGCCCTAAGGTTGTTTGGTCCTAATGCTCTAAAAGCTCTGTAGGTGATTACCAGGATCTTAGAAAGGACTCTTTTATGGATGGTAACGACTTTAGGGCTCCGGAGGCTGAGGAACCTCATGACCATTTCAGGACTAGACGTGCGGCTGCATGTTGGACAATCTGCAGTTTATTCAAAAAGGTAAAACAAAGAAGGTAGAGAAAATTAAACAAAATGCTTAAAAGGAAATGTAATCAAACAAAGTTACTATTCTGAATCATGAAGAGCTTCACTGGAAGTGAATCCTAGTTTCGAACTGCACTGGCTGGCAAAGTATGGGAGAAAGCTTTGTCTTTCCTCCTGTACCTCAGTACCTCAGACAAAGTATTTTTATATTTGGATTTGGCAAGAGCTTCCTGACCTTTGTTTCATGTCATTTTCTTGGTTAAATTACCTTCAGTAATTACTTTGGGAAAGCAAAAATGTTGGAATCATAAATAAGTAGGAAAAAAGGTAATGTTAAGAAAAAATGTGTAGCCTAAGCAAATGATTTACTATAAAATATAAATGTAAAAGTATAGGTTAAGGAAAAAAGATGCAAGTAAACCATAAAGCTAAAGAGTAAAATGGAAAAATTAAAAAGATATACATTAAGAGAGTGGGGAGGGGGATGGAGAGGTTTTCCTCTGTAACTAAAAGAAAAAAAGGAAATGCTGAAGCTTTCCTTGAAATAACTGGGGGAAATTCCTTAAGATGAAAGCACAATAAATAATTTGCAAAGTGGAAATCAATTATTCCGCGATTAATCACCTGTTATTGCTCACCCCGCCCAACACATATATACCTGGAGATAATAGCTTTTTTTTTCAAGTTAACACGCTCCATTCACAATAAATACCTTAAGGGGAAAACAACAAAACGTAAACAGTTATCAGGACAGTCAGTGTATCTCAAAAGGGGGTGAGGTATCCAGTGCTTGTAACACAAACTCAAGTTCTAACCTCTCAACAGCGCCTTACAAGGACAGATTGAGAGGTATTTAGGAGTTTATCAGTTTACTGATTAAGGAAGGAATCATTGACTAGTTATTCAAGTTGCTTCATTTAAAAGTTAAGAGTGGAAACAATGGTATAAGTGAATCTTTCTATTTAGCATTAACTCATTAAAGAGCATAAAACAGGAGTGTTTAACCACCATAATGAATAGTATTTACAAGTACCAATATGCTTATTTTGGGTAACAATACTGACCAGAATTTAGTTAGACTATACTGATGAGTGTGATTACAATAAACACAATGTACAGCGTAGTTGAAGCACAAACTGCTTTATTCGCAAATCTGTATTTTGTGAGTAAGTATAACCTACCCTTGAAATTTAGGAGTAAGTCAGACGCAAGGCATATCTACTCACAAATGAACCTTTGTGAATCAAGAGTTCACATCAAATAGGGAAAAGACATAATAAACACATAGCTCCACTGTCACTCAATGCAGCACAGCCTCCTGCGTTGTGTGACAGGGAGAGAGCAGGAGACCACCATGGCCACAGAGAAATGGCAGTCTCCTCCCCTCTCCCTAGCAACGGTGCCGATTTCAGCTGCCGTACACCAGGCACACACCTTAGCGTCAAGGCGCTAGGGTTGTGCCTGAGTTTAGCATAGGTTTTGTACAGGAAGGGTTCCCTTCCTGTACACCGTACTATGCCTAGACATGTACAATTTAATTTTCTACTTTGTATTTGTTCTGCACAGTGCAGCACGCATGCAAAGTCAGAAAGGCATGGAGAAACGTAAACATTTCTCCATTTAACACCTGCTTTTCAGCTGCGTTAATTTTTTCCGCTAAATTCTTTCCACTAATGTTAGTGAATCACATTTAGCATCAAAAGGCATGGGTGGTTGCATGGGAATATTTTGCGCTTCTTTGCGTTACTTTTCTGTACAAACCAGTGCAAATATTTATTTGCATTGGTTTGCGAATCCCAAAACGGGTTTGGAGTTGGGTTATCGTTAAAAAAGTAATGTTAACCCGACGCTAAACCTTTCAGAATCTGGGCCATAATGTTCGGGTCTGCCTAAGGTTTCAAGAAGCAACCTTCTGAGACCTAAATATACCCATTGGGTCTTTTATTTTGCTTAACTAATTAAAACATCAACATTATACACATAGTCAACTTTATACAATAGTCAGGAATTTCATGAGCCTATTCTTAATAACAACAGCATGAGAGAAAAATCTTAAAAGCACACAAGGAATGAAGGAAAACCTTCCTACAATGAAAGGTCCCAAAAAAACTTTGCAAAGAACGAATTTCGAAAGAGGCAAGTGAGCTGTCAATAAAACACTGAATTAGAAATTCTGGCCAGAACTTTTTCTTAAGTAAAACATAGCTGCAGTGAGATTTAGAAATCTTAGGGGCATATTATCAAGCCAGGCGATAAAATTATCGCCGCTTTAGCGGCAGAAAACTGGCGCTAAAACGGCGATAATGGACTTGATAATATGCCCTATGGAATTCCAATTGAAGCCCATGTTAGATGTGAAGGACATCTAACATGGGCTTCAATTGGAATTCCATAGAGCATATTATCAAGCCCATTATAGCCGTTTTAGCGGCTGTTTTCTGCCGCTAAAGCAGCGATAATTTTATCGCCTGGCTTGATAATATGCCCCTAACTTGTTTAAGATATGGCTTTGTGAATAGAAATTGAAATACTTTGAGCAGTTTTGGATAATGTGTCTGTAAAGAAATGAAACCTCACTGTCCGTATTCAGTGTATAGCAGCAAACACCTGTTTATTTTTAAATTTCTTGACTTGAAGTCCTTCCAGCATACTGTTAAAATACCGTGGACCTGACGTACAACGTCCTTTTGCGCTTGAAAGCCCTGTGATTTGTGGTGATGCACGCATTTCAGCTGTGCCACACTGCGTCAATATAAAGAAATACAGGTATGCACCATATTTACAAAAATACAAAGCACCCCTGTGTTTTCCCTTGTGCTGGTGCTGAAAAAGTTTCCTAGTGCCAGCGCAGGCACCCTTGCACCATGTTGCAAGGGTGCCTGCGTTGCAGGGATGATTGATTATGTGCATTAAGAGACACCATCCTGCACATAACCAATCTTTAATGATGATTTACTTCTTCTGTGTGCTGCAGAATGCAGCGAAGCATAGAAAGAGTAAAAAACTAGGAGAAATGAAATTTCTCCTTGTTGCGCCATTCTAACGCCACCCTTTCAATAGTGTTATTTTTTGGTGCTGCCTCAGATTTACCATTTCTTATAAACCTGGGGCAGTGTGTGGGTAGGCTCACAACAACACCCATTGCACGCCCCTTTGCCGAAGAAAACAGCATTAAAGGGTACAATATTTACAAGGTGACATAAAGCCATGCAAAGTGGCTTAGCGCTGCCTTGTAAATATGGAGAGGAGCATTGTGCCACTGGAGCATCGTAATAAGTGACGCTTCAGTGGCGCAATCCCCTTGAAAATATGCCCCAGGGTACCACTTGTTTATGATTCATAAAAGTATGTAAATTGTGACCACAATTGCAGTCACAAACCTATGGCCAGTTACCAACCCTCGAGATGTGGTGTATACAGATTCACTAAGGGTAAGCTGTCCCCATGGAAATTGTTATACCTGTCAGCCTTAAGGTACTCTTCCCCTAAACCTTTTGACTACTTACCTCCAATTTTTGCTAAGTTTAGTTTTTTGGCCTTACAACTCTGTGCACTTCAGTACTACCAACCAGTGCTAAAGTGTTTGTGCTCACTCCTCTAAACATGGTTTGTCATGTACCTGATTGAAATATTTTTTTTCCCTTGTAGAGTGGTATATCATATATGCAGGACCTGTAAATTCAATGCTAGAAGTGGGTCTACACCACTTATTGTGTTACTACGTAGCTCTCCAAAACATGTCGCAGGCCTGCCAATGCAATCTGAATGCATTGTTACACTGCCATCTAAACTTGGCATTTAAACCTCCTTGCCAAGCCTTAAACTCCTCTTTTATTACATATACGCCACCCCTAAGGTAAGACCTAGGTAGCTCATAGGGCAGAGTGGTGTGTAATTTGAAGGGTGGATATGTACTTTTAAGTTTTACATGTCCTGGTAGTAAAACTCCTAACTTCGTTTTTCACTACTGTGAGGCCTACACCAGTAGCATTGGGGATTCCTTATTAATATTAAGCTGCAATTCCTAACCAGGAGCAGGTGGATATGTCAAGTTTGGTACCTATGAAACTGTAATGATAAACCCATTTAATGGTAAAATCAAGTTGATAGGTAGTTGGGCATCTCAATCGACCCTTGTGGGCTTCGGTATTAAAGTTAGAAAGGTAGAAATGCCTACAAGGGATTTATTACTCATGACACTCTAATTCAATCTGAACTTGTCCGTGAGACGGAAGCCACGTAGAGATTGAATAAGAATTATTTTTCTATGTGCTTTCAAAAAGGCTAACTGTGTCAACTTTGTTGTTCTTTCTTGACACTGGAGATATCACATATGTAAATCCTAGTCATTGACTAAAATCTCTATTGACCAAGGGGTCAAGAAAGTACATAAAAGTCACGTTGTCCTGAAGATGGTCTCAATGATTTGTTTCAATGTAGACCGAAAGGTCAACAAATAATCCAGTCTTCTCTTTAGTGATTGTTTAATTAATTTATCTTTGAGCCTTGTAACCTATTCATAAGACAGACTCACTGTTTCATCTAGTGAAGATGGATATACACATTGGCACCTTCTTATATCTAATTTGTATGTTCTCTGTTGTCAATGTTTGTTGAGCTCTGTTATTGTTTTTTCTGCACACCTGTATATGTCTTTTCATTTAAGTATTATTCTCGATTTTCTATGATATTTGAAATATAAGTTTTCTGATCACCTGGTTATTATAATTGATTTATCAATGCATTTGATATAATTTATTTTGATTTATTCTATCCAGTGTTATCAGATATCACTTAATAGATATACATAGAGAATTATTACAAATATTTTTTGTTCTAATAAATCCCTTGTAGGCATTTCTATCTTTCTAACTTTTAGAAAGTTGACATTTTCCTGCCTTAACCCTTTTTGTGCCTGTAGCCTGGCCTGGGTCACATGACATGGTGTAACTGACAGACTTTGTGAATTTCTCCCAGTCAGTCACACAATAGAGGGATTAGGTGTGCTGTAATGGGCCATCTGCTGGCAGGATGGATGGGCAGAGCTGAACACAGGTCAATTTATACCTGAAAAGCCTGTGCTCTGCCTTCACACAAACAGCTGTATTGTCACTGCAGCCAACTTGGAGCCAGCGCAGCAGAGTCAGGAAATTCCATGCACTTCAAAGAACCTTTCCAGTAGGTTCTCCCATCTTCCAGAAGAAGGGCACCAGTCTGCTGCTGTGACTTGTTGTGTACTGTGCCTGACTACGGCTGCGCCTGGAAGACTGTTTGCTGCTAGGAGCCTGGCTTGAACCCTCAGAGGCCAGCCCTGCTGCTGAGCTCCCAATCTTCATGTGCACCCAGGATTGCCAGAAGTGACTCCAAGGGCTAGTTGGCTGACATGCTGCTCAGAGCCACAGGAACATAAAAGGTTCCGACCATCTTGAACTGCACCTGGACCCAGCATGTGTGAGTCCTGAACCCCCAAGATGTATCCCACTAGTCTGGACCACTAGTTGTGGTGTTAAAGATGCCCAGATGGCCAATTTCCAAAACTGAGGAGTTTGACAAAATTTGTCCAAAAAGTGCTCTGAGAACCAAGAGTAGACTAAACCAATCTGCTTGCCTATCTGCCCAGGTGCATATCCAGTTGGGCTGACTTTGCGGCTTCTCCCGCTACATTCTTCGCTGCAGCAGCAAATCCATTTCAGCGGTTCTTCACCAAAGAAGTATCCAACTTTGTGGAAATGTCTTTTGCTATAGCCTTCTACTTCGTCCCGCTGGAGTTTTTCGACTTACATTTTGGAGTCTAAATCCAAACGTTGAAACCTTCACCTTGGCTTTTTGCCCAAAGCCATTCAACAACGAAGCTCCCTCCATGAACACCTCCTGCAACCTCGCCCCACTGAACTTTACCTTCTCAATCCCGTTCTTGTATCCAAACTGCGCTCCATCACGATCGGCCTTAACTTTCGACTTTGCCCTTTTCTCTAGGGGTGGGTGGAATTTGCGTAATCGCGTTACGCAAATCTGCGCGAAACGGTAAAAAATCTCCGCGAACACACAGAAATTCCGCGAACACGTGGAATTGCATGTTCGCGATGCTTTTTCCTGTTCACGATCGCAGTTTGCATGCTCGGGGAGAAATATCTCGCGAACACGCATTTTGAGAACGCGAACAAGCAAAAAATTTCGCGAAGTTGCGGAAAGCAGAATTTTGGGCAATTTCGCGTTCTCCGCGGAACGCGAAATTACCCAAATTCTGCAAATTCCGCGAGCGGAACGGAATTTACCGCCCAGGCCTACTTTCCTCACATGACCAGATGTCCGTGTTTTGTGCTTTTATCTTTGAGGTGCTAGACTTTACTTAAAGCTTTAATAATTCAAAACTCCAATTCGACTGATTGGATGTTTCTTTTTTTGGCATCAAATAATTTCTTGAACTTTACTCTATGGTTATATATTAGTTTGGGGATTTTCTTGTGTTATGTTCTCACTGTATTACTGTTTTTGTGCTGCTTAAATACTTTACACATTGCCTCTAAGTTAAGCCTGACCCCTTTTTGTGCCAAGCTACCTGTAGCGACTTCCAAGCCGGGGTACCTGCCAATGGCTATGCCACAAATGGAGCTTAGAATACACGTTTTTATTCTTCTGTGTGTAACTGTGAACTCAACATTCTAACGCAGCCTTCACCACAGTACACTCCATTCATTACATCACAGCTCTACTGAGTTCATGAGGAGCCAAAAGGGTTCCATAATTGTTAATTCACAAGACACTACATCTCCCCATCTCTTCAATGAAAACTTGGCACTTTTACAAAAAGAGCAGTCACTGGTGTTTCAGAATCAGTCTCTCCTTCACCAGGGTGATCAGGTGAATTATGAATCAAATGAGAAGAGTCTCTGGAAATAGACTTCCTAGGGTACTGGACTGTCAGCATGTGTCCTTTGGTCAACACTAGTTGGAAAGGTTCTGCATCAAAGGGAGCATTAGATTTTCTTTACTGTATCTGCCGGGCCAGCGCTCTGTCTCCTCTCTGAAAGACGATGTTTTTGCATGTCTTCTTCGGTCAGAATATATTTTCATCTTTTGTTTTTGACCTAAGTCCCTCTTACAAATGGCATTCTCATCACTTTTGCTCTGATTGGTTCACTTTGGTATCTTGGTTGTCATTGCTCTCCTGAACAGAAATGTTGCTGGACTTTCACCGGTGGTCTTGTGAGGTGTTGAACGGTAAGCATGCAATGTAGAGCTTAACACTTTGTAAATTGAGCTTTTCAAGTGTATCATACTGCACCACTTCCTTTACCATACTCATAAACCTCTCAGCCAGTCCGTTGGCCTGCTTTATACTCAGATGCTCTAAATAGTCCTTGCAATCCCAACTGTTAAAAGGCGGGCCATTGTTAGATTGTAGTATGGCTGGAACACCCCGTGTCACAAAGATGCCATTCAGGCTCTCTATGACTCATTCTTGAGTGGCGGATGAGAGATCCTCAATTAATGGAAATTGTGAGTATTTGTCCATAATCAGCATCAGGTGATATCCATCGTCGAGTGGACCAAGAAAGTCAATGGCTATTCTCTCCTAGCATGCTTCGGGAGATCTAACATGTTTAGGGTGCCTTGAGTAACGTTGGTAGATAGGCAGTTGCATAGATTCTTTAATTCTTTCTCACTTGCTCATCGAGCTACAGTAACCAGACTTGGTCTCGGAGAGCTCGTTTCGTGGCAATGATTCCCCTATGTCAATCGTGGGCCTTTTAATTCATTTTATGCCGCAGACTCTCAAGAACCAAGATTATTGACCCTAACAATATGAATCCCTCTTGGTTTATGGACAGTTCATCTTTGACATTTCTGTATTTTTAATATTCACTGTCACTCGTGAGAGGTGAGTGTGCTGGTTCCACAACTGATGTGTATTTATATCTGTCAGCTTAAGCATGTAACTATCGTGGCTCATAGCAGTGATAATCTGATCTAACCCAATGGCAGCTGGTGTGTTTGATTTTACAATAAAGTTAATATGGGCTTCAGCTGACTTGGATGGAGTGTGATGACCTTGAGTGGGCACTCTGGAAAAGTAGTCAGCAGGGTTCTTACCTTTTTCTGGGCAATGCACAATCTTATAATTGTACTCTTGTAGCTGTAATCCCCAGCATTCAGTGTGAAGGGACATCTTGGCCTTTGGATTGCCAGATATTGTTAGTAAAGCTTGATGATATGTCACTATAGTAAAAGGCTTTCCATACAGGAATACATGAAAGTGTTCATACACCAACACCGCTGCTAAAATTTCTTTTTCAGGTTGAGAGTAGGCACATTCTGGTTGGGACAAACTCCTACTTGCATACACCACAATATGCTTTAGAGCATTCAGGTGTTTACTGTTACTGTGCTGTGCAAGGATAGCACCTAGCTCAACTGGGCTAGTGACAACAACAACCTCTGTATGAAGTCTCAGATTGAAGAGGAGAGGATGTAGCCTTGCGGCTAGAGCGGTCACCCTCCGACCGGGGGAACCGGGTTCGAGTCTCGGCACCGACAGCTTAACATCCTGTGATTCTGGGCAAATCACTTAATCTGCCCGTGCCTAACGAAAATGAATGTATAACAAAACTGCTGCTCGTGTAAAGCGCTCTGATGTCTCGGGTCTAGTTCACACTATAAAAACTCTAAAAAAAATTTATAATAAATAAGCCATTTCAGTAGCAATTTCAATGTCTTGTTTGATTTTCTTAAAACTGTTCGTACATTCATTTGACCACTGAAATAAAACATTATTTTTCGTTAACTCTTTCAATGTAACACTTACAGTAACAAAGTCTCGTATATATCTAGAACAGTAGCTGGCTGTGCCAAGAAATGAATGCACCATGGAAACATCTTGTTGGGGATCAGCATTCGACAGCACTTGTACTGTAGAAGGATCTGGTGTCATACCCCCATCAGGAAAGATATGGCCAAATAATTGTAGCTTTGTCTTATGGAACTCATGCTTGTCTGCATTCAAAGTCAAACCAGCATCGCAAGTAAGGGACATACTTGTGTAAGAGCTTGATCATGTTCTTCTTGGGTAGCTCCAATAACCAATATGTCATTCCGGTAACTGAACGCATTCATGACAGTCTTGAAACAGTTCTGCAGTGCATGATACACCAAAACCTAGTCTTTTGGATTGAAACAAACCAATATGTGTATAAAAGGTTGTAATGTACCTGCAATGTTCTTCGAGTTCCAACTGATCATAACCTTTATTTAAATCAAGGCGAGAGAAAACCTTTGCACCATTTAGTTGCATTATCATATCAGCAGTGTATGAACCAGGATGTTGTTCTCATTCAATTGCCTTGTCTGCCTGACACATGTCAACGCATATGCATACCGCTCCTTCACTGTCCTTTTTGGGCACTACCAGATGAGAGAAACCCATGGTGTCGGACCAGTAGAATGCTCAGTTATTTCATGCTTAAGTAGCGATTCAAGTTGTTTTTCAACAGCATCTTGTAAATGAAAAGCAATTTGCCTATGTCTCTGAGCAACAGACGGACGTCCTCATTAATATGCAACTTTACTTTCAGAGTCTTAAGCTTACCCAAACCAGTAAACAATGAAGGGAACTGACTTACTATTTCATGTTGAGCATTTATATTGTAGTTCACGGATATCAGTCCCATATCAGCAGCTGTGCTGAGGCTGAGAAGACAGGCATTTGTCACTGTCCCTTGAAGCACATGGATGGGTGCTTGCACCTTTCTTTTCTTGTGTTTCATCGTCCCTACAAATGCACCTTGACTTTTTAAGACTGTCGATGCAGCACATGTATACTCTTTGGTTTTCGACAGCATAAGTGGTGGTAATGGATGCAATATATTATGTTTCTCCTCAAGCGTAATGCTTTTCGACGCACTACTGTCGATGGTGAAAGGTATCAAAAAGCCATTTACTCTCAGTGTAATTTTTGGACTATGTTTAAATGGCTTTGGTGCTTTTTCATGTCGACTTTTCTTTGAGTAACAATTTTCTTCACATGTGGCCAGTCCGACATGCGCATGCTTTTCTGAAGTAAACATCGACATGGCACAACTGTCTTCTTCACTTTCACTTGATACAATATGGATGAACTGTTTGATGATGAATTATATGACAATTGACTTCCTTTAGTGTTGATTTGTCTTACCTGATGCCTCCGCTGGGCCTTGTTTGTTGCTTCTGGAGCATTCCGGTGGCCATTTTGTCTTTACGTCGTGAAGAACTTGTTTTTCCCTTTGCTTCGCACACCATCACAAAATGCTTCTCCTTCCCACAGCCCTTACATATCTGGCCAATGGTGGGAAATTTGTCTTCATGTGGAAATAAAAATCCACATCAAAAACATAACTTTACGTGTAGCCATCACATTCTGTCCTTCAGACTTTTTCTCTGACTTGCTTTTCACACTCGTGACTTATTTATTCTGGGAACCTCCGGCCACCAGATCAGCAGTTTGGTGATCAGCTTTTTCTTCAGCTCTAGCAGCCACCATCAACACTCATTCCAGACTCAAAGTTTCTTTCAGCATTCGCCATCTGAATGAATCGGACAGGCATCCATCAATGACCCTAAGACGTCTGGCCTCTTCATCATTAAATTAATTGAATTTACAGTGTTTGTTCAGTGCGTCAAGTCTCTCTACAAATGTATAGATGGTTTCACTAACCTTCTGTTGTTCTTGACAGAAAATATATCTTTCATAGTCTATATTTGACGTTGCATTGAACTTGAGATTCAAGGTTTCTTTATTCTGATGATATGTGATTTCTTCTTCAGTTCTTGGCATTTTCTTCATCACTTATTTTACGTCATCATCAGCATGAGTTTTGAGGTATTTGATCATCTTTTTGTTATCAGTCTCATGAAGTGCATCAATTAATTTTTCAAATGTCTAAATTTCCACGTAGTTCATCGATTGCCAACATTTTGCTTTTTGGCTGTATCGAATGATGATGGTGTTAAGCGGCAGCGTTATAGACCAGTTTGGAACTTCATGAGGTGGGACATGGCAGTCTTTCGACCACTGTTTTTAGCTCCTTCTCTCCGACATCTGATGATAAACTGGCCTCTGGATCCTCCTTGGTGATAACTGTAAATGTGATTTTATTCTTGGTCTCCCTCTTAACAACAACCTGACACTATTCCAGACTTCTCACTGTCTTATACTCTTCAAAGACCTTTGGAGTTGTTGAGAGTCCCACTCAGCAGCTTTAGTGACTTGCCTCTTCAGGTATGGTTGGCTCCGTAAGCATAACCTCAAAAAGTCTGCTTGGGCAGCTGTGCCCAGTGCTGCGATATTAAGACTCTCTTTAATTACGTCTGGTAAGCAGACAACTGTTTCATATGTATAATTTGTTTTGTACGTTTTGACACCAGGTGGATCTTTGCTTAGCAGTACTTGTAATCACATTGTTATTTCTCCATACTAGGTTTAGATCTATGTTGCATAGTAGCGCAGCACCTCTATGTAAGGCCTGATCAACAAGTTCTCAGCCAATAACATGTAGATTGTCTGAAAATCATTTTTTTTTCACTTGCTTCACAGTGGCTGAATCCGCACTTTGACTCCACATGCATTCAGCGCTGATTCCGTACTTCTATGACAGCACACATGGCACACATGACAAACTCTCTGAGAGAGCACTGTCAATCTTTGGTTTACTTGTCTCCTATTTTATCGCGATTTGTAGCATCTTCCCAGCCGGGGTACCCGCCATTGACTATGCCACACATGGAGTTCAGTAATACATGTCTCTATTCTTTTGTGTGCAACTGCAAACTCAACATTCTAAAGCAGCCTTACTGCAATACACACTATTGATTATGTCATAGCTTTAAGGAGTTCATCAAGACCCAAAAGGGTTCCCTTATTGGTAATTCACAAGGGTTAAGCACATGTTAATTTAGTCAAGGGATTGCAGCTGTTGCTAGACCAGGGCTCACACCCCAGTCAACCAGTAACCCAATTTCTCACAGGAATCATGTCAGCTGGCTTCAGTGAGAGCAGCATTGGTCCAGCAGAATATTACTTGCTCCCCTCCATATCTTTCCAAACAGGAAACACTATTTGTACAGTAGGTGTTCCCTTGCAGGCCTCCATCATGGCATTTGCAAGGTTGTAAATTATAGTCTGCTTAATGAATATTAGGCAAGTCGTTTTGCAATCCCTGCGAAAACAAGTTGCAATGTGACTTAATAGCACATAGGTCACTTTTCAAATGCCATTACCATTTACAAATCAGTCGATGTGACCCTGTAAGTAACTACTCATTCAGTGACATCCACTAGATGGCAGCATTTAACAAAACACGGAAATGTTTGTCTGTTATTCTAACTGAGATGGTTGTAAATAAAAACATTGTATTATACATTTTAATACAAAATGATACATTGTATTCTGCCAGTATTACATTAGCTAAGAAATATAACAAGTCCTGGCAATGTATTTAAAAGGTAGAGACAAGTTTCAGCTGGTATCCTAAATCGTAGTGCCATGGTAGTATTCTTGTATTTAATACAGAGTAATGAGTGAAAAAAGGGCAGAAAATTGTGCATGTCATTCTTTCACATGGCTCAGAAGGTGTCTTGTGTATACGATGGATTCAATTAAATGTACAGCTACCTTATATTTGAGAGGTGTTGTGACTAAATAGTGCTATCCTTTTAGTCACTGTCACCTAATGAAAAGATGCATTTAAAGCCATTTCTATAATTTGATGGACACCTTTATCTAGTGTCACGCTGGAAAACCCCGCAGGGGGCGGGTGATTCTATCATACATTCCTGCTTTGCCAGTCTCCCTAAAGAAGAACACACTCGACTCCATTTTCACCTCCAGTGACAGATACAAATTCACCCATGTTACAGATGTAGCCTGGACTGACCATGCCATCGTTCACTTCACCATCTCTGACTCCCAGCACACTAACTCCAAACATCACAACTCTTCCTGCTTCCACACCCTTCGCATGCTCTGCAGAATTTTCAGATGGATCCCAGTCAACACCAAAAAAGGTCACTCAGGCCCTCCTCCCCAGTCCTCTCGACTGTGGCAACACCCTCTGCACTGGCATCTCTACCCAGCTCATCTGAAGACTATAGACCATTCATAACGCCACAGCCAGACTCATCCTGGACTTCCCCAAATGAACCTGCATCCAACCTCACCTCAGAAACCTCCAGTGGCTTCCCATCCAGAAGATCCCCACTCATGCCAACAAAGCTCTACACGATCAAGGGCATCCTATATTAACCATCTACTGAAATTCCATCTACCCACTAGAGACCTGCGCTCCTCCTCACTGGCCCTCGTCATTGTCCCCTGCAATCTGTAGCAGAAGCCCTTCATTCTCTTACATCACCGCCAAAACCTGGAACGACCTTCCTCTCCATCTCTGCACAGCCTCCTACCTAGCAGACTTCAGAAAGAAGCTCAAGACCTGGCTCTTCGCCAAAGACACGGCAACCACAGTGCCCAGATATCCCTAGGAATGACAGTGCTGCTCTATACAAATGCAGTTGTTTGATTGGTTGACATTTTTTGTGGTTTGCAATAGTTCGCAAAAACAGTATTTTGCATTTGGAAGTTACCTTCAAGTGGAAGCAGGTGTTGGTGCAAAGTGTAAAATGCAGCCAGGAATGCACTTGCATTTTCCCAAAATGTCTGCTCTGTATGCAATTGTGCGTGGATAAGAGATTTTTGGTAGTGCAGCAAAGGAGAAGGTGGCAGGTAAGAATACTTAGGGTCAGAGTCACTCTCTTGACCAATCAGCATGGGAAATATTTAGAAAGCACTTAATAAGCAGGCGGGTCACATTTGAACGTATGCAGGAACATGACCCAGGGTTAAGGAGAGACACACATAGAAGTCAGACTATACCAACACTTGTGCAGGTCCTATGCCCACTTCATCTCCTTAATTCAGATAGTTATCAGGGCAGCTGCAACAGGATGTTTTCTGAGTGCCCTGTCTAATTTATTCTTCAAAATTGCTTAATGGTAGTCTACATAGAAAAACACCTCCATAGTCTTTTCAAACACCCTTTCCTTGAAATATAAAAATTGCATAATCTATTATTGTTATAGATGACCGCGGGTCATGCCCAGGTGATGCCCAGGCCAAGGGCGGGCCAGTCCTTGCCCTTCATTGCCAGAAAGAGGGAGGACAGGGCCACCCTCCTTGGCTTTGTGGTCTCCCTCTTGGACCTGTGGACTACCACGATACAAGCTGTGAGTTGCTGTTGCTTTCAGTACTGTACCTGAACTACTCGCACGTTCCATTTCCTTGTACAACCTGGAAGTGAGATTAAGGCCCTGTGTATTTTTTGAGAGCTTTCCCTAGATAGCTATTTGATACCTGCATAGCATTTATATTTTCACCTATTTCATTAATCATCTCTGTAATACACTGCTATACGACATGGGGAAAAAAATCAACTGTCTGCGAGGGGGAGTGAAGATTGATGGGCCCGACCCGATAGCCAGCAAAAGTAAAATGGCTTGAAAATTGGCAGCCAACAACTGTGTTCTGGATCGTATTGACGATCTATTAGTGGAATGTCAGGGACTCCTATCTCCTGTTACTTACCCAGCTACACCAGCCACTTTGCACTTCTCTGTTGAGTCACACCATCCTCTCAGACCAAACCCTAAACCTGCAAAACGTATTCCCTCCATCTTCACCAAGCAAACCACAAGGAGCGCTAAAAATCAGTCCCCAAGTCATTTCACTGTTACACAAGATACATCCATCACCGATGACATGGAGGCAGGGATATCCCTAACCCCTACGGTTGTGGTAGCTAAAACCACAGCAGACACTACTCTTGACATCAACACCAATATTGCCCTGTCCAATAGGTTTCTACCACTTTAAGATCTGTCCAGTAACCCACAGGTAGGAGAGGTAGAACCTGTGGTGGATCCCCACATAGCGAGCTTAACTGTCGTGCCCGTGGAAGAAGATCCAACCGAGCGAAGGGGCAAGGGTCACTCCGAAGAATTAGCATCAGTAAGGCAGGATACGGCCAGGATCATTCTAGATCTAAGGGCTGAAGTCACCTCACTAAAACATTAATCCTAGCGCTCACTGAACAGGTTAAACTCCTCTGGGTCAGAGATCCACCAATAATACATCAGCCCAAACAGATAATTGAACCTCCACAGGAACTAACACACCCTCTAGGCAATACAGCCCCTCTATTGCCCTCGAGCAGTATTGTCCCCCTAATGTCTATCCCTACCCATTGCCCTAGAAAATCCACCAATTCAAGGGCCTTAGAAATAGTGCGCAACAGAGATACAACACAAGTTGCCAACAGTCGCCACTTTAGTTATAGGCGAGAACAGGCCCAATGCCCTACCAGGAGAATCTTCATTTCTAATGTGCCTAAAATTCCACCTCACATTAAATATGAAGATAAAGATTCTCTGATTCATAAATCAATACATTGGGTACAAAAAGTGAGGGGTGCAGATCAGTTATCAGGGATGACATCCTATGGGCCAAAAGGCTCTCCCATCGTACCCCTCAAATAGATTGTATTGAATTACATCTTAGAGACAAGAATCTAGCCCACTGGCATCCAATTGACATACAGCCCTTTTGGTCCACATCAGTTGCAAGCCACTAACAGGCACGGTATCCCATTGGGCTATGAGTCACCACTGGCTATTACCAATTGACTGGTCCATCAAGTCAGTTCAGCCCACACGTCATCCCAACATATAGGCAAGGCTGAGCATCTAGTTATTAAAGCTAGGTATCACACAGACTTTCAGGTACCATTCTCACAGCCCTCTAGCCTTGGCACCCCTGATCGGTTGCAGTCTGGCACTGGCACCCCAATAGAGGGGACCCTAACATTGCGAGCAACCACTGAAGCCCCACAGTCAGGGTCTGCGACAGCCGGGAATCAATTTGTCTGCCCAGGCTCAGGTTAATTGACTGCAAATCTTCGCATACTATCCTGAAATGTTGCTGGGGTAAGGCCAAAGGTGACACTTCCTCACTGAGTTAAACACATTGAGCAATTCGACATCTGCATCTTGCAAGCAAAATGGTCCACCACCCTTGTTTTCATTACCGGATATGTCACATTCTGCTGCCCAGCAGTCAACTGTAGATCAGGGCGACCTGCTGGGGGGCTGTTGATTTGTATTAAAATCAAACTCCAATGAACCATTCGAGAGCTCAAGACCAAAAGCCCTGATATCCTAGTGATCCAACTCAGGGGTAGGAATGGTTTACGGTTAGACCTTTATATTGTCTATGCCTGAGGTACCAAGACAGGCTACAGTTCTCCAACTCTTCAAGTGCTGGAAGATTGCCTCAAGGAAAGGGAGCCCCAGTCATCGTTAATAATGACTTTAATGTCACCTTCGAACCCCTAGACCCAGAAGATGTAACCGATATTGACAAAGTGGATGAGACATGGCTCATCTCCCCTCTTGACTTACCACCAATTAAAAAACGGTCACGAACAGCTCTACTGCTGCATGCCTCGACCCTCGAGTATGGGTTAAGGGCTGTCAATGGACAGACCAAGTCAGATAAGATGGAGCCAAACACCTATAATAGAACTACAAACACAAGCCTTATTGATTACATACTGATAGACATCAGATTGTGGCCAAGAGTGATCGACATGGTAGTTGGGACAACCACAGACAGCGGCCATAATCACCTTGAGTTCAATATGGTGTCCCCATGGGCCAAAAACATCAGCCTCCCTGGGACATGCTTTTAACTATGGTAATAAGTAGGCCTGGGCAAAATTTCCGTTCCGTTCGCGGAATTTGCGATAATTTGGCATTTCCGCGTTCCGCAGAGAGCGCGGAAATGTCCAAATTTCCGCATTCCGCAGATTTGCGATAATTTGGTTCTTGCTCGTGCTGTAAAATAATACATTCTCTCGCGCGCGCGATCGCCTTACCTGAATCCCCGCGTTCGCCGACAAGTTTTCCCGATCCGGTCGCGTTCTCCATGAGATGTTGTATTGTTTTAGCCATTTGCGCTGTCTCGCGACAGTTCGCGTCCGCAGTGACGTCATGCGTCGCGCGATCACGTCTTTTTTCTCGCGATCATGCACCGCGAGACAACTGAAAACAAGATGGCCGCGCCTGCGAGCAACCGCAGGGGTAAGTTAGCGACCCGCAACCATGCAAAAAATATCGCGAACGGGCGGGAAAAAAACTTCCGCATCTTCGCGATATTTCCGCTTGTTTGCGGAGATTTTTAACATTTTCGCGATAATTTTCGCAAGTCGCTTTCGCAAATTCCGCCCACCCCTAGTAATAAGCCCCACTAACGACAACAGGTGACTTAAATGGGCACGAGTTGCAACCAACACCGCTAACCTGGAAGACATGAAGCGCATTCTCCTAGTGAGCACTAATGAGTTACATTGTTATATTCCATACAGGTACCCTATATAGGCGCAGGTAACATTGCAACCTTTCACCTATATTCTTCCCTACATTACATACATAATGGTTCATAGGGACTGACCTTTTACCTAGATACGACACTGCATTCAGAACGTGGGTTTCCCCCTAGTTCGAATCTCATACATTATGCATGAGAAGCACAGCAGGACTGACAGCAGGACGAACATCTCCTGTATCATATCTCTGTATAAAGTTCAGGCCCGACTTCATCCTTTAGGCCGACACAGTAACACAGCAAGATAGGACCCCTGGGGAGACATCTGGGTGTATATAAACATTATGTCTTGCTTAGAAAGACAAAGGAGACCGAGACTTCCCGGCTGACACACTGACAATAATAATCCACACTTGTAAAGCGCGAACAATCACCCGTAAGGTTCTCTAGGCGCTGGGGGCCATCGGGAAGATTAAGCAAGCTATTGCCCAGAGTCACATGATGCTGGGCTAATCTGCTGCTGGCGCCGGGGAGCGAATCGTGATCCCTCGATTACGGAGTCAGTCGCCCTGGCCACGGCGCCACACCTCTTGGGTTCCTGCATGCAGACGCTCCAGCTAACAGTGGTCTAACATCCCTCACGGGGTGTCCAACTCGAGACCAGAACGGGGTCCCACATTCTCTTATTTCAGGTAAATGGGGTTGACTAGATCCTAGAGGGATTCTTGGCATAACACCTACACAGATGCTAGGTACATTAAGGTACATCTAGTTAGGGAGGCATCGTAGGAATGCGCACCTTTTATCATGTGTTTTATATACTTGTATGTATTCATGATTATCGCAAGATGGTAGAGCTATACCTTCCATTTACTTTCTATAGGGGATATCAACAAGGGGCCGCTGTAATCATCGCGATATCGCCGTATATCACCGGTTCACATCGCCGTGTTAGCGGCGTATTTACAATGATTTGCTAATAGGCGATGTTAAACCTTCGATATACGGCGATTTAAAGCAATATCGCCTGAAAACCAGTGAAGTCAGCATTGCGCAGAGTAAAATGTTGATAATACGGAGAAGTACAATCCACCTCCCATTATGCACATGGCTAAGTCGGAAAATTCATTATCCCCTCACTGTGATATCTATGATCGACATGTTTCTGCCTTGTGTCCCCTCAGGGTATGCGGCATTCATCAAGACCTATCTTACAATGGGCTCCGTCTTAACAAACTAATAGTAAAGATTAACCACTTGGTGGGGTGTCAATAATCACTCCACACTAGTATGGGGCTCCAAGTCTAGCCTGTAGGAAAAATAAAAAAAGAAGAAAACACAAACATGACATGTAGGTGTTCACTGTTCACTTATTAGAACCCATCCGGTACCACACTACTTAGCGCACGTGGTTCAAAAAGTGCATGACATGTGTCAGTCATACGTGTGTACACTTTTTAAAAGCTTTGTGAGAGGACCTCTCTTATATCTTTCTCAAGATATCTAAACTACTTTCTCCATGGGAGGGGTGGGGGAAGGCCCCTCTGGTCACACTCTAAAAAGGTGGAAGACAAAACCACAATGCGTTTGTCAGATTTAAATATATGCAGATGTTATTTTACAAAAACAAAAAAAGGAGTGCTCTCCTTACATGTATCAGGCGCCTCCACACACACATCCATCCATACTCTTACTATGTCAAGGTGCGCCTTCTGCCAGAAAACCTAGCTGCATCCGTCTCTCCTCCCCGTCGATGAATGGTCATGGAGAGAGCGGGATTTATAAGCGATCCTGGAGTGTGATTCCTTTGTATTTGTGACAGTTGAATGCTGAGTTTCCATATATATATATATATATATATATATAGGTATGTAGGTAGTTATAGTTAGGACCTTGTTTCTATTCAAAAAGCGTTTCTTCTTTTCCCAATAACTTTGGCGCCGGTTGACGAATCTTCCCAAAATGTTCAAAACTTATGGCCCGCTCCGGTCAGCTCCTATCCTGAAAGTTTCGGGGTGATTCGCCAAGCGGGTGCAAAGAAAAACGGGGGGTCCCAAAACGCGTTTTCTCTATGTTATTTCCCATAGGAAACTTTAGACACGACTACAGCCCGAACTGCTGAATGGAATTACACCAAATTTGGCAAAAAGGTAGCCCTTGGTTCAGAACGAGACCTTTTTTTAAATGGTGTGAATCTGTTCAGTAGTTACTGAG
The DNA here is from genome assembly GCF_964204655.1 of Triturus cristatus. Taxonomy (NCBI): domain Eukaryota; kingdom Metazoa; phylum Chordata; class Amphibia; order Caudata; family Salamandridae; genus Triturus; species Triturus cristatus. The sequence goes on from NC_140582.1 coordinate 1,071,730,747, forward strand.
AAATTAAAAATATAAGAGTCAAAAAATCAATTTCCCATAGGGAAATTTATGCAAGGCTACAGCCAAAACTACTGAACTGATTTACCCCAAATTTGGCAAAAGGGTACTGCTTGGCTCAGAAGCAAGGGTTTAAAAATAGTGTAAATCCGTTCAGTAGTTGCTGAGAAAATCAAAAATAAAAGTTTTGATATTTAGAGGCGCGGAGGATCCGCGCACCCTCCTGATCATGCGCTGCGTTCTAATGTGGCTGTCAACACTTCAAACCAGGAAGTGTTGGCAGCCATCAGTAAAACAAACGCGTAAAACAAGAAAAGGGGGCAGGGTAGAAAGACCCTGACCCCCTAGGCCTGCTCAGGGCCAAAAAAAGCCCTTTTAAATAAAAAAATCGTGAGATGCGTGCAGGATCCGCGGATCCGGCCACGAATATAGAAAAAACTGAGCGCCGACTCCCGCGCTTCGTTATTAATTAGCCCCAGGGTGGGCCAAGTCCCGGGGGTATGTCAAAAATATATTTGCAGGGGCCCAGAGGGAACCCCGCAGACCCGGGGAACGCCACACCCTGGGCTTTCTATAAATATTTGTGGGGGCACACAGCCCCCCCGCAGCCCTGAGGACCGCCACCCCCCGGGGCTTGGATTTCAAATGCTTGGGGGGCCTCCAAGGACCCCTAAGCCCCGGGGACCGCCACCCCCAGGGCTTTTCTAAAAATTTGCGGGGGGCTCATGGCCCCCCCGCAGCCCGGGGATCACCACCCCCCAGGGCTTGGTTTATTTTTGTTAAAAAACTACCTGTGTGGGGGGGCTCGAGCCCCCCACATGCCCCGGGGACCACCACCTCCCTGGGGCTTTGCTAATGTTGGGAGGGGGCCGCGCAGCCCCCCTCCTGGAGCCAGTGATGGCCCTGGGGACCGCCAGCCCCAGGGACAGCTACTGCAGTGTCCCAGGGTGCCCACCCCGGGACACTGCTGTTTGCAATGACAGGGTGGGAGCCTCGCGCCTCCCGCCTTTGTCATTGCAAACTCTGGTTTGGGTTTTGAAAGCGAGAGCAGGAGGCGGGGAGCTGGCGGGACTGTGGAGGAATTGGGGATCCCCCCGTGGTCCCCCCCATGGTCCCCAACGAGAGGCCAGGCAGCAGGGGATGAGGTCCACGGGGCCTCCCTCCCCCATTATAATTTTTTTTATTTTTAAAACACGGACAGGCCGTCCCCGAGGGGTGGGGTCCCCGGGGCCATAAATGGCCTGAGGAGGGGGCCACGCAACCCGCCTCCAATGATTTAATTTTTTTTTAAACCTGGCCATGCCCCAGGGGATGGGGTCTCCGGGGTCGAATATGACCTCGGGAGGGGGGCCACAAGGCCCCCTTCCAATTTTTTTAAATAAAAAAAAAATAGGGGTCAGGCCCTGGGGGATGGGGTCCTCAGGGCCAATAAATCACTCATTTATAGAGTCAGTCACGCACCTACTAAATCATCTATTCAGACACTTATACACCCACTCATTCTTCAATACACCTTTCCCTATATCTATTAAACATATTTAAACTTTACAGAAACACACAGTCACTGGATGATGTCATCAGTGATGTCATCAGTGATGTCACTGACCATGTCATGAGTGATGTAATATGTGACGTCATCAGCAGAGCATTGCGGGGGTGCAAGTTATAGTTAGCTGAACTAACTATAACGGGGGAATTTCTATGGTTTTGTACAAGTGAAATGTCCAACTAACTATAACTTTCCCTAAAACCTATGGTTTTTTCAGTGATATATATATATATATATATATATATATATATATATATATATGAAGGCCTGAGGCTGAAATGTGTTAGTCTCTAACTCCATTCTTTGCACATGCACTTTGCTGAAATTTTTAAAAATGTTACAAAGAATAAGAGCGTTTTCATATTAAATACAGACCTGTTTGCTTCTCTGACCTGCTCGGTGCTGCCTTCCTCTGCCCTCGATGAATGGCATGTGATGAAAAGGAGGGTTAGTGCAGGACACCAGTATTCACACACACATATATATATGATGACTTGCACGACTACAAATGAACTGCACCATTATCGTGGTCCGTATATATATATATATATATATTCACTGAAAAAAACATAGGTTTCACACACGTTATAGTTAGGAATTAGCATTTAAAAAACCTTGCAAATTCACTGAAAAAACCATAGGTTTCTCACATGTTATAGTTAGCTGGACATTTCACTCGTAAAAAAACAATGACATTCCCCCGTTATAGCTAGTTCAGCTAACTATAACTCGCGCGCCCGCAATCCACTGCTGATGACGTCACATATTACATCACTCATGACATGGTCAGTGACATCACTAGGCCTGGGCCAAAATTCCGTTCCGTTCGCGGAAATTGCGATATTTTGACATTTTCGCGTTCCGCGGAAAGCGTGAAAATGTCAAAATTTCCGCATTCCGCAGCTTAGCGATAATTTTTTTCTTGCTCGCGCTGTAAAACAATACATTCTCGCGCGCGCGCGATCGCCTTACCTGAATCCCTGCGTTCTCCGACAAGTTTTCTTGACCCGGTCGCGTTCTCCACGAGATGTTGGATTTTGGTAGCCATTTTGCGCTGTCTCGCGAGAGTTCGCGGCCGCATTCAAGTCATTTTTCACGCGATCACGTCATTTGTCGCGCGATCACGTCTTTCTTCTCGCGATCATGCACCGCACGAGTATGAGAAGATTGAGATCTCGAACATGTCATTCTACATCGCGAGCCAGAGAATGAGGACACGGGCACATGAAATCGAACGCGAACAGGAGAAAGAGACCGCGAACACGTCATATCCAACGCGACAGGGACAAAGAAGAGAACGCGATCATATCGTTTTCGACACGCCGGCGGAAGTAATGTGAAGCTCGAGAACTCAACAACGTAAAATTTACAATTTGGAGAGGAATATCGGCTCTAGCAGCATGAAACCATCTGCAAATACTGATTTTGGATGAAAAGAACTCCTTACATTCACATTTGGCTTTCCATTTTTGTGCAAGGAGTCATTTTTTTACAAGGTGGAGAGAGGGAGGAAGTGGCACAGATTCTCCAACTTCCTGTTCCTGTCCAGCAGGCTCCTCCCAGTGCTTTGTCCATCTCCTGCTCATTCTGCCTTTGGATTTGGAGCTGGAAAGATCACTCCTTTTGTCTGCTGCATCATTGCAATTGGATTTCAGGATTTTTGGAATAGGATATTTTACAAGTAAGTGGTTGTTGTGTTTGATTGTGGGCATTGCAGTTGTTGTGTAACTACAATTTATTTTTGATAATTAATTATCATCATTCCTTTTTTTTTTTTTTTTTTTTTTTAAATTTTGTGGGTTGTAGTAGTAGGCCCGAGCTAGCCATGGGCATGGCCTCATGGGTGTGTGTGTGCATGATGAAGCAACTGTTCCTTTTGTTTTTGGAATATATTTCATTTTCAATCACATTTAGGGCATGGATGGCATTGGATTGAGTTGGGGAAGTGTGTTTTTTGGGGTGGCCTTGCTGATGTTGTTGGGCCTGGCCCTGTGGCTGGTGGCCATTTTGAGGCCTAGGCCTGCAAGCTTGCCTGGCCTTGTCTGCCAACAGGCCTGCTTTCATCCACTGCTACCAGAGCAGGTAGCCACAGCTTTAGTAATCTACTGTTTTCTGTGTGCTCTGTTGAATTTAGACATCATTTAGGGCATGGATGGCATTGGATTGAGTTGGGGAAGTGTGTTTTTTGGGGTGGCCTTGCTGATGTTGTTGGGCCTGGCCATGTGGCTGGTGGCCATTTTGAGGCCTAGGCCTGCAAGCTTGCCTGGCCTTGTCTGCCAACAAGCCTGCTTTCATCCACTGCTACCAGAGCAGGTAGCCACAGCTTTAGTAATCTACTGTTTTCTGTGTGCTCTGTTGAATTTAGACATCATTGAGGGCATGGATGGCATTGGATTGAGTTGGGGAAGTGTGTTTTTTGGGGTGGCCTTGCTGATGTTGTTGGGCCTGGCCATGTGGCTGGTGGCCATTTTGAGGCCTAGGCCTGCAAGCTTGCCTGGCCTTGTCTGCCAACAGGCCTGCTTTCATCCACTGCTACCAGAGCAGGTAGCCACAGCTTTAGTAATCTACTGTTTTCTGTTTGCTCTGTTGAATTTAGACATCATTTAGGGCATGGATGGCATTGGATTGAGTTGGGGAAGTGTGTTTTTTGGGCTGGCCTTGCTGATGTTGTTGGGCCTGGCCATGTGGCTGCTGGCCATTTTGAGGCCTAGGCCTGCAAGCTTGCCTGGCCTTGTCTGCCAACAGGCCTGCTTTCATCCACTGCTACCAGAGCAGGTAGCCACAGCTTTAGTAATCTACTGTTTTCTGTTTGCTCTGTTGAATTTAGACATCATTTAGGGCATGGATGGCATTGGATTGAGTTGGGGAAGTGTGTTTTTTGGGGTGGCCTTGCTGATGTTGTTGGGCCTGGCCATGTGGCTGGTGGCCATTTTGAGGCCTAGGCCTGCAAGCTTGCCTGGCCTTGTCTGCCAACAGGCCTGCTTTCATCCACTGCTACCAGAGCAGGTAGCCACAGCTTTAGTAATCTACTGTTTTCTGTTTGCTCTGGTGAATTTAGACATCATTTAGGGCATGGATGGTGAAAAGTTCGTTAAATACCACAGAAACTGGAATGTAGTTGGAAGAGAGATTTATTAATAACACCTCATCCATCAGCTACCTAGGAGTAACTGACACACAAAGAATCCCCATCAACTAACGTTCCAAGTTCTACTGAACTTGTAGAAGCAGGAAGACCTGTGGAAACACCACACATCTCCGTTCTTATAACAAAAGGATAAACCTTACAGTTCATAAAAAACAGGAGTATTACATTAAACATCTTAATCTACAAAATCCACGAAAGATGAATAATGAAACCAAATACACATTAAATAAAACTTTACATACTCTTTCATATATCCGAGTACACATTTTTTATTTTTTTTTTTACCTAACATATTCTTTCAAATATCTTGGTACAACTTTTTCACGAACACTAATCCTCTGATGAGAATTGACAGAATCACTTGCATTGGCAACAACACTTTGATCAATCTCACAGTTGGAATTATCTTTCTTCATGATAACAACACGGTTTAAATTCCAAATTTTACCATTTTCTAATTTCACAGAATTTTTGAAACATTTAATGACACGCATAGGTGAAGTATATTTTGACCAAGATAAAGCTCCTACAGGAGCTTTTACCCGCACCACATCCCCTATATTGACAACAATTTCTTTGACTCTTTTCCTTTCATCATAACTTAATTTGTTTTTAAGTTGTAGTTTTTCTTCTCTAAGTCTCCATGTACCAATGCTGTTATCTTTTACACCTTTACCCCAAATCATCCAACCAGGACATAAACTTGTATTGGGAATTCTACCTTTGAACAATTCAAAAGGTGTCTTAAGTGTAGACATATGAGGAGAAAATCTATGAGCCAAAATGCATTTCTGCAATTCCTCCTTCCAATCCAAAGAATTTACCCTTGACAGCTGAATATTTTCCTTGATCACTCTATTGAACCTTTCCACAGCCCCATTAGTTTCCGGATGATACACAGAAGATCTTTTATGTATAATACCACAGGATAACAAAAATTCTGACATTAAAACAGAACAAAACTGTGGACCATTATCTGATAAAATTGTTTTAGGGTACCCTTCTCTCCTAAATATGTCTTTCAGAAAAGAAATCACACAAACAGAAGTGAACTCAGAAACAGAACATATTTCCACCCATCTTGAATATAAATCAATCAAGACAATGAGATAAGGAGTACGATGTTCACCCTTAAGAGGACCCACAATGTCAAAAGCAATATCCTCCCATGGACCACTAGGTAACTTACGACAAACCATAGGAGGAGTACGAGGAGTGAGAATTTTATCACTAGATCTGCATTGTATACATTCTCTCACCTCACGTTCAATTTCAATATCCATTCCAGGCCACCAAAATGAAGTTCTAAGTCTTTCTTTAGTTTTTACAATTCCTAAATGTCCCTGATGAGCCTCTTCAACCAGTCTTTTCCTGAGAGAATTAGGAGGAATCAATTTGCTACCCCTTAACAAAATCTCATTATCCACAGATAACTCGTCTGCAATCAAGTGCCACACTTTAGACAAAGAGTTATCAAAATTAGACTTACTTGAAATCATAGTAATGACCTTCTTAATTTCACTGTCATTTTTAAGACCATCCTTCCACTCATCCTCCTGTATGGCACCCGAGGTAATTTCACATACTTTAACCTCCTCTTCATAAAACTCTTCCTCATCCTCTTCTTCACTAACATCACACACCAAACGCGAAAGACAATCCGCAGTCACATTATCAACACCAGGAATATGTTCAACTGTAAAATTAAAATCCTGCAAACCAATAACCCATTTTCTTATCCGTGAGGAAATAGAATCCAAACCTTTCTTCATAAAAATTTCTTTTAACGGCTTATGATCTGAACAAACCTTGAAATTCAAACCCCAAACAAAATGTCTAAATCTTTTTAGTGCCCAAAAAATCGCCAAAGCCTCCTTTTCAATCACTGAATAATTGATTTCCGCACCCCTTAGACTTCTAGATGCACATGCAATCAATTTCTCCTGTCCACCTCTTTTCTGTTTCAAAATAGCACCTAACCCTTTTGAACTGGCATCAGTTACTATACATGTTTCATCAGTTGGAATAAACGCTTGTAAATTAGGTGCATTTACAAGATCTTTCTTCATTTCAACAAATTCATTTTGACAGACATCTGTCCAAATAAATTCCTTACTTTTCCCAAGTAGATTTCTCATATTACTAGATTTACTTGCCAAATTTCTCACAAATTTCCCATAATATTCAACCATTCCTAAAAATGAAACAACTTCCTCTTTATTCTTTGGAGAAGCCAAATTTAAAATAGTATCCACCAAATCCTTCTTTGGAACACTTCCTGAGGCAGAAATACAATGCCCCAAATAATTTACCTCTTTTACAGAAAATTTACATTTCTCAAATTTCAAAGTGAGACCAGCACACTCTAACCTCTTCAAAACTGATCTCAGGGTTTTGTCATGTTCTTCTTGATTTGCACCAAAAACAAGTAAATCATCTTGATAACATTTCACCCACTTTATTCCTTTTAAAATTGAAGCCATCACCCTTTGAAAAACCGAGGCCGCAGATACAAGACCAAAAGGCATTCTTTTATATTTAAATGCCCCCATGGGAGTGATGAAAGCCGTCAGATCTTGAGACTCACATGTAAGTTCAATTTGATGATATGCCTGCGTAAGGTCCAATGTTGTAAAAACCTTAGCATCACCCAAAGAGGACAATAATTCATCAATATTTGGAAGAGGAAACTTATCCACTATTACCTCTTTGTTTAGAGATCTTAAGTCACAACAAAGCCTAATGTCACCATTAGGTTTGTTGGCAACAACAATTGGCGCCAACCATTCTGATGCCTCTACAGAAGTAATAATGCCCTGTTCCTCAAGTTTCTTTAGTTCCTGTTCAACTTTTCCTTGTACAGCAATAGGAATTCTTCTTACCTTGGCTACTACTGGCACAGCATTATTTTTTAATTTGATACAATGCTTATAACCTTTAAGACACCCTAAATCTTTCTTAAACAACTGAGGGAATTCACTCACAAAATCATTAGTCTCAGCTCTAATTTCCTGAATTTGTACCTGAGGATCCATATTTGGATTTAACATGACACCCAATAAACGTTGATGTGGCCAACCAATTAAATCATCCCCAACTTTTGATACATAAATTTTCCCAACAAACATTTTCTTTTCCATTTCAATACAGGCATTAAAATATCCAAACATACTTATGGAATGCCCTCCATACCCACCTGGATTTATATCCATCCTATTCAATTTGTTCTTCTTCTGAAACCATTTCTCAAAAGACTGTTTTGAGATAATGGAAATATGCGAGCAAGAGTCAAATTTCATTTCCAATTCTATACCATCAATCTTTACTTTACCAACCGGGTGATCATGACATTTCTTATCTTTTATCTGACATATAACCTCTTTTATATCTTTATTTGCCAATTTTTTCTCTTTTGACTTACAAAACTTTATGAAATGCCCTTTCTTCCCACAACCATGACACACAAAACTCAAAGCAGGACACATTTTTGAGTTCGCTTTATGTCCTGATTTACCACATCTAAAACACACTACAGCTGCGTTTGATGCGTCATCTTTACCTGACTCCTTCACAGGAATTTTCACATCTTTTACTTGACATACAACATTTTGTACTTCCTCCACTACAGGTTGACTTTTTACTTTATCACCCTTTAGTTCATTTACACATTTTAACATATGTTCTACTTTTTTAGCAATTCCTACCACTTCTTCTAATGGTGGCTCATCTTTTAACCACAGTTCCTCTCTTATTTTATCTTCCCTACATTTGAGAACAAATTGATCCCTAATTCTTTCTTCATTAGCAGCTCCAAATTTACAACTAGAAGCTAACTTTCTTAAAACAGTTAAATATTCCTCAACAGATTCCTCTTTACCTTGCTCTCTTAATCCAAAATGATATCTCTCCATTATTGTGCTTACACGAGGTAAATAATGCTTATCTAATTGCAATAAACATATTTCATATTCATCTAAACCTCGTTGTTCTTGTGCAGATAAAGCTGGCAAATTTTCCAAAACTTCTTGCCCTTCTCCACCTAAACAATGCAACAAAAGTGAACATTTTCTTTCCGCACTTAGATTTGTTCCACAGACCTTTGCATAATGCGCAAATATTTTCTTCCATTTGCTCCATTTGACATTCGGCTCACCTGGATCACTCAAAAAAAATGGTGGTGTGGTTACATTCTGCATTTTCCCACTTTCTTTCTTATGTGACTTGTTATAATCCTTAACTACTACTACACAAAAAAAAAAAAATATTAAACAGTAAATGTTCCTTGAAACAATATAATACTACAAATTAAAATTGTATTACATGTATATCACTTCCTCAGATGACTAGCTTAGTTTTCAAACCCTTTACTGTTTTATTTCTTCTAAACACATTTAAATAGCAATGTGCTACTACTCCGTTCGCTCTTGCCTCTTTCAAATTTCTTCAGACTTTCACAAGACGGCTTCCGCAGCAAACGTCGTATTCCTGTTCTCAAATCTCCTCCGATGTGGTTAAAACATGTACCTACGCCAATTCCAAGATGGCGTTACGCTCAAAAAAACGTGTCCCGGGTGGCTATCGGCTTGTTCTTGCTTCAAAACCCCTCACTTCAGCATGCATTCCAATGACGATGAATGTTACGCTGGCTAGCCACCGAATCCCCATGCAGAATTCGAATACGTCATCAGTCACCAGGAACAGTTGAAGAGTGAAGACCTCCAAGCGTGTATCAAGACTCCAACGAACTCCAACGAGCGTTATGCGCCGACCGCTGCCTCTCAACCGAGAAAGTCACCAATTCATGCCTCTCTTCGATTCAACAGCCAAAACGCAGTCACCAGCTCCTCCAGCTGATCTCCTCACCGTGTCTCTTTGTTAAAAAAACAACGGCACCAAATTCCCGCTGAATACCAACTTCACCTCAGGAACAGACAGTCGCTGAAGAAGATAGGACACGTAAGTAATTTCTTACTTGTTTCAAAAACCGTCACTACTTCTTTTAAAACTTCTCGCAGCTTAAATACGCTTCAACTATTCATATATATATATATATATATAGCAGAAAGCATTCTCCGCTGCACCATCCATTTCTTCTTCCTTAGCACGATGTTGAGGTGTTAAAATCCTCTTCTATGTATCCCTCGCTCGTCGCCAGTGAAAAGTTCGTTAAATACCACAGAAACTGGAATGTAGTTGGAAGAGAGATTTATTAATAACACCTCATCCATCAGCTACCTAGGAGTAACTGACACACAAAGAATCCCCATCAACTAACGTTCCAAGTTCTACTGAACTTGTAGAAGCAGGAAGACCTGTGGAAACACCACAGATGGCATTGGATTGAGTTGGGGAAGTGTGTTTTTTGGGCTGGCCTTGCTGATGTTGTTGGGCCTGGCCATGTGGCTGGTGGCCATTTTGAGGCCTAGGCCTGCAAGCTTGCCTGGCCTTGTCTGCCAACAGGCCTGCTTTCATCCACTGCTACCAGAGCAGGTAGCCACAGCTTTAGTAATCTACTGTTTTCTGTTTGCTCTGGTGAATTTAGACATCATTTAGGGCATGGATGGCATTGGATTGAGTTGGGGAAGTGTGTTTTTTGGGGTGGCCTTGCTGATGTTGTTGGGCCTGGCCATGTGGCTGGTGGCCATTTTGAGGCCTAGGCCTGCAAGCTTGCCTGGCCTTGTCTGCCAACAGGCCTGCTTTCATCCACTGCTACCAGAGGAGGTAGCCACAGCTTTAGTAATCTACTGTTTTCTGTTTGCTCTGGTGAATTTAGACATCATTTAGGGCATGGATGGCATTGGATTGAGTTGGGGAAGTGTGTTTTTTGGGCTGGCCTTGCTGATGTTGTTGGGCCTGGCCATGTGGCTGGTGGCCATTTTGAGGCCTAGGCCTGCAAGCTTGCCTGGCCTTGTCTGCCAACAGGCCTGCTTTCATCCACTGCTACCAGAGCAGGTAGCCACAGCTTTAGTAATCTACTGTTTTCTGTTTGCTCTGGTGAATTTAGACATCATTTAGGGCATGGATGGCATTGGATTGAGTTGGGGAAGTGTGTTTTTTGGGCTGGCCTTGCTGATGTTGTTGGGCCTGGCCATGTGGCTGGTGGCCATTTTGAGGACTAGGCCTGCAAGCTTGCCTGGCCTTGTCTGCCAACAGGCCTGCTTTCATCCACTGCTACCAGAGCAGGTAGCCACAGCTTTAGTAATCTACTGTTTTCTGTGTGCTCTGTTGAATTTAGACATCATTTAGGGCATGGATGGCATTGGATTGAGTTGGGGAAGTGTGTTTTTTGGGCTGGCCTTGCTGATGTTGTTGGGCCTGGCCATGTGGCTGGTGGCCATTTTGAGGCCTAGGCCTGCAAGCTTGCCTGGCCTTGTCTGCCAACAGGCCTGCTTTCATCCACTGCTACCAGAGCAGGTAGCCACAGCTTTAGTAATCTACTGTTTTCTGTTTGCTCTGGTGAATTTAGACATCATTTAGGGCATGGATGGCATTGGATTGAGTTGGGGAAGTGTGTTTTTTGGGGTGGCCTTGCTGATGTTGTTGGGTCTGGCCATGTGGCTGGTGGCCATTTTGAAGCCTAGGCCTGCAAGCTTGCCTGGCCTTGTCTGCCAACAGGCCTTCTTTCATCCACTGCTACCAGAACAGGTAGCCACAGCTTTAGTAATCTACTGTTTTCTGTTTGCTCTGGTGAATTTAGACATCATTTAGGGCATGGATGGCATTGGATTGAGTTGGGGAAGTGTGTTTTTTGGGCTGGCCTTGCTGATGTTGTTGGGCCTGGCCATGTGGCTGGTGGCCATTTTGAGGCCTAGGCCTGCAAGCTTGCCTGGCCTTGTCTGCCAACAGGCCTGCTTTTTCATCCACCAGGATCAGAGCAGGCAGCCACAGCTTTATTGATCAAGTGTTTTCTATGTGATCTGTTGAATTTTTAGACATCACCTTCCTGAGAGTGTAGTGTGTGGCTGTACACAGTACTAGTAGTATAACATAGCTCTAGTTAAAAAAAAGTCATAAATGGCTAGACTATCTTTTGTTTGCACTAGTACAGTACTAAGTAACTGAACCACAAAAACAAATGCAACATTTCACTGATGTTCTTCTCCTGTCTTCTTTGCTTTTAGGTGCACAAAAGACAGAGTAGGAGGTGTCATCGGCATCACCTGGCTACCCGTTGTACTGCCAGCCAGCCAGAAGTCCTGCTGCGCATCACACCCACGTGTGACCAGAACTTGTTGTGCATCTGCCTCCTGCCTGACATCGGAATAAGATGGCCCCAAAGAAAGGTACCAGGTCCAGTACCAAGAAAGTTGCTGGTGAGAAGAAGGAACAGAAAAAGGAAGTGCCATTAACCACGACTGGTGGTGTGCCGGCCAAGGTTTTTTTTGGCACCAAAGCGTTGTCCGGGAACCAAGCTGGGACCAGCACAGCGGTCCAGCAACCCCACCAACCTAGGCCCAAGGGCTTTACTGTCGCAGAGGTAGCCAGTCTACTAACGGGCAGCGATGTTGAAGAAATGTCATTACCGCAAAGTAGTACACAATCAAGTTCAACGCAGGCGCAAACTCAGCATATCAGTGTCAAGCTGCCGCAACCAGAACAGCAGCAGCCGCCGTAACCAGAACAGCAGCAGCCGCCGCAACCAGAACAGCAGCAGCCGCCGCAACCAGAACAGCAGCAGCCGCCGCAACCAGAACAGCAGCAGCCTCCGCAACCAGAACAGCAGCAGCCTCCGCAACCAGAACAGCAGCAGCCGCCGCAACCAGAACAGCAGCAGCCGCCGCCACCAGAACAGCAGCAGCCGCCGCAACCAGAACAGCAGCAGCCGCCGCAACAGCCCACCATAGTAGTTGTTGCTCCTGACGTAGGGGCATTTCAGGAAATCGAGCTTCCTGCAGACAAAGCGGAGCGAAGTCAAACCACTGTTTCAGAACATCTATTGTCTTCCAGACCACCAGCAAGGAAAAGGAGGCTTAGTCCATCATCTTCTTCTTCAAGCCCCGCTTCTGATGATCGTGATGACACTTGGGTCCCACCAGCTCGGTCTGAGAGTGAAGTACGCCACAAGACATTGCTTCTGAAAAGGAAGGTCCCAGAAAAACTTAGAGTTATGGAGGTAGATGTAGAAGAGGGGGGTGATGATGTTGATGAAGACGAGCCAGTCATCACGCACATTACTCCCGCCCCAAAGGGATTGGAGACCGACATTCTCACCCTATCCAGAAAGGCTGCTACTGAGCGGGATGTAGCACGGATCTCACCAACACAGGTTACACCACCACTACCTCCAGCTGCCATATTTTCCAAGGCCCGGCAGGGACCTACATCCAGCTCAACCATCTCAGTAGGAAGTGGTAGTAAAAGTCACAGTGTAGGTGGACAGGGTCACATATTTTCAAGCACCCCGTCAAGTTCATCTGGTGTTGAAAGTGGCACATCCAGCAGTGCCAGAAAGTTCTCCTCCCCAGTTTGGGACTTCTTTTCTGTTAGCGCCAAGGAGGAGAACGTTGCTATATGCGCAATTTGTCGGCAAGGTGTTCGGCGTGGTAAGCTTGGTACAAACTATGGTACCGGAGGACAAGCAAGTCATCTCAGAATACACCACACTATTGTGTGGGAGGATCACCTACGTAATTTAAAAGAAAGTAGGAAAACTAAACCCTTTGAAGTTGGTCAGGAATCAGGGAGCGATATTATTGTGGTGGCAGGTGAAGAACAGGGAGGCATTTCTAGCCCTGTCTCCAGTAGTGCAGTCACTGCAGTGGTAACGCCCACATCCTCCTCAGTAACGTCAGAGTGGCACCGCAGTAAGAGCCATACTCAGAGTGTGGGTGAGACACCAAGGCGACCGGCGAGTACCTCAATGAGACAATCTGTGTCATTGAGCCTTAGTGGGTTAATGGCACCACTAAGGAAAGTAAGCCAGCCTACCATTAACAGCATGTTTAGGTTGGAGGGGCAGTTCCAACGCAACCACCCAACGGCACGATTGTACAATGCGAAGCTGGCTAAAATGTTAGCGCTGGACCTTCTTCCTTTTTCATTTGTGGAAGGGGTGGGTTTCCTTGAATTTGTGTCTGCCATCTGCCCGAAATGGAAAGTTCCCAGCCGGTCCTATTTCGCAAGAATTGCTGTTCCGGCACTACATCATGATGTGCTGGAATTGGTTGGTCACGGTTTGCAGCAGAGTTCTGTGCACAATATCCACCTGACAACAGACATGTGGACCAGTTGCCAAGCCACAGATTACATGTGCATCACTGCACACTGGATCTCTTTTGTGGGGGTTAAAGATCAACTATCTGCACGAGGTGTTGTTGACACAGCTGCGATTTTTGAAGGTACTCGGAAACATGCAACTGTAGCCATGTTCGCCATGGAGAAATCTCATACGGCTGAAAACATTTTAGAAGAGTTTCGCACCAAGGTTTTGGAATGGCTGCGGCCCAGAGGGCTTGGTATTGGTTTTGTTGCCACAGACAATGGCAGTAATGTACTTAAGGCCATGGAACTTGGTTCCTATTTCAGGGTTCCGTGTTTGGCACACTGCATAAACATTATAGTGCAAGACTTTCTGAAAAAATAACCCATAGTAAGCAATTTACTGTCCATCTGCCGAAGAATATGCACTCATTTCAGCCATTCTTTTAAAGCTCGGAAGCAGCTGAGGATCCTCCAACGTGAGCGTAGGATGCCAGTCAAGGCACTCATCCAGGAGGTGGCAACACGTTGGAACTCAACGTATTACATGCTTGATCGTCTGTACGAACAGCAGAGGTCACTCAATGAATATGTCTGGTACAGAAGCAGTGATGCTAGTGTTAAAGGCATGACCCTTCAGAGGGAGCAATGGACCCTAATTCAATGCCTGACTGAGATGCTGTCTCCTTTTGAGGTCTTCACACGTGAAGTCAGCAAGGAGGACTGTACAATGGGCCAAGCTATCCCATTGTTGCAAATGCTAGAGCATGAGCTGAATAATGTGTCTGAATCCTACAAAGGTGTAGAGGACAGAAGGCAAGCCCATGACTTGGTGGAGAGCTTATCCAGGCGCTTATCAGAAAATGTAAGGATACAAAATAAAATTTTGTCACAAGAACATTACATTTGTGCCACAATTCTGGATCCACGTGCAAAATTAGGACTATTCCTTTCTTTTTCCGACACTGATGTTGCCCGCTACAAAAGTTGTATAGCTGAAGCAGCCATCAAGTTTGAAAATGAAGGGCTGCTAATTAAAAGCCCGCCACATCAACCCACAACAAGTACTGATACTGAAGCAGGCCATGCAGAATCAAGTGCAACTTCGTCGGCTGAGGGCAGTGCGGTTGGCTCACAATCGCAACACTCACCATCACCATCGACTACAAAAACAATAACTGGATCATTCGGCCGAGTACAATCATTATCAGATTGGTATGTAAAGATGGGCCGTAAGCACAGTGCTGATGCACAGAAAAAACAGCACAAAAGCTTACCAGCAGCAACCCTGAACATTGAGCGGATGGTCCAGGCCTATCTGGACGACCCAACAGAGGTGTACGTTGATCAAAACCCAGTGCAGTATTGGTATAGGAAAAGGTCTGAATGGCCACAGCTCAGCAGGCTGGCGATAAGCTATCTGGCTTGCCCTGTCACAAGTGTCTCTTCCGAACGTGTTTTCAGTGCTGCTGGTTCCATTGTAACCTTGAGAAGGACCAGTCTATCTCCCAAAAACGTGGAGAGGTTAACAATGATCAAAATGAATCAGCACTTCATACCACCGAATTACACAATGCATGAATCAACAGAGGAAGATGAGGACAGCGGCTCAGGTGACGGAAGTATTGTGTCAGATGATTACCTACTACTGGAAGATCCCCCAGAGTTTGAGGACGAGCTATACTTCCCTGACAATTAGGCTCGCACTTACTGTCTTCCTCCCTTTTTTCCCCCTTTGTTTGTGTCTGTTGTTCCGGTTATAAACATGTGAATCGCAACCAATGCATTATCACCGTCTTCTAATCTTCTAATTTAAGATACAAGTTTCAGGTGTCTGCCATTTGACACTACAGTCTTCAGAATCCAGCTCCTCCGCTCGATCATACTGCATCTCCTGGTCAATTCTATTTCCCTCATGAATGATGATTGGATGATGGTAACAACAAATTCAAACTTTCCTCGTCCTTCCAAAACAAGTGGACCATGAATCTGATGACTTCTATAGCTATCCTCCTTCAGAGCCGAGAGAGACTGGCCATTAACTGAAAATAAGATGCAACAGGTAATGATTGATGCCATGCATTGGCCGCAGAATAGCAGACTGAATGATGTAGATTTTGTTGTGTGTGTTGCGCATGAATGAATTGATGTAATTGTGCACTGCCACTAATCAACATTCTACAGAACACACTAATTTTCCCCTTCTGGCAAACAAGAAATGTGTACTTCTCCTGCATCTTGGTGATACATTGCTTTTAATTCAATACAGGAAGGGGACTCACTCAATCTGCGCAATACAAATGACTGTGACTTAACAGCACCGTCCATCATGATGATGGCGAAAGAGACGGCCTGCAGCGTTAACGAGATGAGATGCAACAGGTAATGATTGATGCCATGCATTGGCCGCAGAATGGCAGACTGAATGATGTAGATTTTGTGGTGTGTGTTGCGCATGAATTGATGTAATTGTGCACTGCCACTAATCAACTTTCTACAGAACACACTAGTAATTACTAATTTTCCCCTTCTGGCAAACAAGAAATGTGTACTTCTCCTGCATCTTGGTGATACATTGCTTTTAATTCAATACAGGAAGGGGACTCACTCAATCTGCGCAATGCAAATGACTGTGACTTAACAGCACCGTCCATCATGATGATGGCGAAAGAGACGGCCCGTTAACTTAAGATGAGAAGGAACAGGTAATAAATGATGATAATTAATGGCATGCATTGGACACCTGACTCTGAGCTATTGGTCTTTGTGTTTGCGTTGTTTGTTGTGCACAAAGTGATGTCAAAGTGTACTAGTGGTAATCTATCTTTCTGTACACAATAAAGAATGACTCAAGTCAGTAATATTTATATTTCTACTCTTGTTGTGTTATAAAAATTACACTTGTACTGCAGGCCGATCTTCAGTCAGTAGAAGTATCAGAGCTGATGATGAAGTCAGGAGGATGTTTCATGAGTGGCATAAAACGGAAAAGCCTAAAGGTAAACACATGAACAACAACCACAGCACACCCAAATGTCTGTGTAGAAGTTGAATAGAGTGTAGCGGTGGGATGACTGCAGTGCATTGATTTTACTAACTTTAACTGTAAAATGCTATGTCTGGAATGGATAATGTGCTTTGCGTTTGTCCAACTCTTTGAGAGAAAAAAAAAGGACTCTAAAGTGTTAACGTAGGATGTGCTAATGGTAAGCACTGTGGGCCTGATCTCTCCTGTTACTGTTGAAGGTCTATGCTGGAAACAGACTACAGTAGAGATGATGCATATGCATACATGCCACCTCGGAAAGTGTTCTTGTTGCACTACACCATCACTTGTGCATTTGTTTTCACTTTCTTTCTGAATATCCCCTTTGGTTTTCAATCTAAAATTACAGGCCGGGCCTTGTCCAAAACTTTGTAAAACATTACAATGCATATTAATTACCTTACCAATCAATCACCTTTTTATTCCAGCCGGGCAGTGGCGAGTGGTGAGGCGACGCACCCAAGATTGATGGACGAGAGGAGCAAGAGGAATGCCGAGATGCAAAAAACCAGTCCACATTTTTGACCAGGATAAGACAGTAACAGTATCCACTTTTCACTTCTTTTAAATAATTTGATTAATATCTTGTATACATTCTTTACAACAGTGTGTTCTTGGAGTTGTTATTATCAATCATCATTACGTTTGCTCTGTGTTTACGATTCTTCACTACCAATATTTAAAATTTCTATTTGCTATCTGTTAAAGTATTAAGGCCGGAACAGAACAAGAAATAGAAGTGTATGTAATCCGGGTCTCATCATGCATGCATTTCCTTTTTCTACCTTAACATATGGAATGGATATGGTATGGTAGTCTTTAATGATTGTCGTTTGTTTGTCTATGTATGCATACTGTTTTTCTATGTCAAACCTTTCCCAAAATCCCCCTTCCCATCCAATCAACGGACCCTAACCCTCTTCCCCCGGGCTGTGTGACTTATTGTCGAGGTGTAACTAAATTAAATGTACACCAATACTTAATCACACACTTGCTGGGGCGGATGTGGTGAAAGCAACACTACTTCAATTTCAATGCAGAGCGATGATCTTCTTCTGCTTGCCCACCCATGAGTAGGATATTTCAGAGGTTATTTTATTTAACAAAGGAACATATACCTCAGCATGAATTGCCGGCATTGATTGGATTTGTTTGTTGTCATTCCTCATATACAGCACTAACTGTTAGACTGTAGGCATAGTCAAGTCGACAAAACTATAGTTTGTAACTCTGTCTAGTAGGCTATCCTCATAATAACCAGCATTCAGTTTTTTTGTCAAATATTTGAGCATATAATTGTTGCTCGGTAAATTCTGTGATGTACTTCATTCAACTACTCCTCTAACAGTCTCTCAAAGGCCATTGACTATCTCCTTTTCTTTTTTTGGAAATGCTGCCACCCTGCCAGTATATACTACTACTACTATACTACCACCACCACCCCAATCATGGCATGTATGAAAAAGGAAACCATCTTCACCATGCAGCCAGTGCGGTGCCACAGTTGGACATAAACATCAAGCACCGGTAAGAGAGAAGTTTGGGGGAGGCAGAATCAATAATGGACATGTTGTCAATGATTTCAGTTTCAAACACCACTCCAAAGAATGCATAGTAGGACCAGTCAATGAGTGAGGTGTGTCGCATCTATCTGTTTGTGTCTTATACAGTCAGCAAATTATTGAAATCAAACACACGCTATGGGCGGCCATGCACCAGCAAAGAAACAGTGTGATGTAAAACAGTTACCCCACCTACAAAACATTAACAACATTGCATGTAACATAGAAAAATATATTTAATTGACCCTAACAAATAAACTAAACCCACAAAAGCTGACCCACCCACCTCCCTAACCCCAACGACTGTCCATAGAAGTAGAGAACGCCCAAACGAGTGAAGAACGAACAGGAATTAAAAAAGGGGCAGTGACAGGGACTAACTGGTGGGGCGGGACTGGAGGAGGACACGCATCTGGTCCTCTAAATGGGCGACGCGGCGTCTAAGGCCGCGGCAGTTGCAGCCACAGTGGGGGGGGCACCGGAGATGACACGGTGGCAGCGGGCAGCCGTCCGGCGGTGGCGCCGTACCGCTGGAGGGCGGTGGCTGGGGCCCGGGGCACTGGAGGAGCCTTCAATAGCTGCAGCAGCCTCCTCCTCCTCCTCGGCTAGGACCACCAGCCGCCGGTATTCCTGCTGGATTGCCTCCAGCTTCCGGCGCCGTGCCTTGGCGGCCAACTCCTTACGGTTGAGTTTCAGAGTTGCTGTGTATCAAAAAAAAAAAAACAAGACAATTGTAAAATATAGTCTTAATAAAACAGTAGGACAAGGTAATTATTTATACACATAGTGGCATGGTAGAGTAGCACTATAAAATAAAGCACAGTAGTACATAACATTTTAAATGTCGCCCGTCCTTCTTCCTTCCACCTGTCTTACACTTTTTAGTTGAACAGTGCACCAGTTGCTCTTCTCCATAAAACTTTCAAAGCGGAGTTGAAATCAGATAGATGAGGACATTGGTTACTCAATACTCCGGCTCCTAGTCCTATACCAATTAAAGGGAATTCTAGTCTTCTAGTTCACTCTTCAAACGTCCCCAAGAACTCATACTTACTTACGACATCGGATAGCGGGCGGACTTTGTCCGCCCGCCATCCGACTGCTAAAAAGGGTGGGGGTCCAGTGGGGACAATTAATTAGGATGATGCGCCCGGCACAGTGGCGGGCGCACCCTGTTTTTTAAAATTTAAATTCTGGTTGGCTTTGCTGAAAGCAATGCTAAAATGTTGTGCTGCTTTTCCAAGCACAACATGACGGGCCTCGCACGGAGCCTGTCACGTTTTGCTTTGAAAGTCGGGGGGGTACCATAGCATCGGTAGGTACCCTCCATGGGGGCCCCCAAGCATACTCTGCAATGTGTGCATGCCTTTCCGTGGCGGACGGCAATGCCGCCACGCAAAGGCATTCCAAAATGCAGATTATATGGCTGCCGGTGTGGTGAGAGAGACACCACCGCCATATTGAACCCTTTTCCACCTGACATGTCTGAATATTTTCTACAGGGATGGCGGGAGGTTTGCCCCTGCGGTGACGGCAGTGAATTCCAGCCAGCCCGGCGGGGGCAATACGCCCACCATCCTAATGGGGCCCTAATTCACAACTGTACAGTATACATATACATACAGTACACCTTTGCAGTGAGTGTGCTGTCAAGTTCAACAATAGTTAAAGATTATGAATCTAACTTACCACAGCCTGCCACTGGTGCTGCCACTCCCCCTCCGTTGCTATCTGCAACTGCCGCATCCTCGCCCTCGGCGTCGCCTTCGCTGGCCCCAGCAATGGTGGTCGGTAGTGCGCCTAGAAAACATTACACATTTATTAGGCGACATATACACCTCCCCCCTATTGATCAGTAGCAAGGTTGAAAAATGAGTTAATACTAACATACATCACTAGTACAAATCAGGTAGTAGTAGAGTAGACACTAAGTTATATGATCATTGTAGCATTTGCTTGATTAGCCCTAGCCATGCACATGTGACGTTACCTTTACCTTGCAGCTTCTTAAGACACCTTTGAGCCCACATGACCTGCCTCACACTGCTACTGTCTAGTCTACGCGCTGCGTACAAGCGGTCAACAAACATTAACAAGCCACTTTTTTAGGAAGAACTGGTGTACTACTGTTACTGTTAGTCCATATTGCTTATCCATAGATGCTACACTTTTTGGCACGGCTGAGAAATGCTTGCAAGTTGCAATATACTAACGCACACCATTTCTTTTTTCTCATTACAGACGCAAGATTCCCTTCTACGAACCAGAGCTTCTGAACGATGCACCAACTACCAGTACTAGGTTCTTCTGAGGTGAGGGGTCCCTTCACTCACATCTTCATTTATAAATGTATATAAACTAAATTGCAATGGGATGGTGGTGCTGCCTTCCACCACTTCAGTTATCATGATTTAATTCCCAACTGTATAAGTGTAACAATGTATATTGTTTTATTGTTATTGATTTGCCGGTTGGTGCTGCTAAGAAAACAGTGTACAGACCTTCTCAAATTGAAATAAACATTTTAAACTTACATAGACTTCGTGGTATTTGGTGTGGAGTGGACTAACTTACACGAGTGAGCAAATTAAAGTAAGGGTGTGCATGTGAATTGCTTCCACGACAGAGGTTGGGTGTGTTATGTTCTGGGTTGTCTACTTGTTGGTTATCTTGGGGGGAGGGTTCCGAGACCTAATAGGTATGACAAGACAGTACTATAGTCAAGCAGTGGAATTGTGGTGGGTGCGGAATTTCTGATTGAGGTGTGCAAGGAAGGTCCAACCTACCATCACCAACATCCTATTTTCTGGTGCAAATGTATGTGCAAGATCCCTACAACAGTGGTATGTCCTATAGGGTATCATATCAAAATATTAAGAAATCTGGTAGGGCTGTTGTTGCTGTGAATTTTCAAAGCCTCAACATCAATAAGAGTAAAAAGTAGTACAAGACAACGACCCAACGGATTGTACGAGCTACTGGTGAATATGAGTTTTATATTACAACCTTTCACAAAGAGTGGCACTGGCCAACTGGGCAAGACTAGCTACTACAGTACAGACAGACAGACTGATAGTATGTAGTAGTACTCAGTCATCATAGCGGAGGCAGGGATAAGCTTTTTGAAACCGTACAGATCGAAGGACAATTGGTGGTAAAAAAATAGGATTTGGAAACACACTATAGTTCGGGAGAAATGGGGCAGTAAAAGTTATGGAATAAGAAATATTATTAAAAACAAGAAGACTTACTGGGGCCAGCAGAGGAGCCCTCAGCGGTGTCCTCCTGGTGGTGTTCCTGTCCCGCCGACTGCCCAGTCCCTGCCCGTCTGCCCCTGGGTGCTGATGAACAGGAAAGATATAAGAAAGAGACAAACATTGATGGATGGTGTCAAACAAATACAATATTTTTCAACAACGGTCAAAAAACACTTATGTAAACAATTGCAATAACTACATTGACCGATCTCATCTGGTCAACATGTAATATCGGGGGATTCGCAGTTCGACTACTTAAGTTACTATTTATCAACAGTAATCCATTCTTCCATTCTGATTCCAGAAAACTAAGTTACAAGTAAGCCTAAGTATTAGTACAACGTACCACCCAACCTAGCCCACCTATTCCAGGCATGCCAATTGTACATTAAGTATGCATTTCCACTGTATTCCTCAACAATGTGTATGATCCAATCATGGAGGACACATGAACATGACTACATTTTTTGTATACACCAAATTTTGGTTTGATTGATGCTGATCTGCTACTGCTAAGTAACTGCAAAGCCTACCTCCACTCATTGAACAAACTAGAAAGGTTCTAAAGACTGCCGTACTAGCAGCACGTCACGTAACTGAGTGAGGGGGGGCATCACGCATACCACTAACCAATTAGAAGCTCATACAAAGTACCTAAACCTATGTATCAATCCGCCCCTATCTATTAGTGACAGGACAAAGTAAGGAGTGGACGTGAGTCACTGTAGCATTACGTAACTTAATTTCTCTAAAATAAACTCGTAAAGAATCACGCTAAGCAAGCGCAAACGCAAAGCTGCAAACAAGTAAGATTAGTAGTAGCGCAGAAGAGCACCTGTGTCATAATCACAGAAGACTTGTAAACGTTATTAACCTGGAATGTATTGCAAGCAGCAACATTCTAGCTCGTTGGAAGGAAAAAAAGATATTCGCAATATATAACATAGAGCAGAAGAACAGACACAAAGTTGTAATAATTAAATAGGTACTCACCAAGCCCCGGGACCTCCACTCCTAGCAGGTCCAGCAGGTCCTGCTCACGGTCCAGGATGTCGGACCACCGGTGCGTCAGCTGTGCCTGGGTGCGCCGGACCCCAGAGATGCGCGACACTGCCCGGCGCACCTTCCCCCACCGCTGCCGACGCTCCCGGAGGCCGTACCCGGACCCAGGCCTGCCACCTGCTGCCAGGGTTGAGGGGAGGTGGCGCTGCACAAAGAAAATTAGTGCAGCCAACTCCGCCTCCCCAAATAAGGCCCGTGCATGCACCCCTTGTGGGCGCCGCCTTCCGCAAGGAAGGCGGTCGCGGCTCTGGCTGCGCCGGCGAACAGCCCTGCCCTTGGACATGGTTCTGGGGACGGGGCGGGAAAGAAAAGGTAAAATAAATAAAGGAGTAAAGGAAATAAATAGCGGGCAATACAAAGAGAAAAAGTAGCTAAAAAACAAAAAAAAAGTAGACAAAAACCAAAAATATAGAGGCAGGAAAATAGTTAGAGAAATAATAAGTAATAAAGATCCAAAAAAAGTGGTTATAAACAAAGGATTGAAAAGATTTAGGGAGGATTGAAAATCAGGCCCCAGAACCATGCAATAGAGTGGAAAACAAGATGGCCGCGCCCATTGCGACGACGTGCGCAAGTTCGCGCGATATTTTCTCCCTGAGCAAGCAAAAAGCAACGCGATCAAGTAAAAGCGATCGCGAACAGGAAATATCGACCGCGAACATGCATTGCGCGACCCGGAACAGGAAGTAAACAACGCCAGAGGGCGGGACAAGTGAAAACAAGATGGCCGCGCCCGTGAGCAACCGCATGGGTAAGTTGGCGACCCGCGAACACGCAAAAAATACCGCGAACAGGCGGCAAAAAAACTTCCGCGTCTTCGCGATATTTCCGGCGTGTTTGCGGAGATTTTCTGCATTCTCGCGATAATTTGCGGAAGTTAATTCCGCAAATTCCGCCCACCCCTAGACATCACTCATGACATCACTGATGACATCTCAAATGAGGTTTTTCAGTGAATTTGCAAGGTTTTTTAAATGCTAATTCCTAACTATAACGTGTGTGAAACCTATGGTTTTTTCAGTGAATTTGCAAGGTTTTTTAAATGCTAATTCCTAACTGTAACATGTGTGAAACCTATGGTTTTTTAAGTGAATTTGCAAGGTTTTTTAAATGCTAAATTATGAATGTATTATTATATTTTTAAAATATTTATTTTACAATAAGCTACCTATATATATAGTTATAGATTAACTTTATCCTGTAATATGGAATGGCTCAGTTTTTTTTTTTAATTTGGATAAAGTTGAACAGCATAGTTAATATCTTCTATAAACTTATAAACACTTTTTTTTAAGGGTTTTTGTCCGTACGCGCACGGTGCGCGCACGGTGCACGCATGCGTACGTACTCCGTGTGCGCATGCGTACTTGCTCCACATGCGCATGCATACGTTGTGCGTGCTCTGTACGCGCATGCGCGCGTGCTCCGTACGCGCATGCGTGCGTGCTCCGTACGCGCGTGCTCCGTACTCCGTGCTCATGTGATTAAGAAACAACACTTTTCATTGGTTTATAGTAGTTTCAGCTCCAGAAACTTCCAACACCACACCCACTCCCCTCATTATTACTTCTGATTCCCTGGGAGAAGGAGCTAAGCAGCTTTTCCCGTACTCCAGTACTTGAGAATGGCAGTGCAGCAGTTATCTTCTGGGAGTGAGCAGGAGACCCTTGTGAGACAGAGACAGAGGAAACAGAAAGACTCTTTTATATGGCAATTTTTTACATTTCCAGACGGGCAGAAGAAGGTGAATGCTCCAAATGTCACCTGCACTCTTTGTGATTGTGTCTTATCAAGAGGAGATCCTAAAAAGAAATACTCTTTTAGTATCTTCACTATGATCAGGCACGTTAGAGATGTACATCCTGTGGCTTATGCTCGAGCTGCTAGATAAAACCCTCCAGCAGCTCAGCCGAGCACATCCGCAGCAGCTCAGCCGAGCACATCATCAGCAGCTCAGCTGAGGACTTCATCTGCGGCGGCAGCTTCACCTGCTTCGTTTCCTCTGGCTATACACCCTCTGTTTAAGAGGGTGCATATACGGTGCAATGCGTGTAATGCTCTTCCCTCTTATGGGAAACCAGCATTCCCCTAATAGAGAGCAAGATACAGCAGCACACGTGCGGCAACCTATAATTTTTGCCATGTTTTTTTTTTCCTCTGTCCCTCAATTAACACAACGGCTCTTTTTAGAGCCACCTAACATCTAAACACTTAAATTTGATTTTTAATTCTCTTTTTTTTATGATTCCGCCATGCGCGCACCGTTCGCGCACCTCGTGACGGTGCGCGTACGGTGCGCGCAACGTACGCGCACCCCACGATTTAAAAAAAGAAATAATTTTTTTTTCACCCTTCATGGTCCTTCAGGGACCCCCTGACAAAAGCTAGGGGGTCAGGAACTCTCTACCCTGCCCCCTTTTCACGTTCTCCACCTTTCTTTTTCAGTGTCACACACAAAATGGCGGTCGACACTTCCTGATTTTGACCGATTCGAATGTTGACTGACATGAATCCACCAATCAGAATTATGCTCTCGCACGGCACCGTGCGCGCACGGTGCGCGCACGGTGCGCGCACGGTGCGCGGCTATAGATATTTATGTGCTTTTAACTGCAATTTTCTCAGGAACTACTGAACAGATTGACACCATATATGCAAAAGGCACATGCCTGACCTGAGGACTACCTCTTTGCCAAATTTCAAGTAATTCTGTTCAGCCGTTCGGGCTGTACCTTCGACTAAAGGTCCTATGGGAAAATGCATGGGGAAAACACGTTTTGGGACCCCTCTTTTGTCTCAGCCCCCGCTTGACGAATCACCCCGAGACTTTCAGGGTAGGAGCTGAGCGGAGCGACCCATTAGTTTTGAAAATTTTGCAAGGATTCGTCAACCAGCACCAAAGTTATTCAACATAGAATTTTCAGATTTCCTATGGAAACAAGGTCCTAACTATAACTATCTACTGGCAACCTCCAGTAGATAATATATGTATATATATATATGTATATATATATATATATAGAGAGAGAGAGAGAGAGATATGGATATATATATATGTGTGTGTGTGTGTGTGTGTGGAGTCAGATCTAGAAAATATAGACTTACTTTATATTTTATTTTTTTATTCTGCCCACAATATTCTGCCCCATCGATGTTGTAATCATATCTTAACAATAGGGTACATTGAAGACAGCATTAAATTCCCAAGCAGAGCATGCAGTCCAGAAAGATATCCTTTCATTGGGTGAAACCAATTTATGTATTGTGCGTCCTGTTGCTGTGGTGAGCAATTGGAGAATTCAAGGTTACTGCAAGAATCAATTACTAATGAGTTATCATCTTCTAAAAAATAAACCGATACAATTTTTGAGCCCTGTTCACAAAATACTCATTAATCTCAGGATTCGTCAACCCTGCATACAACTGCGTAATACCCCTCACTCTTTAACCAATTACAATATTCTCCTGATTGGTGTCGTAATTTTGTTGGAAATGACACAGCGTCTTTGCCCGTCGAGACTTACTATCAAACCCCTTCGACACGGATCAGGGCGCGCTTCTTGGTTAAGCCCACAAGACTCTGGCCCAATTGCTAGTACTTTCAAAATCCTATTCCTTATGAATGCAGAACCTCACAACTTGTCTTTGCCTTGAAAAAGCCCCAGGTCTGCTAACCGCGTAAGAGGTGAAACACGAGTCAACTGTTAAAGAATCATGAAATATGTACAAAAAAATCTCACCTCTTGCATCATGAATGTAGTACTAATAAAATGTTTACTGTAATCAAATATTGCCAAAACTGTCTACCCCAAACATATTTAACTATGTTTTCTTCAGTGGGCATAAGGGGTATTGCCTACCTCTGGGTAATGACAGACTCCTTTACTTAGCCATTTAAGGATAGCATAGCTCTCTGACCTTACCTCTCTTTTCTCCTCTTGGAATTACATAATTAAGGGTAGCACAGCATGTCACACTCATCACATTTTAGCAAACTGCTAAGGAGTTGGTGAATAACACTTTACATGAATAAGCATCTAGCAAACAACTGATTAAATAATTTAGTTTACTTTCCCACAAAACCGATGACTCATATATATATTTTTTAGTTTCTGTCTTAAGGCTAAGGTTAATGTGTGTATGCTTATGAATTTGTCACAGGCCCTGAGCGCGTCTGTGTTAAGTTGTAAATTATTAATTGAGGTGTTTAAAAGTTTCTCTAGTCTTCAGATCGTAAAGTCATCATCAATTGTTTGGGCATGTAGGGGGGAAACACGTTTCTCACAAGGCTAATGTTGTGCTGCTCTGCTAGGGTAAAAGAATCCTGCATAATAATATGATATATTTGTACTAGAACGTTTATTAACTATGTTTAAAATTTCTTCTATCTGATATTTATTTTACAATGCACACCAGAACAATACAAGTGAAAACGCACAGGGGAAAGATGACTAGACTTTGATGCCACATCAAGATGAGAAATGATTGAAGTAATACACGTATTCTTACATTATGCAAAGAAGTAAAGACTTCCTTGTGCAGCCAAACCGTTTCCCATGGTTGTATCTCAAACACCCATGTACTGATTATACTGCCATCTGTAGCTATCAGGCATATGCATCAAAGCAAAAACCGGTCGCAAACGGGCAGATTCTCAGAATCTGCCCCTTTGCGACCGGTATTTTTGTATTTGGGATGCATCATCCCAAATGCAAAAATCGCAATTTAAGTAATCTCTAAATTGTGATTACTTAAATAGCGATTGCATTTAAGGAATCTCAAATTGAGATTCCTTAAATGCAATTCATTAAAGTTAAAAAATTAGCGATTTCGCTAATAGGGGGAGCAAATTACCATGAAGTTGAACTTCATGGTAATTTGCAAAAACTTTGAAAAATGCATTTTTATGCATTTTTCAAAGTTTCATGTAGCGCACACACAAAGGGCATGTGTGTGTGCAACACATGTGCACAGATCAATTTCAAGGGTGCAATAGGGTGTCATTTTGATACCCTTGCACCCTTGAAATTGCATGAGCAATTTGCGAGTACCTACTGGTACTCGCAAATTGCTCATGCAATCTCCAGTAGGAGTGAATGGGACTGCATTCCTTAATTGCGACCCGCGATTTGCGAGTCGCAATTAAGGAATGTGTAGGAATCGCTATTTTTATAGCGATTCCTACATACATAGGCTTTTGCAATTCCTTAAGTGCGATTCCTTAATAATCGCAATTAAGGAATTTCAAAAGTCTACGTTGATGCATGTGCCAGTATGTCCCTTTGACCCCACCACCCTTCAAAGGGTATGCTCTTCTCTGCATACTGTTCTGCAGTAGTATAAAGCCTTTTCCGAAGCAGGTGATTGTGTTAAAAAATACACAAATATAATAAGAAAGCTCAACGGAAATAAACTTCACCTTCCTCGCTGGAGTAAAACTGAAGTTTTTCCGAACAGTTCACATATTTAGCCTCTAGAGGTCAGCAACGTTCAGCTGAAGCGATAAAGACAGTCTTATATGCAGTAAGTACTTTTAGCTTGAATATTGTACGCTATATCTTTTACTATTGCAATTCCTTCATTGGTGTTCCCTGGTGCTGGAACAATTTTCAGGGAGGAGTGCTGCCATCAATGTTACCTCACTGAAATTATAGTGATGGTGAAAACTAAAGAACAAGCTGCACTGATTCAGCTGCAGTGTGAAAGGCGAGCAGTATGAATCCAGTGCATGTTGAGCACACTGCCCCATAACTAAACATGGTGTGGAATGGTGCTGTCATTTTACAGACAGCACATTTGAAATGAAGTTGGCTCTTAAAATGGCCACCAAATTGTCATCATTCATACATTTTGACTACTGAACCTATACAGCACACACATGACAATGTGTGGAAATCGGGTTTCTGGGCTTATCTATTATTTGCATGCCACATAAGTGTTTTTTTATCCTTTTAAAATCTTTGTTTCCATCTCACTTAAGAAAAAAATGTGCCTCGTTCGTACTTGCTGCTATGTGACTTTGCGACTTTGAGATGTATAACAGTGTTTCAGACACTGTTTGCGATTCCTAATGGAGTCACACATTGCATGCCTCATTAATATTAATGAGGCAGGCGCAATTTGCCACCCCATTAGGAATGCCTAGCACTCACAGGGATGGTGGCCTGCTGGGGTCAGCAGACCACCATGTCTGTAACTGCTTTTAAATAAAGCAGTTTCTTTAAAAAATGCAGCCCATTTTCCTTAAAGGAAAGCAGGATGCATTTAAAAAAAAGAAAAATGAAACCTTTCAGTTTCATCTTTTAAGGACAGGGTCCCTGGGACCACTGCCTGCCCTTAAAAAATATTTTTTGAACCATTCACAAAGGGGAAGGGGCCCCCTGGGGATCCCTTCCCATTTGTGAATGGTTTACCACCAACTTGAAGTAGGTGGTAAATTGCGAGTGTTTTGCGACCACAATTGCTGTAGCACAACATTCATACATGCAAATGCGAGTCGCTATTAGGAAGGGATGCCCTTGGCACGCCCCTTCCTAATAGCGAGTCGCAAACCTCATTTTGCGAATCGGTAAAATTTACAGAGTCGCAAATTGAGGTTTGTGCTTGGCCATGCCCTAAACTGCGGTCGCAATCGGGCCGATTGCCCATTTGTGACCGCAATTTGGGGTTGTACATCTGGCCCACAATTTGGTAGCCTGATAGAGAAACATTTATCACATTTTGTATCCTAGAACCTGCCCTTTCACACTCTCTGTACCCCTGCTGGGCTTTTCATTTCCTTTGCTTCACAAAACCCTCACATTTCAGTCAGGAAAATGAAAAGTAATCACTGATAACCAGGTTTAAAAAATCAATTTGTCAAAAGACATTACCTGGCATTTCACCTCTGTGTTTGAAAGAAAAGCAAATGCAGCAAGGTAAAAACAAAATCAATTATTGCTCATTCTCCTACTGAACACTTCAGACTTATTTCTAGAGGTGAAGTTGCACCTCCTGCCCTCCGTCTTTCAGTGTCCATGTTGGAATTCTGGATGGTATACAAAAACTGAATATGTACTTCAGTAGCTCCGATTCATCTGGGCATCTAAGCATTCCACATGTGCACTGCACACAGTGCCTAATTTGAGCTAGTAGTTTCCGGTGCTTGGCACCAGCACTTAATTGTCAGCACCAGGACTTATGATAGTCTGCCACATGGTGGCGCTGTATATCTAACTTAGAGATGAGACCAGCAACTGTTGTTTATTCATTCAAAATATGGTTAAAATGACTAATATCTGCCGCCCAAACTGTTCTTATTGCATTGGGGGCCTGGAATAATCTGAATTGTCACACTTGTAGGAGTGTGATGGTTAGTAGCTGGTTTGGTACTGTCATTGGCAGTGCTGGCAGCGGCAATAAGTGTCACAAGCTGCAGTTGCCTCCTGATGAGGGCCCTGGCACTTATTATTTTTACAAATGAATCACTGCAGAAGATCACAATACTAGTGGATCCTGCTTCAGAAATACGTTTGCAACTATGTAGAGTATACACATAGTGTACATCTGCAACAAATCAGAAATTATTGCACTCCACAAAACCCCATTCAGAAAGGTGCATGAAGAAGTATCCAACTTACGTTGTGTATTTGTCCACCACATGAGCGGAACTGCGCACACCGCAAAGCCTATTCCCATAAGGCAAATGTGGACGTATACACGGAAATGGATCATAAATGGGGATTATTTCTTCCAAAGTAGGTGCGACAATGGAAGACAAAGGAAAGTGAGAGGAAGGACAATGCAAATCCGCTGACACACCTGGAAAAGAGTAAGTCAGGCAGCAGCAAGGCCAATTCACACAAGGGAATTGCAGTACTACTCAAGCAGGAGTACTAGCCAAGTATGCTCAAATGTAAATGCAACCAACCGTGATGTAAGTCAGACACACACAAAGACCAATGGCTGTAAAGGGAATGGAATCACATTGAAACCAATGTTAGCAAACAATAAAACTACCATTGTCAACGAATGGGAGATGAAGGGTAAATGGAATAACTCTTTACCCATAGCCAGAGCTTCCAGAAGAAAATGACCACACAAGAGGGTCAATAGCAACGAAATTAAATTCAAAATAAGAATTTAAAATGAAAAGCACAGACAAAAACATTGAAAAACATATACCAACAAAGCAGAACTGCTGTAGAAATGTATATGTAGGGCCTGAGTACAAACATTTTACATGCCGCAAACCAGTTGCAAGCTGACTTGCTACCAGTGGCGGTAGGTCAATTTATAAAGTGGTAGGGTTATCAAACGAATAGTAATTTTACGGGAATACACTTTCAACAACAGTTTTCATAAAACGATTGTCAGGACACAAACAAACACTCACACTCACATACACACGCACGCTTTCAAACAGGCACACAAACAACATAAGCATGCACTCACTCATACACACATGGAAAGTTACCTGGGGTAGCCCTCGGCGCAGTTTCCTCTGCACACCGATTCCCAACAGTCACATCGAACAAACAAGGCACCAGAACGAGTCACTCTTATGCCCAATCAGAAGTTCAAATAGGATGGAAGGCTGTCCTTTTTTCTTTATCATGGCTTCTGATAAGGCATAAAGACATATGACTGACAGGCCCCAATTCACCTATATCTGACAGGCCACACTGCCTGACGCTAGGGCAGCATGTCAGATATGTATTGCATCTGTGAAAGGATGAGCTGTAACAGCCAACATGTGCAATACAGCCCAGGGGAGCCCTCTTCTGGTGCAAGGTAAGATTGCAGCTTTAATATGTAAACAAATGACCGGTAAGACAGTATCTTTACATGTAAAAGCTATAATTTTTTAAGAAATGAGATGTGAGTGAGGCGTGAATATGGGGGGTGGGGCCGCTGCCCTTTAGGCCTTTATAAGGAACCCGCCCCTGCTTACTTCTGCAAACAAAAATATTAAATATATGATGTATGAAACCATTAAAAATAAGAATTTCTTTAAGTACCAAAGGACAGTGACAAACTAACGATTTGCTAAATTGCAACTGAAGATTCACTGTTCCTATATATGAATGAGTTGCAATTTGCAAATAGACGCAGCCTTCTGCTAAGGCCGCCTTTGGCACTGGTGGCTCCCAGTACGACAATCATTTTAGGTGCCCCCACCTCATGATCCCCTTCTCCACTTCTTCCCTCACTAACAGCCTTCAACATGGGCTCTCGTCTTTCCATAGCCTCTTCCGTACATACATTTAATTTGTCTTATAGCACTAGTCATGCCAGTGTAGGGAGTCAAACATGGGCTCTCGTCTTTCCATAGCCTTTTCCGTACATACATTTAATTTGTCTTATAGCACTACTCATGCCAGTGTAGGGAGTCAAACATGGGCTCTCGTCTTTCCATAGCCCTTTCCGTACATACATTTAATTTGTTTTATAGCACTCCTCATGCCAGTGTAGGGAGTCAGAGCATTTCACTTCACACATAAACACCTTATACAGAGATAATGAAGCATATGTGTGTATATCAATCTATAGGAAATGTTACATAAGACAATGAAAATTACAATGTGTAGGATTCACATATCATCCATACAGTAGGCAGTATATTGGTCTGGAGTTTTTGGTCTGAAGAAGCACAAACTCAGGCTTTAAAAACTACCACAGTGGTTGGGGTTTGCTTTACTAATAGGAATGTATTTCTACACAAACACACTTTTTTTAACAGCATTAAGATGGTGAAAGATTGGGGGAAAAGCATAACATTCTAACCTATATCATTTTCTTTGCATGCAGCTCTTTGATGACAGTTCATAGGTCACTGTGCTATATTCGGATTGTAACTTGTGAACTGCAGATAACAAAGGGATCTCTGAGACTAAAGCAGTAGCCCACTGAGCTATCCACATATAATACAGTTCTGTGATCTGCATGGTACATGCTTTTTGCAGCAGTGATATTAACTCTCTGTGCTTATTATGAGTCAAAACTGCCATTAAACAAAACTCAGATCTTTCTCCAGCAGGAACATTAATCACCAGAGTTATCTTCACATTTTTATTGTTGCCTAAAAACTGCTGGACACACAAGGAACTCTGCTTCAGGTGCTTTTAAAGCCCATATTATTTTTACACACAATGCCCCCATACTCATCACCAGGTGCGTCTTTATCCTTCGCACCGACCAAAAGCTTGCCCATCTTACTGCACTTGTAGCTTCTTATTTAGTGAAGGGATTAGAAAAACAGGTGTAAAGTAATGAAAAGTGGAACAATTATATCACAATCTTAAAAATCCCACACCTGAATACCAATGAGAGTCAGGCGTGGATGGTACACAGTGATTCAAGTGTCCCTTGCCCCCTATGGAGACAACCTACTCCCTAGGCCTACTCCCTAGGCCTATATGTAATGGGGACAAAACTTCGAAAAACTGATGTATGTACAGCATCCTTGGATACCTTGGGACCTATGGAGTGCATGTTAGTGTATGTGCCAGGATCATTGACTGGCACATATAACCTCTTTTTACACACACTGAGGTAATGGACATGTTTTATTGTACACTGCGATTGGGGGCAAGTCTGGAAAAAATGACCATAATATGGTGGTCAATCCAATTCACGTGGACAACACTACTTCTGTGAATGGACTGCCACCTCTGCCATGCAAAGATCAAGCAAATGATGAGTATCCCTCTGTAGGACATAGTCCTTTCAGCAGATGCAATGACTAGAAATTAAGTATGAGGTGAGTGAAACACATGGGGCCAGATGTACAACCCTTTTGTGAGACCGCATAGGGGAGATCATCCCGTTTGCGACCACAAAAAAGGGTAATGGGATGTACAAAAGCTATTAGCGCAAGTCACTGACTCACAAAATAGCATTTGCGACTCTGGCTATTAGGAAGGGGCGTCCCTTCCTAATAGCGAGTCAACATGCCATGTACTATTGTTTTGCGTCCGCATTTTTGCCACAAAACACTAGCAATTTACCACCCACTTTGAGTAGGTGGTAAACCACTCGCAAATGGGAAGAGGCTACCAGGGGACCCCTTCTGCTTTGTGAGAAAATATTTTTTTAGAGCAGTCAGTGGTCCCAGGGACCATTCCCTGCCCTTAAAAAAATGAAACTGAAAATTTTCACTTTTCTTTTTTAAATGCATTGCTTTTTTCTATATGGAAAACAGGCTGCATTTTTATAAAAACATTGCTTTATTAAAAAAGCAGTCACAGACATGGTGGTCTGCTGACCTCAGCAGACTTCCATTCCTGTGAGTGCTAGCCATTCCTAATGAGGTCGCAAATTGCACCTGCCTCATTAATATTAATGAGTCATGCAATTTGCGACCCCATTAGGAATCGCACATTGTGTCTGAGACACTTTTGTGCATCCCAATTTGCAAGTCACAAATTGCAAGTCGCAAATGCGATGCAATTTGCGAGTCGCAAATTGGTTGGTCATACATCTGGCCCATAAAGTGCAAATTAATCAACAGAGACAACCAAATGCATTAGACATGTTTTCTGTTTATTCAGAGTATGAACAATGTATTGACAGTTGAAATCAATACAGTCAGTGATAAAACTTAACAACTTACATGTCAAATAAAAGAACATGACCAGTGATGAATAACAACAACTTGGTACATAATGGATGCCACACATTTGCCTATCACCTGTTCCCAAGGCCTGCAGTGTGCTTCTCTATTTTACACATTGCTGCTGTCCCATCTCTTTCCCCTGACATTAGGTGTGGTCTGCCATTTCCCCATCTGCAGTGTTGCTAAGGCTTCATTTTTTTTTTTTTAAACAGACTTTTATTGAGTTTCACAGGATAACATATTCAAATCCCCTGCCCCCTAACAGGCCACCCAGATAAACCAGGATGTAGTGAATCGGTCAGCCCGCCAATCGGAGCTCAACGGCATATCTCTCTTCTCACAAGGCGTCCGTACAAGAATGCAGACCGTCCACAAGAGTGGTCCATTACCATAAAGTAACACAATCAAAAGACCCCCCCCCCCCCCTCTCCCTGTCAAATCTCCCCCCAGTGTTGCTTAGGCTTCATGCCCCTTCACTCTACTCAGCTGGAATAGCCACCATCATTTCTTTCGTAGACCTCTGGAGTTCTTCCAATGAAGAGTTTACCTGAAGCAGTGCCTAGGAAACATCTCAGAAACATCTCCAGCACAATAGACCCTCTTAGATTGTATATTGATGTATAAAAACAGATTAGCTGTGGCACTTGCTCATCTCTCTACTGGTTGCCCAAAGATTTAAAGATGGGTTTCAACATAGTGTTGATGACATCTGTGCATTTTGGAGTCATGTGCAGCCACTCATACAGCAATTACAGCCTCAGACATTTCATTGAATGTCCGTGTTCCCGTCTCTGACATTTCACTGACTGAATGAGTCAAACCGATCATGATTAGATTTCTACACATAGCTCTCATATGTCTCTGCTGGACTCTCAGCATAGAGAGTTCAAGTCACCTGAATTCAGAGGTACTTGGTAGTCCACCTTTAGCATCAGAAGTCACTATTAACTATTCCTTGATGGTTTTCTTGGATCTTCTAGCTGAAGACCTTTGTTGGCGGGTTCACAGGACTGAAGTCTATCTAGCTTGATTGAGTAGATGAGAACGCAGGTGACGCTGCTATAATGGAGGTGACTTTAGTAACTTGGGCAGGTAGTGGTGTTGCTGCTGATGATACCAGTATAGAAGTATGTCATCCCCATTTCCACTTGGGATTACTGTGGCCTTGTTCTCATCAGTCTGCATTTCCACTGTGGCATCAGGTGCTATTTAAGTTCTTCGAACTAGGAGGGGGTATGTATTGTAACGAGTGCTCTAGTTCTGCGGCGCGTCTTCTCTCCCAGCACGGTAACCCGATTCCTGGCTCTATGTTGTGAGTGGAAACCTGCATACGGGACACGAACATCAGTTAGTGGCACCAATCCAATGCATATCAACCAGATTGCTTTGGCATTATCAAGATACTGCGTCCTTCAAGAGGGACCTCTGATGCAGGAGGTATTTTGTACATTATTGAACACTTTTTATGTGATTACTTGTGTGAAATCAAAGGTTGGTGATCCAACCTTCAGAGACGATTGTGAAAAAGATGAAGTAGGTGGTAAATTGCGAGTGTTTTGCGACCACAATTGCTGTAGCACAACATTCATACATGCAAATGCGAGTCGCTATTAGGAAGGGATGCCCTTGGCACGCCCCTTCCTAATAGCGAGTCGCAAACCTCATTTTGCGAATCGGTAAAATTTATAGAGTCGCAAATTGAGGTTTGTGCTTGGCCATGCCCTAAACTGCGGTCGCAATCGGGCCGATTGCCCTTTTGTGACCGCAATTTGGGGTTGTACATCTGGCCCACAATTTGGTAGCCTGATAGAGAAACATTTATCACATTTTGTATCCTAGAACCTGCCCTTTCACACTCTCTGTACCCCTGCTGGGCTTTTCATTTCCTTTGCTTCACAAAACCCTCACATTTCAGTCAGGAAAATGAAAAGTAATCACTGATAACCAGGTTTAAAAAATCAATTTGTCAAAAGACATTACCTGGCATTTCACCTCTGTGTTTGAAAGAAAAGCAAATGCAGCAAGGTAAAAACAAAATCAATTATTGCTCATTCTCCTACTGAACACTTCAGACTTATTTCTAGAGGTGAAGTTGCACCTCCTGCCCTCCGTCTTTCAGTGTCCATGTTGGTATTCTGGATGGTATACAAAAACTGAATATGTACTTCAGTAGCTCCGATTCATCTGGGCATCTAAGCATTCCACATGTGCACTGCACACAGTGCCTAATTTGAGCTAGTAGTTTCCGATGCTTGGCACCAGCACTTAATTGTCAGCACCAGGACTTATGATAGTCTGCCACATGGTGGCGCTGTATATCTAACTTAGAGATGAGACCAGCAACTGTTGTTTATTCATTCAAAATATGGTTAAAATGACTAATATCTGCCGCCCAAACTGTTCTTATTGCATTGGGGGCCTGGAATAATCTGAATTGTCACACTTGTAGGAGTGTGATGGTTAGTAGCTGGTTTGGTACTGTCATTGGCAGTGCTGGCAGCGGCAATAAGTGTCACAAGCTGCAGTTGCCTCCTGATGAGGGCCCTGGCACTTATTATTTTTACAAATGAATCACTGCAGAAGATCACAATACTAGTGGATCCTGCTTCAGAAATACGTTTGCAACTATGTAGAGTATACACATAGTGTACATCTGCAACAAATCAGAAATTATTGCACTCCACAAAACCCCATTCAGAAAGGTGCATGAAGAAGTATCCAACTTACGTTGTGTATTTGTCCACCACATGAGCGGAACTGCGCACACCGCAAAGCCTATTCCCATAAGGCAAATGTGGACGTATACACGGAAATGGATCATAAATGGGGATTATTTCTTCCAAAGTAGGTGCGACAATGGAAGACAAAGGAAAGTGAGAGGAAGGACAATGCAAATCCGCTGACACACCTGGAAAAGAGTAAGTCAGGCAGCAGCAAGGCCAATTAACACAAGGGAATTGCAGTACTACTCAAGCAGGAGTACTAGCCAAGTATGCTCAAATGTAAATGCAACCAACCGTGATGTAAGTCAGACACACACAAAGACCAATGGCTGTAAAGGGAATGGAATCACATTGAAACCAATGTTAGCAAACAATAAAACTACCATTGTCAACGAATGGGAGATGAAGGGTAAATGGAATAACTCTTTACCCATAGCCAGAGCTTCCAGAAGAAAATGACCACACAAGAGGGTCAATAGCAACGAAATTAAATTCAAAATAAGAATTTAAAATGAAAAGCACAGACAAAAACATTGAAAAACATATACCAACAAAGCAGAACTGCTGTAGAAATGTATATGTAGGGCCTGAGTACAAACATTTTACATGCCGCAAACCAGTTGCAAGCTGACTTGCTACCAGTGGCGGTAGGTCAATTTATAAAGTGGTAGGGTTATCAAACGAATAGTAATTTTACTGGAATACACTTTCAACAACAGTTTTCATAAAACGATTGTCAGGACACAAACAAACACTCACACTCACATACACACGCACGCTTTCAAACAGGCACACAAACAACATAAGCATGCACTCACTCATACACACATGGAAAGTTACCTGGGGTAGCCCTCGGCGCAGTTTCCTTTGCACACCGATTCCCAACAGTCACATCGAACAAACAAGGCACCAGAACGAGTCACTCTTATGCCCAATCAGAAGTTCAAATAGGATGGAAGGCTGTCCTTTTTTCTTTATCATGGCTTCTGATAAGGCATAAAGACATATGACTGACAGGCCCCAATTCACCTATATCTGACAGGCCACACTGCCTGACGCTAGGGCAGCATGTCAGATATGTATTGCATCTGTGAAAGGATGAGCTGTAACAGCCAACATGTGCAATACAGCCCAGGGGAGCCCTCTTCTGGTGCAAGGTAAGATTGCAGCTTTAATATGTAAACAAATGACCGGTAAGACAGTTTCTTTACATGTAAAAGCTATAATTTTTTAAGAAATGAGATGTGAGTGAGGCGTGAATATGGGGGGTGGGGCCGCTGCCCTTTAGGCCTTTATAAGGAACCCGCCCCTGCTTACTTCTGCAAACAAAAATATTAAATATATGATGTATGAAACCATTAAAAATAAGAATTTCTTTAAGTACCAAAGGACAGTGACAAACTAACGATTTGCTAAATTGCAACTGAAGATTCACTGTTCCTATATATGAATGAGTTGCAATTTGCAAATAGACGCAGCCTTCTGCTAGGGCCGCCTTTGGCACTGGTGGCTCCCAGTACGACAATCATTTTAGGTGCCCCCACCTCATGATCCCCTTCTCCACTGATTCCCTCACTAACAGCCTTCAACATGGGCTCTCGTCTTTCCATAGCCTCTTCCGTACATACATTTAATTTGTCTTATAGCACTAGTCATGCCAGTGTAGGGAGTCAAACATGGGCTCTCGTCTTTCCATAGCCTTTTCCGTACATACATTTAATTTGTCTTATAGCACTACTCATGCCAGTGTAGGGAGTCAAACATGGGCTCTCGTCTTTCCATAGCCCTTTCCGTACATACATTTAATTTGTTTTATAGCACTCCTCATGCCAGTGTAGGGAGTCAGAGCATTTCACTTCACACATAAACACCTTATACAGAGATAATGAAGCATATGTGTGTATATCAATCTATAGGAAATGTTACATAAGACAATGAAAATTACAATGTGTAGGATTCACATATCATCCATACAGTAGGCAGTATATTGGTCTGGAGTTTTTGGTCTGAAGAAGCACAAACTCAGGCTTTAAAAACTACCACAGTGGTTGGGGTTTGCTTTACTAATAGGAATGTATTTCTACACAAACACACTTTTTTTAACAGCATTAAGATGGTGAAAGATTGGGGGAAAAGCATAACATTCTAACCTATATCATTTTCTTTGCATGCAGCTCTTTGATGACAGTTCATAGGTCACTGTGCTATATTCGGATTGTAACTTGTGAACTGCAGATAACAAAGGGATCTCTGAGACTAAAGCAGTAGCCCACTGAGCTATCCACATATAATACAGTTCTGTGATCTGCATGGTACATGCTTTTTGCAGCAGTGATATTAACTCTCTGTGCTTATTATGAGTCAAAACTGCCATTAAACAAAACTCAGATCTTTCTCCAGCAGGAACATTAATCACCAGAGTTATCTTCACATTTTTATTGTTGCCTAAAAACTGCTGGACACACAAGGAACTCTGCTTCAGGTGCTTTTAAAGCCCATATTATTTTTACACACAATGCCCCCATACTCATCACCAGGTGCGTCTTTATCCTTCGCACCGACCAAAAGCTTGCCCATCTTACTGCACTTGTAGCTTCTTATTTAGTGAAGGGATTAGAAAAACAGGTGTAAAGTAATGAAAAGTGGAACAATTATATCACAATCTTAAAAATCCCACACCTGAATACCAATGAGAGTCAGGCGTGGATGGTACACAGTGATTCAAGTGTCCCTTGCCCCCTATGGAGACAACCTACTCCCTAGGCCTACTCCCTAGGCCTATATGTAATGGGGACAAAACTTCGAAAAACTGATGTATGTACAGCATCCTTGGATACCTTGGGACCTATGGAGTGCATGTTAGTGTATGTGCCAGGATCATTGACTGGCACATATAACCTCTTTTTACACACACTGAGGTAATGGACATGTTTTATTGTACACTGCGATTGGGGGCAAGTCTGGAAAAAATGACCATAATATGGTGGTCAATCCAATTCACGTGGACAACACTACTTCTGTGAATGGACTGCCACCTCTACCATGCAAAGATCAAGCAAATGATGAGTATCCCTCTGTAGGACATAGTCCTTTCAGCAGATGCAATGACTAGAAATTAAGTATGAGGTGAGTGAAACACATGGGGCCAGATGTACA
Organism: Triturus cristatus; assembly: GCF_964204655.1. Taxonomy (NCBI): domain Eukaryota; kingdom Metazoa; phylum Chordata; class Amphibia; order Caudata; family Salamandridae; genus Triturus; species Triturus cristatus. The sequence goes on from NC_140582.1 coordinate 1,071,771,041, forward strand.
ACCCTTTTGTGAGACCGCATAGGGGAGATCATCCCGTTTGCGACCACAAAAAAGGGTAATGGGATGTACAAAAGCTATTAGCGCAAGTCACTGACTCACAAAATAGCATTTGCGACTCTGGCTATTAGGAAGGGGCGTCCCTTCCTAATAGCGAGTCAACATGCCATGTACTATTGTTTTGCGTCCGCATTTTTGCCACAAAACACTAGCAATTTACCACCCACTTTGAGTAGGTGGTAAACCACTCGCAAATGGGAAGAGGCTACCAGGGGACCCCTTCTGCTTTGTGAGAAAATATTTTTTTAGAGCAGTCAGTGGTCCCAGGGACCATTCCCTGCCCTTAAAAAAATGAAACTGAAAATTTTCACTTTTCTTTTTTAAATGCATTGCTTTTTTCTATATGGAAAACAGGCTGCATTTTTATAAAAACATTGCTTTATTAAAAAAGCAGTCACAGACATGGTGGTCTGCTGACCTCAGCAGACTTCCATTCCTGTGAGTGCTAGCCATTCCTAATGAGGTCGCAAATTGCACCTGCCTCATTAATATTAATGAGTCATGCAATTTGCGACCCCATTAGGAATCGCACATTGTGTCTGAGACACTTTTGTGCATCCCAATTTGCAAGTCACAAATTGCAAGTCGCAAATGCGATGCAATTTGCGAGTCGCAAATTGGTTGGTCATACATCTGGCCCATAAAGTGCAAATTAATCAACAGAGACAACCAAATGCATTAGACATGTTTTCTGTTTATTCAGAGTATGAACAATGTATTGACAGTTGAAATCAATACAGTCAGTGATAAAACTTAACAACTTACATGTCAAATAAAAGAACATGACCAGTGATGAATAACAACAACTTGGTACATAATGGATGCCACACATTTGCCTATCACCTGTTCCCAAGGCCTGCAGTGTGCTTCTCTATTTTACACATTGCTGCTGTCCCATCTCTTTCCCCTGACATTAGGTGTGGTCTGCCATTTCCCCATCTGCAGTGTTGCTAAGGCTTCATTTTTTTTTTTTTAAACAGACTTTTATTGAGTTTCACAGGATAACATATTCAAATCCCCTGCCCCCTAACAGGCCACCCAGATAAACCAGGATGTAGTGAATCGGTCAGCCCGCCAATCGGAGCTCAACGGCATATCTCTCTTCTCACAAGGCGTCCGTACAAGAATGCAGACCGTCCACAAGAGTGGTCCATTACCATAAAGTAACACAATCAAAAGACCCCCCCCCCCCCTCTCCCTGTCAAATCTCCCCCCAGTGTTGCTTAGGCTTCATGCCCCTTCACTCTACTCAGCTGGAATAGCCACCATCATTTCTTTCGTAGACCTCTGGAGTTCTTCCAATGAAGAGTTTACCTGAAGCAGTGCCTAGGAAACATCTCAGAAACATCTCCAGCACAATAGACCCTCTTAGATTGTATATTGATGTATAAAAACAGATTAGCTGTGGCACTTGCTCATCTCTCTACTGGTTGCCCAAAGATTTAAAGATGGGTTTCAACATAGTGTTGATGACATCTGTGCATTTTGGAGTCATGTGCAGCCACTCATACAGCAATTACAGCCTCAGACATTTCATTGAATGTCCGTGTTCCCGTCTCTGACATTTCACTGACTGAATGAGTCAAACCGATCATGATTAGATTTCTACACATAGCTCTCATATGTCTCTGCTGGACTCTCAGCATAGAGAGTTCAAGTCACCTGAATTCAGAGGTACTTGGTAGTCCACCTTTAGCATCAGAAGTCACTATTAACTATTCCTTGATGGTTTTCTTGGATCTTCTAGCTGAAGACCTTTGTTGGCGGGTTCACAGGACTGAAGTCTATCTAGCTTGATTGAGTAGATGAGAACGCAGGTGACGCTGCTATAATGGAGGTGACTTTAGTAACTTGGGCAGGTAGTGGTGTTGCTGCTGATGATACCAGTATAGAAGTATGTCATCCCCATTTCCACTTGGGATTACTGTGGCCTTGTTCTCATCAGTCTGCATTTCCACTGTGGCATCAGGTGCTATTTAAGTTCTTCGAACTAGGAGGGGGTATGTATTGTAACGAGTGCTCTAGTTCTGCGGCGCGTCTTCTCTCCCAGCACGGTAACCCGATTCCTGGCTCTATGTTGTGAGTGGAAACCTGCATACGGGACACGAACATCAGTTAGTGGCACCAATCCAATGCATATCAACCAGATTGCTTTGGCATTATCAAGATACTGCGTCCTTCAAGAGGGACCTCTGATGCAGGAGGTATTTTGTACATTATTGAACACTTTTTATGTGATTACTTGTGTGAAATCAAAGGTTGGTGATCCAACCTTCAGAGACGATTGTGAAAAAGATGAAGTAGGTGGTAAATTGCGAGTGTTTTGCGACCACAATTGCTGTAGCACAACATTCATACATGCAAATGCGAGTCGCTATTAGGAAGGGATGCCCTTGGCACGCCCCTTCCTAATAGCGAGTCGCAAACCTCATTTTGCGAATCGGTAAAATTTATAGAGTCGCAAATTGAGGTTTGTGCTTGGCCATGCCCTAAACTGCGGTCGCAATCGGGCCGATTGCCCATTTGTGACCGCAATTTGGGGTTGTACATCTGGCCCACAATTTGGTAGCCTGATAGAGAAACATTTATCACATTTTGTATCCTAGAACCTGCCCTTTCAAACTCTCTGTACCCCTGCTGGGCTTTTCATTTCCTTTGCTTCACAAAACCCTCACATTTCAGTCAGGAAAATGAAAAGTAATCACTGATAACCAGGTTTAAAAAATCAATTTGTCAAAAGACATTACCTGGCATTTCACCTCTGTGTTTGAAAGAAAAGCAAATGCAGCAAGGTAAAAACAAAATCAATTATTGCTCATTCTCCTACTGAACACTTCAGACTTATTTCTAGAGGTGAAGTTGCACCTCCTGCCCTCCGTCTTTCAGTGTCCATGTTGGTATTCTGGATGGTATACAAAAACTGAATATGTACTTCAGTAGCTCCGATTCATCTGGGCATCTAAGCATTCCACATGTGCACTGCACACAGTGCCTAATTTGAGCTAGTAGTTTCCGATGCTTGGCACCAGCACTTAATTGTCAGCACCAGGACTTATGATAGTCTGCCACATGGTGGCGCTGTATATCTAACTTAGAGATGAGACCAGCAACTGTTGTTTATTCATTCAAAATATGGTTAAAATGACTAATATCTGCCGCCCAAACTGTTCTTATTGCATTGGGGGCCTGGAATAATCTGAATTGTCACACTTGTAGGAGTGTGATGGTTAGTAGCTGGTTTGGTACTGTCATTGGCAGTGCTGGCAGCGGCAATAAGTGTCACAAGCTGCAGTTGCCTCCTGATGAGGGCCCTGGCACTTATTATTTTTACAAATGAATCACTGCAGAAGATCACAATACTAGTGGATCCTGCTTCAGAAATACGTTTGCAACTATGTAGAGTATACACATAGTGTACATCTGCAACAAATCAGAAATTATTGCACTCCACAAAACCCCATTCAGAAAGGTGCATGAAGAAGTATCCAACTTACGTTGTGTATTTGTCCACCACATGAGCGGAACTGCGCACACCGCAAAGCCTATTCCCATAAGGCAAATGTGGACGTATACACGGAAATGGATCATAAATGGGGATTATTTCTTCCAAAGTAGGTGCGACAATGGAAGACAAAGGAAAGTGAGAGGAAGGACAATGCAAATCCGCTGACACACCTGGAAAAGAGTAAGTCAGGCAGCAGCAAGGCCAATTCACACAAGGGAATTGCAGTACTACTCAAGCAGGAGTACTAGCCAAGTATGCTCAAATGTAAATGCAACCAACCGTGATGTAAGTCAGACACACACAAAGACCAATGGCTGTAAAGGGAATGGAATCACATTGAAACCAATGTTAGCAAACAATAAAACTACCATTGTCAACGAATGGGAGATGAAGGGTAAATGGAATAACTCTTTACCCATAGCCAGAGCTTCCAGAAGAAAATGACCACACAAGAGGGTCAATAGCAACGAAATTAAATTCAAAATAAGAATTTAAAATGAAAAGCACAGACAAAAACATTGAAAAACATATACCAACAAAGCAGAACTGCTGTAGAAATGTATATGTAGGGCCTGAGTACAAACATTTTACATGCCGCAAACCAGTTGCAAGCTGACTTGCTACCAGTGGCGGTAGGTCAATTTATAAAGTGGTAGGGTTATCAAACGAATAGTAATTTTACTGGAATACACTTTCAACAACAGTTTTCATAAAACGATTGTCAGGACACAAACAAACACTCACACTCACATACACACGCACGCTTTCAAACAGGCACACAAACAACATAAGCATGCACTCACTCATACACACATGGAAAGTTACCTGGGGTAGCCCTCGGCGCAGTTTCCTTTGCACACCGATTCCCAACAGTCACATCGAACAAACAAGGCACCAGAACGAGTCACTCTTATGCCCAATCAGAAGTTCAAATAGGATGGAAGGCTGTCCTTTTTTCTTTATCATGGCTTCTGATAAGGCATAAAGACATATGACTGACAGGCCCCAATTCACCTATATCTGACAGGCCACACTGCCTGACGCTAGGGCAGCATGTCAGATATGTATTGCATCTGTGAAAGGATGAGCTGTAACAGCCAACATGTGCAATACAGCCCAGGGGAGCCCTCTTCTGGTGCAAGGTAAGATTGCAGCTTTAATATGTAAACAAATGACCGGTAAGACAGTTTCTTTACATGTAAAAGCTATAATTTTTTAAGAAATGAGATGTGAGTGAGGCGTGAATATGGGGGGTGGGGCCGCTGCCCTTTAGGCCTTTATAAGGAACCCGCCCCTGCTTACTTCTGCAAACAAAAATATTAAATATATGATGTATGAAACCATTAAAAATAAGAATTTCTTTAAGTACCAAAGGACAGTGACAAACTAACGATTTGCTAAATTGCAACTGAAGATTCACTGTTCCTATATATGAATGAGTTGCAATTTGCAAATAGACGCAGCCTTCTGCTAGGGCCGCCTTTGGCACTGGTGGCTCCCAGTACGACAATCATTTTAGGTGCCCCCACCTCATGATCCCCTTCTCCACTGATTCCCTCACTAACAGCCTTCAACATGGGCTCTCGTCTTTCCATAGCCTCTTCCGTACATACATTTAATTTGTCTTATAGCACTAGTCATGCCAGTGTAGGGAGTCAAACATGGGCTCTCGTCTTTCCATAGCCTTTTCCGTACATACATTTAATTTGTCTTATAGCACTACTCATGCCAGTGTAGGGAGTCAAACATGGGCTCTCGTCTTTCCATAGCCCTTTCCGTACATACATTTAATTTGTTTTATAGCACTCCTCATGCCAGTGTAGGGAGTCAGAGCATTTCACTTCACACATAAACACCTTATACAGAGATAATGAAGCATATGTGTGTATATCAATCTATAGGAAATGTTACATAAGACAATGAAAATTACAATGTGTAGGATTCACATATCATCCATACAGTAGGCAGTATATTGGTCTGGAGTTTTTGGTCTGAAGAAGCACAAACTCAGGCTTTAAAAACTACCACAGTGGTTGGGGTTTGCTTTACTAATAGGAATGTATTTCTACACAAACACACTTTTTTTAACAGCATTAAGATGGTGAAAGATTGGGGGAAAAGCATAACATTCTAACCTATATCATTTTCTTTGCATGCAGCTCTTTGATGACAGTTCATAGGTCACTGTGCTATATTCGGATTGTAACTTGTGAACTGCAGATAACAAAGGGATCTCTGAGACTAAAGCAGTAGCCCACTGAGCTATCCACATATAATACAGTTCTGTGATCTGCATGGTACATGCTTTTTGCAGCAGTGATATTAACTCTCTGTGCTTATTATGAGTCAAAACTGCCATTAAACAAAACTCAGATCTTTCTCCAGCAGGAACATTAATCACCAGAGTTATCTTCACATTTTTATTGTTGCCTAAAAACTGCTGGACACACAAGGAACTCTGCTGCAGGTGCTTTTAAAGCCCATATTATTTTTACACACAATGCCCCCATACTCATCACCAGGTGCGTCTTTATCCTTCGCACCGACCAAAAGCTTGCCCATCTTACTGCACTTGTAGCTTCTTATTTAGTGAAGGGATTAGAAAAACAGGTGTAAAGTAATGAAAAGTGGAACAATTATATCACAATCTTAAAAATCCCACACCTGAATACCAATGAGAGTCAGGCGTGGATGGTACACAGTGATTCAAGTGTCCCTTGCCCCCTATGGAGACAACCTACTCCCTAGGCCTACTCCCTAGGCCTATATGTAATGGGGACAAAACTTCGAAAAACTGATGTATGTACAGCATCCTTGGATACCTTGGGACCTATGGAGTGCATGTTAGTGTATGTGCCAGGATCATTGACTGGCACATATAACCTCTTTTTACACACACTGAGGTAATGGACATGTTTTATTGTACACTGCGATTGGGGGCAAGTCTGGAAAAAATGACCATAATATGGTGGTCAATCCAATTCACGTGGACAACACTACTTCTGTGAATGGACTGCCACCTCTGCCATGCAAAGATCAAGCAAATGATGAGTATCCCTCTGTAGGACATAGTCCTTTCAGCAGATGCAATGACTAGAAATTAAGTATGAGGTGAGTGAAACACATGGGGCCAGATGTACAACCCTTTTGTGAGACCGCATAGGGGAGATCATCCCGTTTGCGACCACAAAAAAGGGTAATGGGATGTACAAAAGCTATTAGCGCAAGTCACTGACTCACAAAATAGCATTTGCGACTCTGGCTATTAGGAAGGGGCGTCCCTTCCTAATAGCGAGTCAACATGCCATGTACTATTGTTTTGCGTCCGCATTTTTGCCACAAAACACTAGCAATTTACCACCCACTTTGAGTAGGTGGTAAACCACTCGCAAATGGGAAGAGGCTACCAGGGGACCCCTTCTGCTTTGTGAGAAAATATTTTTTTAGAGCAGTCAGTGGTCCCAGGGACCATTCCCTGCCCTTAAAAAAATGAAACTGAAAATTTTCACTTTTCTTTTTTAAATGCATTGCTTTTTTCTATAGGAAAACAGGCTGCATTTTTATAAAAACATTGCTTTATTAAAAAAGCAGTCACAGACATGGTGGTCTGCTGACCTCAGCAGACTTCCATTCCTGTGAGTGCTAGCCATTCCTAATGAGGTCGCAAATTGCACCTGCCTCATTAATATTAATGAGTCATGCAATTTGCGACCCCATTAGGAATCGCACATTGTGTCTGAGACACTTTTGTGCATCCCAATTTGCAAGTCACAAATTGCAAGTCGCAAATGTGATGCAATTTGCGAGTCGCAAATTGGTTGGTCATACATCTGGCCCATAAAGTGCAAATTAATCAACAGAGACAACCAAATGCATTAGACATGTTTTCTGTTTATTCAGAGTATGAACAATGTATTGACAGTTGAAATCAATACAGTCAGTGATAAAACTTAACAACTTACATGTCAAATAAAAGAACATGACCAGTGATGAATAACAACAACTTGGTACATAATGGATGCCACACATTTGCCTATCACCTGTTCCCAAGGCCTGCAGTGTGCTTCTCTATTTTACACATTGCTGCTGTCCCATCTCTTTCCCCTGACATTAGGTGTGGTCTGCCATTTCCCCATCTGCAGTGTTGCTAAGGCTTCATTTTTTTTTTTTAAACAGACTTTTATTGAGTTTCACAGGATAACATATTCAAATCCCCTGCCCCCTAACAGGCCACCCAGATAAACCAGGATGTAGTGAATCGGTCAGCCCGCCAATCGGAGCTCAACGGCATATCTCTCTTCTCACAAGGCGTCCGTACAAGAATGCAGACCGTCCACAAGAGTGGTCCATTACCATAAAGTAACACAATCAAAAGACCCCCCCCCCCCCTCTCCCTGTCAAATCTCCCCCCAGTGTTGCTTAGGCTTCATGCCCCTTCACTCTACTCAGCTGGAATAGCCACCATCATTTCTTTCGTAGACCTCTGGAGTTCTTCCAATGAAGAGTTTACCTGAAGCAGTGCCTAGGAAACATCTCAGAAACATCTCCAGCACAATAGACCCTCTTAGATTGTATATTGATGTATAAAAACAGATTAGCTGTGGCACTTGCTCATCTCTCTACTGGTTGCCCAAAGATTTAAAGATGGGTTTCAACATAGTGTTGATGACATCTGTGCATTTTGGAGTCATGTGCAGCCACTCATACAGCAATTACAGCCTCAGACATTTCATTGAATGTCCGTGTTCCCGTCTCTGACATTTCACTGACTGAATGAGTCAAACCGATCATGATTAGATTTCTACACATAGCTCTCATATGTCTCTGCTGGACTCTCAGCATAGAGAGTTCAAGTCACCTGAATTCAGAGGTACTTGGTAGTCCACCTTTAGCATCAGAAGTCACTATTAACTATTCCTTGATGGTTTTCTTGGATCTTCTAGCTGAAGACCTTTGTTGGCGGGTTCACAGGACTGAAGTCTATCTAGCTTGATTGAGTAGATGAGAACGCAGGTGACGCTGCTATAATGGAGGTGACTTTAGTAACTTGGGCAGGTAGTGGTGTTGCTGCTGATGATACCAGTATAGAAGTATGTCATCCCCATTTCCACTTGGGATTACTGTGGCCTTGTTCTCATCAGTCTGCATTTCCACTGTGGCATCAGGTGCTATTTAAGTTCTTCGAACTAGGAGGGGGTATGTATTGTAACGAGTGCTCTAGTTCTGCGGCGCGTCTTCTCTCCCAGCACGGTAACCCGATTCCTGGCTCTATGTTGTGAGTGGAAACCTGCATACGGGACACGAACATCAGTTAGTGGCACCAATCCAATGCATATCAACCAGATTGCTTCGGCATTATCAAGATACTGCGTCCTTCAAGAGGGACCTCTGATGCAGGAGGTATTTTGTACATTATTGAACACTTTTTATGTGATTACTTGTGTGAAATCAAAGGTTGGTGATCCAACCTTCAGAGACGATTGTGAAAAAGATGGAATAATACAGATTTGAAATAACCATTTCCTTTTGCCTGGACAGTCTACTCTAGATTTTGGGGTCTACTGAAAGCAATTTCTGTCAGTGTCAATAATATTGACAATCTGGTGATTCCAAGTCATTACAAGGTAGAACAGGAAAATTGTGAAGGAGTTCAGAGAGCACAATTTCACTTCAACTAGGGATTTCTAACATTGACTACACATTACTTGTGCATGCCACTAGGTGCCAGTTACACATATCCACAGTTTCCCTAACCTTACCTACATGCAAGGATTCAGTCCCAATTACAAACCTGCCAGTCCTTACCATCTTAGCATAAAAGGCTATATAGTATAAATCGTGTCTGCTTACATGCTTTATTGACCTTAAAACTTCTTTTGATAGAGTGGTACAACGAGGTATACCAGGAACACTGTTAAATTCAATCATAGCACTGTACAGTGACACATGAGCCCAGGTTAAAGTTGGAAATGGCAGCAGAGTAACATAAAAAAAATCTACACAATGAACAGCTTCAAACAGGGGTGTGTGTTAGCCCTTGTCTAGTCAACTTATACTTTGCCGATTTAGACTTTATTTGACACAAGTGGAAAGTCACCCACCAAAACTGGTAACAGAGAAAAGTTTGTGTTTACAATACGCTGACAGCATTGTCATCTTGAGCCAACCAACCCACTAGCAGGTTACATAGAACAGCAAGGCTTAGAGCTGAACCCAAGTAAAACAAAAGTGGTCCCCCTCATTGACTCAATCTACAAATCATTCACCTGGTCAATAAAGGACAAACAAGTTGAGGTTGCATCCTCATATAAGTATCTGGGTATTAACATGGAGTGCCAGTTATCCTTCAAACAACTCATGGCCGTGTTACGGTCTGAAGCGCATTCAGTAACATTTGCATTTAAGCTGATGAAAAATAAACTTAGCTGCCCTTCGCTTAAACACCTGCTAACAACAATGGCAGGCCAATTTATTCCAAATGTAGCACACAGATTGGAGATTATGCACGGTGAGGAAATGGTCACTTTGAATCTGGTACAAACTAATGCCTACAAAGCAGTCTTTTGATTGCCAAAATCAACTTCTCCAGTCCAGGTCCAGCTTGAATTTGGTTTAAAAAAACAAAAGCTGCAAAGAATGAGTGCTTGTGTCAAACTCTGCTGGAGATTCCATGCCTCAGCGAATGGCTCCCTGAACAATCCCTGTTGGCTGGGAATCGAGGTGCAGATAGAGAAAAAACAAACAAATCTTGAGGGGACTATTTAGGATTGCCAACCAATGAACAGGCACCAAAGAAGCATGGGCAAGGAGCATTGAAAGAGCAGTATTCCTTCAAATAACCAATTCTTAAACAAAGTTTTTCTCTCAGCTACAGGACAAGAATACATTCAGAAAGAGACTACATGCCTGGACCGTAGTTAACACATACCGCAGCCAAATATTCTTGACAGCTAATTTTTCTTTGGTTTTAAAATGTTTGTTTATGTTATACTGCTTTGGGCACCTCGACACAAAAGATCTCACTCCAACATGGAAGGGTAGTCCGTCACATATGTTCCATTGAAATGCTGCATCACAGGTTCAGACATGATACATGCTTTAGCGATCTCCTAATGAACTATTTCAGTTTCACTGACCAAAAAGGTGCGGCAAACATACCTGCTATGTTACATAGAATATGTTTGTAGAAAGCAGAACTGTCCCTGTAGCAGTATGAAAAAATTGTAGCAGAAAAATGTAAACATTTATGTCAGTGGCATTTGGGAAAGAATGTGGAATAACACTGCCTTGTGAGTGAATGGATAAACTATGGATAAAATTGAAAATACAAAATAAAATTAAATGCATTAAACACAGATTATCGGATGAACATTGGTTTATTGTTAAGAATGAGATTTCATTTGCAGGCTGTGCGTCTGATTTTGGCATGTGAGGTCGTGCCATATATATTGCCAGTGGCATTTGGGTTGACATCACTACCTAAACACATTTGAATATGGTAGTTGCAGCATATGTTTTATGTGATGGACCTGCAACTTCCTAAGTAATGTCTTTGGGCCATGACTGACAACAAATGACATGCCTAAATGTGAGTCTGTTCATGTGTTTAATCATCATAGGATGGAACATTTAGATTTTTGGTATGTTGGCCTAGCATGAAGTATGTCTGTTGTGATCCAGCCTCAGTGGTACTTGCGCCTTCATCATAGTTATAGAGCAAGTGTCCATGTATCATATTAGGCAAACTCAGTAGTCCGACAAGCAGAAACACACTACTGATATGCTATGTTCATTTTATGATGCATGGCTTGGGATGATGTGTCCACATGTGCCTGTTTAAGTATGACTCCTCATGGTTTTCCCTACTAGTCTGAAGCAGGAGATAATGGTTACATTTCCGTAAATTGCCTGAGGGTAAATGTTGTTAATGTTACCTAATCATGGTCTATGTGAGGTACATGACAACCCCCTATCCATTTATTTACTATCTGACGCAGTGAGTGAAGCCAGCAACATGTGCATCTTTGTGATTCTCCAGATGGGGTATGCAAAGCCGAGCCACACTGCCTGTACCGTATCACCTTCTCCACTTACACTTATGTTGAGGATCAATGATCAGCACATTTGCATGACGCAACTCTAAATCCCAAATTTGGGTAAGCAGGCCCATGTGTCAAATTGTAGATCAGGACATCTTCATGAATGTTAACTTTTGTCTTCTATGATATGGTATCTATCTTATTGTGAGTACTGTTACATTTTGTGCACCCATACAGATGGCACTTGAACCTGTTTTCCCTGTTCAAGTAGGTGATGTCTATGTAGTGACAACATGTTGTCCATATATCTTTCACTATTGCTGGTATTGGTCTGGTCAGGTATACAAGATTGTGTTACAATTTCAGACTATTTCTCACAGAAGTCATGTACATGTACTGCCTGTGCAAACTATGATCATTAGCGCCATGTGAGGAACATCCCTCAATCAATCACACCTTCAGTGCCAACATCTGCCACTGCCCAGGACAATGCAGGCATACACCAGTACAGAACAGGCCCAAGCAAGAACAGAGCAGGCCTAAGCCAGCCACAGCCACCCTAAAGACAATCAACACCAGCTACCCGTGCAGCCACACGCCGTCTGCCTACACTGGTCAGGAGGCACCGTAGAAGATAATTTGTGTTCCACTACACCATGATAAGGGAACTCAGGAAGGTCAATGCTAAACTTGAGGTAATTCATGTGGAGCAGGCTAGCTCACATGCCAGAATGAGAAATATTGAGGAGGCCATGGAGCAGTTCTCCCAACTTATTTGACATTTTAATATAGCTTTATCAATGGTTTTAGAGGGCCCGATTCACAGAACTAACTTAAGACAAAATCCTAAACTTATTACTTTTGATATTCACAGAAGGCATTTAGTAGTAGTAAAGTTAGGATTTTGTCTTATGTCTGTCTTAAGTCTGTCCTAAGTTTGTCTTAAGTCTGTCTTAAGTCTGTCCTACGTTTGTCTTAAGTTTGTCTTAAGACTGTCTTAAGTCTGTCTTACGTCTGTCTTAAGTCAAACTCCTAACTTTACTACTACTAAATGCCTTCTGTGAATACCAAAAGTAGTAGGACAGACTTAAGACAGACTTAAGACAAAATCCTAACTTTACTACTACTAAATGCCTTCTGTGAATACCAAAAGTAGTAAGTATAGGATTTTGTCTTAAGTTAGTTCTGTGAATCGTGCCCAATGTTATTATAGTAATTTTTTAGGGTAGGTCATAGTTAGTTAGTTAATAGGTTAGGTATAGGTTAGTTAGGTTTTAGATTGTGTACTGTCTTCTATAGGTACATGTTTTTCTATTTTCCTTCTATATTTCTAAGGTTTTGGTGGGTGGGGGGTTAATGTTTAGACCTTAAAAAAAAAAAAAAAAATATATATATATATATATATATTCACTGAAAAAACCATAGGTTTCACACATGTTATAGTTAGCGGAAATTTTACTGATAAAAAACCAATGAAATTCCCCCGTTATAGTTAGTGCAGGCAACTATAACTCACGCGACCGCAATCCTCTGCTGATGCTAATACTGTATTTAGACACTTATTTGCCCATGTCTTCTTCCATACATTTTTAGGTCTCGTCTGATTCAGCGCTTGCGCTGATCTGGCTGAGACATTTTGTAAACAGGCTTTTTCAAAGTGCTGCCGTGGCCTAAAGCTACAGTGCACGTGAACGTGCACGCGCGCCCTCCGGATCACTTTCACTTTCGCGGCCGCGTCACTCAGCAGACCTAGTTTGTCAGCCTCCAGCACTAACCACGCAGGGGCATGTCAGGACTTTTAGTTTTTCTTTTCTATTGCATGCACCGGGCTAAAAATCGCAGTTGGTGCACTGCTGCCTAAAGCGTGCCAGTGAAACCCACCCTCGCGCCGTGGCTCTGGTGGACAGATGTGTTTCGGGGACTGTTTTCTGCAGCTGTAGCCCTCCGATGGCTTCCTTCCTGGCTGGAACAGTAAATGACTGCTCTCACACCAGCATTCCCAGGTCCTAACAACGGTGTAATCTTTTTTTTGCAGATTTGTAGCGCTAACTCGACCTGAAGGTGTTGGAGCGCTTTGCATGCGCACCAATTACATTACACAACGGCACATTCATGTTTGTAGGCTCTGGGAGATAAGTGATTTGCCGAGAATCAAAAGCGTGCCAGTGAAACCCACCCTCGCGCCGTGGCTCTGGTGGACAGATGTGTTTCGGGGACTGTTTTCTGCAGCTGTAGCCCTCCGATGGCTTCCTTCCTGGCTGGAACAGTAAATGACTGCTCTCACACCAGCATTCCCAGGTCCTAACAACGGTGTAATCTTTTTTTTGCAGATTTGTAGCGCTAACTCGACCTGAAGGTGTTGGAGCGCTTTGCATGCGCACCAATTACATTACACAACGGCACATTCATGCGCACCAATTACATTACACAACGGCACATTCATGTTTGTAGGCTCTGGGAGATAAGTGATTTGCCGAGAATCAAAAGCGTGCCAGTGAAACCCACCCTCGCGCCGTGGCTCTGGTGGACAGATGTGTTTCGGGGACTGTTTTCTGCAGCTGTAGCCCTCCGATGGCTTCCTTCCTGGCTGGAACAGTAAATGACTGCTCTCACACCAGCATTCCCAGGTCCTAACAACGGTGTAATCTTTTTTTTGCAGATTTGTAGCGCTAACTCGACCTGAAGGTGTTGGAGCGCTTTGCATGCGCACCAATTACATTACACAACGGCACATTCATGTTTGTAGGCTCTGGGAGATAAGTGATTTGCCGAGAATCACAGGATGTTGAGGGGACGCCGAGACTCGAAACCAGTTCCCCAGTTCTAAAGTCGGCAGCTCTGGTTGTTAGGCCACATTCTCCTTAACCTTTAACAGAGCATTGCATTTCCCTGTGCCTGAATTCACCGTATGACTGAGACCCGTCTTTGACACCTCTCCGTGCGGTGCCTAGGTCCCTGCAGCACCCCTCCCTCCGCTGCCAGCCGCCGCTGATAGAAACGCCTCTGTGCTGCAGGCCAGCCTCGGCCTCGTCATTTGTCATTTGTTTAGCCCACACCTGTTTGCGTTCGCCAGAGCTGTCCAGGGGCAGGGAGGAAGGCCGGGATACAGGCTCTTTCATCCCTGGGACTTGGTGTGCTCGCAGCCTCGGCCCTCAGGGACCCTGGGGTCACATGCGGGGGGTCGAAGACATACGGTTCTCATTATGGGATCTCTGCCAGACCCGGGGCTCCGCCACTTTCCCATTTCTCTCAATTACTGTGTGTGCCCTTTATTAGCTCTGTGTCTTTTCATCCTTTTCAAAGGAGCGGTCTGTTCAGAACAGGTCTCAGCCCCCTCCCGTGTCACTGCGCGATGCGCGCCCCTCACCCAGCTCAGCGTTGAGTTGTGCGTTCCTATGATCAGACACGTCCCCTGCAGGCCCCTCTTCGGTCCCCCCTCCATGGATGGGATTGCTGTCTGTCTCTCTGCATGGCAGTTTATTTGCCTGTCTGCCTCTTACCTATATACCTACCTGCATTTGGTGATCTATGTACCCAATCGCCCGTCCTTCTGTCCGTCCCTCCATTCATCCATCCATCCACCCACCCACCTACCCGTATGCTCGTCTGTCCATCCGTCTGTCTGTCCGTCCATCAATCCATCCATCCATCCACCCACCCACCTACCTATACGCTTGTCCGTCCATCCGTCTGTCCATCCATCCGTCTGTCCATCCATCCACTTACCCACATGTTTGTCAGTCCATCCATTCGTCTGTCCGCCGGTCCATCCATCCAGTCACCCACCTACCCGTCTGTCCGCTCATCCATCCATCTATCCATCCACCCACCCACCCACCCATCGCTAGTATGTTCTTCTGTTTATCGATCCTAGCAAGAACAACAGGGTCAATGGATGACTGAATTTAAAAAGAAAAGTTTATTATTTTTTGTAAGTTTATTTGAGAATTGCCCGTGATCCCTTTTGGACCCCTTTCCCTTTTTGAATTAAAAGAAACCCATACTAAATGTTTATTTTTAAATGTAGTCCCATTTCCTTTAAGGAAAATGGTCTACATTAAAAAAAAGTTTTCTTTATTAAAATGTGGACACAACATTGTGGTCTGATGACCCCAGCAGGTCACCATTCCTGTTATGGCATCCAGGTGTAATGAGGCACCCTTTACAAACGACTTCTTGAATATTGATGCGACAAGTAGGATTGCGATTTGGATTGGTTCTAAAAATACTATTCCTTTCACAAAAAGTCAGTGCAATTCTTACTTCAGGTCATAAATCACCACCTTAGGGGTTCATTATGAGGGCCAAGGGAAGCGCAGGTGGAAATCAAACATTCTTTTTGCAAATAAATTACAAATCAAAAGGTGATGGCGTATCTGTTCTGGCTTTCTAAAATGATCACAGATTGATTGACTTTTTAGATGTGTTAGAGGGTCAGAGAACCTGCTAGAAAGATTCCGACGGTTTGTGGGTATGATACTGGTAACGTAGGTCAGGTGTTACTGCATTTACTGGAGTAATCTGTGTGTATAATCTGTGGTGATAGGTTCCTATCACAAAAAAAAAAATTAGAGGGTTAATGTGCCTGCTGTGGAGCATTATTTGTAAGCATAGTAGCTCAGTCGCTGATTGTGCTTGTTGCAAAGATTCTTGAGTAATCCTTGTAAAATAACTCAGTGGGTTGCATGCCCACTTCAAACAACTGCATGCAGCCCACTCCCAGGCATAAGTGTTTGCTGTCCCGTACTGTTTTTAGGTCTCGCCTTGCTATCGCGTAAGCGATCGCAAAGCGAGACTATTGTAAGGGGGATTTAAAAGTGCTCCCAAAAGCGGATTGCATGGCGAGCACGCGCACAATCACGCGCATCGTGCCGCCATGCAATTTGTTTGGCATCGCACTTCAAAGGGTCCGCTCCCCCACCTGGAATGCGCTCCCCCGCCCCCGCCAAGCGCGCGCGCCACGCTCCGCCGGGCTTGTCTTGTTTTAATTAGAGCAAGCTGCCCATTACACTTGTCTCACGCGTTTGCCATGCGCTGATTGAACTGCCTTTCAACTGTTCGTGCCTGCCGTTTGCCATTTCTCTGCTGCCCTGCTTAACCTCCACTTTGCCTTGCTGCTGTTTTGCATTTTTTTTTTAATTATTATTATTTTTTTTTATTAGTCCAAGCAAGCTGCCGGTTACGCTCGCCTCGCGCGTATGCCACCAACTGCCTTATGAGTGCTTGTGCCTGCCGTCTGCCACGCTCTGCATTGTCTTCGAAGACCGCGCACTCCTCACAGCTCATCTCAGAACTCGCGCCACCTTCTATTGCGCATTTGCCCGTGCCGTTCTTCTCGTGCCTACACTGTGCTACTATCAGAGACTTCGCGTCTCCTCACGAGCGTGTCTCTCATTTATCGCTCTGCCTTTGTTACGAGCGCATCAGGCCTCTACTGTTGCCAGCACTTCCATCAAAAGAATGAAGCGTTGTGGCCACATCCATATTAAGCAAACACTTATCTCTAGGTGTTCAGTCTGTTGTTTTCGGTCCCTTCTCCCAAGAGTATCTCGCTCTAATCAACACCAAAGAGCGTGAAATTGATTAAAAAGACAGTCTTTCTTACTGAACACTGCCACCATGTGGGTGGGGCCAGGAGAGGATCTTCCTCGTGGCAGCGCAAAGGCATCGTGAATCTCCTTTGTGGCACTCATCGCTGCAGGCATTATTTTGGCCTTTCTGTACCCCTATTGGCCTTTGATTCCCCGTAAATCATTCGTATCAATGTTTAGGATTGGCTGGTCTCCGAGATCCGTTCAAAATCTGTGTGCGGATACATTCAGATTTGGAGCAGTTTATTAAAGCATTCATCTCTTCCACCTCCTCCCATGTCGGTGCGTGTCCTTTCTTTGTTTCCTGCTCATGTTTGCCTTGTGTTTCAGTGTGTGCCCAACCCCAGAAATTAAGGAGGAAATAGGCACGAAGAGAGGGTTGTCACAGAGGGAAATTAAACAAGCATTTGCAATGCAATAGGTCTCGCATTTACGGGAGTTTGAGCTATTGGCATTGTAATTGACAATGCGTTTTATTTATGTTTTACAAACAAAAACATAAATAAGAGGCATTGTCATTTACAGTGCCAATAGCTCAAACTTGCATAATTGCGAGACCTATTGCATTGCAAATGCTTGTTAGCTATACATATATTACAAATATTTTTTTTTCATAAAGACACATATCTCATCAGCAGAAGATTGTGGTCGCGTGAGTTATAGTTGCCTGCACTAACTATAACGGGGGAATTTCATTGGTTTTTTATCAGTAAAATTTCCGCTAACTATAACATGTGTGAAACCTATGGTTTTTTCAGTGAATTTGCAAGGTTTTTTAAATGCTAATTCCTAACTATAACGTGTGTGAAACCTATGGTTTTTTCAGTGAATTTGTACGGTTTTTTAAATGCTAAGTTACTTTACGCCATTCGTGGCGTGCGCGCCCACTTAACGCAGTTCGTTCCGTGCGCGCACGGTGCGCTTCGCGCACCGTGCACGCACAGTGAGCACGCGGTGCGCTTTGCGCACCGCGCGCCCACTTTTCGCAGTTAGTGCCGTGCACGCACGGTGGGCACATGGAGGACATATGATGCACTTCGTTTTGAAAGGTAATATTTTAATTTTTCATAGTTGTTATAAGCCATGCACAAATGGTGCCCTTCGGGCACCATTTGCACACGGGGTGGAGAGAGTGTGGATAATTTTTTTTTTTGTTATTTTTTTTTTAAATATTTTAGTTTAACTCATCTTTAAGAAGCCATGCACAATTGCATGCACAATTGGAGAGTGTGGATAATTTTTTTTTTTTTTAATTTTTTACCGTACGCGTACGGTAAGCGTAATCGCCGAAATTAGCGAAAAAATAAAAATTCAGTTTTTGGCCTTGGGGGATCTTTGGGGACTCCCTCAACATTGCTATGTGTGTGGGAGCTGTCTAAACAGCCCCTTTACATGTTTTTGTGCTTTATATTTTAAACATCACTCTCAGTGCGAGAGAGAAAATGGCGGCCGCCGCTTCCTGGTTTCGGCCGATTCGAATGTTTACTAAGATCTAAGAGCCAATCAGAATCGCGCTCGCGCACGCCACCGTACGCGTACGGTAAGCGTACCGTAAGCGCACCGTAAGCTGGCTCAGATATATATATTGATTTAAAGGCTATTTTCTCAGAATCTACTGAACAGATTTACACCAAACCTACAAAAGGCACTTCCTTGACCTGAGGACTACCTCTCTGCCAAATTTCTAGTAATTCTGTTCAGCCGTTCGGGCTCTAGCCCTGTCTAAAGGTCCTATGGAAAAATGCATGGGAAAAATGCGTTTTGGGACCCCCCTTTTAGCTCAGCCCCCGCTTGACGAATCCCCCCGAGACTTTCAGGGTAGGAGCGGAGCGTAGCGCCCCACCTATTTTGAAAAATTCGCGAGGATTCGTCGACCGGCGCCAAAGTTATTCAAAATAGAATGTTGCAGATTTCCTATGGAAACGTGGTCCTAACTATAACTACCTACTGGCGACCGCCAGTAGGTAATAAATATATATATATATGTTTGTTTAGGTTACATTAGTAGTTAGTTTATGTATAGGTGTAGTTGATGTTTGTATTGTGTCACTCTATATGTGTTAAGGGTGGTGGGGGCTGATGTTGTAATTTGTGTCAAATATATAGCATAGTTATAGCTAAGTTTAGGTAGGTTAAGTTAGTGTTAAGGTACATTAGTGTAGGATAGATAGGTTAAGTTAATATATGCACAGTTTAGATAGTGTAAGTGAGTGTAGGAAAGGTAACTTAAGTGAGTAAGCATTTTATTTTTATTCATAAAACAACTGCATAATAATTTCCTGTGTAAGAGTTGCCATAGTTGCTTATGCTGAGTTAAGTACATGATGTAGCAATTCCCTGCATTGTTTGTAGATATCTGTAACTTTGTGAGATGCCTATGAACAAGAGTCAGTCTATGTTGCAATTAAGTCACTTAAGGAATCTTCAACATTCTTTGGCCACTGTGAGTGGTCTTTGTGTGAATTGATGCACAGCCCAACACAGATAATCTCCTAATGTATCACTGTGTGTGTAAGTTATGCTACATGTACAGTAGAAATAGATTTGTCACCTCCTAGTACCTATTAATGGCTGTGCTGGGACACACACTGGTGCCAGCCACTTATATATGCACCCTTGTTCTATTGTACTGGTAGATAATTGTTGTTTGTTAGTATCCATGAAAGTGGCCTCCACCTGCCCAGAAAGGTACGCCTAAGACACTTCTTCAGACACTCGCCACCCTCTATATCAACATCCAACACCGGGATGAGACCAGCATCTACGTTCATGCCTCCTTCACATATGGTGTCTCACAAAATCCTGACATTTGAAAGCGTCGTACTACGCGATGTCATGAAGACATGTGCCACAAAAACCTATGTGAAACACAACATCACTAAGGTAGAGAAAGAAGCACTCAATACCTTAAAGGACAACAAGACCATTGTGATTAAACCCGCGGATAAGGGTGGCGCCATCGTGATCCAGAACACGGAAGATTACAAAGCTGACATCTATTCGCAGCTGCGGGACGGTATCAACTATACCGCTACCAGAAAGGATCCCACAAAAGATATCAGCAAAAGGATCAAAATGATCACAGAGAAAGGGAGAGAATCAGGTTTTCTTTCTGACAAAGAATACGAATACCTCAATACCAATCAACCACACCTCCCTACCATCTATACCCTGCCCAAGGTCCATAAAGACTTGCAAAAGCCTCCTGGAAGACATATTATCTCTGGATGTGTCGAGCCAGTGAGCAGATATGTGGACTTTTTTCTGAAACCACTCACTGAGACCACAAGGACCTATCTTAGAGACACCATGCAGGTTATCAACCTAGTAGATGATGTGTACTTCGATCCTACTAAACAAATATTGGTGACACTCGACGTCGTATCACTTTCTACGAGTATTCCCCAGCAACCAGCATTAGATTCCATGAGATCAGCCCTTGAAGGAAGACCAAAACCCACCAATGTTCCTACTGATGTCATACTCGAGCTACTTGAAGTTGCCATGATGAGCAATTTCTTCATTTTCCAAAACAAATTCTTTATTCAAAGCAAAGGAGTAGCGATGGGAGCGGCCTTTGCCCCAGACCTGGCGATACTCTACATGGACGAATTTGAAAAAAAAAACATTTTCACAACAACTAATCCATTCGTCAGTCACGTCACCGAATGGAGAAGATACATTGATGATGTTTCTTATTTGGACAGGAGGTGAGATGGAACTTCAAGGTTTCTTCGAGTGGCTCAATACTTGTTCTGATGATATCAAATTCATCATGTATTTTGACAGACACTCTATCGATTTCCTAGCTATTAGCATCAAGGTAGCTGAAGACCACCTCTACACCACCCTTTTTAGGAAACCAGCTGAACGCAACACCTTACTGAGATATACGAGTCACTATACACGAGGTCTCCGTGACAACCTTCCGTTCAGCCAGTTTCTCCGGATTCGTAGGAACTGCACACATAAGGAGGATTTCTTCAACGAGTTGGGCAATCTCATTACACGCCTCATGGAAGGAGGCTATCCAAAGTGACTTGTAAAAAGAGCACGCAAAAGGGCGTGGTTTAATAACAGAGAGACACTACTAACACCTAAACAGCGTCCTTCAACCACTAACAAGATGATATGTGTCACTACTTACTGCACCAGGAGCAATGACATAAAGAAAATCATCAATGGCCACTGGGGACTCATCTCAGACTACCTTGACATCCAGGAACCTCCTATGCATGCTTTCAAAAAAGCCAAAAACATTAGAGATCGTGTGGTTCGCTCATTCCTGGAGAGCCCACCGACACCTACTATCCAAAGTATGTGGAACCTGCCTGAAGCTGTGGGACATTACAAATGCACCAAATGCAAGGCTTGCAGAATGTCAATTGAAATTAAAACATTCCACTGCAAACAACACATACTAGATCTCAAAGCCCACACAAATTGCAACTCGTGCGATGTCATATATGCAATCATCTGCCCGTGCGACCAGCTATACATTGGACAAACCAGACAGAAAATAAAACAAAGGATCTTGCAGAATTGTAGTAGAATCTGGTGTAAAACAATAGGGGCTCCCCTAGTGGAACATTTCACCGAACACGCACACACACCTGAATCAATTAGATGGTTAGTCATCGAAAAGATCTCTGTGGGCCCACGGGGTGCGACCTGGGACCCATTTTGAACCTTAGAGAATGCAAATGGATGTACCTTCTAGATACTGTTATAAATGGACTCAATGAACAAGACGGCACTAATGCCCAGCTGGCAGGTCTAGCAACTGAATAAAGGACACATCTATTCTGACACCCATTTGTTATGAACATTACTTATGTGCTTCACTAATACAGATGCTGTATACAATGTATGTTTGACGATACCATCCCTGTCACCTTTATACGAACTAACGAGTTATGTGGTTTTATTATGCATGTGCTACTAACTATGTCTGTTCAAGTGCCATTATTTATGCATCCATAGGCTAATTCGTAATATCAGCAGAGACCATCTAATGTCATAATTTTATGTTGGTTCCTTTTGGCGTATAACGCCCCCTTGTTCTACTGAAAACTATTTGACATGCTTTACTATCTATTTATTCACCCTTTAAATTTGTCCATAACTCTGTTTACAAGAGTCTGTGCATACAATATATGCTTGACGAAAACATCTAATGTCATAATTTTATGTTGGTTCCTTTTGGCGTATACTGCCCCGTGCTCTACTGGAAACCATTTGACATGTTTTACTATCTATTTATTCACTGTTTAATTTTGTCCTTAACATTGTTTAAGAAGGGTCTGTTCATACCGTTTCGTTTCCCGACAATTTTTGCCTTGGAAGTCACTTCCCACTTTCCCATGTAACAATCCTCTCCCCTTTGCTCATTGGTTCCCTCTTAACGAGCCCCCAACGCAGCACTCAGCGGCTGCACCACGTGTTGCACGTAGGCTTGTCAGTCCTACATTACCCGACGATCTGACAGCCGCGCCCATTCACGAGCCGGACGGCCTCGGATGAGGTAAGCTTTTTCCCCCAGTCCAGAATGGGACTTCAGGATTCAGACCCCTTTCATTCTGGTGTCATTTGCCCTCATCCCCACGGCTCCCTCACTTGGAGACGCCTTTTTTCAACGAGTCAAGCATGTTTTCCATAGGATTCAGACCTTTGTGATTTTGTTAATTTTAACTCGGAATTCACCCGGCTCCCCCATATGGATATGCCGCCTTCCAGTAGCCAAGCATGTTTTTCATAGAAATCAGACCTTTCTCTTAACTCGTAACCCCCCCAGCTCCCTCGAATCGAGATGCCGTTTGCTCCGATCATGCCGCTCAGGAGTCCGTTTCACCCGTTCTCGTTTCACATCCAGGATTGATCGCACGTTGCTTGATCACGAGCACTTGGCTCACATCAGAATTAGAACACCCTGCGCATACTTCCGTTTACCACACAGTTATGTATGCTCTGTGTGAGGCCCAAACAATTAATCCTTTACTCCAGGGTGAATTTGTCTCCCTTCTCACCCGGCTTCACTGTCCACCGTTGAGCAATTGATTTAAAACAGGCGAATGTTTTTCCATACGATGGGCACCGCACGCACACTGTTTTCCATACCCCAACCCTTAAATCCCTTTGTGGTGCAATCATAAGTTCGTCGACCTTGTCTCTTCCCTCGTCAGATTTTCCTTGGATTAATTCCCTACTGTGAGAGATTGATGACCTCACTTTCGGACAACATGCTACTCTGGAGCATTGTCCCCCTCTGACACACACTCATCGTGTCCTATTCACAAGTAGGTTCCTAACTTACCTCAGGATTCACCCCTCGTTCCAACTAGCATTGCTCCTCAAACCCTTTTTCCCCCCATCTTCAGGTGCTCCTCTTTCCCACGTCCTGAAGAAGACCCCCACGTGAGGACCAAAGCCACCCTCTCCTTTTGGGGTCGAAACGTAGACCATTTACAAACCTTGATACAGGCTCAATAGACTAAATGTGATGAATAACATGTACAATTGAGCATTGTCTTTTATCTAAGGAACAGTTGACCTATGCTAGGCTGAAAAAGGTCCTACTTCATGTATAAAAATGTATACATGTCACCTTACCTTTTTCCTGTCCCTCACCCACTGAACTAACACTTCCTATCCCACACTTTTCTTTCTCTTAAACTTTGAGAGCACTGTCATATAATACTATTTTTAGTAATTTTCTTTGGAGCAACTGCGTTGCCATAATATGTTTTATCTTATATTTTGCATTCAATGCTTGTCAAAACTTGTGATTAAATATGACTAGAGCATCACACAAAGAAATTAGTGGTGAATGTCATTGCCCTACTCTTCACTGTACTGTTCACACAGACCTTGGTCTGGTAGTAGTTTTGTGTGGGTCACCCCATTGAAACGTAACACTCCCCTTTCCCACCAGCATTTGTCTGTGCCAGGAAGGAAGGCAGCACAGTGCTGACAAGGGCCTGATGGCTTCTCAACATCACTGTGGAAGACACCCATTGTTGCAATGTAGGAGTACAGCTTGCACTCCCTAGATTGGAGGATGGTGTAGATTGCCCCCAGCTGATTTGCTACCTCACTGATGTCACATTGGCAGGGCTGTTGATGCAGCTGCCTCATGGCACCAGCAATATCAGCCTATGGAGCAAAGGGTAGGTGCCTTTGATTGCCTCAGAGGTGTCCTCATTGGGACTGAGATACCTACAGACTACCTCTAGGCTGCCTGTGATGGTCTCCATCCTGCCAGTACCTTATCTACCAGCTACTGCTGGACTCCTACTGCTTGCCATTGAAAGTCATCGTGAGGGTCCTCAGAGTTGAGCGATGGGCTTGGGCAGGCAGATCGGGCATGTTATGTGGTAGGCGGTTCCTCTGGAGACCCAGCGATACTGTCCTCCCCTACCGTGAATGGAGAAGGTAATCCAATGATGTCCAGGAGTGGCTGGAAGATGTCAGCTTTCATGGGGGGCAGGATGTCATCGCCAACAAATTGGTCATACAGGACAGGGTGGTAGGCAGGAGGTGTTGTTTCTCCCTCTGCAATGAATTTGTAACATGTTAATGGTGATCAATGCTAGATGTTGAAATGTGTAATTTCGGATGACATACAGACTTTATTAACATTCACTTTCTCTTCTACATTGGTGTGTATGACATATGTGACTCATAGGAATTGAGGACAAGTTATACTGTAGGAGCCTGTCAGATGGCAATATCTGTACACTGTTCACATGTCCAATGTGTGACAAGAGTGAGTTTTCATATCATACCACACACCTCAAAAATGTTACATACCTTGCAGGCATGCCACGCCTCATAGTGTAAGCTGAGGTAAGGTCCACATCTACCTTGATAATCTGCTTTCTTTTTCATGAAGGCTATACTTACTGAATGGAGTTTCATTTATTGACACCACTATTGTGCACATTGCACCAAGTCACCATGTTGTATGTTTTCCCTCTGACCACTACTCAGCACACAGCTCCTGGGAAAGTGATATGGGTTTGGTCACATATTTGAATTGATCCTGCATTCTGCCTTTCACACAGTACACCACGCCAGTCTGCGTTGTTGTGCTGTCTTGCATGCACATTGCACATTCATGTGGCCAAGGGCTACTATTTCACATGCATTCACACAACTCTACACAGCTAGCAACCTTGCTACACTGCAGTAATGTGTAGGGGGGTGTACTTACCATGGTTTTCCTATTTGTGTATACTCATGGGATAGTAGACTCCATAGTTCACTTCAGTAGGCACTGTGCACCAACTCTGAGACGATAGGCCCAGTCAAACATGTAAGATTGCTACCAGTGATGCTCACCCCATTTCACCTTTGCCAGGGTTGGTCATCTGCAGAGTATCACACCTCACTAAATTCAGCCCCGCTCACTTGTACCTCTACATGGCTCCTCTGGCAGACCTCATTTCGTTCCCAGAACTCAACTTACTGTAACACACTGATGTCAAACAGATCATACAGGGACTTTCATGTGACAACAACCCACCAATGTAAGTCACCTTGTGCAATTGACCAACATAGCTGCTTATATTTGAGGGCTTTGGCTCAAGCTGTTGCCCACATGCTAGTAGTAATGAAATTATGTGACATATACCTACCCAGGTTGGCCACACAACTAAGCCCATAGACCTCACCCTCCAGCCATCCCTAAAACCTGCCCATCGTCGTGGAGACCTATTTCCTCCTGTCACTTGATTATTCCCTGTGTGACATCCTCCTTCTTTAACATATGTGGCATCGACAGACATTTGTTTTTAGGACCCCTGTCCTCACACCTAATATGTCTTCACCCTAGTCCACATTACATGAAGGATGTAGTACACCAATGCCCTCTTCTATGGAATCACTTCACAGCTGCGAGACATGTGTAACACCATCAGACACAGCAGTGCATGACTAACACTCTTGCTACCTTGCAGTACAGATGTCACAACTCACCTCTGTGCTCTGCAATGGCTCCCTTCAGACACAGTGCCAGTTCAATATGCTCAGCCACACCTACATTGCACTAGACAACCAGGGTCCACCAGGCACACACACCATTTATTTGGCCAATTAACAATCATGGTCCTCTACTGTGCATTCCTTGCATTCACACCCAGCCCAAGTATAGATGTGTTGATGACAAGAGGTACAGTGGTGTCTGACATGGTGTTCCACACCTGTGTGCTCTCATCAAGCACATCAGTACAGCTACGTGCACAGTAGTTTTATACTAATGACAGTATACAAGGCTGTTTGCAAGATCCTACTTGGTGATACTTCACATACTCCAAACCTGAACCCCTCCCACATGAGGAGTTGATCCTATGGCAACCCCATTCCATTCCGTTGATTTACAGTTCAGATTTGGCTGCATGGGCCCAAGTTGGACACGCTTTCCTCGTGGTGCAAGGTGGCCAGCATTGTCACAGTCAGGTTAGTCAGGGTTTAAGTGTCCATGAATGATGTGCTGCTCCAGTCCAGGTTTTTTGCTCTGTGTTGTGAGACTTGTAGTCCTGGTCATTCAGAGGCATATGTTTGAGAGCTTTGTGTCATGTTTGCACCACGCAAAGTGGCACGTGCATGACGCAAGGCTATGACTCCGATTTATGAAGTCACACAAAGACATCTTATGTGGCTTTGAGTGGCCTCATTAATCTTGAGTAATGCAACACATCGCACGTTACTGAATCGCCTTACTCTCTGCAAGGGATGCATTCAATGGCTTTGAGCTGGGTGTTCCCACGCAACTCCCATGGTTTTTTTTACACATTCCCAGATTTGCATATACTTGGAAATCTGGGAATATGTCCATATTTTACAGCTACCAAGGTGAGGCTTAATGAGGAGAATGAGCTCTATTTCTCCTCATTTTTTCCTCTTTGTATGTGAGCTGCATTTTGCAGCACACATAGGAAGAGGAGAGGACCATGCCACTCAGGATTGTTTTTTTCCCCAAAAACAATACTGCCAAAAAACACAGGCACCCTTGTACCATGATGCAAGAGTGCCTGCGTTGGCACAAGGGAGACAAAATGGCACCAGGGCAGGGAAAAGGATAGGAATGCACCGTACAGCATATGTACATCGCATTCATGCCCTTTCACTTTGGCATAGGGCCGCACAGCAAGGTGGGCTCTATGCCAAAGTAAGCCTAATGCGGACCTCATGTTCTACACTTCACTACAACTCCCAGAATACAAAGGTGAACCTGGACTGGTGGTGGACATCACACATGGACTGGACAGACTTGATGGAGATGGACTGGGCTGCACAACATGTGACTGAGCAGTATGACGTACAGTTATGTGATGTATGAATTAACAAGTTTAAGATTTCTGCCCTTTCCCTTGCAGACAGCACTGTGCAGCACAGGAGCGTAAGTTGCTGCACTACACAGCATGATAATTTTAACCATATTGTAGCCACCTACCCTGTAGATATTCCTGGCCCTCTAACCCAGCTCTGTCCTGTCCAGCAACTCTTCCCACCAACTCTGCTGGTATGACTGATGCCACCTGCTCCTTCAAGGAGTCCAGCTGCTCAGGTCCTCCTCCTCTGGCCCACATGGCTCAAGGAGAATCTGGCCAATAACCTCAGGGAGCCTCTATATGCCGCGCACTGACGCCAGACCTTTTCCCATTTCCGTGGGCATCCCCGGGTCTGATATACCACCTTCCCGGCTGTGTAAAACCGATCAAGCTTATTTTTCCAATTTGCTACCCTCAGAGGATGACCCACGCCCAAGGCCCTGCCTATGTTTCTCTTCGCAACCATGGCTGCTACCATCAGCCATATTTTGTGACACTTCGGCCATGTCTCATCGCTCACAGTATATGCCACCTTGCCTCCAGAGGTATATTCTGGCCTATTACTCCAGTCATAATCTGTATTATCTCTTCCCAGTATTGTTGGATTTTGGGACAGGCCCATAAAATGTGGAAGTAGGAGCCCACTTCCTGACATCCCCTGGCACATTGGTCTGTGATGCAGCATCCTAGCCAATGCAGGAGTATTCTAGTAGGAACTGTGAAGGATGCAAAACTGTATAAGGCGGAAGCGTGCCTGGATAGATACCTCTATGGGACTCTGAATCACCTCCAACCAATCATCATGTTCAAGCATTCCCATATCAGCTTCCCATGCCTCCCGCATGGCCCCCAGTGGGTCTGGTGTGTTGCTCATAATCTTTCTTTAAATTAAGGACGTGCCTTTATCTGCCATTAGGTCTAACAGGAGCCTATCTTCCAGGGAAGTGTACTCCAGCAGTTATTCCTCCTGAAGGATGTGAATATGCAATGCATGTCCCAACTGTAGGTAGCAGAACCTTTCCGAGTCAGTCATCTGATATTCTGCTTTCAGGTCATCAAAACAGATTATTGCTTGACCCCACCAGACATCCCCGAGGTGATCTATACCCAGGATTCCCCATTTGTGAAATCCCTGCTGATTCCCCCCTTTCTTTAGGAGGTGGCAGGAGGAAGAGGTGTGGCGCGGCGGCCAGGGCGACTGACTCCGGAATCTGGGGATCACGGTTCGATCGCCGGCAGCAGATTAACCCAGCACCATGTGACTCTGGGCAATAGCTTGCTTAATCTTCCCGACGGCCCCCAGCGCCCAGAGACCCTAACGGGTGATTGTTCACGCTTTACAAATGTGGGTATTATTTAATATTATTATTATTCCCAAAGTGAAGTCCACTCCGTAGTTTATCTTCCCACCCAAGGAATTTAGTGGCCTCTCGCCATGCACAGACTACTGCTTGTGTGTGTGGTGGCAATTGCTGTTCCAGGTTTTGATGGTATAACACCGCAGGTCTGCCATCGAGTGGTGGTCCACCATGAAGCCTGGTTCTTCCCTATTTGCAAACACCCAGTCATTAATTGTAACCAGCTCGTAAGCCCAGTAGTATTTCCTAATGTTGGGGATTGCCAGGCCACCATTGAACAGTCCTCGCTGGAGTTTACGTAATGCTATCCTGGAGCTGCCTCAATCCCATAAGAGCTTTCACAGTTCACTGTCTACTTTGTGGAAGAAATCAAGTGGTATTTTGTGGGGGGTGTTCTGTAGGACATACAGCATGCGTAGCAAGGTCATTGACCCTGTTCCTCAAGTGAACACAGTCCAGCCCCATCTGCCAATCCCGGTCTTCCCTGGACCGGAAATAAGCATCCTGGGACCGGTTTCCAGGTAACACCCCTCATCCGCCAGGCTAGCTTGAATCCAGTGGCAGTGTTAGCAAGGGACCCACATCTGGGCATACCTTGCCAACTTAAGGCGAACAAAGCAAACACAAGGAGGAAATGAGGAACAGGGTCAAGACTGATTTGCATATGGCTGGATCTGAACTGGGTTGGCAAAGTGAGCTAAAGAACAATGATGGATTCACCCCAGATCTGTGACTGGGAGGGAGTGTCTGACAAGTTTCAGAGCTTCCTCCATCATCTCCTTGTGTTTGCTTGATGATGTCTGACACCAGCAGGTCTTAGCAGACCCAAGCAGCCAGAGGCTCTAGTACTAGCATGAAAAGCATAGGGGACAGCGTGCACCCTTGTCTCGTGCCCTTGTGTAGGGGAAAAGAACGGGAGCTCACACCATTTACCCGCCCCCTCGTCAAGGGGGGGTTATGTAAGGGAGCATTATCCAAGCAAAGAAATGTGCGCCAAAGCTGCCCCTCTCCAGAACAGAAAACAAGTAATTCCATTCAATGCTGTTGAACGCCATTTGTGCATCCAGTGACAGCAACAACGCTTCCTCCTCCCGCCTATTCCTAGTCATGTGCATGACTTCATAAAGACGTCTCAGATTCAGACTGGTGCTTCTATGGGCATAAAACCAGACTGATCAGTGTGTACTATGGATGATATCACTCCACGAAGCCTGGTCGCAGGGGTTTTCTTCAGCACTTTGGCCCCCAAATTCTGTAGCGAGATTGGCGGATAAGAGCTGCAGTCCTCAGGGGACTCACATTTCTTAGGAATGACTACTATTATGGCTAACCGTTGGTCCTCAGGGGAGGCAGTCATCTTTTCCGGCCACCTGAAATATGTTAAGCATATGTTTTGCCACCATATCTGCCATGCCCACATAAAGTTCAGCTGGTAGGCTATTAGGCCCAGCGGCCTTACCGGATTGTAGGTCTCGGATGGCACATTCTATATCTTGAGTTGTTAAATCTTGTTCCAGCTCATTACTATCGTCAATCAAAAAAGTGGGGAGGCGGATATCCTTTTGAAGTTCAGTGCAGTCACTCTCCATTCTAGTAGAGGTAGGTGTGTATAGCAATTCAGAGTAATCAGCAAATGCTGCTTCGATCTTTTTCCCAGTGTTATGTATAGATTCCTTCAATGCATACATTTCCAAGACCCAGGGGTATATTAACAAGAACGTGTGATAACTACCGCCAAAGTAGCATAACACAACTTTCAATATCACAGCCCATTGTGGGAAAATAACCCAGTGACAACGTGCGATTTACAACAAGGTGGTAGCATGCAATAGTCTGCCGAAACCGCGGACAATGTCTGAGATAAAACCACCTCGATGGTGATAAAAACACAAACCATAACACCAAAAAACCTGCGATGTGCCAAAGTGCGATGAGGAAATCAGCGATAAGAAGCACCAGGCCTGCAACACACACCTGGCAGGTGGGAAAAATCTTCATAAAAGCAGAAAAAAAACCTACACACAAACTGACCTACACCCAAGCACCATGGAGGCAGCCGGAGCAGGCGCAGAGGATGAGCGCAACCCCACAGCACCCCGGACGACCAGCCTGGGACCACGGGGACAGGGAAGGGCAAGGACAGGAAGACGAGGAAGGTGAAGTTCAGTCCGCAGGCGAACAGGATCATAGTCATGGAGGTGATGGAATGCCATCAACAACTCTTTGTCACCTTCAACGTTTCACTGGGCACCAAAACTGCAATATGGCGGGACATCGTCGACAGGGTGAATGCCGTTGGAGAGCACTAGAGGACATCGGACGAGGTCAAGAGGCGATGGAATGACATCAAGCGGAAGACCAAGGAGAAACTCTCCGCCAACCAGAAGGCAGCAATGCAGACCGGAGGTGGGGGCCCAGCGCCACAGCTGGAGCTGGATGACAGTCATCAGTGTGGAGACTGTGGCTGGAGTCGGGGAATCTGACACTGCTCGACAGGACACAACACAACCGCAACAGGGTGAGTGACCACCAGGGACAGGTGGAGATGGGCGCAATGGCACACATGCACAATCAAGCAGAGCACAGTGCACACCCACAATGACTCTGAGTCATCGCCCAGATCTACAGACTGTTACAATGTACAATGCCATGCTGTCTGAATGTCAACCTGTACCATGCGTCTATACACATGTGGACACATTGTAATACACCATCTCCCCTTCACATCGCAGGGGCACCGTCAACACCTCCTGCAGAGCAGTCCCATCCACTCTTCATGGATGACGAGGAGGACAACGCCAGCATTGACACCCAAACCATCCAAGACATCATTGACCTCATCCGCCAGTCACCTCCAGGCTCAGGGCAGCCCAGCTACATTGATGAGACCCCACCCACCACCCAAACCACCCAGCAGGAGGCACCCACAGCACCAGCACCCTCCCAAGACCTCCAGGAACAACACATGGCCTTCCAACGCCATGTGCTGGTGTACCAGATGGAGACGGCTTAGCAGGTGCGGGTGGGCTTCGGCATCACGAGTGCCAAACTGGACGCCTCCAACGAGCCCTGACTGGCATTGTTGGAGTAATGACACGGAGAGAAGATCACCTGTCCGCTCAGAGTGGCTCCAGTGATGAGCTGGCACACATACGGAGGCTCATGAAGGACATGGTGCGGATGGAGGCGGAAAGGATGGCAGCCACCGCTGCACATCATTGAAATGTAGCTGGGGTCTATCATGCCCTACAGACCTCCACCATGGCATTGCCGCCACAAGGCGTGGCGCCGATGAATGCTGCTGCCCCCACACCATCCACATCCCCACCCCCCTGGTGTGTCAGTGCCTCCCAGTGCGGCAGGCATATCCACTCAGGCCCCTGATGTGTCAGTGGCACACAGTGCAGCAGCCGGATCCACTCAGGCCCCTGATGTGTCAGTGGCACATAGTGCGGCAGCCGGATCCACTCAGGCCCCTGATGTGTCAGTGGCACACAGTGCGGCAGCCAGTTCTGCAACACCCACAGGTGGGGCAGGGCACACACCCGGGGACAAGGACATTGATGGGACTGTGGTCAGAAGGACCAGGCACTAGCATTCATTACCGCCACCTGGCCTGTTTCTGCTTGGTCCTGCACATGGCCTCATGACCTTCCATGGACCCACGATACAACCCGATGCACTCACCTTGGACAGCGACATGGACTGCCAATTCCGGATTGATGACCAATGACACAGCGACCAGGCTGCAGGCTGTACCCTTCCCTTCAGCAGGACTTGTCATCCCCGAATGGACTCTGTCTGGCCCTCCATGGGCCCATATTGTGTAGTGTGCTGGGCATTGCCCTGAACTGCTCTAGTTGCATAACTGCACTGGATGTGCAATAAACATCCATTGACGCACTGCTGTGTCATGTCTTTCATCAGTCATGTATGCATGTGTGGATGGTTGTAGGGGCAGTGATTTCCCTTGCGTCAATGGTGATCATCCTGTGGGATGCCATTCAGAGGGTGCTACATTGCATTTTGTGTACCGTGGACACTACAACAGGGACACATGCATCACTCACTTCCTGGTCTGGACATGGACTGAACCACGCCCAGAGCACACGAGTCCTTGTTGCAAGCCCTGCGCTGGTCTGGCGTACGGCAGACCAGACCACTCCCCTTACGCTCAGAAGGGGCCCTCATTGCTCCCCGTCACAGGCGAACTCCCTGGTGGTGTGCAGGTCACTGGTCTAGTTGTCAGCATGTCACAGCCACTCCCTGAGGGCAGGTTTGCACGCACACCACACCCATCCGGCACAGGTGTCACAGACCATGTGACTCAGCCAACATAAGGGGCCGATGAAATCACATTCTCCTCTGCCTGTGGTGACTGGATGACGGACGCCACGTTTCACAAACATGAAGGGCACAAGAGTTTTGTTGCACGCAGGGTTAGTGGCAACCCAGGCCTGTGTACGGCACGGGCCGACCCCCACATGGCGCTGGCTGGGGTTGCACAGGGTTAGTGGCAACCCAGACCTGTGTACGGCATCGGTCGACCACCACGTGGCGCTGACTGGGGTTGCACAGGGTTAGTGGCAACCCATGCCTGTGTACGGCATGGACCGAACACCACGTGGCGCTGACTGGGGTTGCACAGGGTTAGTCACACCCGGCGCATTGCGGCAGGCACAGGCACCCCACCACGGGACAATTACTTTGGGTGCACTGAGTCAGTGGCACCTTAAGCTGCTGAGCGGGTGGGCACCCTGTGATGATGCCCCGTCCCGGCGATCCGGGCAACTGAGGTTTCGTGTGCCCTGCTGGACCACAGTGTAGGCCAGAGCCAGTGGGCAGCGCGGGCCTACCGCCACGTGGCCTCACTTCTGGGTCACAGACTTAGTGGGACCCTTTGGGCTAATCGGGTGTGCAAAAGACACACAATTGATGTACGTAATGCTGAACAAATCAAAACTGAGCGGGTGTGCAGCCTGTGATGTTGCCGGGTGCACTGGTATGTCCTCTGCCATGGAGTATTCAAGACCCAGCACCAAACGTGAGACCTGTTGGCCTGCGGAGCGTGGCTGCATGGCGTGGAGGGTGCCATGTCCGTGGGCCCCGGGCTTGTGGCTTGCAGCGGCAGGTGGTAGGACATCCAGTCTACACGCCGGTGGTGGAAGGTGAGCAGTGAGGCCTGGGTGTGCATGGGCGGGCATGCTCCGAGGGCGACGGGTGCCTTTGTGATGCCTCTGCCTGGGTGTGCATGGGCGGGTAGGCGATGTTATCTTGTGCAAGTGTGTGTACTGTGCCAGTCCTGTATCTGGACTCTGTTTCAGATGACAGCTCTGAATCAAATGTGTCCTGCTATACATACCAGCACGTGGTTGGAGACAAAGCGGTGGTAGCAGGTGAGCAGTGTGGCCTGGGTGCGCAGGGGTGGCTCTCTCTCTTCTTCTCTCTCTCTCTCTCTCTCTCTCTCTCTCACTCTCTTCTTCTCTCTCTCTCTCTCTCTCTCTCTTCTTCTTCTTCTCTCTCTCTCTCTCTCTCCCTCTCTTCTTCTCTCTCTCCCTTCCTCTCTCTCTCTCCTTCGCTCTCTCTCTGTCCTTTGATGTGCGCAGGACACACCTTCTCATGTATTTTGTCTTGCAGGCTGTGACCTACGGACTGTCCCGTGGGGAGCCGCCATGTGTCTTCATTTCATTTTGGTGTTCATTTTAATAAAGTTTTATTTGTTGCTTAGAACGAGAATGTGTGATGCTCATTTCTGTGACAACACATGCATTTCAACTGTTGTGATTGTGCGACATCATGCAGAATATTTTGTACATGTTTTTTTGTAGCTGATGTTGCATGTCTTTGTTGGGGAGGGGGGATGCCAGGGAGGGGAGGTCCGGGGTGTGGTATCGGAGGGTGTTGTGGCCCTCTTTTGTGTCCGGGCCGCATGATGTGTGGCTCCATGGCATCTGTTGCACTTCCGATGTGGCCCTGGGCTGGTCTCCCTTTTGCAGTGCTGGCTGCCATCAGACTTAACACCAGGTCAGAGTGGGTGTAGATTTCCTGGTGCTAACGCGCCTTATCACCGATTTTGTGTTCTTATCGCTGATTGGGCAAGTCGTTGAGAATGTTGAGGTGTGGTGTTGTTGCGGCTTTTGGCATGGGAACGCCTACTCTGCATCTCACTAGCGACAGTTGCGGGGATCCTCTGTTGCGATGTTTTTTGCGGCTGCTTTCTCGGGTAAACTGGTGCTGTGGGCTGTTAGCACCAGCTTGTGAATGGGGAGGTACATTTATCTCGACTTTGGCTGCGATAAGGTGCCGTTAATTTGGAGATAGCTCCTTGTGAATATGGCCCCCAGTTTCTTTCCCTATCTCTTTTCTGTAACCAGGCTATCATTTTATTGGCCGTGTCACCCACGTCGTAAAGTCACCTCTATGACACTCTTGCCTACGCCCGGGCTTTATTATCAGCTAAGTCTCTCACCTCCTGTTGTTTAAGATGGATGTGGTGGCTCACAGGAGGTTCAGACCTTTCACCAACCAATACCATCGACTCTAGCTGGGTGATCTCTTTTTCAAGGGCCTCTAATGTCAGTCGTTGTTCCTTCCTCCTCCTCCCCATTAGGGCTTGGGTGTATCCCCTTATTACAGTCTTAAAAGCCTCCCATAGAGTACATTCAAAGTCAACTTTCCCTATATTATCCTGGAAGTATTGTTCCGTTCGCTCTCTTATCTTATCTTATCTGTCAATTGTTTATCCTTAAAGAGCCAGGGAAGTAGTCTGGGCAGCAGAGTGGTGTCTCCGAGGGGACTCCGTAGCATCACTGTCACTGGAGAGTGATCTGAGATACCCCGCGCCTCATGGGCTGCATAGTGAACTAAACCCGCAATGGGAGCATGTGTCCGGATATGGTCCAGGTGAACCGCTGAATTAAATGTAAATTGTTTCACCACAGGATTATGTTTGCGCCATAAATGTATCAGCCCCACTGCATCTACGAAGGCTCGCAGGGGCTCCAGGCTTGTTTCCCGGCAGGACCCCGATGCACTGTCCCTCTCTGGGTCCATAGTAGCATTCATATCACCCCTACCATTAGGGTGACCGGAGGCAGCTCCAGTAGTAAAGCACTCAGGGTTGGTAGAGTTTCTGCCTGGAGTTTCGTTGGTATGTAAATTGAGCACACATTGGGGACCGGGCGCTCCCACGTACCTGTCAGTGCAACATATCTAATGTATCATGTCAGGCAATGAGTCGCGTTTTAAGGTGTTTTTGATTCATGACACACTCAAATGCGGTGCAAAGCTGGTTTGCGGCACGTAAGCATTGCTTCACAACCCTCAAAGCAGCCTAGCGTCACTTTGGCTGCACATATGTCACTTTTCTCTGCAGCATCTGTCCCATGGATGTGTCAGATTGTTTGACGCACCTTGTTTTGATATAGTCCACCCATAAATGCTGTGTAACCATGGCGTTTAGAAGTATCGCACCACAGCGCAACTTTTTCTGGCGCATCTCTGTCATCTCTTAACACTCCCTATTTACCTTTTCTACCCAGTAGCTTCCAAACCCAATACAACATTTAATTTGCATCAACAATTTTTAGTACTATATGACGGGATCCTGCTGAGCCTGTGGAACCTCATTTTCAGGACTCCTCACAGGAATCATGAATGACAGATTCCCGCTATTAGGTCAAAGGTCATATTGAGTATAAGGATGTGAAAACATTCATGTGGCTTGTGTAATGCTCATGGCACAGTGGCTATTTGCCATGACACAGAAGATTTCACACAATAATGCGAGTGATTTACTAAAAGGTGCTTGAATTACTCCCAGTGACATAGAACGTTAAAACCTTTGATTGCCACCATCAAAAGAAGTCTGTGCCATTTGATACATTGCTTTGCACTTACTGAAGATGGAAGTACTATGCCTACAGAGAGAAAGGCCCTCTGGCTGTCCAGGTGCTGTCGGGACTGACCGGTGGTGAGGTAGTCATGAAATCTCCGTTAGGTGTTTAGCTGGATGTGGCATATTTTATGACATGACACTCTTGCGTTCGACATCAGATCCAGTCACAGGACAAGCAATGTACACAGATGTTGTTCCTTTCTACTCATGGAACATCCACACTCGGTAATGTGAACATCAGACACACGCCTGTTCTACAGCATTGGCAATCCCAGCAACTTCGACTGGTTTAACACAGGCCTGCAGTGCTGCAAGTTTCACTTGTGAACATCATCACTAAGGCACATTTCTTGAGGGCAGACCTAGGGGTTGTTGACATCAGTTTGTCATGTGTTTTGCATTGTATTGAACTGCTGTTTGCGCATGTTATGCATTTGACCATCATTCTGTAACACTCCAGGGGCCTCTTGTCATTTTCATGAAATGTATGATTGCTATCATATGACAATGTGTGTTATATGGATTATGAAATTGTATAGCAAGCTTTTAGTTTACATATTGTTATGCTTCTGTATTGGATAGTTTTTGATATTAGTACAGCGCGGTTGTAAGTGTAAAAAGTGAATCATTTCTCATGAGGTTTCCTCTCATGTATATCACTAATAATGACGAAGGGTGTTACCCAGAAACCGGTCCCAGGATGCTTGTTTCCGCTTCAGTGAAGACCTGGCTTGGCAGTTCGGGCTGGACTGTTCCCATGAGGCACAGGGTCAGACTGATTTGCATATAGCTGGGACTGAACTGAGGTGGCAAAGTGAGCTAAAGAATGATGATGGATTCAACCCAGATCTGTGACTGGGGGTGAGTGTCTGATAAAGTTTCAGTGCTCCGTCCATCATCTCCTTGTGTTTGCATCACAAATAATGAGGGCATATTCTCGCGATAGTTCTGAGAATCAGAAAACCAAAAATGTTCGTCTTCTAGGGAACTTGTTTTTCGACCAACGCTCCAGAAAGAGAAGATACTGCCTTCTCTGAAGGATTTTTTGTTGCATATTTATATAGCGCGAACTCGACCCGAAGGTATTGGAGCGCTTTACATGAGCACCGTATTTACATTACACATTCAGGCACAGGGAGATTAAGTGATTTGCCCAGAATCAGAGGATGTGGACGCGACCCAGAGACTCGAACCCTGGTTTCCAGCACCAAAGAGGGCAGTCTAGCCGGCGGACCACATCCTCTCCCCTAAGGATTGAGTGGCCTTGCAGGCTCCTCTGGTTGTCTGTCTTCAGCTTTCAGGTGTGCGACAAATTCTATGCACCTCTCACGACTGTGAAACATTCAGGGTTGATCATTACTAGGTAGGCATCATTAGGAATGGGATGCATGAATGTAGCATGGTGCCTGTTCTATGGTAGATACTCTTCCTATATGTATAATCACCACACTTTCTTCAGATTAACTAAAATACCTTTAAAAAAAATTAAGACATCTTGTGAGAAAGGGCGAATGTTCCCCATCTAAAACCTTGTGCCTCAGCGAGGGGATATTTTCCTAAGGCAAACCTTCTCTAGATAAGATCAGTACAGATGTATGGGCCACCACTGGTCTATTTCCCCCGCTGTGAATGCTATGTTGTTTTACCTGCACACAGCCAAGGGGAATCTAGAGTGTGTGGTCAGGATTGATCTCAGACATGACATGACAGATGGTTGTCAGAACATAGATTTAAGTACTACGAGCACATTTTTGACATGAGACTTGTGAGTCCACACCTACAACATAGCTGCATGAGACATGCATCAGACATGCATTTCACCCGCTAGTGACAACGGTTGGGTGCCACAAGCAAGTAACTATGTACTATACAGATATGCAGTGCATTTTCCTTTTGCATGTGAAAGAACACTTTCCAGGCTCTGTCATCTGTCCTGACTATATGGCCTGTCAAGAAGGCAATAGCAGTGGAAGTGGTGACGATAGCAGAGGAGCTGGCAACACGGGTCCTGTAATAGTGAAAAAAATGGACTATGTGTGATTCCATGAGGAATAATTGTGTGTAGGGTTTCCCCTTGTGAGCCAATGTCTAAGGGTGCAGACATGTGGTTGGGAGCTCTGGTAGCAGCAATGAACAGAGGTGAAGTCGCCCAGCAAACAGTTTTGTAGCAGTTATCTTTATTGTGTAATTAGAACTGCCACTTCTGATACACCTACTGTCCTATGTGCCCCACGGCCCTTCCAACTTGTGCCCTTGCAATAGAAAGTGTATGTGATGATGTTGTTTGTCCTTCATACTGTGCACACACAGAATGTGGGAACAATAAAGGAGACAACTGTTGACACGTAAAATATCTCTGTATTGAAGTGGCTTTACCGTCAAGTGTATAGTTTCCTTTATTCAATTGTCTACTGTGTTTTATATGTAGAACTCGGCCTTGTGTGTGTGTGTGTGGTTAGTATGCATGTTTTATTTGGCCACTCTGACATTTGCTGGAGTTGAGATATGTTACTCTCTGTTTTCATGTGTGCACCTTTCCGGGGATTATAACAATGGTGCCAGGAACTTGCAGGCAATGTGGCTGGTGGTGGTGGATAATAGCAAGAATATGCTGCTCATTGGGGGTGCATCAGGGGCATGCCTTGGGTTTACCACAAAGTATTACAGCTGCCCCTGTATCCTGACAAACGTGTCCCTTAAATGACCCCTCTCATCCTGGCATATTTTCTTTATCACTTCCACTCAGCTGGCATGTTTTCTTTAGCTCCTCCATAGACTTTCTGCAATAGAGTTCCGTGAAATCAAACACACTCCTGACTTACTTCCATGTAAACAAGACCCATTAAGGGACGAGTGTGCTCATTCTATCGACCAGAAGATGCAAAAAAATTGAACTTAAGTGCATATTTACAATGGAATGGCCTGCATAACAAAACAAACCCTAATAATCCATACAAATTCAATTATCTAAATTCTCCTAAATTTAACTTTCATTTGAGTTAGCCTTTCCGTCCTCTCAACAATTTTAGTTTAGTAAACTCTAATAAAACAAGGCATTGTAATTCAAGATAGCATCGCACGCTGACAATCTTTTAGGCTTAAATATGTGGCTTAGAGAAAGTTTCATGCACAAGACCCCCCTGCTTCATTTCGTTAAACAGCAGGCGTGGTTTAGAGATGCTGCCTGTAGAGTTTGTTCCTAGTTTCTTTATAGTTTTGCCACAGTTAAGAAATAAGCTGCAGGGGTTTGGCTGGCTCAAAGCAAGACCTTTTCGCCATGCACTGAGGTTAGAATGTTGCTAAACATCTTTCCGGGTGCAGTTGGCAGCAGCGTGTTTCAAAGTGAAAGATGAGGCAAGTTCACAGTTCCATTTTGAAAATGAAGCCAAGCGTCAATAGCAAGTCACTGTCTTGTGTTACGGTCCGATCTTTCTTCCTAACTAAAATAAGAAGCAGCCGCCATTGCTGAAGCCGGCGTTTGGGGCTGCAAAATGTGCCTTCTCACACACAAGAGTTGAGAAATGTCTTACAGCATGAGGTGCTTCCGTAATAGCCCGGCACTGACGCCTAATTAAAAAGTCTATGTCTTCTTTTATCAGTACGGCACAGTTGAGCTTCATGAAACATGAAGCGTACAGCCATAAAATCATGGCCGGACATCCACCCACAGAAGTGCCCCAGGTAACTAATAAAAAAATAGCACTAATGAGCAGTGGCAACGTCGGAAAGGAAAAAAAAGAGTTCTTCCACACGACAATTGAAGAACCAAAGCGTAAGTAAGCTGTACTTTACCAGTGCGCCTCAGCCTTAAGAGAAGTGGCGTATCGGCAAAGTCAACGAGTTAGGAGGCAGCAAAGAAGAAGGAGAGTGGAGTGAACCAATGGTAAGTAGCAGGTGAGAAAAAAGTCAGATTATTGATTACAGCTGTTCTTGCAGGCAGCGCATGCACGCTGTAGCTCGACCTAAAAATGGTGCTCTTGTGAATCCCTCAAGTTTGCGCTATATAACACAAGCAAATTTATAAAACATGCCAATGGAAAATAAAAGGAAAAAATGCAGGTACATGCCGATCATAAACAAAATAAAACAATATGAAAATAAATGCTGATCGGAAACTAAATACAAAGGAGAGAAAACCCGTCTAAAAATATGACGCAGAAAAAAGAAATTCTTGCAAGCACAGCGCATGCCAATCTTTAACAAAATAAAGCAATACCAAAACAAAAAATAGGCCAATCTCAAACAAAATACTACACGGAAAAAAATGACAAATGCTGATTGCCGATACAAAACAAATACCATGCTACAGAAAAAAAGTTCTCGGAAGGAAAGCACAAGCGGATTGTAAGCAAAAAAAAACCAGTGCCAAAACAAAACAACATGCTGATTATAAACAAAGTACTACATGGCAAAAAAAATGGCAAATGCTGAATGTCTATACGAAATAAATAACATTTTGGAGAAAAAAAAGTTCTTGGAAGCAATGCGCATGCTGATCATAAACAAAATAAAACAATGCCAAAACAAAATAACATACAGCTCGGAAACAAATACTACACGGATAAGAAAGAAATGGCAAATGCCGATACGAAACAAATAACATGCTGCAGAAAAAAAAGTTCTCGTATGCAAAGCGCATGCCGATCGTAAACAAAAGAAAATGATGACGTAACAAACAACATGCCGATCGGAAAAGCTTTTCTCGTAAGCACAGTGGCAGTAATAGAAAAACACAAATCAAATACAATTAATTAGTACTTTGTTGATGCTCCAAAACATTAAAAGAAAGTGATGTAATATGTATAGTAACCAATTACAAGCCAGCTACAATGACTGGCAATCAAGCCTACAAACAGGGAATGATGGTGGGGCTCCAAGCCTACACTGCATACAATTTCCCTGGCTTCAATAGCGCATCGGCCCTGTTTAATCTTAATTTTAATAATGTTAATAAAGCCAAGGGTGAAGATTAAGAATACTAGAAGAATGATGCAATGCTGAATGGATAATGTAATGTGCTTGCCTTCTGTGGATGGGATAGATTGTGACAAATGTGTCAAAGCTAGATTCCGGTCATTAATCCTTTCACTGACTGTACTGCAGTACATCACTTTTCCCACCGTCTATTTGCTCAAATGGATATAGGTTATAGCTGAGGGAGTGTTAGACCTGGCTTTTTCAGCAGTTTTATCCCCAAACCTTTTGCTTTTTGGCCTCCTTTTTCTGACCTGTTTTTGTTGGTTTTATGACTCTGAATGCTTTACCACTGCTGATCAGTGCTAAAGTACATATGCTCTCCTTGTAAATTGTTGTTATGGATTAGTGATTCCATAATTGCCATATTTGATTTACTTGTCAGACCCTAGTACAGTGCACTGTGTGTGACCGGGGCCTGTAAATCAAATGCTGCTTCTGTGGGGCTGCAGCACTGATTGTGCCACCCACAGAAGCAGCCTGTAAAATGTGACTCTGGCCTGCCATTGCAGAGCCCGTGTGCAGTCTGGGACTGCCATGTCGACTTGGCAAGTGTAAACACTTGCCAGTCCCTAAACCTTCCCTTTTCTATAAATTATTTACCCCTAAGGTAGGCCCAACGTACCCCTGTGGACAGGTTGTATTGTATGTAAAAGGTAGGACATGCCCTGATGTGTGTGGCATGCAATGTTAGTCAAATACTGCCAATTTCGTTTTCACTATTGCAAGGCTATCTGTTCCAATAGGACAGAATGGCGAGTTTGTTTATAACATCTTATAAACATAACTGACCCTGGTAACAAGATAGAAAAATAACGTTTATTATGCCTGAACCCAGACTGTTAAAGTGCATCTTTTAGTGAGGGTGATTTTTACACTCTGTGTTTGAAAATACCACTTTTAGAAAGTAGGTATTTTCTCGCCTAATCATCCAGTGTGCCTCTGCTAGGTTTGTGTATTGCATGTCTGGCTTTAGAGTGTCAGGGGCTGGGGTGGAGCAGTGGCTCTAGAGAGCCTGATGAGTTAGGGCAGTGCTGAATAGACCTGCTCTGCATTTGGAGTGGTGGGAGGAGTAGCACCTGCACCTGAATAGGGGTGTGCCTGCCTTCCACAATGATGGAGAAGAGCTGGATAAGCTGAAGAGGGTTGGCCTGCAGTGGTTGCTTGCTGCCAAGTAAAGGAGAAAAAGGATTTTGCTGGGTCACCTGCTTGAAGAAAATATCTCCAAGGGCTTGAAACTGAGCTTGCCTCCTGTTCTGAAGTCTCAGGGACACAAAGACTTCACCACTAGCTCCCCTGAATATCCTTGCTAGGAATTCCAACCTGCATAGAGGTTCCTGCTGCTGTTTAGGACCTCTAAAGACTGTTTGTCACTGGGAGCTGGAAAATTGATGCAACATCGAAGAAGCGTATCGCATCTGCACCTGTTTTCTGAGGCATCGCCGAAGAAACTGCCGCAGCGCCTGCCGTGGCTCGAGAAATCGCCACACAATGCATCAGATGCAACGATCTCCAAAATCCGAGATCCCCGCACCGTTCCCGATGCAATCCTGCTTTGCGGCGGCATGAAATCATGCATCGTACCGGATCAACGCATCGCAGCGAGGTGCCAAGACTATCACATTGTTGGGGGCCACAGTAAGAAACAGACGCATCAACTCCCCGCGCAGTAGGAAAATGACGCATCACCTCCTCTCTGGTAAGGAACCGACGCATCAACTCCCCTGCGCAGCAGGAAGGAACCAACGCATCACCTCCCCCGGAGCAAGGAAACTATGCATCACCTTTCCTGAGTATAAGGAAACGAAGCATCACCTTCCCTACGGCCATTTTGTTTGTTGTGCGTGACGCATCTAAGGTACATTTGAGAAAAGTGTCGCCTTTACAACTTGCATTGAACTGAACTATTTCTACCATTTGAAAGCCTTATTTTTAATACTGTATTGTGGAGTTTTTGTTGTTTGGTCTTGTTTTGGTTTAGATAAAGATTACTTATTGTTCTAAACTGGTGTGTTGGGCGTGGCCAAGATGGCGGGGTGAGCGGACGCTTCCTCCCGTAGCTCCTCCGGCCCGGCCAAGCTAAAGCCCTTTTCTTATGCTTCTCTCCCCCCGCTGAGGCTCAGCGCGGGAGAGGAGCGTGGCGGAACATCAGGGGCATACACCGGTGCTGTTTTTGTCCGGATCGCCCCGGGGGAACCCCCCCAAAAGTTCGCCCGAGATCAAGGGACGACGGCGGCGAGCCCGAGGGGCGGAGCGTATTGAAGAGCTGTCCGGGCGCCTCGGTTGGGCCTGGTGCTGAAAGTTGCGGTTTGGAGGGGATCTGGCCCGCCGCTTGACGGTGACTGAAGGAGCCTGGCAGGAAGGGGCCCAACGGTGTGGACGGCTTAGGACGGGTGCCCCGGCACTCGGGCTGGTGATGGCGACACCTTGCACTGCGGAAGCCCTGACCCCTAGCCGAGGTACGGCGGACTCTCTGATGGGGTCGGACCATCTGGCCCCCTGTGCGTGACAATCGGGAGCCGGGGGTGGTACCTATTTTACTGCG
Source organism: Triturus cristatus (assembly GCF_964204655.1). Lineage (NCBI taxonomy): Eukaryota > Metazoa > Chordata > Amphibia > Caudata > Salamandridae > Triturus > Triturus cristatus. The sequence continues at coordinate 1,071,815,338 of NC_140582.1, forward strand.
GGGTGCCTCGGGGCCCCAGAGGTGTCGCCGGGCCTAGTCGTTTTGGCTTGCTCCGACCGGCCGCCATTTTGTCCCCGAAGGAGCAGTGGTGGCGGTTTCCGCTGAAGTCCTGGCTGCTGGCGGCGGGCGACCTCCCGCTATTGCTGGGCTGCCTACCGGAGGGATGAGCTGTTGGGACCCCTCCGCTGCGGCCTCCTTGGTTGTCTCCCGCTAGCTCTTGCGGCTGCCGGTGACCGGACTAGGCCGCCATTTTGTCACCTGTGACGCAGCGACCTCACTTGTGGGGGATACCCGGGCCGAGTGCTAGCCGGCGGCTGAGCTTCCCTGGGGCACTTGGACCAGTGCCCGACGGCGGAGCTGGCGATGTCTGGAAAAGGAGGCCCGAAGAAAGGGGACCGTACTCTACCGGACATGCTTGGCAGGGCCCAGCACTTGCGGGACAGGGCACAGCCCTCACCGGGGCCCTCCCGGGCTCCGGCAGATGTGACTGGAGGGGAGCCACCCGTCACGAGGGCCTTTATGGAGGAACTGTTTAGCTCCCTCAGGGAGGACTTTCAGACACTGAAGCGGGAGGTGGCCAGCGAGGTCCGAGAAGTGCGCAGAGAGGTGGAGGGCCTAGGTGAGCGTGTGGAAGCGGCGGAGACGGAGGGCCAACAGCGAGCGGAGGAGATAGTCCATCTCCAGCAGGACGTTCTTCGCCTCCGGGAACAGTGTGTGGAGCTCCAGGCCCACTCTGAGGACCTTGAGAACAGATCTCGGAGGAACAACATCCGAGTGCGGGGCGTGCCGACTGCGGATGAGGGGTCCGATCTGGGGGGCTACCTGCGGGCCCTGTTCCGAGAGATCCTGGGGGAGGCTACGGACTTTCCCATCAGCATCGACAGGGCGCATAGGGTTGGCCGTCAGCGCCAGCCATCGGCACCCCCGCCGGACATTCTGGCCTTCCTGCCCGACTTTTCACTAAAGGAGCGTATTATGGCTGAAGCCCGCAGGAAACAGCCCCTGACCTTTCGGGATCGGCCAGTGGCGCTTTACCAGGATCTCTCCGCCATCACTCTGCAGAAACGCAGGTCCTTTAGGATTGCCACTGACTTTTTGCGCGAGCATGAGACGCCGTACTCTTGGGGTCACCCCTTCCGCCTGATTTTTCGGTGGAACGGAGTATTACACCAGCTACGCTCCTTGCAAGACATTTGTGGTGTCCTGGGGCTCACGGCAGCGGAGGAGGAGGGAGCTACGCCGTCGTGGAGGTCCTCGGAGGGACGGAATCGGCGGAGGTCAACGAGGCGGCGCTCAGCGACCAGTGCAGGGCGCCCGGACTCCCCTACCATTAGGGCGGACAGGGCTGACGCCCTGAGGGCGGCGGCCGGGGACTCAACCGGCTCCTCTAGCGTGGCCTTGACGGCCTAACACGCACTCCGGGGGGAGATGTCTTTAGCTTCTTAACATGCTTGGCACGGGGCGGGGGGGTTGGGGGGAGCGGGGGGAGGTGAGTGGCCGGACGTCCACTTTGCTCTTCTCTACGGACTTGCCCTTTGGGGCTTGACTGAGACTATGGGGTGTTTGAGTTTGGGGATGGCTAGTTGCCGAGGGTGGGTTTTGGGTGGGGGAGGGGGTTGTTTTGGGGTTGGGAAGGTCCCGTCCGATGTTGTCTATGCCCGTTTTGTTTTGGCTTGTCCCGCGCTGCGGCCCCGCGCGCCCCGCCCGCTGATTCCCTACCCATTGCATGGCGCTCCCGATCCCTGTGAGGAATGCCGGGCCTAAAGGTAGTGACCCTTAATGTTCAGGGTCTGAATAACCCGGTGAAGCGCAGAGCGATCCTGTCGTTGCTGGAGGGGACGCAGGCGGACATTTGCCTTTTGCAGGAGACACACTTATTGCCCCGAGACTGCCATAGGATGCGATCAGCTAAGTTCCCCACCCAGTTCTTTTCCTCGGCAGCGAACAAGACAGCGGGGGTGGCCATTCTCCTAGCGAGCTCCTTTCGGGGGGAGGTGTTGCATAAGTGTGCTGAACAGAAGGGGAGGCTCCTTGCGTATCGCATGCGCCTGGGAGGCATAGCATTTACAGTTGGCTCCGTTTATAGCCCAAACGAGCATCAGGAGCGCTTCCTAGATTCCGCGCTGGTGGATGTCACTGCTTCCCCAGACCGACACATTATCTTGGGCGGAGACCTCAACATTGTCTTTGACTCTGGGATGGACAGATCGGCCCAGCGCTTCCCGCAGACGGGGGAGCTGTCCCAGGATGGGAAGGCCCGGATTGCGGAAATGGACTTGCATGATCTCTGGCGCTCCCTGCACCCCACGGATAGGGACTACTCTTTCTTCTCGCACGCACACCGCACCTACTCACGGCTGGACTACCTCCTGGTGAGTGGACCGATGCGTGCCGCTGCCACGGCGGCGGACATCGGGGTCCTGTCCCTGTCTGACCACTCTCCAGTCACCGGCGTTTTCCGGTGGCCGGCGGCCTCCCCCTCTCGGGGGGCGTGGCGCCTCCGGGACACACTTCTACACAAAAAATCGGTGGTACAACGCGTCGGGGAGGTCATACGGGACTATCTCACTCACAACAGCAACACTGACACTTCGCAGGCGACACAATGGGCGGCACTGAAGGCCGTCTTACGGGGGGAATTCATCTCTATCTCTGCAGCCGAGAATAAGGAGCGGCAACTGAAGAGGGATGAGTTGACAGCTCAAGTCCGGGAGCTTGAGCAGGTCCACCGCCGTACGGGAGCGCCGAGGGTATGGAGGCAGTTGCAGGCAGCGAGGAAGCTCCTCTCGGCTCTGGATCTTGATAGGGCGGAGTACGCCGCCTTACGCTTGAAACATGCCTACTACACTGGGGGGGACAGATGTGGCAAGCTCCTAGCACACCGGCTCCGGGTCGCGCAACAGCGCAGCGTGGTGAAAGAACTGGTGGGTGCGGACGGGGGGGTTGTCTCCGGGGACGCGGAGGTAGCGGAGACTTTCCGCGGCTTCTACGAGGCGCTATATGCTGAGGAGCCCTCCCCGCCACGGGATGCCGATAGCTATCTGGAGTCGGTGACCCTCCCGGTACTGGACCCGGCTCAGGCTGACCACCTGGAGCGGGACATCCATGTGGAGGAGGTGATTTCGGCTATCGCGCGGCTGAAACATGGCAAGGCCCCGGGCCCGGACGGGTACACGTCGCTCTTCTACAAGACTTTTTGCACGACCGTGGCCCCTGTCCTTACGCGGCTGTTTAACTCCTTCTCCGAACCGGGAGCCATCCCTCCGGATCTCCTGAGGGCGACGGTCGCGGTAATCCCGAAGCCTGGGAAGGATCGGGCCCTCTGCGGCTCGTACCGGCCCATCTCGCTCCTAAATGTCGACCTCAAGTTGTACACGGGGATTCTCGCATCCAGGCTGGGTCCACACCTCCCCGATTTGGTGGAGGCGGACCAGGCTGGTTTTGTGCCCGGTAGACAGACGGTTGACAACACCAAGAGAGTGGTGCATGTTCTGGAGAAGGCCTCAAGGATCTCGGGGGAGCGGATGTTGTTGTCCGTTGATGCGGAGAAGGCCTTCGACAGAGTTCACTGGCCGTATCTTGAGCGGGTCCTCACAAAACTGGGAATCGGCGATAAGTTCCGCACCATGGTATTTAATTGCTATAAGCATCCTTCAGCGTCGGTGCGGGTAAACGGGTGTAGCTCTGGTGGCTTCGCCATCGAGCGCGGCACGCGGCAGGGCTGCCCTCTCTCGCCGCTCCTGTTTGCCCTCTACATGGAGCCGTTTGCTCAGAGGATCCGTAATAATCCGGATGCTGTCGGGGTCCGGATGGGCCGGTGCGTCCACACCGTGAGTCTCTACGCGGATGATGTCCTGCTGACTCTGGATGACCCTAGGAGGTCGCTACCTGCTTGCCTCCGAGAGTTGGACGCCTTTGCGGGGGTGGCCGGCTTCAAAATGAATATGAGCAAGTCGATGGCATTAGACGTGTCCCTGGCTGCGGACACCAGGAGGGATCTTCAACGGCTCTTCCCCATGCAGTGGTCCTCGTCCACGGTGCCGTATCTGGGGATTTTGCTGGCGCCTACATTATCGGAGATGGTTACGGCCAATTATGCCTCCCTCAGCAGGAAGATCAAGGACGAGCTTGGCCGATGGAACAAAGGCCTGCTGTCCTGGCTGGGGAGAATCGCGGCGGTCAAAATGACGGTGCTGCCCCAGATACTATATCTTTTCCGAGCCCTTCCGCTCCAGCCCCCGGTGGGCTGGATCCGACAAATGCAGGCTGACATCTCCCGCTTTGTCTGGCAGGGCCGCAGGCCACGCATGAAGAGGGTCCTCTCCACGCTCGCTCCGGAAGCGGGGGGCCTCGGCATTCCGGACCTCCGTAAGTACTTTCAGGCGGCACAGCTTCGCTATCTGGTGGAGTGGAGCAGGTGGGAGTCCGACAAACATTGGCTTTTTCAAGACCAGGCAGTGGCGGGCCGCACCTTACAAGAGGTCCCATTCTTGCGCCGCACGCACCGCCCCCCTAATCTTTACGCCTCCTTTGTTACGCGGGTCCCCCTGCGTGTGTGGGACGCGGTCTGCGAAACCCGGGGCCTCACCACCTTCCCCTCGCCGCTCTCGCCCATTGCGGGCAACCCGGACTTCTCCCCGGGGATGGAGCCGGGGGTTTTCTCCCACTGGGTACGGGCGGGCTGCAGGGCACTCTTCCAGATCTATGGTCCGGAGGGCGTGGTTCCTTTTCAGCAACTCCGCCAGGAGTTCGGCCTGACGGAGCTGGACAGACTGCGCTACATGCAAGTTCGGCATTGGGCCCTCCAGCCTCAGGTGCGTGCCACCGCTGCCCGTCCAATTACACCGTACGAGCGGTGGTTGGCTACTCGGACCTCCGACGCTAAACTGATCACTGATCTGTATAAACACCTACAACCCCCGCCGTTTCACTACTACAACCCGGGGAGGGAGCGTTGGCACAGGGAATTGGGTAGGACACTCAGCCACAAGGAATGGGACCAAATTGCGTATCGGGCTCGGCACTCTGCATACCACACGGGCCTTACGGAGACATTCACTAAGGTGTCCACATACTGGTACTACACCCCGGAGAGACTGTATGAAATGCATAAACACACTGACAAGGGGTGCTGGCGGAGCTGCGGGCAGGAAGGTACCCTTACACACATTCTATGGGATTGCCCAGTGCTGACCGCCTACTGGAAAGAAGTCTTGGACGAGGTGGATGAGCACTTTGGGATAGAGCTGCCGCGTCTCCCGGCGTATGTCCTGCTGGGCCTCCCCAATGCCCTAATGTACCCACTGAAGTCCCGCAGGGGTAGGCAGATTGCAATAGCGCTGGGGTCTGCGGTTCAGAACATTCTGGTCCACTGGCGCACATCCACCGTCCCCTCCATCACCGGTTGGTTGCATAGGCTCTGGCACGTGCTGGGGATGGAGAAGCTGTCGCTTACGGTTGCGGGGGAGGTAGACCAATTTGAAGAGCTATGGCAACCCTTTCTAGCGCTGCTGTCCACTGAATTCTGGGAGCTCACCTGCCCGAGGTACCTTAGGCTTCTCAGGCTGAGGCCGCCGGTGACCCCGGCGGACTAGCTTACATGTGAGATGGGGACCCCCGGGGAGGGGGGGGGAGTGCGGGGCTCCTGGCTAGGGCTGCTTTGATGCGGGACCATAGGACGGGGGGGAGGGGGGAGGGTTGTTGTTTTGTTAATGGGAGGATGGGGGATGGGGGGGGGGGGATGGTGTTCTGTTGAGGTGTTGATGGGGGGGGATGCTCTTGCTCAGCTTTGGGGTCTCGGATACGCGCGTGGGATTCCACAGCTTGCAATTCTAGCGTTCAGTCACTGTGTTCTTCCCTCTGAGCCACCGCGCCACCTATTGCCAACCCTCTGGAGATACATCCCCTCTTCTTTGACTGTATTCCATGTATCCTGCCTCCTATCCCCCTCCCCCATGGTTTGTTTTGTTTCAATAAAAAGTTTTTAAACATAAACTGGTGTGTTGTCCATTTGTAGTGTTTCACTATATTAATAATGTATGTGTTCACAAATGCTTTACACACTGCTCTGAGATAAACCTGTCTGCTTGTGCCAAGCTTCCAAGGGGGTGAGTAGGGGTTATTTTAGGAGTGTATCCCCCTTACCCTGACTAGAAGCAAGGGTCCCTATTTGGACAAACGTACCTACCTCTGCCAACTAGAGACCCCCATTTCTAACATTGGTGGTCAGTGGTGAGGATCTAGACTTGCATTTGTGTCTTACATACAGTGATTGGTGTACACTACTAGTATAGTGCAGACCATTACCCAACCACATACTCTTTTTCTATTTTCTGGTGTCCTCCTGGAAGTATTTTTTGATACTAGTACTCTGGTTAGTTGTTGCAAAATGGAACTTGACTTCTGGCACATGTTCATCTACACAATGAAGGAGCTATGTGTGTTCTGCAAGGAAAGAGGACTACCTGTGAAGAGAAGGTCCAGGGAACATCTAGAGGTGTTCCTATTTCATTATGAGTTACCCCCCTGGGGGCCAACCCTACCAGTTGAGTCTGAGGAGGAAGAGTTCTCTGAAAGTATGAAAGAAACAGAAAAAGTTGTCTGGCTTCTCGCTTGTGAGCAGAGGCTGAGAGAGCTTGATGAGGAGCTCAAGAGGGCTGAGACCAAGATGGCCTTAGACCAAGAAGAAGAAATGTGTGTAGCTCACGAAGTGAGCTTGGCTGGGTTGGAGTGGATTCCAGCTCAGATGGTGGCAGCAAAATTGAGTTATCTAGTGGTGAGGGAGCAGTACCCACACCCAGAGATGTGGCACCTGACTTGTAGGAGGGAGTTAGCATACACCAGGGGGGGTTCAAGGATATGAGGTAGCTCTAGTGGTGTGCAGTGTCCCTGAGGTGGATTGGGGAACTGGCACAGAGGTAGAAGTCCTGGTGTGTGAGTGTGGAGACTGTCCAGAAGAGTGTGGGTTGAGTGACAGAGACAGTCAGACACTGTCTTGCCAATCTCAGGAGAGTTGTGTGGGGTACGTGTGCGAGGCACTAGATGGTAAGGCAAAGGATAGCTTTGTTAACACCTGTGTGGGGTTGTGTGATCCAATTGTTGGAGAGCATATTTTAAGTACCTGTTTTCCAGAGCTATGCCAACACCTTTTGAAGTGTGAGTTCTCTGACCCCAGGGAGCTCACCCTGAAGGCAGACCTTTTGGTAGATTCCAGAGGGTCCGGAGAGGCATCTGGGGATGGTCCTAAAGGAGGTGGCTCAGGTTTTCTCCAACCAGTTGAGGTAGGGGAGGGTGGTGGTAGCCCAGATAGGTCCCAGAATAGTGGGAAGGTTGTAGGGTCCCATGTCATGTCTCAGAGGAGAAGGAGTGGGAGTGGACGGTGTTCATAGGTGCCCAAAACCCAGTACCAAGGCCTGGTTGGTTCCATGAGTGAACACCAGGAGAGGGTCCTAGTCTTTACCGGAAGGCCATCCCCTGAGGGGGATCCAAAATTGTCAGTTGAGCTGGGGGAGATTGCTGTATCCAGCATTCCACCAGCTCTGGTGTCTGGCAGCACCACTCCAGTGGGGAGGGTGCCTAAGTCCAGAGAGAGGAGTAAGAGGGGTATGCAGTCCCCAGTGGAAGGACCAGTGGGTCATAGGTTGACCGCTCTGAGGTCAGAACACCCCAGGACTGACACTGGTGAGGCCACTTCTGGCCTGGGGGTCTTCATGCTCTGTCAGGTGGACAGTAGTCTACAGACCTGCATCAGGCAGACTCTGACACAACTCCAGAGGAGTGTGTTTCCCTTGGGGGGTGTTAGTGCACTACCCCAGAAGTCCTGGGTTGCCAGGCACAGGTCCAGCCTAAAGGTACAGACACTGGGTTGGAGGGCCAGGTTCAGGGTGTTCCTCCTGATCTGGAAGTGGGGGCAACTGCTAACAGTGCCACTACTGTTTTGTCTTCTGGGGGCACTGCTCCAGATGGGAGGGTGCGGGCCCCAGTAATGGGGCGGGGAGAGGGCAGCCTCAGCCCTGACCTCTGCCCAGTCTAAGTGTACAGACCCTCGGCTGGGATCCCAGTTGCAGGATAGAACCCCTGAACTGGTGGGCGAATTGTGCAGGACACCTGCCACAGGTGCCCTGACAATTCTGTAATGAGTACTGCTCCAGGTGGGAGGGTGCAGAGCCCCGAGGAGGAGGATCAGGTGTGGGAAAACCCAACCCAGTCTCCTGTCCAGCCGCAGGGTTCAGGCACGGAGCTGGTGGGTCAGTTTCAGGATGTCATACCTGACCTGACAGGAGGGAGAGTGGACAAAGGGTGCCAGACACTTGGGGCTACTGCCCCCCACTCTCTAACCACACAGAGGTTTGGGAGCCCTGAGAGGCATAAGGCCTGGGTCTCATCACTGACTACTGTGGGAAACGCGTCGCTGCTGGGAGAAGCCCGAGGTTGCCGGACTACAAGCCCCAGAGGTCTGAGTGGCTGCCTCACCTGCTGCCAGTTGTTGCCTCCACCCAGCGCCTTCAAAAACACCTAGCGCTTCCCGCTTCGCGGGAAACGCGTCGCTGCTGGGAGAAGCCCAAGGTTGCCGGACTACAAGCCCCAGAGGTCTGAGTGGCTGCCTCACCTGCTGACAGTTGTTGCCTCCACCCAGCGCCTTCAAAAACACCTAGCGCTTCCCACTTCGTGGGAAACGCGTCGCTGCTGGGAGAAGCCCAAGGTTGCCGGACTACAAGCCCCAGAGGTCTGAGGGGCTGCCTCACTTGCTGCCAGTTGTTGCCTCCACCCAGCGCCTTCAAAAACACCTAGCGCTTCCCACTTCGCGGGAAACGCGTCGCTGCTGGGAGAAGCCCAAGGTTGCTGGACTACAAGCCCCAGAGGTCTGAGGGGCTGCCTAACCTGCTGTCAGTTGTTGCCTCCACCCAGCGCCTTCAAAAACACCTAGCGCTTCCCGCTTCGCGGAAAACGCGTCGCTGCTGGGAGAAGCCCAAGGTTGCCGGACTACAAGCCCCAGAGGTCTGAGCGGCTGCCTCACCTGCTGCCAGTTGTTGCCTCCACCCAGCGCCTTCAAAAACACCTAGCGCTTCCCGCTTCGTGGGAAACGCGTCGCTGCTGGGAGAAGCCCAAGGTTGCCGGACTACAAGCCCCAGAGGTCTGAGTGGCTGCCTCACCTGCTGCCAGTTGTTGCCTCCACCCAGCGCCTTCAAAAACACCTAGCGCTTCCCGCTTCACGGGAAACGCGTCGCTGCTGGGAGAAGCCCAAGGTTGCTGGACTACAAGCCCCAGAGGTCTGAGGGGCTGCCTCACCTGCTGTCAGTTGTTGCCTCTACCCAGCGCCTTCAAAAACACCTAGCGCTTCCCGCTTCGCGGGAAACGCGTCGCTGCTGGGAGAAGCCCAAGGTTGCCGGACTACAAGCCCCAGAAGTCTGATGGGCTGCCTCACATGCTGCCAGTTGTTGCCTCCACCCAGCGCCTTCAAAAACACCTAGCGCTTCCCGCTTCGCGGGAAACGCGTCGCTGCTGGGAGAAGCCCAAGGTTGCCGGACTACAAGCCCCAGAGGTCTGAGGGGCTGCCTCACCTGCTGCCAGTTGTTGCCTCCACCCAGCGCCTTCAAAAACACCTACCGCTTCCCACTTCGCAGGAAACGCGTCGCTGCTGGGAGAAGCCCAAGGTTGCCGGACTACAAGCCCCAGAGGTCTGAGGGGCTGCCTCACCTGCTGCCAGTTGTTGCCTTCAACCAGCGGTATATAAACAATCTGCTTCGCCGCTACGCGGGACGCGCGCGGGCGCGCCGGTCGAAGCCCGGTCAAAGGGCGGGCCGTCTGTGGCCATCAGGGGCTGGAGGAGGCTGGGCTGTGGCACCCCCCTTGATTGTTCTATAGCTGTGGCTGGGTAGTGGGTGCCTTTATAGGGTGGCATTAGTGACTTGTGTGTTAAGCCTTTTATTTTGCACGGGCACGTCTGTTTCGCTAGGGCATTTTTGTACCCCCCAAAAAATGGGTAAAAGAAAGCTTATTGAGAGTTTGGGGGGAGCTGGGGAAACCAGCATCTTGCCCAAACTGCGTAAGCATAGGAAGACTCGACGAGCAGCCAAGCAGCCCGATCCGGAGGGGGCGTTGGCACGTATTGGCTTATTGGTTGGGGAGTGTGAGGCTATTTTGGGGGCTGATCAGCTGTCGATTGGAGATGGAGAGGTTGCTGTTGTGCCCCCTGTTGAGTCGGGGTGTGTCAATTCTATCTCACCCCCCACTGTCCCGGACATGTTCTGCACTAAACGTATAATTAGAGCTTGTAAGGGGGCTAGCAGAGCGGCTGTGCCTGACGTCTCGGTTAGAGGGGATGTCTTGCCATTGAATTCCGAAATAGTCATTGGGGATACTGTACCCGCTGTACTGTGTTCTAACAGATTTTCCCCCTTGATGAACCAGTCGGGTGATAGTAGCGTGGGATTGCCTGGAACTTTGATGCCTTCTCCCATTGCTTCTCTAGGTAGCCCTGCTGAGTCCCATGATAACACCTTACAAGATCATATAAAAGTGGTTCACTTGCTGAGGGAGGAAATTGTTTCACTGAAGGCAGTGGTAGAGACTTTGTCTATTAAAGTAGGGTAGTGCTCTGTTGACCCTTGCCCTCCTTTTGGTAACCCTAAGGTGACCTCCTCCTTTATCCCAGTAAATCTATTAGACAGTCAGGTTAATCCCTCTGGGCTCCCTAAACTTAGTGCCAAAGGTAATGTTACCTGTAGTGACGTGGTAAAGGCTGGCAATAGTCATATTTTGGATCGTCCAATTGTTAACCTTGGGAGAACTGTGCAGGATAGAATGAAATGTATGAGGAGGGTGGGTGTGGGAAGGGATTCCATAACCCATGTCCAAGATGCTATGGAGGGCTGGGGCGCTTACAATGACCATTTTATGGGTAATGCCACTAATTGTTTCAACAAAATCTTTATGACTAATGTCCCTAAATTGCCAAATAATTGTGACAAAGAGTATCCCGAGTCGTTGACGAATAAGGCGATTCACTGGCTAAGACATGTTAGGGGATGTCGTTCTGTAATTAGAGATGATATTATTAGAGCCACTAGACTTACTTCACCTGGGGTTCCTGTTGATTGTGTTGAATTAACTCTAAAAAGTAATGCCCTTGTAGAAAATCTTCTTTCCTTGGAGTATAGGTCTAGTCCCCCGGAGGGCTCTTCTATTCAACAAAGAAAATATATCCCGTATGATCTAGGGGGGATGAAGTGCGAAAAACTGAGTGACAGAAAGGAGGATGGTTCAACTCTGGAAAGTATTGATTGACTCTATAGTTTGGGGGGTGTTGGTTCCTGGGACCACAATGAGAGGGTGATGGACATTGAGTACCAAGTGCCTACGGTGGCAGGTTCTTGTATTGACCCCCGCTTAACTCCTGTCTACCAAGCGGTCAAAGATCCTAATAGCTATTATTCCATCATTGCCCCAGTGCCAAGTTCCGGGTCTGCCTCACTTAATTATAGTTTATCCCCTGTATCCCAAGTTACTATCCCTGACACTAATTGTCCCCCTTTGGTTGGAGGTTCTCTATGCTCGTGGAATATTGCTGGTTTAAATGCTAAACTATCCATTATGGATTGGGTTGCATTCATTAACAAAAATTATATTTGTTTATTCCAGGAGACCTGGCTTTTAGAACCACGTTTTTGCGTGGGCTATCTAAACTTTCATATCCCGGCCACTAAAGGGACCCACGGGCGACCATCTGGGGGCCTAATTATTTGGCTGAGAAATGAATTATGTTTGAATAGTAAGTCCCTTCATACTGGGAATAGAGACATTCAATTGTTGAGGTTAGAGATTGGATCATTGGGCACAATTGATATATACAATGTGTATGTAAGGGGTTGTAGAGGTGCAAAATCTCCTGTCTTAGATGAACTTATGAGTTTGTTCGATGTTTACTCAGCTGATACCTTCATCATTGTTGCAGGTGACTTCAATGTAACGTTTGAACCGCTTGTAGTAATCGGCTGTGATACCCAGGATAGTGAAGAGTTACACTGGGGTATTCCCCCTCTGGAGCTGCCTCCTATAAAAAGGTGGCCAGAAGTAGCCATCCAGATTAATTCTCTTTGCATGGAAAAGGGCTTGAGGGCCCTGAATGGTAGGATGCCCAGTGATTGTGAGGGTGCCTACACATTTAATAATGGTCTGAGCAAGACCCGAATTGATTGCATTCTTGCTGACGTGAAACTATGGCACTCTCTTGTTGACATGAAGATAATGGCCCTTCCCGAGAGTGATCACAACCCCCTTTGTTTATTTCACAGATGGTGGAAGGCAGATTGTGGTCCACTAGAGGGAAGGGTGCTGAGTATAATCGAGGTTGTGCCTTCTAATGACATGCGACGGCTGAGGTGGTCCTGTCTAATGGAGAATCCCACTGCCCTGCTAAATATTTTGGCAGAGGTTGATGGTTCCATACATGCAATCAACCAAATTCTTTCCTCCAATGGGGAAATGGGGGATGTAACAATAGTTCATAACAGTCTTTTTGCCAGTCTGAATTCCTATTTCTTTAAAAAATTGAAATCTGGCTCAAGAGCTGTTCACCGCCAAGCAAGTTGGTATAATGGGGAATGTAGGCAGTCAAGGCTATTACTTGGGAAAGCCTTGAAGGAAGGCGATGTAGGCGCGGTGCGACACAGTAGAGATAACTACAAAAGTTGCATCGCCAGGGCGAAACAACAATGGGATGAAAAGAAGTGGCAGGGCCTCCTCGAAGCAAGCGTTCAGAACAATAGCAAACTATTTTGGAGTATAGTAAAGTGGGGATCTGGTGGGCAGCCAGAGTGTCCCCAAAACAATGTTTCCCAGGGGAGGTGGGTTGAGTATTTTAAACCCCAGTATGCTTCCCTCACTGATCCCCCTGAAAGTCCTGGGTTGTCTCCGGTGTTTAATCTGGAAGACTGGCGCTTGCTGGTGTGGCGTCTGGAAAGGCCCCTGGCCCGGACGGGGTACCAGCGGATGTTTTTCTATATGATGGGGGAGATATATCCAATTGATTGCTAATGCGCTGGCACAGGGTGCACCAATTCCTGGTTCATGGAAAGCGGCGGAAATAATACCGGTCTACAAAAAGGGAGACCGGTCGCTCCCAGAGAACTATAGGCCCATTAGCCTGATTGATGCTATCCAGAAGATTATAGGCAGGCTGATTTTAAATCGCGTTCACTCCTGGATAGCATCAAATAACATCTTGTCTCCATTTCAGGTGGGATTTCGACAGCATATTAGTACCGTTGATCAGGTATTCCGTTTTGTCCTCCTCTATTGGAAGACTGTGGTTCTGGGCAAGGGGAAATTGTATGCTGTGTTCGTGGACCTAAGGGCTGCCTTTGATCTAGTCCCCCGTTCTAAACTCTGGTTGACGCTGAAAGATCGGGGGCTTCATTGTGGCCTGTTGTCCCTGATCCAGAGGCTTCATGATGATAATTCTGCTAGAATTAGTTGGGGAGGCCAGGGCATGACGACAGAGGACTTTCCGGTGCAAAGGGGGGTTAGACAAGGTTGTGCAATGGCCCCAACCTTATTTTCATTATACATCAATGATATAGCTGAACGCCTCCTAAAACGAACACCGATGCCCTTACTCTCGGCGACACAAAAATCCCAATTTTAATGTTCGCGGATGATACGCTTTTAATTGCCAAGACACCTTGCGGTCTCCAGCGTTCATTGGATATTTTTGAGAATTTCTGTGTGGAACGTGGCCTCGAAGTTAATATAAAAAAAACTAAGCTTATGGCATTTAGGCCACACAGATTGTTTAAAAATAAATTTGTATTGTTTAACAATCCCTTAGAGCAAGTACAGGCTTTTAACTATTTAGGGGTCAATATTCAAAACAATTTTATGTGGAAACAGCAGAAGGAATTGTCTACTCTAAAACATAGGCAGCTTGTAGGAGCAATATCTGGTGAGTTTAAAAAATCATTAACGAAACCGATTAGACCCGTGCTCCAGGTCTACAGTGCTAAAGCTGTAAGTGCAGCTCTCTATGGTGCTGAACTGTGGGGATACGAGAATTTGTCTTCCTTAACCATCTCGGAAAACAAGTTTCTGCGTAGTATTACTTCTCTCCCACAGAGCACACCTATAGTTCCCTTAAAACATGACCTGGGTATGAAACGCATTGCCGATGTAGCTAGACTACGACCCATTCTCTATTGGCGTAGATTGTGGACAACCCCGGCTTTAGCCCAGTATGCTGAGGGCTTCCTCGACGTAATGTCTTTGGTTGGTTCCTGTAATATTGGCTGGTTTAAAGAACTTAGAAGATCTCTTGTGGCTCTGGGAATGAGTGATTTATGGGAGAACCCCTCGGGTGTCCCTTTTCCATCTAAAGCACTGTTGAAGGAGAAATATTGGGAGCTAGTTAACGTTAAGGTACTCTCTGGCAGTAAATCCTTCTCTCTTTCTGATGACTTTTTGAGTATAAAACCCGCTCCAAGGTTAGAACCTTTCTGGGATCTTGTCACAAAAGTGCTAGACAGGAAACTATATTTTCAGATGCGGGTGGGATCGCTGCCTTTAAAATCATTCACCGCTCGGTGGGACACTAATACTAATAATTTATGTTTTTTGTGTAAATCCCACGAAGAAACAATTGCCCACATGTTTTTTGTATGCCCTGCCTATTTGACCCCGAGGCGTGTTTGGTTGAGACCCATCTGCAAATTACTGGGTACTAAACTGAGTGGTGAAGCAGGGAGAATTCTTCGTACTAGTACTGACCCGGCCATTGTTGTGGCTGTTGCTAAATTTCTGGGGTGGGCATGGATTATAAGAAACCAGAGTATCTGCCAGTAAAGTGCTAGCTGCCCTAGATGCTTCCCCCCACGATCTACTGTGAAATTGTATAGATTGTATGTATTTTAAGCTTGTATATATTTTATAAGGTATTCGATTTTAATGTGTTTTGTTTTTTGTTTTATTTTTGACCTTTTATGTACTGTGTACCTGCACTTGTTTTGTATTGCTTTTATGACTTTTGTCGAATAAAGCTGTTTTGGATTGGACTACTGTCAGTGGCCACTGTGGCTTGCTGTCCTGGTGGACAGAGTGGCCCCTGCTGGGGGGGGCAGGAGTCACACCCCGGGGGTGGACTGGGCAACACCACTGTGATGGCCATGTGGGTACTGTCTGCCTGTTGGGACACACCTGTGAGCAAGCTGAGGTTAGGTGCTGCACAGATGGTGTCCACAGGTGAGGAGAAAGGTTCCCTATGGGTTAGCTTAGTGGGCCTTGAGAGTATCGACAGAGGGATCCAATTCAGTTCAGAATGGCATAGAACCAGAACGTGCCCCCTGTTGTGGGCCAGGTCTAGGTTCTATCGCCTCAACCAGGGAAGCTCATCAAAGTTTTGATTAGTCTACCCTGGGTTTAGGCTGGAAGGGGGTTGTGTTAGACCCTGCTTTTTCAGCAAGTTTATCCCCAAACCTTTAGCTTTTTGGCCTCCTGTTTCTGACCTGTTTTTGTTGGTTTTATGACTCTGGGCACTTTACTACTGCTGATTAGTGCTAAAGTGCATATGCTCTCCTTGTAAATTGTTGTTATGGAATAGTGATTCCATGATTGGCATATTTGATTTACTTGTCAGACCCTAGTGCAGTGCACTCTGTGTGCCTGGGGCCTGTAAATCAAATGCTGCTAGTGGGCTGCAGCACTGATTGTGCCACCCACAGAAGCAGCCTGTAAAATGTGACTCTGGCCTGCCATTGCAGAGCCTGTGCGCAGTATGGGACTGCCATGTCGACTTGGCAAGTGCAAACACTTGCCAGTACCTAAACCTTCCCTTTACTATTCACCCCTAATGTTGGCCCAACGTACCCCTGTGGACAGGATGTATTGTATGTGAAAGGTAGAACATGCCCTGATGTGTGTGGCATTTCCTGATTAGGGGTGGGCGGAATTTGCATAGTCACGCTACGCAAAGCTCTGCGAAGCGGTAAAAAATCTCCTCGAGCACGCAGAATTCCACAACACGTGGAATTGCTTGTTACGTCTGTTCGCAATGCTTTTTTCCTGTTCGCAAACGCTGTTTGCGTGCTCGGGGGGAAGTATCTTGCGAACACGCACTTTGAAAGCGCAAACAAGCAAAAAAATCGGCAAAGCCGCGGATCGCAGAATTTTTGGCAATTCCGCGTTCTCCGCGGAACATGAAATTACCCAAATTCCGCAAATTCCGCGAGCATAACGGAATTTACCACCCAGGCCTAGTCCTGATAGTGAAATACTGCCAATTTCGTTTTCGCTATTGCAAGGCTATCTGTTCCCATAGGACAGAATGGCGAGTTTGTTTATAACATCTTATAAACATAACTGATCCTCGGAACAAGATGGAAAATTAAAGTTTAGTATGCCTGAACTCAGAATGTTAAAGTGCATCTTTTAATGAGGGTGTTTTTAACATTCTGTGTTTGAAAATACCACTTTTAGAATGTAGGTATTTTCTTGCCTAACCATCCAGTGTGCCTCTGCTAGGTTTGTGTATTACATGTCTGGCTTTGGAGTGTCAGGGGCTGTGGAGGAGCAGTAACTCCAGAGAGCCTGATGAGCCAGGGCTGCGCTGAATAGACCTGCTCTGCATTTGGAGTGGTGGGAGGAGTAGCACCTGCCCCTCAATAGGGCTGTGCCTGCCTTCCACAATGATGGTTCCACCCCCATGTGGTGTGTCTGGAGCCAGGGCTCACACTGACAATGGAGGTTGTTGTGCACTTGCAAAGTGCCCCACAGAACTGGTTTTGGCTGGGTACAGACACTCTCTGCCTTCAGAGAACAAAGGATTTTTGGGTATAAAAAGAGGGCCCAGGGCCCAGACTTTTAAATCACTTCTGGAAAATCAAGAGGAACCTGTGCCAAGGAGAAGAGCCGGATACTACTCCTGTGCTGTTTGCTGTCTGGAGTTGGCCTGCAGTGGCTGCCTGCTGCCAAGGAAAGGGGAAAAAGGACTTTGCGGTTTGCTGTGTCACTTGCTTGAAGAAAAGATCTCCAAGGGCTTGAAACTGAGCTACCCTCCTGTTCTGAAGTCTCAGGGACACAAAGACTTCACCACCAGCTCCCATGAATTTCCATGCTTGGAATTCCAACCTGCATAGAGGTGCCTGCTGCTTTTTAGGACCTCTAGAAACTGTTTGTTGCTAGAAGCTGGAAAATGGACTCAACATCAAAGAAGCGTGTTGCATAATCACCTGTTTTCCGACGCATCGCCAAGAACCCATTGCTGCTCCTGCCGCAGCCCGAGAAATCGCATCACGACGCATTGGGTGCAACCATCCCTGAAGTCCGAGATCTCCGCACACCGAACCCAGCGCAAGCCTACTGTGCGGCTGCATGAAACTAGGCCTGGGCTAAATTTCCGTTCCGCTCGCGGAAATTGCGATAATTTGACATTTTCGCGTTCCGCGGAGAACGCGAAAATGTCAAAATTTCCGCATTCCGCAGCTTAGCGATAATTTGTTTCTTGCTCGCACTGTAAAATAATACATTCTCGCGCGCATGCGATCGCCTTACCTGAATCCCCGCGTTCGCCGACAAGTTTTCCCGATCCGGTCGCGTTCTCCACGAGATGTTGGATTGTTGGTAGCCATTTGCGCTGTCTCGCGACAGTTAGCGCCCGCAGTAATGACATTGGTCGTGCGATCACGTCTTTCTTCTCGTGATCATGCACCGCGAGAAGAGTGAAAACAAGATGGCCGTGGCCGCGAGCAACCACATGGGTAAGTTGGCGAGCCGCGACCACGCAAAAAATACCGCGAACGGGCGGGAAAAAAAATTCTGCATCTTCGCGATATTTCCGCGTGTTTGCGGAGATTTTTAACATTTTCACGATAATTTGCGTAAGTCACTTTCGCAAATTCCGCCCACCCCTACATGAAACCACGCATCGTACTGGATCCACGCATCGCATTGAGGCGCAAAACTGTCACATCATTGGGGGCCGCAGTAAGAAACAGACGCATCAACTCCCCACGTAGTAAGAAAACGACGCATCACCTCCTCTCCGGTAAGGAACAGACTCATCAACTCCCCTGCGCTGCAGTAAGGAACCGACGCATCACCTCCCCCGGAGCAAGGAATCGACGCATCACATTCCCTGAGTGTAAGGAACTGACACATCACCTTCCTTGCGGCCATTTTGCTTGTTTTGTGTGACGCATCTAAGGTACGTTTGAAGAAAAGTGTCACATTTACAACTTGCATTGAACTGAACTATTTTTACCATTTGAAAGCCTTATTTTGTAATACTATATTGTGGATTTTTGTCGTTTGGTCTTGTTTTGGTTTTGATAAAGCTTACTTATTTTCCTAAACTGGTGTGGTGTCCATTTGTAGTGTTATAACTGTATTACTGTATGTGTTCACAAATGCTTTACACACTGTCTCCTAGATAAGCCTGTCTGCTCATGCCAAGCTACCAAGGGGGTGAGCAGGGGTTATTTTAGGAGTGTATCCCCCTTACCCTGACTAGAAGCAAGGGTCTCTATTTGGACAAACGTACCTACCTCTGCCACCTAGAGACCCCCATTTCTAATAGGGAGATAAAGGTTAAACAGGCCTGGGATGATAACAAACATTAACATGCAGATAGCAACACAAGGATTCTTCTTTGGCAATCCCTGATGATAGCTTAAATGACCAGCTATTCAAGAGAAAACCAAAATACCTTGATCCAAGATTCAACAGGGTTCCCAAACCTCGCAGAGCTAAAGGTCCGATCATTTTTGACAGTTTGTAGCGGACTGGTTTACCAAGAAAAATAAGCAAATTAAAAGGTCAGACTAAAGATGCTTAAAGAAAATTCAAGTTGTCTGATAAATACTAGAATCATTATTGTAGCTAAAACTAGTCCATTCATTAGTAACTGGGCCTAATTTGTAAAGCCCTAAACCATCTATGCACTTTACAAGGAAATCCTTCAAAAGAAAATCAACAGCAGTTTTTTTTTTAACTGGTGCTTATGTTTGTTCTGCCTTAATTCATTTCACACAGTTATAGCATTTGCCATTTGCCTTCAGTTTTATGAGAGCGAGTAATGTTGGCTGTATCTCTAATCACAGCAAATCGAATGGCTCTCGGGGACAGTTAATGTGCTTCTACTGTGTCACCCACTATATAATTTTTAACACATTTTTGCCACAGGGCATTGTTTACAATTTGTTTTTTTTGTAGCTGCTCCTGGTCACCAGGGCCCATCTCCCCAGTATGCAGCAGCCCATCTGTGGCAGTGGAAGCTGGAGGTTACACTGGCCAAATACCAGTGGCTGGTGGCCCAGGAGGAGGAGGCAAATGCCCGGGGCCCCAGCCAGGCCCCAGGGCCAGCACCACCACCTTCCCATGCACAACATCGGCGCCACATTGTGCAGGCAGCTGCCCTCCAGCAAACACACACTGCTCCCCCCTCTCAAACTGCACCCTACTATGCTGCATCTTTTCAAGGGTGGTGCGGATTGAAGCCAGGCAGAGACGAATGGACTGGCACCTCGAAGAGCTCCTGAGCCTGGCCTGGTGTGCCTAGTTCTCTCTGACCCTTTTTTTATCTTTTATTTTGGTGGATGGGACTTCTTTGTTGTTGTAGGTGGGAAGGGTGAGGATGTGGAAGTTGGGATATGGGTTTCGTTTGAACAGTTTGGACTTTTTCAGAGACAATAGACATTTAGGTTTTTGCTGGACAATGGTTGGGGACAGGGAAAATTCATTTGTTTGGGGAGAGGGGTGGGACAGTTGTTGGAGATTGGTCGAAGGGTTTGGTTTTTTATTTGGGTTGATGAATAAATATTTAAGTTTCTTTATTATGGACAAATCTAGGTTTTTGGGGGTGTTTTTCTTTTCACTGATGCCTTTTAGCGTGACCTATTTTTAAAACATGCCTACATGGTACCCTTGTTCTACTACTCTCCTAGATTCTGCAACTATATTGACCACTAATTGGGGGGTGTCATTGCCTTGCCTACAACAACTTGGTAGGACAATGAACCATAGTTCTCTTATTGAATAGAAGAAGCGAGGGCTGCAGGGTTTCCCAAGGTTCCAAGGTGGTGGTAGTAGAAGCAGGCTAGCACACTAAAAACAGTGCATGAATCAGAGGTCAGCTTCCACTCCCACCTAGGTGAACTTCAACGTTAGGATTTTTATCAGAAGCATTATACATTGCAGGCAACTAAATTGAAAGAAAACTGAGTTATTGTGTTACTTATTATTATATCATAGCACAAACACTTGAGACCAGATTACTACACAACACATAATACCTGATAGTGAATAACAAACAAGAAACAATACTAAACATTTCAAAGCAATGGTGAGCTAGTATTTAGATTAAACAAATGTACACTTGAATCGTGGTTCTTGAAGAGGACATAAAGTCTGGAGTGGACATGGTTATTGGTTAAGCGTTTACGTAACGCAACACAAAATACCTGAATAATGTGGATACTGAATAATAATGTTCTTCTAAATCTAAAATATCGATCACTTTAATGTGAGGGTGGGTAACTGGGGCAAGTGCGGACTGTTGTTACATTAATAGGAGTAAAGCTGAAGATCCTT
Source organism: Triturus cristatus (assembly GCF_964204655.1). Taxonomy (NCBI): domain Eukaryota; kingdom Metazoa; phylum Chordata; class Amphibia; order Caudata; family Salamandridae; genus Triturus; species Triturus cristatus. Next base: position 1,071,835,912 of record NC_140582.1, read on the forward strand.
CACTAAGTTGGTGTTGCTTTCACCACATCTTCTAGGCCAAGTGAGTGATCAGTTAATGGTGTAAATTATTGATTCACATTCCAATAAATCACACAGCCCGGGGGATGAGGGTTAGAGGTTTGATGAATGGATGGGAAAGGGCTTTTCGGGAAAGGTGTGACAAAGACAATACAAAAAGACAATATTCATTTGGACAATGAGCAGCCAACCATCATCATTCTGCTGTGAGAGGAAAAGGAAACAAAGGAATGAGTACAGGAAACATAAATACAATGCAAATCAAATAATCCATCTGCCCCCAAAGAAACCCATGTTACATTATTATATATTTAAATGTTATGTCACCTAGGTTTGAAAAATAGCAAATACATTACAAATTATGCAGGAGTGAAGTGAACAACACACACAGTTCTAAAAAATGATGATTATAAGAAAAATGATACTGTATTGCCAAATTGGGAGGTGCATCTGCATTCTTCCTGGATTGACTGTCAATCTTGGGTGCCTGGCTGATGTGGTCTGGAAAAGTAAGCGTGAATGTTATGGTGCTTTTCTCTATTTGAGCAGGAGAAGAGAAGGCCTGCGGATTGTAAAACAAAAATGAAATTGTAGAAAAAAGGAGAAGAAAAGAAGGTAAACTTTATAAGGAGTGCGCCAAGAAGACTCAGAGGCAGTGCAAGAGAGAAGAATAATGGCCTTTTTGCAATCATTCATTTTATGACTGATGTGCAATCAATTAGGTGAGAGCAATTTTACAACAACCAACAATCACAGACAAGTGGCCACATGTATCTGGCTAATCAAACTCGCAATATTCATGATCATCAATTCATCGTCATAATAATAATAATATGTATTATGTAGCCTAGCAGCATGTGCATAATGTGATGATCACCAAATGTCTGTCTCCAGTTACTTACAACAGGCCCCCACCCAACCACCACATAGTTTCAAATTTGACACAGCCAGCACACACAATCTGCACCATTGCATTTTCCAAATTAAATAAAATCAACGCACGTCTCTCACCACCACTTCACAGAGTTGGGTAGGCCTTATAAAGTCATCACTAGACTCATCATTAAATCGGCTGGTTTCAGTGAAGTTGATAACTTCCTTCTTTTGGTGGCAATTGAAGTTGTCACTCCTTCAGGCCTTCCAGCATCCTCCTGACTCGAGTAACATGTCCAACTCCGTACCTACTGAGTCCCTGACTTGTGCTTTCTAGCTGAAGGGACTGATCGGGCCTTTGAGGATTGTGAAGCAGAAAGCAAAGCAGTGTGGACAAGGCAAACAAATCTCATTAGGTGTCAAAGGAGAAGGGAAAAACCACCTTCTGGAAAGAAACGATCACCCGTCGTTAGGCCACCAACATTGTAAATCATCACAAACACAATCAAGCTTAATAGTCATAGTTAAACAAACACCCAGTGTCACTGCCTGCTACCACATGAATCATATCAACACTCACAAACAATAATAATTCATAATACATATCAACCTTTGGTACATGCAATGCATGCCAATTACCTCTTCTAATTCAAGCACTGTAATGGTGGTACATTGCCGATCCATTGTTTCACAAAAAAGACATTGCCCAGCCCTGTGAATCAAATAATGTGGGGGCAGTCCAGCTAGGGAAATAAAGAAAGGATAGATAGTTAGGGGATGAGGGCAGGCACAAATTTGTCTCTCCAATGTCCTTAGGGGATATGGGGGAGGCTTCTTCACTGCACACTGGTGCAACTACAATCCAGCAATAAAATGTGTCTAAAATGGTGGGGCTGCATTAGTCAGTCAAAAACAAATAAACAAAATAAAATAGTGTTCCCATGCTATATTTTTTTTTTGTTGTTATCAAAGCAGTTCGGCGATAGAGAGAGAAAGTTCTATAGTTGGTGGTCCAGGCCTAGTAGTCAGAGAAGTAGTGTTCATCCTCAAACTCAGGTGGTTCGCTCTGAAGTAAGTTAGCTAGCACACTACTACCTGAGTCTGATCAATCACCCTCATTCTCCTCCTGTCATACTTCAGGTATGATGTAATTTGGTGGTTGAAGTGCTGATTCATTGTGATCATGGTTAATCTCAGTAGCGGTCCGTGGAGGGAGTTCCGTGAGGCGGGGTGGGGGAGGGGCAGGGTGGGGGAATGTAAACACCGGAATATGGATGAACGGAGGTAAGTACACATTTAAATAAATAAAACAAATTCCTTTGTGCGCGCTGTATCGCAAAATGCCTCTAGGGCCTAGTGCTTTTGTCTGCCCAGCACTCGTGGTGGCCTTCTCTGTGCTGTCCTTCCGGGGTGCCCTCTCTCCCTTCTCCTGAGCAGTCCTGCGCGAAGTATCGCCTGTGGACAGAAATTCAACATCAGCTCAGTGTACCTGCAGCCCTGCATTGCTAACATCATAATACATTTCTGCAACACTATCTCATTGTCTTATGCCTGCTTATCGCTGATGTGTGTCACATGCCTTGTTGTTCTAAGCGATTCTTGTCATGATAGGGGTTTCACTGACTACATCTCCCATAATGCATTGCTGGTATGCACAAACACCTGTACTGGAGTGGGATTCACATTGCCCAATTGGGGATTTGGGATAGGGGAAGGGGGGGCACAATGCTGTGCATGCGTCTTACCTTGTTTGGTAGCAGCTCTGGCAGAGCTGTCTGCATCCCCAATCCCACTTTCGGGCTCAATCGTGGACTCCACGAGCTCCTCAAGTTCAGTCAGGGCAGGTGCCCTGTTTCTTCCTCCTCCTGTCTGGCTGGCCTGTTTCTTCAGATGAGCCATCTTCCTCTTTGTGATGATACGGATGTCGTACCACCGCTTCTTCAGCACATCAATGTCCCGGGGGGTCACTCCTATAGCATTTACCTGCGCCTGGATTCCAAGCCAGATCCTTCTTTTCTCTGATTCTGCCACTTGCAGGGACAGCTTTCCAAAAAGCTTATTGTGCTGCTTCACCACCTCCTCCACAAGTACCTGCAGTTCCTTTGGACTGAATTTGAGTTTCCTCTTCCTTTCCCCTCCATCTCTTTCTGTGTCCTGGCTGGCCATTGTGTCAGATTTCTTGTGCAAGTTCCGGCACTGGCTCTGTTGCTCTCCTCTGCACTGGGACAGCCTCTACAGAGTCTGCTGATTGTGTGCACCTGCCTGGGTGTGGCCACTTCCTGGTTGGGTGGGGTGGGGTTTGCACAGGATTGGCTGATTCCTCAATTGCTGTTCATTTGAATTACCGAATCGGTAAATTCCGGATCGGTATTTACCGAATCGATAAATACCTAATCGGTATTTACCGATTTGGTAAATACCGGTTCGGAAACACCGGTCGGTATTGTAGAATCAGTAAACATTTACCGATTTTTACCGAATCGGTAAAAGTTACCGAAAAATTAGGTACATACGAAATACCGATTTCTAAATACCGATTCGGTAAAATTCGGTATTTAGGAATCGGTATTTCTAGGTTACCTACATATGGCCCTATATGAGACGATCGTCCAGAAACGCAGCGGACAATTTTGAAATGTGATAATACCATTACCATTACCATTACTAGTGCTTAAAACACAATATTTTTTAAAAAGGACTCCTTGCTGTTAGAAGGTGGTTCTGACACTATGGCCCGCCCGGAGTTTTTGCTTTTTGAGCACCTAATTGTTGAGCTTTTACTGTGGGGGAGCCTCATAAGTTGGGACTCACCCACAGTGAACTCAGGATGTAAGAGACTGCATGGGGATTTTACTGGTGTTCACCTGGCTTGACCAGGCCACTGCGCAGCAGCTGGAGTAAGGGACACCGGGCTGGTTACATGCAGACACATGTGTACATGCGTGTGCACACGTGTACGGGCTGCGCAGGGGAGATTCCTAGCGTGCGCAGTCCAGGAGCAGCTACAATGTGAATGGTGTGGCAGGACTTATGCAGTATTGGGTAGTGATATGGAATAGGCTTTATACGCTGGAAAGAAACGTGCCAGGGAAAGGCAGTGTGTTTTACTGTGTTCTCACTTCATTATTTCCCTAAGGGAATGTGGGGCCCATGGTTAAATTAACTTCTACAAGGCCTACAGTTTTCAGGCATGCACTAAAGTCCATTGTATTGAAGGTGAAAAGAAGTATTCTGCAGAGTCCAAAGTCATATTTGTACTGCTTTTGGGTCATCCAGAACTGTCATATTTCTGTGAGCCAGCCAGGACCAGACCCAGGCTGAGGGCTGACCTCAGCTGGATGGATTGATAACCTTTCTTCCACAAGCTAGGGCCTCCTCTCCACGAAGAGAAGATGGGAGGGGCTACGGGCTCATCAATTAGCAGCTGTCACTGGGTGCCAGGCACCAGGCGCACCAAGGAGGGAAGGCAGCTTGGGGGATGAGGCTTCAGACATGTGGCCAGAAACCCCGGATGACACCATTTTGAACAAGCTCAGAGGCTGGACAAGAAGGAGGGAGCAGGGGCAGGGACGTGATGTGTCGCTGTTTGATAGGACCAACAGAGACTTCCTTCCAGCCCCCTACTCAACTTTTAAAAAGTGCTTGCACAGGAAGAGAAGGGCTCTCTGGGGTGTGGTCTGCTGAGGGTGAAGGTGCTGGAGCCTGGTGCAATGGGCAGTTGGAAGGAGAGACCCCCTGACTGCCCCAGGACCCTATCAGCACCAGAAGAAGAGCCCAGGACTGGTGCACAGAAGCAGGGGCCTCTGCGCAGGGAGAACAGAGTCCCAGAAGGAGAGCCTGGCAAAAGGCTGGCGCAGGGAGCCAGTGAAGACAGCACACTGCTGAATCTACCCTCTCAGAGTCCCAGAGGGCAGAGGAGAGTGTTCCCAGTGGCGGGGACTGGTAAAGAGGATCATGAAGCGCCCCATAATGCGTCGCCGGGCATTTGGAAATCTGCCGTTTTGGTGCTTTGTGGCCCCCAGAGGAGGGGGGTCACCCTCACTTGTGAAAAGGTGCTGGGAGCTTCTGGAGAGGCCCAGTCTTTCCCCCCCCCAGCACGAAGAAATCTGCCATTTTGGTGCCTGGTGGCCCCCAGAGGAGGGGGTCACCCTCACGTGTGAAAAGGGGTATAGGGGGGCTGCAGGAGCACGCAGTCTCCCCCAGCATAAAGAAGAACAGTCCACCCCTAAGTTTCACGGGGCATCTGAAAGAATAACCTCTCAAGGGCTCAGCCAGCCTTTAATACCTTCTAGGCTGGAACTTATGTTCTACAGCTGAGAGTGTACTATGAAGTGCATCACGGAGTGAAGGGCTGAGTTGGGGGATGTCTGGAGAAGGGCATCCCCTGGAGGTGAAGTGGTGTAATTGTACCGAAATGCATTTACTATTGGTTATTTCTTTCTAGGTGGACTGAAGGTCACATGTGTAAAGTGAAATACCCGTGTAAGGTGATGTTAAGCTAAATGGAGTTATGTTGATGGACCTTCCTGCTAGGGGGTCTGGCTGTATTTACGTAATCCCATGCTTTTACCTGGGATTCCTTTTAAAGTGAGAAGGAGAAGAGTAGTTGCCAGGAGTACTTCTTTTGAAGGGACTGTAAGTCACATGTGTAAGGAGATGTCATAAGCCAAGTGGGGTTATGTTGTCAGACAGTCCTGCTAGGGGGTCTGGCTGTATATGCGCAATCCTGTGATTTAATCTGTGATGCCCTTAGGGGCTGTAATTGCAATGCACTCAAATGATCAACCAAGGTGATGAGTACTGTCATTCTAAAGTGTGCGTAAACATCGATTCTTGCTGCTGCGCTTAGGTGAAGACCCCATACTGCTGGCCCTTAAGATATAGAGGTGCATACTTTATGGTCAGTAGGAGATGCTCAGTTAGGGTCATGTGTCACCAAGGCAGGTTTACCCATTTTTAATGCTTGTTGAGGTAATGGGGTGGGTCGCCACTGGGATGGTGCCAGTGCGCAGGGCCCTCGCTCCAGGTTATGTTCAACTAACTGCATTGGGGGCAAGTTGATGTGCATAAATGGGAGTGGTGGTACTAGACCCCACCCCCCCTGCGGAAGGGGTGGAGATGTTATGCAATGTCACAAAGTAATTCCAACAGCTTATGTATATTTGTAAATTGGTGCATAGTATTGAGTGGTGTGTGTGTTTAATAAATGTACTCTTACTTTTATAAAGCAAAGTACAGACTGGACAATCAATTATTGAGAGTTATTTTTGTGCACCTGCAAATGGCGATTACTAGCCCACACCACCTCCCTTGAGTAAGCCTCAGACTGCTCTGCAACGCTACCCTCTGAGAGTCAGGCACTACAATTGGGTGTTTGGTTCCCAGTGAAGGACAAATGTAGTCATGTTATTTGTGCAGGCCTCACAGATGCTGCCTCGTTTTCCAACATTGGTGTCTAGCGGCGGGAAACATAGTATCCCATTCTGGTGTGCATTTATAGCATTTGATAAGTCTAGTTTTGCCACACATTACCCATGCAGCAATGAGCAAATGGAAGAGCGCAAGGCTCTGAGAAAGGTTCAACGTTTTGGTTATGTGAACTAAATGTATGGGAAAGGAAAGCCCCGCGCCCATATGTGTCATGTGAAGTTATTATGGTTTAAATGTAAGCTGTATTGATATGACCGCGCTATGTTGATTATAATGTGCTAGCGGGATGGTGCTTTCCAGGAAATGATTGCATACAAATGTTCTAAGCCATATTGTACACCTTTGAATCCTAACACTACATACACTACACCTGCATGAGGTGGGTGTCTCCTCAAGAGATAGGGACAGCAACTGATACCTACATCACAGGTGGGGGTGTAGGGGTGGATTGACCTTCAAGGGGGACAGGAGAAGTAGGGGTCCTGGGAGGTTCCCGCGCTTTTTAAGGGCAGGGAGGGTTTCCACAGGAGGGGCCCCAGATATCCTTCCCCCACTGGAAGTTTCTTGATAATGGCGCAGGCCAAAACCACTGGAAGGGTGGGGCAGGAGGTTTCTTTACCCCGTGTAGTAGCGCCCCAGGTGTTCCCATGGTGGGGGACCCCAAGAAACTTTTCCCACTGTGGGAGGAGGGTGTGGTAGAGTTGAGTGTCCGGCAGGTCCCCCAGGTTAACTGGTGGAGAGGTGAGCAACCCAGTGGTGGCCGCTGTTAGTGGGTGGCCCCCAAGGAGGGTAGTTCTTTAGTGATGGTGTGTGGTGGTAGCCCCTAGGTACCCTAGGTGGGCTAGGTAACTGACCCAGTGGAGATCGGAGTGGGGGTTATGTGCTCCCTAGTTTCCAGGGAAAGGGTTAGCAGTGGACCCTGAGGTGTCAGGGTCGGGTGGCCGGTGACCAGTCCGATAGGTCCGGTGGGACTTGAACCCCAGGACTAGGAGCTGGTGGAGGGAACCTGAAGTGGTGGCTGGGGCGATGCCTAGCCGGTAACCAGTCAGGTAGGCCCTGTGGGACTTGGACCCAAGGACCAGGAGCATGGGGGTGTTCCCTAGCTGGAGGCAGGAGGTGGACTTCTGTCAGGTAGTACCACCCTGAACACAGGTGGGGCCTATATTAAGTGAAGGGACCCTGTGTTTTGCGAAGGGGTGGTGCAGACCTAGCCAGGATCTTTAGGGTCCCTGGCTGAGAGTGGTAGTACCACCCTGAACACAGGTGGGGCCTATCTTAAGTGAAGGGACCCTGTGTTTCACGAAGGGGTGGTGCAGGCCTAGCCAGGATCTTTAGGGTCTCTGGCTGAGAGTGGTAGTACTACCCTGAATGCAGGTGGGGCCTATCTTAAGTGAAGGGACCCTGCTCTTCATAAGGGGTGGTGCAGGCCATCCAGGGACCATGTAGGTCCCTGGGCGGTCTCCCAAGGCGCTGCAGGGAGACCGGGGAGAGCCATGAGAGGTGGGCCTGGGTCTAGCTAACTCGGGACCCACAGGCTCTCTAAGGGTACTCCGGGAGGAGAGCGCACCTCTCGGAGGGAAGGGTAGATAGGCCCTGTTCTCGCAGCGGAGAACAAGGAAGTGTCTAGGTTCCCGGGGTAGTTTCCGGTGGGGCTACTGACGGGGGGAATGAGCTGTAGGATGTCTGATGAGGCACCCTCAGTGTTCCTCCCTGGCACTGCCAGTTTGGTGGTGAGGCCGGTCTGAGGTCCTATCAGGGAGCCAGGCCAGTGGCCAAAGGGTGCTTTTCTGTGTGGGGAAGCACAAGTGGCTGTGCTTTCTTTAGGGAAGACAGTCATCCTGAAAGGGTGGTGGCAGCAGAATGACCTCAGCGGCAGGCTGAGGGTGAGGGTCCAGAGAGATTGCATCTTTGGGGTGCAAGGACCAAACGGAGAGAGTGTACTGGTTGGAACAAACTCTGGAAGGGAGACCAGCTAGTGACCCAGGGGATGGGATTTAGACCTATCGCAGAAGACCGCATCGGTGCTGAGGCACTGGACCAATGTCCGGAGAAGTGGTAGGCATAGTGTTGCATGCCCAAGGGCAAAGGTGAGCATAGTTAGGCTGAGTCCATGTAGACCATGAGTGACCTAGAGCTATCTAACCTAGAGCCCAAAGGGTTCTTAGGGTAGTCTGGGATCCCTGTCATGGGTGGAGATTTCATGGATGGGAGGAGTAGGTGGTCTAAGCGGATAACTGGTCAGTAAGGGGGGTCTGGTCAGAACCCCTTATAACTAGTTATCGCTGACTACGGGAAGTGTACCCATGTAGAGTGGCTACTTCTTCCCTGTAGGAATCAGCTGGGTGCGGCGTGTGTTAGAAGGTGGTTCTGACACTATGGGCAGCCCGGATTTTTTGCTTTTTGAGCACCTAATTGTTGAGCTTTTACTGTGGGGGAGCCTCATAAGTTGGGACTCACCCACAGTGAACTCAGGATGTAAGAGACTGCATGGGGATTTTACTGGTGTTCCCCTGGCTTGACCAGGCCACTGCGCAGCAGCTGGAGTAAGGGACACCGGGCTGGTTACATGCAGACACATGTGTACATGCGTGTGCACACGTGTATGGGCTGCGCAGCGGAGATTCCTAGCATGCGCAGTCCAGGAGCAGCTACAAAGTGAATGGTGTGGCAGGACTTATGCAGTATTGGGTAGTGATATGGAATAGGCTTTATACGCTGGAAAGAAACATGCCAGGAAAAGTCAGTGTGTTTTACTGTGTTCTCACTTCATTATTTCCCTAAGGGAATGTGGGGACCATGGTTAAATTAACTTCCACAAGGCCTACAGTTTCCAGACATGCACTAAAGTCCATTGTATTGGAGGTGAAAAGAAGTATTCTGCAGAGTCCAAAGTCATATTTGTACTGCTTTTGGGTCATCCAGAACTGTCATATTTCTGTGAGCCAGCCAGGACCAGACCCAGGCTGAGGGCTGACCTCAGCTGGATGGATTGATAACCTTTCTTCCACAAGCTAGGGCCTCCTCTCCACGAAGAGAAGATGGGAGGGGCTACGGGCTCATCAATTAGCAGCTGTCACTGGGTGCCAGGCACCAGGCTGCACCAAGGAGGGAAGGCAGCGTGGGGGATGAGGCTTCAGACATGTGGCCAGAAACCCTGGACTGCACCATTTTGAACAAGCTCAGAGGCTGGACAAGAAGGAGGGAGCAGGGGCAGGGACGTGATGTGTCGCTGTTTGATAGGACCAACAGAGACTTCCTGCCAGCCCCCTACTCAACTTTTAAAAAGTGCTTGCACAGGAAGAGAAGGGCTCTCTGGGGTGTGGTCTGCTGAGGGTGAAGGTGCTGGAGCCTGGTGCAATGGGCAGTTGGAAGGAGAGACCCCCTGACTGCCCCCAGGACCCTATCAGCACCAGAAGAAGAGCCCAGGACTGGTTCACAGAAGCAGGGGCCTCTGCGCAGGGAGAACAGAGTCCCACAAGGAGAGCCTGGCAAAAGGCTGGCGCAGGGAGCCAGTGAAGACAGCACACTGCTGAATCTACCCTCTCAGAGTCCCAGAGGGCAGAAGAGAGTGTTCCCAGTGGCGGGGACTGGTAAAGAGGAGCATGAAGCGCCCCATAATGCGTCGCCGGGCATTTGGTAATCTGCCGTTTTGGTGCTTTGTGGCCCCCAGAGGAGGGGGGGGTCACCCTCACTTGTGAAAAGGTGCTGGGGAGCTGCTGGAGAGGCCCAGTCTTCCCCCCCCCCAGCATGAAGAAATCTGCCATTTTGGTGCCTGGTGGCCCCCAGAGGAGGGGGTCACCCTCACGTGTGAAAAGGGGTATAGGGGGGCTGCAGGAGCACGCAGTCTCCCCCAGCATAAAGAAGAACAGTCCACCCCTAAGTTTCACGGGGCATCTGAAAGAATAACCTCTCAAGGGCTCAGCCAGCCTTTAACACCTTCTAGGCTGGAACTTATGTTCTACAGCTGAGGGTGTACTATGAAGTGCATCACGGAGTGAAGGGCTGAGTTGGGGGATGTCTGGAGAAGGGCATCCCCTGGAGGTGAAGTGGTGTAATTGCACCGAAATGCATTTACTATTGGTTATTTCTTTCTAGGTGGACTGAAGGTCACATGTGTAAAGTGAAGTACCCGTGTAAGGTGATGTTAAGCTAAATGGAGTTATGTTGCTGGACCTTCCTGCTAGGGGGTCTGGCTGTATTTACGTAATCCCATGCTTTTACCTGGGATTCCTTTTAAAGTGAGAAGGAGAAAAGTAGTTGCCAGGAGTACTTCTTTTGAAGGGACTGTAAGTCACATGTGTAAGGAGATGTCATAAGCCAAGTGGGGTTATGTTGTCAGACAGTCCTGCTAGGGGGTCTGGCTGTATATGCGCAATCCTGTGATTTCATCTGTGCTGCCCTTAGGGGCTGTAATTGCAATGCAGTCAAATGATCAACCAAGGTGATGAGTACTGTCATTCTAAAGTGTGCGTAAACATGGATTCTTGCTGCTGCGCTTAGGTGAAGACCCCAGACTGCTGGCCCTTAAGATATAGAGGTGCATACTTTATGGTCAGTAGGAGATGCTCAGTCAGGGTCATGTGTCACCAAGGCAGGTTTACCCCTTTTTAATGCTTGTTGAGGTAATGGGGTGGGTCGCCACTGGGATGGTGCCAGTGCGCAGGGCCCTCGCTCCAGGTTATGTTCAACTAACTGCATTGGGGGCAAGTTGATGTGCATACATGGGAGTGGTGGTACTAGACCCCACCCCCCCTGCGGGAGGGGTGGAGATGTTATGCAATGTCACAAAGTAATTCCAACAGCTTATGTATATTTGTAAATTGGTGCATAGTATTGAGTGGTGTGTGTGTTTAATAAATGTACTCTTACTTTTATAAAGCAAAGTACAGACTGGACAATCAATTATTGAGTGTTATTTTTGTGCACCTGCAAATGGCGATTGCTAGCCCACACCACCTCCCTTGAGTAAGCCTCAGACTGCTCTGCAACGCTACCCTCGGAGAGTCAGGCACTACAATTGGGTGTTTGGTTCCCAGTGAAGGACAAATGTAGTCATGTTATTTGTGCAGGCCTCACAGATGCTGCCTCGTTTTCCAACACTTGCACACACAAAAAAACAATTGTCCATTTGAGGAGGTTTGTTTTACTCCGAATGGGTTCAGAAAAAGAGGAGATGAAGGCAAAATGTTTGGGGATGACCCTGCAGAAAGGACCAAGTCCAACATAACCCCTCCAGCAAAAAGCCAGGGTAGACTAATCAGGACCCTGATGGGTTTCCCTGCTTTGGTGATAGAACATGGATGAAGGCCCTGTTATGCACGTGTCCTTGTGAGTTCTATGCCTCCCTGAACTCAGTTGGATCCCTCTGTCTACACTCTTCTGAGCCACTGGCCTGACCCACGGGGAATCATTCTCCTCATCTGTGGACCACATCTGTGCGGCACCTAACCCTGAATTTCTCACAGATGCTTTCCAGTAGGCAGACAGTACCACCATGGCCACTGCTTAACAGTGGTAAAGGGCACAGACTCAAAAGGCCAACAAACATGGGTTCAGAAATCAGGAGTGTGGAGGAAAAACGTCTGGGGATGACCTTGCAGAAAGGGCCAAGTCCAACAGAAGGTACTGCACTTTTCTCTGGAGTGTGGGGTAAGAGAGTCAGGCAAAGGAAAGATGTAGTGCCTGATTATCTTGAAAAGCGGTCTGCGTGTGTTGGCAACTTTATTGATGGTGCTGGTATAGTACTTGCCTTTGGATAATGTGATGAGCTGCCTGTGTGTTTCTTCTATTTTCTTACCTGTCTGTGGATTAAGTGTTTGTTGCTAGTGAGGTATAACCTGAAAGCTCTCCTAGAGGTGCCCTCATGGTTTACAGACACTCACTGAAACAGCCCACCGCACCATTTGATATTGTAATAAACATGGCCTGCACCTAGCCTCTGCTTTTGACTTTAAGGTAAGGAAACTATTTTGTGTGCCTCTAGCATGCCTCATACAACACTAAAACTTGTTCCTGCAATCCTGATGTGATGCTGCTCCCAGCTAACTAAAAAGCTTATACAGAACCATTCTCATATCCAATGAGATAGCACATGGCTCTGAGCATAAGGATGGAGGGAGCACACACAGGCATTGACATAGGTCAAAGCCCCGCAGGGACCTCTTCTCCCAGGTACTTTGATAGAGATAGGATAAGGGTGGGTATGACTTCATTGGCAGTATGACTTCCATTGATAGTATTTGGGATCTGCAATATTGCACTAATATCACTTGCTGCAGAACTGCAGTAAGACACTTCCGGTGGAGGACAATATTGGGAAATCATATTGATACCACCTCAAAACTGATTTTCCCAGATTTTATGGCGTAAGCATTAAATATTGTGTGAGCTCCATATGCCTGTCATAGATTAATGCTTTCTTTTAGTTTTTCAGTTAGTCAATGTTCTAAATTGCCAATGCAATCATTATTTTCAACTATTTCAGAAAGACAATGCATCTCTCAGTAATGAAGAACTTTAATATTTTGTAGGTCAATGATATACTTCATTCACCATGTTAGCATATGTTTCATATCATCTATTGAAGGTCATATATCCTAATTTGTTTACCCCAAACCTCTACACTTAAGCTACCTGTGTCTCTCCTCAGTGATGACATGCCGGTTTATATGCCCTGTATCTTCACATGTGATTTTAATTTCTGCACACTTTTGTTGCATGGTTCTGAGAGAACGGAATGGATGGGAGGTTACCTTTTCTCTTTTCTTGGTTTCTTCGATATGAAGTAATTGTTTTTAACATTTAAGTAATAACAACTTTTTCTTAGACAATATGATTGTTGGTCTTACAGCTCTATCTGGTTGTTTCTGGTGAAGCTCCACCAGAAGATAAAGGGAGTCAGCAAACTGCAAACGTCACTCAGATTGTCTGCAACAGGTACTTATCTCACAGGGCCAACTTGCTGACTCGCTGGTGTGCATAAAATTGTGCCTCTTTGAACCTTAGTTAACACCTAGAGATGTGATGGCCACGCCAGGCATAATATGGCCTCCTAATATCCGGTAGCCACCTCTGGGACATGATGCCCCTTCATCTCTACAATAAACTGTTTTGTAAATAGAACTTAAAATGACAGTAATTGCATCGGGTATTATTACCACCAAATGTAATGGTACTCAGTGTATCAGCTTGAAGTAAGGAAAGGCTAAATGTATCCTGCTGTGATATGGACTCCTTATGAGTAAGCGGGCAAAGAGGGCCCATTCCTTAATCCGTGCACTAATTGTATAGGAACATTCCCATTTTAGATGTTTTAGGTCCAATTCAAAAATGCATTCAAAGGGATGTGAAATAGTTCAGCAGGAGTACTTCTTCACTGCAGTACTCATAAATGCCTTTGTGAATTGGCGTGTGTAATGTTTAGTGCACAAAAAGCATATTGAATTAAATGTTACATTGCATGACTGGGTTGAAGGCTCACGGACAATGTCTGAAAATATATAGCTACGGTTGTGATAGTACTTGCCCAGTAAGGCTTGAAACAGGAACTACATGTTTTTAAAAGGCTGCACACAGAAACAGGTATAGATGAGTTAAGCGCCTTGAGTAAACCTTTGTAACACTAGAGACGAGGGCCTAGAAGGAAGCAGGGACATTAGCAGAAGTGTTTGTTTGACCCTGTGGATTGTTCTTATACAAAGCACTCAGTTATCTATTGGGGATTGATCCAAACTAGATCAATACAGAACTCAAAGAAAATAATAAATACAATGTAGGCCTTTAAGGAAAATTAAGGGAGCTTGAAAGACAGATTAAACACCATTGTATTTGTATTCTAGTTAGATTAACTGTATAGGCAAACTCATATTTTAATTATCTTTATATTCTTAGTATTATTGTTAATCATTTACAATGTTAGCAGTGCTGAAAATGTGGCAATTAATATCACTCAACTTCACTAAATAATAACCTTAAAATCCACAAACTCTAGTTACTCGCATGTATTTCCATAAAAATCCACTTGGGGGCAACAAAGAACAATGAATGTAGTAACCAGTTGTCATTTCTCAGTTAAGACTTCCTGAGGTATTTGTGAGCGCACATTTCAATAACGAAAAATAACTTTTTATGAGTTTCACGCTCACAAAAGGCATTCGAAATCACACATGCTTGAACTGTTGCTAACTAAATTTAAAACAAAACGAAACGAAATAAAACACGGAACATTCATATCTTTTTACATGTCAATGAAGAGACCTGTACTAGTATAAATCACCGACGCAGCCGTATTTCTGCTCCGGACACGGCTGTTTTGAAAGACCAACGTGGTGTGAAAACAAGGCGGGTTCCGTGTCAGACTGTGCATGAGTTCTTCGAAGTGTTTTCACCCTTAACCCTGACAATAATTATTTTGTATTGATCACGGCATTTTATTTCCTAACCTGTGAAAGAGTTCTGTGGCTATCCCCATTACCCAATTACAATTCGTAATGATGTTTTCCCTCCAAAGAATGGATGGTTTTGTCCATGTCTAAAGGATTTGAACTGCCAAACCTTTAACACTAATCTTCAATTTGGCGAATTGACGAAATGACGCTAATCTCTTTCCTTAACTAGGATTAGCGCTATGAAGTAACCACAAGCGCTGTATGCATTTTCCCCGAAAACGCTGATAACCTTTTTTTACCTCTAGCACAATAAGATACACTATTATTATTTTAATTATTATAAATATTAATATTATAGTATTAACACTAAGGTTGCATTTATATAGCACTTCAAACGAAATAGTGTCATCGGTTATCATTGCTCTTAGAAGCAAAATGTAATTAACCTATATGACTTGTTATATACATTTTATATTATCTGTATTAGTCACATTAAAAATGTTGTGGATACGTATGCAATACCACATGCAGAATGCGTTATGGATTTAAAAGCTGTAATCACAGGTGAGTTATTGTATTGCTTCACTAGAGATGAAACTGTGTGTCCGCCTTGTCGAGAATCGTCCCTGTGACTGGAGAGAGGGACCGGATTTTGCAGCGAAGGCTGTCGAATTACCTTATCAGTTTGTGAAAACACTAGATTCAATTTTTCCCAACCGACAAACTGTGTGATCTCCTGCAAATAACCTGATTTGTTTGTGCCTCATCTCCATTACGCTTAATGTATGCGAGGCTGGAATAAGAAAACCTATGTAAGCTATATAAAGTTTCGAATTTCCAATTACTAATTTATTTAGGTCTAGCGTTCAGCTTCCAACGAAAACTGCATCATGGCGCTAGGTCAGCACATGCAAATGAACACAAGTCAAAATATCACTAACAAAAAAAAATGAAACAGAAACATCAAAAGGGCAGGCTGACTGTCCCACTAAGAAAAGATGTGTCTTCAAAGCTGTCTGGAAGAGAACGGCCATGGCATCTGATGAAGGCCGAGCTGGAGGGCAGTCCAAACGTAAGGGCAAGGAACACAGCATCTCTGCTTCTACAGCAAGCTCTCTTGAAGTCAGGAACCTTCAGCAGACTGCAAGATGCTGATCCTAAGAATCGCAATCCGAAGGAGTCAAGGTCAGCAATAAAGACTGGACCATCTCTGTAGTATCTGAGCACTAAAGGATCTTATGTACCCTGAAAGATAGACAGGATCCATTTTCTACTCGAATACTTCACCCTGTCAGAGTAGAGAGTAATCCATCTGGATCCAGTGCCGCTTACAACGACTATAGAGAGGGAAGGCACGGACCAATCTATAAAAAAGACCCATCAGTCTCGTTTTGAGTTCTGTGGCACTCCTGCTGCACAAAGCAGAACATTGGAAGTCGCATATTCGGCTTTATCAGCAGCCAGTGAAGGGTGCAGCTGCAGTGCTTAATTTCAGCGGGGGTTTTCGCTGCTCAACACCAGCACTTAATCATCAACACCAGTGGAAGAGTTTCATGAGCACCAGATAAGAACATACACATTTTTAGTAGGGACAGATGATTAATTGATTGGGGATCATGAGCCAACCTGAGACTCGAATCTGGTTCCCCAGCTCTGAAGTCGGCAGCTCTGGCCATTGTGCCATACCCTCACCCCCCTCATTTCATGGTTAGCAGTTGTTTCTGTTTTTGGCGGCACTATCAAAAAAATGGGCTGGCGCAAGCTGCCTCCTGACGAGTGCCCCGACACTTATTTTTTTTAACAAATTAACCACTGCACGGTGGACACAACCTGTCATGTTCTGCAGTCTCTGTGGCTTCTCTGTGACGGTTTCTGGGACTCCAAGACAGCAGCAGTTTCATAGTCCAGATAGGACATGACCTTGGCCCCTTACAAGTCAGACCTGTTCCTGGAGAGGGACGAATCAAAGAAACTATTTTAACATTTGTAGCATCATCTAACAGGAGGTCAAGTTTTCTCTGAACCGACGAGTCAACCTTCAGTTGTTGATGAAACCAGATGCATTGGTTTTTTTGGCTTTGATTTTCCAGACCCTAAGACCAAAGCCTCTTAGTCCAGACAAAGAAATTGCTAGGAGTGGGCGTAACTTGCTTAATTCTGTCTGGTGTAATCAGGCGGAATACATGAAAACACAGGATTATGTGCCACAGTGGATTGTTCTTACACATGCGATCCAAAGCACTCTTGTTGCCTATTGGGCTTGATCCAAACTAGATAAATAGAGTACTTAAAGTAAAGAATAAATACAAGAAACATAAACCTACATTTAGAACTATTTTCTTAGCGTGAAATGGACCTTTGCACCCAGGATACATTTTGTGCTAAGAAAATAGCGCTAAATGTAAGAGAATATAAACGCAGCCCGAGCAGCCGCTCGTGCTAACTAAATGTGATATTGTGGTAGGATCCCCCCCCCCCCCAATTACTCTTAATTGTGTGAGTGGGTGTAATCATGATATTATTATTAATTCACATCAAAGAGTAACATGAAATAAATACAATTACTTGGATTACTCCGGCGTAATTAAAATTACTACAAGCCTAGAAAGCAGCTCCAATGATTGTAATTTCAGCCTTGTCATCATTCAGCTTTAGATAATTCCTACTCAACTAGCCATGGATGACAGTACAATTTTTGTAGGAGGGTGCCATGAAGCCAAAGGACTATATCAGCTCCCCAGTGGCTGGGCACAGTTGTTAAATAATATTGGGGAATGTGCTGACCCCAGTGGTAAGCCACAACAAAACTGTTATTCACTCACTGCAATAGGGAGAGTGTCACAGATTGTTTCTGGACATTGAAAAAAGACCTGAAACCAGTGCTTAATTTGAGCCAGTGGTTTCCAGTGCTCGTCACGGGCACTTAATTGTCAGCACTAGCGCTTAGGACAGTCTGCCACAAGGTGGCACTATCTGGCTAATTTAGAAGTGATGACAAAAACAGTTGATTATTAATTCAACACATATTAAAAATCACTATTGCCTGCCACCCAAACTTTTCTTATAGCTTTGGGGGCCTGAAATAGTCCTAATTGCCACACTTGTAGGAGTGTGATGGTTAGTGGTTGTGTTGGTTCTGTCATTGACAGCATGGCAGGGGCAGTGTGTGGTGCAAGCTGCAGCGGCCTCCCGACGAGAGCCCTGGCACTTGTTTTTTCGCAAATTAAGCCCTGCCTGAAACAATTAAAGACAAGCTCGCCCAAACCTAATTTTTCTAAGTGGGGATCAGGATAACTTGCTGGATCATTTGAAATGCAGGAGAGAGGTGAAATAGCATCAGATCCGCCAGTCACCCTGGTCACTTGGGAACCCAAGTTCATCGAGAGTGGCCACCAAAACTGCTTCCCCAATGTGTCTCACCAAAAAATCCAGTTTGTAAATTTCCCAATACCCCTAAACTATCTAATGCACTGGATAGCCACTTAGCCATGTAATAAGGGTTTCATGCAAACAGACATTTCAGTATTCACAAGAAAGGTCATGTATCTTGCAGTCATATAATAATGAAATGACTACAACTTCTCTTTAAAAAGACTCCAAATGCCTGCAAACATCCTGTCATGCTAAGTTTGATAGATCTCTAATTTAGCATACTATAATGACAGCATACTAATGAAAATATATGTAGATATCATGTGACGTATAAAAAATAGTACAATGCTAATATAGTTTTTCTTATGATTTAATTCCATTTGGAGTTATCCACTTTATCTAACACTTTGTATACTGCCTTTCTGCAGTGATCATTGTATATTTAGGCTATAAAATAGTGTAAAAATAATGAAGTAACTACTGAGTAATCCAAATCTTGCAAGACTGATTTTCTAGTCCTCTAACAATATTCTTCATTAGCTACTGCACACTGCATTACTCTTCGGTTATTTTTGCTCCAATCTTTCATGAATGTATCGTTAACACAGAGGGGCATGTTTACAAGGAGTTACCGCCACCAGAATGTCACTTTTTCTGACATTCTGGAGGCATTAAGTCCTTTGCCTTATTTATAGGGAGGCGTTAAGCACGTGGCTTAACCCGCCATGTAAATAATGCCCTTATTCACGGGGCACTTAGCGTGAAAGGGGTGTGCAATGGGTATACAAACCCATTGCTTTTTATCGCTGCGCCATATTTACAAGGTATGGGGTAGCACCAAAAATATTGCCAAGAAATACTTGGTCTTAAGCAGGCGATACAAGGAGAAATGTTTTATTTCTTCTCATATTTTGCTCCTTGTATGAGGGCTGCATTCTGCAGCACACCTAGAAACAGCAAATCACCTGTAAAGATTGTTTATGTGCAGGAAGGTGTCCCTTTCTGCACATAAACAATCAACCCTGCAGCGCAGGCCCCCTTGCAACATTAAGCAAGGGTCCCTGCGCTGGTGCTGGGCAGCTTCTTTAGCACCAGCGCTAGTGGAAACGAAGGGGTAAATACGGCGTGTCCCTGCGTTTTGAAACTGATGGAGTGCAGCGTTACTAATTTTGGCGTAACACCGCGCTTGCCAGTTTCTTGTACATATGCCCCTGAGTATTTTACAAGCATTACTCTAATTTCTATGTTTCTTGAAAGGCATACTATCTGTATTCACACCAAGAAGTAATAAGAGCAAATGTCGACTGCACCAAACGTGACTACTCACACAGAGTATGAGAGAAGGATCTAAGAGGGTATGAGGAAGGGGGGCTGGGGTTTGATGAGCCTGTGTGCAGTATAAGGCACACGGGAAATGTATACAAATTTGCATATGTGCTTCGGTAGCCACACCTCCTGTTTTCATCTTTGAGGAGGTTCACTGATCAAGATGTTCCCTTACACATTTACAATAATATGTGCATTTTGTATGGTGAAGACTGTCACCTCAGTGAAGTGCACAATGTCAAATAACACCTTCCCTTGAGCAGTGCAAGTGCTACGTTCTTTGTACGCTAGGGGGAGCTGTTTTACCCTTCCTTGCCCCTGGCAATGGTGCTTTATTTTATGCTTTTAGATTCAACTGGTGCCACCAACCAGTGGTGTACCGGCAAAAATTGTACTATAGTACATAGAGCTAGAGGGCGCCATTTGCACATACATATTTTGCTTTCACTTTTGTAATTTGGAAACGTTGGATTTGTACTTGTAAAAGAAAGTAGTCATTCATTCAGAGGTTTGCATGTGAGTACATCTATTCCTGTGATTGGACATTCAAGGACTGGAAGTGTGGGGGCACACACAAACGTATATGTTTGCGTGTATTCAGAAACCATGTTGCGATTCCTTGCGATTCAATGTGACCTTGTGCAATGCATGCGGTGCTCATGTAAAGCGCTCCAATACCTTCATGTCCAGTTTGCCCTACATAAAAATGTAAAAAAATGTTTATCACCCTAGGAAAGTCTGAGATCTACTCTGCATAAGAGTAGGAGTAAATCTCTTCCCGGAGAGGAAAGAGGGTGGAATGCCAACCAAAATCGGTGGAGTTGTAGCACAGGGGTCTCTCCATGGGGGATGTTTCGCAAAGAGAAAAAAAGAAGAACAAAAAACGGTACATAGTGCTTTAACCCCCGGGCAGAAATTTGCTCAAAGTTTATTTTACATCATATTGGTTTACAAGACATGTGAGACCATCCCTCTAAGGTTACATTTGTGAACTCAGAACTTGATGTTACACTTGACAATCAGGTCCAATATATTTGAATAATTTTCTTATAATTGTTACACAATTCTTATTCAATTTATAATGTGTGATGCAATGTTTCATCCGTGTCTATCTTTGTTCCTTTTCGGCAGCCAGGTGAGGAGCTACTGATAAAATGAAATTGGCAAAATCAACAGCTGTAACCTTTGTGTAAACTGCTCAGCATGGGGTCAAGTCCTGGAGAAGGCAATCTAGCGTCCTTTGCTCTCTGTGACAGAAAGAATGTGAGGCACCTGTGTACACATCTCAAATATTATCATTATTTTTTTATTTAGGTTCACGCACAAGTGACTTTTGTGTAGTATCCAAACTGCAAAACGTTAGGCCAAATAAGAAATACATTTAAGTCACAAACGTAATTTAAAACATAGCATTAATGTCATACAAAAATGTAAATTACATACAATCAGTATTTGAGCTTAGTAAAAGGAAATACTTTTGGACCAGGATTTCAATACAACTTGCTGACCGTAAATTGAGTGCTATTTAACAGAGACAATTTTGTGAAAGATTGAGCACCACAATTTTTCACATTTTTTCACACAACTTAAAATGAACTCAAGATGTACTTCAGAATTAGAATAAAGAATGTATTTGCAATTAATCCTTTAAGCATATAGTATGAAAGAACGTTTTTTTATTTTGCATGTTACCTTAAACTTGTGTTAAGTTTTGAACAACCTGGCCTTCTAATCCTGCAGCATTGTGAGTTGACTAAGACACCAATAAACACACAACTAATTAAAGAAATTTAAAATATACACAATAAAAAGAATGTATAAGTGAAGTACAGTTATGCCCCACAAGCTATCTGCATTAGTCGTGCAAACAAAATAATCTTGAAAAATATCAAAATAAAATGGAAAAGAAATTCTCCATTGATGTCCTGATATACAATATATTTTCCCTGTCTGATTCGAAATCCAGTATTGTATATCTATTTTTTTATTTAATTGTTTTTAGACTTTTAAAGACTATTGTACAGGTATTCTCCACAAATACATGAAAAGAAATAAGAAATCTAAATGCAACCCAAAGAATAAGGTGAGTTGCATACACTGCACATACAATTGCTCCACAACTCAAGACAGTTCATGAATATACTTACATAAAAAAAAATATTAGTATGCTGCCTCGCCATAAATTACTTGTGGTCAACAAGTCTGTTAAATGGCTTGTTAAAATCACTGACTATGAGGTTAACATCTGATGAATTTAAGAAACACAGGGGAAAAAGACTGAGGAGCAAACATCTGGTTTACTTTTTGGGATAGGAAGCGAGTAAATAGCATACTTTAGGATTGGAATCCATTTAGATTTCCTTATTTAGGAATGTTGGCAATGAATACCCAGCTATCTGGGTTTTGGTTGGGAGTAGACAAAATAATACACCATGCACAAGAGTAACATGCCAGAAGCAAAACTACAGCAATAACCTCTGGGAAACAATCCACATTCAGAAAAAGTTTTGCATAAATAATTATACTAATTTGAACCTAGGCTTGCAAAAATCCTGACCTCATCAGATTTGATTTTAATTTGACATTATGGAAATTAAATTAAGAACTGCAGAAAATCTGAACCTATGATGGATATTCACTTCCAAAAATGCCTCAGAAAGAAACTCTTAAATCAGGACCCTGTAGATGTAGGCAACCAACAGCAAACTCATTAGTATGAATACTAGAACATTTTCTTTGCAGGCAGCTTCGCTTTTATGTATACATACAAAAGATGGTGCTGGTAAAAAGCATGAACAAGCGACTTTCCAGACTGACAAAAATGTTTAGAGGTGTAAAAAAAGGATTTCTTCACAGAGAAAAATAAATCCCTGTAGAAGAAAAACTAATTTAATTTGCAAATGCACATTTATGTCTCACTTGTATATACATAGTTTCCAAGGGGGTGAGAATTATGCATGCTTAAATTTTACACGTGTGAATACTGGATTGATGTACATTTTCAGTAGAACTGCTGGAGTTGTCTGCAGTTGTTCCTGAGTAACATAAAAGTCGGTAGAATATTTTTCCAAATATAGAATTTCATTTAATCCAAGCCGTCTGTGAAAGCCCATACTAGTTGAAGAAAATGTTTGAGGCATATTGAGTTAATCTTTTGAACACACCACACTACATGAACGTCTTTACTTCTGCTTCTTGAAATTGTAGATATATATATATATATATATATATATATATATATATATATATATATTATCTACTGGCGGTCGCCAGTAGATAGTTATAGTTAGGACCGTGTTTCCATAGGAAATCCGCAACATTCTATTTGGATTAACTTTGGCGCCGGTCGACGAATTCTCGCGAAATTTTCAAAACTAATGGGGCGCTACGCTCCGCTCCTACCCTGAAAGTCTCGGGGGATTCGTCAAGCGGGGGCTGAGAAAAAAGGGGGGTCCCAAAACGCGTTTTCCCCATGCATTTTTCCATAGGACCTTTAGACACAGCTACAGCCCGAACAGCTGAACAGAATTACTTGAAATTTGGCAGAGAGGTAGTCCTCAGGTCAAGGATGTGCCTTTTGTAGGTCTGGTGTAAATCTGTTCAGTAGGTCCTGAGAAAATAGCATTTAAATCAATATATATATATCTGTAAGCGCGCTCCGTGCGCTTACCGTAAGCTTACCGTACGCGTACGGTGCCGTGCGCGAGCTCAATTCTGATTGGTGGTTACATGACTGTAAACATTCGAATCGGTCGAAATCAGGAAGTGTCGGCCGCCATTTTCTGTCTCTCGCACTGAGAAACAAAGGAGGGGAACGTGAAACGGGGGCAACGTAGAGAGTTGCAGACCCCCTAGTGTTTGTCAGGGGGTCCAAGAAGGACCCAAATGTACGAAAAATAAATTTAATAATTTTAAAAAAAAATCGCGGGGTACGCGCACGGTAAAAAAAATAAAAAAAATAAAATAAAGAAGTAACAATCACATTTATTAAATAAATTAAAGGACCCACAAGGGAGAAAAAAACAAATGTTACTGCGTAAAAAAAGGCGAGGCGCGCACGGCATGGACTGCGCAACGTGGGAGCTCGGTGCGCGAAGCGCACCGAGCGCCCACAGTGCGCGCACGGTGCGCAAAGCGCACCGTGCGCGCAGGGTGTGCGCATAGTGAAAAACCAGAAAAAAAATAAAAAATAAATACATAACTTAGCATTTAAAAAAACGTACAAATTCACTGAAAAAACCATAGGTTTCACACACGTTATAGTTAGGAATTATCATTTACAAAACCTTGCAAATTCACTTAAAAAACCATAGGTTTCACACATGTTATAGTTTGCTGTACATTTCACTCATAAAAAAACAATGAAATTCCACGTTATAGTTAGATCAGGTAACTATAACTTGCGCGACCGCAATCCACAATGTGTAATTTCAGATGTCTTCATTGATGTCATGAGTGATGTCACTGACCATGTCATGAGTGATGTACTATGTGACGTCATCAGCAGTGGATTGCGGGTGCGCAAGTTATAGTTACCTGATCTAACTATAACGTGGAATTTCATTGGTTTTTTACGAGTGAAATGTACAGCTAACTATAACATGTGTGAAACCTATGGTTTTTTAAGTGAATATATATATACATAGTGCTAGTCCTATGCTAAAGACTTTGCTGCAGAGATGGTAAAAGTCTTTGTCCCTTTCTATCTCGGAGTGGATGGCACTGTCCTAATACTACGCTTAAAGACTTTCATAGAAAAGCAGACATTTGAGGTGAGTAGATCTAGAGTGCCGCTGGTGTTGTAGGGTGCTCTATACATTGAATAAATTACAGGTTGTCCAAAATTCGGCTGCTAGACTGCTTCTGGGGTTGTCTAACAGGTGTAGTGTGCGAGCTCATTTACGCTCCTTACACTGGCTCCTGGTCGAGTCACAAATTACATTTAAGACTTTGGCTATTGCCCATAGGGCTCTTCATTGTTCGGGTCCTTTCTATTTACAGAAGAGATTTGCTTTTTACAATCCAGCGAGACAGCGGCGGTCTTTTTCCCAACTTCTGATGCAGACCCCCAGGTTCAAACGCCAAAGGCTCGGTGGGAGATCCTTGGTGCGGAAAGCTGCTCTGGCTTGGAATCCTTTACCCTTTGCGCTGCACTGCATTCAAGATCCTGCCATTTTTTTAAAAAAAAGTTAAAAACTCTTCTCTTTTAGCAGCCATCCTGGTTTATGTCTCCTTTTCCCAAGTACGCGCCGGGACACTCTGTTGAGTATCCATGAGCAAAATAAAATTCATATAACATAACATAACATACAGGAGCTGCTTTCTACCTAAACTTTAGAACTAACCACGATTCTCTATCATTATCTATATATATCTATATCTATATCTATCTATCTATCTATAGCTCTCTCTCTCTCTCTCTCTCTTTATATGTATATATATATATTACATCACTCATGACATGGTCAGTTGCATCACTCTTGACATCACTGATGACATCATCCTTGTGATAGCGTGGCGGTCGCGCGAGTTATAGTTATCTGAATTAACTATAACGGGGGAATTTCATTGTTTTTTTACGAGTGAAATATCCACCTAACTATAACATGTGTGAAACCTATGGTTTTTTTAAGTGAATTTGCAAGGTTTTTTAAATGCTAATTCCCAACTATAACGTGTGTGAAACCTATGGTTTTTTCAGTGAATTTGTACGTTTTTTTAAATGCTAAGTTATGTATGTATTATTATTTTTTTTATATATTTATTTTACAATAAACTACGTATTACATGTTTTTTATTTTTTTTTATGGTTTTTCACCATGCGCGCACGGTGCGCACAACCCCGCGATTTAAAAAAAAAAATGTTATGTTTTTTTCTGCCTTCGGGGTCCTTCAGGGACCCCCTGACAAAGGCTAGGGGGTCAGGAACTCTCTACCCTGCCCCCTTTTCACGTTCGCCACCTTCCTTTTCCACTCTCGCACTGAAAACAAACAAAATGGCGGCCGACACTTCCTGATTTCGACCGATTCGAACGTTGACTGACATGTAACAATCAATCAGAATTACGCTTGCACGTAAGGGTGCGCGCACGGTGCGCGACAATAGATATGTATCTGCTTTTAACTGCAATTTTCTCAGGAACTACTGAACAGATTGACTCCATATATGCAAAAGGCACATCCCTGACTTAAGGACTAGCTCTCTGCCAAATTTCAAGTAATTCTGTTCAGCCGTTCGGGCTGTACCTTCGACTAAAGGTCCTATGGGAAAATGCATGGGGAAAACGCGTTTTGGGACCCCACTTTTTTCTCGGCCCCCACTTGACGAATCCACCTGAGACTTTTAGGGTAGGAGCTGAGCGGAGCGCCCCATTAGTTTTGAAAATTTCGCGAAGATTCGTCAACCGGCGCCAAAGTTATTCAAAATAGAATTTTGAGATTTCCTATGGAAACACGGTCCTAACCATAACTATCTACTTTCGACCGCCAGTAGATAATACACATATATATATATTCACTTAAAAAACCATAGGTTTCACACATGTTATAGTTAGCTGGACATTTCAGTCGTAAAAAACCAATGAAATTCCCCCGTTATAGTTAGTGCAGGCAACTATAACTCACGCAACCGCAATCCTCTGCTGATGATGTCAGATACATCACTGTATTTAGACACTTATTTACTTATTTATTCTTCCATTAATCTTTAGCTATACATATATAACAAACATTTATTTTTCAGAAAGACACATATGTAATCAGTGAAGTAATATCTGACATCATCAGCAGAGGATTGCGGTCGCGTGAGTTATAGTTGCCTGCACTAACTATAACGGGGGAATTTCATTGGTTTTTTACGACTGAAATGTCCAGCTAACTATAACATGTGTGAAACCTATGGTTTTTTAAGTGAATTTGCAAGATTTTTTAAATGCTAATTCCTAACTATAACGTGTGTGAAACCTATGGTTTTTTAAGTGAATTTGTACGTTTTTTTAAATGCTAAGTTAT
Source organism: Triturus cristatus (assembly GCF_964204655.1). Lineage (NCBI taxonomy): Eukaryota > Metazoa > Chordata > Amphibia > Caudata > Salamandridae > Triturus > Triturus cristatus. The sequence continues at coordinate 1,071,862,329 of NC_140582.1, forward strand.
GTATTTATTAATATATTTTTTTTTCAGGTTTTTCATCGTACGCGCACCGTGCGCGTACGGTGCGCGCACGGTGCCCACGATGCGTTGTGCGTGCCGTGCGCGCACGGTGCGCACACTCCCCGATTTTTGGAAAAAAAAATATTGTTTTTTTACCCTTGGGGGTCCTTCAGTGACCCCCTGACAAAGGCTAGGGGGTCAGGAACTGTCCATCCTGCCCCCTTTTCACGTTTTCCACCTTTGTTTTTCACTGCCTCAGACTGCGAGAGACAAAATGGCGGCCGACACTTCCTGATTTAGACCGATTCGAATGTTTACTGACATCTAACAACCAATCAGAATTGCGCTCGCGCACGGCAGCGTGCGCGTACGGTATGCTTAACGTACGCGCACGGTGCGCGCTTATAGATATATATGTACTTTTAACTGCAATTTTCTCAGGAACTAATGAACAGATTTACACCAGACCTGCAAAAGGCACATCCCTGACCTGAGGACTACCTCTCTGCCAAATTTCAAGTAATTCTGTTCAGCCGTTCAGGCTGTACCTTGGACTAAATGTCCCTATGGAAAATTGCATGGGAAAAACGTGTTTTGGGACCCCCCTTTTTTCTCAGCCCCCGCTTGACGAATCCCCCCGAGACTTTCAGGGTAGGAGTGGAGCGGAGCGCCCCACCTATTTTGAAAAATTCGCGAGGATTCGTCAATCGGCGCCAAAGTTATCCCAAATAGAATGTTGCAGATTTCCTATGGAAACACGGTCCTAACTATAACTATCTACTGGCGACCGCCAGTAGATAATATATATATATATATATATATATATATTCAATGAAAAAACCATAGGTTTCACACATGTTATAGTTAGCTGGAAATTTTACTGATAAAAAACCAATGAAATTCCCCCGTTATAGTTACTGTAGGCAACTATAACTCACGCAACCGCAATCCTCTGCTGATGCTAATACTGTATTTAGACACTTATTTGCCCATGTCTTCTTCCATTAAATTTTAGCTATGCATATATTACAAATATTTTTTTTTCATAAAGACACATATGTCATCAGCAGAGGATTGCGGTTGCGTGAGTTATAGTTGCCTACAGTAACTATAACGGGGGAATTTCATTGGTTTTTTATCAGTAAAATTTCCAGCTAACTATAACATGTGTGAAACCTATGGTTTTCTCATTGAATTAGCAAGGTTTTTTAAATGCTAATTCCTAACTATAACGTGTGTGAAACCTATGGTTTTTTCAGTGAATTTGTACGGTTTTTTAAATGCTAAGTTACTTTACGCCATTCGTGGCGTGCACGCCCACTTAACGCAGTTCGTTCCGTGCGTGCACGGTGCACTTCGCGCACCGTGCGCGCACAGTGAGTGAGCCCACTTTACGCAGTTAGTGCCGTACACGCAAGGTGGGCACGCAGTGCGCTACGCGCACCGCGTGCCCACGTTACGCACCGTGCGCACATGGAGGACATATTATGCGCTTCCTTGTGATAGGTAATCTGTTAAATTTAATTTGTAAGTGATGACAATAATATGCCATGCACAGAGAGTGTTTTTTTTTTTTATTAAAATTTTTAGCGTAAGCGCACCGTACGCGTACGGTAAGCGTAATCGGCGAAATTTTCAAAAAATAAAAATTTACCGTTTTTGGCCTTGGGGGATCTTTGAGGACTCAACTAACATGGCTATGTGCATGGGCGCTGTCTAAACAGCCCCTTTATATGTTTTTTGCCTTTGTTTACAGCCCCCCCCTCAGAGTGCGAGAGAGAAAATGGCAGCCGCCGCTTCCTGGTTTCGACCGATTCGAATGTTTACTTAGATGTAACAGCCAATCAGAATCGCGCTCGCGCACGCCACCGTACACGTACGGTAAGCTTACGGTAAGCGTACCGTAAGCTGGCTCAGATATATATATTGATTTAAAGGCTATTTTCTCAGAATCTACTGAACAGATTTACACCAAACCTACAAAAGGCACTTCCTTGACCTGAGGACTACCTCTCTGCCAAATTTCTAGTAATTCTGTTCAGCCGTTCGGGCTGTAGCCCTGTCTAAAGGTCCTATGGAAAAATGCATGGGAAAAACGCGTTTTGGGACCCCCCTTTTATCTCAGCCCCCGCTTGACGAATCCCCCCGAGACTTTCAGGGTAGGAGCGGAGCGTAGCGCCCCAGCTATTTTGAGAAATTCGCGAGGATTCGTCGACCGGCGCCAAAGTTATTCCAAATAGAATGTTGCGAATTTCCTATGGAAACAGGGTCCTAACTATAACTACCTACTGGCGACCGCCAGTAGGTAATATATATATATATATATATATATATATACTTATATATACTTATATATATATTATATATATATATAACGTTTTTACCTATGAAATTCACTCAAAATCTTAATTGAAGAATGTCTGAGGCATCACCCGAAGCAGATGAGAGACAGAAGAGCCTATGGTTAACGTCGCAGGAACATTTATTACACTGGCCCAAAAATAGAGGGGAAATGTATTTCCTTCATTCCATATTACTTAATTATAAAAAAAAGGCACACATTAATTAGCGCCCTTTCACTCTTTGTGCACAAATGCAGCATTTCTGTTGAAATGCCTCGAGAGTCATCCTAAGAAACCTTCCCTGGGTGTCAAAAGCAGTTCAAAATCACGTGCTCCGTTTTTGCTGATCGTCTAATATGGAAAGGGGAAAGCAACAGTGCTGCATTCAATATCACAGAAAGTCTCCTCGCATTTGGGTGAAAACAGAGGAAAGTGAGAGGGCCAATATCTGCAACACATGTATTTCTCATAAATCATTTTTTTTTTAAAGTAGATTTTAGCAAAGATACACCTGTCTGCAAATAACTCATTTACAAATTAGAGAGAAAACAAAATTGACACTAATTTTGATAATTGTCGAATCGGAAATAGAAAAATGTTTTATCTCAAATATAGTGTAATCATTTTACGTAGATTTTTTTTTTTTCAAAATCTTTTTTTTGTTATGGAAACACGGCAAATAATGGGATATCAGTTTATGGGATGTTTTATCACTATAAATACCATTTGCTTCATTCTGGACTACAGACAGCAAAAATGAGGCAAACAGATTTTCTCTTTTATTTTATTTCCTTGCAGGGTTTCTGTGGTGTGCTCCAATCCATAAGAAGATGAAGAATGCACCAGGCTCTGCAGGTTAAGGCAAATTACCTTACATGGCTTAACCCCTTGCCTGCTCATGACGGAACCACACCGTCATGAGCCACGGGCGCTGTGTGCTCATGACGGAGTGGTTCCGTCATGCTGCGGCCGTTGTGGCCGCTCCGCCCACGCGGCGCTGATTCCCCGCCTGTGCGGGCGAATAATGCAAGTGGGCGGAGTCGTGACGGAACCACTCCGTCATGAGCACAACGCGCCCGTGGCTCATGACGGAGTGGTTCCGTCACGAGCATGGCGGCGCCGCGCTCACCCCGAACCCCCCCAGCGCCGCGGCAAAATTCGTGCCGCGGCGAAGGGGTTAATATTATGATGGGAGTGGCGCATGAGCGACAGAATCAGACACAAAAGAGTTTGACAAAGCTCTCGAGGCCAGAAGCACAAATGTCGCCTACGGGTTCAAAAAGTGAATCCCTATATCTACGGGGTGAATCATGATTCACAGATGCGGGCTTCCGTGATTAGATCCATTTATACAAGTGGAAAAGCCTGCACCCCTGGTAGAAGTTTTAATTTGATCAAGCTTATGAAAGAAAGGGAGAATGGAAGGAATTAGGCAGGGCAGATTACTATTCATTACTTTTGGGAACGCCAACAAAGTCAGCACTTTGTGCAGTCACAATACTTCTTCAACACTGTTGTGTCCTGCGAGACACGTTCTAGTGTTTCGCCAGGCAGTGACTTAGTAGCCACTCCCCTATGGGAGTGGGCACACACACACCCCACATCCATCTATCACCGGCGTCAAGAGTGACGTGACCTGGCTAATAAAGGAGCCCGAGTGCACGTGCTCATGGCCAGTTGTATAACGATAGTCACGGTGTGTGTCATTGCACAGCATGTGGGCATAGAGTTCACAACACAACATTTGGCAAAGAGTGGGTCTTATCCCACGTGTGCTGTGGCGACCGCTCCACAGGTCCTGGTGGGGGAAGTGTAACTTGACCCTAGAGGACCGGCGGCGTCCAAAGCCCCAGGGTGAAGAGGAAGGTGATCGGGAGCCCACCCCGCACCTGGTGTACCCACTAGCTCACGGCAGCACACGAAGGAAGAGGGCCCAAGCGGCAAGTCCTGGAGCCGGTGGCATGCACGCCCCTGCCACCTGCACACTGAAGCCCGACTGAAGAGCGAGACGAGCGCAGCCCACCCACATCGGTCGCGATGCCACGCAGGGTAGGAGGTGAGCCCAGAGACGTAAAGGGGTTGTGAGGGCCGCAGCACGACAAAGAGTGACTTCCAACCGGAGGTCGCGGCAAAACCCACCCCGCCCTGCGAAGAAGAAAGCCGGCAGTCCCTGCCGTCCGTGCTAGCCCCCCAGTGCAGCGAGTGAAAAAGGCAGCAGCCCATACAGCGTGTGCACGTGAGGCGAGCGGCGAAGACTGTGGCAGCGAGGCCCGGCTACCAAATCGGGATAGACGGAAGAGCAGGATGCTCACCGTAGTGCAGATGGAGTCCTCATGTGGCATCTGCCCCCCCCCGTGTGTCCTGGGAGCCAGCCGGGGGCTTTGGTGCAGCCGAGAAGAAAGCATCCAGCATGTGTGAAGAGGAGCAGCCGTCCGCGGTAGTGCCTCAGCCCCAGGGTTAGCGCGCTCGTGGAAAAGGACAGAGCATACTGAGAGGACCGAGCACTGGTGGGGTAATGAGACTACAAGACAGCGGCAGGAGCGGCCGCGAGAGTGAAGGTGGGGCAGTGAAGTGTGGCTTGCAGCGCAAGGAGAGCTGCTTAAGCCCAAGGAGTGCTGCAAGAACAGTTGGTACAGGCACCCTTTACTGACAAGAGTCACAGCGCACAAGGGCTGCCAGGCAGCTGCACCCAGCAGAGGTGCACAACAAAAAAAAAAAGAAAGAAAAATCACAGTCACTGCCTTGGGGGGGGGGGGGACAGTCCCGCTGCTTGGAGGTACCCTGCTCAGGAATGGGTGAGCGAAAGGCTGCGAAGCACGCAGCAGTGGGAGACACTGCCAAGGTGAGAGGAAAGGAGGAGCAACACTGCCACCTATTGGCCAAGTGAGTTCATGCGCCTGAAGACCAAAGCAGAAATTAGGCACAGGTCGTAGTGAAAGAGCCACAGACGCAGGCCATATCCCCAAAGGAAGAGACTGGCAACCCCAACAAGGAGCCCCAAGAGAAGCACACAAAGACGGGATGCATTGCGTAACACCCCAACAGGCTGCCAAGACACTTCAAAGAGGCAAAAGACACACATGTCCGCGCTAGTGCGGAGCCCTGCATGGGAAAGGGTAACACCGCATTTGAAGCACGCCACAATGACAAACCCCGCCACGAAATGAGCACAGGGAGACGCAATGCTTCTGCCACTCAATGGCACGGCGAGCCCCTACCTGCAGACACCTTTGCCAGTTCAGGCTAACAACTGCGGTAACAGCCTGAGGACAGCAAACAGGGCGCCACCTGGTAGCATGCTGCCGCATCGCATCTGACGTGCTGAAAAACAGAGAAACTCTAGCAAGGGGGAATGACCTCGGGAGCAGCCGGCATCTGCAAGCCCACATAAGGGAAGAGATTTCCAACCCCTGCACAAAGCCCCTGCCAAGGGAACAGCCAGGTGCACAGCACAAGTCTAGGATGCGATGCCACTTGCAGCCCTGGAAAGTCCAGTGTGAAGGATTCAGCAAAAGGTCACCACCACAAGAGGCTGAACAGTGAGGCTCACTGAACAGATCACTGCGCAGTCCAACCACAAGAAACAGGAAAGAGTGGGAGGCACTGAGACCTGCTTAAGACATCACAGTAATAGACTGATCAAGAGAGTGCCACAAGCCCCACAGGTTGCCTGTCAGGTTGACAGATAGAGACTGCTCACATGTGCCGCCACGCAAGATTAAGCCAAAACAGGGGGCCCAAAGCAGCAACGCCAATGGCCGCTACCACCAGCAAGGATGGAGGATCCACAAGACACCAAAGTCTCAAGATGGCCGTTCCTGCCGAAGGGAAAAGAAATGCTGGTGCATCAGCGGCGGCCCAAAGCCATCCCAAATGAGAAGAGCGTGCCACACACCCCTAGTGGTGGATGACTAACACCGCAGGGAGGACCAGCAGGCACGCGAGGTGCCAGAAGAGGGCCCCCAAACAGAAGACGAAAAGGGCGCAGTCCGAGGTGCGCGCCACATGCACCCAGAAGCGCATCTATGCCCAGGAGGGAAAGAGACCTCTCCAAAGCAAAGAAGCACTGCTGGACTCAGCAGGGAGATCCCCTACATCTCCACAGCAGCTACAGCAATGGAGCCTGTGGCCAGTTGTATAACGATAGTCACGGTGTCTGTGACTGTCACTGCACATCATGTGGGCCTAGAGTCCACAACACAACAAACATGTTTCTCAACATGGAAACACTTGGAAATATACACCATAAACGTAGAGGAGAAGAATTCTTAAACAAGAGCATTATTTATTTCAAGTAGAGAAACGTCAGGAAAACAATTCAGTGAAAAGTCTTTGACATAACTTTTATGAATGGCAAATTTGCCCATAGTGGAAAATCCCTCTGCCATGGGTGAGGGGATCCAGACCTACTGCTGGAAATGGATCACGTGTAGATTTCTAGGATTTGAACCTCCTAAGAAGAGAATATATCTAAATCTAAGGCAGGAGTTGACGACTCACTTAGATCTATGATATCCTCTGCATGGATGTAAGAAGCTTTTAGAGAAGGGGGAAAAACATTTTGTGGGGTCCCTCTTTGGTTCCGATCCAAGAAGCTGTTCACAATTAAGAAAATATGTTTGCTGGAAGAAGTGAAAACACTTCATTTGGAGACACTTTGTGGTGTTGGTGCATCATGTTATGGCCAGGTCTGATTTTTTATTATTTAAATACCAGACATATAAAGAGTTTGTGCGGCCCGGGACAAAGAGTGCCAGCTCCTCCCCACCTCTTGACAGGCCATATTCTCTGTGAATAGGGATAGTCTTGGGTCTTTGTTCTGGCAGCCTGGAAGGTCACTCCACATTTGGATTTTCAGTGTGGCTCACTGTGACTCTCAGTCTGTTACTTTAGTTGTATAAGGTCCAGTTGCTACTGGTCATCTGGGCGCTTTAAGAAAAAGATCGCTTGTTCTATCCCTATGTCCCCACAGTCAATTGGTTGGCCGACCCTTGGAGTCCATTTCTTTTTCCTGGGTCCAAGATCTCCTCACAGGTCTCAAAGAGCAGGTGCAGTTCTACTGTTCTTCCACATGTCTCGAAAATGTTCAAAGGAAGGCTGTGCGAGGGTTCATCTTTGTAGGATTTACCAGCCTGTGGGTGGGGGAACCATCACTGGCCAATAGAGTACATGTTCTCAGGCCCATGTATATCTAAATGTCATTAGTTCCTGTTTGCTTTAAAAACAGACCCAAAATGCAATGTGTCCGGGGAAATCTAAGATGGAGAAAGTTTTTAGCCACACTAAATTTGGGCTCTGAAGGCTGGGGGTGTAGGGGTTTGTACTATGTTAATCACCAGTGTCCACCCACAACTAACACTAAACTCCAGTTGTAGCAGGTCTTGACCAAACACAAAGCAGGACATCGAAGCTTGGATGGACAAAAGCAGGGACCTTCAGCAACGAAACAGGAGATACCCAAGATTTGGTCTGACATCCTGGTTGCTCCCTTTGAAGGGCACATACATTGTGCATGTGCCTCAGACAGGCCCATCATGCTTGAATTTACACTGCTGTGTCAACAGGAGGGGTGCAGTCCCCACCTTATGGCAAGTTCAAAGGAGTAATCTTTGCCCATTCAGGTCGACCTGTCAATCACAGTGACCTAGTATGTAGCTACTGGGAGGATTTTCACACCCCATTAACACTTTATTAAAAATCAAATGTAACTCCATTATTGAACATCTTTTAAAAATGATTGTTTTAATATTATTTCAGCAGGTCCCATTTATGACATACAGTATTAGTATTTTAATCTGTGCTCTGGTTTTCTCCAGCTAGGGCTGTCATAGTGAAAATAGCATGTGGGTGCTTGTCACTATAAGGGCATGTTAGCATTAAATTTCTAAGTGTCTTACACTTAAATATCATGTACCCTGCTCTATGGGCTACATGGCATACATAAGATTGACTTATTATTATTTAAAAAGAAAGTTTTTTACCTATCAAAATTGTTTATTTCGACAGGTTTAATAGCAGTTTTTAACTTAATACATGAGGGTAAAGTGCACAGAGCTGGAAAACCAGGAAAAGTACAGGGTTAAGCAAAAGTAAAAACAATATGGGGTGACCACGCAGAAATGGCAGATTTCCCACAATTATTTATACGAGTTATCCTGGCAACTTTTCCCTAATATGCTCTCTGTACAATGCAGACACCTATGAACATGGTTTTAGCATGCATTTACCAAGAGCCAGTAGAAGCATTTCAGAGCCGGTTTAATCTGGTTGAAGTTTAATACATTTAGGAAGACTCTACCCATCTGGTTTTCAAGTACCTGTTTGTCAATGACTTTCTTTGTCTCAATGTATTCATTTCAATCCACTTCGGACAACCCTATCTATTTATACTTAAAAACAATGACGTGTTCTCCCAATTCACAATTAAATCAAACACAGAGAAAATGTACAGTGTATGTGTCTGATCAAGGATATACAACTCTCACATCTCAATCCAGTACCAACCAGCTGCTCAATCGAGCCCCTGAACCCACATGAACATTGTCTGCTGCCAAAGATTCAGGAGGCTAAACTTCCCATGATGCCTGAAATCAAGACCTCTTTATATGTTCTGGTTGGTCACAACATGGAATTATGGCTTCAGTTTGATCTAGCAGCAAATGACTGACTGCAGTGTATTGTCAAATATAATGTATTCAGTGACCACATTTCATGCAGCAGTTGCCACAAATGGTGCATGTTTAGCTTGTAGCAGTTGTCCAGCTGTCCATGTGCTACTTGTGGCTGCTAGATGAATTCAGACACAATATGGCCATCCCCAATGTGTGTGGTAACAGCTGTTTTAGCGGTAAACCTTCCAGCATTTGCACACTGTCACCTTCCTTTTCCATAGTTATCTACTGAAGGGAGATTAATTGCTAAATGTCTTTTTAATTGAATGAAATAGGCGGTGAAAGTGCTAGTCAAGAATTCTCACCCTTAGTGAAGTGCCTGATGCTTCAGTCACGCATGTGCAAGACCCTAGCACAGAAATTCAGATCTCTTTCCTATTGTAAAAATCCCTGGTTCTACATTATCTTTTCAACTTTTCTCGTTCACTCAGTAAAATGCAGTTGTTTTGTTAACGCTCTGTTCCAAATATTCTTTAAAGTAAATCTCCTCAATAAAATCAGAGAAACTGCAAAGGATTCAAAGCTGCAGATTCGAGGGAATATTGTATTTTAATAAATGAGCTCGCTCAAGATCTGTAGCCCAAACTTCAAAAGCTTGAATTGAAGGAAACTTGTGTGATTGCGAATTCAGGCAAACTTGTTTGCTCAGGACAAACCTGATTACTTTACCCTTTGGTAAAAAAAAGCCAGACTCACTTGGGTTACTTTAAAAATGTTTTGATTCTTTGTACTTGGTCCTATATAGTCCACAGGAGCTCAACGCCATCACCCTGCTGATCCCCGCTTATAGGAGCTCCCCAAGTGTTATTCTGTTTATGGTGGATGGATATCTAATCATCTTCAAGGTAGATTGCTCTAACCCTTTTCCTTATCTACAGATTTAGTGAGTACAAAAAGTTCAAAATGTAGCTGCATCCTCTTAGGCAACAAAAATGAGTGCACCCGGGATAGCAGCACACACCCTGCACCTAAATCTAACAACAGTTCATCTGCACTGGCAGTGGCGGCTAGTATCTGGGGTGCTGGGACGGGGTCAGACAACCACAAAAAAACCAGGAAAACCAGTTGCTTGCAGCTTGCCCCGTGAAGCATCGCCTACTCAGTGCTCTTCTGCTGCACTGCACAGACTCCGAGACCCCCTGCGGCCAATCCTGACGCTGCTCTCATCCATGAGAGCAGCGTCAGGATTAGCCTGAGTGCCCTCAATGTGTGCTCGCAGGGAGACTGGGAGCCTGTGCCTGCTGTCCCCATCCTGGCAACGCAGCTCGGGTTGGAGACAGCTTTAGTGCCCATGCTGGTTATGCTGGCCTGAGATATCCAGCCAAACCGTCATGCGCACTGATCACAGTGCCCAACACTGCCCCTGCAGCTTTTCATCATCTGGCCCCGCCCCAAGTCTTGTTGTGTTAAAAATAAAACAACATTAAACCTGTGTTATTATTGTTTTATTTTTCGAGTTTTGTGGCTGCTGGCAGGGCGTGGGGGGCGATGCTCCTGTGCCATAGCGGAGGAGCCGCCGCTGGGCAGTGGGCTGCTTCAGTGATACAGCAGAAACATCTTCCTCACCAAAATCAAACATGACCAATCAGATTAAGAAATGGTAATATATTCACAAAATGTAAATATCAACTAAGCAATAAATGAAAATATTTGTTCTGTTGCAGAGAGAGTCAAAATTATGTTATATCCACAATTGCATTTCTTTAGAAACACATGGGTGAATGTCTACCCTAAGGAGCGTGAGTGCACATGAGTGAGCGTGCACTCAATTGGCATGCAATAGACAGCGCCATGCTGCACACCTTCCGCTATTGGATTAAAAGGTTTTTCATTCTAATAAAGGCCCTTTTTAATGTCCTATGTGCGATGGTTCTGCCATATGTGGGCCCCATGCATGTTGTGCCAGTGAAACCACTCTGAACCACACTGTTGATGCCCATTGAGGATGGAACCGGTCTGGGGTTGCTTGCGGTCCTGTTTGGAGGCCATGTTGTCCAGCATTTCACGCAGGACTGTTTCTATTGTAGAAGGACCTACATTGATCTACCCATAGTTGCTTCCTGTTTGAAATGCCACAGTTGGCAAACATATGAAGTTTGACTTCAATGAGAACATGCACGACCACGAGTGGCTGGGGCTGTTGACATCACCTTCGAGTGGCACAGCTGGCAAACCAGGCAGACCAGATGCTACCCGATCAACTGCCAGGGCTGAGACCTTTGCAAGCCTTCCATGCATCACTGTATGTCATTATAATGAGCCTCCCTAAATGCGATTGGTTTGCCAGGCATGGGTCTTGTGCTTGCTGTGTCAGAGGACCCCAGAGAACCTCACCAATGAAGTCCAATATGGGTGAAAGTGGTCTGGGTTGCACGCTTTCTCATCCAGAGGGCTGTGTCCTGGGATTTTAGGGTGAATAGCTCCTTTTGGAACAGGACCAATACTGATTTGCATATGGTTGCTTCCTGTTGGAGTGGGGCAGAGGTAAATAATGATGGAGTCGAGTTCAGTTTATTATGCAGATGCCAGTGGCTGAGACTTATGCATGTATTCCGCCCATCAGTTTTTGTTGCATTAGTCAATGGTTTGTAGAGGCACCGGGCATCTCTCCTTTACCCGGTGCCAACAAGAGATGGCAACCATTGTGCTGCCTGGTAACACTGTAAACCACGGTAATTCTGAGAAGTGAATAAAATGTCTGGTCACCTCATGAGTGGACATTTTGTCCACTCTTCACTGTTTTTGCTCTTTTTTCCTTTTGTGGGTCAGATTTTGCTGGAATCTAAACGTACACTTCATTTAAAAAAAATCTGTGATAGTGACACATAATATTCTTTTTAAATGACTCCCTATAAATTATAAACACTGTCTTATGCTGATAAATCTGTCTTGCCATTAGGAACAACATGCATTTACAGGGTACTATTGACTCCAGGATATGGGGTTACAGTTCACCTGGGCCAGGCATTTATTGGGACGCCCAAAGGGTAGTCTGACTATTTATAATGTAGGAAGAGTTGCACCGTGTCATTCCCTATAGCATCACCGCAACAGACCTCGGCCTTTAAAGACAATACAGCAAACTACTTTTGCAATAAGAAGTCAATGCAATTCGTTATAAATTAACTAACTTTATGCATTTTTCGCCATCTCTAATCCAGAAAAAAACAATCAATCACTTTTGGCTTCAATCGATCGTGTGATTATTTCTTTTTTGTATGAATAAAGCTCTTGATTGTTCAGCGCATAAACATAAATGTATAGGTCAATAGACAATTCATATAAATGATACTAACTATCGTCCAAGGAGCAATAAAGCTTTTATTGATGAATTCATCTTCAAAAGACAGATCAAATGGAGCCTAACTAGCCATGCATGACATTAGCAGGGAATTAGTCTGAAATGGCCTTGCAGGCGCGTGAGCCCCAAAGATGGCCGCGTGGCCTGTCGCGAGATTCAGATTCAGAGGCTGCAAGGTCACAGCTGGACACTGGGTCTTCGTTGCAGCCCATTTTCCTAGGACGCTCAGCAACGTTTCAGCTAGATTATTTTCTCAAAGAAACAAGCACTGGCAAGCCAAAATGTCTAGCCTTGGCAAGCTGGTACACTGGTATACTTTCTCTTTTCTATTGCAAGCACAGGCCACAAAGAACAAAAAACATCGAACATATGATGCTGCCTAAACGTGATGGGCACATGTTCACAAAAGGACAAACATTGAAAATATTATTAATATAAAATAAAGATGCTTCCTAGCAGGCAGTTGTATTTAGAACAGGCGTCAAAACTTTTTGTTTTTTAACTTGAATGCACATCACATCAAGAATATGATTCTTATTTGTTGAAAGAATACATACTATTAGATTTGAATAGCTGTAATCTAAATATAGAATATGAACACACAAGGATAACAAAAAAAGCTGTGGCCAAAACAATAGCTTTTGGCTTTAAAAGAAATCGCTATTGGCTTTGCCAGCGGTTTTTGATCATGATTCATGGTCATGAATGACCAGTTTTGTTGCAATGGATTTTCTACCAATGAAAACCCATTCCAAGATGGCCACTGATGTCTGCGTTATGACACCTTCACATGTGTGTGATGTGATGCATGGACATGCATACATTTGTGAAACACACATGTGCACGCACTGTGATTTATGCATGAACATGCATAGTGAGGCATGGCAATATGACAAGCGGCCATTTTACGTTAAACATTTTAAAATGTGGGGAAAGAAAGTGTCACAGTGTAAAAAAGGAAGAACTAAGGGGCATATTTATACAAGCTCTCACCGCCACCAGAGCGTAAACTTTTTTGATGCGCTGGTGTCACAGAGTCATTTTACATATTAACAAGGTGGCCACATTGCATGGCTTAATGACACCTTGAAAATATGCCCCTTTCGCCACAGTCCTATGCAGCAAAGGGGCGTGCAATGGGTGTTGCTGTGGGCGATCTACCGCAACACCCATTGCTTTTGGATGTTGTCCCAGATTTACAATGCTGAGGCACTGCCAAAAACGAACGCCATGGAATACCAGGTGTTAGAATGGCGATACGAGGAGAAATTATTAATTTTCCTCATTATTTGAATTTTGAAGGTGCAAATCGCCACTATGGATTGTTTATGTGTCCCTTCCTGCACATAAACAATCAGCCCTGCAGTTCAGGCGCCCTTGAAATATGGCAGCTGGTTGCCTGCACTGGCAATAGGCAGTTTTCTTTTTGCGCCAGCACTAGGGTCAAAACAGGGGTGCTCCATATTCTTGTGAATACAGTGTATCCTGTGTTTTTAAAATGTCGGAGCACGGCACTGTCAAATTTGGCGCAGCTCCACTTTCCGACATTTTATTGTAAATATGCCTGTAGGAGTATGCTACCTTAGTACAGCTAACATTTTGTTACTATTGCATGATTTCATAAGTATAACACAGACCAAGCGTATTGCCTTGGAATGTCTAGTGGCCCAGTGTCTCCATGATATTTCAAGCCTGTTCTAGCTTCTCAGCCGGTGGCAAATTGCATTCTAAAATTTTACTTTTAAATTTGTGTTTGGATTTATAAACCACACCATCAAGAAGTGGCTAAAGGTGTCTCGTATGACATGGAGTTACTTGGCAGATTTATGCACAGGAGGTGCTTGGGACTCGCATGAATCCCAGACTTCAGTGGCATAGCTAGACCTTTTGCCACCCAGGGTGGTGCCTGTGTTTGCTGCCCCGTAATGGCCACAGGTAAGGTTGGGGCGGGTGCTGATGATCCCTGCCTTTGCCATCCCGCGATGGCTGCAAGTTAGAGCGGGGGGTTGCTGGTGATGGCTGCAGGTTGGAGGGGGACGACGGCCCCAAAACTTGTGCCACTTTGGACGGACTGCCCCCGGTCCTGCCTTACTACGCCACTGCCAGACTAAGTTGCCTTCTTTCCACTCTTAATTCCACTCTGACCATTCTTTCAGGTAGTCAGATTTCTCTTCAGTACACATTTCCCTTTGCTATGCAGTAAATCTGGAAATCTGCTCTTGCATATTGTTTAAATCTATGCCTTTATTCATGATTCTGCTTTCATCCCTTGCACCCCTTTATTTCAGTCTCTTGCTGTGGTCTCATCGCTTCCTCTCATTCACTTTATCTGCCTCTGTCTCCTTCATACCATTACTGGACTGTAAAATGGGGCTTTCTATTAGGTTAGAAAGATGCCCACTCTGATGTATGCCAATCTGTAAACCATGCAACTGACGCTGTCAAGCACATAGAACTGCGACCTGGAAGAAAGTTGTCATTCCCTATCCAAGAGAAGGGAGTGGATAAATTGTGATTGCTACCTCCTCTCATTGGTTGGCCCTAGTAATTTAACAGGCCACACACATGGCTAGGTGGTGTTGTTGCAGATGCCAGACATTCCCATAAAACCAGACCCTGGTGCATGATGGGCAATACTGTCATAGAGAAATAGATCACCAAATTGGTGCTTAGCTACGCAAGGCATACAATCCAACTAAGCAAAATTTGTGATGTAAGTGTGTCCAGGGCATTTCTACATTACTGACCTATCCAAAAGGCAGTGGAGCACAACACAGGGTAAAAAAAAAGCATTTGTCAACAAGGGATAGAGAGGTAGCTAGGTTATAGGTGGTTAATGCATTGTGATGAAGAGTTCTTTAAAAAGGTGAGTCTTTTACTATTTCTTATATTGGAGCAGAGTTGGGATGATCCTGATGGATACAGGTATGTTGTTCTAGATCCTGGATCATAGATGTAACAGGCCTGTTGTTTTGTTTTTACTTTTTAAACTTCTTAGTCTACAGTCTGATGGTGTCTTGGTTGCTGGTGTGCTGAGAACCACCAGAGATAGTAAGCTTGCCTTTAACACTAGCAAGGGCTCTAGTGGTGATGGCTTTGTAAATAATGCAGTTGGTTTTGAAGATAGTGAGGGATAGCAGGGGGAGTCAATGGAGTTCCATCAGAATGGGAGTGAAGTGATTTTATTTCTTCAGGCCCTTGATGAGTCATATGGAAATAAAGGAAAAATAAAAAGATAATAACTTGTTGTGTTTATCATTGTATTTGTTCCTGCTACGGGCGTCTTTGCAAGGTGGGCGGGGCTGCTCTGCTCTCAGGGCAGGGGAAGGAGTGGTGGGCACACTGTAGGTGTGCAATGACTGATTGACGGTTCTCCATCCAGAGAACATGCCGAAGGCTCCCATTTCCTGGCTGAGTGCCGAACCATGGTGCTCAGACAAATCAGCATTGAGATTGGTCAGGGGAGTCTGGATGAGCTTCCTGTTCCTGGCTGGGAAGACGGAGGAGCGACGTGGCAATGACGGAGAGACGTGGCCAGGAGGCATTATTTTTTCATTATTTTTTACAACCCTCTACCCCCGGCCACCACTGCATGACATTGTCTCTTTTCCCACGATCACCCAGTGAGTTGCTGATATTGGATAGATTGAGAATAAAAAGAGTTTGAATCTCTGACTGAAACTATATTTCGAAGGGTGTCCAGCTTGTTGATGAGGAGGCTGCGCACAGCTGATGTCCATATTGGTAATTAAACCTTCCCAGGACTTCTGTGGCAGCCTCAAAAGCTTTTGTAGAGGTTATTTGGTCAGGAAAAGGGGAAGAGTCTCATTGCTTTTTAGGCACTGCTCGGCATAAGGCTGTGCACCATCCAATGCCCCTCACCCTTATCATATGGTAAACATATTTGAGATGTTGACAGGTCTGCTATCTATATATTTGGGGCACAGGTTGGTGGCATGAAAATGCCTTATTTAAGTACTAGCTCCAAACACACCATTTGTGAAAAAGTAGAGTTTTTTTAATAGCATAATATCCCAAGCTGTTGCAACGTCTCTGAGGTTATGTTGGTTATTAAATAAAAAAATGGAATGTTAGTTAATAAAAAGTGTCTGTATATGTAAGAGAAGGAGATGAATTGGGAGAGATTTGGGATATGAATTTAACTTAAAACGATGGAAGAGGAAGAGGAAGACATTTGCAACACTCACAAAGCAGGTTTGTGTCAGGAAAAGAAAACGGAGGAATATTTGGAACCAGGGACGTAACTCAGGGCCCTGCACCAACAGCGGTGCTGGTGGTCCCAACCCTTCAGGGCCCCCCAAGCCTTCATAGGAGTCCCAATCCACCCAAATCCAATGAATATCCATGAGATATGGGAGACTCAGAGCTTCCTCTGTACATTCTGCTGGGGAGTGGGGCATCATGTTGTATAGGTAAGTTCCTTGTAAACGGGTATACCATATGCCAAGGGCTTGTATTTAAAATGCTACTAATGGGTTGCAGCACCGATTATGCCACCCACAGAGGTAGTCTTTTAAACCTATCTGAGGCTTACCACTGCAATTCCTGTACGTGCAGTTTACTGCCTCTTCGACTTGCAAGTTAAAACCACTTGACATGCATTAAACTTCCCTTTTATTACATGTAAGGCACCCCTTTGGTAGGCCCTAAGTTACCCTAAGGGCAGGGTGCCATGAAAGTAAAAGGTAGGACATGTGCTTGTATGTTTTGCATGTCCTGGTAGTGACAAACAGCCTATTTTGTTTTTTCCTACTGTGAGGCTTATCTCCTCATAGGCCAGCATTTGGAGTTCCGTAATATACTTTTAAGCCTCAGAGACACAAAAGACTTCCTACAATTCTGCTGGTGCTGCTGGACTCTGCTTTCTGTGAGTCCTGCCCTTCCCTGAGATTCCCTCTCCACGTTCTGGTTCTGAGAAGTGGGTTCTGCAGCTGATTTAATCAAAAACTAACACATTGCATCGACTGCATGAGATATTCCGCCGCATCGCTCTTCGATGCCGATGCAGAGGCTGCCCGACGACAGCAGTTCCACAGCCTGCGCAGCTAGATGATAATGCTCAGTGCGGCTCGATGATGACACATTGCATTCACTTCAATGGAGCTCAATGATGACACGGACCCTCTTTGAGCAGGTTGACACCGATGCAGTAGACTCTCGATGTCGACAAATGCTCTATCTGAAGTATTTCTTCAGCGGGATCTGTCTGGGTACTGTAGCCGGCCTGACGTCGATTGCTGTCGGCTTGAATTTTGGATTTGCACTGGTCCTTCCCGACCTCAAGTAACATTTTAACAGCTAGTGACTTCTAAGCACTATTCTTGCATATACATTCATATATCTACTTCTAATGATTGGATTTTTGCTGTGTTGGTCTTATTTTTCTCAAATAAATATTCTCTATTTTTCTAAACCTGTGTGAGTCTTTTTGTGGTGTATTCACTGTGTTACTGTGTGTGCTTGTTGCACAAATATTTTACACATTGCATCTTTAGATAAGACTGACTGTTCAGTGCCAAGCTACCAGAGGGTGAGCACAGGTTATTTTGTAGTGCACATCTAGCTTACCCTGACTAGAGTGGTGGTCCCTTCCTAGCCTGAACACATACTGCAGGCAAGCAGGAATCCCATTTCTAACATAGACATATAATGCCATGTTTATGTCCTGGAAGATAAAACTGAGAGGAGTTTTTCAACATTAACTTGCTTTTGGAATATTAAATTGAGGGCGAAAGGTGAGCACTAATGAGTGTAAAACAACGGAAGACTGCACCATATGATAGAACGACAAGCCGAAACTTGTCTGAGGAAAGAATCTTGAGAGATTTAGACAGCCTATTCATTTTAAACATCATAAGTAAGTTACCATAAGCTCAGGCATGGCAGGTGTATCCATTTGCCAGCCACATTTTTTTGGGTTGTTTAAAGTAATGTGTAAGCAAAGGTACAGGTGTGACATTGTCTATGTTATAACAAGTGCACAACTTACCTCTTACTACTATATACAAACAATACACAAATAGACTCAGAGGTATATATTCCCACACACACACACACATCAGAAATATTTGCCAAAGATTCTACAGTATCTCCTTACCAGTGCTTAATTTGTAAAAACACATGACTGCTAGGGTCCTTGTCAGGAGGCTACTGCATATTGCACCAGCCATTGCCCCTGCCAGAGCTGCCAATTGCAGTAATACAAAACTACTAACCATCATACAGCTTCAAGTGTGACAATTTAGACAATTCGAGATCCCTAAAGCTATAAGAAGGGCTCAGGCAGCAGGTATTAGTCATCATAATGTATTAATAAACAACTGTTCTTATGCTCATCTCTAAATTAGGCAAAAGTCACCAACCTGTTGCAGACTGTCCTGAGAGCCGGAGCTGATAATTAAATGCTGGTGCAGAGCACCAGAAACCACTGGCTTAAATTATGCACTACCTTACTCCTAACCCTTCCTCTCTCACTCACAAACACAATCTGACTTTCTATGTGCCTTTTCACTACATACAGATGACCGGGCTTACTCTTTGAAGAGTTTCAGCATTAATGTCTCTTGCAATCCTCAGCTCTTTATTCTTGGTGCCCTCCCCCAGTCTGAAAACAGTCACGTTGGTACTTCTGTCTGTTCCTTAATACTGTGTTTACTACTTTTAGTTTTTCCGTGTATATGGGCAGTTCCTCATGTGGGATAACTTATACTCCAAAAGACCCTTATTTCTTGTGCAGCAGTTATACTGGGAGAGAATTGGACCTGGAGAAATACCCAAACTGTAATGTTCAGTTTTTACCTCTGCAGTATTACCTCCCGATTCTAAATTCTACAGGTCAAAATGGGGAATATCTTTGTAGTTTTTCCCCTATAGAGATTTTACAAGATTTTATACAATGAATTTATGTGAAGAAAATATGTTGGTTCTGTTCTCTACTAAAGTCATTCTTCTCTCTATGTTCCAGTTTTTACAGCCAGTGTGGCATAGCCCTTAAGGCCCTGATTACTAGGATTGTTGGAAAATTAATGCAATAATACCACACCTCTAATTACTAATATTCTAGGGTACCGTTATTACCGTATGTGGTATTACCAAACCATTGCAAGATTTCTCACAAAAAATCTAGAAATTGTTGTTTGCACACTGATTTCTGAAGTTTTTCCCATAATTCCATGGACCTCTGGCCAGGCAAATTCCACCTACATTCAATAGACAACATGTGTCTAGAGAAAAACACAAAAGAAAGACTTTTACCACACGTGCTGCAATCTGAATTTCAGAAGAAACTCCCACATCTGCTTCAGATGTATTTAAATGTTCTTTAATAAAAATGTTGTTACATTCTTTTTTAAATTCGAAATAGGTTATTAATTTTTTTATACTGAAATAATAAATAAGTTCAATGTTTTATATTTAAACATTCATTTATATTTATTTAAATTTTTAACTATTTCAAATAAATTAATTTAACATTATTTTCTAAGAGGTTTAATTTAAAGTCCCTACCTCATTTATTTTCTATGAGAGAGTGTTGCAGTGCCACTGGTTGTCCATGTGTAGTGCTGGACTTATTACAACAGCGTAAGCTACTACAAAAGTGGGATTTTGAACACCACAAAGAAGTAAACTTACTCAAAAGAGTAAATTTACTCAAATGTTGGCTTTACCAGTGCTTGTTTTATAATGAGACTGTCACTTGAAGATTTCATCAGGATGGGTGGTCCACAGGGATTGAGTGTAGATCTCTTTTGAAAACGTTTGCACCCTAGCTTATAGTCACAAAGCCATTATTTTTCCTGGAATTGTATCATCCCTCCCAACTATCTACTTTCAACATATGGAGATTGCCCATTTACCTTCTCATCTTTCCCCCTTCAAAGTGGGCATATAATGGACAAGAGACATGCATTGCTTCCTTCACACAGGGTATGTAAACATACTGGTAGGGAGTTTGTGGGTACATTGCATGTATATCCATGTGTATGTATTCTAGGCCTGAAATGGCCTGTTGAGATACATTCTGTGCACCCTTCCAAACCTCCTTAGACGTAGCAATGTTTAAGTCTGACAAAATGAGTGATTGCAAGAGTGATTAAATAAAAAAGGAACTGGCACTGCTTATCCTACCAAAGGATTACCCTGTGCAGTCAATCAATAGTAAGATATCATTGAATGACTAATGAAGCCTCGTTAGCAATAACACAGATGACGTTGATAGGACCTGGTGGACGGTTTTATGACAAATATATTAAAGTAAACTCATTTTCAGGTTAACAGAATGTATCTGACTCCATTGATATTCGTGCACCTTTTATTTTCCTAGCTTTGTGCAGAGCACAACTGTATAGTCAACGGTGCGGCTTCTGATTTGTCAACTATTTCATATTTTTAATATACCTTCAGTGTAAAAACCTGAAATATTCCACTATTGCACTATTCTTGCCACTATTGCACTATTCTTGCATATAAATTCAGATATCTACTTCTAATGATTGGATTTTTGTTGTGTTGGCTTTATTTTGCTCAGATAATTATTCTTTATTTTTCTAAACCTGTGTGAGTCTTTTTGTGGTGTATTCACCGTGTTACTGTGTGTGCTTGTTCCACAAATGCTTTACACATTGCATCTTTAGATAAGACTGACTGTTCGGTGCCAAGCTACCAGATGGTGAGTACAGGTTATTTTTTAGTGCACTTCTAGCTTACCCTGACTAGAGTGGTGGTTCCTTCCTAGCCTGCGCACATACTGCAGGCAAGCGGGAATCCCATTTCTAACATAGACATATAATGCCATGTTTATGTCCTGGAAGATAAATCTGAGAGTTTTTCAACATTAACTGGAATACAGAACAGACTTGCATTTGGAATATTAAATTGAGGGCGAGAGGTGAGCACTAATGAGTGTAAAACAACGGAAGACTGCACCATATGACAGAACGACAAGCCCAAACTTGTCTGAGGAAAGAAACTTGAGAGATTTAGACAGCCGATTCATTTTAAACATCATAAGTAAGTTACCATAAGCTCAGGCATGGCAGGTGTATCCATTTGCCAGCCAGAAATGTTTGGGTTGTTTAAAGTAATGTGTAAGCAAAGGCACAGGTCTGACATTGTCTATGTTAGAATAAAGGCAATTGCACAACATACCTCTTACTACTATATACAAACACTACACGAATAGACTCAAAGATATATACTCCCACACACACACACACATCAGAAATATTTGCCAAAGATTCTACAGTATCTCCTCACCAGTGCTTAATTAGTAAAAACACATGACTGTTGGGTCCTTGTCATGAGGCTACTGCATATTGCACCAGCCATTGCCCCTGCCAGAGCTGCCAATTGCAGTAATACACAACTACTAACCATCAAACTCCTTGAAGTGTGACAATTTAGACAATTCGAGATCCCTAAAGCTATAAGAAGGGCTCAGGCAGCAGGTATTAGTCATCATAATGTATTAATAAACAACTGTTCTTATGCTCATCTCTAAATTAGGCAAAAATCACCAACCTGTGTCAGACTGTCCTGAGAGCCGGAGTAGATAATTAAATACCGGTGCAGAGCACCAGAAACCACTGACTTAAATTATGCACTACCTTACTCCTAACCCTTCCTCTCTAACTCACAAACTCAATCTGACTTTCTATGTGCCTTTTCACTACATACAGATGACCGGGCTTACTCTTTGAAGAGTTTGAGCATTAATGTCTCTTGCAATCCTCAGCTCTTTATTCTTGGTGCCCTCCCCCAGTCTGAAAACAGTCACGTTGGTACTTCTGTCTGTTCCTTAATACTATGTTTACTACTTTTAGTTTTTCCGTGTATATGGGCAGTTCCTCATGTGGGATAACTTATACTCTAAAAGACCCTTATTTCTTGTGCAGCAGTTATACTGGGAGAAAATTGGACCTGGAGAAATACCCAAACTGTAATGTTCAGTTTTTACCTCTGTAGTATTACCTCCTTATTGTAAATTCTACAGGTCAAAATGAGGAATATAATTGTAGTTTTTCCCCTGTAGAGATTTTACAAGATTATTATACAACAAATTTATGTGAAGAAAATATGTTGGTTCTGTTCTCTACTAATGTCATTCTTCTCTCTATGTTCCAGTTTTTACAGTCAGTGTGGCATAGCCTTTAAGGCCCTGATTACTAGGATTGTTGGAAAATTAATGCAATAATACCACACCTCTAATTACTAATATTCTAGGGTACCGTTATTACCGTATGTGGTATTACGAAACCATTGCAAGATTTCTCACAAAAAATCTAGAAATTGTTGTTTGCACACTGATTTCTGAAGGTTTTCCCATAATTCCATGGACCTCTGCCCAGGCAAATTCCACCTACATTCAATAGGCAACATGTGTCTAGAGAAAAACACAAAAGAAAGAGTTTTACCACACGTGCTGCAATCTGAATTTCAGAAGAAACTCCCACATCTGCTTCAGATGTATTTAAGTGTTCTTTAATAAAAATGTTGTTACATTCTTTTTTAAATTCGAAATAGGTTATTAATTTGTTTATAATGAAATAGTAAATAAGTTAGATGTTTTATATTTAAACATTAATTTATATTTATTTAATTTTTTTACTATTTCAAATAAATTAATTTAACATTATTTTCTATGAGGTTTAATTTAAAGTCCCTACCTCATTTATTTTCTATGAGAGAGTGTTGCAGTGCCACTGGTTGTCCATGTGTAGTGCTGGACTTATTACAATAGCGTAAGCTACTACAAAAGTGGGATTTTGAACACCACAAAGAAGTAAACTTACTCAAAAGTGTAAACGTACTCAAATGTTTGGTTTACTAGTGCTTGTTTTATAATGAGACTGTCACTTAAAGATTTCATCAGGAGGGGTGGTCCACAGGGATTGAGTGTGGATCTCTTTTGAAAACGTTTGCACCCTAGCTTATAGTCACAAAGCCATTATTTTTCCTGGAATTCTATTATGCCTCCCAACTATCTACTTTCAACATATGGAGATTGCCCATTTACCTTCTCATCTTTCCCCCTTCAAAGTGGGCATAGAATGGACAAGAGACATGCATTGCTTCCTTCACACAGGGTATGTAAAGATACTGGTAGGGAATGTGTGGGTACATTGCATGTATATCCATGTGTATGTATTCTAGGCCTGAAATGGCCTGTTGAGATACATTCTGTGCACCCTTCCAAACCTCCTTAGAGGTAGCACGGTTTAAGTCTGACAAAATGAGTGATTGCAAGAGTGATTAAATAAAAAAGGAACTGGCACTGCTTATCCTACCAAAGGATTACCCTGTGCAGTCAATCAATGGTAAGATATCATTGAATGACTAATGAAGCCTCGTTAGCAATAACACAGATGACGTTGATAGGGCCTGGTGGACGGTTTTATGACAAATATATTAAAGTAAACTCATTTTCAGGTTAACAGAATGTATCTGACTCCATTGATATTCGTGCACCTTTTATTTTCCTAGCTTTGTGCAGAGCACAACTGTATAGTCAACGGTGCGGCTTCTGATTTGTCAACTATTTCATATTTTAAAATACCTTCAGTGTAAAAACCTGAAATATGCCACTATACTCACATTTGACACTTTGCCAGCCAGTGCACATTCGGGGTGTATCCTAGGAGGGTTGCATGAGCCATACTATACACAAGGACTGCACTCTGCTATTAGACATTTCGACAGAAAAAGAAAAAAAACGTCTGGACGTTCTCTTTTTTAGATATCCTGCAAACTAAAGCATCAAGCGAAAAATCTGTGTAAGTGCTGCAGACCTTCACGCAGCCGTTTTCCCCTCTGGGGTGAATAGAAGCAGTTTGGTTGTTTTTGGGTGAGGACAAGTGGTACATTACATAAGGTATTGCTATTATTGTTATGATTGCACCACGTCACACAGAGCTTTACAAAAGGCGAAGGTCAATCCACAACAATTTCCTTTTTATACCACAAAAATCAAACTTGTGCATTGATGCAACTATTTCTCTTTATTTGTTTCTCTATTTTGCATACTAGAAACCTCATTTTGTTAACTTTCAATAGCAATTTTTCATTCAGTAACTTTAAAAAGGAAAAACATCAAACACTTCTTTCTGTTTCGATATACAACACTTACTCTTCAGACATGCCATTATAAAATGAGTTGATTTGGGAAAAGGCCATTGTTCCTGACTTGTATACACATTTTTGACTCAGAGAGGAGACGAGTCACAATTTTGGAGTGAGTTGTCACCTTTATGCCTCCCCAGAGTGAAATACATAAGTGTGACAGGCCTCAGCTAGCATTTGCTAATGACACAAAGGAGTGAAAGGCTGATGTAGCACCACCACGTTGGGTGGATACCCAACCACTGAAAGGAAATGCCACCTTTTTTAAAGTCCCCACGGAGACTCAGAACTGCAAGACCACAGAAAGGACCACCCCGGCTAATCTTAGCTGATATATTTCCATAAGGAATCTGGAGACTCATGGCGTGTACTGTGAACTGTGTGGGCAGTTTCTAGGTCAGTCACACCAGCTCCCTGATACTATCTCAGGACCAGTAGAGGGTGAACTTGCTATGGTCCTTGAATGAGAGGTTCCCTGAACTTTTGTGGATTAGTCTTGTTGTTGGTGCCCTAGGAGGGAGCTTTACAGTATCTACTTTGACACATAGCCACCCTACATGTGCTCAAAGGCCTGACTGGAAGTGCAGGAAAGGACAGTGGTCTGCTATCATAGATCTCTGTGGCTATTGCAAGAAGACTCTAGATTTGGTGATAAACAGTTCTAGAGAGGAGGCAGGTTCCACTGCCCAGCACTACAGAAAACAGAGACACTGGATATTGCAATTCTTATTTGTCATTTACCTGGGCACTGCCATTAACTTGTGAAGTGTTGTTATCTAAAGATAAGAAAAGGTCTTTAGTGTCTTATCAAACTTTGTGCAGTGTCTATTTCCAAATATTGAATATGATAAACCTTCAAAATATCTCTGAGTGTCCCACCCTCTAAACTGGTGAACTTCTGTGTCTTCCTAATGCAGCCCGAGATGTAAAGTCTACTCAGCCAATTCTTTGATTCACTACGTCCATCTCTTTTTAGATGTTGACTTTCTTGAGGAAATTGAGCAGCAAACAAATTTCCAGGCAGGAACACTTCTGAGGGAGAATGGAGGCACACTTGGGCCTCATTCTAGGGCACACCGGTGGACTCCTACTTCGCTTGAGGAGATGAAACGTTTTTTGGGCCTCACACTCAAAACGGGGTTAGTGCAGAAACCAAGCTTGCAGTCCTACTGGCCTACTTGCACGGTTTGGGCAACACCCATCTTTTCACCGTACCTGAGCAGTATTCATTTTTAGGTCTCGCCTGACCCAGCGCATGCGCTGGTCTGGCGATACTTATTGAGAGGGCTCCAAAAAGTGCTACCAGGCCAGCCTAGAGCTACAGTGCATGTGCGCGAGCGCGCGCGCCGCGCTTGACGGGATTACTTTCACTTTCGCGGCCGCTTTGATGTTTGATCGCGATCACTTTCGCGGCGGCATGGCCGCTTGTTTATTTTTGTGACCTGCATGAGTTAATTTAACCCACACCCTCACGCCCACAGACACTGTTTTTAATTACCCCCCCTGCTCTTCTCACAGACAATGGCATATTCATCTCTGATGGACATCCGAAGATGGGCCTTGAATATCTGAACATTATCTCTTTAGGGATAAAACTGAACCTTACATGTGCATACTACGAGCTAATGAAAGTGCAGTATTAGTGATGCCTCTGAAGGGATGCTTGCATGTGGTTGCTGAAGGTATTAATTCCTGTGTGTGGATCTTTTTTGTGGGTTTCTCTTGCATGAAGAAGTCATTCAAAAATCATGACCTCCAACCTCTATGGGGATTGGTAGGCATGTACATACTGGCAACCATAGGCTGCTTCTCCTTCTTGTAATGTACGCTGAAGCCACTTCTTCCTCTCCACAGTTTTCATAGCGTTATCAGCCCATTTACAGCCCTTTACTGTCTCGCGTTTCCATTCTGCTTTTGACTTTGCTATTCCTCTGAGTTTTCCTGACCGTGCGTGGCTTGATGGCAGTTTTCTCAGTTTAGTGGCTTATTGATGAATTTGTTATTGGTTGGCCTATGCTCTGGTAATATTAATGCCTGTTTTATCTTATTTTCTCTGACCATTTGTATTTGCTAAGTTCTCCGTTGTACTCTGATTGGTTAAAATGAATTGCTGTAACTCCCCAGAGTCATGTTGACACTATTTAAAATCTGATAAATAAAATTAATGTAGGAAACTTGTGGTCCCAAGAAAGGACAAAAGTCCTTAATGCCATCTGTAGCACTGCCAAGTCAGCCTTATGAGGAAACCCTCTGTCATTTCATGGGCTGAAGCCAGAAGGACCTGACACACCGTTCTCAAAAATGCTCCCATTTTGGAGTCCATTCACAAACCTCCAGCATAGAACCTCTGTTTGTAATGGAAAGTATGAACTTGTTAAAGTGGATGTAATATCTCATGGTTGAGAGACAAGTGAGCTGTGAAAAGGCCTCCCTCCCTAGATCATCTTACTTATAATTAATATGTATAATACAAATGGAATTAATTGATACGGTGTAAGAAAGAAAAAAAAACATTTAACCAATTCATGGGAAAAAACAACGAATGCCAGATTCTGATACACATTCACTGCATCGATATTCATCCAGATTTCTTTTCAACATGTAATGTTATCACCATTTTTTTGACTTGTGCCTTGCCTAGCAGGCAGGTGTAATGAATGACTGCACCTGACTGCTAGGCAGGGCGATATCTGGGGCACCATGGGACCCCTTCGCCCTATCCGGTGGGCTGTCCTCAGGAAGGGCACTAAAGTAGCACAGAACCCAGATGCAGTGTTCGCCTCAGTCTGTCACTGTTAAGACTTGCTCCTGCTAAAAGTCTGAAGAATGCCATATGAAACCCATCTCACGGACAGTAGGTCGGGATAACAGAGGAGGGCAGAAATGAAATGGAAAGAAGAGAAGAGGGCAGAACATGGATCAAGATTCATCCCCATTTGACGCCAATGTTCTCACTTCCATGGCTCCCTGCATGAAGGGAATGCACAATTAAAAGGTGAAGTAAAAGCGCATGCTGTTGCCACAAATGTTAGGGCAATGGAATATTATAGAAAGCATTAATTGGGAAAAGAACAGAACCCCGAATACCCTTATGACATAGTTGTCAACAAAACGTAAGACCCTTCTAAATGCACTAAGAATGGGTTTTTATTCCAGCTCAGTGCATTTAAGAACAAGCATTGGCATAGGCAATAGGTCTCACGTTTGGGACCTTATAAGTATTTAGTTATGCAGCACAATATCCTTAGCGCAACAATATCATCTGTTGCATGGCAAAACACTTATAAGGTCCCAAAGGCGAGACCTATTGGCTATGCCAATGCTTGTTTGATATTGCAGCATATGCTGCCTTTCACTTATAATTCTCCTGCATTGCCCGGGGCCCATGTAGATTTTGACAGGTTGGTCAAAATTCAGCCTGTCGTGGAACATTTGTCTGCCAGGTTTCCAGAGATTTATACTCTCGGAAAGAAGCCATTAATGAGTCCTTCATCCTGTACAATGGGCAGCTGCTATGACATCAAGTTGTCGATGCTGTGTCAGGGCTCTACTAGCTATTTATACAGCATGAGCGTGAATACAGGGAAGGACTCCACTCTAATCCCTTCCATGCTAGGAGTCACAGGAAAGATTGTATGGGAGCTTGTCCAGGCATTCCTTCACAAAGGTTATAACCTTTATGTGGACAAATTCTATACAGGAGTAGAGCTGTTTAGTGAGCTGTACAAAGCTGGCACTGTTGCATGTGGTACAGTTTGTTGTCGCCCTAAAAGGTTCCTGTAGGAGCTTGTTTGAAAGTAGGTCCAAAAATTCCAGAGCACTGCATTTCATTCCAACAAACTGCTCGCAGTCAAGTTCTCTGATAGGCATGAGGTGTACATGCTCACTGCAATTCATGATGAGAGCATTTCCTTTGTCACAGTTTGGGGGTCAAATGCCCACTTTTATACTTGATTACAAAAAGTACATGGGCAGAATGGTTTAGAATGACCAGGTTCTTCAACAGTGAAGTGCGAGTCATAAAATTCACACTTGGTATAAGAATCTGCTAACCCACCTGATCCAGATGTCAACATACAGTGGATATGTTGTTTATCACCAGACCAGCAAGGGAATACTGATTTCTGTCCTCGACTCTTAGTTGACCGTCATTGAAAGTTTTGCAGCTACATAAGCATCAAACTTCCCTTCATATGCTCTGGAGGACATGGTAAAACTGCAAGATCGACACCTTTCTGACTGCATTCATGCAACGGCTAAAAAGACTCTACCATGTCATTGTTGCAGAGTCTGCTTTAAGCAAGGAAATGGGCAGGAGAGTCGTTGTTACTGTCCCCAGTGCCCATCTCAGCCATCCCTGTGTTTAACTACTTGCTTTATGATGTACCATACAAAAGTGAAGTATTGGGATATTGACTGGGGTGGAGCTACCATAACAAATACCTTTCAATGGCTGTGCATGGACACCTACTTTCCATGGACTAAAATTTCACAAGGTAACCAACAGTAGAAATTGTTTTCCTCTACTTACGGAAATCAGGGCCTCGCTTATGGCCTGCTCGACACCTTTAAATGCCATCAGAATGTGGTAGGTGTTCTGTTCGTTGAATGAAAAGTGCATTATAATCACCAAACTGCACATTATGGTGGATGGAACATAAGCCACGTTGTCATGGAGTTCCCTGTGTAGCAAAAACATTTAAGTCTTGACTAGTTTTGTATTTTTTGAAGTGCTCCTTAGGGAGCTTAGACAGTCCCTAGCACGTTTGTCTTAGTTTCAAAGGTAGATATGCTCACTCAGTAGGAGTCCTGTGTGTCTTACAAGGCAGTTTCGGATAACCCCGACTTGCATGCACAAACTGGAAAGAGTTGGATTTAGCACAGTGAGTGAAAGGCACGTTTTCTTCAGTTTCAAGTAGCTAGTAATGGAAAGCGTTAGTAAAGATTCATTGAATGTGTTTGTATGCGTTTTTTGTAAAGCGCACTGCTGCCGAGGCGTCGTGGCGCTGTAGACCGCTGGGGAACCCGTCCTGGCTATCCCTGTGAGATGGTCCCTCCTGGGTATCTCCAAGGTTAGACCAGGCATCCCCGGCGAATGTGGGGGGCCGTTGTGGAGATGAGGCAAGCTAATGCCCAGAGTTGCCGAGTGTGATCCCTGGTTAGAGTAGGCACCAAGGCGAGAATTATCGGTCCGCTGGCCCTGGTCCACGACCCTGCTGCGTCGGGAATTGAACCCTGGTCCCGGGCCGTCCTCTGCTTCCGGGTCTGCCGCCTCTAACCAGTGAGCCACACTACTCCACTCATTCAGCAAGTATACGAGATTAGTCAGGATTTCGAAGTGGATAGAGACATGAACAGGTAGGAATAGCTTAAGCAAGGTGTGCTTTTACACGGATATCACATAGGTAGAAGACAGAAAGTCAAGGTAGCACAAATATACATGTCATCACTTCATCATCACCAATGGACTCAACTCCTTCGGAGCTGCACTCACCTCGATCCTGAATGACTCCCTCACTCAACTAAGCAGATGTCTCCAAGCCATACAGAATGAAGCAAGCAGTCTCCTCCCTCAACCTCTGACCACACACACACATACCCTGCACCTCAAACAGCTTCACTGGCCCCCATCCACAGCTCTTTTCAAACTCTTACCACACACATTCGAAGCTGTACACAGCACTGACACAGCATACCTCAAAACTGCCTTAGATATCAGACACCTTCCAGACATCTTTGCTCAGCAGGACACATTCTCTCACACATCCCACCCATACACAGCACCAGTACATTGAGAAGTGACTTCTAATTTGCCCCAAAAGGAAGGGATAACCTGCCCTTACACATCTGCACCATTTCCAAAATTATTACATTCTGCACAAAGCTGGACACTTGGCTTTTCAACTAGATGAATTCATGGATCTGCCCTGACTGCTCCTGGGTTGGTGACAGGATACCCTCCCGGGTGATATTGCGCTTTACAAACACACAATACATTACAGAGAACTCTGCACCCAACGCTACATGTATGCATGACATATATGTCCTGTTTTCCATGGTAATCCTCCATCAGAACACAGTAGATGTTCAGTTTGCCATATGACAAGTGTATCACAGCGCTGCACATAACAGTGGATGGGGCATATGCCATGTTCTCACTGACTACCCTGTATGTCAAAAACTAACATTCTTCATAGTTTAGGATGTGCTCTTTAGAAAACCTAGGTAGCCTTCCTCAGCATGTATTCCTTAGTTTCAAAGGTCTGTCTGTGCTTGCCGATGTGCGTGCCTGCTCTCTGGGTTGGTCTACCCTGCTGCGAGCGCTCCTCTGCACAAATTGTGCTTACGAAAGGACATTACGACTGCCATCATCATGTCCTTCAGCATTGCTGCAAGATGAGTTGTTGGATGGAACTCCGCCGACTGAAAAGTCACTTTCATGATCTGCTCCATTTTCCTCTCCTTCAGATGCTGTCACAGTAAATGATCCTACCTCAGAGATGTCCTCCAAAAACCCTAGTTAGGGTGTGTAGTATATTGCTTTTGTGAACCAATCATTGTGACAAAAGGTTACAGATGAGAATAAATGGCCATTTTTCCTACTCATTTTCAATATTTCCTTATTTCAATAGTTAGTTTCCTTGTGAATCCCTTGAGGGCTTTACATATATGACCCATTTGCTGAATTTGGACGTTTGTCTTCTTTTCTGAAATCAATATTTTTCCTGGATCACCCATTTGTTTTACACAGCTTTCCTCCACAAACTGGAAGTATGTTGGAAGCACTAAAAATTGGAAAAATGGGCTACAGCTTGCCAAAACTGTGGAAATTAATAAGGTTTTTTGATTCAGTTCTGCATTTTCCCAAAATCTCTGAAGGTGTTGACATCAGCACAGCAATGGATGCCATTTTTAGAGAAAAAACAGACACTATTATCTGGAGCACTTGGTTTCCTATTTTTACTAAAAACTCAAAATGCAGCTATATTTTCCGAATTATCTTGATTTCCTCCATTATAAATATGTCAGGCCCAGTGCTTTTATAACAACATTTCTGAATAAACAGATCAGGCCTACATCCATGATCATTGGCTTGACACTATAACCAAATCAATCCTGTTGCATCAAGAATAAACCTTCCAAAAGTTTAGAAAAGTGGAATACATGCATTCTTTTTTCTTGGAAGCACACAAATTCAGAGAAATCATATTCTGTTCTCAAGAGCTAATAGGTGAGTGGAGCCTCAGCCCTTCTCTCAGCAGGACCCTGAAGGCTCTTCTTTGTTGATCATATAAGGTCAAGTGACAGTTGCACTGTCATGCCAGACCTAACAATCAATGTAAATTAAATTAGTATCTGTGCTGCTGCCAGAGAAAAAACCCTAAATGATTTAGTTATCTAAGACACTTTATTAGAATTATTCCTTAAAATTAATGAATAAATAAACAAAATGATCGCAGCTGTGTGGAGGGCAAACACTTTTTTGTAGAAATATACAACTTCTGCCCAATCAAAATATGGACTTCTGACTACAAACCTGTGGGCGGGGCCAAAGATTCTCTTCTGGCAATTCTCACATATTTGTCTGGCAGCGTTAATCCAGACCATAAATATGGTATCTGTATACAATTACCTGGGTTATTCTGCTAAGAAATTATCACAACTTCTACATGTGCCAAACAACCAGTCTTCTATGAATCAGAGAATTGTTAACTGAAACTACTGATCAGGAAGATCACTGCAATGTGACTCCTCCTGTTTATTTACTAATCCTCA
The DNA here is from genome assembly GCF_964204655.1 of Triturus cristatus. Classification (NCBI taxonomy): domain Eukaryota; kingdom Metazoa; phylum Chordata; class Amphibia; order Caudata; family Salamandridae; genus Triturus; species Triturus cristatus. The sequence continues at coordinate 1,071,894,554 of NC_140582.1, forward strand.
TATAAGCCTAGCTTGTGCTAGGGTTAAGTCTCTGAGACACTTGGTGCTTAAACCGTGGATCAACCTCCTGATTAAATTATGCTAGATTGAAATTCTCATCTCCTTTAGGAAAGCTTTAAAATCCTACTTTTTTGTACATACTCTGTTCCCTTGTGTCAATGTATTATTGTTAATTTAGCAATACAATGATTTTAGGTCCAAGAAGCACTTACGAGTAAATGTTGGTGCTTTAAAGATAATACAAGTAAATTTAATAAAATAGCATGCTGAGCAACAGACAAACTCATCTCAGTTCTTGATTTGTGTAATCAAAGGTCGCTCAGCACGCATCAGTGATAGACTGTCAAACCACTGATCAGGGACTAGCAACAAAAAGGTTATGCCTACTTCTATGTAGGTTGTATGAACTCTAACAATAACCAAGATGTGGCATGTGAATGAGTCTGACAGTAAAGGATTGACGAAGAGGCTAGATATGGTGTTTTTTAATTTATTGATGGTTAAACATTAATGACTCCTGAATTTAATCTCTTGAAAGCAAATCTTGCTAATTATCTAGATGTCAGACACCATTCAGGGCAAGCAGTGGCTACCAGAACTCAGTTCTGTGGGGTTAGACCACAGTTGTGAAGGTTTGGGTTGTTTGTCTCTGATGTCTTAGAGTCCCTCTTACTATGGGTCAGCAAACTGGTAGGCTCGGACAAAATTTGTATTATGCCGGCGTAATTAATGTAATTTCAGCACTTCTGTGTTACTGTTGATATGCACAATTCCTGAAATTATGCTATTGTGCCACTTTGCACAATTATGTTGTCACTAAATATTTATTATGAAATCACAGTTCAAAATAAAGGCTTACAGCAAACACATGGCAGCTGTCATACTTTTGTATTTTTTGCACGCTTTTTTAAAGCATAAAATGCATCCTTGGGTCCAAAGTGGACACCTGGAAACCGTTTTGTACTAAAAACAGAGTAAAATGGCAGTTTTGTATTTCATGTAATTACAAGCAAATAGGAATGTTTCTCAAGTTTTACATAATTACGCAAAAGCAAATTATGCAAATTAGAATTTTTCTTGAGTTTTACACAATTACTCAAAAGTATTACGCAAGTTGTGCACCCTACTACAAACTGTGCCATATATCACCTATTCCTCACTTGACATATAGGGGCAGATTTACAAGCACATTTGCGCCGTTGTTGTGTCACTTTTGCGCCATGCTGCGGGGTATTTACTAGGGAGATGCGTCACGTTGTAAAGCCCTGTGCCAAATGTGGGCGTTCCGGTGCAGGGGGGGGCGTTCCGACGCAGGAACGCTTCCTAAAAGTGGCTGAGTGAAATCTACAAGATTTCACTCAGCTGCAATTTGCAATGATATAGGTCATTTGCGGGAGTTTGAGCTATTGGCATTGTGAATGACAATGCCTTTTATTTGTGCTTTAAAAATCTGCAAGCAGCAGTGCGTAAACACGCAATTTGCACTGTGCAGATTTTCTTAATACATAAATAAAAGGCATTGTCATGTACAATGCCAATAGCTCAAACTCTTCCAAATGCGAGACCTATTGCATTGCAAATGCTTGTTTTATTCAGTGCCCTGCCACAGTTAAGCACTCATCAGCCCTGAAAGAGACCGCCATTAATTTTGTCCCTTACATTTGAGGTCAAAACACATTGTCTCACACATGAGGATCTGTGGTTACACATATGGACAATTGACTGCAACAAATCATAGGAGACTGACTAACAAGAATTTTTATTTATTAATTAGTCTCAACTGGAACTATATTGGTTGTTTTTCAAAGACACTGAAAGAGTTAAAAGTTAGGACATTTTTCAGGCACTTTAAAATGTACATCAAAAATGGTTTTAAAGGTTTACTGTTTGGCACATCGTAAAAGCGATATATGTTCGTCATAATTATTGGTTGTGTATGTGTATAAAGGTTAATGGGGCCGATTCACAAAGGTAATCTGAGCCAAAAGTCTAATTTTACGACTTTTGGTATTCACAGAGGTCATTTACGAGTCGTATCTTTACGTCCACCGGCCGGAATCTCCGCACCAGGGCTGTACTCGCCGCACCCGGACTGTACTCTCCAGTTGGAGCCATACTCTCTAGCTGGAGCCATACTCTCTGGCTTGGGCCGTACTCTCCAGCTCGGGCCAGATGAAGTGTAATCAATGGGCAAGAATACAACTTTTTTAAAAATTAGGAACGTGTGATAAATGGTAGAGGAGATTATGAAAATCAGTTTGGGCAGGGAAAATGTTGTGGCTGAACACTGCATCATTTACCAGAAAAGTTTGCTCCTTTTCATCATGGTACATGCAGTCCACGATTTGTGCTCCCCTCAGTGTGCATGGTACATGCAGTCCACGATCATGTAGATTCCAGCCCAACTGCGGACATAAAGAAACAACTCGTAAATGACTTCTATGAATACCAAAAGTCGTAAAGTTAGACTTTTTGCTCTGATTACCTTTGTGAATCGGAGCCCAAATATTTTTCTATTTTATGGACAGTGATGTACACTATATTTGTACCATGGTCCCGCCATCATGGTCCTTAACAGATCTCTTCCTCGTCCTTGTAAAATCTCTCCTATGTAGGAGCCAGCTTGATCTCTTGATCACATGACACTAGCGCTGCACTCCCAATGATGGCTTCTTGTTGAAGGCAGTCAACATGCAAACTCTCATGTCTACTTCACAGACACCTAAACATCAATGACAAGAAAGGGTCAATTTTATAAAAATGTAACGCAGTCCAGTGCAGCAAGTCACCTTGTTGTGCTGCATTACAGGGAAAGGGCAGGAATGTGAGCTATTTATCCCAATACTGAGCATTCCTGTCCTTTCCCTAGCAATGGCACACGATTTGCTGCCTAGCACCAATGCAGGCACCCTTGCACCATTGTGCCTCAATAGCATGCAGGATTGTTTTTGTGCAGGAATGGGCACCTTCCTGCACAAAAACAAGCCAGTGAGGCATAGTCCTCCATCTATGTGTGCTGCAAAATGAGAAGAGAAATACAAATCATTACGCCTCCCTGGGAGGCGTATCATTGTGGCGCATTCCCAGGTCTACCAGTAGTGGTATATCTGGGAATGCACAAAATCGATGGGAGTTGTATGCGAACACCCACACAATGCCCATGGAATGCCTCCTTTGGGCAGAGTAAAGCAATGCAGCGATTTGCTCTGCATTGCGTTATTCATGATTCATCAAGCCACTCAGTGCCACGCAAAGTGGGCCTGTGGGACTTGATAAATCGCATTTTGACTTTGCGTCATGCATGTAATACGTTACAAATGCGATACAAACCCTTGATACATAGTGCCCGAAGTTTATGATCTCTGGTTTCTCACACCTACTATGACACTCCATTACTAGAAACTACATTATTCAACTAAAAATGCACTCTGAATATGTCTTTTTGTGGATGTGCTCTTAAGGTATAGAATGCTTTCCACTATTGATTAACATCATCACCTCTCCTTCTGTCTTGAAATGAGAGCTTAAACACTTTCTCCTTGATCAATATTTCTTTTCACCTTCCAACCAATCATCATACTCTGCTCCTTTCAGTCCATGTGTGTTTCATTTGGAACTTTGGAGGTGTAACTCATCAACAGCTGTTTCAGCACCTGACTTTTCACTCCACTGTTATTCTATCTGATTATATACTTTATGATCCACTGCAGTACCACTGTTTTACCTTTAGTGCCCACCACTCTATCATCTATGTGTATAGCCATACCAATGTTAATTCTCCTTGTATTATTTTCTGATCATACCTGACTTTCCCTTACCTACCGTGCCTTACACTATCATACACTTCTTCTCATTGTAATGTGGTCAAATGCTCTAGAGACTTGTGTGCACTGTAGAACAATGATAAAAAACATAAACACTGAGAAACTACTAATATAAAATATCAGCAGAAATGAAATTATGGAGAGTAATGTATGTAACATTGAGACTATATTCAAAACAGCCATCCTACCCCTGCTGAAAACAGAATGTATATGTTTGATATATCAGACCAAAAAATGATATGCACTGACTACAACATGCTCTTTAATATAACTTGTAATCTAGAGTAGGGGTGGGGAGAACTCCCAGAGTTTCACTGTGGAGTTACATGAAAACTCTACTAGATTCCGTGGAGTTCTGCAAGCAGGTGGGGTCAGCACGCCACGCTGAATTTTGTTTGCCAGGCGCTTCTTCTAAAATCAGCACAAATTTCACCACCAAAGTGCCAGATGACTTTGCTTTTGTGCAGCCGCTCGAGTAGATTTTCTACTCAAGCTGCTGCTATCTCACTGTGAACGATCACGACTGAATGCTTGCAATGAAAAAATATTGCCGGTTGACATCTTAGTGTCCAAAAATCGGGCTAGGAAATGCCTATTCTTGCTTGCCAACTTACTGTTGGTGAGCACAGAGTGAGAAGAACCACTGTCACATGCCAGTTGGTGGACTTTCAACAGAATTTCAAGTTACAAAAGTAATGCAGAGTGGGCAAAACTCTGCAAACTCCGCTAGCAGAGCAGAATTTATTAGGCCTGGGCGGTAAATTCCATTCCGTTCGCGGAATTTGCGGAATTTGGGTAATTTCGCGTTCCGCGGAGAACGCGAAATTGCCCAAAAATCTGCGTTCCGCGACTTCGCGAAATTTTTTGCTTGTTCGCGTTCTCAATATGCGTGTTCGCAACATATTTCACCCCGAGCACGCAAACAGCGATCGCGAACAGGAAAAAAGTATCGCGAACAAGCAATTCCGCGTGTTCGCGGAATTTCTGCGTGCTCGCGGAGATTTTTTGCCGTTTCGCGGAGATTTGCGTAACGCAATTCCGCAAATTCCGCCCACCCCTAGAATTTATTGCCTACCCTAATCCTAGAGTCTAGGCAAATCGATGTCTACAGGGTCATCATTATCTAGAGAAGCATACCTGGACCGAACAAATCATACTTAGAACCACATTTTTAAGTCTTGAGTGTCAGGCAGGAAACTGTTTGAGAATATTTGACAAATGAGGTTGATGTAAGACTAAGAAATATCTTGTCATCATTGTGTGTGATTGATAAGTGGTGAGAGGGCATTCTGTGAACTTACTAATTTCGATTTTTCCTGGAAATGTAAACCTTGAAGGACAAGCAGTATGTAATTCCAAGTAAGCTGTAAATGCTGAGGCAAAGTGAAACTGTCTAGGTCATACTGCCTGTTCTGCAACGTTGTCAAGGTTTTTTCCTCATAATTAGCAGAGTCCTTTCCTTTTGAACAAGTTTCATATTATTACTAATTAGTATTTAGATTAGCCTGGATTTTTCAAACCTTTTTGTAAGGAATGCTCTTTATCATCAACACGCCTAGTATTTACCAGGGGCGGGGGGGCATCAATCTGCTACCTTTGTAATCATGGCTCTTTCTCATTTGGCAATTAGATTTTTGCACTTTATAGTACTTGGGGATTTCAATATTCATTTAGATTGCACTACAGACAATGAGTCAGTCTCCTTGGCGGAGGCTATGTCCTCCCTCAACCTGTCCAAATATATCACCCAACCAACTCATTTAGTGGGCCATATGATTGATCTGGTATTTTCCAGCCGTATATTGCAGATGTGCAATCCTCTTCCCCTTCTTCGGACAGACCACTACCTTATTAGGATCGGTTGGCCAGCCCTCTCTCAGAAGGCTACTCAGACAGGCACGACTCAAGTAGCCTCTTCAATTAGACCATACAACAAAATAAAGCAAACTGAGTTTCTGTCCTCTCTTAATGCGATCACACCCAAGTTTGGGGCAACATTAAGATAGATACTACCAGGGTGGATAACTGGATTTCTGCCATTCACTTGCCCCTATTAATTCCAGGAAATCTAAAAGGGGCAGAAGGTCTCGCTGCAGAGAAAAAACTTTGTAAAAAGGCAGAGAGAATGTGGTGTAGCGGGTACAACTCGTGAGAGAAAGAGTTATATTGGATGGCCCCTAGGAAATATCATGCCTTGCTCAAGAACGTCAAAAAGGCCTATTTTGAAAGTAAAATTAAAAGGGTAGGCAATAAGACATGTGAAGTTTGCAAGATAGTGAACACATTATTGAGCCATTCAGCTTGAATCAGAGGTGCTTCACCTTCCTTAGAATGCTGCAATAAGTTAGCTCTTTTCTTGCACGATAATAATTCCATATCTAACTAAGCCTAGCAGAATCCGTTCTGGGACTCAGCAGCCTTCCACTCTCTATAGAAGCAACCAAGGAAGTGGAGTGCTCCCTTTCCTTCTTTTATCCCATCTCATGGAGGAGTCTCTAACAGCCATCCAAAGTCTTAAATCTGGCTCATCAGCTGACCCCTGCCCAACTAGTCTGCATATTATGGCGGCAGAGGTGACCAATCCACTAGTAAATAGGCTTCCTAATGATTTGCTGGCTTATGCATTGGTTCCCACAGGCTGGAAGCAGGCAAAATGCTCCCTCTCATGAAGAAGCCATCGCCTGACCCCAATATGGTGAGTAATGACAGACCCATTTGTTTTGCTACCTGCAGTGTCAAAGATCTTAGAGAAGTCAGCTAATAGGCAACTGTCCTGGTACTTGGATACCAACAATCGCCTCCATCCCAGTCAGTCAGGTTTTAGGCAGAATCTGATTACTGAGACGGCCCTGCACAAGGTTGCTGAAAAAATCAAAGGCACTTTAGATGCTGGTGGAAAGGCTGTGCTGATTTTTTAGATCTGTCAGCAGTCTCATCCTTCTTTGTTGGACCGCCTTCTGAGGACAGGAGTAAAGAGGCTGGTACTTAGGTGGCTGGCCTCCTTTTTAGACAATCCAGAACAGAAAGTATGGCTACCACCTTTTGCTTCTGGCAATAGGGCAACTTCAGTCGGGTTTCCTCAGGCTCCGCCCTTAGCCCTACTTTGTTCAATATCTATCTCACCCCTTCACCTCTTTGGTTGAGTCATTTGGTTCCAGGATCATATCTTATGCAGTTGAAACCCAAATTATCTTCTGCTTTGAGGATGATGAAGATCTTGTCTTTGATTCAATCAAGCCTTGCCTAACTGCTGTGTTTGACTAGATGCATCAGAAACAGATGATGCGTAACACCGATAAGATGTAAATAATCAATTAACTTCCCAATCTCAGATCAGCTTGGTGGTTGGAATGTGTTTTGGGCTCTTGTGGGCATTGAAAAAATAATTCTGTCTTTTTCCTGCCAGGAATACTGTGGTGCAGGTTCTCATGACCTCCCACTTGGTTTATGCCAACGTGTTATAGCATGTACTTCCGGACCACGCCATTCATAAGCTTCAGGTGGTACAGAAAGATGCGGCATGACTTTTATTGAATCTTCTCGGAGATCCAGGTTTCCAGGCACCTCCACTCTTTGCACTGGCTCCCTGTAAGGAAGAGAATCCTGTTCAAAACACAGCAGCTGACTCTTTGCACTCTACATAACACTGGTCCAAGTTATTTGTCTTGTTGAGCCTATTTTTACAGCCCTGCCTGGAATTTCCAGTCCTCGAGTCAGGCCTTGGGAAGCATGCCAAGAGTGTAGAAGGCAGGGGCCGGTGGGTGCTCCTTCTCCTGTCAATTTCTGTCTGAATGGAATCAACTCCCCCTGCACTTGAGGCAGGAGAGTTCGGAGCTTACTTTAAAAAAAGAAGCTAAAACATGCATTTCACCCTGTATTATTTAACTTTCTGCTAGAGTAGTGCCGATTACTCCTTGTGGTGCGCTCTATAAATCTTATTCATCACCATAATCAGATTGGCAGAAGCTAAACTGCCTTAACACCACCTAAGTGTCACTCACGAAAAAAGATGGTCAGTCTTGGGTCTCTGAGAATGTCAGGTATACCAAGCACTCTTACCTGAAGTCTCCAGACTCTTACCTGTAAGGTGCTTGGTGATGTTTCGCAGAGACGCTATGGGCCAAACTCCCTATAACTCTATTCAGTAACCAAAGATTTTACATTTCACTCTTCAGGTTGACTATAGGATTTAAGGGAGGAGGGCCGGAATCGACGCTAATGAAGTTCCTGTGTAGTCGACCTGCGAGATAACAAGAAGATTCCTTAGCTAATGTATTCTGCACTCTAATAGACTATAAGCACTATACTTTAGTTTTTATTCTGAGTAGTGTTGTGCATTTCCTGTAATTAAGTTCCTACCTGCGATTCTACACGGTAAGGCTTCGCGTCCAGGAAGTAGTTGCGAGATGATAGGAGTCCGATGTTCTTCCCCTTCTCTCTGTTAGACGTGTATTCGACGTGTATAAGATGTTGAATTTCTGCGAGCAAACAATTATCACAGTTAACAGTTTGTACCACTAACCAGTGACTCTACCACTCTTTTCTAGTTATTTCTATACTATCGCCTTGTTTACCTTACTGTGTAACCTTCCTGTTCTTTCGCTGTATTTTCACTATGCGTCTTCTAAATCAGAAACAAATAGAACATGCAAAAATATACATTCCTAAAACTATTATAACATTGTTCGCAAATAGTCCCAAGTACTGATTCCTCTTTAGAAATCAATTTGTCCAAAAATTTGTAAAGTCTTTACTAAGAAGTCTTTCTTGCGATGGGCGCCAAGAGCATTAGTAAGATTGATTCACTTAACTTAAAGTTCCTTTCTTTCAGGTTGCTGCATGCTGAGAAATGGAAGATTCAGGAAGCAGGAGTGAAGTCTCGAGGAGCTGGAGCACTTTGAAAGAAGGTAAGTGAAGAACGAGTTCAGCGCGATGTTTTCCTGATGCTGGAACTGAAGGCTAAGCACCTTCCAAAGCCTGGGTGTGGCTTAAATACTCCAGCCACACCGAGAGACGTTCGTTGAAGGGGCGCGTGTGCGTGCTCACGCGCCGTGAGGAGCAACGCGAAGAAAACTGAATCGGAGTTTTCCTGCTCTCGCGCCGTGTTCTGTTTACACAGACGCGAGGCAGGCTGACAGTACACGGGCGCTTGGGCTCTTGTGAAACCAATGCGTTTTGATCCGTATTCTCTCCCTGACATCCGCGATGCGAGCGGAGCCCAAGCATAGAATAAAAGTGCATGAAAACAAACAAACATTGGTAAAAGCAAGTTGGTAAAGCAAGTTACAATAACAATGACAACAGCAATCACTTCTACAGTTGCACAATCACAAACACTAGTAAAAGCACCTACATCTTTGGAGTGCAGGATGCACGGGATAGGGGTGGGTTTTCTACTGGGAACATGTTGTGGATTCATGACAATATGTTGTGGATTCATGACAGTACCCCCCTCGTAGAATCCCCTCTAAAACTCCGGGAATAGGTTTTGGTTTCTCAGGATACCGAGCATGAAATCGTTTCAACAACTTAGGAGCGTTTTGTAAATTGGCCAGGGGTTCCCAAGAACGTTCCTCTGGACCGTATCCTTTCCAGTCTACAAGATAAAACAATTTATTCTTAATGCGTTTAGAATCCAGAACTGCTTTCACCTCAAACTCTGGAACTCCTTCTACTTCAATGGCTGATGGTCCAGACGTGAGTCTAGTGTTGGAATTAAATGGTTTTACTAAGGAAACGTGAAAGACTGGATGAACATGATATCTAGATGGAAGAGTCAATTTTACACTGACTGGATTAATAATTTTTTCTATTTCAAAAGGACCAATAAAACGAGGGCGAAACGCTTTATGACTTTTAATTCTTAAGTTTTTGGTAGATAACCAAACCTTGTCTCCTACTGTATAGGAAGGATTTTCTGTCCTATGTTTATCAGCAAACCTTTTTTGAGATTCTTTTGCTTGAGCTAGAGATACCTGTGCTTGTTGTTGTATTGTTACTAAGCGAGTTACAAAGTCTGTGACGGACGGGATATCACTTCGTACCGTATTTAAATCTATGGTGTCTTTGGGATGGAAACCATGATTACAAAAAAAAGGAGACATCCCTATAGCAGAATGTTCTGAATTATTGTACGCAAATTCCATAGCCCACAGAATATCAGACCACTCTTGGTCACTGGTAGTTAACATACATCTTAGAAATTGTTCAATGGTTTGATTTGTGCGTTCCGTTAGACCATCAGTTTGAGGATGATAACTGGACGAAGTTCGCACTTCCATGTTCAAAGATTTCCCTAAATGGCGCCAAAAGTGTGAAACGAATTGTGGCCCTCTGTCCGAAAGCACAATAGATGGTATTCCATGTAACTTCACTATTTCTTTGGCAAAATGTTAGCTAACTCTAATGCAGAAGGAAGTTTCTTAAGTGGGATGAAATGAGCTTCTCGCGAAAACTGATCTATAACTGTTAAAATTGTGGTAAAACCTGCTTTCGTACGAGGTAACTCCACTATGAAATCCAAAGAAACAGTGTGCCAAGGTTGAGGAGGTACGGGTAGGGGTAAAAGCAACCCACTGGGAGCATGATGAGTAGTTTTGTTTTGAATACAAATAGAACATGTAGTGACATACTCTTGAATATCTTTGAACATGGTAGGCCACCAATAGTTTCTCTTGATTATCTGGTACATTTTAGTGACCCCAGGGTGAACAGACAACAAAGAATCATGATATGTTTCCAGAATACGTCTTTGGATAGATACAGTGGGTACAAAAACTTGGTCGCTCATGTACAGCAAGTCATTTCTCCATTGTAGTGAAGGATATTCGACACTCCAATCTTCTTTAGACTGATTTTTAAGTGCCACTGTAATATCTGGTAACAAGTTAGTGTCTAAAAGGCCAATGTGAAAACATTCTGCAGGAATTATTGATTGTATTTTTTCATGTCTTGAATTCAAATCATCACTTATACCTATGCGAGATAAAGCATTGGCTTTATTATTGTCTTTTCCTGGGCGATAAGTGATAATAAAGTCATAATCATTAAAGAACTGCGACCAGCGCAATTGGCGAGCTGACAAAGCCTTGACAGATTTTAAAGACTGTAAATTCCGGTGATCAGTGTATATAGTTACAGGATGTCTGGCACCTAACAGATAATGACGCCATTCTTCAAATACAGCTTTTATAGCTAATAATTCCCGATCAGCAATGGCATAATTTTGTTCTGTGGGAGACAATTTCCTTGAATAATATGCAATAGGATGCATTTGGCCTGTGCTTTTGTCCCTTTGAGATAAAATACCTCCTATGGCATATTGTGAAGCGTCCGCTTCAACAATGAACGGTTGGGCTGGATCTGGATGCTTTAAAACAGGGGCAGAAGTAAATTGATCTTTTAAGGTGCGAAAGGCTTTTTCAGCTTCTGACGTCCAATCAAACTTGGTATTTTTTCTCAACAACTTTGTGATGGGGGTAACAATGTTGGAAAAATTGTCGATGAAACGCCTGTAAAAATTGGCGAACCCCAAGAAACTTTGTACCTGTTTGATGGTGGTGGGACTAGGCCATTCTGTGATTGCTTTAATTTTTTTTGGATCCATTTCAATCCCAGAAGGACTAAGGATATAGCCTAAAAAATCTACAGTTGTTACATGGAACATGCTTTTTTCCAATTTTACAAATAAGGAATTGTCTAAAAGCTGTTGAAGAATGGCTCTTACCTGTTTTACATGATCAGATTTGTTCTTTGAATAAATGAGTATATCATCTATATAAACAACACAGCATATGTCCAAAAAGTCCCTTAATACCTCATTTATAAAAAACTGAAATGCTGCGGGGGCGTTACAAAGTCCGAAAGGCATGACCTGGTATTCATATAAACCAAATTTGGTGCGGAAGGCCGTCTTCCATTCATCGCCCTCTCGGACTCTCACCAAGTGATATGCACCCCGTAGATCTAGTTTTGTATAAATGGTTGCATCCTTAATTTGATCAAGCAATGTTGGGATCAATGGTAAAGGATACCTGTTCTTCACAGTCACATTATTGATGGCTCTATAATCGATACACGCACGTAACTCTCCCCCTTTTTTAGGAATGAAAAAGAGAGGAGAAGAGACTGGGGACTTTGAATGCCGTATAAAACCGTTCTGTAAATATTCATCAAGATAGTCTCGTAGATGCTCATTCTCCTTTTCTGTTAGTGCGTAAATGCGACTACATGGTAGGGTCGCACCAGGTACTAGATCTATTTGACAATCATAATCCCTATGGGGCGGCAAGGTGTTGGCCTTTTTTTTGTCAAACACATCTATCAGATCGTTATATTCTTCCGGAACTCCATCAAGAATTAGAATACTTTTTGATTCCTTTGGAAAATCATAACCCTGAATCAGAAGTTCTGTGTCAGGATTATTTCGTAAACAAGTAGTGTGACAAAAGTCAGATTTAAACAATATAGTACGATGAGTCCAATCTATGTAGGGATTATGAAGCACTAACCATGGTATGCCTAAAATTAACCGAAACTGAGGAGCATCGATTATATCAAAACTTATATCCTCAGTGTGTTTAGAGGCACACGTCATAGTTAACAACTCAGTATGGTATTGAATGGGGCCAGAAGTTAACTCTTTCCCATCAACGGCTCGTACTATTTCAGGCGTCTCTTTTATGATTTTCCTCAATCCCAGTTCAGAAAACAACTGAGTGTCCACAAAATTACCTGTAGCCCCAGAATCAATCAATGCATCTATTGACCATGTTTTAGTTTTATCTCTTTGGGACTGTAAGAAAACCTTGATACTAAGATGACAATGCGAAGTGACAGGATTTGTAGAGGCCAAACTGGTTTGAACACTCGATAAAATGACCTCGCTATCTATCGAGTTTTTTAGTTTTCCGACTGCTGTGTAGCTGCAACCTCTGTAGTTTTTGTTTTAGGTCTATTAGGTCGAGTTGGACATTCTTTTACAAAATGTCCCTTCTTACCACAATAAAGACATTGGTTTAACTTTCGGCGCTTCTCTTTCTCTTCGGTAGTTAAAGGCCCTCTAATGGTTCCAATTTGCATCGGTTCCACCAAATGTAGTTTAGCAGATGACTCATTTTTTATGATAGGTCTGTCTTTAAATGAATACATCCTATGATCCAATTTCCCCCTCTCCCCCTTTCTCTTGGCGATGCGATGATTCAATTTCACAACTAAATCTATGAATTCTTCGCTATTGGTAGGGGGGTCCAGAATTTGCGTGACCATATCCTTTAGGTCGTCTTTCAAACCTCGATAAAATAAGGATACACGTTTCTCCTCTGGCCACTCTGCTTCAATAACCAATCTATTAAACATTGATATATAATGAAGAAGGTCTGACGATCCCTGTTTTAGATTTAATAGTTCATGATCTGCCGATTGCACAAACACATGTTTTGCAAATAATTTTTTCATAGTATCTTTAAATTGTCGTAAATCATACAAAATCGGATCATTTCTTTCTACATAAGGTACAGACCATAAAGCTGCATCCCCTCCCAGATAAGATAAAATAAAAGCAACTTTAGACGAATCATCAGGAAAAGCAGTGGGTTTTGCCACAAAATGCAAATGACACTGATTTAAAAATATGGTAAATTTGTTACAATCGCCATGAAATCTTTCTGGGGGTGCTAGAGGAACTGAGACCGGTGTAACTACTTGGATTTGAGTAGGCATTGTAGACGCAGCAGTGGGCGCGGTTTGCAAGGTTGGTTGAAAAGTTGGAGGCTTTAACAACGGTTTTTTCAAGGAAGGAAAAGACCACTGAGATGCACTAGATGATTGCACTTGAGATTGTAGCGCCGAAATATCTCTACGCAACTCTGCGTTTTCGGATTTAATGTCTGATAACATAGCAGCTATGTCCTGCAAGGATATCTGTGAGGCTTGATCCATAGCGTCTGGGCGAAACGGAGTACGTGGGCTTAGCCTTCTGTCAGGTATACCAAGCACTCTTACCTGAAGTCTCCAGACTCTTACCTGTAAGGTGCTTGGTGATGTTTCGCAGAGACGCTATGGGCCAAACTCCCTATAACTCTATTCAGTAACCAAAGATTTTACATTTCACTCTTCAGGTTGACTATAGGATTTAAGGGAGGAGGGCCGGAATCGACGCTAATGAAGTTCCTGTGTAGTCGACCTGCGAGATAACAAGAAGATTCCTTAGCTAATGTATTCTGCACTCTAATAGACTATAAGCACTATACTTTAGTTTTTATTCTGAGTAGTGTTGTGCATTTCCTGTAATTAAGTTCCTACCTGCGATTCTACACGGTAAGGCTTCGCGTCCAGGAAGTAGTTGCGAGATGATAGGAGTCCGATGTTCTTCCCCTTCTCTCTGTTAGACGTGTATTCGACGTGTATAAGATGTTGAATTTCTGCGAGCAAACAATTATCACAGTTAACAGTTTGTACCACTAACCAGTGACTCTACCACTCTTTTCTAGTTATTTCTATACTATCGCCTTGTTTACCTTACTGTGTAACCTTCCTGTTCTTTCGCTGTTTTTTCACTATGCGTCTTCTAAATCAGAAACAAATAGAACATGCAAAAATATACATTCCTAAAACTATTATAACATTGTTCGCAAATAGTCCCAAGTACTGATTCCTCTTTAGAAATCAATTTGTCCAAAAATTTGTAAAGTCTTTACTAAGAAGTCTTTCTTGCGATGGGCGCCAAGAGCATTAGTAAGAGTGATTCACTTAACTTAAAGTTCCTTTCTTTCAGGTTGCTGCATGCTGAGAAATGGAAGATTCAGGAAGCAGGAGTGAAGTCTCGAGGAGCTGGAGCACTTTGAAAGAGGGTAAGTGAAGAACGAGTTCAGCGCGATGTTTTCCTGATGCTGGAACTGAAGGCTAAGCACCTTCCAAAGCCTGGGTGTGGCTTAAATACTCCAGCCACACCCAGAGACGTTCGTTGAAGGGGCGCGTGTGGGTGCTCACGCGCCGTGAGGAGCAACGCGAAGAAAACTGAATCGGAGTTTTCCTGCTCTCGCGCCGTGTTCTGTTTACACAGACGCGAGGCAGGCTGACAGTACACGGGCGCTTGGGCTCTTGTGAAACCAATGCGTTTTGATCCGTATTCTCTCCCTGACATCCGCGATGCGAGCGGAGCCCAAGCATAGAATAAAAGTGCATGAAAACAAACAAACATTGGTAAAAGCAAGTTGGTAAAGCAAGTTACAATAACAATGACAACAGCAATCACTTCTACAGTTGCACAATCACAAACACTAGTAAAAGCACCTACATCTTTGGAGTGCAGGATGCACGGGATAGGGGTGGGTTTTCTACTGGGAACATGTTGTGGATTCATGACAATATGTTGTGGATTCATGACAGAGAAGAGGTCTTCCGGCAGAAAAAAAACATGACAATCTTCAATTATAAAAAATATTTATGAATTAACATTTTATATTAATAGAAGTTTCCACAGTTAAACAAAATATTAAGTTAGTTATTTTAATGGCAATTTAAAATATATTCAGCCACATAACAATATTTCAAGCTATCACCATTTAGTATTTGCACTTAATTGCAGTGAATATTACCACAGCCTGGCAGTGGCTACTCCCTGAAAGAGCATTATTATGTTTTTCACCTAACATTTTTTTTACCTTGCAGGAAATAGCAGTCATTCCAAATGGAGTCTTCACACATAAAAAGTTACAGATTCAATACACACTCTACACACTCTTAACTTTCCCAATTTGTGAGCAACGAGGGAAACCTCTATGGATTTTCTCACTCATTTACAACCTGCTTACACACTTACCAATTGGAGGAAAGAAGTAAGCCTTCAGTCCCTATAATGGACAGTGGCTTCCTCACCAATTTAATGATCTTAATTTAAAGATCCCCATATAGTCTCAACAATGTTTCAGTATCACACTCAATGTCTCTTACTCCCCCATGATTGAGTGAGTACACCACAAACTCCTGGCACAATCAGTTGTCATCAAGGGTACCATATTTTCACAATGATGAACAATTTTCAGTTTATCCGTCAATAGCACATGGGTGAATAATATTCTGTCAGTTTTGGACATGCATTGTAAGCTCTGCTCCTTCAATCTCGAAATCATAATTTTAGGTATTGATGCTATAGGATAGCCACACACCTTTATAGTATGGTTCAGAGTCTCTTTTCAGAAGACCCGGAGTTTAAGGAATGGCCACCAAATATTAATCTCATCCCATTCGGTCCACATTTCCTTTCAGCATTTAATGCATCAGCCACAGTTTTCTATGTGTCAAATGGTATTTAGTAATTAATTTGTATAGCATGTCCCCGTGCTGAACACACCTAGTTGATTTCTTCAAATTTACCCATAGTGTTTGCCAGGAGTCCTGGTCTATGGTTCACTTCAGTGCCATGTCTAAGTCATCCATACTACGCAAATTCAGAATATTGTGGGACTTATTTAGAAAATATAATATAAGCGCTCCTATTTTCTCAACCTGATCCTCTACTTGTGGAGAGGTGCAACCAGTTATATTATTGGTGGTGACTGGAATTTGGCCTGTGTTGGAAATGGCCCTTTTTGCAGGGTCATCCCTAAACTTTTTGCCTTCCTCCTATATTTTTTCTGATCTGTTTGTGTTGGTTTTATGACTCTGGGCACTTTACCACTGCTGATCAGTGCTAAAGTGCATATGCTCTTCCTTTGTAACTATGACTATGTGAATTGGTATATCCATGATTGGCTTATTTGGTTTACCTGTTAGTCCCTAGTAGTGTGGCCTTTGTGTGCCCAGGGCTGGTAAACCAAATGCTGCTGGTGGGCCTGCAGCGCTGGTTTGCGCCACCCACAGAAGCAGCTTGTAAAGTGTTTCTCAGACCTGCCACTGCAGAGTCTGTGTGCAGTCCAGAACTGCCATCTTGGCTGTGAAGTGCACCCACTTTCCTGCCCCTGAACTTTCCCTTGGCATCATGTAAGTCACCCCTATGGTAGGGTGCATTGTATGTGTAAGGTAGGACATGCCTTGGTGTGTGTAGCATGTCCTGGTAGTGAATTACACCCAATTTCGTTTTTCACTACTGCAAGGCTACCTGTTCCCAGAGGCCAGAATGGAAGGTTTGACTATTACATTCTATAGTCCTAACTGACCCAAAGAACATGGTAGAAAAACGAATTTAGTATGCCTGAGCTCAGATTATTAAAATACATCTTTTAGTGAAGTTTATTTTTATATTCTGTGTTTGAAAATACCACTTTTAGAAAGTAGGTATTTTCTTGCCTAAGCCTTCCAGTGTGCTCTGCTATTATGTGTATTGGCTGTCTGGTTTTGGAGGGACAGGGCAGGCTGAGTCAGACTAGGGTTGAATAGAGAGATCTGCATTGGAGTATGGGGAGGGGTAGCTCCTTGACCTGAATAGGGCTGTGCCTGGCAAGGTGAATGCTGGCTCCACCTCCTACTGTGCGTCTGATGGCAGACCCTCTCTTTCTGAAAGGAAGGATGCAGCCTGGTAAACAAAGTGCTCCAGGACTGGGCAGAACTGGTTCTGGCTGGGTTCAGTGACTTGTAGCTTCTGAGACCAAAGAGTTTTAGGGTATAAATATCTGTGCTGAAACCCCTACAATTTGTATTGCTCCTGGACAACAAGAGGAACCTCTGTCCATGTAACTGAAGAAATCTGCAGGAGGTGACTGTCCTTGTGCTTGTGTGCTGTTTCTTGGATTGGCCTGCAGTAGTTTTCACTGGACTTGGAAGAAGAGGAAAAAGGACTTTGAGAGAACTTTTTATTTCAACTTGCTAAAGCAATCACCCAAGGGCTAGAAGAGAGCTAGCCTCCCGCTGGAGTCTCAGGCACATCAGACTCCACCACCGACCTCCTGATTCCTCCCAGCGAGGATTTCTATCTGCAGGTGAGGCTCCTGTGAGTTCCAGGGCCTCTAGTTCTACTACAGAGAAGAGAGTGCTGAAATCGTCGCTAACACCCGTTTGCGAGCCGCCGCAGCTGAAAGCGCACGGAAAATCATCGCGCTGCTGCCGCTGAGTGCTCGCTACCGGAGATCATCGCATCGCACGTTTGCGGACTGCCAAACGCTCGCTAACCCAAAGATCATCGCATCGCACGTTTGCGGGCTGCCAAATGCTCCCTAACCCAAAGATCATTGCATTGCACGTTTGCGGGCTGTCAAGGGCTCGCTAACCAAAGATCCTCGCATTGAGTTCATCGCTTCAAGACATCGCAGCGCGGACGCCCGCCATTTTCATCGCATCGCACCAGGATCGTCGCTCCCTCGCGGAGCGCCATTTCTTCTCATCGCAACAAGGTCGCACAAGCAACAGGTTCAGCGCATCATCCTCCCTTGCGGCAAGGATTCAATGCATCGCCGGCTTAACTTGAAGAAGTTTGTTGCTTTGTCCCGCACGCATCTGCAGATCAGCGCATCATCCTCCCTTGCGGCAAGGATTCAACGCATCGCCAGTCTCGCGTGAGGAAAATCATCGCTACAGCTTGTTTGCGACATTTTGTTTGGTTTGCTATGAAATCCAGGTACTTTGTAAGTAAAAGGGTCGCAGAGACCACTGCTTTGCACTGAACTCCTCTTTGCACACTTTGAACTATTTTTGCAGCATTTCAAGAGTAATTCTACTTTTCAGTATTGTGGCTTTTTACCATTATTGGTCTTGTGTTAAGTCTATATAAAAAGATACTTATTTTTTATAACTACTTTTGAGTGGTGTCCTCACTATGTTACTGTGTATGGTCATAAATGCTTCACACACTGCCTCTGAGATAAGCCTAGCTGCTCGTGCTATATTACCACAGGGTTGAGCAGGGGTTATCAAAGGGTGTAGCCCTCTTACTCTGACTTAGGAAGAAGGGTCCCTACTTGGACAGTGGCCAGCCATTGCCAACTAGAGACCCCCATTTCTAACAGTCTGTGACGCAATTCTAGATAGAACAGGCCCCTTAGACAGATGTAATGCTGCTGACAGAGCTTTATTGGGTGATATAATATCGGATCATGGACTAGTAGATCACTGGTGCCTCTGTCATCCCTCAGAACAAGAATATACTTTTCTTCCCTCTGCTTATGGCTCTCAATCCAGGATAGATTATTTTCTTATTTCTCACTCAGTAGTCACAATTACTAATGAATCCCGTATTTTAGAAGCCGCCGTTTCTGATCAGTGTCCAGTTCTTCTTGCCCTAGAAGAGGGTTTAACCTCTCCAGGTTGAAAGCCATGGTGCATGAACATTCAAAGATACCGTTCACCTCAGGGCAAAACCTAATCGAGAAGGCCTGGCTCCTCGACAAGACCGCCGACAACATGACCACCCTCAAACACGCCACCTGCAGACATCACCAGCTCATCCGTTCCACCAAGAAGAAATCTCTGAAGGAACGACTGGACAACATCGCCCAGGACAGCAAGGAACTCTTCAACATCGTCAAGGAGTTCTCCAACCCCAGCACCGGCAACAACGACATCACTCTTTCGCAGAACCTCTGCGACTCCCTCGCCTTGTACTTCCATCGCAAGATTGCCGATATCCACAACAGTTTCGGCGCACCACCCCCGCACCCATCGGTCGAACCAACGTACCTCGCTGCCGCCCTCCAGACATGGACCGAAGTGACCACCGAAGACACGGCCCGCATGATGAACACCATCCACTCCGGTTCTCTGACCGACCCATGCCCACACCATGTCTTCAACAAGGCAGACTCCACCATCGCACCCCACCTCCGAGACATCATCAACACCTCCTTCGACACAGCCACCTTCCCAGAGAGCTGGAAGCATGCCGAGCTCAGCGCCCTGCTGAAGAAACCTACAGTGGACCCGACCGACCTCAAGAACTTCCGCCCCATCTCGCTCCTTCCTTTCCCGGCCAAAGTCATTGAGAAGGTCGTCAACAAGCAACTGGCCGCCTTCCTCGAGACGAACGGATCCCTCGACCCATCGCAGTCCGGATTCAGAGCCAACCACAGCACCGAGACCGCCCTCATCGCAGCCACTGACTACATCCGAGCCCTGCTCGACAACGGAGAAACAGCGGCACTCATCCTCCTAGACCTCTCCGCAGCATTTGACACTGTCTGCCACCGCACCCTAGTCCAATGCCTCAACGACACCGGCATCCAAGAGAAGGCTCTGGAATGGATCACCTCATACCTCGCCGGCAGAACACAGAGAGTACGCCTCCCCCCTTCTGTTCTGAGGCCACCGAAGTCATCTGCGGCGTTCCGCAGGGATCGTCACTCAGCCCCACCCTCTTCAACGTCTACATGAAACCCCTCGCTGCCATCGCACGCCAACACAACCTCAACATCATCTCCTACGCCGATGACACCCAGCTTATCCTCTCCCTCACCAGAGACCCCGACACCGCCAGAGCCAGCCTACACGAAGGGATGAAAGACGTCGCCGATTGGATGAACATCAGCCGCCTGAAACTGAACACAGACAAGACAGAAGTCCTCATCCTTGGACCATCACCCTCCGCATGGGACGACTCCTGGTGGCCCCCAGCCCTAGGCACCGCACCCAAGCCAACAGACCACGCACGCAACCTGGGCTTCATCCTGGACTCCTCCCTATCGATGACCAGACAAGTCAACGCCGTCTCATCATCATGCTTCCACATCCTCCGCATGCTCCGCAAAATCTTCCAGTGGATCCCGACCGAAACCAGGAAGACGGTCACCCAGGCCCTCGTCACCAGCAGACTAGACTACGGAAACACCCTCTACGCCGGAACCACAGCCAATCTTCAGAAAAGACTCCAACGTATCCAGAACGCCTCCGCCCGACTCATCCTGGACGTCCCCCGACGCAGCCACATCTCGAGCCACCTGAGAGACCTGCACTGGCTCGCCGTCAACAAGAGGATCACGTTCAGACTCCTCACCCACGCACACAAATCCCTCCACGACCTGGGCCCCAAGTACCTCAACGACCGTCTGACCTTCTACACGCCCACCCGCCAGCTACGATCCGCGCACCTCGCCCTCGCCGCCGTACCTCGCATCCAGAGAGCCACCACCGGAGGAAGATCCTTCTCCTACCTGGCGGCCAAGACATGGAACTCCCTGCCCATCCACCTGCGGCTGACCCAGGACCACCTCGCCTTCAGGAAACAGCTCAAGACCTGGCTGTTCGAGCAGTAGCAGACCCCCTCCCCCAAGCGCCTTGAGACCCTTCCGGGTGAGTAGAGCGCGGTATAAATTCCATGATTGATTGATTGATTGATTAATTACGTTCTCATCTTTCTGAATACCTAACCAATAATAAATCATCAGTTTCTTCCTCCAAAACAGTTTGGGCAGCTGCAAAAGCAACTATTCAAGGACAATTATTGAGAGGTGCAGTTGAGGCCAATAAATCAGCATCTATACGCCGTATTGAACTTGAGGCTCAAATTATTTCTTACCCGTCTATATACTTCCTGCCCTACTGTAACAAACCGCAAAAGCCTAGAATTAGCTAAAATGGCACTTAATAATCTATATACTTCTAAAGCAGAATATGCTCTACTACATCTAAAAGGTAGACATTATGAACAGGGAGAGAAAGCAGGCCGATTACTCGCAGCACAGCTTAAACAACAGAAAGCTTTTATGGCTATATCAGCATACGTACAGAATCGGGTGAAATTCTCACTAAACCGCAAGAAATAGTAAACACTATTGCATCCTTTTATAAGAAGCTCTACACCAGCTACTGAGGATCAAATAATTACATACCTCACGAATATTGATCTTCCAGGTCTTACAGATGGGGGCAGACACCTACTTGGTGGTGACATCAGTAAGAAAGAGGTTGCTGCAGTCATCTCCAAACTATCTTATCACAAATCCCCAGGTGAGAATGGATTCCCTGTGGAATATTATAAATGGTCTGGGGAAGAAATAATTGACACTCTTCATTCTGCTTTCCATGAAGCTGTCCAGACATCTTCTCTTGGCCCTATTTCTAATAAGGTATTAATTGCGGTTATCCCCAAGCCGGGCAGAGATCCACTCGCTTTTGGTAGCTATCGCCGTATCTCTTTAATAAATGGCTATGTTAAAATTTTGGCAAGCATTTTAGTGGCACAACTCCGCAAAGTTATTCCTTCCCTAATACACCATTCACAGGTTGGCTTTGTCCCAGGTCGTTCATTTAGAAATCATCTCAGAACACTAGCCCATACCTTATGGTCCACAAGAGAATTGACGGAAGATGCAGTCGCTCTCTCCCTGGACGCAGAGAAAGTGTTTGACCATATTAACTAGGTCCTTTATCTTGGGAACTATGCGTCCTCATCTATCTGCTGATAACTTAATGGCTCTTCGCTCCCATGGTGGTTTAGCTTTACCATTGTTGGAACATTACTCTTTAGCCTTACATCTTTCACAATTGACTTATTTACTCCCAGGTGCGACTGACCCTCCACAATGGGTCACAACAGAAAACTCCCTACTTGAGTGTGATGATGGTCTTAATTCCTTATACAGTTCCCGAAAGCCTCGAACTTCCCCTTCACACCCTGTGCTTCATGCTACATATCAAGCATGGCAATGCACACATCGCCTTTTAGGGGTTGCTCATCGTTTACACTCTAAAGCCCCAATATGGAAGAATGAAAGTATTTGAATCAATGGACGAGCGCTCTCCTGGAATGATTGGAGCTCAAGAGGAATCCAGACACTAGATCAGATTATAATAAACAGTGAACTGATATCCTTTGATCTTCTCTGTGAAGAAATTGATCTTCCTTTACATCAGGCCCCCAAGACATTTACAACTTCAGCACTGCCTGAGGAGATGTCTTGGTCCTCTCCCTTGGACATTAGAATTGTCGCAGATACTGGACTATCTTCATATTTGGGGTTGATATAAGGGAGTAATGTCGGGACTATATTGCACTATAATTAACCATCTATACTCACAACCACTTCTTAAAGCTCTTCGCGAGAAATGGCAGGAACGCCTACATATTACTATAGATGAAGATACCTGGCAAGACATATTGGAAGCTCTGGACAAGGGTACCCATGAGGCACGCCTGAAATGTTGTCTTTTTAAAAAACTTTGCATGACTGGTACTGGACACCATTGAAGTTGCAGCGAGCATGATTGATAACACAATCTAAATGTTGGAGATGTTCCGGAATTAATTGTGTCCTTCTCCATATAATCTGTGAGTGTCCCTCTATACAACATTCATGGTCACAAATAGGGGATACACTAAAAGAAACTATTTCTCTTCAACTCCGACTTACCCCTAATATTATTTTATTGCATTATTTTGGAAGCTCACCTGCTATCACACGTCCTCAGAGTCGACTCTTACATACTGCACTTTCTACAGCCAAAATCTGTATCTTGAGATTGTGGCAATCACCTAGCCTTCTCTCCCAGGAGGATTGAATGGTCGCAATGCTACAGGCGGCATCACTTGAACGTGTAATATACAAACTACAAGATCAAGAAGAAATATTTCAACAAGTGTGGACCTCTTTTCTCTGAGATTCTTGAATCTTTTCCTCTTATTGCCATGTCTGCTCCAGCCCTCCTTTTACTTTCCCCTTTATACTTCTCACCCCCTTATCTCCTCCCTTATTTCTTTCTCCCCACCCTTATCTTTTTCTTTCCGAGTAAGGAGATGACTTGACTTTCTTTCCTTCTCTTCTCACTTCTCTATTCATCCATCCTTCCATTTATTCATTCACCTATTTGTCCACCTATATTCCTACTATATATTTACTTATTTATCTATTAATTTTTATACACCAATTTATCTATTTATATATTTACCTATTTATTTAATCATTTATTTATCTATTAACCTCCATGCCCCTACATCATCCTTAAGTACATCATAGCCCAAATTCATGCATGTATTAACTCAGTGGCTCTAAATACATCTAGTAGTTCCATATTTTATTCTGTCTAACTTTTACATGATTATAATCAATTAGAGTTAGAATTTCTTAGCATATTATGCACAATATCCACTCTTTCCGTTATTAGCTTTCTGTCTTTATTCCATCCCTCTTCCCCCCTCCTCTCTCTTGTTTTATGCAACTGTTCTTCTCTTCTTTTCTTCATATTTTATTATATTATGTAGTACATGTAATCTTACTAGACCAAGATTGGTCTATAATACTGTATTATATTTTTATGAAGTTACATGTCTTTATTTCCTTACTAAATAATTATAAAACAGATTGGGGTGAATAAGTAAATATATAAGGTTAATGGAATTTAGTGATATTGGAGTTGGTGGATAATTTGTACAGTACTTCAAGTAATGTTATAAGTACTTTCAACATGTTACATTCCTTAGCATGTCCACTTTGAATAGCAGGAAGAGGTCCCATATTGTTCTTCCTCAAACTCCTCAATCTATGTGTCGTAAGTTTTTCTCCATTTCGACGATAGACCAGTTGAGGGATACCTTTAACTGCACAGCCTTCAAGAAGTTTTCAAAATCTGAAAATCCAATTCCTCTCTAACCTTCCTGGTTTTCAAGAAGTTATTACACAATCTAGACATCTAGACATCTTCTCATCACACAGGAAGTCACTACAATTTCGGTATATCTTTTAATGTAATTAATTCATGCCTGGATTATGGTAACTGGGTAGACCTGGATACTCCCAAATACAGAATCCACCATCTGCAAGTAGTGCAGAATGCAGCGGCACATATACTTTTCAATATTCCCAAACTACCATCACCCTTTGGCAGTGCTTCACTGGCTGCCAATACAATAGAGAATACAATTGAAATCTCTCTGTCTGGTCCATCGCAAAGTATATGAAAAAGGCCCCCATCTCGTCCAATGTCTCGTAACTCTCTATGCACCAAATAATAACCTATGATCGAAGGGTCACATACTACTCTTTGTCCCTAGGGTCAAGAATCCAAAAGGTGGTGGAAGTTCCTTCACATTTCTAATCTTCAAACTGTGGAATGAGCTCCCTATCCACATCAGGCTAAACAGCTCCAAAGTTTGCTTCAGGAAACATATTAAAACCTACCTATTCTAATATCTATCAGGCAAGCATCATCTTAGAGCCGTGGTTTACCAGTGCTGGGTGGCCCATTGGGGAGCAATGCGCTATATAAATCCCTAGAATAGAATGGAATCTTCCAGATGATAGGGAAATGGGCCATCCTTAAAAACGATGTGACAATCTCAGGAGTATGTTTACTGTCAATACTCCATCCCAGTTAGGACATAAGTGGAGGTTCCATCTCACACAGTTGGACAATTGTCCCTGTTCAGGTCCTGTATAGTAGGAATCAGGTACTTGCCCAGGTAATTAATCACCTCCCTAACCTACTGAAGGGTGACATTGGCCCACCAGTTCTGGAGCATCCTCTTCCAGTTAAATTTTGCTTTTCAGGTTTCCCATATTTCATGTTGAAGCCTGATAACGCCCAAAATCAGATAGAATTTCTACCACATCAGGGATTGAGGACCTTGGACGTGTTGATGTAAAGAGTGTGTTGTTTTTAAATAAGTGCCCTTTATGAAAATCTGCCACAGACTTCATACCCTTGATATGCTAATTTTGTCTCTATATAATCCTAAATTCCAGGACCTCAACTGATAGAGAACCCTGTCCCTTGGGAGAAATGCATCTACTCAAGTACCTTACCCTGGAGCTGTCAACGGCTTGTTCATACATATTTAGTAATTTTTTAGGTGCAATACAAAGTTGGTTACATTCTTCCTGAGAAAGCTCCAATCCACCTAATCAACACGTTTTGAAAGTAGCACATCTAGCATCATTTTCCTTTTGACTTTTTCAACAGAGGGTGATACTATTTTAATATTAGTAAAAATGTGAATCCAGACTGATCTGGATATACTCAACACGTCATAAATGTGTAGTAGACCTGTGAGAAGGTGGCTTGATATATGCTGTCCACTAGTTAAAGTGGGCACCTTGTCCCAATCCACACGACTCTTATGATGTATGAGGTCAAAGATAACCTTTATGAAAGCTATCCTAGTGGTAGCTCTGGAGAGCAGCCTTCAGGCTTAATCTTGAAGGAATGTAAAGCAGCTAGTTTTACCAGAATAGCACCTCCTGAATGACTAAATGAAGGAGAACCACACAGTAGTTTTATAAAAATATGTATTTATTAATATAACACTCTTTACTACCCTCTACATGAAGTTAGAACACAAAGCACACAATACTGGATCAATAGAACAGTTGTAAGTAGCACAATACACAGCGGGCTCCAGGGAGAGACCGAACCATATACTAAAATAGTGGTATAACAATCACAACTTGATTAGATACAGTGCCTAGAGCATGTAGAATATCTGGGGCCCCAAAAAACCACCCAAGGTGATGACACAGGAGAGCCATGAAGGATGGGTGCAGTGAGGAAACACGACGGCGTGCTCCGTACAACTCTATGGGAAAGGACTTCGAGCAAACCCTTCGGAACTTAAGAGTTTAAAGAGCCACCCCACCCGTGAATACCGTAGTATCAGAGTTACCTAACCCGGGGAAGCTGGGTGTATAGGTCGGATGTGGCGTCGGAAACCCTCGTCGGTCTCTATGGAAGGAAGTGAAGAAGTGCTGCTGCTGTGAAGGTGAAAAGTGCCCGGTGGAATCCAAGCCTGGATTCTGGATGGAAGGAACCTGAAAGCAGAGGGGACAGAGTCTGGGTCACTTCAGGGTGACCAGGGGCTTGGGTGCTGAATGCCCACCGATGTCGGGTGCTTCAGGTACGAAGAAGTGATGCTTGACTCTGCAGCCATGAGGTCCAGAGGCATCAAGGATGACCAGGAGCTTGAGGTGAGCTGTCCTACAAAGGATGTCGAGAGCTGAGGGGTCGGCGTCCATCGGGAGCACCAACAAGCCTTGGCAACAGCAACCCATGCAGCAAGGACAAACAGGTCACGGCGTGGACCAGCAAGGTCCAGGGGACTCTCCAAGCAATGGAGAGTCAGGGCACATCTGGAGCATCCCAAGAACCCAAGAACAATCAAGTTGACCCTCAGGGGAACCCACAGGCCGAAGGACCAGGTATCACGCGGGGACCTCAAGTTAGTTTGCAAAGTACCAGCTCACGGAGCACACGGTGCGAGGAGACTGGAGTTCTTCAGTGCAAATACTGCTCAGGGTCAGGACCACACAGGGTCCAATGCACAAGCAAAGGAATAGCAAACAAGCATAGGCACTTGCAAATGGATGCTGCGCACAGGGGTTCAGGTTACGCAGCCCCCACTTAGCATACTGGCCTCAAACTCGCTAAGAGGGCAGATAAACCTCAGGGACTTTCGGGAACCCACCTCCTGTGTTGCTGAAATCTTCGGAGTCCACAGGAGCTTAGGAGCAGCTACTGGTCAGTTGCGCTTTAGGTGCCTGCAAAGCAGGGAAGTGACTCCTTCACTCCAAGGGAGATTCTTCTGTTTTCTTAAGTGCCACACAGGTCCTGCATGGAACCTGTATGGAGTCACGACCCAAACTAAGCTTTGGACAGAAAGGGGGATGAAGTCAAGCTCAGTCGAGGTCCAGCGAAGTCCAGGTGTCCAGACGGTCAAAGGTCAGTGGTTACTTCTTTGTAGAATTTTGTCCACGTAAAATTCAATGTCCTGTAGCCAGGTCATTACTTTTATATCCAAGGGAGAGGGTTGTACTGATTCAGGGGACCCTCCTAGGGGAGGGGCAGGACAGAGGGGTAGTTACACCCATGTCCTTTGTCCAGTTTCGTGCCAGAGCAGGAGCCAATGGCTACCAGAACTGGTTTGAGCTCGACTATGCACAGGGACACCAAATATGCCCCAAATGCAGACTTTCAGGCACTCTCAGAGTGCACTCATCCAGCCCCAATACACTAAAATCAGTCTGGGAGGTGCTTGCTTCCTCTGCTCGAGCTTGGCTCAGCATCAGGAGGGCAGAAATGTGCCTCTGGCTGGCAGCATCTAGTTTGTGCTATCCGGGTCGAGAAGGCTGGTACTGGTAAGACCGGTGACCCCACGAAGCTCGCTTCAGATGGGTGGAATCATACCTCCCACACCAGTTACCCGTGTGGAGGTATGATTCCAAGGTGTTTGACACCAAACTCTATATGTTTCTATGCAGCCATTTTCGAGATAGCATTTACCGCGAGGTTATAATGCACCTCTACCTATATGTATGGCTGAGTCACAGACATCCCGGGAGAATGGTCTCCGAAGGCTGCAGAGGGGCTCTGCTCATGCAGGGGCACCCTCTCACATAAAACCCAGCACCATGCCTTCAGGATTGATAAGGCCTGCGATAGGGGTGACTTATACGTTTTAAGTGTAGTCACTATAGATATGGTGAACCTATATCTAATGTAAGTGGTGCAAGCACCATCTTACACAAGCTGCTGTAGCAGACTTAGAGTTCCATTTTGCATGGCCTCTCTTGAGTGGCATAATACATGCTTCAGCCCCTGGGAGGCCTCTGGGGTAGCTATGCCCTGGGTTCATGTGTGCCATATACTAGTGACTGATAAGGGTACCCCAGTATCCAATCTGGAGTGTACCAAAGTACATGCCACTGAAGTCAAGCTATCCTGGCTGATGAGGGCTGAAAGCCCGAAACCGGTCTTAGGATGCATGTTTCCAGTCCAGGGAGGACCTGGCCTAGCATTTCGGGCTGGACTGTTCCTATTGGGTGCAAGGTCAAGACTGATTTGCATATTGCTGGGTCCAAAATGGAATGGCATGGTGAGGAAAAAAATGGATTTAGGCCCAGATCTCTGTACTGGGGTGAATGTATGACATTGTTCTGCATTCTGTCCATCAATTGTTCTTTTTGCATTTAAGGGAGAAAGCAGATCGGCTGGGGTCCTGATTAGCAGGATCCCAGCCAGACTAGTCAAAAACAGTAATACATCAAGCAAAAAGTGGGGGTAACTATAAGAAGCAGATCCTACTTTCCTACAAGACCCTCTCAAATTTGCCATGGGCTGACTTATTTGGATTATTGTGGTGTTTTCAATGGCAAGGTGATTGCAAGTTCACCATGCTTCACAGCTGTGGTTGCGGCCTAGTTGCTGGAGCTATGAGCGGTGGCAGGCAGGCAGCTTCAGCAACCAGGCGTGCTAGTGGCATCAGTTACCAACATGCAGGTGGTTGATGGATTGAAGCAGGCAGTAAGATTTAACAAATTTGGCAGTCTGAGTGCAGAAGACAAGGCATGCAGGGAGGTAGGGCAATGAGCACTCAGGCACCTGCTTTCAGGGTCTGCTCACTGTAATCTGGATTCACGGCTTCTGGTAGAGCTCACACAGATGAGGTCATGGAAGGAGGAAGAGGGAGTCCTGAACACAAGGCAAGGGCAGTCAATTGTGCGGCAGTGCAGGGGAAAGCACAGGGATGTGTCAGGTTAATCAGTATTCACAGCTTCTGTAAGGGCTCACACAGATGAGGTCATGGAAGGAGGAAGAGGGAGTCCTGAACACAAGGCAAGGGCAGTCAATTGTGCGGCAGTGCAGGGGAAAGCACAGGGATGTGTCAGGTTAATCAGTATTCACAGCTTCTGGAAGGGCGCACACGGATGATGTCATGGACGGAGGAAGATGGAGTCCTGAACACAAGGCAAGGGCAGTCGATTGTGCGGCAGCGCAGGGGAAATCTCAGGGATGCGTCATATTGTTGTAAATATGACCCATCCCTGTTTTGTTTTAAATAACGCAGCTTAGCGCAGCAAAATTGCTTGCCGTGCTATTTTGTTGTAAATGAGGCCCATAGTGCCTCCTGTATGGCTCTAAGTTGCCACCTCTACCGTTAAACGAAATGTCGCCTTTGTTGCCATTACTGCAAGAGCAGTTATGAGAATGAAACAAAAGAAAAACACATTAAGACTGAAGGATCAGCACCGCCTTAAGAGATATAATAATAAAATAAATCAGATGTTCAAGAATTTGAGGGAGCTAGATGTGTTTTTCATTATATTTAGCTTCATGACTTTAAATGTTTTTTATTTTTTAATTTTCATAAAGAAAGACCCCTTTGGCATTGATGGCGCTGGTCATTTATTTAAACTGTCTTAAAATTGTAATTGTGTTAAAAATGAATAAATTAAACACGTTACAGTTGAATCGTTTTATGCAAAATACAACAAAGCATAGGACTTTTAAAGTCAACCAGTCTGTGTATTACAACTGTGTTGTGCCGTGACGTTGTTGTACAGGGACCCCTACCACTTTCAAAGGAGAGATGGAAATTTTGCAGCAAAATCATTCATTAGCCACTCCACTGAGATCGCTCATGCCCCCCGCCGTGTTGGCGATATTCTATCCAGTGATTTAATATAAACCAACTTCTAGGAAAGGGATTGCTTGGACGTGTGTACGTTAAGCGGGATGTACAAGAGATTCAGGTCATTTCATGAACGCCGCTGAGTGGCCAACAGAGGGTGACAGCTACAGGTCATGATGGTCAATTCTGTCAATAGCTCCTGAACATCCTGGGAACACAACCCCAATTCAGTTGCGTTTTCCACTCAACAGCACCTTGGCTTGCTTGACCCTACACTTTAACCCTAAACCCAGCATGGGGACCAGAGCGGGGCTTCAAGAGGTCTGCTTCGAGAACAAGATGTGTGAAAGGTTGATGCAGCCCCGTCTGCAGCTTGGTCCCATTATGAAGCTGTTTTATGACAATTTGTGAGGTTTGGTATCCAGCTCCGACTACATTAGTAATGCACAGGGGTCCAGATTCACCAACGCTTTATGTCTGGTTTGTGTTACTTTTGTGATGCAAGCCCTGGGCCAAGTTTTAAGGTTGGATTTACTATCCAGTGTAAACCAGGATTCGCGTTTGAAAGTATCCCAAAGTAATTCAATGTTTGTGCTAGTCTGTGTCAAGGAGGTATTCCATGTGTGGTACATGGGCGCTGTGATGCAAGTCCCTAACCACTAACATTCATAGAAAGGGATTTGTGCCAGAATCTTACACCTCTTTGAGGCAGAATAACAAGGAGAAATGTTTTGATTACTCCTGCTAGCTGTGTGCAGCATTGTTTAAAGGATAGTTAATGTACTTTCAGCACAATACCTATGCTTAGAGAACGCACAACCTTGTGCTATGGCACAAGGGCGTGTGTGTTGACGCATGGTTGCCAAAAGTGCGCCAGCGCTGTGAGAGAGCAATAAATGCGCCATATTTCAGTCAAAAAGGTGCATTTTTTCTCTCTACCTTTGACACAAGGCAGGGCAGCAGCTTTGATTGCTGCGCACCTTTGTGTCAAATATTAGTACATTTGGGTCAGAGTCAACAAGATAGGAAAAGAGCGAAATGTGACCAGAAGCAGACCAGCAAACTACTACGTATTTGAATTGATGTTTTTATTGCACGAAGGCACATCTAATAATCCAAAAAATCCCACAGACAAGCAGGGATTAACTTTCCTTTAGTGTAGTAGAACCATTGTAAGCGCTTCATTACAAGCCTTTGATTTCTCAGTCAATGCATCGACCATTGCCTGCTTCTCGGATGCAACAGATAAGCTGTCACAATGTCCTTAAGTCTTTACTTTGATGATGTCGCTGTTCTGTACTTAAATGAGTTTACTTTCTTAGCAGGTTATGTCCAAGATTTTTTTTTTACAATTACTAAAACACTCAGCTTTCTGAAGTTTGGTTATTGATACTCCGATAAACTGAAACGGTATGTATTATGGATTCAATATTTAATGAAAATTGTGCCCCATGTAGAAATCCATTACACAGACACTCACACTGATGCAAGAGATTCAGGTTAGTGTGAAATCATGGCTGGTTCACATATATGGCTAGGTATTACTTTAAGGTGGCCCCACGTGAGGCTTGAGTACAAGTTTTATCCTTATACTGATAGGATATAGATAACAACCCCATCTGAGCTTAGCAGTACATTTGTGGATCTAGAGTGTTTCACCTGGATATTTTACCTGCTAAAAGCAACTCAAACACGTAGTTGAAAATCTGTGGGAAAAATGAGGAATTACCAAACAAAATGTGTGTGGGAATCCCAATGCCGTCAATAACTTCTTTTTTCAGAGGAACTCTCAGGGTACACCTTGTAATGTCTGGTCCCTCTGCCCCGTGCTACAGATAAGACCAGTGTTTATAACTCCAGGGGTTGAAGGAAACATAATGGGATGCTTACAGGTGACATTCCCAGGGTGTGCATTTGTGTTGCAAATGTTTGTGAATACCCACACACTGTCAAGTTCACCAACTTGAAATGGCATGAGC
Source organism: Triturus cristatus (assembly GCF_964204655.1). NCBI lineage: Eukaryota > Metazoa > Chordata > Amphibia > Caudata > Salamandridae > Triturus > Triturus cristatus. The sequence goes on from NC_140582.1 coordinate 1,071,926,617, forward strand.
TGAAAAAGGAGTAAGTAAGAGTAATTACTAGAACAATAAACAGCTAATAAAACAGAAAGCACTGTAAGATTTAATAAGTGATAGTGGCTGGCCAATGAACACTAGACAGCAATAGAACTGTAGATGAAAGGGGTAGCTATTGGCCTCATTTAGACCATGGCGGCGGCTCACTATATTTCGTATCTTCCACCACCCTGTTATGACTACCTCTTGCTAAAGTTTGAGATCTCCATCAGCGTGAAGGAGATCCCTAAGGTTTCAGACGAAGTGTAAACACGGGGGCCACTCTAAAGGCACTGAAAGTTCGTCGATTGACTGCCATGTTTCAGGTGACTCTCATCAAACATTTTTGTTTTCCAAAAATTCATATATATATATTCACTGAAAAAACCATAGGTTTCATACACGTTATAGTTAGCTGGACATTTCTCTCGTAAAAAAAACAGTGAAATTCCCCTGTTGTAGTTAGTTCAGCTAACTATAACTCGCGCACCCGCAATCCACTGCTGATGACGTCACATATTACATCACTCATGACATGGTCAGTGACATCACTCATGACATCACTGATGACATCTCAAATGACATCACTGATGACATCACTGATGACGTCATCCAGTGAATGTGTGATTTTCTTAAAATTTTCAATATCTTTTATATATATAGGGAAAGGCCTGTTAAAGAATGAGTGGGTGTACAAGTGTGTAAAGGGATGATTTTCTGTGTTGCGTAACTGACTCGATAAGTGAGTCGTTTAACTGCATCTTACTTCAGACTAGTGACTAAACTGTATAAATGTTTGTATGTGTCTGTGTGTTGGTGCATAAGTGGCGGCATGGTTTTGTGAATAGCTATATAAGTGTCTATATGAGTTATTGATTGCTTGTCTCAGTATCTGCATGAGTTCTTGAGTGTTTGTGTTGAGCATAAGAATGTGATACTATTTTTGTGAGCAAGGGAACTTGAGTGTGTATAACTGCATAGGAGAGTAAATGGTAATGTGATTATTTGTATGAATGACTAGGTGTGAGAGTACCTCTATGGATGATTGGTAGTGTGTGAGTGTCTATATAGGTGTGTGTATAAATTCATATGATAGTTTTGTATGGAGTGATTGTAAGTATGACTGACTGTACAGGTGAGTGTGTGGAGGTGTATGAAGATCTAAAAGTTAATAAGTGGGTATGCAGTTATTGGTATTGCATTATGTATGGTTTTGAGAATGTAACTCTGAAATTTTGTGTCGGTGTATTAAACGTTATAATAGGGTGTGAAAAGATGTGGTAATTTATCACACGGATGACGTCATCAGTGATGTCATCAGTGATGTCATTTGAGATGTCATCAGTGATATCATGAGTGATGTCACTGACCATGTCATGAGTGATGTAATATGTGACGTCATCAGCAGTGGATTGCGGGTGCGCGAGTTATAGTTAGCTGAACTAACTATAACGGGGGAATTTCACTGGTTTTTTACGAGAGAAATGTCCAGCTAACTATAACGTGTATGAAACCTATGGATTTTTCAGTGAATTTGCAAGGTTTTTTAAATGCTAATTCCTAACTATAACGTGTGTGAAACCTATGGTTTTTTCAGTGAATTTGCAAGGTTTTTTAAATGCTAATTCCTAACTATAACGTGCGTGAAACCTATGGTTTTTTCAGTGAATTTGCAAGGTTTTTTAAATGCAAATTCCTAAATATAACGTGTGTGAAACCTATGGTTTTTTCTGTGAAGTTGCATGGTTTTTTAAATGCAAATTCCTACCAATAATGTGTGTGAAACCTATGGTTTTTTCATTGAATTTGCTTGGTTTTTTACATCTTTTTTTTTTTTCTTTTTTTTTTCCCTTTAAACACTATGCTACCTATGTATATATTCATGGTTTTATACCATTCTGCAATATAGAAAGATTCACCTTATTTAAATAAATGGTTAGATATAGTTGTATAACATAGTTAATATCTTCAACAAACCTTTATCTTTTTTTTTTTTTTTTTTTTTTTTTTACCGTGCGCGTACGGTAAGCATACCGTAAGCGCTCGCTTCGCTTTATGTACGGTGAGCGTACGTAATATTTATACTCCGTGTGCGCATGCTTACGCAATTTGCGGACGCGTACGAACTTCCTACGCGACGCGCCAGCGCATACTTCATATGCGCGCGCGCACATTACGCAGAAGCGTAAGAGCGTGCCTGTAATGCGCATGCGCGGCTGCGTGTGTCTTTCGTTCGCGCATGCGTACTTTTACCGTACGCGCTCGTTAAGCTTAACGTGCGCGTACGGTTGGTCATGTGATCAAGAAACCACACTTTTGATTGGTTTAAACTACTTTCAGTTCCAGAATCTTCCTACACCACACCCATTCCCCTAATTACTGCTTGTGATTTCCTAGGAGAAGGAGCTGAATTGTCTTTGGGATACAATGGCAGAGCAGCAGTCCTCTTCTGAGAGTGATCAGGGCAGCACCATCATTAGACAGAGAAGGAGGAAACAAAAAAAATCTTTTGTTTGGGAATATTTTACATTTCCAGAGGGGCAGAAAAAGGTAAATGCTCCATTAGTCACCTGCTCACTTTGTGAGCGTGTCTTATCTAGAGGTGATCCAAGGAAGAAGTATTCCTTTGGTAATCACACTATGCTAAGACACATTAGGGATGTACATCCCAGGACTTTTGCTCGACATACTGAAGAAACATCTCCAGTAAGTCACCCGAGCACATCCGAAGAAGCTCAGCCGAGTACATCTTCGGCAGCTCAGCTGAGCCCTTCCTCTGCGGTGGGAGCATCACACTCTTCTGCTCCTCTGGAAAGGAACCCTCGATTTCAGAGGGTACAAATGAGGTGCACCAGATGTTATGGTCTAATTGTTCATGGGGAGACCAGTATTTCCCTAATAAACAATAAGATAGACCAGCACATCTGTGGTCCTTGTTAATATTCCCATTCTTTCCTTCCTCCGTCCCTGTATTAACACAACGGCTCTTTTAAGAGCCAACCTTACCTTACAATTTTTTTTTTTTTGTAATAATTTTTTTTTTTACGTAAGCGCATTTTTATTTTTAAAAAAAAACTAAAAAAAATGTTTTTCACCCTACAAGGTCCTTGAGGGACTACAACGGAAATGAGAAAAGCAGAGAGAGGAGCATGAAAGTAAATGTGTGTTAAATACAGAAATTTCACACTTACCTGACCAACAAAATAACTTATTTATCAATAAATGGTTTATTTAAATTGCTAGAAAAAAGGTTTATTACCAGTACACCTTAATACAAGTTCAAGACAGTTAAATATCTCCCAAACCTCAAAATGTAAAAACACAACTTTTAAAGAAGAATCACAATTCTATTTTTTATATCAAAATTCACCACATACATCCCCTCTCAAACTCATATCTCACCTTTAAAATTAGTTAGTTGAGAAAGAAATGTGGCACTCAAACAGCAGATTATCAGAGTCAGAATCTCAGAGCTGTACACCTCTCTCCTCTCACCAGAACCAATAAATGGCAATGTTTCCTCTCTTTTTTCACACATATACATGTTAAGTACAAATCTCAGTGCTTCCCACATTTTTTCAAATGAAATCACACATTTCTATTGGTTGAAAACTTCAACCCTTTTCCAAATGAACCCTTCCCCCAACTTGACTTCTGCCTGCTATCATAGCAACAGCTCATGGAACACTGGTGTGAGCAGAGAGGTCAGAAGTTCAGCACACAATGTTTCTATTCCAAAGAGCAAGAGTGCTTGACCTGTCAAACCTAACAGCAAATCCAAATTAATCTTCTGTGGGAACACAATTTTCTGAACCAATACAAAACATGCTTCTAAAAATCTAAACATACAGCCTAGTTTTTAGTGTTGAATGGTCTGAAACAGCCAATGAGTTCTTTTTATGAAAAAAATATCTATGCCTCCATTTTCCACTGTCTTTCATTTCATATTGCCATTCTACTGAAAGCCACCTCCTGAGTGCATCCAGATCTCCTTGGAAGATGTTCACAGTGTGGATTGTAGGTCACAGCTATGTCTTCTGGAGTGAAAAATATGCAGAAAAAAGAGGTATGATGAGAGACCTTGCTTTGCCAAATGTAGACATTAAATGGATTGGTCAGAGAGGGTTAAAGTGGCACCAATTAATGCCTTTGGTGAAATCTTTTCTAAACCTCCAACAGACTAACCTTATTATTGTGTACTGTGGTGGAAATGACCTAGGCACTTTAACTGGGGTAGGTCTGGAAATGCTTGTTAAGGACACCTTTGTGCAATTGATGTCGCTTTTTCCACAATCTGCCTTTGTATATTCTAATATATGCCAAAGGCAAAAGTGGAACTGGTCCAACCAATTTTGTCCACAGATTGACAAAGCAAGAAAGCACGTCAACAAATCTATTTCTGCTTTCCTCAGAGACTATGGTATGGGTTCTATATACCACAACAACTTGCGTTACAACATACAAGGCATTTATAGAGGAGAAGGTGTACATTTCACAGATGAAGGCAACAGAGTCTTCCTCTTGAACTTTAGACTCTGCATCGGTACTTACTTGTAGGTACCACAAAAAAAACACTTCATCAACACAATGGCTCTTTTTAGAGCCCCCTAATATCTAAACACTTAAATTTGATTTTTAATTCTATTTTTTTTTAATGTTTTTTTTTCTGCCGTGCGCGTACGGTAAGCTTACTGTACACGTACCCCGCGATTTTTGTAAAAAAATTAAATTGTATTTTTCATACTTTTGGGTCCTTCTTGGACCCCCTGACAAACGCTAGGGGGTCAGGACCTCCCTACCCTGCCCCCTGTTCACGTTCGCCACCTTTGTTTTTCTCAGGCTCAGACTGCGAGAGACAAAATGGCGGCCGACACTTCCTGATTTCGACCGATTTGAATGTTTACAGTCATGTAACCACCAATCAGAATTAAGCTCGCGCACGGCATTGTGCGCTTACGGTAAGCTTACCGTACGCGCTCGGAGCGCGCTTATAGATATATATATTGATTTAAATGCTATTTTCTCAGGAACTACTGAACAGATTTACACCAGACCTGCAAAAGGCACATCCCTGACCTGAGGACTACCTCTCTGCCAGATTTCAAGTAATTCTGTTCAGCCGTTCGGGCTGTAGCTTGGACTAAAGGTCCTATGGGAAAATGCATGGGGAAAACGCGTTTTGGGACCCCCCTTTTTCTCAGCCCCCGCTTGACGAATCCCCCCGAGACTTTCAGGGAAGGAGCGCAGCGGAGCGCCCCACCTATTTTGAAAATTTCGCGAGGATTCGTCAATCGGCGCCAAAGTTATTCAAAATAGAATGTTGCGGATTTCCTATGGAAACACGGTCCTAACTATAACTATCTACTGGCGACCGCCAGTAGATATATATATATATATATATATATATATATATATATATATATATATATATATATATATATATATATATATATATATATATATATATATATATATATATATATATATATATATATATATGAAGTTAGATATATAAATCCCTTACATACCTAACTCTCCTTTTGCTATTTTGTCCCTCTCTATTCTGTCTATTATATTAGTATTATAGGTGCAGAAACCTAGCAGTTAACGTACATTTTTCTTCAGAGGTATGAGTCTTAGGAACACAATCTAGGGGGCATCACTAGTTTCACAGTTGTAATTTCATACACTACTTTGACCACTGCTTCATTCACAGAATCTAGTCACTATCAGTTCCTTCCACTGCTTGTGGTAGAATGATTGTTTTTGGGGGGGTTTTGCAACATTTATTTCAGATTGCAATTAGAACGAGCTAGCATGTTTGCATACACATAAGAGGAACAATTTCTGAGAGAAATTACATTTGTAGGAATCAAAAGAAAATGAACAAATCCACCCATCTGGACCCGTTCCTAGGTCATTTACCCATAGGAAAGTAAGACTCAGAACAGATGGGGGTCCATAATTTGTGCCATATGTACAGCTGGGGAAGGTGGTGGGGGTAAGGGAAAGGGGACAATAACACAGTTAATCACAATGAACAACAACATTCCTCATAATAGTG